>NC_134530.1:68936220-70247720 GCF_050624435.1 Tenrec ecaudatus
CCTTTGGACATGTTATCATGAGGGACCAGCGCCGGGCAGGGCTAAGTGGAAGGTCAGTGAACCAGAGGAAGGCCCGCGAGGAGATGGGTGAGCGCAGTGGCCGCCACGATGGGCTCAGACCTAGCCACAGCTGTGAGGAGCAGGAGGAGGGACGGGGCAGTATCCACAGAGTTGCCGAGAAAGTTGAGTGGGTGCCGGGTCTAACCTGCAGCGCCACAAGGGGGAAGGAGAATCTGAGCCGACAGGAGCCAAGCCCAAGGCTGACTGCCTCGAGAGAGAGGTCAGACAGGCCTCCGCCCCCACCTTCCTTTACCCTATTCCAACACCACCGTACCGCCCTCCGCATTCCCTCTTCGACTTTGCTGATTTTGATATTCCTACCAAGAACCTACGGACCCTATTCACCATTACGGGGTTTCTTGGGGTTCCCACAAGTCACCATCAGAAAGCATTCTGGGCACGGTCTTTTGTCCACGGAGACTGCTCTCCTCTGGACCTCAACCTCGCAGCCCAGGGTCTGTTGGCCTTGACCTTGGTTGACAGGGGCGGAGCCCCCCTTCTGCCTCTGCTCTGCATCACGGTCTCCGCGGTGGCCTCTGCTAGGGTGGCCTCCGCCCCTTCAGAGGAGGCGCTCTGGGCGCTCTGCGGGTGGCCCGTCTTTCTTGGTGGGCGTGAGATTCTCTCTCGGCTTCTGGGACGGCTCCTGTAGACCCAGAGGAACACCGGGCTGACCGATCCCGGGGCCAGAGCCTTCTAGACCTTCTTTGCTGGCTCCTCCCCAGTTCCGAAGGCAAGGGATGGAAGAGCTACCCCAAGGGGTGTCACTTCCCCACAGTTGCTGAGAGTTGGAAGCGAGTCCGTGGGCCCGACCGCAATCAGCTGTTGGCGTGTACGTAGGGAGCTCTCGGCCCCACGCGGAAAAGGGAAGAGTGCTGTTCACGACATCGACGCAGCCTGAGGCTGAACTTGATGTTCAGTAGCCTCCCGTGAACTTCGGCGGGTCTGATTGGACCACGCACATGGTCCATGGCCACCCACGCCTCCAGGTGCCGTTTCCTCCGGCCACGAGGGAAAAGCCGTTTATCATCAGCAATGGCTACAAATGGTCATGGTTTCTTTTATGCTTTGCGACACGATCCCATTATTTATATGTCGGATCTCAGGAAAGAGCGAGTGGCCAGCCTGGACAACGTGGCCTTTCCTGTGTGCAAGGAAGCGGGGGTGGTGGTAACTTTGAGTGGATGCCCCCCAGAGTGACCCCACAGGACAGGGTAGAGCTGCCCCGTGAGTTTTGGAGACTGTCACCCCTGAGAGGCGCAGCGAGCCCCCTCTTTCTCCCGCAGAATGGCTGGCGGTGTGGTAACCTCTATGTCACCAGGGCTCCTAATAGAAGGACATGGGGTGCAAAAATGAAATATACACACGTGCCCCGCTCTGCTTCTCCTCCAGTGCCCCTGGTTTTAATGTACCTATTTGCCTGAGCCAGAAACTCGGTAACACACCTCAGCCGTGTCCTACAGCTAGTCAACGACCAACCCCCGTGGGAGCTGCTGCCTTCATGCCACTCCACGGCTGTCTCGTCTGGCTCAGCCCCGGCAGCCCTGTGGCCTGCCCTCAGTCTAGAACACTGCCCTACCACGCACTTCTCACTGGGGCCCAGCAACATGCCCGCCTGTCCCATTCTTGAATGTTCCCTCTCCTCTCTGGCTCTTTGCGTCTGTAACGCCCCTGCTCGCCCTTCAGACCCGCTTAAAACACCCAGGGCATGGCAACGGAAAGATCCCCCCTGCCCCCCCAAACTTCCCATCAAACTCAGGGTCACATGGTCTCATAATTCCTTATCCCAGTACATTCTTGGTATGATTATTTGCTTAGCCTTCGTATCTCCATGGGTGTAAACTCTCTGACAGCCAAGAGCAAGGTTCATGCTGATGTTTATTGGATACTGAGCTGGGCATGTGGTGGGTACCCAATAATAGTTATTTAACAAGTGAATGAAGAGCTATTACCCAGAATTTGTTATAACAAACAATGTGGGAGTGCAGAGTGGAGACCCAAAGCCCATCTGCAGGCAATTGGACATCCCCTTACAGAAGGGTCACAAGGAAGAGACGAACCAGTCAGGGTGCAGCATAGCACCAATGAAACATACAACTTTCCTCTAGTTCTGTAATGCTGCCCCACCCCCAACTATCATGCCCTCAATTCTACTTTTACAAATCCAGCTAGACTAGAGGATGTGCACGGGTACAGATTAGAGCTGGAAACACCGGGAATCCAGGACAGATAAACCCCTCAGGACCAATATTGAGAGTAGCCATACCAGGAGGGGAAGGGGAAGGTGGGGAGAGAAAGGGGGAACCGATCACAAGGATCTACATATAACCCCCTCCCAGGGGGATGGACAATAGAAAAGTGGGTGAAGGGAGACGTCGGTCAGTGTATGACATGAAAAAATAATAATTTATAATTTATCAAGGGTTCATGAGGGTAGGAGTTTGGGGGAGGGAAGGGAAAAAATAAGGAGCTGACACCAAGGGTTCAAGTAGAAAGAAGATGTTTTGAGAATGATGAGGGCAGCATATGTACAAATGTGCTTGACACAATGGATGGATGTATGGATTGTGGTGAGAGCTGTATGGGCCCCCAATAAAATGATTAAACAAACAAACAGTGCTATATACATGACGCTTCACTCCACCCACCGTTGTGTGCTAGCTGATGGTGGGCATCTCGCCTCACCTCCCTGTTCAGTGGCATCATGTTGTTAGCTTGCAGTCGGCCAGGATGGAGGATTGACACCGAACTGGAATGCTACTCAGAGTTTCTCTCCCCAACATCACTGCCACAAAACCTTGGCTTTATCCAGATGTTGTCTTACCCACGATGCCTGCGTCACTCAAATCCTTTCTTAAATATAACTCAGTCTCACACAGTGCTAGCCTCAAGCTATTTTAATCTCAGTTTAATTAATCACAAGCCCATTTTCCTCCAGACTCCATTTCCACGGTCACTTCAAGCCCAATGGTGCTGGTGAAGTATATTCAAAGAGTGGGGGAAAAAAATGAGGAGCTGATGCCAAGGGCTTAGGTGGAGAGCAAATGTTTTGAGAATGATGAGGGCAATGAATGTACAGATGTGCTTTTCACAATTGATGTATGTATGGGTTGTGATAAGAGTTGTATGAGCCTCTAATAAAATAATTAAAAATATCCAAAGAGAACAAACATCAGTCTTGGAAGAAGCACAGCCAGAGTGCTCCTTAGAGGCAGAGATGGCCAGACTTCGTCTCATGTGCCTTGGACATGTCATCAGGAGAGACCAGTCCCTAGAGAAGGACATCGTGCCTGGTAAAGAAGAGGGCACAGAAAAGTAAGAAAACCCTGCGTGAGCTGGATGGGCACAGTGGCTGCAATGACGGGCTCAAGCACAGGGACCATCGCGAAGATGGCACAGGACTGGGCGGCGTTTCGTTCTGTTGTGCACAAGGTCGAGGTGAGTGAGAACCAACTAGGTGACCCCGACTCTCTTCTCAGAATTTGTTGTCTACCTGCATGGCATCTACAGAACAAGCTCCAAGGTCACTGCCATTGAGTCGATTCCAGCTCACAGCAACCCGGTAGGACAGACTCGAACTGCACCTGAGGGTTTCTGAGGTAATGAATCTTCACAGGAGTAGAAAGCCTCACCTACAGAGCAGCTGGCTGACCTTGGGGTGACAGCCCAACATGCAATCCACTACGACAGGCATTGACTTTGGAGTCTAAGGGAAAAAGAGCCATCACCAGCCTGTTTAAAGCGGAATTGTACCTCAAGATTTGGTGAATAATAATAATAATAAATAGTTCGCATTTGTGTGTGTATGTTGTGAGTATTGGGTCTCTTGATTGCTGCTTCATGAGCACTGATTGTGGATCCAAGCAAGACAAAGTCCTTGACAACTTCAATCTTCTCTCCCTTCATCATGATGTCACCTACTGGTCCAGTGTGAGGATTTGGGTCTTCCTGACATGGAGTTGTCATCCACACTCAAGGCTGTAATTCTTGATCTTCATCAGCAAGGGCTTCAAGTCCTCCTCACGTTCAGCAGGGTTGTGTCATCTGCATACTGCTGGTTGTTAATAAGCCTTCCTCTGATCTTAATCCATATTTCTCTTCACATAATCCAGCTTCTTTGATGATCAGCTCAGTGTATAGACTGAACACACATGACGAGAGGATACATCCCTGACGCACCCCTTTCCTGACTTTAAACCAGGCAGTGTGCCCTTGTTCTGTTGCCACAGCTGCCTCCTGATCCACGCACACGTCCTGAGTGAGCACAATGAAGTGTTCTGGAATTCCCACTCTTCTCAAGGGCACCCACAGTTTATGATGGTCCACACACTCAAACGCCTTTCAGAGTCAACGAACCACAAATAAATATGTTTCTGGTGTTCTCTGCTTTGAGCCAAGATCCATGTGACATCAGCAATGAGATCCCTTGTTCCACGTCCCTTTCTGAATCCGGCCTGAACTTCTGGCAGCTCCCTGTCAATGTGCTGCGGCAACCGTTGTCAGATGATCTTCAGCACAATTGTACTGTGTGCGATACCAGCGATATGTTGTCCAGTTGGAGCATTCCGTCGAGTCACCCATCTTTGGTGTGGGCACCGATACGGCTCTCTTCCAGGCAGTTGGCCGAGTAGCTGTCATCCAAACGTCCTGGTAAGGCCAGAGTGTTTCTTCAGCTGTCTGAAAGTTTCCAGTTTGGGGCTCCTGTGTTCAGTGCAGTTTCAACTCCCTTCAGCACCGCTCCTTCTTACTCTTATGTTACTTTCTGAAATGGTGGCCTCTGGACTGGTACAGTGACCCTGTATATTCTTTCCATCTCCTCCTGATGCGTCCTGCCTTATTCAATATTTGTCTAGAGCGGCGGTTCTCAACCTTCCTCATGCTGCGACCCTTTCATCCAGTTCCTCATGTTGTGGTGACCCCCCCAACCATAAAATGGTTTTTGTTGCTACTTCATCACTGTCATTTTGCTACTGTTATGAATCGGGCGACCCCTGTGATAAGGTCATTTGACACCCCCCCCCACCCCTAGTGGAGAATCTGTCTATGGAATCTTTCAAGATGGCAACTTGAGGCTTGGATTGTCCCCGAGTTCTTTCCGTTTCAGATCTGGGGAACCTGTGCTTCCTTGTTGGTTTTCTAGTTCTGCACATTTGGTGACACTATTTGGCTCCGCCTTCTCCAGCTGCCCTTTGATATATTCCCTTCAGCGCTTCGACGTCATGTCTTCCGTTTGCTTTAGCCGCTCTACAACCAAGAGCAAGTTGCAGTCTCTCCTGCCATCGGCTTTGTCATTTTCCTTCCTCTTTTTCAAAAGACCTTTTCAGCTCCTCCTGCACGTACCCTTGATGCCATCCCGCAGCTCGTCGGGCTTCTGCCACTGATGTTCAGAGCCTGCCATCTCTTCTTGAGACGTCCTCAAAGTTCAGCGCGACGACTCAGGCGGCATTTTGGTTCCAGTGGACGCGTCTCCAGTTCCTTCAGTTTCAGCCTGAGGTCACATGCGAGCAGTCCCACAGTCGGCACTGACCTGGGTTGCTATGCCGAGGTCGAGGTCCCCAGCGTCTCTCCCCAATTTGACCTCTGTGTGTTCCCTCTGGGGAAGGCCATGGGCAGAGTCGCCTTTTGTGTTGTTGAACAAAGGTATTTTCTATGGACAAGTTGTTGGTTTTGCAAAATTCTGCCATGGGATCTCCAGCTTCATTCTATCCCCCCGTCCACATTTTCCAACTGCTGCTTCTTCCTCTTTGTTTCCAACTTTTGCATTCCAGTCGCCAATAACAGGCCATGCATCTTGATTGCATGTTGGATCAATTTTCGACGGAAGTCATTGGTGGAATTTGTCAGTTTCTTCATCCATTAGCTTTTGGGGTTGGTGCATAAAGCTGACTAATAGCAGTATTGATTGGATTTCCTGGAAAGCGGATAGATATAATCCTATCACAGACAGCATTGTCACTCATCATGGCTTTAGCAAGATCCTTTTTGGCAAGAGGAATGCCACACGGCTCCTCTTGATTGTGATTCCAGCACAGCAAATCGTATGATCTTCTTATTCAAAATGGCCAAGACCAGTCCACTTTAGTTCACTAATACCAAGATATTGACCTTCATGCTTTCTTTCTTTCTTTCTTTCTTTCTTTCTTTCTTTCTTTCTTTCTTTCTTTCTTTCTTTTTAAATCATTCTATTGGGGGATCCTACCACTCTTACCACAATCCATCCATCCATCCATCCATTGTGTCAAGCACATCTGTACATTGGTTGTCATCATTGTTTTCAAAACATTTTCTTTCTTCTTGAGCCCTTGGTATGAACTCCTCAACCCTCCCCCTCCCTACCACCCATATGAACCCTTGATAATCTATAAATTATTATTATTATTTCAGGTCTTACACTGACCTACATCTCCCTTCGCCCACTTTTCTGTGGTCCATCCCCCTGGGAGGGGGTTATAGGTAGATCATTGTGATCGGTTCCCCTTTCTCCCCCCACATTCCCCTTATCCTCCTGGGATGGCTACTCTCAATATCGGTCCTGAGGGGTTTATCTGTCCGGGATTCCTTGTGTTTCCAGCTCTTATCTGTACCCATGTACATGCTCTGGTCTAGCCAGATTTGTAAGGCAGAATTGGGGCCATGATAGTGGGGAGGAAGCATTACAGAACTAGAGGAAAGTTGTATGTTTCATCATTGCTATATTGCACCCTGACTGACTGTCTCCTCCCTGAGACCCTTCTGTAAGGAGATGTCGAGTTGTCTACAGATGGGCTTTGGGTCTCCACTCTACACTCCCCCTCATTCACGATAGGATTTTTTTGTTCTGATGATGCCTGGTACCTGATCCCTTCAACACCTCGTGATTGCACAGGCTGATGTCCTTCTTCCATGTGGGCTTTGTTGCTTTTCAGTTAGATGGCCACTTGCTTATCTTCAAGCCTTTAAGAGCCCAGATGCTATATCTTTTGATAGCTGGGTACCATCAACTTTTTTCACCATATTTGCTTATGCACCTGCTTTGTCTTCAGCGATCGTGTTGGGAAAGTGAGCATCATGGAATGCCAGTTTAAAAGAACAAAGTGTTCTTGCATTGAGGGAGAACTTGAGTAGAGGCCCAAGATCCATCTACTACCTTAGTACTACACCTATAAATATATGTACATAGATCTATTTCCCCATTGACATATATAAATATACTTACATATGTACATGCCTATATGTAAACCTCTATAAATGCCCTTTGCCTCCTAGTTTCTTCCTTTATTTCCATTTACTCTCCTCTTGTCCCATTATCCAGCTCAGTCTTCATTTGGGTTTCACTAATTCCTCTTGGTTACATTGCCCCTGATCAAGTCTTACCAGGTCTCTTACACCCTCTTTGCCACAGATTTGGATCACTTGTTGTTCCCTTGTTCCTGGGTTTGTTAACACCACTACCTTTCCCCCCACCTCCCCCTCTCCCATGCCCCCCCCCACCTCTGGGCTGTTGGTCCCATTGTTTTCTCCTCCACATTGTTTATCCAGCCTATCTAATCTAGATAGACCTGAAGAGATAATAATATGCACCAAAAAAAACAAGACAGAGCAAAGCAAAGCAACAAAACAAAACAGAAACAAAACCAAAGACAGAAAAAGAGAGAAACCTGTAACTGGCTCAAGGTCTGTTTGTTTCCCCTTAGGAGTGTTTTCCTGTTGAATCTGATGGGGTGCCACACCCTGGCCCCAAAGTCTATTTCTGCTCCCCTTGCTGTTCTGTTGCACGCCCCTAATGTTTTGCTTCGATATGGTGGGGTCTGAATGGACACAATTCCTGCACTGTGTCTCCAGTGTTTTCCCCTGTAGAGGGCTATGGGTCAGTGAGAGACGTCATGTCTTGTGGTGGGGGCTGTCCCTATGGTCCTCGCTGTGCTTTGTCCTAAGGGCTTGGTGGGCCAGGATGTGCTCCACTCTCTCTTCCTCCCCCTTCATTTGCTCCCGTGTGCTCTGAGCGGCAGTCTGAAGTGAATGCTTCCGGGGAGGGGGGGCTGTCCACGTAGTCGGGATTGAGGTCGGCCCGATCTTCATGCATTCTATTTCATCTTTGACCACTTCCCTTTTTCCTCAATTAATATTTTTCACATTCCAAGTTCTGACCATTAGAAGATTTTTTTTTTTTTTTGCAGCTGTGTCTCTTGACCTTGAGTCGGGCCCCATCAGCAAATGAAGGGCCCAAAGGCTCCATGCCCGCAGGTCTTACCGGACTCATGTCACCACGTGGGCTCCCCTCCAAGAAATCCGCTTCTCTTCAGTCGTAGTTCCAGTGCCCTCAGACCTGAGGGGACATCTGTCGGCAGTTTCCCAACGATGTCCTGCTTCCGTTGTGTAGGCTTTCAGGATCTGACCAAGCTTTGAAGCTCTGCAAGCGGCTTCCAGCGGCTTCTTCTTCCAAGTGGGGAGCCCAATCCCTCTTCATTGTCTGGAAGCTCCGCTGAATCTGCTTCACTCTGGACAGCCCAGGTGGCATTTGAAACACCAGTGTCATCGTGTCCAGCATCCCAGCAACACACAAGCCACCGCACCACAACAACCCGACAGACCCGTACTCAAGGAAGCAGCAGCGGAGAGTCCAAAAGGCATATTGCATTCAGCCAATCTGCTGACAAGACCTCTGTAGGGTATTGAAGAGCAAGGTGGTTACTGTGAGGACTGAGGTGGGCCTGACCCAAGCATTGCATCAGAAGCAAGTGAAAGGTGGACATTGAATAAGGAAGGCCCTAGGGCAGTGGTTCTCAACCTTCCTCATGCCGGGACCCTTTAATACCGCTCCTCATGTGGTGGTGACACCCCAACCATGCAATTATTTGTGTTGCTACTTCATCACTGTCATTTTGCTACTGGTATAATCAGGCAACCCCTGTGAAAGGGTCGTTTGACCCCCAAAGGGGTTGCGACCCACAGGTTGAGACCGCTGCCCTAGGAGAATCAGTGCGTTTGAATTGTGCTGGAGAGGAATGTTGGCAGCATCGTGGACCGCTAACAGGACAAGCTGGAAGAAGTTCGTAAGTCAGGCCAGAGTGCTTCTGACTGGTGAGGACGGCAAGACTTCATCTTCCACACGTTGGACACATCGTCAGGAGAGACTAGCCCCTGGAGAAGGACATCGTGTTTGGTAAAGTGGAAAGCCAGTGAAAATTAGAAAGGCCTTCGGCAGGATGTGTCGCAACCTGCACAACCGCGAGAGAACCTGAGCATGGGGGTGGGGATGTCCGAGAGAGGAGCGGAGACAGGGTGGGATCGCCTCGAACAACTTTATTGTGAAGCTTATATTCAATCTGTATGAGGAACTTGGCAGGGAAGACATTACTTTGTACCTCGTTCTAAGGGCTTCATGGTACATTGACTCTAAACCAGTGCGCACGATTAGCTGATTCGTTTGCTTGTTACACAGACAATTCCTATTGTGAAGGGTCACACAGAGCCCTGGACCTCACCCGAGTTCCTAACTTCTGGGCAAGACCCCCAGTGACCCTGTCATCTGGCAGCTGGTCCTCCACCAAGATGGGTGGACACGGTGGCTGCATCGAAGGGCTCAGGAACAGCTGTGGGGATGGAGCAGGGCCGGGCAGTTTGGTTCTGTTGTGCACAGGGTCACTATGATCGGAACCAACTCGATGGCCCCTAACAACAACCACAACATGTATTCGATGGGGGTTTACATATCAGATCTTCATTCTTTAAAAAAAAAATCATCTTACTGGGGGGCTCTTACAAATCTTACAACAATCCATCACTCAATGGTATTAAGCACACTTGTCCATAGGTTGCCATCAACATTTCCAAAACATTTTCTTCCTACTTGAGCCCTTGGTATCAGCTCCTCTTTTTTCCCTCCCTCTTCATCCTCCCACATGCGAATCCTTAATCAATCCTATATTAGTGTTGTTATTTCATGTCTTACACTGTCCGTTGTCTCCTTTCACCCACATTTCTGTCATTCATCCCCGTGGGGGGTGGGCTAGATATCCAACCTTGTGATGGGTTCCCCCTTTCTCCCCATCCCCTCTCTGGCCCTACCATCCCCCCCTACTCTCACGATATCACTACTCCCACTACTGTTCCTGAGGGGTTATCCGTCCTGAGTTCCATGTGTTGAGAGCTCCTATCTGTACCAATGTGTGTACTCCAGTCTAGCCAGATCTGTAAGGTAGACCTGGCTCATGGTAGTGGGGCGGCGGGAAGGAAGCATTCAGGAACTAGAGGAAGGATGTGTGTTTTGTCGGTGCTCTACTGCACCCTGGTTGAATCATCCCTTCCTTGTAACCCCTCTGCGGGGAGATGTCCAACTGTCTACAGATGGGCTTTGGGTCTCCACTCCAGCCCCCCTCATTCACATGGATATAATTGTTTGTTTGGGATCTTTTGATACCTGATCCCGCCCACTGATCACACAGGCTGGTGTGCTTCTTCCATGTGGGCTTATTTGCTTCCCTGCTAGATGGCTGCTTGTTTAAGTCAAGCCAGACACTGTATCTTTTGATAGCTGGGCACCGTCCACTTTCTTCACCACATTTGCTTATGCACCCATTTGTCTTCAGCGATTGTGTCAGGAAGGTGAGTATCAAAGAGTGCCAGGTTATTAGACCAAAGTGTTCTTAAGTTTAGGGAGGCCTTGAGCATAGGTCCAAATCCCCTCTGCTATCTTAATACTTAACATATAAATACATGCACATTGGCCTCTGTCCCTTTCATTATAAATTAATATATTTACATATATACATGCTTATAGATAAGCCTCCATAAATAGCTTTTACTTCCTATTTCTTTCCTCTATTTCCTTTCCCCTTCCTCCTGTCCCACTATCATGCTCACCCTCCACTTGGCTCTCAGTAATTCCTCATGGATACATCAAACCCCACCAGGTCTCCTTGCCACCAATTTTTAGATCTCTTGTTCCCTTATCCTGAGTATGTTGGCTCCCCGCTCCCCGTTTCCACCCCGTTCTCTCCCATGTCTCCCAGAGACCACTGGTCCTGCTTTTGTCTCCTCAGGATTGTTTGTTCTGCCTATCTTATATAGCTAATTGGGTGAAAGAAAACAAAATTAAACAAAACCCATAGTTTCAGGTCTGTCTGCTGACCCTTATAAGTGTTTTCCAGCTAGGTCTGATGAGGTGCCAAGGCCCTGTCCCCAAATCGGAAGATAATAATTCTTGCGTTCTGCAACTTGCGCTGCTTACCAGACCATCAGTGGCTTGCTTGTCTTGTTTCCAATCTGCCGCACCTGCACCCCCGTCTCCCTCTTGGGGGCATTATGTTCTGTTCATCCAAGTTCACACCTGGCTGACCAGCCTTTCAGTACCAACCAGCTCAGGCTTCAGCGCTTACCCTGAGCTAACTCACCTAGTTCTCAGAAGGAGCCCGGGGGTGGAGTGGTTATGGTTGGGCTGCTAACTGCAAGGTCGGCAGTTTGAAACCACCAGCAGCTCCTCGGGAGACAGGCTGCGCTTTCTACTCCCAGAAAGAGTTACAGCCTCAGAAACCCACTGGGGTCTGTCTGGGCCAGCCCGACTCCGTGGCAGGGGCTGAGGAGAGTTTTCATAGCAACGCTTTGAAGGGGTTGCAGATTTCCTTCATTCTTCATTGTAGAAAATACACGTGGCACAGGGGCCAAGTCACCCTTTCTCATACACACTCCTACAAGTCAGTGTACTTTTCTCATCCTCGTCGCTACAGAACGGAAGCAGAGAGGCTAAGTATTTTGACCAAGACCGCATAGCTAAAAGGTAGGAAACTCAGGATATGATTGGAGGCAACTCTGATTATATATATGATATAAATACATATATTATCTATATCATATCGATAATAAAAGCATTCTCAACATTAGACAGCCACCTCCTTAACTATGTTTATGTTTATGAAAATGTTTAGATATTCAGTAGGTCTTGGTTTTTAAATACATAATCAGACAGACTGTATTAATTAAGAAGGCTTGTTCTTAGCTCCCTTTTCATTGTGAGGGCTGGTCTTTTCGTCCCCTGAGATAAAGTGGTTGGACTGATAGCATTAAGCCGCCTCTCTGCCCCACCTCTGAGTGGGCCTCAGGGGGCTGCCGGTGCCTCCGATGTCACAGCCTTGGAGAGCGAGCACAGCGAGAGAGTTGCCTTGGCTGCCGGACCACACAGGGTGTTGGAGGGTGAGAAGGGTAGAAGGGGTAGCAACCAGAAGAAGTAGGTTTACATGGGACCCAACTGGGGCGGCCATGGTCAATATGGTCTCTATGTTTGGATGAAGACCTAAAGCACAATTCAACCCTGGGTGGGCAGAGGTCCAGCGGGGCCAGATAATGCTGAGTAATAAATAATACCCTGGCCCACAGACACACCCCCCTTGAGCAGAAGGGTGGGTGCCTGCATCCAGAGAGTGTCCCACCTGGGATCATGGGCAGGAGAAAAGGAGGATGAATGACACCCTTCTTTAATGTCACCTATTTCCTTATTAAGCGTCGGATCTAATAATCATTCAGATAGAATCCCGAGGGGAGGCGAGTTCGAGAATGAAAATGTCCCCAGCGAATTCCCCACAGAAGCGATCTGCAGCAAGAGCTGGGCTATCGTGCCCTCTAGTGGGCATGTGAGGAACTCGCCCAAATCAGATTTTGGAGGGAGAGGCTCCCAGCTCCATCAATAAAACAGAGGGTCAGCGGACAGGAGGATCCTTGAGGAGAAGGCAGGACACCGTGACTGCAACGCAGCTCAAGCGTAAGAACCGTTGTGAGGACGGTGCACCACACCCCCCGTGGCCTTGAGACCAAGGGGGATCCCACGCGGACCTGGATACCGATCGGCGCCTGCTGCCTGGGCCCCGTCAGGAGAGGCATGCGGCTTGGTTGTATCCATCTTCTCACCATCCGGACTCAGTCTGCGTGCTGGGCCGTCACCCGAGAAGCTGGATTACATGGAGAGGTTGGGGCAGCAGGACTGTGGGGGAGGTTGTGTGGTTTCTCCGAGGTTCATGTCCAACAGTCAGGGGAGTACTCACAGAGCAGCATGTTGGAGCAGCTGGTGATCATGGTCCAGAGAAAAGCAAAGGTCAAGGAGATAAGGACGGCCAGTGAAGAGTAAAGCTTTTTTTTTTTAAAGCAAAAACCCCGCTGCCGTTGAGTGAATTCTGACGCCCCGTAGGACCTGCTCTTTGGGGTTCCTGCGGCGATGCATGTTTGCTGTTTTGTGTTTTCAGACGGCATCTTTCTGGGAGCAGATGAGCAGACAGCCTCGTCTTTCCCCCGTGGAGCCGCGGGTGGGTTTCAGCGACAGACCTTGCAGTTAGCGGCCGGGCCCGGGCCTAACTTCCTGTGGCTGCAAGCTCCTGCGAAGCCGGTGAGGCAGGTGAACGGAATGAAGAACAAAGGTCCAGCCAGCAGCTTCCCACACAGAGCTGGCGTGCGCCTGGGTCCATTAGGGAGTCCGGTTAGAGCCCACGCAAGTGCACCCGGTCCACCGGCTTCTCTTGATTTACCTGAACGGATGGAGATGGCAGACCTGCAAGGGAAAGATCAGTGTTTTTGTTGAAGTGGGTGGGCTGTTTGGGGGAGAAGGAGAGGTAACGTTTGGTGAGTTGGATATTGTCTTCTTAAAGAAAGTGCTTTGACGTGAGCTTTTCCCGGAGCGTGTGTGCTTCCCCGCGTCTCCACCTGAGGAGGCGCCTGGGTCTTTGTGATTTGAGGCTGGAGGGAAGGAGACAGGAGAAGAATGCTGGGACGACTGGCAGGCCTGATGGCGGGGGCTTGAGTGACGGGCTGGCAGCAGAGGCAGAGATGAGGGCGTTGCTTAGGGAGACGCTAGGTGAGGCGATTCTGGTTGCCAGGCCATGTGCTCTGTGGCCAAGCCTGGGTTCTAGGTGTGCCAGGGTTCGAATGATTCTTGGTTGTCATGGACACAAACTTGCGCTGTGGACGACATGCTCTTTGACATGTTCCGCCAGAAAAGTTCATTGGCTTCCATTCAGAGGTTTACATTTCTGCTTTCGTTTGGTCCTTCCCAGAAGCGCTCTTCCAAGAACATAAAGGGATTCTTTCCTGAACTTGTCTTGAGGTGTCTCGAGTGTAAGTTACGTAATTTATGCACACGGCAAGCTCTGTCTATCAAATAGAAAAAAAGAAAGTTGGTTTATGCTGATACGACTTTCACGGGTTTTATTGTTTACAGTTGTGTGGGGTGTGTGTGCTACAGAGATACTTTTCATTGGCATCAACCACTCACATAGAAACAGCCTACACCGCAGCTGTGCACAGTGTAACACAACTGTCTGGGAAAGAGGCCTCCCGCCACTAGCCTCCCTTCAGTCGCCACCCTGAGGCTGGTGAGCGCCAGGGGAAGTCAGCACCCAGCTGTGGGAGACCTCCAGCTAGTTCCCCTCCCTGTGGCTCGTCACTCTTGATACTGTCTCCGTCAATGGAGGTGGAAGGCGGGAGAGACATCATTTGATGATGCACAGTATCAAATGATGTCAGATTGCAGAGGCGCCCCGGCGGCATAGTGGTTACACCTTGGGCTGCTAACCACAGAGTCAGCGGTTTGAAACCACCAGCCGCTCCGAGGCAGACAGACGGGGCTTTCTGCTCCCACACAGAGTTCCAGTCTCGGAAACCCACAGGAGCAGTCCTGCCTTGTCCTGTAGGATTGGCATGGGCTCGATGGCAGGGAGTTGTCCTATTCAGGATGGACCAAGACTGAGTCTCAGACTAGGTATTCGACTGACACCTGGTTTTCATGCTCGCCCTTACAAGATCAAATAGGACTCTACCTACTTTGCGATCATTTCTGATATTGCTGAACTTATGTGCAAAGGGGTAACCCCCCAAATGGAATTTTCCCCTCCAAGCTATGTATTTACATTTTTTTCATAAACAATCTGATCCCTTTGGAAGTACTCTCCATTAGAATGAATACACGTGTCGACTCTGCGAGTCCATCCTTGGAGACATTTCTCACACTCACCTGTGTGGATGGCTGAC
The DNA here is from genome assembly GCF_050624435.1 of Tenrec ecaudatus. Lineage (NCBI taxonomy): Eukaryota > Metazoa > Chordata > Mammalia > Afrosoricida > Tenrecidae > Tenrec > Tenrec ecaudatus. The sequence continues at coordinate 68,951,266 of NC_134530.1, forward strand.
GGCTCCTCCCTTGTTTCGTATGTCACCTCCTCTACATCGCCACACACTGTCCTTCTGTGTTCCTCTGCACTCGAGGAAGCAAAGAGAAGGCACATGGAGTGAGCTCAGTTGGGTCAGGTGTGTGGCCAAGAAAAACATGCTGCTTTTTGCCAAGAACTGGTGAACTGAGATGGCTGCACGAACAGGTGCATTTTCGTAATGGCAAAACCAGTCTCCCGCCTGCCACAAATCAGGCCTTTTTTGTCACACAGTTCCCCCTACCCCCCCCCCCCCCCGCTTTTTCCCCCACACACTCTTACAAATCTTTCCAGGATCTCTAAATAGACCGCTCGATGAACAGTCTGACCTGGTGGAACGAACTCCAAATGCACTAGGAGCCGACAGTTCTTAACATAACAATACCAGTAGATCACACAAGGCAGATTATGTGACTTTTCACTTAGAACTGTTGGCCATTCAATATATTGCTCACTGAGAATGTCCTTCTTTGCTTTATGTCCTGGAATTCTACCAGTTCCTTAGGATGCGTGTGCCCGTAACATTTTGAGTCAAACATTACAAGCATTAGCATTCTGAATTCCTCATTGTGCATGCAAAAACAAGCAAGGACTGCCCCATGATTTTTAAATGGGCATGGATCCGCGTGGTGCTCAAGAGAGACTGCATTAGCTACACAGCTTTAGGAAGAGCATGTTAGACTCTTAAGGTCCAGAGATGTTTGTTTTTGCTGGGTGCTGTCCATCCCCAGTGACCCATGTGACGGAGATGCGCTGCCACTCGGGGCCCCTCGGGTGTCTTCTGTCCTGGAGACCTTTCTCCGGACCACCAGGTCTTTCTGTCTTGGAGAAATGTCCGCACAAATCAGCCTGCTGCTGCCTCACTTGTCTCATAATCCTAGTTTTATAGAACTGTTTGCTTGAATAGTATCCCCGCAATGAAGATAATTGCTAAGGCCTGTCTCCCGCTTATAAAAAGACATCTTAAAATAAATGAGAATACGAACTACAAACCTAGGAAGAGATACCGATAACACATGCAGCCAACAAGGGATTGCTATCGAGTCTGTAGGTACATAACTCCTATGAGATAAACAGGAGAGAGGGAAGAGAGTCACATTGGGAAAGGCTGGTTTCCCTGGAGAAGAGGAAGCATGTGTTGTCCCCATTTGATGAAACAGGCTCCACTCCATCGATACGTGGGGGATGTCCACCAAGAGCCCAAGGAAACACCACCCATGGCCATCCAGTTGGCAAAAGCTAAGCAATCTAATGATGCTTTCATTAGAACATGGAACATTTCAAGAGAACATGGATCCAGAGGGTCAATACATTACTGGCACGTACACACATGGGAACCACCACCCAGGAAGACAAGTTGGCCTTCTCTTGAACCGTTGAACCAGCCTGTCACCTAGAAATTCTGTTCTTGGGCATTGAACCCAGAGAAACTACCCATGCTCATCAGGAGACTTGAGATAAGAGGTCCCTGGGAGTGCTTTTGGTGAGAGAGAAAATAGAGACGCGTACTTCTAATCCCCACTGACGACAGAGCAGCTGTATTGAGGATAAGCGGTAGTAGTCTCAGGTTGAGCGGAAAAAGTGAGTCTCATGTTGGATGGTGTAAGATATGACAAAATAATAATAATTTAGAAATTATCAAGGGTTCAGAAGGAAGAGGGGAGAGGGGAGGGAGGGGGACAATGAGTAGCTGATCCCAAAGGCTCAAGTAAAAAGCAGGTGTTTTGAGAATGATGATGGCAACAGATCTACAAATATGCTTGACACAATTGATGTATGTATGGATTATGATAAGAGATGTATGAGCCCCAGTAAAAGGATAATTAAAAAAAAGCGAGTCTCAGTAGGTGACTTTTTCTGAAAACTAAAAACAAGGACAAAGAAAGAAGATCTGGGTTAATTACCCACGTGTGCCAGCACCCCAGGCCGGGCTTACTGCTGGCCAGGGCAGGACTGAACTGGACCGGGGAGGCGCCCAAGTGCATCGCCTCACGATTGGGAACAGTGTAAACTCTTCTGACGGGTATGGAGCTCCTGCCTGTTCATTCTAGCATGAAAAGATCAAACAAACTAACAAAAGCTAATTAAATAGACGTCACCGTCTCCTCTGACAACGGTCTGCTGCTAGTCATGAGGTTTTGTGGTCAATTCCTCAGGCGGGGACAGCCCATTCCTTCTTCCTGGTCTCTCCTTAGTCTGGAAGCTCTGTTGAAGACCAGAGAAGACTCGGTGCACCTGGTGATGGAGCTGTGAAGACTGTCGAAAGGACGCTGGGCTCCCAAAGAACAGAGCTGTCCGGGAAGAGGCAGAGCCAGAGGGCTCCCTGGGAGCAAGGGTGGCGAGACTCCCTCTCCCATACTGTTTGGACCTGTGATCAGGAGAGGCCAGTTGCTGGGAGAGGCCATCGTGCTTGGTCAAGTAGAAAGATGGTGGACGAGAGGAAGCCCTGGCGCAGTGGCTCTAGCACAGGATCAACGGTGAGGGAGGCACAGGTCCGGGCAGCGTTTCCTTCTGTTGAACACAGGGTCACTGCAGGTTGGAAGGGCCCAATGGCACCTAACAACAACAACACTGCCTTATCCACTCATTCTAACTAGGTTTCCATGGGCTTTATGCCCAAACCAGTCAGATAGAGACTTGTACTCCCAGGTCAGACTCCCTGGAGGATTAGTTGCTGTGACTATTTCCTGAGACTCACTGAATTGGCCAAGTTCTCAGCCACAAAGCTGGCAAACTGCACGACCTGATTTAAACAGACAGGGGCTTATCGGAATGCAGGCGGGACGTGAGAAAGCTGCGATCTGAGAGACAGTCGATTGTGGCCGATGCAGGCCTGGGATGATGCAGATTATCAGTGACACGTGGCGCTTCTCGGTCAGATTCCCTAGAACCAGAGCCTGGCGCGGTGGGGGTGTCTTGCTCGAGTTTCAGAGGACTCTCAGGAGAAGGCTCTTTGGAGGTGCAAGCGGTCAGAGCTGGGCTGCTCACCAGAAGACAAGGTCGGAAGTTTGAACTCACCCAGGGGTTCCCAGGGAAAAGGCCCGGCAATCTGCTGTGGTAGATTGCAGCCCGGAAATCCCTGTCGGACAATTCTACTCAGTCACTCGGGGCCGGCATGATTCAGAGAGAACCCCGGGGCACCCAGGAGGCCAGGGTGTGATTTCTGGCCAGGCTGTGTTTCAGTGTGCTTTACACAAAGTCCCTGCCTCTGTCACCGGAGGTTCACGTGGCTCAGGGGTGCTGCCAGACTAAGACCAGCAAGAAAAGCTTGGCGAGCTACTTCTGAAAAGCCAGCCGATGATGACCCTGTCCCGTCTTGTTGTGATTGCACAAGTCACCATGGGTGGGGGGACAGCTTGACAGGCAGGAAGGACAAGGGAAGGAATGGAAACCAGGATGTGCGCCTCTGGCATGTGTGCCTGTCTCTAGCCAGGCCCTGGGGGGAGCCCCGTAGTACAACTGTCCCATAGCGTCCCCCACGGTGAGTGGGATAGCCTTGTACCTCCCAGGGAAGGCGAGTCCCCAGTGGCTGAGGAGGATAGGTCAGAGCAGGAGCGTCCCCAGTCACAGTGGCTGCAGTGGACACACTGGCCAGGACAGGACACCAGTTGCAAGCTCCACATAGGACCATGGGCCTCTTGGTTACAAGGCACCGAAACTGTGCCCCAATCCGTGTCACACCAGAGGGCAGTGCTTGGCACAGAACTGGAAAACCTGGGGCGCAGCTTGCAAGCGCCCAAGGAGGCTGGATCCAGAGGCCCACGGTGGCCGGGCTCTCGCTCCATCTCTCTGTTGCTGTCTCGCTTCTGCTAATTAGCTTTACGCTCCCTGGGTCCTCCAGTGATTGATACTCAGCTTGGCCGCCTTACAGCTGCCTCGGGTCCAGGCCTATTGTGTTGCTCCCTGGCTATTCAGAGGAAGGGAAGAAAACTTCCTCGTCGCCAGAGAGGATGGGTGAGGAAATATCCAAGCTAATCTCACGTGAGTCTTACAGACTTGCTGGGTTTTGTTGAAGCTAAATTAGGGCTCAGACCTGCAGCCGGGACTGAGGCTCCCTCAAACCACACCACAGGACAGGGATGCGAATCCTGCGAGGCGAGGGATGCCGAGGAGACAAGCCGCCCACTGTGGCAGAGGGTTTGGGCGACACTGGGTGGAAGGGACTTTCCCTGTAGGAGACATGATGCTGTAGGTAGGACAGAGAGGAGTGGCATTGGCTGACGGAGGCACAAGGTCTGGGAGATATTGGTTGACAGGTGATGCGAGCTATGGAAGACATGGTGTTTTAGGGGTCCCAGGGTCTGGAGGATGCTTGACTGCTGTGGACAACTAATTGTGCTGTGGGTGACAGAGCATGAGTGTGGTTGGGTCATGGGGACAAGGAGATCCAGGTCATCATGAGCTGTAAGGGACAATCTATGGGAAGTTCAGAATCCAGGGAAATGACGTGACCCAGTTTGGGGTGAACATATTGGTGATGCAGGGTCTCCAGCTGTGATAGGTAGGTTTATATTGCCAACCTGGCCAATGGGAACATGTGGGATTAGTCAGGTCACAGTTTAATTGGCGGGCAAGGAGATAAATGATTCTTGCTCCTTTGCTCTCTGGTGATTGGACCAGAGTGCGGCTGCTTTAGCTAGTTCTCTGTCTCAGCGTGTGAACTACATCATCTGTGGGACAGCCAACCCATGGATCCTGTAGCTAGAGCTTGAGGTCCCTTCGAGAGCTGCCTTACCACACCGCTGGTGTGTACATCGCTTGAGCTAGAGACTTGTGGATCCTGCCGTCTTGCTTTGCTTGAGTTTGAAATCCCATCAGGGCCTGCTTCACTAAGCTCCTGAGAAGCTGACTGTTGGTGACCCGCCCTGCTGTTTGCTGCCTGTGGTGGACTCTGTTTGCATTACTTGAGGGAAGACTCCGCTGTCTGCTTCCTTGACCTTGGACCAGGCAGCCCTTGTGAGTTGAAGGACTTCCAGTCTGTTAACTGTTCCATGGGAGTGAGTTGAACTGAATCCTCTGTACTGCTGTGTGGACTAATTAGCTGTTATATTCATTCATGTTGTATAAGCCTATCTCTATCTACATCTACATCTCTTTATCTATCTCCATCTGCATCTCTATCTCCATCTAGTCATAAGTGTCCTGGTTTTGTTTCTCTAGAGAACCCTGCCTACCATCCCTACTCAGTCTGTATGTGATATGTAGTTTGAATGACCCTGTAGATGTGGGTGACCTTATGTTCAAGTGAATAGGATTGTGGGTGACCAAGGGTCCAGGAAATACCGGTGAATAGAAGACATGGGTTGAAAAGAGATCGACCATGACTGAGAGTTGCACAAGACAGAGGTGACTGAGCGACACAGTGCATTGGTAGAGTCCCTGTGAGCGCCTGCGAGGCACTGCGGCTCTTTTGCTCCCTCTCAGCCCTGCCCACAGGGCTCTCTTTGGGCTGAGTCTGGAGTGAGGGACCTAGGGTGCTGGTGACCCCTACTGAGCCACAGCACAACAGTCAGGGAAAAGGGGCAGAGCATGGGCCGGGAAGAAGAGGCGATCTTCTGGCAGAATCCAGCCAGTGCTGCGTGGAGAGACTGCTGGGAGGCTGCCTGCGGGGAGAGGGAGAAGAAGGGGGACCACGGGGGAGTTTGAAGACCAGTTGCTTCCACCAGCAAGCTGCGTTCTGCAGCTGGGCTAGGGGATCAGCCATGTTTGGGAGTGGGGGCTAAGATGACAGGCTCAATGCTGAACCCGGTGCCCCCACTTCCAGTGCCCCTGTATCCCCTCCCTGAACTCAAGGTGAGGCAGAGAACAGGGCGCAGGGCTCCTAATCCTGGCTTCTGCTTCATGACTGTGTGTGTGTGTATGTGTGTGTGTGTGTGTAGGGGTGTTACTACCCTCTTTGGGCTCAAGGAGTAACATTTTTTCTGCTCTGGACCCCCCCCCCCGATATTAGAGCTGGTTTTCCATCTGCCAGTCCAGAGGGTCTGTGCACAGCAACAAACAAGCCCGTTGCCATCGGGCCAGTTGTGACTTGAGAGATCCCGTGGGTAACAGACTAGACCTGAGCTCTCCCGGGGGGGTTCTGGTCTGGAGTCTTCATTGGAGCAGATCATCAGGCCTTTCTTCCACGGGGCCTCAGTGGGTTCAGACGGCCCACCTTTCAGTTGGTCGTGGAGTACAAGCTCTTAGTGCCTCACAGGGATCTCCTAGGCACCAAGGGAGCAGAGACACTGGCGCTAACCCCCAAGGGAGCTGCGTGCGACTGAGCCAACACCAACCTGACCCCACCGGGCAGAGTGTGGCCCTCTGGAGCCTGAGGAGGGTCGGGTGGGGTGGACGAGGGCAGCAGAGGCTGCTGTGAACCTTGGAGCACAGGCTGGCTCCCTGAGACCTGGGAGCTTATCCTGATGGGAACAAAAGGCCAAGGACGCCCCTCCGCTTCTCTTCCTGATGAGTCCTTAGCTCCTCCGCTTGAGGACCCCTCTTTAGGCACAAGACACCCCACCCCTACCCCAAATAAGGAGGTTTAGTCTAGTCTAGGTGGGCGAGAGGACTCCTGGGCAGCTGGGCCATGCCCATTCCCCATCACTAATGTCACTGGTCCCCATCCCTGTTACTCAGGCAAGGAACGGAGCCTCCTCTCTCAGCAGCCTTGCCTGCCCCCCTTTGCACTGGGCTTGGCGGGGCCCTGACCTCAGGCTCTGAGAGCACTTGATTCAATGTGATGTCTGATTCATTGGGTGATGGGTGTCTTTTCCCAAGCCATCTGCCTCAGTCTGGAGTAGAGCATGCTGGCTTCCCAAGAGGGCAGCCCAGGGGGCATGAACCTCTGCCCTGCAGCATGATTCACTAGGGCCAGAACCTAGGCTTCTGGAAATTGTTGTCCCCGTGTTCACCATCCCCGCTAAACAACCACGACAGCAGCAGCAACAACAACAACTTAAGCCAGTTGCCATAGTCACTGGGACCCCTTCTATCTCCAAGCAGCCCGTGCTCCGTCAGGTGTGTATCTGCTGTGCTCTTTCGGGAGTCAGTCGCCAGGCCTTTCTTTGGAGGCACCCCACCTCTGCTAGTAGCCCAACACTTAACTGTTTGCATGCCTCGAGTCTCCTGAAAGAGATTTGATCTGAGTGAGGACAGCTTCAAGGAGAGTCCCCTTTCCAGTTCAATTGCTATCCCGACACCCTTTCCTTTAATTTCTTTTAAAAATTATTCTACTGGGGGCTCGGGCAGCTCTTATCATAATCCATCCATCCATCCATTGTGTCCAGCATATTTGTACATTTGTTGCCATCATCATTTTTAAGACATTTTCTTTCTACTTGAGCCCTTGGTATCAGCTCATTTCTTTTTTCCCCTTCCCTCCCCCATCCTTCCTCCCTCATGAACCTTTAATAATTTATAAATTATTATTTTTTTCATGTCTTAAACTGACCACTGTTTTCCTTCACCCACTTTTCTGTCATTCATTCCCTGGGGGTGGGGTGGGGGTGGCTTATATTTAAATTCTTTCCTTTAATTTCTGGGATCACACTGGTGACCTCCCTAGCCAAATGTCTTCACTTCTGCTTCCTGCATTAAGTCTCTTTCCCCAGCCACGTGCCCTCCTCGCGGGATCTAGGTCCCTGCCTTTCCACACGTTTTCTCAGTCTGCTGTGAACCTTTCGGCAGCGGAAGTCAGCCCCATCTTTGGCCAGTTGCCCTGTGATTTCCATGACAGCTGCTCTCCTGGTTCCCCTTCGACTTCGTAGCCCCCATCCCTTCCTGACGTCATGATTCGCCTTCTTCCCTGGAACGTTCCCACTCAGAGGCATCTCCAGCTCCTCCCTCCACTCTACCCATCTGTCCTCAGTACTCATGCTTTTCTGTGGCTTGGGACACCAGTGCTTCCGCATCTTATTCGGTCACTGTGACTCACGGCCAGGTTCCTAGACATAACCGTGCACTCTGCCGGCCTCTTAGATGCACTGAGCCCCAAATGGAATCCTCACCTCACTGCCTTCCTCCCCGTTTCCCTGAGGGGCGCCATCTTCCTCGAACGTGGGGACCACAGGTAGCTTTTGTTTCCCCACCTGCCACCTGCAATCAATGACCAGGTCTGCATGATCTACTTCAGAAATAATCTCCACCAAAGCCCATCTGTAGACAGTTGGACATCCCCTCACAGAAGGGTCACAAGGAAGGAACGAGCCAGCCAAGGTGCAGTGTTGTGTTAGGCAGGGTTCTCTAGAGAAACAAAACCAGGGCACTTATGAATCAACACACACACACACACACACACACACACGTATATATAGGTTTATACAGCATGAAGGAATATAACAGCTAATTAGTCCACACAGAGGGCCCAGTTCAACTCACTGCCATGGAACAGTTAATGCACTGAAAGTCCTTCAACTCACAAGGGCTGCTGGGTCCAAGGTCAAGGAAGCAGATAGCTGAGTCTTCCTTCAGGAAATGCAGGCAGAGTCCACCCACAGCCAGCAAACAGCAGGGCAGGTCACCAACAGTCATCCTCTCAGGAGTTTTGTGAAGCAGCCCGAATGGGATTTCAAACTCAAGCAAAGCAAGACGACAGGATCTGTCAGTCTCAAGCTCAAGCGGTGCACACACCAGCAGCGTGGCAAAGGAGGTCTCCAAGGTGCCTCAAGCTCTAGTGACACCATCCACAGGTTGGCTGTCCCGAGGTAGTGTAGCTCACAAGTTGAGGCAGAGAACTAGCTAAAGCAGCCACATGCTGGGCCAATCACCAGAGAGCAAGAGCGAGAGGGGCAGGCCTTGTGGAGCCATTTATCTCCTTGCCTTTCAATCAAACTGCGACCTGATTAATCCCACATGTTCCTTTGACAAGGTTGGCACAACAAACCTACCCATCACAAGGATAGCACCGAAGAAACACACATTTCTCTGGTTCTTTAATGCGCCCCCTCCACTCTCATGACCCCAGTTCTACCTTACAAATCCAGCTAGACTAGAGCATGTACACTGGTGCAGATAAAAGCTCTGGACACACAGAATCCAGGACACACAAACCATTCAGGAACAGTAATGGGAGCAGCAATGCCTTGAGGGTAGGGGAAAGGTGTGGAGAGAAATGAAAGAAAGGGGCGACCGATAGCAATGATTATGTATATCCATCCCCCACCCAGGAGGACGAGCAACAGAAACATGGGTAAAGGGAGACAGTGGACAGTGTAAGACATAAAAATAATAATAATTTCACCCCCACCACCACCACCACCACACCACACCACCCACCCATTAAAAAAAGATTTAAAAAAATAATAATAATTTATCAAGGGGTCACAAGGGTGGGAGTCTGGGGAGGGAGGAAAAAAAGAGTCACTGATATCAAGGGCTCAAGTAGAAAAAAAATGTTTTGAAACTGATGATAGCAACATAGATACAAATGTGCTTGATACAACTGATGTATGGATTGGTATAAGAGATGTAGACCACCAATCAAATTATTTATACATATATGTGTGTATATGTACATGCACGCATATATATAAACAACTTCAATTTTCCTATCCACACGCACATGGTACATATACACTTCCATATATGCAGGTTTCTTTTGCTTTTTGTAATAGGACAATTCTTTTTCTTGACATTAGCAAGAACACATTCAGGAAATGATGTGGGTAAAAGCTTATTGGAATATGCTCACGAGATGAGGACTTGGTCAGGAGTGGTGATAGATGGAGATGAGGTATTGGTAAGATTATAGACGTATTCTAAAGGCAGATACAAGAGAAATTATTGGTGGACTGGATGTGGGGGGAGAGAACAAGAAAGGAGGCCAGGCTTATATTTGGCCTGAACAACTGGGAAGGAATGAGCTTTGTGGTAGATATATAATCATTTGTCAATTTTAGGATTAAGAGTATAGGGGTGGAGTGCAGCTTGTTAATCAGATCATAGCCAATGAGACTTCTGTATGGCCTTCTCCTGAGAATTCTGGGAAATCCGGTACTTCCTTCTTGGAGGCAGGAGACACTCTCTCCTCTGCTGACTTCCCTAGGAGACATTGCAGCTGACAAGATCCATGAAGCCAAGCTAGTGCCCTAAGCTGAAAAGCCACATGGACCTGCCATGATGTAACCAGACCTCTGAAGCCAGAGGAACCACAGAGAGAACTCTGCCAGCACTGAGATGCTTACGCCACTGGATCCAAAGACTTTCTACCCACTGCCCTGTGATCTTCTACATTCGACATCATTACATGTGTTTTGTGAGTCTGGAGAGAACTTTACAGATTGGTATCAGACATATGGGCTAATATCTGACTTATGGACTTCATCTGGACTGGGCTGGGATGTTTCTCAATACTCAATTGCTCTTGTATATAAGGTTCTTTCTTATACACATGAGTGTCCATGGATTTGTTTCTCTAGTCCACCCAGACTCACACAAGCTTCATCGACAGAGATGGCAAGAGTGCATTTGGGAGGGAAGATAAGGGATATGTTAATGGACACGCCTATTAGAAATGTCCATTAGGCATGAGCCTGGACCCAGGAGAAGGATCTGAGCTGGGACTGAAGATGTGTGCTGCGATACGAGTAAGAGCCCCACAGGTGTAGACAGAAAATAGTAAGCCCCAAGGAAGGAGCCTGCAATAATGAACCATCTGGAGACGTCAGCCTAGCTAAGATGAGCGAGATAGTGACTGAGGAGGAAAATCAAACACTGTGTCCCGGAATCATCGGGGCCATGTAGCACAGAGTAGAGTTGCTCCTGTGGGTATCAGAGATTGTAACTGTACAAGAGTTGAAAGCGTCTTCTTTCTCCCATGGTGCGGTTTTGAACTGCTGACCTTATTCAAGGTCACCAACCCAATGAGCAAAGCACAACACCGCCAGGGTTCTTTTGCTGTGAGTTGGAATTGATTCAATGGCAGTGAGTTTGGGTTCGGTATCCTGGAAACCTAGTGTAAAGAATATTTGAAGGAGGAGGGTGTGACCAATGGTGTCAAGGGTCAAGCAAGCTGAGGTCTGGGAACTGAGCCTGGGCTTAACCGCAGGAAGGTCATGGGTGACTGACAAGAGTGGCTTCTGGGAAATGGTGTGGGCAAAAGCTTATTGGAGTATAATCAAGAGCGAAAGCGCAAAGGGGAAACAGAGTTCGTTTGTACAGAAAACTCTTTTAAGGAATTTCACAGTAAAAAGGTGCAGATAAATGAAGACTAGAAGGGGAAAAGTTAGGGTCATGATGATTAAACAGAACAGGAGAAATGAGAGCTCATACTGTGACTCTCACTGCCAGCAAGTCGATTCTGACCCATAGCAACCCTATAGGGCCGAGTGGAGCTGTCCTTGTGGCTTCTGAGCCTGTAGTTCCTTATGAGAACAGAACACCTCATCTGTCTCCTGCTGAGCAGCTGGTGAGTAATGTATGATATGCAGATCACACACCTTGCCTGCTGAAAGCAAGGAAGACCTGAAGCTCTTGCTGATGAAGATCAAGGATGGCAGCCGTCAGTGTGGATTACAAGTCAATGTGAGGAAAATACGAATCCTCACTAGACCCTCACAACCAATAGGGAATAGCAAGATACATGGAGCAAACATCGAAGTTGTCAAGAATTTCATCTTGGTTGGATTCACAATCAGTGATCATGGAAGCAGCAGTGGAGACATCAAACATGTTGTTCATGAACGTGCTGAAAAGCAAGGAGGTGTCTTTGAAGACTAAGGTGCACCTGCCCCAAGCCATGGTATTTTCTGAAGTCTCGATATGAATGCAAAAGTTGGTTACTGAATAAGGACGACCTAAAACATTGAATCTATGTGTTTGAATTAGGGTGGCAGCGAAGAACATTGAAAGTACCACGGATTGCCAAAAGAGCAAACAAAGCCATCTCAGAAGTACAACCAGAATGCTCCTTACAGACAAGGATGGTGAGACTTGGACATGCTGCCAGGGAGACCCGTCCCTGAGGACGTCATGCTTCCTAAAGGAGAGGAGCAGGGAAAGAGAAGAAGGTCCTTGACCAGGTGAATTGACGTGGGGCTGCCTCGATGGCCTCCAACAGTAGAACAGTCGTGAGATTGGCACGGGACCGGGGGTTGGAGGGTGAGGGTGGGGGTGGGGTGCTCATTCTGTGTGTGTAAGGCCTAACAACAGCATCTTTGTAGGATTTATCCAGTGGCGAGGGCCATGTTGAAGAAGCGGGAGAGAGAAGAGATCTGAAGAGCAGAAGTCACGATGAGATGAACAGAAACGGGATCCCTTGCCTGAGCCGTCAGATTGGCCTTTGGCCCCGGCAAGATGTAGCACATCTTCTCCCCCTATTAATGAGCTCTTCCTAAGGGACTTTGTGTGACTTACTCAGTCTCCAGTCAGGACTCTTCTCCAATGTCTCCTCTTTGGAGAGGACTTTGCAGACTATTCCTCTAGAATGATGCTCCCTATGACTCTCCACCCTTTCCTCCTGCTCTGCTTCCACTGTTGATGTTAGATGCTGGGTTAGTCTGGGTTGACTAGAGAAGCAAATTCATAGACACCCCTGTGTGGATAAGAAAGAACTTTATCTACAAGAGCAATTGTATATTGAGAAAGTATCCTAGCCCGGTTGTGTTGGTCTGAGTGGACTAGAGAAACAAATTCATAGATACTCATATGTGATGAGAAAGAGCTTTGTATACAAGAGCAGTTGAATATTGAGAAAACATCCCAGCCCAGTCCAGATCAAGTCCATAAGTCCAACATTAGGCCATATGTCCGACACTAATCTATAAAGTCCTCTTCAGACTCACGAAACACATTCAATGACACTGAATGCAGGAAGAGCACAGGCAAGTGGGTGGGAGTCTTGTGGATCCAGTGGTGTTGTAAGCATCTCAGCGCTGGCAGGGGTCTCCACGTGGTTCCTTCAAGGCCATCAGCATAGCTTCATGTGTCTTGTCAGTAGAGAGTCTCTCAGGGAGTGAGCAGAGAGAGGGTCTCCTGCCTCCAGGGAGGAATCCAGGATTTCCTAGAAGCCTCAGGGAAGGTCATGCCCACACAGAGGCCTCATTGGCTATCCAATGATTGACAGGCTAGACTCCACCGCTTCACTCATAATCCTTTCAAATTGCCAACAGATTATATAACTACCACACCAGTCCAGATCCAGTTCATAAGTCCGATATGAGCCTATATGTCTGATACCAAGCTATAAAGTCCTCTTCAGACTCATGAAACACATGCAATGACCCCGAATGCAGGATGATCACAGGCTGGTGGGTGGAAAGTCTTGTGGATCCAGTGGCAGCGGAAGCATCTCAGCACTGACGTGGGTCTCCACGCAGCTCCTCCAGCTCCAGGGCTCTAGAGTAGCTCCATGTGTCTGTCATCAGGAATACCAAGCAGAGAGACTGTGTGTCCCACCTCCAGCGAGCTATTTATCTCCATAGCACCTCCAAATGAGGTCATCAAGCAGTGATCTCCAACCCTTCACTCTTAATAGTCTCAAGTTGGCACCAGACTACGTACCTACCACCGATGCCATGGAGTTGATTTAGAGTCCTGCTGACCCTGCGTGGGCAGAGTAAACTTCTCCAAAGGGTTTTCTCAAGGTTGCGAGCTTCAGACATTGAGTTCTAGTCCTGACGCCTGAGGTGCCTATTGGTGGGTTCAAACTGCCAGCCTTCTGGATAGCAGTCCAGTACTTAACCATCCACACCACTCAGAGACCCCACTGTCATCGAGAGTATTTCGAATAGTTCAATGCCACACCTTTGTTTCCTTCTGTCGTCCTCACTAGAAGATCGCCTTTATCTGAGACGAATCGTCTTTCTGTCATACAAGAGCTACCCAATACATATTTGGAATTGAAGGAATACATTCTTCTTTTCTTGTCCCCTACCATACAGTTGCTTCTCATTCCATCCTTAGTTTATTCCATTCTTTTATAACCCACACCGCTTCCCATTTTCCTTCTCCACTCAAGAAAGCATTCAGTCCCGACTCCATCGTCACCCCCATCATTCTCCCCGCTGTACTATTCTCCTCTGGCTCCCCAACGTCGTCTCATCTATTCGGATTGCTTTCATTTCCCCTCTTCGTCTCCCTTCCTAACCTCATTCTCACCTCTCCCACAACGTCCTATCTCATTCTCATCCCCACTGCGTGTGTGATAAAATACACTTAACATCAAATTAACGTAATTCTAGAATTAACATGAAATGCACTCTATTGTAGTAAAATACACTTGACATAGGCCTTGCCATTCTCATCACTTCAGTGGGATTTGGTGTCCAATTCAGTGGCATTGAATACATTTGCACTGCTGTGCACCTGTCACCACTGTTTTGTCTCACAGCCTTTTCATCACTCCAGGGAGAACCCAGTACCCGTTCTGCCCTGCCCTCAACCTCAGGTAACCAGTAATCTGCGCTCTGTAGCTATGAATGTATCTATTCTAGACATTTCAGGTAAGTTCATACAATATGAGACATTTTGTGTTTGGCTTCTTTTATACAGCATGCTTTTAAAAGACTCATGTTGTGGCATGTATCCGCTCTTTATTCTTTTTCGTGACTGAATACTATTCCATTGATGCCACACTTTATCTATTCATCAGTAGATGAAAATTTCACTCTCAACTTTTTAATTCAAGTTCCCATTTTACTCAGTCTGTGTGCTAAACAAATAATCGTAGAATCTGGATTATATGAAGAAAAAATGTAGCATCAAGATTGGAGGAAGGCTTAGTAACCCATGATATGCAGGTGACACAACCCTGCCTGCTGAAAATGAGGAGGACGTGAAGCACTTGCTGATGAAGATCAAGTACCGCAGCCTTAACTGTGAATTGCAGCTTAATGTAAAGAGCGACTGCCTCCACGGCTGCCATAATAGGTAACATCATGATTAACAGAGAAATGCTCCAAGTTGCCAAAGATTTTGTCTTGTTTGCATCCACAATCAATGCTCGTGGAAGCAGCAGTCAAGAGATCAAGCGAGGTGATTCATTGGGTAAATCTGCTGCACAAAGACCCCTTAAAGAAGACGTCGGACAGTGTAAGACATGACAAAATAATAATTTATAAATTATCAAGGGTTCATGAGGGAGTGGGGAGCAGGGAGGGAGGGGGAAATGAGGAGCTGATGCCAGGGGCTTAAGTGGAGAGCGGATGTTTTGAGAATGATGAGAGCAATGAATGTACAAATGTGCTTTATACAATTGATGTGTGTATGGATTGTGATAAGAGTTGTATGAGCCCCTAATAAAATGATTTTTAAAAATTGGAAATCTGAAGTAAGACAGCTTTGGAAAACTCAAAGCATCCAACATTTTAAAAACATAGAAACACTAAAAGTAAAGGAATGGAAAAAGTAAAACAAAGACCCTTTAAAATGTGGAAGAGCAAGGACGTTCCTTTGAGAACCAAGGGGCAGTGTTTGCTGATCCGTTGTCTGGCCCACCTGGTGCATAGTATTTTCAGTCGCCTCAGCCGCATGTGGAAGTTGGACACTGACTAAGGGAGACTGAAGAAGAATCAATGTGTTTGAATTGTGGTCCTGGAGCAAAACATTGACAGCATCGTAGACTACTGAAAGAACACATGGATCTGTCTGGGAAGAAGTACAACCAGAAGCCTCTTAGGAATGAGGATGGCAAGAATTCATCCCATGCACTTGGGACAAGTCGTCAGGAGGGGCCAGTCCCTGGAAAAGGGCGTCATGCTTGGTACAGTAGAGGGGCAGTGAAAAAGAGGAAGGCCCTGACAAGATGGGCTGGATAGTGGCTGCAACAGTGGGCTCACACACAGTAACAATTGTGCTTCATTCTGTTGTGTATGGGGTCCACGAGGTCACTGCGAGTTGTGTATGGGGTCCACGGGGTCCCTGTGAGTTGTGTATGGGGTCCACGGGGTCCCTGTGAGTTGTGTATAGGGTCCACAGGGTCCCTGTGAGTTGTATACAGGCTCCACGGGGTCACTGTGAGTTGTGTATGGGGTCCACAGTGTCACTATGAGTTGTACATAGGGTCCACAGGGTGGCTGTGAGTTGTGTACAGGGCCCAGAGTGTCCCTGCGAGTTGTGTATGGGGTCCACAGGGTCACCACAAGTTATATACAGGGTCCACAGGGTCATTGTGAGTTGTGTACAGGGTCCACAGGGTCGCTGTGAGTTGTGTATAGGGTCCACAGGGTCACTGTGAGTTGTGTACAGGGTCCACAGGGTTACTGTGAGTTGTGTATAGGGTCCACAGGGTCTCTGTGAGTTGTGTATAGGGTCCACAGGGTTACCGTGAGTTGTATATAGGGTCCTCAGGGTCGCTGTGAGTTGTGTACAGGGTCCACAGGGTCTCTGTGAGTTGTGTATAGGGTCCACAGGGTTACCGTGAGTTGCATATAGGGTCCTCAGGGTCGCTGTGAGTTGTGTATAGGGTCCTCAGGGTCACTGTGAGTTGTGTATAGGGTCCTCAGGGTCGCTGTGAGTTGTGTATAGGGTCCTCAGGGTCACTGTGAGTTGTGTATAGGGTTCCCAGGGTCTCTGTGAGGTGTGTATGGGGTCCACAGGGTCGCTTTGAGTTGTGTATAGGGTCCACGGGGTTACCGTGAGTTGTGTATAGGGTCCACAGGGTTACTGTGAGTTGTGTATAGGGTTCCCAGGGTCTCTGTGAGGTGTGTACAGGGTCCATAGGGCCACTATGAGTTGGAACCGACTCCACGGCACCTAGCCAAACACAACCACAGCTTCTTCATTATTGTGAACAGTGCTGTGAAGAACACGCTTCTGAGAGTTTTTATTTGATCTCTTTTCACTTTCCTTGAGTATGCATACACCCAGGAGGCCGGGTGACTTAGAGGATTATGCTTTGGCTGCTGATGCAAGGTCAGGAGTTTGAAACCACCAGCTGCTCTGAGGGAGACAGACAAAGCTGTCTACTCCTGAAAACACTTAGCGTCTCCAAACCCCCCGGGAAGAGTGCTACCCTGTCCTAGAGGCTTGTTATGCATCAGAATCTACTTAGTGGCAGTGTTTGGGTTCTTTTGGGAGGTCTCCTATATACCTAGGAGTGGAATTGCTGGGTCACATGCTAAGTTTAACACACTGAGGAGCGGTCACGCTGCCCCATTGACTTCTGACCCCTGATTCCTTTTCCCATGGCAGACCCTGTCTGTTCCCCTCGCATTCTCTTGGTATTAACCTGCAGTGTCCGTCTGCATCAGCACCATCACCCTTTCCCTCTGCCATCACCGCCCGCTTGGCCTCCTCCCCCGAGAGAGCGGACACAGGCCGCATGGTGTGTTTGGGTTGGACACTGTGAGGGCCACGGTTGGGACAAGCAGCTGTGGGAAGCAAAACAGCCCCATGGCTGCTCCTCGCTTAGTGACTTAAGAAAATATTAACCAGCACATTTTATGACCTAATTCTATTTTCTCAAATAGATATAATAAATTACTTTCTGGAAGTGTCTAAAATATGTCTGTTGGTTTTTCAAAGCAAATATTGGCATTGCCACAGGCTTTGGGACTGCAGTTCCAGGCCTGGGAGGTTAAGCCGGTCTCTGTGTTAAAAACAGGCCGACTTCTCAGGAGGCCTTTTCTCTTTTTCTAAATTTTTCTTAATTTGTAATGTCAGGAAACATCGGGGGAGTGTTGCAAGTTGAGACTCAGATGGACTCTCACTTGGGAGCCCTGTCCCAGCCCCAGCGGACAAGCCCGCTAACAAGACTTTTTGCCTTGCTCACTGCGTTCTAACGTGCTCTTTCTTTCTTTAATCTTCAGGAGAACATCTCTGTCCAGCACCCGGACACACAGAGTATTTTTAGCTTCTCGAGATTTGTTCTCTTTGTAAGGTTGTTTTTTTGTGTTTGTTTGGTCCACGCTAATTTGTGACACATAATTCTTTTTCTAATCAAATGTCTATATGTTTAGCTAGCTAGTGCATATATAAGGAAAACTGTCATTTCCAATGTAAATGATTCCTCATGCAATTTTAATAAGCCTTCCTCCAATCCTGATGCCACATTCATCTTCATGTAACCCAGCTTCTCTGAGGACTTGCTCATCTTACTGACAACCTGCTGTATGCAGGTAACACAACTTTGCTGAAAGTGAGGAGGACTTGAAGCACTTGCTGGGGAAGATCAAGGATTGTGGCCTTCAGTGTGAATTACAACTGAGTGTGAGGAAGAGCCAAAGCCTCACCACTGGACCATTGGTGACATCATGGTCAATGGAGGAAAGGTTGAGTTGTCAAGGATTTTGTCTTGCTTGGATCCACATTCAGTGCTCATGGGAGCAGCAGGCAAGATGGCAACCTATGGACAAATGTGCTTGATACAATTGATGTGTGGATTGTTATAAGAGCTGTAAGAGCCCCAATAAAATGATTTATGAAAAACAAAGCAAAGTGAAAGAGTTCAAAAGACGCGTTTCATTAGATAAACCTGCTGCACAAGATCGGTTTAGAGTACTGAAGAGCAAGGATGTTACTTTGAGGACTAAGGGGCACCTCACCCGAGCCATGGTGTTCTCCATGACGTCCTATGCATGCGAAAGCTGGACATTGAATCAGGAAGATCATGGAAGAACGGGTGTATGTGAATTGCGGTGCTGGGGAAGAGATTGAAAGTACCATGGGCCACTAAAAGGACAAACTGTCGGTATTGCAAAGAGCAAGGCAGAGGGCCCCTTAGAGGCAAGGGTGGCAAGACTTGATCTTACATACTTTGGACATGTTGTCAGGAGAGACCAGCCCCTGGAGAGGACTTCATGTGTGGTCAAGTGGAGGGGCGGCCCTGGACCAGATGGACGGACCCCGTGGCTGCATCCGTGGCCTCGGGCAGAGGAGCGCCCGGGAGGCTGGCGCGGGGCCACGCGGCGTTTTGTTCTGTTGTGCGCAGGGTCGCTATGGGTCGGAGCTGACTCTATGGCACCTCACAACAACAACAACAAAACAACACGTACTTTTATTTCCACTTCTCTTGATAAGATTTACTCCAATTTCATAGATATGTGTTCTCAGTCTCGTGCTTGACGCTTTTTCTTTTCTGTTTGACTTTTTCTTAAATGTCTGTGTTATAGCTTTCACCGATGTGAGTTTTTTTTTTTTTTTGGCTAGAATAAAATCAAGAGACCCGTAGTGTGTGTGTACGTGTGTGTTAATGAATTTTTTGTGAATTTGGTGCGTGGGTGGGTGGGGGTAGGGAGGTTTGTATTTTAGGCCATCAGCTCTGTAGGCAACAGTTCAAACTACCCATCGACCCCCCCCCCCCAAACCCTCCATATTCCATCTCACCCTCCTTCCCCGATTTCTCTCTGCTGGCCCTCCAGCCTCCCTCTCACCAAGTCAATCCTAGTTCATTGCTTCATCTCCCCATCCTTGGCCCCTCCCTTCAAAATCTGTTCCCGCTGGTATGCCAGCCTTTGTCTGGGTTTTCATGCTTCAAGCAGTGGTCTCATACAATATTTGTCCATTTATGATCCAGTAACTTCACTCAGGAGAGTGCCCTCCAGGGTGAAACATGTGCTTTTTTAAAAATCAAAGTTTCAATTGGTACCACGGTTGTAGATAAACGAATCGGAATATTTATTTAATCGGGAGCTAATAAACATTCCTAAAACAAGGCTAAGTTATTCTTTGAGGATTATCAGGTATGCTTCCATGAAGATGCTTAAATACAGCTCTTCTATGCATAGGTATGCCATTGTAACACCCACCAAACGATTGGGTGGACTATGCAAATAAAGTGTGTGAAACGCGAATGGAGGGGATGGGTCAGTTTTGCCATTCCCATGGATGGAGGGACGCCCTCTCCGAAGCAGGAGTAGAGAATCCCACCACCATCAAGGAAGAAGCCAGGTGTGCAGGATCCCCGACAACAGTGTTGGAGGCGGCAGAGGCCCAGGCACCACACCGTGAGACAGAGCAGGGGAGCGTGCTGAACCTGAGGTAGAGCGTCGGTCCATGGAGGCAGAAGTCAGGGGACGCTGCGGCTGTGAGACTGAGGACCACAGAGACATTTCTGGCAGCGAGGCTGAAAAGGGGTGCCGCAGACCAAAGACCTGAACCCTTAGCGTCTTGCAACCTGTTAGCATCCCGAATAAGCCCCCACAGTCCCGGATACTGTCTGTGAGCTCAGGGCGACCATTGCAACGGGCTGTGGCACCCAGACGAGCAATGTGTGCCGAGAGAGGTGACTGGTGTCACATAGGGAAGAAGAATATGGCTTGGGAGGCATGCCTAACCTCTGCCTTCGGGCAATTTGCCTTGGGCTGGTGAGACTTTGGGCTTTTCCTCTCCTTCCTGTAGTCAAAGGAGGTCAGAGGCTCTCACGATATCTCCTCACTAGGGGCAGGAGAGGGAGGGAGGGAGGGAGAGGAATCACAGGTTAGCCGGTAGATAAGAGTTGACTTCAGTGAAGGCAAAGGCAATAGTAATAAGTAGATAGGTGTCGAAGGAATCAGGTATCAAAGAACAAAAAATCATATCATTCACTGTAAATGAGGGGGGAGTGCAGATTGGGGACCCAAAGCCCAACTAGTTCTTAAATGCCACCCCCCCACTATCATGATCCCAATTCTACCTTACAAATCTGGCTAGACCAGAGGATGGACACTGGTACAGATAGGAACCAGCAACACAAGGAATCCAGAACGGATGATCCCTTCAGGACCAGAGGTGAGAGTGGCGATACCAGGAGAGTGGAGGGAGGGTGGATTAGAAAGGGGGAGCCGATTATAATGATCTACATATAACCTCCTCCCTGGGGGACGGACAACATGAAAGTGGGTGAAGGGAGACATCAGACAGTGTAAAATATGACAAAATGCCTCAGTATTGGGGACACCGAGGTCAATTGGCATAACAGCTCACAGAGACAATGTTCAACATCCTACTTTGGTGAATAGTGACTGGGGTTTAAAAGCCTGTGAGCAGCCATCTAACTTGCACCTATCGGTCTCTCCCCATCCGGAGAAACAAAGAGTGATGAAAATGGTGGGACATGGAAACCCAAAGCCCATCTGTAGGCAAACGGATATCCCTTTACAGAAGGGCTGTGGGGAGGAGACAGGACCATCAGGATGCGATGTAGCAATAATGAAAGATACAACTTTCCTCTAGTTCCTAAATGCTTCCTCCCCCCCCACCCCCACCATCATGGTCCCAATTCTACCTTACAAATCTGGCTAGACCAGAGGATGTATACTGGTGCAGATAGGAACTGGAAACACAGGAAATCCAGGACAGATGATCCCTTCAGGACCAGTGGTGAGAGTGGCGATACTGGGAGGGTGGAAAGTGGGTGGGGTGGAAAGGGGGAACTGATTACAAGGATCTACATATAGGTGGGTGAAGGGAGTCATCGGACAGTGTAAGATATGACAAAATAATAATTTAGAAATTATCAAGGGTTCACGAGGGAGGGGAAGCAGAGAGGGAGGGGAAAAATAAGGAGCTGATGCCAGGGGCTTAGGTGGAAAGAAAATGTTTTGAGAATGATGTAGGAATGTACAAATGTGCTTTACGCAATGGATGTGTGTATGGATTGTGATAAGAGTTGTATGAGCCCCTAATAAAACGATTAAAAAACAAAAGAAAGAAAATGGTAGGACATATGGAAGCAATTAGTCCAATGGACCATGCAAACACTGAGCCCCCACAACACTGAGATCAGAAAAACTAGATGGTGCCCAGCTACTTCTAGCAATTGCTCGGAAAAGGATCCCATTAGAAGGTCCTGTGTGGAGCGGGAGAAAAATGTGGAACACGACTCAAAATCATAAAAGAGGGCAGCGTCCATGTCAAGTAGAGACTGACCATAGCCTTCCAATCTGGACCTGGACTCACCTCCATGTTAGAATAATGAACCATTGAGGTCCAAAGGGCAGCATGTACCCAAGGACAAAGCTCAGAGGGTTGGGACAGAGGGACTGGAAACAGGAAGCCCAGGGAGGGAGTGGGATAAGGGGTGGTACATGGAAAGGCTTGCAATGGATGAGTCGAATAGAACGTGTATGAATTATTGAATGTAAAGCTATAATCCGCTCTGTAAACCATTACCTAATTCACAATTAAAAGTTTAAAAGGAGTTTCACAAAAAGCTTGTCATTGAGACCAAACAAATAAGAATCCTGGGAACAAGCCACCATCTCACCTAAACAGTATTCAGGTAAGCATCACATTGCCAATCTAACAATTACCTCTGAGAATCTTATTTTTTCAGTGTTTTAACTTATTTTTATTAATAATACATTTTATTCATTAAATAACCTATACCTTTCAGAAACATAATTTAAAAAAAATCATTTTATTGGGGGCTCATACAACTCTTATCACAATCCATACATACATCCATTATGTCAAGCACATTTGTACATTTGTTGCCATCATCATTCTCAAAACATTTGCTCTCCACTTATGCCCTTGGTATCAGCTTCTCATTTCCCCCCTCCCTCCCCGCTTCCCCTTCCCTCATGAACACTTGATAATTTATAAATTATTATTATTTTTTCAGGTCTTACACTGTCCGATGTCTCCCTCCCTTCACCCTCTTTGCTGTTGTCCATCCCCCAGGGAGGAGTTTATATGTAGATTCTTGTAATTGGTTCCCCCTTTCTACCCAACCTTCCCTCCACCCTCCCAGTATCACCACTCTCAGCACAGGTCCTGAAGGGATCATCTGTCCTGGATTCCCTGTGTTTCTAGTTCCTATCTGTACCAGTATACATCCTCTGGTCTAGCCAGATTTGTAAGGTAGAACTGGGATCATGATAATGGGGGAGGAGGGGGAAGCATTTAATAACTAGAGGAAAGTTGTATGTTTCATCATTGCTACCCTGGGCCCTGCCTGGCTCCTCTCCTCCCCGAGACCCTTCTGTAAGGGGGTGTCCAGTTGCCTACAGATGGGCTTTGCGTCCCCACTTCACACTCCCCCTCATTTACAATGATATAATTTTTTGTTCTTTGATGCCTGAAACCTGATTCTTTTGACACCTCATGGTCACACAGGCTGGTGTGTTCTTCCATGTGGGCTTTGTTGCTTCTCAGCTAGATGGCCGCTTGTTTACCTTCAAGCCTTTAAGACCCCAGACGCTATATCTTATGATAGCCGGGCACCATCAGCTTTCTTCACCACATTTGCTTATGCACCGTTTGTCCTCAGCGATCATAGAGAATCTTACTTGGTTTTAGGTTCAATTCAGCAAGGTCTTTCAGATTGATACTTTATTTTGCAAATATTTTTGTAAAGTATGACACATTTTTTCATCCCACTGAATAAAATGAGTAATAATAATAATATAATCTACAAAGAATATGATATAAATGAGCACCTGTCTACCATCTGGGGAGAGAGAGCTTCCTCAGTACTTTGGGAGTCTTCTAGAAGGTCTTTCTCAATTGCGCTTCTTTCCTTCCTCTGCAAGGATAATCATCTCTGTTCTCAAATTTTGTAGATAAAATGATCTTTTTTACTATAATTTTATTAGATATTATGTGTATGACCCTAAAATAAATGGCTAGATTGTGTATGTCTTTAACGATTATGTAATGGGTGTCACCATGTATGCATACTTTGGTTGCTTGCTTTTTTGCAAGCAATACGAAGTTCTTGAGATTTATCTATGTTGATAAGTATAATTATGATTTATTCATTTTCATTGTGCATAGTACACCATAGTAAAAATAGCCATTACTCATCCATTCCCCTGTTGAGGAGTATTCAGGTTGCATCCAGTATCTGAGATGTAGTAAATTAATACAGCCTTTCTAGCCGTAATTCCTTATTTGATGTATTATAAATTCTATCCTCCATGCCGGAAGTTAGGTCCTGCTTTGGTAGAATAAATTCCGAGTCTCTCCCTCACTAGAGGGTGACCCAGGTCATCTCCCTATGCTTCCTTGGTGATGTGATCAACCGAAAGACACATCCCACCAAAGCTCTCCTGTGCGTTTAAGAGCCGTCTTGGGAGCAGAGAAAGACTCTCCCAGGGACCGTTGAGATCCACCAGTGGAAAGTGAGCTAGGCCTTACCTCAAGCTCACCTGTAGCAGACGGAAGAAGCCGATCTAGTCCCTTGGACTCATGGCTGAAATGCCCTCAGGTGAGAAGACAAAGATGGCTGTTCTCCCAAGGTTATGAAATTAACCATCATTGAACTTTGCCAAGACCTCTTGTTTTGAGGGTGCCTAATGAATGGTGGGTGGCCAGGGAAAACTATATATTTACTATTTTAATGCCCACCTTGCTTTCCTATGACATGTGGTAATCTGGCAGGCATGGTTCTACGTGAATGAGTGTTATTGAGAGTTTTGTCTTATCCCCAACTCCCGTTGTTTGTGAAGTAATGTCCATTCATTTAAGAGCTTAATATGTACACTCACCATTGCGATCTGAAGTCAACCACTCACGCATTGCGATCTGAAGCAGGCCTATACTTGTATAGTATCCTTTTCTCAACAGTGTTTTAAATTCTGTACCATTGGATAGATTAATGATACTATCAATAGAATTACTTTACGTCCCACCAGGATGATTTATTATATTCTCTGTCATAAAATGCTAATGATGTCTGTAAAATGAACCATAGACATACATAAATTGTAGATATATTAGCAGATTTGGGGCTTTCACTTAATTCTAGCCCCAATCTAAGAACAATCTTATGACATGACCTTGCTCAGTGCCCACCCTCACATGAAGAGATCACTGAAGATATAAGTATGATAGCAAAATGTGGTGAAGAAACCAGAAAGCACCCAGTTATCAAAAATAATGCCATCTGGGGTCTAAAGGGCTTGTCTTAAACAAGCAGCCATCTAAGTGAGCCATCAACTAAGTCCACATGGAAGAAGTACATGAACCTGTGTGATCCAAGGATTATAAATAATAAAATCCAAATCCAAAGGAGGTAATGGTATCGGAAGTTAAATTGTGAACACTGGTTTGCAGAAGCTTATGGATGATGGTGGAAGCCCAAACTCCATTTGCAAGGTCTCCACATGAATTAAGCCTCTGCTAGATTCCCTCAGATCCTAGTGGGGGTGTGAGCAGCCTAGCTATCAGACAGACGGCACTGTAAAGTGATTATGGCAGATGCTGTTAGGGTAAAAGATATACCTATTGCTTCCCTTTCCTGTAGCGGCTTCAGGAAATCTACCAAATGGTTCACTACTCATTTGACCCAGAAAACCCTACAAAATTCTGCAAATCAAGAGGGTCGAGCCTCGAGGTCCACTTCAAGAACACCCATGAAACTGCCCAGGCCATCAAAGCCATGCATATCCGGAAAGGCACCAAATACTTGAAAGACGCCACTCTGCAGAAGCAGGGTGTGCCTTTCCGACAGTACAATGATGGTGTTGGCCAAACAGTGGGGTTGGATCCAGGGTCGGTGGCCCAAAAAGAATGCTGAATTTTTGCTTCATATGCTTAAAAATGCAGAAAGTAATGCTGAACTGAAGGGTTTAGATGTGGATTCTCTGGTCACTGAGCACATCCAGGTGAACAAAGCCCCCAAGATGCACCGCCGGACTGACAGAGCTCATGGTCGGATCAACCCATCCCTGAGCTCCCCGACCACACTGAGATGACCCTGACTGAGAAGGAACAGACCGTTCCCAAACCAGAAGAGGAGTTTGCACAGAAGAAAAAGATTTCCCAGAAGAAACTGAAGAAGCAAAAACTCATGGCCCGGGAATAAATGAAGCTTAGAATAATGAAAGTTGACATATGTATAATACCTTATTATTTGACCTCCCTTTTAACCCATTTTAAAGTTGTTCCGGTTTTTAATAGTTTCTGCTTTCCCCTAGATTGAGGTTTCTCTATGTTTTGTGTAGTCATTGTTGTTGGGGCTTGTTTGTTTGTTTGCTTCCTGTGTGTGCCTTGCATGATCTCTGACTGTGAAATCCAGGATGGGAGGATCTACAGAGACAGTCGTTGGATTGATAGTCACCTAGGGGCGCGGCGCGGAGGATGGGGAAATGGGGAGCTCACAACAATGAGCTTGAGGAGAAAATGTTCTGAAATTGATTGTGGTGATGATTGCACAAATCTTAACATGATCGGAAGATTAAATGTGATGTCTATGCCAAGAAAATAATCTTAAAATTAATTCATTACCCAAAAAAAAGCGCTACCAGCAGAGCATGTTTGAAATCCCCGTCTAGTGGCCAAGGCCACGCTACTCTGAGACCAGAGGCCAGGCAAGGAGTCGAGGGGACAAGGAAGAGGCCCGGAGAGCTGACACTATGAGACTGGGAGGCAGAGCAGAGGGTGGGCTTCCTGGCTCCTAGGGACCAGACGCCAAGGGACCGTGTGGTTTAGACTCTGAGGGCCAGGGAGAGGGACTTGGCTGGTGTCTCGGGAGAGGTGCTGCTCTGGGCCAATGGCTGCATGCTTAGGGTTTACTGACCCGGACTTGTGGTTCTCTGCTAACGTCCAGAATAAACCCCCGTCATTGTTGGGGTAGACATATAATCGTTTGTCAATTTGAGGATTAAGAGTGTAGGGGTGGAGTCTAGATTGTCAATCAGATCATAGCCAATGAGGCCTCTGTGTGGGCATGGCCTTCTGAGAATTCTGGGAAATCCAGTACTTCCTCCTTGGAGGCAGGAAATACTGCTCTCTCTCTCTGCCACTTCCTGGGAGACATAGCAGCTGACAAGCCACATGGACCTACTCTGATGCAACCAGGCCTCTGAAGCCGGAGAAGCCACAGAGAGACCCCTGCCAGCGCTGAGATGTTTCCAATGCCACTGGCCTGTGATCTTCTACATTTGGCGTCATTGCATGTGTTTTGTGAGTCTGAAGTGGACTTTATAGATTGGTATTGGACATATGAGCTAATAATATCAGACTTATGGACTTGATCTGGACTGGGCTGGGATGTTTTCTCAATGTTCAATTGCTCGTGTATATAAAGCTCTTTCTTTTTTTGGGGGGGTCTTATTTATTTATTTTTTAATCATTTTATTAGGGGCTCATGCAACTCTTATCACAATCCAGACATGCATCAATTGTGTAAAGCGCATTTGTACATTCATTGCCCTCATCATTCTCAAAACATTTGCTCTCCACTTAAGCCCTTTCTTATACACATATGTGTGTCCATGGATTTGTTTCTCTAGTCTAACAATTGTGAATTGTCGGTGAGTTCCATGTGGCCCCTGCAATGAATTAATGAGCCCAGCAGAGAAGTAGTGTCATGGAAGGAGAGACTGGTGTCAGAATAGGTCAAACAAAACAAAGATGGTGGGTCAAGGTATGTCTGGCCTCTTTCTCATAGCAAAAGGGTAGCCGGACAAGGTCAGATATGGCCCCCATGCTCTTTTTCACAGCATTATTACATGAAATATTATACTCCAACGTGAGGCTTTCTGTCAGGCAGCCCTGGCCTGTGTAACATGGGGGACTCCTCTACCCAGTAGACCTCAGATACATCGCCTCCAATGAGGTCGGAATTTGAGCTTTAGTTGGGGTCTTCTCCCAACATTGTCCCTTCTGTGAGTATTCTGCCTCAACCGTAGAGGCAGTGACTGCTCCTTGCGTCTGCTGTGGCCATCTTGTTTGGGAATGTCTTTATTTGCCCATTATTTATGCACGACGCAATGGAATGTTGCCTTGTCCTGCCCCATTCCCATGATTGGTTGGGGACTGGACCATTGTGATTCATAGGATTGTCACTGGCTTCTTTTCAGAAGTAGATTAGCAGCAGATCCTAGTCCGTCTTATCTGCAAGTTCCACTGAAACTTGTTCAGCGTCCTAACCATATGCAACCTTCGGCTGAGACTTCAGTCTTGATCTCCCTCGGTGAAGGCAATAATTCTGCCACTCAACCGCTACTATCCCCCAGCTTCCTGATATTGATTAGCAATCCCTTCATTCGAATTTTCCCTGTTCATATTTCTGGTGTGATTCCTGCCTCCTGACTGGACTCTAAATAATCGAGTATTTAATCTACCTGGACATGATGGCACGCGGAGGATGGGACAGGAGTCCACCTTCATTCTGTGCCAACTCAGGGTCAGCGTCTTGGCGCACTCTAGTGGAGACCATCGGAAACAAGCGACAGCCCCTGTGCTCTTCCGCGTCGGTCCACCACACGCCAGAGTCCACGTAGATTTGGATCTGATTCGAGGAACACGCCCCTCATCTGTTTTACCCCATTTTCTCGGGGTCAGCACCGGGGCTCCTGTGTTTTTATTATCATCCTTTAAAGTCTTACCAGGTGGGACACTATGCTGTCGTCAAGTGCTGTCCGTCGTTCTAGCTCACAGTGACCGTGTGTAGACAGAGCACAACCCTGCCCAGATCGGCCCCGTCCTCACAGCGGGCTTAGGTTTGAGCCCATGGTTGCAGCCACTGTGTCGACCCATCTTGCCGGGGACCTTCCTCTTTCTTTGCCCCTCTGCTTCACCAAGCCTGGCCTCCTTCTCCGGAGACTAGTCTCTCCTGACAACATCTGCAAAGTGTGTGAGGCGAGTCTGGGCATCCTTGCTTCAAAGGAGCAGTCTGGTTGTACTTCTCCCAGACAGATTTTCAGTGAAGTGTATCCTTCCCTCCTTTATATTTTCTTCGAAATGATGAATTTTTATCAAATACCTTGGTCTTCTTTTCAGGCCATCTGTTTACTTCATTGATTTTTCTTTTTATTAAAAAGTCTGTCCCAAAACTTCTCTCTTGTTTTTTTTTAGTGAGTGTAAGTGAGAGAATGAGAGTGAGTGAGTCAGTGAGTGAGTCAGTGTGAGAGTGAATGAGTGTAAGAGAGTGAGTGAGTGAGAGTGTGTGTGTGTGTGTCAGTGAATGAGAGTAAGTGAGTGAGTGAGTGTGAGACTGAGAGGGTGAGTATGAGTGAGAGTGAGAGAGAATGAGTGAGTGTGAGTTAGTGAGTCAGTGAGAGTGAGTGAATGTGAATGAGTGAGTCAGAGAGTGTGAATGAGTGAGTGAGTGAGTGAATCAGTGAGTGAGTGAGTGAGTGAGTGAATCAGTGAGTGAGTGAGTGAATCGGTCAGTGAGTGAGTGAGTGAGTGAGTGAGTGAATCGGTCAGTGAGTGAGTGAGTGAGTGAATTGGTCAGTGAGTGAGTGAGTGAGTGAATCAGTGAGTGAGTGAGTGAGTGAGTGAATCGGTCAGTGAGTGAGTGAGTGAGTGAGTGAGTGAGTGAGTGAGTGAGTGAGTGAGTGAATCGGTCAGTGAGTGAGTGAGTGAGTGAGTGAGTGAGTGAATCGGTCAGTGAGTGAGAGTGAATCCTCTTCTGTTTTTCCACTCTCTGCACTGTGAACTGCCCGTTTGTCTATCGGTGGTGCCTTGCCTGTTTGTCTATCGGTGGTGCCTTGCCCGTTTGTCTATTGGTTTGACATACTGGAGCAGCGTGCGTGTTGCTGTAATCCTGGAAGCTATGCTGCCAGTGTTTCAAATACCAGCCAGGTCTCATCATCCTTGCTTCTAAGACGCCTTGTAGCTGTACTTCTTCCAGGACAGAGTTAGGGTAAAGTGTTTATGGTAAAGGTTGGTCACAACCGACCGGGCAGCACTTCACAGCAACAATGTCAGCATACTGCACCACCTGGCTCATATGTAGGTTCCGTTCAAGGCTGAAGGAAAGAGAAGACTCTACGAGAGCCCAAATCCCACCTTCAGCACGTCCCATCTGAACTTAGAGACCATCTCCAGGCCAGGCTGACGCTGAACACTAATGACGGAGGCCAGATGAGCTGTGGGAAAGCACATGTTTATTAAGAATCCAGGAGAGACAGAAGAGACCAAAACGGATACCAGAGGAGATTCTGAACTTGCTCTTGAGCAGTAAGTAGCTGCAACAAATGGGCGGAATGGTGAAAATTGAAAGGGCGGAACATGCCCAGCGTACCTGCAGCAGGTGAACCCAAGAACCAGTTCAAGCTTCGAGATGTGGGACTGTGTAGCGAAGACGACGGCATCGGGGTTGGAGGAAAGTTCACGGACGACCTCTGGTTTACAGACGACATGGTCTTGTGTGTTGAAAGTGCGGGGACTGGATGCACTTACTCGTGAAGATCAAAGACTACGCTCGTCGGGATGGAGCACAGCTCAGTGTACAGAAGACAGCAATTCTCACAACTGGGGTGACCCCGTGATAAACGGAAAACACATCGACGGCGCCAAGGTCCTGTTGCTGGGACCCACAGTGCTCCGGGAGCAGCCAAGAGGAAAGGACTCATCGCCTTGGTCAAATCAGCCGTGCACGACCTCTTGAATGTGCTGGAAAGCAAGGCTGGACCTCCGGGGACTGAGGTGGGCCTGACCCCAGCATTGCCACTTCCCATCGTCTCCTATGCACGCGGAAGCTGGGCACCGATAAAGGAAGACCGCAGAAGAATTGAAGCTTTTAAATTATGGCGTTGGTGACGAATATTGAGAGCATTCTAGATTGCTCGCAGAACCAACAAATCCATCTTCCAGAAAGTAGAGCCAGGAGAGGAGACTGTGTCTCACATACTTCAGGAGAGGCCAGCTCCCCAGAGAAGGACGTCGAAAGGAGGTGCTCTCAAGAGGACGGGCGACACGGTGGCTGCCTCGTGAGTTCAAGCTTGTGAGGATGGCACCGCCCGGAGAGGGCTGCCTTCTGTGGGTCCCAGTGGGGGGAACAGACTCAAGGACACCTAATGACACCCCCCTGGTGACTTCACAAGGAATGCTGACAGCTGCATCCTAGACTCTGAACTCTCTTCTGAACCGCGCTCTTCTTCAGAGGCAGGCAGATGCACCTCCGACACGGCCACATCCATCTGTACCATTTGCGCCCAAAGTCTCTCACCATTTCCAACAACAAACTGATTAGGTGGCTCAGCCGCCTTTTCCTTGTTTCTTTTCGTGGCTCAGTTTGCCTGTCTGCGCCTTCTGTGGGAGAAAGGTGTGCACTGGTCCGATCAAGGACTCCTCTTTAGGCAACACGGTTAAAGACTAGCTTTCTTTCTGGAAGGTGCTTGGAGCTGATGAGCGACCTGTCTCCTATTCCCCGCTCCAACTGGGCTGGATTTGACCCCCCTTCTGTGCTCTTCCCGACCTTCCAAGCAAGATGATCTAGTTCAACAAATTCTTCTACCTGCTTTTTATCTTGTGATGAAAATACATACCGCATGACAAAGCAGCAATTCAACCAATGTTTTTTTTCACGTGACGCTGATTATGTTCTGCAAGTAGTGAGGCCATTCTTGTTTTTTTTCTGCTTTTAATGAACCCCTCCGATATTTCCTTCTTTGAGACTATGGCGGACTGATTTTCAGATGTTGAAGTCTACGTTGTTCGGCTGCTGCGGTTTCCACCAGCTCTGTGTCGTGGGCGTTTAGCTCCTTCTGCGGTAGCTAGTTTTTCGTTTTCAGTGTTTGCTCATATTTGGGTCCGCTCCGCCTGCTGGGTGATGGAGTTTAAAACTGAACCGCAGACCCATGAGAGGACAGGTCCGTGGGTCAAACTTCTCGGAAGAGGCTTTTATCATAACAGTACTATTAATCTTTTTTTTCCTTTTCTTTTTTTACATTTTATTAGGGGCTCATACAACTCTTATCACCATCCATACATATACATACATCAGTTGTATAAAGCACATCCGCACATTCCCTGCCCCAATCATTCTCAAGGCATTTGCTCTCCACTTAAGCCCCTTGCGTCAGGTCCTCTCTGTTATTCTTTATAATCCTGACTGTTACCACCCTTTCTCTCGCTCAGCAGGACAACACAGACAGACATATTTTCTTTGCTAGCTCTCTGTCTGCTATGGGTCCAAAACTTGCCTCCCATGTGCCTACTCATCCCCAAAGCTCTAGCTTCCTGGTACTGACTTTTCGCTAGAGTAGCCTAGCTTTTGTGTGGGCAGAGCACTGGTGCAGTCCTGCATCTCTGTCTTGGCCCTCCAGAGGCTTGCTTTGGTTTCTCAGAGCCGTGGCGGTGTGCACCAATATATATTTGTTGAGACTCATTCAGGAGGGCTTTTCAAAATCTCACGTGAGCCATGCTGCTAGAGGCTGAAGTTTTTGGGTTTTTTGGGGTGGGGGGGTTATCTTCTAGAGTGATGGATGTGACATTACTAACTTGTCCAAAGTATGAGGTAATTTTTCTGAATGGATCTGGCTACACCATATATTGGGAAAGTTAATGTCCCACACCTTTCCATTTCAGTCATTTCTCTGAGCTCGTGTAATTTTGCTTAGGGGACAGACTAGAGGTGGTGCATAACCAGAGTGATGTCCCCATAATCACATACGCCTAGTCCACTCCACGGGAGCCAAAAGTAAGCTCCTGTGCCACAGATGAAATAAGTCCCAATAAATGATCACCAACAGTCTAATTGGGTAATTGAGCAACTGAACAGCGGAAGATTGAGATACAGCGATGTATTGGATTCAGGGAAAATCATAAGGGTTAATATAACATTCATTATAATTACATTGGCTAGTGGCCACAGGAACTAATCCGTTTTGAAATGAGACATTAAAACCCTTTAATGGCAGTGGCTATTTGTGGAAAGAGTGTGGAAGGATTGGCAATTACACTGGGGACGGGGTGCATTTAAAGAGCTTTATTGGTCTTCTCTCAGCAGAGTCAGAAACAGCTTTTTTGAGTGCCCAAGAGTTTCCCCAAAGGAGCAGTACTGGTATCAATATGACCTGAACATTGAGGGCTCTGGCCACTGTGGAAGGGTTGTGGTTGCCAGTGGTGGGGACATGTGGCACCCGTGGTGATCCCACGTGGCAGAGCAGGGTTGCTCCATAGGCTTTTCAAAGCCATGATCATCTCAAGAGGGACCTCTGGGGGCGGGGGGGCGGGTTTGAACTGCCAATGTTTGGCCAGCAGTTGAACGCTTAACCATTCATGCCACTCGGAGACCTCAAGGATAAAGTCTCACAAACGAGCAGCGGAGCTCGTTAGACATGGTTGATTGATGGAGTCTGTGTCAACCTGCAGGAGTCGGGCTGGCAGAGTCAGTTATACATTGAAGGTGCACAGGCAGCAGTTCAAACCCACGAGCTGCTCCCACAAGCTTTATGCTCCTGTAAAGATTTATAGCCTGGGAAACGTACAGGGCCAGGCCGACTCTCTCCTAGAGGGTTAAGGTGGGGTGTTCTGGGTGTAAACCTTTGCCCATTGGTAAGGCCTGTTTGTTCTATAAACATATGTTAATTATTAATACATTCAACTGAATACTATTTCCTTGTCTAAGTAAAAGCAGTATCAATATTTACAAATGGCCTGTGTGGCGGATGGTGAGCTACTCAGCTGTGTTTATGGGAAAATTGGCATTACTATTCGTTCGTTCAACCGATCTACTGAGCATGTATTATAGACTGCACACTGCTATAGGTCCTGGGAATAACATGGTGACCACAGCAGACAAACATTCCTTCTCTCGTGGAGCTTAAGGTCAAATGTAGAAGATAAGACACACAGGGACAAAGGTAAAATGCATATTACGTTTAGTACTGCGGAGGATTGTTTCATGTGGTTCTTCTAGTCAGACTCTCGACTTCCCACCCGTAAAGAGCCTTAATTCATTGGTCTGGGTAAGAGAAAGTGAGGGGGGAGACTGGTGGATTGTAAAATCCGACTATGAGGGAGTGTTAACTGGATTGCGAGGGCCGCCCTGAGAACCCTGGATGAGGAGTGATTATGTGCTGGGCTGGGCTTTGCAAGGTCAACACTTCAAAACCACCAGCCGCTCCGGGAGAGAAGGGTGGGCTTTCTGCTCCCATGAAGAGTGATACTCTCGGCAATATCCAGCCCTCCTTTCTAACAAAAGCACTTACTGAAATAGGATTAGAGGGGGAACTTCCCAACACAATAAAGGTCACATAGGAAAAACCAATAGCCAAGATTACACCAATTGAGAAAAGCTGAAAACATTTCCACTGAGGAAGGAAACCTGACCGGGATGTCCCTCTTCCCCACTCTCATTGGACATTGTGCTGGAAGTCCTAGCAGAACCCTCGGACCACAGCACTGAATCAAGGGAGCACAAGTGGGCAAAGAGGGGAAACTTCTGCTATTTGCAGACAATATGATTTTATAGAGAGAGAATCTTAAGGTGCCCACGATAGGACTGTAGGAAAAAATTGAGGAGTTTAGTCGAGTATCAGGATACAAGATTACAGAGATCAATCGGATTTGTATATACTAGTGATGGGAATTTCAAAAAAGATATCAAGAAAACAATATCATTCACAGTAACCACACAAAAGCTGTCACACCGAGGAGTAAATCCACCCCAAGAAACAAAAGGCCCGTACAAAGAAAACTACAGAACGCTGCTACAAGAAACCCAAAGGACATACACAACGGAAGACTCCCACGTTCGTGGATTGGAAGACTCAATATCATGAAAATGTCAAGGCTACCTAAAGCAATCTACAAATTCTATGCAATCCTGGTCCAAATTCCAACATCATTCTTTAACGATATGGAAAAACAAATTGCCAACTTCATATGGAAAGGAAGAAGCCCAGGATAGACAAAGAGCTCCTCACAGTGGGTGGCCTTGTACTACTTGACCTCAACACCTGCTATACAGCCAGTTGTCAAAGCAGCCTGGTACTGATATAATGATAAATACACAGATCAATGGATCAGGACAGAAAACCCCCAAATCAAAGCATCCACACACAGACAACCTACTGACAAAGGCTCAGTAAGTATTAAATGGGAAGGGGATGCCCTCTTCAATACATGGTGCTGCAAAAACTGGCTATCCATCCGCAGAAGAATGAAACAGGCCCTTATTTGACTACACACACACACACACACACGGTGGATCAAAGACCTACATGTAAAACCCAAAGCTATCAGGATCATCCAAGAGAAAACTGGGGCAAATCTAAGGACTGGGGCCTCAGTACGGGGCACACACGGACTAGCAGACAAAAGGAGGCACACACCGCGGAAGACAAAAGAGATGCGTGGAGCCTAATAAAAATGAAACACTGTGTACGTCCAAAGGTTTCATCTAAAGAGTACAACTAAGGCCCGCAGATTGGGAAAAGCTATTAGCAATAACATAAAGGACAAAGGATGAATTAATAGAATCAACAGTACACTACAAACCCACAGCAGGCAAAAGACCAGCCCTCTGCAAAGGTGGGAAAAGAACCTGAACAGATGATTCTCAAAGGATGACACCTAAATGGCTAATGAACACATGAGGAAATGCTCTCCTTCTCTAGCCATCTGGGAAATACAAGTCAAAATAACCACGAGGTAGCATCGAACACCCATAACCATAGCCAAATTAAAAACCAAACAGAGAAAAACAAATGGCCGAGAGGGTGTGGAGAGACTGGAACTCGTCCACACTGCTGGTGGGCTTGTAAATACGTACACCCACTTTGGAAAGCGATGTGGCTATTTTTAAAAGAGATGGCGGTACAATTATCATATGGTCCAGGAATACCATTTGGGCACATACCCCAAAGAAACAAGAAACTGATCCCAAACAGACATATGC
Source organism: Tenrec ecaudatus (assembly GCF_050624435.1). Classification (NCBI taxonomy): domain Eukaryota; kingdom Metazoa; phylum Chordata; class Mammalia; order Afrosoricida; family Tenrecidae; genus Tenrec; species Tenrec ecaudatus. The sequence continues at coordinate 68,986,705 of NC_134530.1, forward strand.
TCCCCCATGTTCACCGCAGCACAGTCAGTTCACAACAGCAAGACGCTGGACAGCCTAAATGCCCATCAGTAGAAAACGGAACTTAAAGACTCTGGTGTATACACACAATGGGATACATACTACACATCCCTAAAAAACAGAAATGAAACTATGAAACACCTCATGACATGGAGGGATGTGGAAGACTACTGCTGAGTGAAGCTATTCAGTCACGAAAGGATGAGTGGGTATGGCCACTGCAGCACCCAGCAGGACCAACTCAAGCTCGGGCTTGCAGGTGTCCAGTTTGCTGGCCAGGGTGACCAGACAGTCTGCTAGAGCACCTGACTGGTGCCCATGAACCACACACCGTCCCCTCTAGGTACGCACTTTGATGGAGGCCTTCTCACATCAGCAGGGATCAGATGTTGAGGGAGAGGAAAGGGATGTTGTCTACCCAGAGCTGCCATGCAAAGCTATGCCAAGGTCCCTCCAGAGATGTGGGAGGCCCTGTCAGAGGGATGAGGGATACCAATAGGAAAGTCCAGCCAGGAGAGAGGGAAGGGAGCTGACCCATCTGGGGGAGGGGAGAGTATGACTGTTGCTGGCAGGAAAAGTGGGAGGATCGACCTACAAGTGGGAGTGGGGATGACTAAAAATACTTTTAGGGACCCTAAGAGGGGCGTATCCCTAGTAATAGGCACCCAGTAAGCAACAATCGTCTGAGTTTCTGGGCATATCCCTGGGACCCAGGTCAAGTGCCGTAGAACGCTGGGAGATTGAATCCTGGATCGTCGGGGTGCACATCCTGCTTCAAACGCTGCACCAGAGAGCTCCGATGAGGAAACTCCACTGGGTGAACCAGACTCTGCCTCAAACACACCTGCAACCGGAGGCTCAAGACTGAAACTCCACGGTGCTTGAAGAAGCAGGAGACAGTTATACTAAGAGTATTGATCTGTCGGTAAGCGCACAATCATTGACTTTCTACATCAATGCCCTATATGCTGTATTAAGATGCATGTTACTCTGGCAAACCCGTGACTGACATTCTCAGTGAATATTAGTGTAAATTTCCTGACAAACAGCTCCCATTATTTGTGTAATAGCATCCAGACACGAAAGGATTGCTTCTGTCCAAGTGAATATTCAGGTCTTTACTACATTGGCCCAACAGCCCTTTCTCAACAGTACTTTAAAAAATTAGTACCAGGGACTAATCAATGACAATATTTCACAGAAGATCTTTATGCCCCAGGATGATGATCTATAAGTCTCTAAGCAGTGGTTCTCAACCTGTGGGTCAAGACCCCTTTTTGGGGGGGAGGGGGTGTTGAATGACCCTTTCACAGGGGGCGCCCTATTCATAACAATAGAAAAATTGCAGTTATGGTTGTGGGTCACCACAACATGAGGAACTGTATTCAAGGGTCATGGCACTAGGAAGGTTGAGAACCACTGCTCTGAAGGGCCTAAAGGCAGATAATAAAGCATAGATCCAGGAAAGGGTTTGGGCCCACGCTAAATCCTAGCTCCAATTTAAGAACAATTAGTTCTTCATGTCATGGCCCTGCTCGAGACTAGCTTTCAGGAAGGGGACACAGGCGATATGGGCGCCATAGCAAAGTGCGGTGAGGAAATGAGATGGTGCCCGGCTGTCAGATAAAACAGTGTCTGGGGTCCTATTGTTTTCAAACACGCACCCACCTACGTGAGATGTCAACAAAGTCCACATGGAAGAAGCACACCGATATCAGTGACCGAAGGATTGTAAATCATCTCATCTGAAGCCAAAGGAGGGAACAGCATCAGAGCTTAAATTGTGAGATTCTGGTTTGCAGAAGGCTGTGGATGACCGTGGGAGCCCGGGATAAGCTTGTGAGATCTACATGGGAAATCAGCCTCCGGTGAGTTCCCTCTGTGCCCAAGAGAGAGATGGGAATACACTGGTTACCAAATAGCACATTGGAGAGATGATTAGAGGAGATCAACATGATAAACCTGACTTGAATGGTTTAAACCTTGTCACTTGCTCCTCCTCTGATACACGTTGGGCCTGATCTGGTTTTCAACATATTGTGTGCGTGTGTTTTGTTGTTGTTTATATTGGGGTTTTTCTCAGTTGTGTTTCGTCACTGGGGTAACCCTCTTGAACTTTGTTATATATGTTTCTGTGTTTGGGAGTAGGATTGATGGACTTAAGGAGACAGCAAGTAGATTAAGGGTTCCTGAGGTACACAGTGCAGGGTGGGGGCCGGTGGGGGGAACATAAAGGGGAGCTGATATCAAGGAGTTCAAGAAGGAAGAGAATGTTTGAAACGACTGTGGTGACAATTGTGCAGCACTGCTGGACATGATGGAACTGTGGGATGATAGATCTGCATTATCAGCCCCCAATAAAATGGCTTTTTGGAGGGAAAGAGAGTCACAGTCTTGGAAACTCACAGGGGTAGTTGTACCCTGTCCTACAGGGTCGCTGTGAGTCTGTCAGGGAGTTTAGGTGGTCAGCCTACTGAGTGTAAAATGAGTCCTCTCGGAAGCAGGTAGTGGAGATCTTTCTGTCAGCCAAATAGATGCACTGGAGGTGGAATGTGCCCTTTTAGAGCCTGAGATTCACGGGCACTGAGCCTCCTTGATCAGGAGACAGCTCTGACACCAGAGGCATGGAAGAGGAGCAGCAACACAGAACGGGAGCCAGAGCCCGTAGAGCAAGCAGCGTGGAGTGCTTTGGGACAGGAGGCTGGCTTGTGGAGTGGGGTGAATTGTGAGAGTGGGGTTTGCTGACTCACGGAGCTAGAGCTGAGTGCCTTCAGACTGAGGCTCAGGGTGGAGTGCTGGGCCCTAAACTAGTGGCATTTATTAGGAGCCCTAAAAAGAGCTGTACTATGCTGCGCAAGCAGGTTATAAACCAAGTCAATAGGCTGAGGGCCAGAGAGCGGGCTGACCGTGGGCGTAGCAGAGAAGAAAGAAACGTCTCACCTCTCTCCCATGAAAAATAAATGCCATAACTGTGGGATCGCATGCGAGGTCTGTGCAGCCTTTGCAATGAGTGACTGAACCCGGCTACACAAGTGGAGAGCTTTGGGGGGCACTGGTGGTTGGTATCAGAAGAGGACAAAGGGCAAGGAGAGGGGAGGCCTGGCTGACCTTTGCCTTGTGACCTTTGCCTTGCCAGAGGGGGCCTGCATGCTGCGTCATTTTCAGAAATACTTAGGAAACCCAACTGAGAACCAAACCCACTGCCGTGGAGCCGATTCTGCCTCATGACCCTGTAGCACAGATGAGAACTGCCCTGTGGGTCGAGCACTAACTCGCTCTGAGGGAGTGCACCCAGTGGCACCACCTAGGAAGGTTCCCTCTGGTCACAATGGATTTTTTCGTAAAAGCAGTTTTGCTCGAACCTCATTTTGGGGGATGGCCGATTTAAGAGAACAGTGCGCGGCTGTGACATTTTGTTTCCTGCAGGGAAAAGTGCTTCAGAAAGTGGTGTGATGTTGAACACAGCTTACAAGGACAGCGCTATGGGAAAGACGCAAGCGTACAAGTGGTTTTCTTGTTTCAAAAAAAGGTGTAATGCCAATTGATGACAAACCTTGTTAGGGACATTCGTCAACTTCCCCAACGGATGAAAATGTCAACTCCTAGTGCATTTGGAGTTCCTCCCACCAAGTCAGACGGTTCATCAAGCTTTCCCTCGAGCGGTTCTGAAAAGAGTGTGTGACACAAAAAGGCCTTTTTGTTTCCTTCTAATGCAGAGGGGCATGGAAGGACAGCCATTCGACAGAACAGAAGAGGAGAAGGCAAAAACAAGGGAGGTGCTGTCAGCCATCCAACCAGATGAGTTTGAAAAATGTTTCCAAGAATGGAATCACAGACTCACCTTCCTGACATGATCGCTGAAGATAGATGGGTGCATAAGCAAACGTGGTAAAGAAAGCTGACGGTGCCCGGCTATCAAAAAGATATAGCATCTGGGGTCTTAAAGGCTTGAAGGTACATAAGTAGCCATCTAGCTGAGAAGCAACAAAGCCCACATGGAAGAAGCACACCAGTCTGTGTGATCACGGGGTGCCGAAGGGATCAGTTGTCAGGCATCAAAGAACAATAAATCATATCATTGTGAATGAGGGGGAGTGCAGATTGGGGACACAAGACCCATCTGCCGACAACTGGATATCCCCTGACAGAAGGATCGTGGGGAGGAAATGAGCCAGCCAGGATGCAGTGTAGCAATGATGAAACATACAACTTTCCTTTAGTTCTTAAATGCTTTCTCCCCCCACTATCATGATCCCAATTCTACCCTACAAATCTGGCTACTAGACCAGAGGAGGCACACTGGTACAGATAGGAACTGGAAACACAGGGAATCCAGGACAGGTGATCCCTTCAGGACCAGTGGAGAGAGTGGCGATACTGGGAGGGTGGAGGGAGGATGGGGTGGAAAGGGGGAACCAATGATAAGAATCTACATATAGCCTCCTCCCTGTAGGATGGACAACAGAAAAATGGGTGAAAGGAGATGTTGAACAGTGTAAGATATAACAAAATAATTTATAAATTATCAAGGGTTCATGAAGGAGGGGGGACAGGGAGGGAGGGGGAAAATGAGGAGCTTATATCAAGGGCTCAAGCAGAAAGCAAATGTTTTGAGAATGATGATGGTAACAAATGTGCTTGACACAATGGATGGATGTATGGGTTGTGATTAAAAAAAGAATGGAATCACAGATTTGACAAATGCATCCATTGTAATGGCGAGTACTTTGAAGGTGATAAAGTTGTTTTGTTAAAAAAAATTGAATACATAGCTTTGGGAATAAACATTTCATTTTGTTTGTCTCTCCTCTTTGCCAGGAGGGCGCCTCAAGCACTTGGTACTAATAGGAAAATAAAGCAAGGAAAGGGGGAAGAAAGGGTCTATGTGGAGAGAGGGGAGGGGGTTTGCACATAGTTTAAATAAGGACAGCGAGGGAAGGCTTCCCTGACTGAAGGAAGGTGCCCTTTGTTTGATAAAGCCAGAGGGAATAAAGGGAGGGCACTTCAAGTTTATGAGTAATAACTTCTCTGCACTTAAGACCTGACCTGGGGCCTTCCTGCTGAGAGCGCTGGGAAATGGGGCGGAAGCAGCTTGCATTTTGACTGAGGCCGAAGGACAAGTAGGAGGCTGTGGTGTTGTGGAAACAAAGTCAAGACAATGTGTTCGAAGAGAATGAGGAACTGCCGAATAGAATGGGCAGGCTCCGAGAAGCCACGCCTGTCTGAAGTGTTGGGGGTGGGGTGGGGTGGATGTTGCTTTAAAAGGGAGCAGAAACAGTACAGTAGTTGGAAGAGGAAATCAAATAAAGAGACGTTTTTGCTTTGTGTGAGTGTGTGTGTGAAGGGGATACAGCAGCTTTGAGTGCGGGGGACAATTGTCCACTAGAGAATGAAAATCAACGCTCTAGGAGAGTTGGGAAATTGCAGGAGCAGAGTCAGGGCACGGGAAGCCCCAGGAGAAAAGGCAAGGGTGTGTGTGGATGCTGTAGGTTGGTGGCCTTGATGGCTCGAGTGTGTGGGAAATTCTCTCCTGGTGTGGCCTCTGTTAGTGAAATCGGAAGCAAGGTCATCAGCAGAGAGTTAGGATGGAGCATGTGTGAGGAGAGAGGAAAAGGTTTGAAATAATTAATAAGAGAGCAGGAGAGTTAATGGACTAGAAAAAATGTACAATGACTGCTAGGAAGTTCAGAGCCCACTTGCGGTAAGTGGTCATGAATGTCAAGTAGTCTAGTCAATGGGGCTGCTTTTCTTTAGCCGCGTTCAGTCGCACTGATCCAGATATGTACCTAAGAGAACCTGAATTTGGTTTTTACCAAACGAGTAATACTGATTAAGCAGCCAGGGGAATGAGGGAGGTTTGCAATGGCTGATGTTGACTGATCGTGGGATTTAGATGGTTTAAAGAAGGAAGTGGCTAGAGGAGAAAGTGTGGACAGTGAAAAGGTAGTAGGATCCACGGATTCTAGATAATGGTGAGGCCAAAGAGTCACCGGGGTTGGAGGTGTTGAAGGCGTCAGTTGGAAATAGCAGAGGAGTTGATGGGAGAGTGGAGAGTATGGAATTAGGATTAGAAAGGGGTTAGAATCATTTGTAACGACAAAATCTAGGGTTTGGCCATGAGAATAACTGGCTGAGATAAAATGAATGAAAATACCACTGGAGGAAAGGATGCTGAGGAACGGAGAGGCCAAGGTGCTCGAAGGAAGGTCTCTGTGCACACCGAAATGACAGGAGTTACAGCAGGGCCAGCGCTGAAGAAAAAATGGCAGTGAGCGAAGGGTTAAATCTTCCAGGAAGAGGTGAGAATAGTCTATGGAGAAATGGACGACTGCCATAAGGTGGGGTTATACCTGGAGCGCTCCCCACGGGTAGCGTTACCAGTCACAAGCCACCAGGAAGACATAGACCCAACAAGGGAGTTGCAGGTTGATCCTCCAGAAACGGAGGCTGAGATGGAACTGGGGGTGGGGGTGGGGACGGTGACAAGGAGTTTGAGGGATCAACCCTTGTGGAAGGAAGGGTTTTAAAGCAGAAGTCGGCAGAGCAAGGCTGCGGAGCCTCGACCAACGCAGCCTCCTGGGAGCACTGGAGAAGGCATTGCATATGAATGGATGCCATGTGGCCGCACCAGAAGGACTTACCAGAGAGGCCCAGCTGAATGGGTTGAGCCCTCCCTCGAAGTGGCTCACACCCTTGGACTGGGTACTCCGATGGGAGAGGCAGCAGAGTGTGGCCACCCCAGGGTTGTGGAAGTGGTGGTGACTGGACTTTAAGGGATCACCATCTAGGTGGGTGGCCAATGGAAAGAGACCCAGAATCACCATATGTTTAATACCTCATCGATGCTCCCCGGGTTTGGATCTGCTGGGCGGGGCTCTGCACTTGGAAGCATTGCTCCAGGATGTTTCCCCCTGGCACCAATCCCCATGCTTAGCATAAACAGAGCTCAATGGAAGGGGAGCTGGAACTGTGTCAGGCATGGCTCCTCGTCCCAGGGACAAGCAGATGGAGTCTGGGCTCCCAGGGAACTCTAGCCCCAATCCAAAAACAATTTGTTCAGATAACCGGGCCCTGCTTGACACTCGCCTTCATTAAATGATCACTGAAGATTAGGGTGCTACAGAAAAGTGAGGTGAAGAAAGCAGATGGTGCCCTCGTCTACCAATCGGAATAATGTCTAGGGTCTGAAAGGTTTGTATTCAAAAAAGCAGTCATCGAAGTGAGGAGTGAACTAAGTCCACATGGAAGAAGCACACCAGCTTGTGTGATCCAAAGATGACACTGACACAATCCAAAGATGACGAGGGAAAAGTAGCCGAGCTTCAGTTGTGAACACCCAGTTTGTGAAAGGGTATGGAGGACAGTGGGAGCCCCAAACCCATCTGCAGAATGTGGGAACTGTGCCCGATCTGACCCCAGCACACCGAGGTATAAAACTAAGGGGGGAAGGGGTGGTACAATAGAACAGCAAGGGGAGCAGAGCAAGGAAGTCCCAAGGGAGTACCAGAAATAGACTTTGGAGCCAGGGCGTGACACCCATCAGACTCTACCAGAAAACCCTTGTAGAGATCAGCAAGCAGACCTCGAACTATTTACAGGCTTTCCTTTCTTTTGTCATTGGTTTGTTGTTGTTTTCTTTTCTTTTGTTGCTTTGTTTTGCTCTGTTTTGTTATTGTGCATATTGTTAGCTCTGCAGGTCTATCTAGATAAGATAGGCGGGATAAACAATCTGGAGGAGAAAACAACTGGACCAGGACCAAAGGTTCCATCAGGGACATGGGAGAGGGGAAGGTGGGGGAAAGGAAGTGGGTGTTAACAAACCCAGGGACAAGGGAACAATAAGTGATCCAAAATCGGTGGTGAGGAGGGTATAGGAGGCCTGGTAGGACTTGATCAAGGGCAATGTAACCAAGAGGAATTACTGAAACCCAAATGAAAGCTGATCGTGATAGTGGAACAACAGGAAAGTAAAAGGAAATAGAGGAAAGAACTAGGAGGCAAAGGGCATTTATAGAGGTCTAAATACAGGCAGGTGCATATGTAAATATATTTATATTTGATGATGGGGAAATAGATCTATGTGCATTATTTATAGGTTTAGTATTAAGGTAGCATAAGGACATTGGGCCACTACCCAAGTACCCCCTCAATGCAAGAACACTTTGTTCTATTAAACTGGTATTCCATAATGTTCACCTTCCCGACAAGATCACTGAAGACAAAGTGAGTGCATAAGCAAATGTGGTGAAGAAAGCTGATGGTGTCCAGCTATCAAAAGATGAAGCATCAAAAAAAAAAAGACGTAGCATCTGGGGTCTTAAAGGCTTGAAGATAAACAAATGGCCATCTAGCTGAGAAGCAACAAAGCCCACATGGAAGAAGCACACCAGCCTGTGGATCATGAGGTGTCGAAGGGCTCAGGTATCAGACACCAAAGGACAAAAAAATCAAATCATTGTGAATGAGGGGAGTATGGAGTGGGGACCAAAACCCATCTGTAGGCAACTAAACATCTCCTACAGAAGGGTCTCAGGGAGGAGAGGAGCCAGTCAGGTGCAGTGTAGCAACAATGAAGCATACAACTTTCCTCTATGTTTTTTTTTACATTTGTTTTTTACATTTTATTAGGGGCTCATACAACTCTTATCACAGTCCATACATATACATACATCAATTGTATAAAGCACATCCGCACATTCTTTGCCCTAATTATTTTCAAAGCATTTGCTCTCCACTTAAACCCTTTGCATCAGGTCCTCTTATTTTTTTCCCTCCCTCCCTGCTCCCCTCTCCCTCATGAGCCCTTGATAATTTATAGATTGTTCTTTTGTCATATCTTGCCCTATCCGGCGTCTCCCTTCCCCCACTTCTCTGCCGTCCGTCTCCCAGGTAGGAGGTCACTTGTGGATCCTTGCAATCTGTTCCCCCTTTCCAACCCACTCACCCTCTACTCTCCCAGCATCGCCCCTCACACCCCCGGTCCTGAAGGTATCGTCCACCCTGGATTCCCTGTGCCTCCAGCTCCTATATGCACCAGTGTACAACCTCTGCCCTATCCAGTCCCGCAAGGTAGAATTCGGATCATGTTAGTTGGGGGGAGGAAGCATCCAGGATCTGGGGGAAAGCTGTGTTCTTCATCGGTACTACATCACACCCTGACTGACCCATCTCCTCTCCTAAACCCCTCTGTGAGGGGATCTCCAGTGGTCGACAAATGGGCCTTGGGTCTCCACTCTGCACTTCTCTCTTCATTCACTATGGTATATATATATATATATATATATATATATATATATATATATATATATATATATATAGTTGTTGTTGCGTGATGCCTTATACCTGGTCCCTTTGGCACCTCGTGATCGCACAGGCTGGTGTGCTTCTTCCATGTAGGCTTTGTTGCTTCTGAGCTAGATGGCCGCTTGTTCACCTTCAAGCCTTTAAGGCCCCAGACACTATCTCTTTTGATAGCCAGCCACCATCAGCTTTCTTCACCACATTTGCTTATGCACCCGTTTGTCTTCGGTGATCGTATCATGGAGGTGTGCAGCCAATTATATGATTTTTTGTTCTTTGATGCCTGATAACTGATCCTGTTACGGCTTAATAGAATAAAATAATTTGTCTTAAGTTACTCCATCTTGAAAAGCTAAGTGCCACCCCCATTCTCAGAGAGGTATGTTATCTTGGAAAAGCAAGTCACTGTGACCTTACAACTATCTACTCGTAAATGTGAGCAAGAAGTTTTGCAAAATCATCTGGTCCAAGATAAGCTGAGCAGGACGTGCTGAACTACCCGCATCCCTGTTATCTTGTGTAAACACCCTTTCCCATTCCTTGCTCTACCCGCTCGCCTTGCTGGTTTTAAGTGTATAAAAGGGAAAGAAAAATTTGGCCGGACGCTGCAGTGTTGGACCCTGCGTGGCCATGCTGTAGCCCAAATCCGGATTTGTCTTTTTGTCTATTTGTCTTTTTGTCTTTCTGTAATAAGGTTTTGCTTTGTTACTTCACAACTGCTTGTGGGTCAGTGGTCTATGTTGGGCGCAACTCCGTAACAGATCCCTTCAGGACCACGTGATCACACAGGCTGGTGTGTTCTTCCATGTGGGCTTTGTTGTTTCTGAGCTAGATGGCCGCTTGTTTATCTTCAAGCCTTTAAGACCCCAGACACTATCTCTTTTGATAGCCGGCACCATCAGCTTTCTTCACCACATTTACTTGTTCACCCGCTTTGGCTTCAGCAGTTGTGTCGAGAGGGTGAGCATCGTAGAGTGCCAATTTAATAAAAGAAAGCATTCATGCATTGAGGGAGTGTTTGAGTAGAGGCCCAAGGTCCTTCCGCCACCTTAATACTAAACCTATGGATATAAACACATAGATCTATTTCCCCATCTTCATATATATATATATATATATATATATATATATATATATATATATATATATATATTTGCATGTTTTTGTCTAGACCTCCATAAATGCCCTTTGACTTCTAGCTGTTTCATCCATCTCCCTTGACTTTCCTCCTGCCCTACTACCATGCTCCGTCCCCACCTGGGTTACAGCTATACCTCTTATTTACGTAACCTTACCCTGGATCATTCCCTACCAAGCCTGCCACTGCCACCTCACTACCATTTTGGGTCCCATGTTGTTCCCTTGTCCCTTTGTTTGTTAACACCACTTCCTTACCGCCCCCCCCACCGCCCCCTATCCCAAGTCCCCCCGGAACTGTCGGTCCCATTGTTTTTCCTCCAGATAGTTCATCCAACCTGTCTTATTTAGACAGACCTGTGGAGACAACAGCATGCACGAAAACAAGACAGAGGAAAACAAAGCAACAGTATACAACAAAACAACATCAACAAACCACTGACAAAGAACAAAACAAAACACATCAAGAAAGAAAAGTTTGTAGTTAATTCAAGGATCGTTTGTTGGCCCGTAGGAGTGTTTTCCAGTCCAGTTTGTTGGGGGCACCACGCCCTGGCCCCAAAGTCCATTTTCAGCATTCCCTGGGGACCTTGCCACTCCATTCCCTTGCTGTTCCGCTGCACTCCCCCAGTGCTTTGCCTCGGTGTGGTGGGATCAGGTCAGGTGCAATTCCCACACTGTGCCTCCGGTGCAGTCCCCTGTATCGCCCTTAGTCACTGATTGGCATCATTTCTCATAGTGGGGCCAGCCATGTTGTTCTCTCTGTGGACTGGCTGCTCTACTCAGGAACATCATCCTCACGGCCTGGTGGGCCAGGCTGTGCTCCACTCTCTCCTCCTGCCCCTTCATCTGCTCCCGTGTACTCTGATCAGATAAGACCCTCTCCCGGAGCTGCAGAATCAATGTCGTCCTTTGAAACAAATTCTTCTTGGGGGAGGGGCAGGAATCCACTTAATTTTTTGGTGCTGGGGCCTTTCCTCTGGTTTTTATTTATTTATTTTTCATCTTTATTAATACAGTATTTATTTGTCTTCCCTCTGTCAAACCCTGAGCCAATTTCTTTCCCCGGGCTGCCTGGGGAGGTGCAGGGAAAGCAGACTTATAGGGCAGACGAGGCGCAGGACAGAGAACTCTGGGAGGTGAAGCACGCTCCTTCACATGGCGAAGAGGATGAGGAAGGCCACCACCAGGCAGAAAAGCCCCATGGCCTCCGAGAGGGCAAAGCCCAGGATGGCGTAGGAGAAGAGCTGCTGCTTCAGAGAAGGGTTCCTGGCATAACCAATGATGAGGCTCCCAAACACAGTCCCAATGCCAGCTCCAGAGCCAGCCACTCCAACTGTGGCAGCCCCGGCCCCAATGAACTTGGTGGCTGTGTCAATGTCCCTGGAGGCGGCGCTGGTTTGGAAGCTGCGACTAGGGATGCGTGAGGTCAGGGGACGTGGGGCTGTCCAGCTGCTGAAGCGCTCATCTGTCAGTGTCTCAGGCCGTTTCTGCACCAAAACAGACAGTGGTTGGCTAAGCAGCTGGGAGGTGCTCCTGACCAGGGAAGGGGTGAAGACGAATTTGGCGCAGGTGTACATTTTTAGGGGGTGAGGGGCAGTAGCAGGCGAGCTGCTCCTAGTGCAGAGAAGACAGAGAGACTCCTCTAGTTTTTAAATGCTTCCTCCCCTCCACTATCATGATCCCAGTTCTACCTTACAAATCCGGCTAGACCAGAGGATATACATGGGTACAGATCAGAGCTGGAAACACAGGGAATCCAGGACAGATGAAACCCTTGGACCAGTGGTGAGAGTGGTGATACCAGGAGGTGGAGGGAAGGTGAGGTAGAAAGGGGGAACGGATTACAAGAATCTACATATATAGCGGAACAGCAAGGGAATGGAGTGGCAAGGTCCCCAGGGAATGCTGAAAGTGGACTTTGGGGCCAGGGTGTGGTGCCCCAACAGACTGGACTGGAAAACACTCCTAAAGGCCAAAAAACGATCCTTGAGCTAAAAAAAAAAAAAAAAAAAACTACATAAAACCCCCTCCCTGGGAGATGGACAACCAAAAAGTGGGTGAAGGGAGATGTCAGACAGTGTAAGACATGACAAAATAATAATTTATAAATTATCAAGGATTCATGAGGGAGCAGGGAACAGAGAGGGAGGGGAAAAATGAGGAGCTGATACCAAGGGCTCAAGTAGAAAGTAAATGTTTTGAGAATGATGAGGGCAACAAATCTACAAATGTGCTTGACCCAGTGGATGGATGTATGGATTGTGATAAGAATTGTACGAACCCTGATAAAATGATTTAAATAAAAATCCATCTGCAGAGTATCTAGTCAGATGAAGCTGCTGGCAGATCCCCACCAGCCACAGGCAAGACTCTGGACAGCCTCACTAACAGACCAAGATCATTGTCATCTTGGTTATGCTGGATCAAACTTGACTAGAGCCCACATCCCAGTGAGACCCTTGATCTCCCTCTTGACCCAAACGGAATGTGTTCTAGGTGCAAGTATTTCTTGCTTGGTAAAATTTGATTAAAATGCCCCCTCACAGAGGGGTCTAGGGGAGGAGATGAGTCAGTCAGGGTGCGATGTAGCACCGATGAAGAAGACAGCTTTCCCCCAGATCCTGGATGCTTCCTCCCCCCCAACTACCATGATCCGAATTCTACCTTGCAAGTCTGGATAGAGCAGAGGATGTACACTGGTGCAGATAGGAGCTGGAGGCACAGGGAATCCAGGGTGGATGATACCTTCAGGACCAGGGGGTGAGGGGTGATACTGGGAGAGTGGAGGATGAGTGGGTTGGAAAGGGGGAACTGATTACAAGGATCTACATGTGACCTCGTCCCTGGGGGACGGGCAACAGAGAAGGGGGTGAAGGGAGAAGCCGGATAGGGCAAGATATGACAAAATAATAATCTATAAATTATCAAAGGCTAATGAGGGAGGGGGGAGTGGGGACGGAGGGGAAAAAAAGGAGGACCTGATGCAAAGGGCTTAAGTGCAGAGCAAAGGCTTTGAGAATGATTAGGGCAAAGAATGTGCGGATGTGCTTTATACAATTGATGTATGTATATGTATGGATTGTGATAAGAGTTGTATGAGCCCCTAATAAAATGTTTAAAATTTTTTTAATTGATTAAAATGATTAAAAAAAACTTCGTCCCTGTCTTTTAAAATATTTATGGAGGTCTTTTCTTTCTTATTCATTATTTGTATTTTTATCATTATATAATTATTATTTCATCCTTACGGATTTATTTTGTCTTGTATTGTTTCTGTTGAGTTTCCCAGCGTGTGAAGCACAGAAGTAGGTGCATAGATTTAATAAAGATGCAAGGGTTTATAGGGGATGTAGGGTGGGGGGTGGGGGATAGGGAGGGTGAGGGGATCTGGGTAGTAAACAATGAATGTGGGAGCAGGGAGGGAGCTCCAGAACTGATTGTGATTACACAACTAATTTTAGAAGTGATTTAATGATGGAGCATATATGGGAATACTATATCAAGAAAACCACACACACACACACACAACCCAAACTTGACCAGTGGTTTCCACAGGTGAATGGGAAGGGTTGCTGCGTAGGGGCGCTGAGTTGATGTCCATGGTGGGAGAATAATTTGGAAAAGGCTATCAATGGTGACGGCACAGCACAAGTGTAATCAATGACACTGAACATTATACGAGCACAAGTTGTGGAACTGAAGGATGTTTTGCTGTGTTTATTATTGCCACAATTGGAAAAAATCCCATGAATAATGACTATAAGGAAGAAGGAAATGTTCTAGAATTGAAGATGATGACAACTCCATAACTCTTCTTGATGTGATTGAATTGTGTGACTTGTGGATAAAGTGCAAACAAAGCTCTTAAAAAAGAAAAAGAGAGTATCCCGTGTTAGGCCAAAATAGCTGGGCCTTTGTACCTTCAGCCCACCCTGTCACCAGAGACGGATTTCCCTGAGAAATGTAAGAGTCCTCTAGGAAGACGGGCCAGCTCCTAAGATTGTGATGGCTCAAGGCCGCTGCTCAGTGCACTCCCGACAGCTGGACAAGCTCCTCCTGGCCGGGGATCGAGGCTGTACATCTATGTACGCCAGTCACAAAGGGACTCGTCCTTCATTTTGCTACCGAAGGAGCCCTACAATTCAATGTGCACTTCGAGGGGGTTAAGGAGAGTGGCGACTCCCTTCCCATTCCCAGTCACAACAGAGAAAGAAGCAGCTAAACCAGTAATTCTCAGCCTTCCTGAGGCGCGACCCTTTCATACAGTTCCTCATGTTGTGCTGACCTCTCCCCAGTAGAATTGTTTTCATTACTACTTTATCACTGCAATTTTGCTTCTGTTATGGATCGGGCAACCCCTGTGAAAGGGTTGTTTGACCACTCCCCCCCAAGGGGTCGCGACCCACAGGTTGAGAACGGCCGACCAACCCAGTGGCACTGAGTGGACCCTGTCCAGGGTTCCTGCGCTTTGGCTGCTTGACAGGAGCAGGTTGCTGCTGAGGAGCAGCGGGTGGATTTGAAAGGGTGACTGGTGTTAGTTGTCCAGGGCTCACCCAGCAATGCCACCAGGCACTTCGTTCTAGAGAACAACCCACCTCAACCAGATCACCACCACCCACTCAGTGCCGCTCACAGAGCTCAGCGCGTTCTGTCCTGGGGGCTTGGGACCCGGTTTTGTAGATAGAGATGTTTTGAAACATAGCAGTACTCCTTTGTTTAATGTTCTCTGTGGTGCTTTGGGGCCACAGCTCCAGGGCTGAGCACTTGGGACAGAGACAGTGCTCACAAACCAAAGGTGGCTGGTCCTTTAAGAAAAGGTTCGGTTTGAAAAATGAAACTAACAAAAGCTACACTCCTAATATAATGAGGTGACAGAGAATGCCCAGGTTTAAATTACCTACAAGTGGAAAATGAGCCCCACATCCCAGTGAGACATCTTTCATGATGCTGGTGGAAATCTCTGGATAGTGGGAAGGTTGTCCTGGAAAACTGTGTAAAAGAGAAGCGAAGCCAGCTCTACATGGCCACCTTCAAGAGAAAGTCCGTGTTCAGTGGGGAAATCCTGGCAGCCCCAGAAAACGGTTTTAAATGGCCTTGCTGTACTTGAGGGCAATCCCAGAAAAGTAGCACTTCTGGGGAGAAGGCTACAAGAAAGAAGAAAGAGGCACCGTTTGGAGGTTAAGTAGCAAAAAGGAACAGAAGCAAGATAGGGACAGTCTTGGGGGACAGCACATCACTGGCGGGAAGGCAATGTTCTTTATGCAACACGGTACTCGCTCACAGCAACCTTGTAGAGCGTTTCCAAGGTTTTGCCCCTCGACAGGACTAGACAGCTTCCGGAGCCCTGGCTCCCCTGTCACTGCTCGGGGGAGGAAGCTGAGGCCCCATAAAGGGTTGCAGTCCAGAACCCACAGGGTAGGGTTAACCTGTGCTATAGGGTCACTAGGAGTTGGAACGGGCTGGACAGCAGTGAGTGTTTTATTCGAGACAGCCTCAGCTTTATTTCACGAGGCAGCTGGTGGATTTGAACAGTTGGCATTGGAGTTAGCAGTCCGTAACATTGCCCAAAAGCAATAACTGTTGTGAGTAGCTGCTCAGGTCTTCAAAGCTTGTGAGCAGCCATCCAAAGTTCAGCTATCGGGAGGAAAGAGGAACGGAGTGAATGAAAATGCCTGCAAACTAGTCGGAGGGAGTAACGGACCAGGAAGAGCGCAATCTCGGGACCCTGAGACTAGAGGAAACAGATGGTACCTAACTACCAGTACTAACGGCTCCGAACCGATTGCTGGTTAGAGTCGAAGAAAAGGGAGAAGCAGAGGTCAAAATCATAAACGAGACCAGGCGTATTCTTTGAACAGAGACTGGTGGAATCCCCTCAGTTCCCTTTGGGTCTGGAATTTAACCACACGGTGTCTCCATTTTTGCCAGACAGTGAGTTTCTAAGGGGTGGGGGAATAACACTAGGGGACCGCACGCAACCTAGAGACTTCAAGGGCAGCATTTTTTACCCAAGGACAACATTCAGAAAAGTCAGGCAGAAAGGAGAAATGGAAATAGGAAAATCAGGAAAGAAGTAGATAAGTGATGTTGCGTTGTGGAGATTGTAATTAATAAGAGGAAACAACGTGCATACTAATTATTGAAGGTGAAATATGATCTGCTCTGGTACACCTTCATCCACTTCATAATAAAATGTTTTTTAAAGATAATGGAATATGTGAAGTCCCTTCATATGACCCACCTCCCATCCCTCCATATATAATAAACACAAAGCCACCTGGTTCTCAAATATATTGGTCTCAGGATTCTATTACACTATTAAAATTTAACTATATCAAAAAGCACTTGTTTCTATTACATATACTTACTATACTTTTATTAAACCTGATAATTTTTTAAATTATAAATTAATGTAAAAGCAATACTAATAAATCTATTTCCTATTAACACAACTAATATTTCGTGTGAAAGATAATCTTTGCAAAGAAGGAAGTTTCATGGGACCAGTGGCAATATTTTGCATTTAAAAAATCTCAACTGTTTAGGAGAAAACTCTAAACTTGCTGCCATCAAGTCAATGCCAGCTCACAGTGACTCCCTGTGGGTGCCCAAGACCACAGCTGTTTACGGGAGTGCAAAACCCAGCCTTCTCCCCCGCGGAGCTTCGGTAATTTTGAACGGCCAACCATACAGATTGCAGCCTGGCTCTTACGCACTCCACCATGAAGGCTCCTTACTTAAAGGGAGACGCTGGGTTCTTATGTCTGTATCTGCACTCAATCCACTGCAGTATCACGTATCATGTAGCTTTCAGAGAACGCCACACACTTGTGAAAGAATAAAAGCAAAAGCAAAAAGAGGAAAACAGCATTTTAATGTGGTTATAAAAATAGTTTTGAAATGATTTTTTTAAAAGAGAAAAAGTTTTGATCTCACATTTTCCTCAAAGGTTTGGGGGATCCATATGAGAGAGCTATGAACAAAGCCCACAGAAGGAAGTACACAAGCCTAAGTGAACATGAGGTGTTGAAGGGATCAGGTAGCAGACAACAAGGAACAAAACCCATCATTGTGTGATCACCTTCCCCACATAAATGCTGAAGACGAATGTGTGCATAAGTAAGTGTGATGAAGATGGCTGATGGTGCCCGGCTACTGAGAGATATAGTGTCTGGGGACTTAAAGGCTTGAAAGCAAAAAAGCGGCCATCTAGCCCAGAAGCAACAAAGCCCTCATGGAAGCAGCACACCAACATGGATGATCATGAAGGGCCAAGGGGACCAGGTTTCAAGCAACAAAGGCGGGGACGGGGTGTGTGAAATCATATCACCGTGAATGAGGGGAGTGCGTGATGGGGACCCAATGCCCATCTGTAGACAGCTGGACATCCCTTGCAGAGGGGTAGTGGGGAGGAGATGAGTCACTCAGGGTTCAGTGTAGCAACAATGAAACTCAAAACCTTCCTCTAGTTCTTGAACGCTTCCTCCCCCACAGTTATCATGATCCCAATTCTGCCTTGCAAACCTGGTTAGACCAGAGGATGTACAGCGGTGCAGTAGGGATCTGGAAACACAGGGAATCTAGGACGGATGAACCCCTCAGGACCAGCAGTGAGAGTGGTGACACCGGGAGGGAAGGGCGTGTAGAAAGGGGGAACTGATCTCAGGGATCTACGTGTAACCTCCTCTCTGGGGGATGGGCAATGGGAAGGTGGGTGAGGGGAGATGCCGGCCAGTGTAAGACAGGAAAGAGTAATAATTTATAAGTTATTAAGGGTTCATGAGGGAGGGGGAGCAGGAAGGGAGGGAGAGGGAAAAAAAAGGAAACCGAGCTGATTCCAGGAACCCAAGTGGAAGGCGAATTTTGAGAATGATGAGGGCAACGAATGTATAAGGGTGCTCTACTCAATTGATGTATGTATAGATTGTGATAAGAGTTGTATTTTATTAAATTAGAAAAAAAAGGGGGGGAGAGCTGTGAGTTTGAGGGTCACTGTGGTGGTACCGTGGTTACACGTTGGGTCCATGGTTACACGTTGGGTCCGAGTCACAAGATTCCACTTGGAAGCCACTCGATGGGAGGAAGGTACAGTAGGCTGGACTGCTCTTCCTGGACTTCAGCGCGCCCGTCGGCGTTGCTGCTCAAGAAAGCACCATAGGCGTCTGTTCCAAAGTGTAAATGCCAGCCTCTCTCTCTCTCTTTCCCTTCCCAACAAAAGACCATTAACTTTAAAAAAAAAAAAAAAGGAAAAGGAGATGTCCAGACTTGTGCCAAAGCTGGAGAAGATGAGGAACGTCATTCCATTTGATCAGATGACCTTTGATGACTTGGCTTCCTGCAGCTCACCGGGAGAAAGGCTGGGCCGTCTATTCCTGTAAGCCAACCCCTTCTCAACCTGTGGGTCATGACCCCTTTGGGGGTTGACCGACCCTTTCACAGGAGTCGCCTAGGACCATCAGAAAACGCATATCTCTGATGGTCTTAGGAACCGAGACACCGGTCCTCTATCCGTCTCCATGCAGATATGCCCACATAGAGTTGCTGACATGAAGACTGTTACCCATGCTGCACCATGCTTCAAGACAAAATCTCACTTGTTTGTAATTAGAAATAAATATTTCACTTGATCTTAGCCAGAAGGCTGAGAAGCGATTAGAAATAAATATTTCACAATATATAATTGCATATGGTTTTTGTGATTAATCACTATGCTTCAATTATGTTCAATTTGTAAAAATGAAAATATATCCTGCATATCAGATATTTATATAACGATTCATAACAGTAGCAAAACTACAGTTATGAAGTGGCAACGAAAATAATTCTTTGGTTGGGGGTCACCACCACATAAGGAACCATATTAAAGGGTCACGGCATTAGGAAGGTTGAGAACCACTGCCGTAAGCAGAGTCGGCATTGACTTGATGGCAGTGAGCTTGGTTTTGGTTCGTCAGAATTAACCTGATGACAATGAGTTTGCTTTGTTGTTGCTTGTAAAGAGAACTACACTCTATTGTTATTACCCCTGAGAGTTTCTCATGGGATGGCCAGCATGTCTTCTCACACCCAGCTGTCTCAGTTTTCAATTGGCTGATGAGGCCAGCAGGATACTTGGTGTGTTAGTTCGGGTTGACTAGAGAAAGAAATCCAGAGACAGTCATATGTGTTCAAGAGAGAGCTTTGTATCAAAGAGCAATTGTATATCAAGAAAACAGCCCAGCCCAGTCTAGATCAAGTTCATAAATCTGATATGAGCCCATATGTCTGACACTAGTCTATAAATTCCTCTTCAGACTCACACAGCACATGCAATGGTGTAGCATGCAGGAAGATCACAGGCTGGTGGGTGAAAAGTCTTGTGGATCCAGTGGCAGCGGAAGTGTTTCAGCACTGGCGAGAGTCTCCATGTGGCTCCTCAACAGGAAGGTGAAGCAGAGAAAGTGTGGCCCACCTCCAGGGAGAAAGAGGAAATTCTGAGAATCCTCCTGCGAAGGCCCCGCCCATAAGGAGGCATCATCAGGCTGTGCTCTGATTGACAAGCTAAACACCACCCCTGCACTCCATTTATAAAGTTGACACAGAAGTGTGTCATGCCCACTCTTGGTCTTGTCTAACTTGATTTCAGGGTCCAATGGAATGACGTTCCTCATCTTCTCCAGCTTTGGCACAAGTCTCAACATCTCCTGGTTCTTTCATTCTTTCTTTCTAAGTTAACGGTCTTTTGTTTGTTGGGAAGGGAAAAAACAGACTAGCATTTACAGTTTGGAACGGACATTAATGGTAATTCTTTGAGCAGCAATGGCAATGGTTGTGCTGAAGTCCAAGCAGAGTTGCCCAGACTATTCTGCCGGCTCTGAGTCACGGTTCGGCAGGGTTTTGCTTAGATTGATTGATTGATTAATTAAGGTGGAGAGTCCAAAGATGATCCCTTGGTAAAGATTGCTTTTAAAAAACTGATGTGGACATTGACGGCTGGCCCTTGAGCACAACGCAGGCATGCTGCAGGGGTGTCACTCCACCACGGGTTGGGGCCCAGGGGTACCTAGGACCCTCCCCGCAGTGAGGCCCCATCTCAGCGGCTACTCCCCCATCACCAGCTCCACTGCACGTCATCCTGAGGTACACCCATTTCAAATGCGTCTGTTTTCAGTAAACCAGCTAGGACAATGGAGGCAAAACATATTGAGCTTGAAACTATTTGAACAGGCTTTAGAACTTTATTTTTCCCCCAGTTTTCATTTTGAATACAAATGGCTGCCTGGGCTCCATTGTCAAGCCACATACACAGAAATCTGGCCAGTCCCGGCCGCGTCATTAGCAAACTCAGCGTTTGCTCATCAGAAAGGTTCATACAAGTATAGATATTATAAAACCAACCAACACATGCAGATGTGTGTGTGTGTGTGTGTGGACACAGGTACTTTTTGACATTCAGTGTTGCTAAACAGTAACAGTGATTAAATGAAATTAAAAAAATTTTTTTCCTTTGCAAGAGCTAAGTAAAACATTCTATTTGATTCTTCATGGGGGCCGGGGGGATGGATAAAGGAACTGAAAGTGGGTCTTGATTTTGTAGTCATCAATGTACGAATTCTTCAAAGTTCACTGGCCCGTCGCCGTGGCCATCTGCATGTCTGTTCGTTCCACCCACTTCTTCATCTGTTAGTCTTTCTCTGAGGTCCTCAGGACGAGGCGCAGCGCATGGATGTGGCCATGGCCGACCTTGGCAAAGACTCGCCGATGTCCTCCTTGCTCCTCTGGGTCTTTCCTTTGTCTGGCCATGATAGGCTGAAACTCTGGGAAGGAAGTCAGGGGTGCTATTTGGTCATCTCCTGCAGGAGCTTCTGCTGAGTTCTGACCCAGTGACCTCACGGCGGTCCCAAGTTCCTACGTCTGTATCGAATAGGGAGAAAGCCTCTTTGCAGGCAGCAAGCTTGACCAAGCCATGGTACCAGTGGAGAGAGGATGCTCAGGGGAGCGTCCGAGGGGCTGCACCAGCACGGGACTGTCCTGCTGGCGGCTGCTGCTAAGAGTGCCAGGAGCCGTGTGCTCTCTTGCCATCACCCCCTGCGCCGCTGCCCACTGCTGGTCAGCTGCCCCGCACCACGGCCCAGCGTCTGCTTTTTCTTCCGCACCCACCACGGGCACTCTGTGTAGCCTCAGGCATGGGCATCTTCAGGATCTTACACTTCTCAAAGTCATCCACTGGGCCGGCCTTGGCCAGGCTGGCCTTAGAGTAAGCCCAGTCTATAGGGGGCAGGGGGGGGGTTGCCTCATTCCAGGACTGCAGGGAGGGGCATGATCCCCCACAGGGATGCGGTCGATGGCTTGTAGACAGAGTGTCTGTCCAGTCATCTTGGGATCCCTCACCGCCCGAGTGGCCCTCAGCTCCAGCAGCAGGGAATGGAAGTGGGTCAGCGGAAGGCCCGAGAAGTGCATTTTTAGTAACTATTTTATTATATTGCAGAAGGGGGCATCAAAGAACTAAGAATCTTAGAACCTTCAAACCGTACGACGGATACGGACTGTCCCCAGGTTACAGAATCTGTGGTTACCAACTAAGCCCTTTGTGCTTTCTCTGTCCTCCCAGGCTCCCTGCACCCATACTGGCAGGAAGTTATGGGCGGCTGCCCGATGAATTCCCCTGTGTGGATCATAACAGACTATGGATAACAGCGAGAAGAGTGAGAATTCCAGAACACCTCACTGTGTTCATGGGGAACCTGTACATGGACCCCGCGGCAGTCATTCCAACAGAACAAGGGAACACTGCATGGATAACATTCGGAAGAGTGTGTATCAGGGGTGCAGACTTTGACCATACTTACTCAATCTGTATGCGGAATAAATCACCCAAGAAGCTGGACCAGATAAAGAGAATTCGGCATCAGGATTAGAGGAAGGCTTACTAATAACCTGTGATATGAAGATGACACGGCCTTGCTTGCGGAATGCTAAGAGGATGTGAAACGCCTTGCTGTTATTACCTATTTGTTGTTTTATTAGGTGTGGCAGTTACATAATCTGGTGTCAACTTGCGAAGGGGTGGAGTCTAGCCTTCAATCTGGTCGCAGTGTGATGACGTCACTTGGAGGCGCTATGGAGACACATAGTTCACTGGAGGACAGGGGCACACAGACTCTGCTTCGTCCTCCTGCTGACAAGACGCATGGAGCCAAGCTGATGGAGCCACAGGGAGACCCACGCCAGCACTGAGATGCTTCCACTGCCATTGGATCCACAAGACTTTCCACCCACTGCCCTGTGAGCTCCCTGCATTCGGTGTCATTGCATGTGTTGCGTGAATCTGAAGAGGAACTTACAGACTGGTATGGGACATATGGGCTAATATCAGACTTATGAATTAATCTGCACTGGGGTGGGCTGCTTATAATTCTTCTTTGAGATAAAGTTCTCTATTACACACATATGAGTGTCTATGAATTTGTTTCTCTAGTCCACCCTGACTAACATAACAGGTAAGTGATCACAAGTTTCAAAGACAAAGTTATTTTCCCATAGAATAACTTTTTCCCCCAGTGATAAAAAAATACTTTCTTATCCCAACTACATTGGCAGCTGCCCCTTTGTGGGAAACAGAAGGATTTCTCCCAAGCTGTCTCCCCCAAATATATGCCAAACAGTTGCTTGTGAATGACCATACACTTGGAGGTCATCAGAAGTAGGTCAGGGGTTATTCTCCCTGAGAGCTATCAGCCATCTAGAGCAAGCAGTCCCCATTGTTATCCCACAACAAATAGGGCCCACTCCCTTCTGGTAAGGATAGTAGTTGTCTGTTTCCCTTGTGGGAGACCCCAGGAGAGGTCACACCCACCCAAGGATGACTAAGGCTAGGCTTCCATCTTGAATCTAGGGTCCGCCCATCTTGTCACATGTATACCCCTAGACCTTCCCATTCCTCTGGTCATACCCCTAGCTCATCCCCTTCCTGTCACGCTTATGCCTATCATACATCCCCTTCCTACGATGCACTGCCCCTTCCTGTGACATGTGGTTACCTGTGCTTATGCCCCCCCCCCCCCTAGAGATAGAATCCTTGGTTAGCAGTAGCAGTTTCCTCCAGCCTCTGGCCCAGTCCTCGAGCCTCCTGCCGAGTCTCCACCCCACCTCCCTTCGGCCCATGCTGTGCGTGGACCTGGCTGGTAAGATCATGGCCATCCAGGAGGGGAGCATGCTACCATGAATTGTGTCTGAATCCATTATTTGACTCTCTCATGCTCTCAATGACTTAAATATAATATTTATATAGCTCAACTGTACAATTGTGCTTATTGAACCCAAGATTAGTGGTGGGGGCTTGGCACCCCAAATTCATACCACAAATGGCGCTCAACATGGGGCAATATGAGTTATACCCCATGTAACAATTGTGCGGCCCCATCAGAATGTAGAATGAATCAGAAAATTGTGTGAAGTGAGGACCCGGTGTGGGGATTGGACGATGAGTAGTGGAAATAGTGAGTGAGTAATTTAAGAGGACAATGGGTCGACGTAAAAGTAAACCTGAGACTTGTGGTACTATGCTTATCTACTTACTGAAAAGACAGGGTGCAAAGGTAATGAAGAAAAAGATGCAATGTGATTTTTTTTGGATAAGCATTTTATTTTATTTTTGTTTGTTTGTTTTTAAGCAATGTTTTCTAAAAGTAGTAAAAAGGTATAATCCATGGATCCCGGATGAAGGAACTTTTGAGCTAGAGACCTGGGAGGAGGTCATTGTAAACTTAAAGGAAGCACACAGAGATGGGGAGAGTATCCCGTGGAGACGTGGTCTCTGTGGTTTCAGTTAAGATGGTTTTGAAACTTTTGCAGGAGGAAGAGAATGAGGATGACCAGTCTAGTGAGAAGCATCTAAGCCTCACAAACTTAAATCAGACGAGAAGCAGTCAGAATGGGTTTCAGGTAGATGAGAAGATTTTAGGCAGAGCTGAAAGAACTAAGCCTGAGTCAGAAGGGGACGTAGTAAAAGCATCTGCTCCCCTGCTGAAATTTAGTGTAAGAAAGACTAGAGATTGCCAAACAAGTAAGCAAGCCAGCGCTGGAGGTAGAGAGATTAGCTCCAAAGAAATGCAAACTAGGAGAGATGACACAGAAGATGACGTTCATAAGCAGGTTGAGAAGCCCAGCTCAGAGAATAGAAGCAAAGTATAGGAAAGCACCTTTACTCTCGAGAGTAGAAAGAGATTTCAGAAGAAGGAGATTTAGAATTTAAAATATCTTATCATGTTAGTTGTTAGCTGACAGGTTTACGGGAAACACCCACAAGGAATTCACAGTGCCTTTCCCTTCAAGTTGCTAAAAGATCTCAAGCAGGCAGTCAGTGATCATGGCCCAGACTCACATTTAGTAATCAGCATGGTAAGGGCCTTAGTGGAGTCTGAGAGCTGGATGCCTACAGACTGGAGAGCTTTAGCGAGAATTTGTCTTTACTCTTCAGAATCCTTGCGATATCAAATGCTGTGGAAGGAAGCAGCCCTTGCAGGAACACGCAAGAATGCTGAGGATGGGATGGCTATAGGGATTCATCAGTTGCTAGGGATGAGAATTATATCACAGTTGAGTCTCAGCTACAGTTTACTGAACAGACAATAGGACAGATAGGGGAAGTTTGCTTGAGTGCCTGGGAAAAGATAATTCCATCAGAAGAGAGAAAGCCGAGTCACACGGCTATAAGACAGCGGAATGATGAGCCTGATGCTGACTTTGTGTCCCGACTGGAAGATGCTATTTCCAAATGTGTGAAGAATGTCCAGGCAGTAAGAGACCTAGTGCATAAGCTATCTTATGATTTCTCTAATAAGCACTGTAAAAATGCCTTGCGTCCCTACAGGGCACAGGAATGCAGAGGCAGAGGAATGCAAGGCAGACCTCGTGGCAGCGGCCTTGGCAAATTACAGCAGACCTAGAAGAAAGTTCTCTGGTTGTGGGAAGACAAGTCATCTTCAAAGAGAGTGTAGGCAGCGCAGGCTCCGGCCAATGTCAGAGCATGGGCCAGGACCATCGAGATCGGGTTTAAAAGAACCTGAACTCTGCCCCCGCTGGAGGAAGGGAACTCATTGGGTGAGCCAAGGTCGTTCAAAATTCAACAGGGAAGGGTTGCCCCGGCGGGAAAATAGTGGAAGGAGCTTGATGCAGACCCCGCCTAGCAGAGCATAGGAGGCAAGGTGTCTGCCTGCCAGAGCAAAGAAGATCTTAGAGAGAAATCGCAGGTATCGCCCAGCCTCACAGCCGGAGACCAGACCTAACCAAACAGGCAAAACCCAGTCTCGGATCCCCCTGCAGTTGGCTTGATTGACCAAGAGATGGCTCAGAAACCCTCACAGCAGTTTGATTCTAAAAGGCAGGAACCTCTTATTGAAAGAGTAACACAGTTTCTATCGGGAGGATTTAGCCTAAGTACTCAAGGAATTAAAATTGATACTGGAGTTGATCAGAGTTGGGAGGAAAAGCCAAAAGATGTAATTAAATCAGAAATTATTAAGAGCAGTAATTGGGGTCCGCTACCAAAAGTAACTATAGGATGCTTATGAGGAAAGTCCAACATAAATTCTCAAGGTGTTGCTGGAGTTCTTGGTCAAGATTATAAAGAAGAAATTAAGGCCGTGATGAGTTCTGATATACCATGCTTTATAAAAAAGGAAGATCGCTTAAGCCAATTTTTGCTTCCTTGCATTTCTAGAGCTAAAAGTTATACCTATCAGGAAAGAGTACTTGAGAAGTTTGACCACCCCTTTAAATCAAGGGGTCTTTTGGAATGCTGTTATGGGGAACAACAGCGCCCCCACGTGGAATTAGATATTGAAGGGAAGAGGTTTTTAAACTTTGAATGTGGGGTCATTTCCTTAGGCCTCAGGAGATTCAGGAGAGCCTAAGCCCCTCCCATGAACTTCCCCCAAATCCAGCTTGGTAGGAATGAGTGGAGTTAGCCAAGAGATGATTGCAAGATTGTAAAATCATCCAGTGTGAGAAGCCTGAAGGGCTGGTAAGTTACTTCAAAAAGAGCTGAAGGAATTTATTAAGAATTTTTTCAGTTTTTCAAAGTGTGGTAAGAAGTTCTCCCAATTAGTCAGTTCTCTTAATTCTCTGAGGGTTGGGAGCCAGTATTTACATAACAATGGAGGCTATCTAACTAGTAGTTTTACTGGTCCAAGACCAAGCAAGGTAACTGAGATTGCCAGCAATGCTTTAATATTTACATTGTTAAAACAGAGGGGGAGATGAAGAATCTTATGTGTGACAATTTTAAGTTAGTGATTTTAACAAAAAAAATTTTTCTCCTTACTAAAAGCTTGTAACAAAATTAGGGCAGATAAACACACTTTCACTTTTTTTTTTTTTAACTTTTATCAGGGGCTCATACAACTCTTATCACAATCCATACATATACATACATCAATTGTATAAAGCACATTTGTACATTCTTTGCCCTCATCATTTTCAAAGCATTTGCTCTTCACTTAAGCCCTTTGCATCAGGTCCTCTTTTTTCCCCTCCCTCCCTGCTTCCCCCTCCCTCATGAGCCCTTGATAATTTATAAATTGTTATTTTGTCATATCTTGCCCTATCCGGCATCTCCCTTCACCCCCTTTTCTGTTGTCCATCCCCAGGGAGGAGGTCACATGTAGATCCTTGTAATCAGTTCCCTCTTTCCAACCCACTCACCCTCCACCCTCCCAGTATCGCCCCTCACACCCCTGGTTCTGAAGGTATCATCCACCCTGGGTTCACTTTCACTTCTACAGATAAAACTGATCCTAAGAAATCCAAAGATGATGGAAACCGCGTTTGGGATCCGGGTCCATTCACCTGGAGAAAGGGCTGGGCATTTACTTTTTTACAGAATAAAACTAATGGACTCCCCTAAGAAGGACGCAACCACATTTGGAGAAAGATGGACAAGGAAGAGATGGAGAAGCCACCCAATATTAATCATAATTCCTTTTTCAGGATAATGACATCCTGAAGAGGGGTTATTTGGTTATATTTTCACAGGCAAAGGAGATAGGTGGATTTCTCTTCAGCCAGGAAGGCCCAGAAGAAAGCAGGGAAGCTGATGTGTGACCTGATCCCCTGTCCTGTTAGTGAAGTTATCCAAAACGTCAAGAAGACCTGGCAGATTCCTGAGAGTGGCGATTGCTGACCGCTGAGATATTTCTTCCATTGCTGATGCTGTCTAAAAGAAACTCTGGGACTCTATCATAACTGAACATTTTATACAATAGTGACTGGACTATTACTGCAGGCTGTTGTTTTGCTGAAAGACCAAGATTTTGGACTTGTCTATGCTATCATGTGATTGGAATGTAACTGAGTTCTGTGTAACTCCTTACCTATATAATGTAACATTGCATGATTGGGATTCAATCGGGAAACATTTGCAAGGGTTTTAGGGAAACATTTAGTTAGATGTTGATCAGCTTAAAAAGGATATTTTCTTTTTTTTTTTATTTTAACAATTTATTGGGGCTGATACAATTCTTTTCACAGTTCATACATATACATACATCATTGTATAAAGCACATCTGTACAGTCTTTGCCCTAATCATTTTTTTCTCTTTTCTTCTTTTACATTTTATTAGGGACTCATACAACTCTTACCACAATCCATACATATACATACATCAATTGTATAAAGCACATCCATACATTCCCTGCCCCAATCATTCTCAAGGCATTTGCTCTCCACTTAAGCCCCTTGCATCAGGTCCTCTTTTCCCCCCCCTCCCTCCCCATTCCCCCCTCCCTCATATGCCCTTGGTAATTTATACCTCGTTATTTTGTCATATCTTGCCCTATCCGGAGTCTCCCTTCCCCCCTTCTCTGCTGTCCCTCTCCCAGGGAAGAGGTCACATGTGGATCCTTGTAATCAGTTCCCCCTTTCCAACCCACTCACCCTCCACTCTCCCAGCATCGTCCCTCACACCTTTGGTCCTGAAGGTATCATCCACCCTGGATTCCCTGTACCTCCAACCTTCATATGTACCAGTGTACAGCCTCTGTCCTATCCAGCCCTGCAAGGTAGAATTCGGATCATGGTAGTTGGGGGGAGGAAGCATCCAGGATCTGGGGGAAAGCTGTGTTCTTCATCGATACTACCTCACACTCAAAAAGGATATTTTCTATACATTCAAAGAAAGGCTTGAGGCATCTTCTGGCTCTGATATAATTAAGCAGTTGGTGAGTGGCATGGAAGGGTTGGACCCTTGTGCTTGGGTGCAAAGTATCTCACATAGCTTAAGTTCCAGTCTGACTGCGTTGTTTATCATAACTGTGATGCGCGCAGTCCCCTGTCCCTTCTATAGGAAGCCGAGAGATATGAAGAGAGACCATGTTGCCTCCGTGACACTATTGTATCTTAAACATAATGCAGAGGGGAAATGTGGGATAGTAGCACCAAGGGAAACAATACTGGGACGTATTCCCTGACCGGTACGGAGGGATCTGGGAGACTAGTGTCCCACGGCTGGAAGACCGTCACTCTGGTAGTTGGGGACACAGTGTGAGTGCTTTTCCCTGCGGTCGTCTATCATCTCCACAGTTTCTCCCCCTAAAGCTGTGCTACCTTAAAGTGAGCACATGGTTGATTCATTCTCCCTATAGAAGCAGACATTCCTATTGGCTCGTTTTCTTCCCACCGCGGCATCCTGCCCCTCTCCTACCTTCCTCCAATAGCAGATGGGCATGGGGGACTTTATCCTCCATGCCTGGATTCAAAATGTTTGCTGTAAGCCTGAATTTTGGGCTATATTAATTGGATCATGAAGTCTTGGCTTGACAGCTTTCAGTGTATAGAAAATAACCACGTAGCCACTGTGGCTCTTTTGAATTTTATGTACAAAACAAAAGGGGAATTGTGGGATACAGAAGGATTTCTCCCAAGCTGTCTCCCCCAAATAAATGCCAAACAGCTGCTTGAGAATGACTATACACTTGAGGTCATCAGAAGTAGGTCTGGGGTCATTCTCCCTAAGAGCTATCAGCCATCTAGAGCAAGCAGTCCCCACTGTTATCCCACAACAAGTAGGGCCCACTCCCTTCTGGTAAGGATAGTAGTTGTCTGTTTCCCTTGTGGGAGACCCCAGGAGAGGTCACATCCACCCAAGGATGACCAAGGCTAGGCTTCCATGTTGAATCTAGGGTCCGCCCATCTTGTCACATGCATACCCCTAGACCTTCCCATTCCTATGGGCACACCCCTAGCTCATCCCCTTCCTGTTACGCTTATGCCTATCATACATCCCCTTCCTACGATGTGTGTGCCTATCGTACTGCCCCTTCCTGTGACGTGTGGTTACCTGTGATTATGCCCCCCCCCCCCAGAGATAGAATCCTTGGTTAGCAGTAGCAGTTTCCTCCAGCCTCTGGCCCAGTCCTCGAGGCTCCTGCCGAGTCTCCACCCCACCTCCCTTTGGCCCACGCTGTGCGTGGACCTGGCTGGTAAGATCATGGCCATCCAGGAGGGGAGCATGCTACCATGAATTGTGTCTGAATCCATTATTTGACTTTCTTCTATCTCTCATGCTCTCAATGACTTAAATATAATATTTATATAGCTCAACTGTACAATTGTGCTTACTGAATCCAAGATTCGTGGTGGGGGGCTGGCACCCCAAAATCATACCACACCCCTCCCCCCAGAATAAATTATATCAGAGGACAGTACTGAAGCTGCAGCTCAGGGAGAGATACATGTCTGATCAGAGCACACAGGAGCAAATGAAGGGGGAGGAAGAGAGTGGAGCACATCCAAGCCTTGATGAAGATATTCCTGCTCAGAGCAGTCAATCCACAGAGACAACATTGCCGGCCCCACTATGAGACACTACATCCCTCACTGACCCATAGCCCTACAGGGGCCAACACTGGAGACACAGTGTGGGAATTTGCCCGATCTGATCCCACCACCCTGAGGCAAAACACTAAGGGAGTGCAACAGAACAGCAAGGGAACAGAGAAACGAAGTCCCCAAGGAATACCAAAAATAGACTTCGGGGCCAGGTCTTGGCACCCCATCAGACTTGACCAGAAAACACTCCTAAAGGCCAACAACCAGTCCCTGAACTAACTACAAGCTTTTCTTTTTTGTTCTGTTGTGTTTTTTTTTGTTTTGTTTTGTCATTGGCTTTTTAAAAATTTAATTTAGTTGCTTGGTTTTGCTCTGTCTTGTTTTTGTGCGTGTTATCTCCACAGGTCTGTCTAACTAAGATAGAATGGATGAACAATCTGAAGGAGAACACAATGGGATGAACAGTTCTGGGGGGACATGGGAGAGGGGGAGATGGGGGGAAAGGAAGTGGTGCTAAAAAACTGGTGGTCACACGGGTGTAGGAGGCCTGGTAGGGCGTGATCAAGGGTAATGTAACCCTAATGAAGACTGAGCATGATAGTGGAACAAGAGGAAAGTAAAAGGAAATAGAGGAAAGAGCTAGAAAGCAAAAGGCATTTATGCGGTCTAAATAAAGTCATGTATATATATAAATATATATATGAGGATGGGGAAATAGATTTAAGTGCATATAGATTTAGTATTAAGGTAGCAGATGGACATTTGGGCCTCCACTGAAGTACTCAACACAAGAATACTTTGTTCTATTAAACTGGCATTCAATGACGCTCACCTTCCTGACACAATCCCTGAAGACAAAGCAGATGCATAAGCAAATGTGGTAAAGAAAGCTGATGGTGTCCGGCTATCTAAAGATATAGATAGCGTCTGGGGTCTTAAAGGCTTGAAGGTAAACAAGTGGTCATCTAGCTGAGAAGGAACAAAGCCCACATGGAAGAAGCACACCAGCCTGTGTGATTAGGAAGTGCCGAAGGGATCAGGTATCAGGCATCAAAGAACAAAATATATCATTGTGAATGAGGGGGAGTGCAGAGTGGAGACCCAAAGCCCATCTGCAGGCAACTGGACATCCCCTTACAGAAGGGTTGTGGGGAGGAGATGAACCACTCAGGGTGCAGTGTAGCAATGATGAAACATACAAATTTCCTCTAGTTTCTAAATTCCTCCTCCAACCCCACTATCATGATCCCAATTCTACCTTGCAAGTCTGGCTAGACTGGAGGATGTACACTGGTACAGATAGGAACTGGAAACATGGGGATTCCAGGATGGATGATCCCTTTAGGACCAGTGGTGAGAGTAGTGATACCGGGAGGGTTGAGGGAGGATAGGTTGGAAAGGGGGAACCGATTATAAGGATCTACATATAACCTCCTCCCAGGGGCATGGACAACAGAAAAGTGGGTGAAGGGAGACGTTGGACAGTGCAAAATATGACAAAATTTATAAATTATCAAGGGTTCATGAGGGAGGGGAAAAATGAGGAGCTGATGCCAGAGGTTTACAGGGAAAGCAAATGTTTTGAGAATGATGAGGGCAACGAATGTACAAATGTGCTTTACACAATTGATGTATGTATGGATCGTGGTAAGAGTTGTATGAGCCCCAATAAAATGATTAAAAAATACTTTATTAAAATGTGCTTTACATTTCAAACTTGTTTCCAAAATTCATGCTTGGAAGTCTAAGAAATAAAAGAACAGCTATAACTTTACTTGTTCAGCATACTCCCCATATTTTTTTCTATTTTTGCGTGCATATTTTAAAATGTATTATACAAAGTAAATACATTGTCCCCAAAACCAATTTAGTGGGAACTAATGCCGATATCGTAACATGTCATGGTTCAGTCCCATCCAGCAGTATTGCACAATTGCTACCACAATCAGTTTCAAAACATTCACTTCCTTCTTGAACTCCTTGACCTCAGCTCCCATTTACACCCCCATTCCCACCTCCCCCCTCCCCCATACTCCCCAGAAGCCATTATTTTAGTTACTGTCTTTATCGGTTCATCAATCCAGAGTTTCATATACCGCAAAACAGGAAAACATATAACCAAAATTTAAGAGGGCTAATGACAAAAGACATGTGATAAAAACTCTAATATGCACAACAACAATACACACACACGCACACACAATATGTTGAAAACCAGATCAGGCCCAACATGTACCAGAGGAGGAGCAAGTGACAAGGTTTAAACCATTCAAGTCAGGTTTATCATGTTGATCTCCTCTAATCTTCTCTCCAATGTGCTGTTTGGTAACCAGTGCATTCCCATCTCTCTCTTGGGCACAGAGGGAACTCACCAGAGGCTGATTTCCCATGTTGATCTCACAAGCTTATCCTGGGCTCCCACAGTCATCCACAGCCTTTCTGATACCATTCCCTCCTTCGGCTTCAGATCATATGATTTACAATCCTTTGGTCACTGATGTTGGTGTGCTTCTTCCATGTAGACTTTGTTGCCATCTCACTTGTTTGGAAACAAGCCTTTAAGACCCCAGATGCGATGTTATCTATAACGGGGCACCATCTAAGTTCTTCACCACACTTTGCTAGAGCACCCACATCTTCTGTGCTCCCGTCCTGAGGGCGAGGATCGAGCAGGGCCACGGTGTAAGAACTGATTGCTTTTAAGGTGGATCTGGGATTTATGGTGAGCCCCAAACCCTTTCCTGGATAAGTGTTTTTTATCTACCTTTGGCTTCCCTTAGAGACCTCCTTGTTAATTTAGAGTAGAGGGCCTTATGGATCATCTCCCTGGGGCGTACATATCTTCTGTTAAAGATTGTCATTGATTAGCCCCTGGTACTAATTTTTTAAAGCCCTGTTGAGAAAGGGCTGTTGGGCCAATGTAGGCCAACTCCATGATCACAACACGTGAGTTATTCGCTTGGACAGAATCAGTCCTTTCATGTCTGGATGCTGTTTACGCAGACAATGGGAGCTGTTTGTCAGGAAATTTACACTAATATTCACTGAGAATGTCAGTCACGGGTTTGCCAGAGTAACACGCATCTTAATACAGCATATAGGGCATTGATGTAGAAAGTCAATGATTGTGCGCCTACCGACAGATCAATACTCTTAGTATAACTGTCTCCTGCTTCTTCAAGCACCGTGGAGTTTCAGTCTTGAGCCTCCGGTTGCAGGTGTGTTTGAGGCAGAGTCTGGTTCACCCAGTGGAGTTTCCTCATCGGAGCTCTCTAGTGCAGCGTTTGAAGCAGGATGTGCACCCCGACGATCCAGGATTCAATCTCCCAGCGTTCTACGGCACTTGACCTGGGTCCCAGGGATATGCCCAGAAACTCGGACCATTGTTGCTTACTGGGTGCCTATTACCAGGGATACGTTCCTCTTAGGGTCCCTAAAAGTATTTTTAGTCATCCCCACTCCCACGTGTAGGCCGATCCTCCCACTTTTCCCGCCAGCAACAGTCATGCTCTCCCCTCCCCCAGATGGGTCAGCTCCCTTCCCTCTCTCCTGGCTGGACTTTCCCATTGGTATCCCTCATCCCACTGACAGGGCCTCCCGCCTCTCTGGAGGGCCCTTGGCATAGCTTTGCACGGCAGCCCTGGGTAGACAACATCCCTTTCCTCCCCCTCAACATCTGATCCCCAGATGTGCCCACAAACTCATACTGGGCACATATTACTAGGGATACGCCCCACTTAGGGTCCATAAAAGTATTTATAGTCATTTCTCCCCACTTTGAGGTAGGTCCTCTCCATATCATCTTTTTTAAAATAGTATTGTTGGTATATAATTCACACAGCATACAATTCAATCTTTTTCTCTCCCAGTGGCATTGAGTTCATTCTGACTCATAATAGGGTAGAAGTGCCCATGTGGGTTTCAGAGACTGTAATTTTTCTGGGAGTAGAGATTCTCCTCTTTCTTCTATGGAGCACCTAGTGGTTTTGAACTGCTAACCTTACAGCTAGCAGTCAAACAGGTAACCCACTATGCCAGTAGGGCTCCTTTATGAAATTCAATAGTTCAATCATATTAAGAAAAGGTGTGCAATCGTCCCCATAATCAACTTTAGAAAAACCTTTGTAGTCATTTTTGTTAGCACCTCGTTTCTTTCAGGCCTCTCCTGCCACACCCTTATGTAATTACTAATCCAGTTACTGTCTCGATAGATTTAACTCTCCTGGCTTCCATATACAGAAAACAACACAAAACAAAACCAAGAAACAACAGCAACAACAAAAAAAAAGCCTAACAACAATGGCAAAACAAAACAGAGAAAAAACTGAACTGAAAAGCAAGCAGAAAACATTAATAACTGCAAAAGTCCTAAGTGGGTCAAAAGGGAGATCAGATGATAAGATGCTACATGTTCATGGTAGCTACATCTGCCACCATCACTTTTCTATCTTCTGTGGTGGCTCGGGTGTTGCTCTGACGCCGGAAGCTATGTCACCGGCATTTCAAGTAGTCGGAGAGTCAGCGTCGTGGAAGGGTCTCAGTAGAGCTTCCAGAGTAAGAACAGACAACAAAAGGGAGATAAGCTGTTCGCTTCTGAGCAATGCCACCGAAAACCTTATGAACAACAGTGAACCATTGTCAGAAACTAAAAACCTCCCGAATGGCCCTAGAACAGTGTCAGAGACGGTGCCAGGAGATGAGCCCCTCTTGGGGCAGAAGGCGCGCGAGCTTTGCCTGAGGAACGCTGCCTTCTCAAGGAGGGTTGACCACAAGGCGGGGAATGGAGCAAAGCCTGGGGGACTTCATTTGCTGATGGGGCATGACTCAAAATGAGAAGAAATCACTGTAGATATAAATGAATAACACGAAGTATAGATCTAGGAAAATTAGAGGTTGTCTAAAATGAAATAGAACATACTAAGATAGATATTTTAGGCAGTAGTGAGTTGATGGACTGGCATTGGCCATTTTGAATCAGAAAACCATGATTTAACTCTGCTAGGAATGATAGATTGAAGAGAAGGGACATCAAATTCATTGTCCAAAAGGACATTTCAAGACCTAGTTTGAAGAACAATGCTCTCTGTGATAGGATAATATCTATTTGCAAACAAACAGATCAAATAAATATAATTTTTACTCAAATTTGTGCACCAAATCACTAAAGATAGTGATGCGGAGACTGAAGTGAGTGTGCCGTGGGTGTGTCCTCTCCTGATACTTATTCAAACTGTAGGCAGAGCACAGAGGCATAGACGCTGCATTGTATGAGGAAGACGGTGACACTGGGCTCAAGCAAAGCTGGTTCCCAACCTGCAGGAGATGCAGATGGCACAGGCTTGCCTGCTGAAAATCAGGATGACTTGAGGCACTTGCTGATAAAGATCAAGGATTGCAGCCTTCAGTATAGATTACAGTTCAGTACAAAGAAGACCAAAGTCCTCCCTCCAAGGGCACCAAGAGATCGCATGATGGCAAATGGAGAAAATGTGAACGTCGTCAAGGACTTTGTCTTGCTATTGGAACAGCAGTCAAGAGGTCAAAGGAAGCATTGCCTTGGGTAAATCAGCACAAGACCTCTTCAAAGCGAGTAAGGATGTTACTTTGAGGGTACTACCCTGTTCCCCCGAAAGTAAGACACCCCCGAAAATAAGACCCATGTACAGTTTGCCTCTTGCTGAAATATAAGGCATCCCCCTGAAAATAAGACCTCCCCGAAAATAAGGCCCCCGAAGCTATCGTGACTCTGAACTGTAGCAGTGGGCGCCACCACGCGGCTCACTGTTGGCCGCAGCGCAGGCTGAGCAGACAGGAAGTGCGAGGTCTCTTTTAAGAAAACAATAAATGTGTGCCGTATTCTTCTTCATGGAAAAATAAGACATCCCCTGAAAATAAGATCTAACGCATCTTTGGGAGCAAAAATTAATATAAGACACTGTTATTTTCGGGGAAGCAGGGTACCCTGTGAAAGTTGGACATCAAATCGGGAAGACTAAAGAAGAATCGATGCGCTTGAATTGTGCTGATGAAGAATATTGGCAGTACCACGGGCTGTCAAAAGAGCAAACAGATCTGTCCTGGAAGAAGTACAACCAGAATGCTCCTTATAGGCAACGAGGAGGAAACCTTGCCTCACATACTTCGGACATGTGGTCAGGAGAGACCAGACCCTGGAGAAGGACGTCATGTTTGGTAAAGTAGAGGGGGGGGGGCATTAAATAAAAAGGAAGGCTCTCAACAAGGTGGACTGACGCAGGGGCAGAGCAACATAGAGCTCAAGCACAGCAATTGTGAGGACGGCACTAGACCGGGCCGTGTGTCCTTCTGTTGTGCCGCAGGGCTGCTAAGAGTCGGATGACTCGCCAGTTTGCAGTGCTCTCGGTCTGGTAGCTATTGCCATGCCAGGGCCATGGTCGGAGCCCATTCACCAGAAGCTTATTCTACGTGCGGACCCTGCAAAGGCATTCTGGGCTTCCACTGCCAACTCAGCCAGCCCTCAGAACCGAAGCTTTAACACTGTTCCTTCCTCTGGATTTGGATTTTATTATTGATATTCATTCCTTAGATCACACAGGCTGGTGTGCCTCTTCCGTGTGGACTTAGACGATGCCTTACTTGGAGAATTTCGGATGTAGATCAAAGACGACAGCCTTCAGCATGGATTACAACTCAGTGTAAAGAAAATCAAAGTCTTCCCAACTGGACCAGTAGACGATGTGATAAATGGATAAAAGAACAAAGTTGTCAAATATTTCTCTCTCTCTCTCTCTCTCTCTCTCTCTTTTTGGATCCACAGTCAGTTCTCATGGAAGCAGCAGGTAAGAAATCAAATTACATTTTGAATTGCGTGCATCTGCTGCCCAAGTCCGTGCTAAAGTGCTGAGGAGCAAAGGGGTTACTCTGAAGACTTGGGGTGCTCCGGGCACAGGCCGTGGTCTTTTCCATCACCTCCTGTGCATGTGAACATTGGACAAAGGCCACGGAAGATGGGAGAGAATCGATGTGTTTGCATGATAGTGTTGCCAAAGGCTAATTCAAGTACCGTCACCTGCCGAACAAACCAGCCTGCCTCGGAAGAAGTGCAGCTGGAAGGCGCCTTAGAATCACGGAGTAGGAGACTGGGTCTCATGAATTTTAGACAGGTTGTCAAGAGAGACCAGTCCCCGGAGAAGGATCCTGCTTGCTCAAGTAGAAGTGTTGGGAGCCGATAGCCATTAAGACCCTGGCCTCTGACACGTAGCAGAAACTTGGCCGCTTTCTAACAGCAAGGCTTTGTTTCCTGCCCAACTTCGCCCCCACATTCCAAGCTACTGTTCCGATAACTGACCTTGTTGCCATTAGTCAAAGTACTGAGCACCCATTGAACTGCAGATATACCATATTAGGAACATCGTGATAAGTTCACCCGGTAAGCCTTGATTTGCATGCGGACGTCACCACGGACGTCTTTGAGTACTGTTGCGCACCCTTTGGGCCTTATTAGGAACACGTGGCTGATTGGTTGTTGTACAGTGTGCGGTTGTTACACAGTGTGCTTCATTGAAATATGTGCCTCCCACTTCCTTTTCTGTTGTGAATATATACCCAGAGTTTTGGCAAAATAAACGGGCTTGATCAGCACTTGTCTTGCCCCATGTCTCTGTTTCTTTTTCCCATCCAGGTTCGTTGCCCCTCCGGGTCACCGTGTGAGGGTCTTGCTGGTCGAGACCCTAACAACTGGCGCCCAAACGTGGGGCCCGACGGGGGTCTTCGATCGTGGACGCTGCTTCCCAAAGGAACGGCCGTTCTGAGCAGTGAAATCTCCGTCTTCTGAGAAGCACCGGAGATCAGTTTGAGTCCACTGCAGTTCCCTCCCACTCCCTGCGGGAGCCGCAGAAAGGTGACTCGCATTGAGGTCTACGCAGTCAGCCCGACTGCGATATCGACACTCGTAAGGTAAGTGAAGCAGCGCATCACAACATGGGACAAACATTGTCCGCACACGAGCAATTCATTGAGGAACTAAAAGCATCTCTTAAGACAGGTGGGACTCGGGTTAAAAAGATACATTTAGTAAAGTTTTTCTTTTGCTGGAATATGTGTGTCCTTGGTTCCCCAGGAAGGAACTATCCATGAGAAACGTTGGTTAAGGGTAGGGGATTGTTTACAAGATTATTATCGTGTTTTTTTGGGCCTTCTAAAGTGCCTGTTGATGCCTATAATCTTTGGTCTTTGATATGGGAAATTTTGCAAATTCACCATTATCACCCTGATATTTCTAAGGTTGTGTCCCAGTCGCATGATTATTTAAAAACTGGATATAAGAGCAGTAAACCTTCCTCCAGAGCTCCGTCTGTTTGTTTGTCACCTCCACCTTCTACTCCTCCCCCAGAAAAACCCAGAGAACAGGATTCCCTTTCTATTGTTTCTGAGACAGAGACAACTCCTCCAAAATTACTTTACCCGTCCCTCGATGAACATAAAAATCACCCTCCTTCTAATAACCCTCAAGCGCCCTTGCAGGCGCCCTTACAAACTCCAGCCCCGCAAAATCCGCCACCAAACGCCAACCCAGAAATTAATTGGGATGATTTAGAAGCGGCAGCGCGTTATCATAACCCCGATTGGCCTCCCTTATCGGGATTTTCTGGCCGGCCACCGCTGTACAATATCCCGGGAAAGCATGCCCCTGTTCCTGCCGTTGCACCTCAGCTCCTATCACTCACGCCCCTCATAATTGGGCACTTTTAAAAGAAGCCACGAAAACGTGTTGCGAAGGTTTCCAGTCTTTACAAAATGTTTTGCAACAGCTGGAAATTAGACCTGTGAGCCCCGGTACTCAGGGAGCCGCCGCCCCCCTGTTAGAAAGAATGCCCCCCTCTCGGGCTCCAAGGCTTGGCAAAATTAAGCCCTCTAAAACTATGCTTGCGTTCCCAGTCACCCGCTCTAAATCCCGGGCGCCTGCCGAAAGTGAAACTACAGGCGCTGATAGTGACCCAGATGGTGATGACTCACCTGCAGCAGATACACACGGAAATCACTCTGATGAGCAATCAGGCACTGAGAGTGGAGAAGAGGAGGAGGAGGTTAGCACTAACAATCCGCAAGGGGCTAGCACTAAAGATCAGCAATATCGCTGCATTAGCCTCAAGTACATAAAAGAGTTAAAATCTGCTGTGTGTCTTTATGGCCCAACAGCCCCTTATACCATATCCCTCCTTGAGTCCCTCACTGAACAGTGGCTTACTCCAAATGATTGGTATATGTTAGCCCGTGCTGTTCTCTCCGGAGGAGATTTTGTTCTTTGGAAATCAGAAACCTGCAAGGAGGTTGCACACCGCAATGCCGAGGCTAAGGGGACGGCAAAGCGTTGGACAATTCAAAAATTAAAGGGCCTTGCTCCTTATGACACCAATAACAAACAGGCTCGATTCTCCCCCGGATTGCTTGCCCAAATTCAAACCGCCGGCCTCAAGGCCTGGCGCCGCTTGCCCCCCAAGGCTCTGCCACCACTTCTTTGGCAAAAATTCGGCAGGGGCCTGAGGAGCCCTATAGTGATTTTATTAGCCGTTTAATGGCCGCGGCTGAGCGACTTGTTGGCAAGGATGAAAATGAAAGTGAATTTATCAAACACCTTGCTTATGAAAATGCAAACCCTATTTGTCAGGATGTTCTCCGCCCACACCGCCGCACTGGCGATATTTCTGACTTTATAAAATACTGCGCAGGAGTTGGTCCCTCACATAACCTTGGACTAGCCATAGGAGCTGCTCTTCAAGGTCTAATCCAAAGCCCTGCTGCGCTTGTTCAAAAAACCTGCTTTAACTGTAAACAGCCTGGTCATATCTCCCGAGACTGCCCAGCGCCTAGGGCTCCTCGCCCTGAAAGGCCGAGACCGTCCACCGCCTGCCCTCGC
The DNA here is from genome assembly GCF_050624435.1 of Tenrec ecaudatus. Lineage (NCBI taxonomy): Eukaryota > Metazoa > Chordata > Mammalia > Afrosoricida > Tenrecidae > Tenrec > Tenrec ecaudatus. The sequence continues at coordinate 69,026,866 of NC_134530.1, forward strand.
TGCAAACGTGGTTTTCACTGGGCTTCTGAATGCAGATCCAAGGCCGATTTTCAAGGAAGCCCTTTGTCCCCTCACTCTGCGGTACAGGGAAACTCCGAGCGGGGTCAGCCCCGGGCCCCATTTGCGAGACAAACCCCTGGGGCTATCAGGTTTGTTCCTCAAGGCCACCAACTCCCTCAGACCCAGCACCTGGTATCCTGCACACAAGCCTTGCCTCCCTTTCAAGGGCAACAGCAGGCAGTGCCGGACTGGACATCTGTTACTCCTCCCACACAGTATTAACTCCTAAACAAGGCACCCAAGTAGTTAATACACTCTCTTAACAATGCATTTTTAGTTTTTACTGATGGGTCCTCAACAGGAATTGCTGCCTTTTGTGTAAATGGCATAATTACAAAAATTCAAACCGACTGTGTTTCAGCTCAGTTGGTTGAGCTCAAGGGTATCATGTGCGTTTTATCACAATTTGCAGATAAACCCCTTAATATATACACTGGTAGCGCTTACTTGGCACATTCCATCCCTTTGCTGGAAACCGCTCCTCAAATAAAAAAGACCGCTGAAACTTCGGCCCTGTTCCTGGAGTGTCAAAAACAATTCATGCCAGGACAGCTCCCTGTTTCATTGGTCATATTAGGGCCCATTCAGGCCTCCCCGGTCCCTTATCCCAAGGCAACGGGGTTGTTGATGCGGCCACCCGCCTTGTCGCCTTTGCCTCCACAGATAACGTTGAAAAGGCTCGCGCCACCCATTCCTTACATGATATTAATGCTCGAACTTTACGCCTAATGTATAAAATAACCAGGGAACAAGCTAGACAAATAGTAAAACAATGCTCCAACTGTGTAACCCATCTCCCGGTACCGCACTTGGGAGTCAATCCTAAAGGATTGGTGCCAAATGATATCTGGCAAATGGATGTAACCCATCTTTCTGAGTTTGGCAATTTAAAATATGTTCACGTGTGCGTGGACACCTTTAGTGGATTCATAGTGGCTTCCCTCCAAACAGGAGAGGCCACCAAACATGTTATAACTCACCTCTTACACTGTTTCTCTATACTTGGGGCCCCTAAGCAAATAAAAACAGACAATGGCCCTGGTTACACCTCTGCAGCCTTTCAAGAATTCTGTTCCAAACTCTTTACAAAGCATGTCGGCTGGCCCCACTATGAGACATGATGCCCCTCAGTGACTAAGGGCGATACAGGGGACAGCACCGGAGACACAGTGTGGGAATTGCACCTGACCTGATCCCACCACACTGAGGCAAATCACTGGGGGAGTGCAGCGGAACAGCAAGGGAATGGAGTGGCAAGGTCCTCAGGGAATGCTGAAAGTGGACTTTGGGGCCAGGGCGTGATGCCCCAACAGACTGGACTGGAAAACGCTCCTAAGGGCCAGCAAACGATCCCTGAACTAACTACAAGCTTTTCTCTTGTGAACTGTTTTTTTCTGTTCTTTGTCAGTGGTTTGTTTTTGTTGTTTTGTTGTCTGGTTGTACACTGTTGCTTTGTTTTCCTCTGTCTAGTTTTCGTGCATGTTAGTGACTCCACAGGTCTGTCTGAATAGGACAGGCTGGATGAACTATCTGGAGGAAAAACAACGGGACTGACAGTTCTGGGGGGACTTGGGGTGGGGGGGTTGGGGGGGTAAGGAAGTGGTGTTAACAAACACAGGGACAAGGGAAAACCATGGGACCCCAAATGGTAGAGAAGGGGGAGTGACAGGCCTGGTGGGAAATGATCAAGGGTAAGGTTGCTTAGAGAAGAGGTATACTCTAGCCCAGGTGGCGATGAAGCATGGTAGTAGGGCAGGAGGAAAGTCAAGGGAGATGGAGGAAAGAGCTAGGAGTCAAAGGGCATTCATGGAGGTCTAGACAAAGACATGTACATGCAAATATATATAGGAGGATGGAGAAATAGATCTATGTGTCTATATTTATAGGTCAAGTATTAAGGTGGCGGAAGGACCTTGGGTCTCTACTCAAACACTCCCTCTATGCATGAATACCTTCTTTTATTAAATTGGAACTCCATGATGCTCACTCTCCCGACACAACGGCTGGAGCCAAAGTGGGTGAACAAGTAAATGTGGTGAAGAAAGCTGATGGTGCCCGGCTATCAAAAGAGATAGTGACTGGGGTCTTAAAGGCTTGAAGATAAACAAGCGGCCATCTAGCTCAGAAGCAACAAAGTCCACATGGAAGAACACACCAGCCTGTGTGATCGAGTGGTCCCAAAGGGATCAGTTACCAGGCATCAAAGAACAAAAAATCATATCATTGACTGCACACCTCCATGATAGGATCGCTGAAGACAAGTGGGTGCATAAGCAAATGTGGTGAAGAAAGCTGATGGTGCCCGGCTATTAAAAGAGATAGTGTCTGGGGTCTTAAAGGCTTGAAGGTGAACAAGCGGCCATCTAGCTCAGAAGCAAATAAGCCCACATGGAAGAAGCACACCGGCCAGTGCGATCACGAGGTGCCAAGGGACCAGGTATAAGGCATCATGCAAAAAAAAAGATATAAGTGTGTGTATGTATGTGTATATATGTGTATATGTATATATGTATGTGTATATATGTATATATATCATATTAAATGAAGGGGGAAGTGCAGAGTGGAGGCCCAAGGCCCAAGTGTCGGCCAATGGAGATCCCCTCATAGAGGGGTTTAGGAGAGGAGATGGGTTAATTAGGGTGTGAGGTAGTATCGATGAAGAACACAGCTTTCCCCCAGATCCTGGATGCTTCCTCCCCCCAACTACCATGATCCGAATTCTACCTTGCAGGGCTGGATAGGACAGAGGCTGTACACTGGTGCATATGAGGGTTGGAGGTACAGGGAATCCAGGGTGGATGATACCTTCAGGATCAAGGGTGTGAGGGACGATGCTGGGAGAGTGGAGGGTGAGTGGGTTGGAAAGGGGGAACTGATTACAAGGATCCACATGTGACCTCTTCCCTGGGAGAGGGACAGCAGAGAAGGGGGGAAGGGAGACTCCGGATAGGGCAAGATATGACAAAATAACGATGTATAAATTACCAAGGGCATATGAGGGAGGGGGGAATGGGGAGGGAGGGGGTAAAAAAAGAGGACCTGATGCAAGGGGCTTAAGTGGAGAGCAAATGCCTTGAGAATGATTGGGGCAAGGAATGTATGGATGTGCTTTATACAATTGATGTATGTATATGTATGGATTGTGGTAAGAGTTGTATGAGTCCCTAATAAAATGTAAAAGAAGAAAAGAGAAAAAAATGATTAGGGCAAAGACTGTACAGATGTGCTTTATACAATTGATGTATGTATATGTATGAACTGTGAAAAGAATTGTATGAGCCCCAATAAATTGTTAAAAAAATAAATAAATAAAATAAAAAATTTAAAAAAAAGCATGTCACTGGCATCCCGTACAATCCCCAAGGCCAGGGGGTAGTGGAAAGATCAAACTTAACATTAAAACTTACTATTGAAAAAATAAAAACAGGACAGTGGTACCCTACAAAAGGCACCCCCGGAACCTTCTTAATCATGCCTTATTTATACTCAATTTCTTACGCCTTGATGATTCTGGAAAATCAGCTGCAGACCGGTTTTGGCACCCTAAATCTAACTCACAGTTTGCCATGGCAAAATGGAAAGATCCTATAAACAATTCATGGCATGGACCGGACCCAGTACTTATCTGGGGAAGAGGCTCCGATTGTGTCTATTCTCAAGAGCACAATGCAGCTAGATGGTTACCAGAAAGACTGGTCAGACCAATGGGCCATAAACCTGAAGCAATGCCCTCCAGGGAGGAGTCAACCCCCTGGGAGATAGTTCTCTTTTTGTGTTTTTACAGGTTCAACAAATTTATAGTAGCCCGAAGACCCTTCTACTCACAGATGTGGACCTTCACCTCTTGTCTTGGAATCAGAATCGCAGCAGTCACCCCCACGCTTGCTGCAGTCCCAACCTCCAACCCTATTTCTAATAATACCAACACCACCCTGCCTCCCCAAACTCCTATAATTGTCAATGACGTTCCCCTTTATTTGCCTCCTGGCACAACCCGAGTTCCGTTTGTTACTCCGCGCCGTCCTCATCCCTTTGTATAACTCTCTCACTCTCACAACAGAAGCAGTTGCGCCCAATGGTTTTTTCTTTTGGTGTAATCAAACCCTCACAAAACATTTGAATGCTTCCCTTCCGTCTTCCTTATGGTGTATGCCTGTTACTCTGGTGCCCCAATTAACTGTTTATACCACCGCTGAATTTCAATCTAAAATTTCCCCTCACCCCCTTTCCAAGTCAAAAAGAGCTATTTTTCTCCCTGTCTTAATGGGCCTTTCATTGGCCTCCTCTGTCGCCACTGTTGGTTTTGGAGGAGGAGCACTTGGACATTCTATCACCGCCACCAACGATCTGGCCGCCCGCCTTCAAGAAGCTCTGGATGACTCTGCACAGTCTCTGGCGTCTCTCCAATGACAAATCAACTCTTTAGCTCAAGTTGTTTTGCAAAATTGGCGCGCACTGGACCTTATTACAGCCGAAAAGGGGGGTACTTGTCTGTTTTTACAAGAAGAATGTTGTTACTTTATTAATGAATCTGGATTAGATCAGTAAGGAACTACTTAATTTCAGACGCCCGCCCCCAAGTTCGCTCAACTCAATGAATTGGTGGTCTTCGCCATTATTTTCGTTTCTTGCCCCCTTCATAGGGCCGGTAATTGTTTTGCTTGTTGTAATTTCATTGGGGCCCGTCATCTTTAACAAACTTATGTCTTTTATCAAACAACAAATAGAGGCCATCCAGGCTAAGCCCATACAGGTCCGTTACCATCGCCTTGAGATGATTAGTCGGGGTGGCTCAGTATCTGACGATGAGTATGTGTCACCGGTAAGAGCCTCCGCCCTTATGAGATGAGTTGGATAGCCAATGACGGGTAAGACTGGGTGCCCCTGACACCAACCTAAGACAGGCCCTGGTTCGCCTCCACCTAAGGTGGATAAGATGCATTCACAGAAGCCGAAGATGGGTAAGGGTCAGAGCCGTACCTGGCAACCTAACACAGGCACAACTCCCTAAGGGAATCTCTCATTTTCTAAATACATAAAACAAAAAAGGAGGACCTGTTGGGAGCCGATAGCCATTAAGACCCTGGCCTCTGACACGTAGCAGAAACTTGGCCGCTTTGTAACAGCAAGGCTTTGTTTCCTGCCCAACTTCACCCCCACATTCCAAGCTACTGTAGCATGGGCAGTTCCGATAACTGACCTTGTTGCCATTAGTCAAAGTACTGAGCACCCATTGAACTGCAGATATACCATATTAGGAACATCGTGATAAGTTCACCCGGTAAGCCTTGATTTACATGCGGACGTCACCACGGACGTCTTTGAGTACTGTTGCGCACCCTTTGGGCCTTATTGGGAACATGTGGCTAATTGGTTGTTGTACAGTGTGCGGTTGTTACACAGTGTGCTTCATTGGAATATGTGCCTCCCACTTCCTTCTCTGTTGTGAATATATACCCAGAGTTTTGGCAAAATAAACGGGCTTGATCAGCACTTGTCTTGCCCCATATCTCTCTTTCTTTTTCCCATCCAGTTTCGTTGCCCCTCCGGGTCACTGCGTGAGGGTCTCGCTGGTCAAAACCCTAACATAGAAGATCGGTGAAAAATAGGAAGACTGTCAAGGAAATGGATGGACACGTGGCTGAGACTCTGGGCTCAAACACAGCAGCGGCTGTGAGAAGGTGCAGGACTGAGCGGCGTGTCCGTCTACGAGATGGAGCCAAGGTGAAGGCACCTAACAAGAGCCCCCGTCACCCGGACATCCGCAGCTCCAGACACAGGCTGCATGACGGCTCTGCAGCCTCATCGCTCTCACCCTTCCCTGCCTCCCACTTGGGTTCTTCCGTGACCCCTGTGCTGCACTGCCCGTCTCCAAGCAGACCTGTCTGTCTCACGGACCTGTCTCACGGACCTGTCTGTCTCACGGACCTGTCTGTCTCATGGACCTGTCTGTCTCACGGACCTGTCTGTCTCACGGACCTGTCATCTGTCATCTCACGGACCTGTCTGTCTCACGGACCTGTCTGTCTCACGGACCTGTCTGTCTCATGGACCTGTTTGTCTCACGGACCTGTCTCACGGAGGGTGAGCGGTACTTTTCTAGAGACTGTCTCTTCCTGCCTAAAGAAAACCTACTACAAAACATCTGTAACACAGCACGCTACAGTGAATTAAGCATCAATATCAAAGGATTTAGGGTTATAAGAAATCACTTGATTTCAAAATCAAGATTCAAAACTTTAAAACAGAGTGGCCTATTTTCCCCTGTTCAACGGAATAAGTGAAAAAGAGTTCATAGAAGTCAAGAAAGAAGAAAAGCACATCATCATTTCTGAAATGAAGACTAAATTCTAGGTGGCAAGTGAAGAATAGATTCAAATGGCAGGGAGTACTGAAGAAAGATAAGAGAAATAATGTCATGAAGATGAATAAAAAGAGAAGCTACAAGAGTCAGAGGAAGTCATTGAACTAGCCGGCAGGCAAACCACAAAAACCATATGTATAATTCCCTAAAGAGGAAAAACAAAGCAACCGAATAAAGGTAATATTTTAAATTATGATCCAAGCAACAATTCTGGGGAAAAGAGAAGATTTAATGTTTTTGCAAACCAAATAGGCCAATTGGTACCTGGAAAACTTTACTTGGCACGATCAACTCCAAGACATAGCCTCTGTAAACACTCACCTAATGCACAATAAAAAGTAAAGCCAAGCAAAATTTTAAAAACTCAAAATGCAAAGGAGAATTTGCTAACAAACTCAAGGAAATCAATTCATTATGTCCATCATTAAAAAAATACTACAGCATCTTCATAAGCTTTATAATAGTTGGTTTAAAAGTCTTTGCTTATTCCATCACCCCTTTCATTTCTGGATTTATTTATTTAAAAATTGTTTCTCTTTGTTCTGTTGCAGTTTTCCCTTGTCTTTTCAAATCTTTGTGTTGAGGGCTGTCGGTAGATTGCATCCAGGGACTTTCCCTCTGTGTTGGCGCTGCTCGCCCAGAAGCAGATCCTCTGCAAATGACGCAGGACCCGTCTCCCCACACACGGTGAGCTGTGCCGACAAGGGGTCAGCCCCATTAGCCGGGGTGAGGGGCACCCCACACTCAACCACGGTTTTCGTGGCGGAGGGGGACAGGCCTGCCTAATGTGCACTCTGGAATTTATTTCTATTGACTTTTTCCTCCTGGTTATGGGTGGCTGATTTCTGCTTTATATGCCTATTAAATTTCAGTTAGATACTAGACATTATGATTTTTTATATTGTTGAGGGTTTGCATTGTGTTGTATTCTTTTAAGAAAGCTTGGATTTTGTTTGGGAAAACAAAAAAAACACAAACAAAATTAGCATAATTCTTCCAAGGCATACTTACAACTGTTGTAGAGGACAAGCTATAGAAGTGGCTTGAATACCATCTGGAAGAAGCAGCTGCATTGATGGGTACCCTGCCCTCCACACTTTTCTCACTGGGTTCTCCTCCTGCCCCAGTTTTTGCCTTTCCTTGTTTTCTTGTGGTTTTTTTTTCCATCTTTCATTCTCTGTTTTCTGTTTTTTCTTCTTTTTACCTATTTATGTTTTCTTCTTTCCCTTCCCTTCTTTTCTCCTTTACTAGTGTCTTTCTGTCGTACTGTTTCTACCACCCTACTTTTGCTTATTGTCTTTCTTCCTCTTTTTCCCAAATTTGGCCAAGTTGCCCTTTATTAGCAGAAATATGTAGCTTTTGGCAAATCCCACCATGAACGACACCAATCCTGGGTAACATACATACATACACACACACACGTGAGCTGAGGGTCACATGGACAGTCCACTGCCCACGACAGGCATCTCCAGCCCTAACAGTCATGTTAGGGTCACGAACAGACAGTCCTCAGGGGGCTAACGAGGCAGCCCAGGCAGCAGGGTTAAGGTACAAATAAAAACCAGCTTCGCCACTCTCACCACTGGTCCTGAGAGGTTCATCTGCCCTGGGCTCCCTGTGTTTCCAGTTCCTATCTGTACCAGTGTACATCCTCTGGTCTAGCCAGATTTGTAAGGCAGAATTTGGATCATGATAGTGGTGGGGAGGAAGCATTCAAGAACTAGAAGAAAATTGTATGTTTCATCTTTGCTACACTGCACTCTGACTGCCTCATCTCCTCCCTGTGGCCCTTCTGCAAGAGGGTGGAGGGAAGATGAGGGAGAAAGGGGAAAGAGATTACCAGGATCTACATATAACCTCCTCCCTGGGGGACAGGCAGCGGAGAAGTGGGTGAAGGGCAACGTTGGACGGTGTAACATATGACAAAATAATAATAATTTATAAATTACCAAGGGTTTATGAGGGAGAGGAGGGAACGGGGAGGGAGGGGGAAAATGAGGAGCTGATACCAAGGGCTCAAGTAGAAAGAAAATGTTTTGAGGATGAGGGAAACAAATGTGCTTAACACAATGGATGGATGGATGGATTGTGATAAGAGTTGTACAAGCCCCCAATAACATGATTTTTTAAAAAGAAAGAAAAGAAACTCATTTCTGTAATCATCAAAGAGAGAAGAGAAAAACAAGCTTTGCTAGTTAAGAGTTAGTTCTTGGGCCTTTACTCAAGTGCTCCCTCAACGCAAGAATACGTTCTTCTATTAAATTGGCATTCTAACTATTTCAAGCAGCAAAAATAAAATAAAATAAAACAAACTGGCATTCTATGATGCTCACCCTCCCGACACAACCGCTGAAGCCAAAGTGGGTGAACAAGCAAATGTGGTGAAGAAAGCTGATGGTGCCCGACTATCAAAAGAGATAGTATCTGGGATCTTAAAGGCTTGAAGGTGAACAAGCGGCCATCTAGCTCAGAACAACAAAGCTCACATGGAAGAAGCACACCAGCCTGTGCGATCACGAGGTGTCGAAGGGATCAGGTATCAGGCATCACCAGGAAAAAAAAAATCTTACCATAGTGAATGAAGGGGGAAGTGCAGAGTGGAGACCCAAAGCCCATTTGTCAGCCACTGGAGATCCCCTCACAGAGGGGTCTAGAGGAGGAGATGAGTCAGTCACAGTGTGACGTAGCACCGATGAAGAATACAATTTTCCGCCAGTTCCTAAATGCTTCCCCGCCCCCTCCCCCGCCACCATCATGATCCGAATTCTACCTTGCAAGTCTGGATAGAGCAGAGGTTGTACACTGGTGCATATGGGAGCTGGAGGCACAGGGAATCCAGGGTGGATGATACCTTCAGGACCAGAGGTGTGAGTGGTGATACTGGGAGGGTGGAGGGAGAGTGGGTTGGAAAGGGGGAACCTATTACAAGGATCTACATGTGACCTCCTCCCTGGGAGACGGACAACAGAAAAGGGGGTGAAGGGAGACGCCGGACAGGGCAAGATATGACAAAATAATAATTTATAAATTATCAAGGGCTCATGAGGGAGTGGGGAGCGGGGAGGGAGAGGAAAAAAGAGGACTTGATGCAAAGGGCTTAAGTGGAGAGAAAATGCTTTGAAAATGATGAAGGCAAAGAATGTACAGATGTGCTTTATACAATTGATGTATGTATATGTATGGATTGTGATGAGAGTTGCATGCGCCCCTAATAAAATGTAAAAAAAAAAAAAAGAGTTCTCAACGACTGGCATCGTGATGCCATGCACACAATATAAAATGGAAAGATAAGCAGTTTACCAGTCACCACTTTGTCCTTGACGTTCACTCTGGGCTCTTGTTAGCAGTGTGAGCAGAAACACTGTCGCTCCCCCAGATCTCAGCAGCAGCCATGCGGTGTATTACACTCTACCGAGGACGTTCACCTAGTTCAGAATTCCAGGAGCGGCCAGAATGGTTTCGGCTTCTGCGGCATCCTGCCCAGGGCTCTCTCTCTCCACACTCCTCCTTCAGCCGAGACTGGTGGCCTTCACGCTTCTCAACCCCCTGGAGCTGTTTTGGGAAGCCCGGGTTGGGGTTGGCACAAGACCGACCTGCTCACACGGTGTGCAGGGCATCTTCCCGGCCAAAGTCAGTGACGGTCCTGATGGACACGCCACCAAGGTCCGGCTCCTGGAGACACCGGCCAGGCAGCGTGTGAGACAGCCCTCCCTGCCAGCCGGCCCCTGGATGAGCTTCATGCTTTCTTTGGAACGTCAGGTTTGAGATGGTGAACCGGCTGCTGGGATGCAAGGGACATTCCCCCTCCTGCATACGTCTGGCTCTGTCATGGACCGAGAGAATATGTGTCACCTTATTTTACTCAAGCGCTCTGCGTCTCTGGCCTCTTTGACGCCGCCAGGGTACAGGCCAGCGAGGATCTAGTGCATGCCATACCCGGTGCGCGCACATGCGCAGAGGCGCGGGTAGCTGCCTATGTTGCCGGGGCAGCCGGCAGACTTCTTCCTTTTAATGCTTATTTTTACCTTCCTCTTTCCTTCTTTTGGTTATTATTCCCGCCCCCCTTTTTCCCTCAAACTAACGGCCTTACATTATTTAGTGTTAAACTCTCGATGCAGAAGCATGAAGTCCACAGAAGAAACCAGCGATTTGCCAATACAAGTTCAAAGGATCAGCTCGTGGCAACATCCTAAACTCGCCGTGACGGACCTCTACTGAGCCGGGGGGACGCGGCCGTGCACGCCATCCCTGGGGGGCAGAGGGGGGCTGCCGACAGACCCCGCTTGGTTCTTCTCCAATGTCTTCTCCTGGGGCTGTACCGGATCTTATTCCCAGTTCTCATTCCCATCCATTGTTCTGTTCCTTGGCCAGGAATCTCTTGATCTTGAACATCTAATGTGACGGCTCGGTGCTCAGCGAGTCCTGGAGTCCAGGGGAGCCCGGCAGGTAGGCCGCAGTTCAGAGTGACCCTCAACCTCCCTCTGCCCCAGAGTCAACGAGGGCTTAGGGCCCGAGCTCCGCGTGGTGAAGACGGTGGGGGGGGTGGGGGGGATGTTAAATTCTCATTGCACTTGTCTGCTTGCTTGAGAAGGTGTTTACTGTAATATTATTTTATTTTATCATTGTTCTTTCCCTCCCCCTCCCCTTTTCCATCCTGTCCCACATGACCAGAGACAGCAACTACGTCCACATGGCCCAGACTCGCTGGTACCTCCTACAGCCACACCTACTGGATGAGAGCTACTGCCCACTTCTGTACCATCGAGTCACGAATAGAAGAAAGCACCCGCCAGGCTTGCCCTGAACTATGTGATGTGGACACCAAACGGAGCTGGGTGCTCACGTTCTCTGTTACACCAGGAAGCTGAACTTCCTCCTTCAGGACCATCAGTTCTTGGCTGCTGCTCCCCCTGGAAATGTTTGGACATGGACCAATTTTTTTTTTTTTTGGTGCAGAGACTCTGTGTATTCCTACCAGCTTCTTTTGATGCGTCCTGCACCATTCAAGACTTTGCCTCTAGAATCCTTAAGCATTTCAACTTGAGGCTTGAGTTTTTCCTTCATTTCTTTTAGCTTGAGATGTGCAGAGCACGGTCTTTTGGGTTTTGCGCATTTCATTATAGTAGTTTAACTTTTCGGGTTGCCTTTTGAAAATTTCTGTTCCGCTCTTTTACTTAATCATTCCCCACCCCACCCCCTATTTACTTTAGCGATTCTACATTCAAAAGCAAGCTTCAGAACCTCTTCCGACATCCACTTTGACCTCGTCTTGTCTTCTTAATGACCTGTCGCTTTCTTCATGTGTGATGTCCTTGACCTTATATCATAGCTCATATATCAAGATGGTCAGTGTATCAGAGCTGCCCCTGAGATGGTCTCCAAGTTCAGGTGGGACATGCTAAGGTTGAATTTGGTTCTTGTGAACATGTTTTCATTTGTGTCAACCTCATTCTGGACTTGTTACATGGTTTTGCATGACAGCACCCCTGTGCATCATGGAATGAAGCATGACCTGGAAGCTGCATAGGAGAAATTGATGGTCAGTTTCACAGTTGACCCCTAGCCTTACTCTGGCTCAAAGTATTGGGCTTCTCTATCTTCTCTTCCCACCAGGAGCCATAGTCGTGAAGTCAATTCCGACTCACGGTGACCCTACATGGCGCTTCAGAGTCTTTCCATCTTTACAAGAGCATCTTCCTCCCACCGAACCGCTGATATGGCTGAATCACCAACCGTGTGGCTAGCGTTCCAACGTTTACCCAGCCATGTCACTGGGGGTCCATATCTCTTCCCACAGATGTAGTCGGTCCAAGGGATTTAGAGAAGAGAAAGGCCTGGGCTGTTCTTTCACGCAGCCCCTTACCTGACTGCGATGGGTGTTATGGGCTGCGTCGGCACGCGTTTATTTGACCTTAAGTCTCACAGGAGGAAGCACTGTGTGGTCCTACCCTTCCTCACAACTGTTGCTATGTGTGAGCCCACTGCTGCAATCGTGGTATCAGTCCGTCCATGGAAGAGGGCCTTCCTCTTCTCGTCTCACCACCTCTCTACTTTACAAACCAACGACGTCCTTCTCCGGGGGCTAGTCTCTCCTGACAACATGTCCAAAGTCTCACTGCCGGTGCCTCTATGGAGCATCCTGGCTGTACTTCTCCCAAGCCAGATTCATTTCTTCCCTTGGCAGTTCATGGTGCTGTCCCTATGCTCACGCATCATAAGTCAAACACATTGATTCTTCTTCGGTCTTCCGTATTTGGCGTCCAACTAATCCCGTGTGTGGTTCGTATCCTATTTCTTTCAAATGGAGCAGAACAAAGGAGATGGAAATTGATGGACATCTCTGGCTTGTCTGCCAGAAGAGATGTCCCTCTTGTAGGATGCAAAAGAGGAGTGGGGAGAGGTAAGGCTGTCACAAGGAGGGTGATGGTAAGACGAGGCTGGAGTTTAAATGATACAGAAGGACAGGAAGATGACAGCGCCTTCTCAAGTCATTAAGGCACAGCCCAGGGAAAGGGACAAATGAGCTGCAGGCAGGAAGTGGAGAACGGTAAAAGTGCTCCGTGTTCTGCCCCTGCCGCGCTCCAGCTCCCCCAGCACGCCTGGCCTGTGCTGTGCGAAGCCTCCCGTTATTTCTAGCAGCCGGCTGTGTTCTCCTGACCTTACCGCATAGTGAGCCTGACATTTCGACAGATCCATCCTTGCCCAGAAAAGCCTTGTTAGGCATTCTAAAGGGGGCTTGGTGGCTCCGTGGGTGAATTCTCTTCTTCCATCCACGAGACCCTGGTCGCACTGCCAGCCAGTCCACGTAGGTGGGACCATCACCTGTCCGTCCGTGGAGGCTTCGGGGCTGTTCTGACGCCAAAGGCGCAGGACAAGGCCGGCTCTTGGGTGGTTGCTCGCCGGCTTGCCGGCACGCAGAGGCCAGACCGGACGGGCGCTGACAGAAGAGATTGGCTCCCATTGCGCTTTGCACTCAGAGCCTTTGCTCTTTACCCTTGTATCCCGAAGACGGCAAGTCAGCCCGTGGTTCGTGTCGTCTGTGTTTTGGGCTGCGTGCCTTTCGCCAACTGCCGCGTGGGTCCTCGCTGCTGTTCGGTGCTGCCGCGTTGGTTCTGACGGGATGAGACATCGCCGGGTTTCACACAGTCATTGCCCGGTTCACTCCGATGAGCAGGAAGGAGGCTACTTTGGGCCGGTTGTCCTTCCGTGGCATAAACAGTGGACGCACTCAGCTGCTGGCCACAAGGTTGGCGATTGACGTTCACCCGAAGGTGACCACCGGTTGGCTTGCCACGCGGTGGTGGCTTGTATATTGCTGTGAGGCTGGAAGCCAGGCTATTGTTATTTCAAGTGACAACGGGTTGGCCCAAAGAGAACAAGTTTCAGCAGAGCTTCCAGACTAAGAACGGACTACAGTGAAGGGACCGCTGTCCTCTTCAGAGGGATCAGCTGCTGGCAGCCTTATGGCCAGCACCGAACCGTCGGCAGATCCAGAAACCCTCTGGATGGAAGCAGGACCTTGTCAGAGAGGGCCAGAGGATGAGCCCCGCAGGTCGGAAGGCGCTCAAGCTTTGAGTGCCGGAGAGCGGCCTTCTCAAAGCGGAGTTGACCACCAGGACATGCGTGGAGTAAAGTCCGCCAGGACAGCGCTTCGGGACCTTCACCTGGACACAGTGGGAAGACTCAGCCGCAACATCATCACTGGAACCTGGAATGGACTAAGGATGGATTTAGGAAAATTAGGAGTTGTCAAACATGAAATGGAACTTATAAAGACGGGTGTCGTAGGCCTTAGTGAGCCGAAAGGGATTGTTATTGGCCATTTTGAATCAGGAAATCATACAGCTCCTTGCTGGAGAGATAGATTCCCGAGGAAGGGCCTCACATTCGTCTCATCGCCTGAACGGGTGTTTCAAGATCTATCCTGAAGTGCGTGCTGTCTGTGAGAGGATCGTATCTATCCTCGGACAAGGACATCCAGCCAGTACAACTGTATGCCCCGACCGTTCAAGTCTCCCTCCCCCCCCCCCCCCCCGGCGTGGAATCAATTCTGACGCTTAGAAGCCCTGCAAGAGAGTGGAACTGCTCCTGTGGGTCCCGAGACCCTCACTCTTTTCTTTATTTAATCAATTTATTGGGGGCTCTTATAGCTCTTATCAAAATCCATCCATCGTGTCAAGCACATTTGTACATTTGTTGCCATCATCATTTTCAAAACATTTTCTTTCTACTTGAGCCCTTGGTATCAGCTCATTTCCCTCCTCCTCCACCCTCCATCCCTCATGAACCATTGATAATTTATAATGTTTTTCATGTCTTACATCGACCACTGTCTCCCTTCACCCACTTTTCTGTTGTTCATCCCCCAGGGAGAGGGTCATAGATAGATCATTGTGATCGGTTCCCCTTTCTCCCCACCTTCCCCTTCCCCTCCTGGTAATGCTACTCTCATGATTGGTCCTGAGGGGTTTATCTGTCCTGGATGCCCTGTGTTTTGAGCTCTGATCTGTACCTGTGTACATGCTTTGGTCTGCTGGATTTGTTAGGTAGAACTGAGGTCATGATAGTGGGGTGGGGGGGGTGGAGGAAGCATTAAAGAACTAGAGGAATGTTATGTGTTCTGTAAGTACTATGCTGCACCCTGACTGGCTCGTCTCTTCCTTGTGACCCTTCTGTGAGGGGATGTCCAATTGTCTACAGATGGGCTTTGGGTCTCCACTCCACACTCTCCCTCATTCAAAATGATATGATATTTTTGTTCTGGGTTTCTAATGCCTGATATCTAATCCCATTGACACCCCATGATCACACAGGCTGGTGTGCTTCTTCCATGTGGACTTTGTTGCTTCTCAGCTAGATGGCTGCTTGTTTATCTTCAAGCCTTTAAGACCCCAGATGCTGTATCTTTTGATAGCTGGGGACCATCAGCTTTCTTCACATTTGGTTATGCACCCACTTTGTCTCTAGCAATCATGTTGGGAAGGTTAACATCACAGAATGCCGGCTTATTAGAACAAAGTGTTCTTGTGTTGAGGGAATACTTGAGTCAAGGCCCAATGTCCATGTGCTACCCTGATACTTAACAGGTAAATATATGTACATAGATCTATTTCTCTATTGTTATATATAAATATATTTATATATGTACATGCCTATATTTAGACCTCTACAAATATCCTTTGCCTCCTAGTTCTTTCCTCTATTTCATTTTACTTTCCTCTTGTCCCACTATCTTGTTTGGCATTCATTCGGGTTTCAGTAATGTCTCTCGGCTACATTGCCCTTGATGAAGCCTCACCAGGCATCCTATGTCCTCCTCAGCATCAATTTTAGATTGCTTACTGTTCCCTTGTCCCCAGGCTTGTTGACACCCACTTCCTTCCCGCCCTCCTCATCCCCCTCTCCCGAGTCCACCTCCCCTGAGCCCCTGAAACCGTCAGTCCTATTATTTTCTCCTTCAGATTATTTACCCATTTTAACTCTTTTTCACCTAATCATTTTATTGGCCTCATAAAAACTCTTGTCACAATCTGTACAGACATCCGCTGCGTCCAGCACATTTGTACATATGTTGCCTTCATCATTTTCAAAGCATTTTCTTTCTACTTGCGCCCTTGGTGTCAGCTCATTTTTTCCCTTTCCTCATGAACCCTTGATAATTTATACATTATTATTATTTTTCACTGTAACGCTTATGGGAGTAGGAAGCCTCATGATTCTTCCACAGAACAGCTAGAGGCTTCGAACTGCTGACCTTTTTGTTAGCAGCCCAGAACACAACCACTAGGCCTCCAGGGCTCCCGACTAAAGTTTGTTATGCGGAGATAAAAGAAGTTACCAAATGTCCTCGGTCTGAAACTGATCAAGCATGCAGTCAGGATGCACTGATAATCATTATCAATTGGAATGCAAACGTGGAAACAAAGAGGAAGGGACAATAGTGGGAAATCTGTCCTTGGGGAGAGACAGCTGGAGATCACATGATAAAATTTTCCAGGGCTAAAGACTAACAACTTCTTCATTGCAACTATCTTTTGTCAACAACACAAAAGGAGACCGTACATGTGGCCTGCTCCAGATCGAATCTGCTGATCTCAAACTGACTTCCTCTGTGGGAAGAGCTCATGGAGAGGTTCCATATAAACATCTCACGGGAAGGTCAGGTCTGACTGGAGAACGGACCATCAATTGCTCACTTGTAAGTTCAGGCTGGATCTGAAGAAAATTAAAACAAGTCCATAGGAGCCAAAATACGACCCTGGGTATATTTCAGCTGAATTTTGAAGACATCTCAAGAGCAGATTTGCTCCACTGAACACTCATGACAGAGACCTGATGAGCCATGGGAGGCCATCAAGACCATCATTCATGAAGAAAGCAAAGAAGATAGAAAAGACCAGAAAAAAGACAAGATCCAAGTGGATGTCAGAAAAGATCTGAAACTGGCCCCCAATCACAGAGTAGATGCGGCAAATAGAAGCCACGATGAAGTCAAAGAGCTGAATCAAAAATCTCAAAGCGCAGCTGGAAAAGACAGTAAAATATTAGAATAAAGTGTACAAAGACCTAGAGTTAGAAAAACCACAAAGAACACACTCAACATATCTGAAACTGAAAAGACTAAGAAAAAAATTTCAAACCTCAAGTTGCAGTATTGAAAGATTCTCTGGGCAAAATATTGAGTGATGCAGGAAGTATCAAAAGAAGACGGGGAGAATCCAGAGTCACTGGGCCAACAGTAAGTACGTAACCTCGACCATGTTAAGCAGCAGCGTATGAGCAAGAACCAATGGTGCTGAAGGAAGAATTGCAAGCTGCACTGAAAGTGTTAGACAAGAAAGAATACGACTCCAGGAATTGGGAATTGAAGGAATACTGATTGAAATACCGTATATACTGGTGTATAAACCGAGTTTTTCTTTTTTTTTTTTTTTTTTAAACCGAGATTTTCAGCACAAAAAAATGTGCTTAAAAATTGGGGTTCGGCTTATACATGGGTCAGTGGTACCCTAGCGAGGCGTAACATCTCGCTGCCCTCCCCCCCTCCCCCCGCATCTCGCAGGTGATTGCTGTTTCTCCACTGTTCATTCAAAGTCCCACTGACACTGCAGGGCTTTGAATGTTTGTTTACTCACATCTAACCAATCAGAGCCATCCTAAGACGTGTATCTTTGAATAAGCCTTTTAAAGGCCGTGTGGGAAGGATGTGGCATCTGGTCAAGGCCGTGCCTTCCAGAAATGTAGTCTTAGTAATGCTATGGATTGCAGTGAAGACTGCGCTTTGTATGAAAATGACAGCAGTGATGGTGATGACAGCGATCTCAGTGAGGACAGCGTCTATGGTGACCTCACACCAGCTGAAGCTCTGCATTGGGATACGGATGATGATGAAGTATCTAGTTTTGAAGGATTTTAACTCTTTACATTTTAGCTTGGTTGCTGATTGAGCTCAGGGAATAGTACTCTTTTTAAAAAAAAACAAACATTTTATTAGGGGCTCATACAACTCTTATCACAATCCATACATATACATACATCAATTGTATAAAGCACATCCATGCATTCCCTGCCCCAATCATTCTCAAAGCATTTGCTCTCCACTTAAGCCCTTTGCATCAGGTCCTCTTTTTATCCCCCTCCCTCCCTGCTACCCCCTCCCTCATGTGCCCTTGGTAATTTATACATTGTTATTTTGTCATATCTTGCCCTATCTGGAGTCTCCCTTCCCCCCTTCTCTGCCGTCCATCTCCCAGGGAGGAGGTCACATGTGGATCCTTGTAATCAGTTCCCCCTTTCCAACCCACTCACCCTCCACTCTCCCAGCATCGCCCCTCACACCCTTGGTCCTGAAGGTATGATCCACCCTGGATTCCCTGTGCCTCCAGCCCTCATATGCACCAGTGTACAACCTCTGCCCTATCCAGCCCTGCAAGGTAGAATTCAGATCATGGTAGTTGGGGGGAGGAAGCATCCAGGATCTGGGGGAAAGCTGTGTTCTTCATCGGTACTACCTCGCACCCTAATTAACCCATCTCCTCTCCTAAACCCCTCTATAAGGGCATCTCCAGTGGCCGACACTTGGGCCTTGGGTCTCCACTCTGCACTTCCCCCTTCATTCAATACACACACATACATACACACACACACACATAATATTTTTTTCATGATGCCTTATACCTGGTCCCTTTTGCACCTCGTGATCGCGGGAATAGTACTCTTAAGGTATCATTGTTGATACTTTATTGTTTTTGTTGAACCTATTTTCCACTTACTGGGCTGGATTACTAATGTTAAATGACTTCTTGTCCTTTTATTTATGTTTTTATTTAAAATAAATATTATATACATTACCCCACTGATGTCTCAATTTTTAGTAATTTTATTTTCTTTTGTTTTGATTATTGAAACTCACCAGTAGCTTCTGCATTTCCCACCCCAGGCTTATACTCAAGTCAATCAGTTTTTCTGGTTTCCCAGGAATTAATTAGGTACCTCAGCTTATACTCGGGTCGGCTTATATTCGAGTGTATATGGTAGTTCAAAAAGCTGATGAAGCACTGGAAGCACTCACTTGTCTAGGTCAGGAAATTTGGAAGATAGTTACTTGGCCAACTGACTGGAAGAGATTCATATTTGTACCCATTCCAAAGAAAGGTGACCCAACAGAATGCTCAAATTATAAAACAATATCAATGATATCACATGCACGTAAAGTTTTGCTAAAGATCATCCAACAATGATTGCAGAAATACATTGTCAGGGAGCTGTCAGAGGTTCAGGCTGGACTCAGAAGAGGGCATGGAACAAGGGCTATCAGTGCTGATGTCAGAGGGATGTTGTATCAAAGCAGGGAACACCAGGAAGATGTTTCCTTGTGTTTTATTGTCTCTGCAACGGCATTCCACTGCGTGGGCCATTACAAACTATAAAGAGTCTTGAGAAGAATGGAAATTCCAGAACACTTCATTGTGCTCATGTGAAACGTGTCCATGGATCGAGAGGGAGTGTGCAGACAGAACAAGGGCACACTGCACGGTTTAAAATCTGCACCCGGGCTGGATCCTCTCAGGATCCCTGGTCAATCAGTGTGCTGAGCAGGTCATCAGAGGGCTGGAGTATATGAAGAAGAGCGCAGCATCAGAACTGGAGGAAGGCTTATGAACGACTCAAGCAAAGAATTCAAGAAAGATTCCAAGCCTTCACTTGCAGATGACAGAACTTTACTGAAAGTAAGGAGGATTTAAAGCCCTGGCTGATAAAGTTGACAGCTTGCAGCCCTCAGTGTGGATTATATCTCAATGTAAAGAAAACCCAAATCCTCACAACGGTATCAGTAGATAACATCATGATGAACGGAGGAATGATATGTTATTAAAGATTTCTTTTCGCTTGGATCCACAATCAATGCTCATGGAAGCAGCAGTCAAGACATCAAAGGACACAGTGCATTAGATAACTATGCACAAGAACTCTTTAAAGTGTTGAAGAGCAAGGATGTTACTTTGAGGACCAAGGTGTGCCTGTCCCAAGCCATGGCATTTTCTTCTTTTTTATGTATTTCATAGATTCATCTTTATTTATTTATTATTGCATTTTTAAAAATAATTTTATTGGGGACTCGTACAACTCTTTTTAAAAATATATTTTTATTGGGAGGTCTTACATCTCTTATCACAATCCATTCATTCCTCCAATGTGTCAAGCACATTTGCACACATGCCGCCATCATCATTTTCAAAGCATTCTCTTCCCACTTGAGCCCCTGATATCAGCTCCCTATTCCTTCCCCCTCCACCCCCGCCCTCCCTCACAAACGCTTGATAAGTTATAGATTATTTTTTCCATATCTTACATTGTCCTCTGTCACCCCTCACCCAATTTTCCATTTTTCGTCCCCCTGGGAGGGGGTTCTAGTTGATCCTTGTGATCAATTCTCCCTTTCTCTCCCCACCCTCCCCTAATCCTCCTGGTATCTCTACTCTCCTTGTTGGCCCTGAGGGGTTTATCTATCTTGGATTCCCTGTGTTGTGGGCTCTTATCTGTAGCAGTGTGCATGCTCTGGTCTAATCAGATTTTTAAGGTAGAATTGAGGTCATGAGAGTGGGGTAAGGGAAGCACCAAAGAACTAGAGGAAAGTTGTGTGTTTCATCGGTGCTATACTGCACCCTGACTGGCTCATCTTTTCCCTCTGACCCCTCTATGAGGGGATGTCCAATTGTCTACAGATGGGCATTGGATCTCCACTCCATACCCACCCCCCTACCCCTTCACATTAGGCATGATTTTGTTCGGGGTCTTTAATGTCTGATACTGGATCCCATTGACACCTCATGGTCACACAGGCTGGTGTGCTTCTTCCATGTGGGCTTTATTGCTTCTCAGCTAGATGGTCACTTGTTTACCTTCAAGCCTTTAAGACCCCAGATGCTATATCCTTTTATAGCCAGGCACCATCAGCTTTCTTCACCACATTTGCTTATGCACCCATTTTGTCTTCAGCGATCTTGTCAGGAGGTGAGCATCACAGAATGCTGGATTGTTAGAACAAAGTGTTCTTGTGTTGAGAGCGTACTTGACTTGAGGCCCAATGCCCATCTGCAACCTTAATTCTTAACATATAGATATAAGTACATAGTTTTATTCCCCTCTAATTATATATATGTATCTATACATATATATACATACACACACACATATATACATACATACATACATGCCTGTGTTTAAACCTCTATAAATGTCTTTTGCCTCCTGGTTCTTTTCTCGATTTCCTTTTTACTTCCCTCATGTCCCACCATCATGTTCGGTCTTCATTGGTGTTTAGTAATTGCTCGCTGCTACATTGCCCTTGATTGAGCCCCACTAGGCATCCTGCGACCTTCCTTCCATTGATTTTAGTTCACTTGTTATTCCTTTGTCCCTAGGTTGGTCCCCCCACCTTCCTTTCTCCCACCTCCCTTTCTCCTGAAACCCCACAGAACCATCTCTGAATTGTTTATCCCGCCTATCTTATCTAGCTAGACATGCAGATATATTAATAAGTACAAAAACCAGGCAAAGCCAAAATAAAACAACAAAGGAAGTCAAAACCAACAAAACAATAATGACAACAACAGCAGAAAGCAAGGACAAAATAACAGAAACAAAAAGAAATCCACCTACAAAAATAGAAAAAAAAACAACCCTATAAATAGTTCAAGGTCTGTTTGTTGGCCTTTGCGAGTGTTTTCCAGTTGAATCTGAGGGAGTCCGCCCTCTGTCTCCCAAGTCTATTTTTGGTCTTCCGCGGGGATTTCATCAGTCTGCTCCCCTGCTGCCCTGCTGCACGCCCCGAGGGCCTCGCCCAGCGTGATGGGGCAGACCATGCGCTATTTCCGCACTGTGCCTCCTGCTGTCTCTGATGTCCTCTAACCTGCACTGCCTCCACAGACCATGCAGCCTTGGACGGGCGATCACCATGGTTAGATTAGAGAACGTAGTTCCACTCTCAAATGCCAGGAAACAGTTCATGGGACTTTGGAGAAGAGCGCAGGCCCACATCTGTCTAGGAAAGCCTTACACAAACAAAAAGCAAATCCCATGACTGAATACATCGAGGGCCTTCAAACCACACGCACGTGCACACAAGGCCTTTGTTCATTCTCAGGTGACTGAATGTCCCCAAGGCGAGAAACGCTGTCAGCAAGGAAGCCCCACTAGCCTCCGCTTCAACAACTCCACCGACGGCTCTTGAGCTACATTCCTTCTCCAAAGAGGCCATGCGGAGATCAGTCCAAAAGGCTTTCTAAGAAGACTGGCTTGGATTTCTGTGTCTGTTCCAGTTGGTTCGAGATGAATTGGCTTGTCTTAACGAGGTGCTCACGCAAGTTCACAAAGCAGGCCTCAGCCCGACGGTCCAACTGTGGGCCTTGGCTTGTTCATGCACGTCTCCCGACCAAGTCCGGACATCTGGTGCCCCAGCTGTTGAAGGCGCACCTTCGTTATCTCCACCTGGGTGAAAGGCTGCGAATGGGGGGTCTGTGAGAGCCACTCCGTATCCGTCCACCGACCGACCTGCACGTCCACAAACTTTGGACGTATTGTCAGGAGAGACCAGCCCCCGGAGAAGGACATCCTTCTTCGCGAAGTAGAGGGGAAAGAGAGGAAGGCCCTCAGCAAGGTGGATTGACACAGTGGCTGCAACATAACCGTGGTGGTGAGGATGGTGCCGGCCTGGGCAGTGGTCCCTCTGTCGTGCATAGGCTACGAGTCGCAGCCAACAACAACAACAAAGACGTGTTGGAAGAAAGGTCTGGTGGTCTACTTCTGGAGACAAAAAGGAGAAAAAGTTAACGGAAACCTCCCGCAGCACATCCTACTAGGGAATGCACAGGATCTGACGTGTCCAAATGGACTTAACGCCAGCAACTGGTTACGACTTGTGCAGGGTGAGGCATTGTTTGTTCTGGTGGCGCAGTGGTTACGTGTTGGGCTGCTAACCACTAGGTTAGCAGTTTGAGACCACTAGCTGCTGCACCGAAGAAAGATGATGCTTTCTACTCCTGTAACGAGTTAAGAGTCGATGAAAACTTGTGAAAAGGGGGAGAGGGATCAGGAAACCATAAATAACACAGTAGTTCTATTTAAAAGTAAAACTGAAAGTGTTCATGTCTGAGAGGAAATACAGCCAGAATGTTCCTTAGAAGCAAAGATGGTGAGGTTTTTGTCTCAGGTTCTTTGGACATGCTACCAGGAGGGACCAGGCGTTGCAGAAGGTCATTGCACAAGAGGAGTCAGGAACAGGATGGATCGGGCCGCAGCGAGGGCTCAGGCGGCAGGACCGTTGTGAGGCTGACCCAGGGAGGGCAGGGTTAGTTGCTTTGTACACGGGGTCGCTATGCGATAGAGCTGACTGCACAGCACATACTTACAAGAAGCCCTCCAAGCTTTGAAAAGAATACATGTTTGTTTGTTTAAAAAACCAGATAGCGTTCTGTTCCATTTGCTTTCCTCCTTTGAAATAAATTTGCCATTAAGAATTTTTTAAGAGAGCGAGAGCGTCGCAGTCTCGGGAATACACAGGGGCCAGTTCCACCCTGTCTGTGTCGGGTCACCATGAATAGGAATCGAATGGACTTGATGGTAAATTGGGGTCTAGTCCCTTTGGATGAGAGATGGCTGTGATCTAGTGAGGTCTGTGTTTGTCTGAGGGCTTATTAGGAAGGTCACCCTAAGAGCCTGTCTTATGCCCAATGAAAGAGAAGAGCCGTTTGATGTTTAGACTAGGGAGTGTGTGTGGGTCTGTGTTTACCCAGAAGGAGTCTTTGGGTGGGGCAAACAGTTAAGTCTTCTGAGAGTAACTGAAAGGCTGAGGGTCACACCCATCCCAAGGCAAGGTGGGCAGGGGGTGGGGTAGGGGTGGGGGCAGTCTTGTGATCTGCCTCTGACAACCTTATAAACCCCAGAGTAATGGACTGCTTTGAAAGAAACCCTGGAAGTGCGTAGAAGAAAAATGTACGAGAACCAAAGCATCCTAAAAGGCTTACAGGTCTCTTAGACTGGAAAACTTCTCCCCAAGGGCATGGCCTTTGGAAACCCTTCATACTTGAAACTAATCTATTCCCGAGGCAGAACTTCCCAGAAAAACAATAGACCAGCCTAGGAGGGCTGTTAACAACAGCAGCAGGGAGATAGCTTTTTCTTTCCTTTTTTATTAATACATCATTTTACTGGGGGATCCGACAGCTCTTAGAACAATTCACACATCAATCGTATCAAACTCATTTGTACATATATGTTGCCATCATCCTTTTCAAAACATTTGCTTTCTGCTTGACCCCTTAGGATTAGGTCCTCTTTTTCCCGTCCCTCCACCACCGCCCACCTTCAAGGACCCCTGATAAATGATAAATTATTATTCTTTCCATATCTTACACTGTCCACTGTTTCCCTTTGCCTGGGTTTCTCTTGTTCATCCCCCTGGGAGTGGGGGATGGGTTACCATTTCTCCCCACGGCTTCCCCCCACCCTCATGGTATTGCTACTCCCATTACTGTTCCTGAGGAGTTTATGTGTCCTGGATTCTGTATGTTGAGAGCTCTTCTCTGTATCATTGTCCATGTTCTGGTCTAGCCAGATTTGTAAGGTAGAACTGGGGTCATGGTAGTGGGGGGGGGGGATTACAGAATTAGAGGAATGCCCTCCTCCTCCTCCTTCTTCAACCTGGACCTTTAATGACGCTATAGAACAGACATTTGCAATCACTTCATATGCACGCGGACGCGGACAATGCATTGGAATTACGGTGTTGGTGAAGAATATGGAATATGCCATAAGCTACCAGAAGGACAAAGAAAATCTATGTTGAAAGAAGTAGGCAGGGTGCTCCTTAGTAGTGAGAATGGTGAGATTTCATCCCACCTACTTTGGATATGTTTTCAGGAGGAGCCAATCCTATTTTCCCTGCCGAGTAGAGGGTCGGTATAAAAGAGGCAGATCCTGGACAGGACAGACCCACACGGCGGCTGGAATTCAACCCCATCCCCTGACTTCAGAATTCAGCTTTTAGCCCAAGGACATGTTTAGCAAAATTTCTTGAGCACAGTAGCCATGTAGAGATGGATCCCAATTGGTCCTTGAAATTTCCCCAAGGAGCACGCGGAGGAGACAGCCGTGGGTGGTGTGGAGGGAGCTGCAAAGGTCTTTTGGAGCAGGGGACCCCAAGCTGAGCAGACACTGTTGTTAGACCAGTAGATGGAGGGATGGGGAAGGGAGAATGCAGGACCAGCTGATAAGGAGTCTTTTGTGTGCTTCATCCATTTCTACGACATACTGCATGTAAGGAGGGCTGTTTTGGGTGCAGTCCACATTAGGGGCATGGGAACAAAGGGTGACTTATTTATCTGTAGAGGATGAAATGCATTATAATAATATACTAAAAACCCACCACACTGCCTTCAAGTCAATTCTGACTCATAATGACAAATACCACCAGGGTTTGTTTGTTTTTAAGAACCAATTTTTATTTACTTATTTATTTTTATTTTGGGGGGAGGGGATTCCAAATACTTTTTATTATTTTTTTAATCACTTTATTAGGGGCTCATACAACTCTTATCACTATCCATACATATACATACATCAATGTGTAAAGCACAGCTGTATATTCATCGCCCTCATCATTCTCAAAACATTTGCTCTCCACTTAAACCCCTGGCATCAGCTCCTCATTTTTCCCCTCCCCCCTCCTTCATGATAATTTATAAATGATTATTTTGTCATATCTTGCCCTATCCAGCATCTCCCTTCACACAATTTTCTGTTGTCTGTCCCCCAGGGAGGAGATCACATGTAGATCCTTGTAATCGGTTCCCCATTTCTAACCCACTTTCCCTCTACCCTCCCAGTATCGCCACTCACACCGCTGGTCCTGAAGGTATCATCTGCCCTGGATTCCCTGTGCCTCCAGCTCCTATCTGCACCAGTGTACATCCTCTGCTCTATCCAGACTTGCAAGGTAGAATTTGGATCATGGAAGTTGGGGGAGAGGAAGCATTTAGGAACTGGAGGAAAGCTGTATTCTTCATCGGTGCTACATTGCACCCTGATTGACTCATCTCCTCCCCTAGACCCCTCTGTGAGGGGGTCTCCAGTGGCCAACAAATGGGTTTTGGGTCTCCACTCTGCACTTCCCCCTTCATTCACTATGGTAAGATTTTTTTTTTTCTGGTGATGCCTTATACCTGATCCCTTCGACACTTCATGATCGCATAGGCTGGTGTGCTTCTTCCATGTGGGCTTTGTTGCTTCTGAGCTAGATGGCTGCTTGTTTACCTTCAAGTCTTTAAGATCCCAGACGCTATACCTTTTGATAGCTGGGCACCATCAGCTTTCTTCATCACATTTGCTTATGCACCCATTTGTCTTCAGCGATCATATCATGGAGGTGTGTACCCAATGATATGATTTTTTGTTCTTTGATGCCTGATAACTGATCCCTTCAGTGCCTCATGATCACACAGGCTGGTGTGTTCTTCTATGTGGGTTTTGTTGCTTCTGAGCTAGATGGCCGCTTGTTTACCCTCAAGCTTTTAAGACCCCAGACACTGTATCTTTTGATAGCTGGGCACCATCAGCTTTCTTCACCACATTTGCTTATTCTTCAGTGGTTGTGTCAGGAGGGTGAGCATCATAGAATGCCAATTTAATAGAAGAAAGTATTCTTGCATTGAGGTAGTACTTGAGTGGAGGCCCAATGTCCTTCTGCTACCTTAATACTAAATGCATAAATATAGGCACATAGATCTATTTCTCCATCATCGTATATAAATATATTTGCATATATACATGTCTTTGTCTAGTCCTCTATAAATGCCCTTTGCCTCCCAGCTCTTTGCTCTATTTCCCTTGACTTTCCTCCTGTCCCACTATCATGCTCAGTCCCCACCTGGGTTTC
Source organism: Tenrec ecaudatus (assembly GCF_050624435.1). NCBI lineage: Eukaryota > Metazoa > Chordata > Mammalia > Afrosoricida > Tenrecidae > Tenrec > Tenrec ecaudatus. The sequence goes on from NC_134530.1 coordinate 69,053,724, forward strand.
AGCAATTCCTCTTGGTTACATTACCCTTGAACCACCAGGGTTTTTTATGATAATACATCCAACTAAAAGTTGATCCACTTTTTAATTATGTGTTGAAAACTTAGAATAATATCTGTGATAAAATACTCCTCTCCAAAAACACTTTAAAAATCATTTTATTAGGGGCTCGTACACCTCCTATCACAATCCATACATACATCAATTGTATAAAGCACATTTGTACATTCATTGCCCTCATCATTCTCAAAACATTTGCTCTCCACCCGGGAATCAGCTCCTCATTTTTTCCCCTTCCTCCCCGCCCCCCTCCCCCATGAACCCTTGATAATTTATAAATTTTTATTCCAAAAACACTTGTGTTGACCTAAAAATTGGATTTTATTAATATATGAAGGTATTTCCAAAATTCTATTTAAAAGATTGTGACCTAAAACACGAACAAACTTTCAAAAATTGTGGATTCAGCGAAGGTTTTCCGAGCACATCATAGATTTACAGTCAGCAATTCATATGCATTCTGAATCAAGACATCCATTACAATCCCATATTCCCATTTCCAAACCCCCCTCCCCCCCTCCCCCCACCCCCCCGCCCCCTTCCCATGCCTTCCCTGCCCTTCTAACTAACCTCTGTCTCTGGGTAAATGCTACACTTTTGATCTGAAAAGATTGGTTCATCTACTGTGGGGCGAGCTCAGTTGCAAACCTGAAGGATAGGGTTGTCAAGCTGCAGCTGTCCCTTGTCTCTAGCTGACCCATCTGCCTGGTCACTTTAGAATTTGGAGCTTGATTTCACCTTTCCTCCGGCTCTGTCCATGGCTTCCCAAGGTGACACTTTTCAGAGCTGGTGGTACTATGCAGTCTTCTGGTCTCCGGCTCATGGAGAGCGATGGGTGAGTGGTCCGTCAGTGCACTGGCCTCAGGGGGATGGATGTGCCTTTTGATTTTCATTACTCTTCTTTGCTCTGAATGGGGAGAGACCAATCAGTGCACGTTCTTACTTTTTTCCCTTAAAACATAGGAAAAAAGTTAACTCTCTTTGCAAACCAGTTTGATTGTCATGTAATTCACATATCATCCCAAGCACTAGGTCAATCGCATCGGGAAGAGGTGCAGAACCGTCACCACAATCCCCCCTAGAACATGGTCCTCGAGCCCATACTCATCGTCAGGAGCTCCTCCATTTCCCCAGCTTCCCCTGCCCGACCCCCAAGGAACCATTCACCCACTCACTTCTCTATCCATTGACTTCTCCTGGATTTGCTAATCCAGAAAAAGAGTACACACAAAACAAGCAATCATAACAGAGTAAAGCAGAGGGAAACCTTCATCGACAAGGAAGTAGAAAATATTAAAAACTAGAACAAAGTTAAAGTGGATCACATAGGAGGTCAAGGTGTTCAACACTAACCTTCAGTGCGTTCTGCCCGATGGCGGGCTGTTCGCATCCCCGCTGTGTGGTCCGAGGGGATGCACCAGGAGCTCAGTCCACGTGTCTTTCCCCTTCCCTTTTGTCTTTTAAACTGAAACAAAGTTAAAGCGAGTCAAAAGGGAGCTCAAAGGAGAAATCCTATATTTTATCCGAATGACACCTGCCCTGATCTATTTTACAACGCTCTCTGATAACAAGGACAGTCACATCGCTCCATGATCAGAGGGGATTCACCAGAGACGTAATCCACGTGGGGAACCTGCAAATAGGTCTTGGGCTTCCACTGCCACTTAGAGCACTCTTTTCCTTGTTTCTTCATCACTGTAGTCTTGTTACTGTTATGAATCGGCCGACCCATGTGAAAAGGTAGTTCGACCCCCAGAGGGGTCGCGACCCACAGGTTGAGAACCGCCGATCTAGTGCCTTCTGCAAGCCAGGTGCTCACCATTTAGCTGCCCTTTATTGGGCCGCTTGCCACCGTAGGACAGTGAACATTGTCTGTGAGCTGTGTTCTCTCCGTCGATGTCGGTGTCCTCTGAGACCTGCAGTCCTGAGCCTCCACGCCCACCAATTCTAGGGCTTGGTTATGTCTAAGACATCTTCGTTACACTATCGCCTATATGTTCTACTACGTTCCCATGTTCATTTCAGCAAAGGTAAATACACGCATATAAATCTCTTCTGTCAAACCTATGAGTTCTTGTGGGTAGGCATCACGCTCCCTCCCGCATCTGCTCAGCTGAGCCTTTGCCCAGAGCTCACAGCTGTGGCAGGGTGGTGCCTTGGACCCCACTGTCCCCATTGTCTTTCCCTCTTGCACACCACCCGGAGTCTTCCCGTGCCTCCACCATTCTTTGCCAACTTCTCTCCTTACTACCTTCACTTAATTTATTCTTTTAAAGTCATTAATTGTTTGAAATGTTATGCCAGAGGTGAGATTTAATCATTGCCTAATTGTACCTTTTCCAGATATTCCGTTTTATTAAACTTCACCTTGGGGAGGAGGGAGAGAGAAATAAAAGCTGGTGCCAAGGGCTCCATAGAAAGTAAATACCGAGCAGAGAAGGAGGGAAACGTGTACAAACACGCCTGACTCAATTGATGTACGGATTGTGAGGACTTGTATGAGCCCGCAATAAAATGATTTTTCAGAAATTCACTTTTAGTTATTGTATGTTCCTTAGCACAAAGCATCCTCTCAGATTACCTGAAGAGTCCAAGTTTGAATAGTTTTAGGTGTAAATTGGATTGAAAGAGTTGCTCTTTTTTCTCCACTTCAGTTCTATCCCATAATAAGCCCACCCACTGCCATGGAATTGACTCTGACTCGTAGTAACCTTTTAGGACAAAGTAGAACTCTTCCTTACAGTTCCTGGACTGAAGATCTTTACAAGCCAAGACCAGCTGTCTCACCTGGAGTGGCTGGCTGATGAATTTGCCTGGCTGATGAATTTGGATGGCTGATGAATTTGGATGGCTGACCTTGCAGTTAACAGCCCTCCAGGGCTCCTTTGCATCACACTATTAATTCTATTTAACACAAAATGTTAAATAAGAGATGGTGGAACCCCTGAGATGATGGCCCTCAGTCACTTTTCAAGTCTGGAGCTGAACTCACCCCCGTGGCTCAATTTTCAGCCAAACAAGAGACAGGACTGTAAGGGCAACAGTCACACTGTCGGTCATGATCCGCACGCCTTAAAGAAGCCAACCATCAGAGACCCACAGGGGAGCACTAACCCCAGGTCAAAATTCAAGATGAGGGCCAAAGGACACCCCGCAACAGGACCCCCAGGGAGGAAGGGGGATACGTGATGGAACATTGGGGGCATTTTGCTATGGATGAGATGAACCCCAATGTGTGTGGATGGTTGAGTGTAAAGTTGATATGCAAACCCCACCCCCCCCCCCAGCGACTTTGCAGAGGCAGATGTAGAAGTCTACTTGCACAAAGACCACACACTACCCTGAAAGCCCTTCGGGGCAGGTCTACTCCATCCCAGCAATGGGCATGTTGGGGAAACACTGACCGTGTGGAACCTAGAAGAGGTATTGAATGGGAGTCAGAAACGGCGCCGGGAGGAGGTGAGACGGGAGCTGAGGCCTGAGGCCTGAGGTGCTAGCCATTGCATCAGGGCCGTCCTTTCTCAGGTGCTGCTCTCCATCCTCCTCATGCTGGGGGCTGGGGACACCGAGATGTTTGCTGTCCTACCTGTGAGATCGATCGAAGATCTGTCTCTGACCACCAGAGGTCCAGTGATCCTGGATCCCATCCTCTCGATTAATCAAGAACGTGCTCCCTACAATTAAGCCCTCTCTCTGTTTCAATATCAGTTTCTCCTGTGAAGGAGTCCAATCAGTGTGTAACATGACTTCTCCTTCAGCTCCATGCTTCCTGTCAACTACCAACTTCGTTTCTCTGCTCTCATAAAAAAGCTTCTTTGAAAAAGGTTTCATCGCCATGTTTACACTGACAACACCCAAATTTACATTTACATTCTGACCTCCCTGAGTCCGTTTAATAAAACCAAAAACTCACTGCCATTGAGTCAATTCTTACTCAGCGACTCTAAAGGTCAGGGTAGAACTGCCCCTCTGGGATTCTGAGGAGAAAGCCTCATCTTTCTGCCAGAGAGTGGCTGTTGGTTTAGAACTGCAGACCTTGTGGTCAATAGCCTAATACACAACCACTATGCTACCAGGGCTCCTGGTATACTTGATAAACTCAAAACTCACTTCCATCGAGTTAGTACTGACTCACAGCGACCCCCCTGTGGGTTTCTGAGACAGTAACTGTTGACAGGAGTAGAGAGCCCAGTGTTTCCCCCACAGCAGAGCTGCTGGTGGTTTTGAACCGCCAACCATTCAGATCACAGCTCAACACATTGCCAGCACACCACCAGAGCTCTCCAGGTATCTCAAACTCAGCATGCCTAAAATAGAAAACTTTTATTTTTAACCTCTCTCAAATCTGCTTTTCTTCTCATTGCCACCAAACAATGGATCACCTCTCAGTTGTACAAGCCAGTCATCTCGGAGTCTTATCCCCTCTATCCCTCTTCCGAGGAGGCCTGCTCCCTTTAATCCTTCAACATTCCCCAAACACCACTGCCATCACCCCCCACCCAAACAGCAATCTCTCTTCCTTGGCGCCCTCTTTCCGTTTTCTAACAGCGCTTTCGGCGTCCCTCTCTCAGTTCCTGAGTCTCACTCGCCTCTAGTAATCCACCGGCCTCCAAGAATCCAGACAAGCATTTTGAGACGTGAATCCCATCACACTCATTTTCTGCTTAAATTCCTTCTATTGTTTCCCAATGCACTTAGAAGATCCCATCGACTTTCCACAATCACTAAGATCCCATGAGGTTGCTTATCTCTGTGTCCTATTTATGTTATCTCCTTCCCTCATGTCCCCCGCCTTCTCTAACAACTACGCCCTATCTTGCCTTAGATGCCTTTAATCCTCCCCCCAAACCATTTTATTAGGAGCTGATCTAGACATCCTACCATTTTCCATGGCCCATTCACATCATGCAATATGGTACCATTGTTACCACATCAGGTTCAGCACATTTTCTTCCGTCTTGAACTCCTTGACATCAGCTCCCCTGTATCACCACCCCCTTCTTCAGTGTACCCCCAGGAACATTATTCTAACTGTTTTCTCTCCAGGTCTTCAATCCTGGGTTTCATATTAAAAAAAAAACAACAACAGAAAAAAACACATTCTTTAGTCTTTATATGACTGGATCTGTGGGACATGTCGTTCTGAGTTCACATTACCCTGTCTTGTGTTTGCCACCAATGGGTTACTGGTTGAACTTAGAACTACCAGGTCAGCAGTTCGAAACCACCCGGTCCGCACGAAGACGAGGCTCTCCCCTAAACATTTGCTTTCTATGAAATCTGCAGGAGGCAGTTCTACTTTGTCCGAGGAGCCAGAATTGACTCGATGGCAGTGAGTTTAATTTTTTTGGTTTCTTGATCTTGAAACCTCGTGAGTCCCAAATCCCTTCAAGGTCAAACAATTGGTGAAAGTGTAAGCTATCGCATTAGTGACCCCGTCCCGGTTCTGATAGGCTGAGAGCTAAGTGGGCGGGCGGTTGGCTAATGGCAGGGGCTAACTCCGCCCTTCGCCTCGGGGACCATAAATTGAGCGCTGTCATTGTGGCGTGGCAGTTCGCGGAGACGCTCGCTAGTTAGCAGCGACGCCAGCGACGCCCGCGGCGAGACCTCCGCTCCGGCCTGAGTGGGCTCTCCCTGCACCCGGAATGTGGCCGACCCTAGCCGAGATGGACCCCGAGGTGGCCCAGGACCCGAGCTCGTGGCAAGGAGCGATGCAACTCCAGGCGCCGGTGGTGAGTTTAGGCTTCAGCCCGGTTCAGGTGAGACCCTGGGCCAAGGGAGTCACAACTTCTGGGCGGAGTGGAAAGGGAGGGGCATCAGAATTCTGGGGTGGGTGCTGGACACCCAAGGGAGGGCGTTAGGACGGAGAAGGCAGGGATGAAGGCTTGAATCGTGTCGTCGATTGACTTAATAGTACTCCTTTGCTGGGTGATGGGGTTAGAGTTCGCGGCAACTTCCCATTAAAACAAAAACTGTCATAGAGTGGATGCCGGCGTACAGAGACCCTATATGGCCCTATAGGACCCTATAGGATCCTATAGGATCCTATAGGACAGGAGCCCTGGTGGTGTTAGGCCTTGCGCGGCGATGCCCGTGGTCCACAGTTCGAAACCAGCAGCAGCTCTGTGGGAGAAAGCTGGGCCTTTCTGCTCCCGTAAACCCACAATGGGGTTGCCTTGGCTCCGTAGCGGTGGGGTAGGACAAGCTGCAGTTTCAGAGATGGGAACTCTGGCGGGTGTAGAAAACCGGGTCTTTCTCCCGAGAGGCCGCTGGGGATTTTGAACTGCGGACCTCAACACCTAGAGAAGTAAAGGCAGGGAGTCGTCAGAAAGCAGGCCAGGAAATTCAACAAACAATCGAATTAAATTAAAGGTCTTTGCCAGGCCCTGAGAATACAGTGTTGAGTCTCATATAAGACAATGATATTCTAATTAATTAACTGGCTGGCTGGAAATGCACCTAAACGGCGTGAAGGAGGCCATGGGGGCAAATGGAAGCGCTCCATTTGGGTTAGGAAGTCCAAGGAGGAGAGATTCCGGCTCCAGACCCAGAGAGGAGCCCTTTAGCGGCCGACTGCGCTGATAAGCTCAAGGTCGGCGCTCAGAACTCCAAATCGGAATTGGCTCCAAGGCTTTGTGAATCCCAGGGACCTGTTGGCACCTTGCCAGAATTGGGAGATGAACTACAATGGGGCACGAGAGCAGTTGATAAGATCGGTAGCTGTGGCCTAAGGGCAAGGCCGTGGTAAGAAAGCTGTTATCCCGGTGGGAAGTAAAAATGGCATTCCAATGGGAGAGACCGCAGAAGAGAAGACAGACTCTCTGCACGTGTTCTGGAGAGACACATCAGTTGGAGCTCACCAGCTCCTCCCCGGGAGAGAGATGAATTGAGGCTCGCTGCTCCTAAGAAAACACACACAGCCTGGGAACTCACAGGGACAGTGCTGCTCTGCCCCCACCCCCACCCACCCAGGGGTGCTCTGAGTCAAAAGTGACTGGAAGGCAGTGAGTAGGTTTTTTTTTATTTTTAAGGTAAAGAGAAACTCATCTAGTTTAATTTTCTAGATTTTTGGTTTGTGCTCTTGAGTGAGAATGATTTTTTTTTTTTTGCAAGTAGAGGATGGGTGGGAACAGGATTAATGGTTTTTTTCAGGGAGACAGGTCAGGGTAATCCTGAGTTCCCTGCATTACCCATTTAAGTCCCTGGTGCTGTGAGTTAAACGTTGGACCACTAACTGACAGGTTGGCTGGCTGAACGCAGCAGAGACTGCAGTCAGCTTCTGTCGTCCGCTCCTCCTCTGTCCTATAGAGGTCACTGTGGCTTGGAATCTATTTGAGGGAGTGGGGTTTTAGAGAGAGAGGTCTTGTGCAGTGACTAGTAGTTAGTCCTTGGAGTTCTTCACTGCTGCTTCTGTGAGCACTGACTGGGTCCAAGTACAGCTAGTCCTTGACCGCTTGCATAGTTTCTCTGCTTATCATGGTTCCTCTTGGTCCACTAGTGTGGGTTTGGACTTTCTTTCCATTGAGCTGTAAGTACCACAAGCCCACTGCTTTCATGAAGCAATGTTGCATCATCTGTTTGCTCTTGGTTGTTCATAACTTTAGTTCAGTAGAATATTCCTTCTTCTATATTGGCTGGATTGCTTTCTGACCAAGGCACTCCTTAAACCTTAAACTCGGATGAAGGTTTTGGTAAGAATGCTTCTTGTGGGAGGTATCTGATGCGGTACACAGTTAATCAGGCTTCTCACATTACGCGTACTTACACGTTTGGCCTTTGTAGCCAGGAAGTAGTCTGTGGCATTACCTTCCTGGGTGCCCGTGAATTGGTTCTTCTGCTCTTGGTAACCCCATCAACAACCTGATGGGCTGCCCTCCGGTCCTGAGCCATCCTCAGGGCCAGTTTCCGATAGGAACATGGTGTTTCCATTGACTGAGCTGCCCTGGGAATAGGCCTCTCCCCAGAACTATACGGTTGTGTTGATTCTGACTCACAGTAATCTTGCAGGGCAGAGGGGAAGCAGCATTTCTAAGGCTGCACGTCTTCAGAGTAGCAAGTCCACACACCTTTCTCCCACGCTACTAGTGGCTAAAAGCAGGCAGCCCTTTTGGTTCGCAGCTGAGTTCCTCTCAATCACTGTTGTCACCTCCCTCTCCCAAAAGTTACAAAGTGTTTGTGGAAGGCAACATGGAGCAACTCTATACAGATATGTTTAAGAAAGAGAACTTAATCACAATCTTATGAAGGGCCTGACACCCCTCGATAACTCAGTTTATTTTTCTACCTTTATAGTTTGATTGTCTTTCCTCCCCCCATCTAAATTTTGTTTATTTGCTGTTGAGATTGTACACAACAAAGTATACCCCAGATGAACAGTTTCACTTTTACCCGAAGGTTCACAGATAATCTGAGGGCGACAGGGTGAAGGGCTCATTCACCTTCTATAGCCCCAGAAAGGCTGGAGTTGATGCGATTTTGAAACTCTACCCCACCCGACAGGCCCTATAGTCAGCATGCACTTGATGGTATTGGGTTTGTTTAATTTTCTGGTTTTTAGAATAGAATTTTTCACTTATGCCAAGAATCTTGGTTTTTTTTTCATAATATTAACTTTTAAACAAATTTATTTTGAAAACAACACAAACACAAAAGTGAATAGAAGCATGCAGTTGGATGGATTGCTAAAAATGCCTTTAAAATTATGACTTCGGTAAGAAAAAGAACATTGCCGCTTTCCCCTCCATTATTTTCCAACTCCTTCCTGTCTGTCTTTGGTTCCTGCACCCAGCCTGCTGGGTTAGAATAGCTTCCCATCTCCTTGCAGTATAACTTAGAATTTGAACATTTTAGTTCCGCTGAGTGTAGGTCATGCAAAGTTTGTTCTCTTTGTTGCTCTGTATGAGAAGCAGGCCCAGGAGGAAAAGTGGCATGAATCAGAACCAGAACTTGACCCTAGTCCTAGCTACCAGGCTTAACATTTTAGAAATGTTGAGTAGATGGCACAGGGAGGTGTAAGTTGGGACGGTAATCACGAGCTGAGTCAGTTCAACTAGCTACTCGATGGAAGAAGATGAGACTTTCCACTCCTGCAAAGATGGAATGTCCTAGAACCCAGAAGGGCAGTTCCACTCTGTTCTAGATGGTCCCTATGAGTCAGTTGAAGCTGGTTGGTGAAATCTGGCAAGAGATGAGGGGGGCCTGGATTACGATGGTGTCATTGTAGATAGAGAGGAGCCGTACCTGGGACTGGAATTTGAACTAAGCCTCCATTTCACCTGACTCTTTTCAAGGTTACTGACCAATCGGTGTCCCCTGTGGATGAGTCGTCATCTTCTGGAAGCAGTGGAATGTACAGCTCTTGGAACTATGGCTTTCTGCACGCTCTGCAGAGCCCGGAACTGCCCAGCAACCCCTTCGTGTCTGTTGAGGCTCCCATGCAGAATCTGGATGATGTGAGGCCACCCTTTAATAGGCCAGCGACCGAACAGGGCGTGAACTACTACTACCCACAAGCAACTTACATGCTTCCCCAGATGATGGCCAGCCAGGGATTATTTCCCTCCCAGCCACAGCCAGTGATCTTCAATGGGTCCCTGATGATGCCTTCAAGAGAGTTCATGGTTTTCTCCAATGAACAACCAGTCTGCAATCCCAGTGCAATCCCAGTGCCCTACATCAGGGCTCCGACAATGGCTTATTCTGAGAGCCCAATGGCACCTTCTCATGTGCCCGCTATGACCCATGGGACTTCACTGGCCCCAGCCATGCCTTTTGCTGAGGCCCAGGCAATGCCCCCCTCATTGAGACAGGTGTTGCCACCCAGAGAGCCTTACAGTGTTGGGATGCCCCCATCTGAGTGCTCATCGCTACTGGATTTAAGCTCCCAGGGCGCTCTCAGGAGTCATCCAGACTCCCAGGAAACCCCTCAGCAGACCATGCCTACTCAAAGGGGCAGAAAGCAGGAAAAGAAGCTCAAAGGATGTAAGAAGCCAAGGTCCTATGTCTGCTCTTATAAGGGCTGCAGGAAATCTTACACCAGGAATTCCCATCTTGTGAATCATCATCGAACACACACAGGTGAGTGAGTGAGTGAGGTATTGGGTAGCAGGGATGGGGAGGGAGGAGCCCTTGTGCTGGATCACTGGTCTGTAATTTGTGCTTAACTGCTTGTCCTGTGTGCTCGGAACCGAAGTATGCTGGTCCCACCAACTTGCCATCCCGAATGACTCCCAAGAGGATGGGGAGGGGCACCACTAGTTGGGTTGGCCCTGGCTTTTGACTCCCCCCTCCTTAATCTGCTCCACAGTTGGACCTCAGGTCCTCTCTGACCAGTTTGACCCACCTTCTGGCCTGTGCCCCTTCCCTAACTCCCTCCTTCGTATCATCCCTCCTTTCCAGGAGAAAGACCCTACATCTGCAAGTGGCCAAAATGCTGCTGGTCCTTCACTCGGTCTGATGAACTTGAACGGCACACGCGGATTCACACCCAGGACCGACCTCATAAATGTAGCCATTGCAACCGTGACTTCATGAGATCTGACCACCTCAAGCAACACCAAAAGACTCACATGAAGCTGCTGCCCAAGCCCCAGGGTGCCAATAACTAAGGGGCTCATTCTCTCTCTTGTCTGTAGCGCTGTTTCCCCCTGCTCCTCATTTGGCTCTGACCAGCTAGTCTCTTTGGTAGATGTAGAGGTAGGTTCTGAAGACAGAGAAAAGATTATGGGGCATTGTCGAAGCCCATGGTGGCATAATGGGTTGCAAGTTGGGCTGCTAACCACAAGGTGAGCAGTTCAAGACCACTAGCAGCCACTCCTTGGGAGAAAGATGAGACATTCAACTCCTATAAGTTAGTCTTAGAAACTCAAAGGGCAGTTCTACCTTGTTCTTTTTGGGTTAGGTTTTGGAATTGATTGAAGCCCAAGAAAAGCTTTTGGGTAAGTCAGGAATTCCTCAAAGTTTTTCTCTGTCATGGATGCCCTCATCTGCTGAGGTAATTTACTTTGGCTCAGCCAAATGAGGAGTTAGATTTTTGTATGTGGGGTGGTGGTGGTGGTGGTGGTGGTATGGTGGTGGTTTGTTTTGTTTTGGGTTTTTTTTGTTTTTTTTTTACTAAGCTCTTAAGATTAAGGTCATTCTCCAGTTTGAAACCCTGTAGTGATGCCTCTTTGCCTGCTTAATAACTCCAAAGGCTGTTTTTTTAATCCACATTTTTTATCTTGGTTTTCCAAGTTTCCAGAACCAGACTCTTCATATTCTGAATTTACCACTTACTGGACTGGTGACTTTGGCATTTTCCCATATTTGCCCTTTTGGGAAATGAGAAAAACAACATTTTTTTTTAAACAAAAAAAAGAAAAAATTTTTTTAAAACAAAAAAAAAGAAAAAAATTTTTTTAAAAACAAAAAAAAAGAAAAAAAATTTTTAAAAATAAAAAAAAAGAGAAAAACCATATAAGACACATTTTAAATATCTCATCTGGTTATCGCTGGCCTTCCTTGGATGAAATGCCCTAACCACAGGGCACCCTAATTAGCCACTAGCAATAGGAATGGGAGGTGAGGTGAGGTGGGCCTTAACACCTGGAGGTAAAGGTTGGACTCCTGCGAGGTGAGAGAGGACACATCAGCCTTTCTTTCTTACTGGGAACTGATGCCAAAGACTTTCTGTCAACAGGGAAGCCTTTGGGAAGGCTCCCGTGTAACCCAGGGACACACCTGATGTACCTCTTATCAGGAAGCGCTCCCCAGCCCTGCATCACCTGCCTTCTTCCTGCCTGGCTTCCCTTGGCTCTCTCTCAATGCCTGAAGTTTGCCTCTTGTCAATAAAACCTGGACATTTTAGAGTTTCAGCCCCAGTTTTCTCGGTGTGACTCGCGCTAAGATCAATGCCTTCCTTGCATGGCCGTGTGAGCTGATGAGCGATGACCTGGAGTCCTCCCAGTTCTCAGTCAGTGTGGGCTGGGATTTCTAGTCACGGAGCAATTCCGTGTGATTCTCGCAGCTGTTATTTACTTTACCCTATTCCTACTCCTAAGCAACGCACAGCCAGCTACTCCATCCCTCTAACAATAGTGCCTTTACACATCGATCCAGGAAGGCTTAACGACCGACATTAGGAAAAAGGTAAATGTAATTTAAACGTCTAGTTCAAGTGAAAAAGGCAAATGATAGCACAAAAGATAACCTGTGAAGCATCCCAGAGCTGAAGTCCACCCTGGCGGGGTGGGGAAGCTCCGGTACAGATGTTGTGTGTGTGTCAGGGGGTGTGCAATGCAGAGGCTAAGAAGATCCGATCGCCCTTCCAATGCTGAGATGGAGCTAGATGAAGGGGAGGAGTATTCCAGGCTGAAAGACTCATGGGGCTGGTGACAGTCCTTCAACACCCTGAACTTGCAAACTTCCCACTTAACAAATGTCTTTTGAGCCCATAATACCGGCAGTGGCAGGGCTAGGATCCCTATGGCAGGGTGGGAGAGAAGTGGTGTGGCAGTGGAGGAAGGCTTCCCCTAGGAGATGTCTGAGTTGGAGGTCCCTGTTTTGAGACAGATGTACATGATGATATCCTGCCTCCACGCCAGGGCAGAGGGCCTGGACAACATTCTGAATTGGGGGCTCAAATTTATTCCGGGTCTCAGGTGAAACTGCAGAGCCCGGACTGTGCCTGTTCTCACCTTGCTACGCAAGCTTCAGGCAAGGAGAGTGGACACGGTACAAGCTAGAAAGGCCAGGGGACACTCATTTGTGTCTTAATCTCTGGTCCAGAGGATTGAAGTGTCTGGTACTCAAAGTCTGCCTGCCATTCCTACTTGAGTAGAGGTCCCCTCCCCAGCCTGGCCTCCATCCCTGCTCCATCAAGCACATGCTCAGCCCACACTTAAGGTTAGCAGGCTGAGATGCAGGGCACCGGTATTTGGTGACACGGAAGCTGCATGACTCAGAGACTTCAAGCTCATAGAAGGGAGGTTGCCAGAGCGGCCAAAGAGGCCCCTGCTCTGTGGAGTTCACAATCTCAGAGGAGGGACATTATGAGAGAATCACAAAGGGCTGCGGTGACACCAGCCTGTGTGATCATGAGGTGTTGATGGGATCAGGGATCAGGCATCAAAGACCCGGAACAAAAAACCATAGTGTGAATGATGGGGGGGATGCAGAGTGGAGACCCAAAGCCAATCTGAACATCCCCTTACAGAAAGGTCGTGGGGAGAAGTTGAGCCAGTCAGGGTGCATTACAGTACAACACCAATGAAACAGCTTTCCTCTGGTTCTTTAATGCTCCCCCCACCCCCAACTCTCATTACCCTAATTCTACTTTACAAATCTGGCTAGACCAGAGAATGTACAATGGTACAGATAAGAACTGGGAATATAGGACCGGTAAACTCCTCGGTCCCAGTATTGAGAGTAGCCATACCAGGAGGGTAAAGGAAAAATTGGGGGAGAAAGGGGGCACCGATCATAATGACCTACCTATAACCTCCTCCCAGGGGGACGGACAACAGACAATGGAATAAAGGGAGACATTGGACAGTGCAAGACATGAATAAATAATTTATAAATCATCAAGGGTTCATGAAGGAGGGAGGGGGGAAATGAGCTGATACCAAGGGCTCAAGTAGACAGAAAATGCTTTGAAAATGATGGCAACATATGTACAAATGTGCTTGACACCATGGATGGATGGATGGATTATGATAAGAGCTGTACAAGCCCCCAATAAAATGAGTTTTTGAAAAAAGGGTTGTGATGATCTATGTCGAAGGAGACAAATGATGACAAATTGGTGTGGGCGGCGGGGGGGGGGGGGGGTGTTTGGAAGAGAAGAAATCCATCCAGCCATTAATGTATATTAGGTAGTGTTTGTTCAGGTTAATGCTTTCAGCACAGTTGAACTTCCTCCTCGAGCCCCGTTGGCCCTCACTCTGTGCGGCCTCCTGAAGTAGTGGACTGCCAGCCCTGGCACGGTGGCTGCACGCTTCCCATCTTTGATGCTCCCTGCGTCACTCAGCAGTTTGCCCATAAAATCTTTCAATATTGCAATGCGAGGCTTGCATTCCTTGCTCTGTTCTTTCAGTTTAAGACATGCTAAAGCATTTGTTCTTTTTGATTTTCCAAACCCAGGTCTTTGCACGTTTTATTCAAGCTTCCCTTTGGAATTTTTCTGTTCAGCTTTTTGATTTCCTCAAGTCTCCTATTTGCCTTAGCTACTCTATGATTAAGAGTAGGTTTCAGACTCTCTTAATATCCACCCTGATTGTTTTTTCCTTCCTGTCTTATAAATGACCTTCTGCTTTCTTCATGAATGGTGGTCTTGATGGCCTCCCACAGCTCATCAGGTCTCTGTCATGAGTGTCCACTGTGTCAAGTCTGTTCTTGAGATGGTCTCAGAATGCAGGTTGGATAGACTCACAGTCATATTTTAGCTGTTGTGGACTTGTTTTAATTTTCTTTATCTTTAACTTGAACTTACATGTGATATTGCGCTTTTTCATCGCCTCTTCCCACAGATGTAGTCTATTTGATTTCTGTGTTTTCCATCTGGAGAAGTCCATGCATATAGTTGCCTTACGTGTTGTTGAAAGAAGGTATTTTGGGATGCAGTGTAGCACTGATGAAACATACAACTTTCCTCTAGTTTTTTAATGTTTCTTCTCCCGCCCCCACTATCATGACCCCAATTCTACCTTACAAATCTGGCTAGGCCAGAGCATGTACATGGGTTAAACAAACAAATAAAAAAGATGAAACACAGGGAACCCAGGACAGATAACACCTCAGGACCAATATTGAGGAGAAGGAGGAGCAGGTGAGGGAAGATAGGGGGAACTTATCATAATGATCTACATCTAACCCCCTCCCCGGGGGACGGGCAACAGAAAAGTCAGTGTAAGATATAAGTAATAATTTATAAATTATCAAGGGTTCATGAAGGAAGGAGGGTGGGGGAGAGGGGAAAAATGAGAAACTGATACCAAGAGCTCAAGTAGAAAGACAATGTTTTGTAAATGATGATGGTAACAAATGCACAAATGTGCTTGATACAATGGATATATGTATGGATTGTGCTAAGAGTTGTATGAGCCCCCAATAAAATGATTAAAAATAAAAAAAGTATTTTTCCCACCAAGTCTCGAGGATGGTATGTGTACCTGCTCAGAGCAACCAATGCACAGAGAGGACAGTAGGGCCGGCCCCACGATGAGATAGCATATCTGTCCCTCACAGACCCATAGCTCTACAGGGAACAACACTGGAAACACAGTGCAGGAATTGTGCCCAATCTGATCCCACCACATGGGGCGAAACACTAAGGGCGTGCAACAGAGCAGCAAGGGTAGCAAAGCAATAAAGTCCCCAAGGAGTACCAAAATTAGACTTTGGGGCCAGGGTGTGGCACTCCATCAGGCGACTGGACAACACTCATAAAGGTGAACAAACAGACCTGGAACTATTTATAGGATTTTCTTTGTTGTTGTTGTTTTTTTTTGGTGCTTATTGTCTCTGCATGTCTGTCTAGATAAGATAGGTGGGAGAAACAATCCGGAGGAGAAAACAATGGGACTGATGGTTCTGGGGGGACATGGGAGAGGGGAATGCGGGGGAAAGGAAGGGGGGTGCCAACAAACCCAGGGACAAAGGAACAGTGATCTAAAATCAATGACAAGGAGGGTGGAGGATGCCTGCTGGGGTTTGATCAAGTGCAATGTAACCAAGAGGAATTACTGAAAGCCAGATGAAGGTCAAGCTTGATAGTGGGAGAAGAAGAGAGCAAAAAGAGATAGAGGAAAGAACTAGGAGGCAAAGGACATTTATAGAGGTGTAAATATGGGCATGTACATATGTAAGTATATTTATATATGATGATAGGGAAATAGATCTGTGAACATATATTTATATGTTAAGTATTAAGGTAGCAGATGGACAGTGGGCCTCTTCCCAAGTACTCCCTCCACACGAGAACATTTTGTTCTAATAACCCGGCATTCTATGATGCTCACCTTCTTGAAATTATCAATTACTGAAGACAAAATGGGTGCATAAGCAAATGTGGCAAAGAAAGCTGATGGTGCCTGGCTATCAAAAGATATAGCATCTGGGGTCGCAAAGACTTGAAGATAAGCGGCCATCTAGCTCGAAAGCAACAAAGCCCCCCTTGGAGAAGCACACCAGCTTGTGTGATCATGAGGTGTCAATGGGATCAGTTATCAGGCATCAAAGACTCAGAACAAAAAAAAATCATATTGATGTGAACAAGGGGGAGGGCAGAGTGGAGACCCAAAGCCCATCTGTAGGCAATTGGACATCCCCTTACAGAAGGGTCACAAGGAAGAGATAAGCCAGTCAGGGTGCAGTACAGCACCGATGAAACATACAACTTTCCTCTAGCTCTTTAATTCTTCCTCTCCCCCCACTACCATGACCCCAATTCTACCTTACAAATCTGGCTAGACCAGAGCATGTACATGGGTACAGATAAGAACTGGAAACACAGGGAATCCAGGACAGATAAACCCTTCAGGACCAATAATGAGAGTAGCGATACCAGGAGTGTAAGGGGAAGGTGGGGGGACAAAGGGGGAACAAACCCATCACAATGATCTACATATAACCCCCTCCCAGGGGAACAGACAACAGAAAGATGAGTGAAAGGAGAAAGCAAGCAGTGTAAGACATGAAAAAAATAACAATTTATAAATTATCAAGAGTTCATGAAGGGGTGAGAAGTAAGGGAGGGGAAAAATGAGGAGCTGATACCAAGGGCTCAAGTAGAAAGCAAATGTTTTGAGAATGATGATGGCAACAAATGTACAAATGTGCCTGACACAATGGATGGATGTATAGATTGTGATAAGAGTTGTACGAGCCCCCAATAAAATGATTTTTTTTAAGACCATTAAAAAGACAAGAACAAAGAAAACCAGTGTGGAAGTCAGAAGAGACTGACACTTACTCTTAGTTGTAGAGTAGCTAAGACAAATGGAAGAAATGAGGACATCAAAAAGCTGAATGGAAAATTTCAAAGGGAAAGTCGAGGAGAAACATAAAATGTTATATTATAATGCCATGTACAAACCCAAGAGTCAGAAAGTCAAAAACGACAAATGCACTAAGCATACCTTAAACTGAAAGAACTGACAATGGCCGCAGCAGGCGCCAGTGTCCAGGAAGGTCTCCGTCCTGCAAGACCCGCAGCGGCGCATGCTGCCGGTTCCAGACCAGGTTCCCACTGAGCTGGAGGACCGGACTGATAGACAACAATGTGAAGAAAACGTCCGAACTGTAAAGAACCTTTATGCAGAAGCAGAGAAGCTTGGGGGCCAATCATACCTGGAAGGCTGCTTGTCATATTTAGCAGCATGCACCATCTTTTGGTGCTTGGCAATCCATGAGGAGAAAGTGCTGAAGAAAGGCTCCACGTTCATACAAGAGCAGAGTGAGAAGTTATGTGCTCCCTACGGCCTCCTCCTGACACACCCCACTGAGAGGACTTCAAGTTATTGAAATGACCATTTATGAAGACAGAGGCATGAGAGTGGAAGATGAATCTCAGAAGTAAAGACCCCACCTGGAGCTGCGGCCCTCCGGTATCCACCGGCCGACCGCAGTGTCCCCACCTCCTCTCCAGAGCATCGTTCCTTTGCAACTGCTGCCAGCGCCATTGTGTCATTGAGTCCAAGGACCAACTTTCTAAAAGTCCACTCCTGGGTGACTTCTAGCCGCTCAGCATCCACTTTTTGTCTCCAAATTGCTTAGGATGCCGTAATCTTTTGGTTGGTTTCTGAGAAAACACAATGAAGCATTTCATTTTTTAATCAAGGCTGTTTAATGAAATTATGCAGTTGGTCATCCCAAAGCAAAGCTGTTTTTTATCTGCAACCATTGGGTTCTCGCTGTTCCTTGGGCCGATGCCCAGGTGGCGTTAGACTGCAGCAGGCCCTATTTCACTCAGTGTTCATTCTTAGAAGCCCAAGTTAAGAAAATGCTTTCTCTCCAGGCTTTTGGTCAAAGGTAGGCTGTGTCCATAATTTTGCTGACCTGTCTCTCCAATCTCAAGGATCTGCCGGTTTTGCCATGACTCCGATCTGAAGATCTTCCTGTGCTGGTCGGCTTCGATACCCGAAGCTCATGGGAATACTAGTGCATTTTGTTATTTGTTTCATTACAGCCATTACTACTAATTAAACCAGTATTTAATGCCATTCCCAGGTTTTTTGGCTTCTCTTTTATTTTTAGTTTGTTCTTAATTTTGTTACGATTGCATTTCACCACGAATGTTGGGAAGATGTGGTGTGTGTTGCTTGTTCATTACAAAACATAAGGAAGCACAAAAAGGTGGATGCTAAACCATCAGACACAGAAACATCCCTGCTGTCTCTGAATGTGTAATAAACGAGTGTACTAAGTATTTTAATTATAGTTCTGTTATAAATATAACTTATGAGAAAAAAATTGATAGGAAAATACTGTATATTACTCATTTTTAACTGTCCTCCTGGCAAACCTTATGAATCATAGACCTTCCTCATGGACAGCATTCAGTGCACCGAAATCATACGATGGGTTCAAGTAAAATGAGTGATTTCAAGTAAAACTCTCATGTCTGAGTCAATGTTTCTGGTTCTTTTGACTTTCAGAGACATGGTAGGTACTTATACTGAATTTAATCTCTCAGATTTAATTTCTTTAATGGATTTGATAGTTCCTCAATAAATTCCATAGATCTGTGTAATATTTTAATTGTATAATAAAAGCACTTTGTTATTTTATAACCTGTAATAGTGTGTCTGTCTGTCTGCCTTTTAAACCCAATAACTTTGCTGAAATATTAACACAGTAGTAACACTTTTCTTAAACAAACAAACAAAACTGAAAAAACTCAAGCCTCGAGTTGCAATATTGAAAGATTCTGTTGGCCAAATAGGGAATGATTCAGGGGCATCAAAAGAAGATGGAAAGAAAGATGGAAAGTCACTGTACCAAAAAGAGTGAGTGGACATCCTCCCACCCCCCTTTTTCTGGAGGTCGCATATGAGCAGGAACCAATGGTGCTGAAAGCAGAAGTCCAAGGGGGCGCGGAAAGCATTAGCCAGAAACAAGGCTCTCAGACTGGATGCAATTTCATTGGAAAGATTCGTCGTGCTGAGGAAGCACTGGAAGCACCCACGCGTCTAGGCCAGGACATTTGGAAGACAGCTACTTGCCAACTGACTGGAAGAGATCCATCTTGGTGCCCATTCCAAGAAAGGTGACCCAACAGAATGCTCAAACTGTAGAACAATTGATACCACATGCAAGTAAAATTTTGCTGAAAATGATCCAACAGTGGTTGCAGCAGTTCATCGAGAGAGAGCTGACATCTTCTGGCACGATGCCGGGCGATATTGTGCTTCCGTTCCTTAGGCTTCAGCATCTGACAATCACTGGCAGCCAGCCCCTTCTTTGTAGCCTGTTCTCAGTCTGGAAGCTCTGCTGAAACCTGTTCACTTTGGGTGACCTTGCTGGCTGGCGTTTGAAACACCAGTGGAGTACCAAATACCAACATCACAGCAACATGCAAGTCACCACAGTACAGACGATGACATACTGACAGACAAGTGGTGTAAGCGATTGGGACTACTGCCTGGAAGAGATCCATATCTGTCCTGATTACAAAGAATGGTGACCCAAGAGCATGCTTAAATGATAGGACAGTATCAATGATATCACAGGCAAGGGAAATTTTGCTGATAAAGTTTGCAGATGTCCATTGACAGGAAGCTGACAGAGTCAGGCTGGATTCAGAAGAGGATATAAACAAGTGATATCATTACTGACGTTAGATGGATCCTAACTGAGAGCAGAGAATGCCAGAAAGATGTTTCCTTGAGTCTTATTGACTGCCAAGGCGTTCAACTGGGTGGATCCTAATAAACTATGGTTCGCCTTAAGAAAGGGATTCCAGAGCACCTAACTGTACTCGTGTGGAACCTGTACATGGGCAGTCGGGGAACAGAACAAGGGACTACTGGGTGGTTGAAAATCAGGCAAGGTGTGTGTCAAGGTTGTGTCCTCTCACCATCCTTATTCAATCCGTATGCTGAACAAATCATCAGCGAAGCTGGGGGATATGAAGAAGAATGTGGCATCAGGATTGGAGGAAGGCTTATTAATAAGGGAGACTTATTACCAATATGCAGATGACACAGCCTCGCTTGCTGAAAGTGAGAGGACTTGAAGCTCTTGCTGATGAAGGTCAAGGATTGCAGCCTTCGGTGTGAATTACAACTCAGTGTAAAGAAAATCATAATCTTCACAACTGGACCAGTAGTGACATCATGATAAATGGAGAAAAGATGGATTTGTCACAAATTCTGTCTTTTTTTTTTTTTTAAGAACTTTGTCTTGCTTGACTCCACAATCAATGCTCATGGAAGCAGCAGTCAAGAGATCCAGCTACCCATTGCATTGGGCTACTGTGCTGCACCTATTTAAGGTGTTGCAAACCAAGGATGTTATTTGAGGAGTAGGGCGCTCCCAGCCCATGCCTTAGCGTTTCTGATTGCCTCGTGTACAGATGAGTGCATTGACGGGGTGGCCAGAGGTTCAGTTCAGAGCAGATTCAGAAGAGAATGCGGAAGACGGGCCTTTGTGGTGAATGTCACCTGTGTCTGTGCTCAAAATAGAGACTCCCAGAGAGATGGTGGCCCGTGTTTTCTTGACTGTGCCACACAGCATTTGACCCTGAAGAAGAATGGGGATTCTGGAAGGCTTGATTTTGCGCCTGTGAAAGTTGTCCAGGGCTCAAGAGGCAGTTGTGTGAACAGAACAAGGGAAGACTGCACAGTTTAACATCAAGAAAGGTGCGTGTCAGGGTTGTGTCCTCTCACCACACTTTATTCAGTCTGTATGTGGAGCAAATCATCAGAGAACTTGGCTTTGAAGAAGAATGTGGCAGCAGGCGTAGAGGACACGAATCCACCCTCCGTGATATGCAGATGACACAGCCTTGCTTGCTGACAGTGCGGAGCACCTGAAATACTTGCTGATGACGGTCAGGGGTTGAGCCTTCAATGTGGCTCAGTATACTCAGTATGCAGCTCGATGCAAAGAAGACCCAAATCCTCGCAACGGGGCTGATAGACAGCATCCTGATCCACGGAGCTAAGGCTGAAGTTGTCAAGGACTTTGTCTTGCTTGGACCCACAATCAATGCTCATGGAAGCAGCAGTCATGAGATCACAAGACATGTTGCATTAGGTAAATCTGCTACACACACCTCTATTAAAAAAAACAACAACGACTTTTATTGGGGGCACGTACCTCTTTAGAGTAATGAAAAGCAAGGTGATTCCTTTGAGGACTAAGGTGCTCCTGACCCAAGCCATGGCATTTCCATTGTCTCATATACATGTGAACGGTGGCTATTGAATAAGGAAGACTGACAAAAAACAGATTCATTTGAATTGTGGTGCTGGACAAGACTATGGAAAGTGCCACGGACTGCTAGAAGGACAGACAAATCTGCCTTGGAAGAAGTAAGGCCAGAATGCTCCTTAGCGGCAAGGATGGTGAGACTTCTTCACCTTACAAACTTTGGACGTGTGGTCAGGAGAGAGCAGTCCCTGGAGAAGGACATCATGCTTGGTGAAGTGGCGGAGCAGCCAAAAAGAGGAAGGCCCTCGGGGAGATGGACTGGGGTAGAGGCTTCGAGAATGAGCAGGCGGGGGTGGGGGGGGTGGGGGGGGGGGAGGATGGCTCAGAACTGTGCAGTGTTTTGTTCTAACATTCCTTCTGGTGAGCATAGGGTCACCGTGGACAGGAGCCAACCCTGTGGCACCTAAGCACGAACTTGCTTATATGAAAGTTGGGCAATGAATAAGGAAGCCCAAAGAATATTGAAAGTACCTGCCGAAACAGCAGCCCGGATACTCCTTATAGGCAATGAGAGCGAAACTTCGTCTCTTGGACCTTGGACATGTCAGGAGAGCCCCGTCCTTGGAGAAGGACATCATCATGCTTGGTCCTGCAGAGGGGTGGCGACAAACTTAGAAGCAATTGTTGAGTGCACACAGGGCAGGGTGGTGTGCTGCCCTACAAATGCAGAGGGTGGCTGATAGCACCGGCAGCCTCAACAAACCTTTTCTAGTATTGTTTTCTTAAACAAAGGCAGAGTAGTAGTGTGGGTGTGAGGTGACATGGATAAGTCATTGATAAGACTACTAGACTTGGAATTCTATATCTCCTACTGCATATCCGTGTGGCCTGAAGTGATTTGCTGATCTCTTTCCCTTACTTCAGCATTAAGTGGGAGAAGACTGATAGATCGGATTGACAGGATCAACTATGCATGTTAATGTTAAGCTGGTTGCTGAGTCAGCGGTCTTCAAGATTGCTCCGACTTTGTTTGTTTTAGGTGTAGCGTGGTGGTTTCTTGGAGAGGAAGGGATTTCAGTCCTCCTGGTAGGAACTGAAGGGAGGGTTGAGAGAAATAGAAGGAGATAGGAGAGAGCATTAAAGGGTTGGGCATGGGTTTCGTCGTTGAGGGAATGGTTAAAGATGACTTGCAGGTTTGCAGGTTTCTGGCTTATGTTAAAGTCAGTGTTTTAAGTCACACTAGGGAAGAATGGACACATTTTATGAACTTATTTTTAATCTTTCATTATAACATCATGCACAAAAACTGCATTTGCCACACAGAAAATTTAAGTCGTAACCAAAAATGTATTTAACCGTTATGTCACTTGAGTAAAGGATCTGAATACATCTGGAGCCTATGAATTCCCCTCTCTCATCATACGCCTCTTTCTCTTCCCTGGAGCGATCTACCACCTTGGATTTTGATGAATCTTACCCCAGCTTTTGTTTTGTTTTGTTTTTGTACACAAATCTTCACAGCGGCTTTATTGATGAACAATAATGTACAACAGAATAGTACCCAACATCAAGTAGAGCAAACTGTCAACGCACATCTCGGAATAATGATGCTGCAATCGGCCAGAATCCAAAGGGGAGGGGCTACCTACGATACATTGAAATCAAATGCCAAGGAAAGCCCGCTGACAAATCTATATGCACAGACAGGTCCACGGTTTCCAGGGTGGGAGCTAGAACTCAGTGGGGCACAAGGCTACAGGAGTGACGTTGGTACCTTGACTGTGCTGTGCCTTCATGAGCGTTTCCGTATCAAATTGTCCATTTTCAATACGTGCAGTTTGTTTTCTTTTAAAATAAAGCAGTTTTCGCTTTCTTTTTATACCATTTTACTGGGGGCTCATACAACTCTTATCAAAATCCATCCATCCATCGTGTCAAGCACATTTGTACATATGTTGCCATCATCATTCTCAAAACATTTGCTTTCTACTTGGGCCCTTGGAATCAGCTCCTCATTTTTCCCTCCCTCCCAACCACCCCTCCCTTAAGAACCTTTGATAATTTATAAATTATTATTATTTTGTTATGTCTTACACTGTCCGACATCTTAAGGACTCGAAATCCCGGGTTTTCGGCACCAGCTGTCACGCGCGACCCTCCCACGGTGGAAGATAAGAGGATGAACGCGACACACGACGAGACAAATTGACCAGGATCCTTCTGATAGCGTGATAAGCGGAGTTTATTGAGAGCTGCCTCTAGATCCGAAGTCAGCTATGGAAGACCCCGGGCAGGCTAAAAACCCTGGCTTATATATGCTTCGGGGTGACGGGGCTCTCTCAGATAGGCGCAAAGCTCTCCTGCGTCAAAGTCCAGACTGAGCGCACGCATGGCATAACTTGTTATCACTAACCCTGAAGATAAGGGCGCGGTCCAGCGCCATCTTGTAATGGCGTCCACACCTTCATCCTCTTTTCTGTTGTTCATCCTCCAGGGAGGAAGTTATATGTAGATCCTTGTAATTGTTTCCCCCTTTCCACCCCACCTTCCCTCCCACGTCCCGGTATCGCCACGCTCACCACTGGTCTTGAAGATTTCATCTGTCCTGGATTCCCTGTGTTTCCAGTTCCAATCTGCACCAGTGTACATCCTCTGGTCTAGATGGATTTGTAAGGTAGAATTGGGATCATGATAGTGGGAGGGTGGGGGGAAAGAGCATTTAAGAACTAGAGGAAAATTGTATGCTTCATCCTTGCTACACTGTACCCTGACAGGTTCATCTCCTCCCCACGACCCTTCCATAAGGGGATGTCCAGTTGCCTACAGATGGGCTTTGGATCCCCACTCCACACTCCCCCTCATTCACAATGATATGATTTTTTGTTCTTTGATACGTGATACCTGATCCCTTCAACACCTCGTGATCTCACAGGCTGGTGTGCTTCTTCCATGTGGACTTCGTTGCTTCTGAACTAGACATAAAAGAAAGCAATTTTCAAACAGTGCATACATGTCAGGTATCTTGCTTTCAATTAGCCTAGGCTACCTCAAGGAGCCCTGGGGGTGTCATGGGTATGTCCTGGGCTGCAAGCCCCAGGGTCAGTAGTTTGAATCCACCAGCCACTCCTCGGGTGAAAGACTGGGCTTTCTACTCTCGTAAACAATTACAGTCTTGGAAACCCACAGGCTTTGTTCATGAACAATGATGGTTGTCAGGAGTCAGCATTGACTCGATGGCAGGGAGGGGTTTTTTGGAGTAGATACCTCAACTTCCCCAGCCCCAGAATCCCTGACTTTGCCTTTGATTGTAACCTGTTGTCGTTTGAGAAGGTCCGTTTGGAACTAGGGCATGTTTTACAATAGTGTCAAGTTGAAGGAAAAAAAAACAACTTCCCTGATTTCTGCTACCGGGGCTTCTTTTCCCAGGTGTTTTCCATGACTTGGGTGGTCCCAGAGGAAGGGCACAGCACTCAGTCAACAAAGAGGACCGCCTTTGGAGAATTTCGTACCTAAAGTAAGCAAACTTACTCTGGAAGGACAGTAGTTCTTTAAAATGTCCCACTCTAATAATACAGAGTTTCGTTGCCGAGGAAAAGGAGAGATGGAACAAACTGCCTCCAGGCTGCATTGGGACCAGCGTTAATCACAGGTGCAGCACAGGTGCCTGCTGGCTGCCCGCATGTGGGCAGGTCGCGCCAGTGAACGCTGCTGGGCTGGCAGCCCCGGTAGGAACCCAGCCCCAGGACCCGAACCCACTACTCCGCTGGAAATCCCTGCCTGTGTCCCACCGAGGGCTCTCCTCCTTGCAGACGTCGATTCAAAATGGAAGCAAGGAAAAGACAGCAGTCTTTCCTGAGACTCTTCCAAGTGCCCTGAACTGAAAGCCAAGTCCACACACCTACCTCCGCAGACCCAAGTGCTCCTTCCACCAACCCCCCTGGAGCTGCCTTCCTAGAAAGCAGATGCACTCATGCTTCAGACGCAGTGAGAGTGTATTGTTCACAGCGTCCACTTGGTTGGACACAGGTATTTGGGGTGGCCGCACCTGCGGCAGCTCTGGTGAAAGTTGCTTGGTGCTCTGTTTTGAAACCAGCTTGGTGAGTCCTTTATTCCGTTTGACTTGGTGACTGCTTTCAATCCAAGGATTGATAGTCTTAATAACATTTGGCAAATTTGAGGCCGCCATTTTCTTAGATATGTTCTTCTGCACCTGATCACCTGGCTCTCTCTCCGGTCCTTCATCTGTCTATTCTTCTTGAAGGGACGCACTTTTATTGAACTGTCAAGTCCACGTACAGGTAAAGCCCTGGCTCCTCTGCATCCCTAACCAACCCAGGGGACCCAATGCCTTCATCCTTCTAACGTTGGGGGGACAAAAAAGGAGGGGGTGCCCAATGGCTGACCGTGGATCTTGCCCGAAAGCAGAGAATACCAGAAAGGTGTTTACTTTTGTTGTTTATTGACTAGATCATAACAAAGTCTAGAGTGGGAATTCTAGAACACTGAAGTGAACATAGACCAAGAGGCGGTCTTACCAACCAAACAAGGGAATACTTCATGGTCTACATTTAGGAAAAGTCGGACCCAGCCCCAATCCCAGCTAAGTGGACACTGCGTCCACCCCCACCTCACCCCCTGGAAGAAGGCACTACAGAGGACAGCACTGAAGCTACAGCTTGGGGAGATGGGCACATCTGATCAGAGCACACAAGAGCAAACGAAGAGAGAAGGAAAGAGTGGAACACATCCTGGCCCACCAAGCCCTGATGACGATATTCCTGCTCAGAGCACCCAGTGCACACAGAAGACCATTAGGGCAGCCCCATCACGAGACACGATGCCCCTCGCTGACCCCTAACGCTACGAGGGACAACACTGGAGACACAGTGCAAGAATTGTGCCTGATCTGACCCCACCACAGCAGGCAAAACACTAAGGGCGTGAAGCAGAATAGCAAGGGGAGCAAAGCAATGAAGTCCCCAAAGAATATCAATAATAGACTTTCAGACCAGGGTGTGGCACCCCATCAGACTCAACTGGAAAACACACCTAAAGGTCAACAAACAGACCTGGAACTATTTATAGGTTTTTCTTTTTTGCTGTTGTTTTTTGTTGTTTTGTTAGCTTTGTTTTGTTTTTGTTTGCTTTGTTTTTGTGCTTATTATTGTCTATTTAGATAAGATAAGTGGGAGAAACAATCCGGAGGAGAAAACAATGGGACTGACGGTTCTGGGGGGACACGGGAGAAGGGTAGGAGTGGGAAGGAAGGGGTGGGTGCCAACAAACCCAGTGACAAGGGAACAGTGATCTAAAATCAATGACAAGGAGGGTGGAGGATGCCTGCTGGGGTTTGATCAAGTGCAATGTAACCAAGAGGAATTACTGAAAGCCAGATGAAGGTCAAGCTTGATAGTGGGAGAAGAAGAGAGCAAAAAGAGATAGAGGAAAGAACTAGGAGGCAAAGGACATTTATAGAGGTGTAAATATGGGCATGTACATATGTAAGTATATTTATATATGATGATAGGGAAATAGATCTGTGAACATATATTTATATGTTAAGTATTAAGGTAGCAGATGGACAGTGGGCCTCTACCCAAGTACTCCCTCCACATGAGAACATTTTTGTTCTAATAACCTGGCATTCTATGATGATCACCTTCTCGAAATTATCGATTACTGAAGACAAAGCAGTTGCATAAGCAAATGTGGTGAAGAAAGCTGATGGTGCTCAGCTATCAAAAGATATAACATCTGGCGTCTTAAAGGCTTGAAGATAAACAAGCGGCCATCTAGCTGAGAAGCAACAAAGCCCACATGGAAGAAGCACACCAGCCTGTGCGATCACGAGGTGTCGATGGGATCAGTTATCAGGCATCAAAGACCTGGAACAAAGGATTATATTGATGTGAATGAGGGACAGGGCTAAGTGGAGACCCAAAGCCCATCTGTAGTCAATTGGACATCTGCTCCAGGAAGGGTCAGAAGAAAGGGACGAGCCAGTCAGGATGCACTATAGCACTGATGAAACATACAACTTTCCTCTAGTTCCTGAATCCTTCCTCCCCTCACTATCACGAACCCAGTTCTACCTTACAAATCCAGCTGGCCACAGCATGTACACTGGTACAGCTAAGAGCTAGAAACACAGAGAATCCAGGACAGATAAGCCCCTCAGGACCATTAAAGAGTAGCAATACCAGGATTGTAAAGGGAAGGTGGCAGGAGAAAGTGGGAACTGTATTGGACAGGGTTCTCTAGAGAGACAAACCAGATTGCTAGTAATTATATATAAATATATTTATAAAGATAGATATATAATTCAAGAAATAAACCGTTAAATTATATACAGATAGATAATACAAGAAATTAACAGTTAAATTATAAAGCAGTGAGACACTAGCAGTCCTTTAAGGCTTGAGAGCCGCCAGTTGCCAGTCCCCTTCTGTAGAGAGAGCTGGGCTATATATCTCCAGGCAGCAAACAGCAAGGCAGGTCCCCAACTGTCATCAACTGTCGGTCCCCAGCTCCAGAGATGAACATTCCAATCGTGTGGGTGTAAAGGGACCTCAACTTACAGCGACACAGTCCACAGGCTAGGCATCCCACAGGTAGTGTACCCCTTTAAACTGAGGCACAGAACAACCAAGGTGAGGCTCACCGAGCCATTTATCCCTCTGCCCTTCAGTTAATCCTACTTGTGTTTATCGGCCAGGCTGGCACAATAAAGTATAGCAGGAACTGATCACTAAAATTGACATATAACCCCAGGGGGGTGAACAACATAAAAGCGGATGAAGGGAGACAGTGGTCAGTGTAAGACATGAAAAAAAACAACAATAATTTATAAATTATCAAGGGTTCATGAGGGAGTGGGGGGATGAGCTGATACCAAGGGCTCAAGTAGAAAGAAAATGTTTTGAAAATGATGATGGCAGCAGGTGCTTTGAGAGTGATTGGGGCAGGGAATGTATGGATGTGCTTTATACAATTGATGTATGTATATGTATGGATGGTGATAAGAGTTGTATGGGTCCCTAATAAAATGTAAAAAAAGAAAAGAGCAGAAAAAAATGATTAGGGCAGGGACTGTACAGATGTGCTTTATACAATTGATGTATGTATATGTATGAACTGTGATAAGAATTGTATGAGCCCCTAATAAATTGTTAAAATTTTTTTTAAAATTTTTTAAAAAGATAATAAAAAAAAGAAAATGATTAGGGCAAAGAATGTACAGATGTGTTTTATACAATTGATGTATGTATATGTATGGATTGTGATAAGAGTTGTATGAGCCCCTAATAAAATGTTTTTTAATAAAATTTTTTTTAAAAATAAAAAGATTTTTTTAAAAATTACAAAAAAAAAAGAAAATGATGATGGCAACATATGTACAAATGTGCTTGACACAGTGGATAGATGGATGGATTGTGATAAGAGCCCCCAATAAAATGATTTTAAAAATAAATAGAATTCGGAAAAGTGTGCATCAGGGTGATAGCCTTTTACCTTATTTATCCAATCTGCATGCTGGCTACACAGCCTGCGAAGCTGGGCTATGCCGGAGAAGAATGCAGTGTCGGATTGCAGGAAAGAAGGCTCACTCATCAACTAGCTGGAACATGCCGATGCCACAGCCTTGCCCCCCCGCAAGCAAAGAGACCTGGACGCATGCACAGAAGAAGATGAAGGAGCGCAGCCTTCCCTATGGATTACTAAAAACTAACTATGCACATAACTAGACCAATAGACAACTTCCTGATCGACGGGGAAAAGGTTGCAGTTCTCCAGGGTCTTACACAATCAGCGCTCACGGAAGCAGCAGTCAAGACGCCAAGCAACAAACGGCATTCGGCTGGGCTGCTGCACGGGGCCGTGGAAGTGTGCAAGCGTAAAGACTTGGTCTCTTTGAGACCCGGTCTATAGAAGGAAAGCTGGACACTCAAGGAGGCTCCCGGGGAATGGACGCATGGGACGTGGTGCTGGCGAGGCGTGTGCAACGCGCCATGGATTGCAGGAAGAATAGACCCGTATGTCTTGGAGAAGTGGAGCTAGTTAGAAATGAGGATAGTGAACCTTCGCCTGACACGCTGCGGACACATTGCCAGGAGAGACCGAAGGCGGTAAAGGGACCTCACGCGCAGCAAAGGACAGTAGAAACCCGGTCCCGGTCGCATCAGGATTCGACAGCACCGGATTTCCACGTGAAATGTCAAGAGCATGTTGCACCGGAGCTCGGAGTTCGAAGGAAACATAGGAAGCCAAGTTGACCCACGTGGATTTTGTAAACAAAAGCAGTTCGTGTTTGGGTCACTTGGCGGACATTCGCTGGCAGTGTTGGTAAGCATTGTTTAAACCTTTTGCGGCCATGTTGTGAGCATTTTGCTATAATTTTCTTAGTTTTTTGTGACTTTTTGTACGGTTTTTAGATGAAAAAAAAACATGATCCTAAGAAGGAATTTTTTTTAAAAGAATCATCATGCTAAGGAACTGGTTATCCGTGTTATTAATATTGTTGATGATAATTTAGTAAATCCTTTTAGAAAACTGTTAAGGAAATGCCAACAGCAGACCACATTAGACAGATTATTTATTTAGTTATTTATTTATTTACTTATTTTAGAGAAAGCCAGCCAGGTCCTACTGAAAAAAGCAAAAAAGGGGGGGGAAAAACTGGAAAGCAGCTACCGGTTGATTTGATGGAGGGGGATTCCCCTTCCAAACACTGACTCTCTCTCCATCCTCCTCTCTGCATCCATGTCCACAGATCCAGATCCTCATCAGTCTCAAGGTAAGGGCCATGCTGTAGGTGTTAAAAACTTTTTAATGTTGTGTTTCTTATTTAACTCTGAACTTTACTTTGAAATTTCTGTATAATGTTTTGCATAAAAGGGCAAGGTTAGGGTCAAAACTTGGTGGTTGAGGACCAATTAATCCATTTTCAATTATTTATTTAAATCATTTTGGGGGGCTCATATAACTCTTATCACAATCCATCCATCCATTGTTTCAAGCACATTTGTACATTTGTTGCCATCATCATTCTCAAAACATTTGCTTTCTGTTTGAGCCCTTGGTATCAGGTCCTCCTTTTTCCCCCCTCCCACTCGACTGCCCCCCATTTGCAGTTATTTCTTATGGGAAAAATTGATTCGGAACCCAACGGCGTCATATTCCAATGCTCCTTCTAGAAGGATTAGCTCCGATCGAGGCTGTAGAGCAGAAGTCAGA
Source organism: Tenrec ecaudatus (assembly GCF_050624435.1). Lineage (NCBI taxonomy): Eukaryota > Metazoa > Chordata > Mammalia > Afrosoricida > Tenrecidae > Tenrec > Tenrec ecaudatus. The sequence continues at coordinate 69,084,369 of NC_134530.1, forward strand.
AGGAGGAAGTCTATCAAAGAGGTGGACTCACCTATGGTGGCTGCCGAAGGCTCACACGATGGTGGGGTGTTGGCTCTGTTGTGTGTACACACACGGTCACTACAAGCAGGCGCTGACGCCAGGGCGCCGGATAGTCACAGTCTCCATGCAAGCACTCAGCTAGGTCTTTCTTCTCTGGAGCTGCTGGGTGGGTTCAAACTGCCAACCTTCACTTTAGTCCCCAGTTAGAAACTTCTGATTTGGCTCGGGCTTCCTATGAGTTTTTCTTGTGCCGTGTATAATCTGTTGCTGAATGTGGCTTATTTACTTTCATTGCGGCAAATACGTGATAGGTAACCAAACCATCGCCATCTCAGTCATCTTCGCATGTACAATTAATTCACTGACATTAATTATGCTCATCATGCTCATCTTCATTTGTTCGCAAACTTCACCCTCTCCCTTACCACAAGCTCAGGGTCCCCCCGCAGGCTTTCCCCATTAAAGTAGAAAGTAGAAAGTGTGAAGACTGAAATGGGGTGACGTGAAGAAGCAATGAGCATTTATTTACAAGGGAACGTTTTTTTAGCCCTCCCAGATCCCAAAAGCAACTTAGCAAAGCTGCTAAATCCAGCCTCAAATAACCCTGGCACCGAGCACTCGCAGACCCAGTTCGGAGTTGTGTCAGCTTTGCTGCCGAGCTGTGAGAGTGCGGCCACTGGGGAGGGAGCCTGGCCGGCCCGGCTCTGACTGCAAAGGACCCCCGCACTCGGGTCAGGGCTCGCCTTTTGGGGAAAAATCCGCATCAGATTTCCTTCACTTAGGAAAACAGACACTAATGTTGACCTTTCATAAAAGCCAAAGGGTACACAGTTTTGAAAAATAGGAGATAGTTGTATACTCTCCCCACTCCTGTTTTTAAATTGTTAAATCATTTCATTGGGGGCTCTTACAGGTCTTCCCACAATCCATCCACACATCCATCCATGTGTCGAGCACTTTTGTACATTTGTTGCCATCATCATTCTCAAAACAGTTTCTTTCTACTTGAGCCCTTGGTATCAGCTCATTTTTTCCCCTACCTCCCCCACCCTCCCTCGTGAACACTTGATAATTTATTAAAAAAATTTTCATGTCTTACATCAACTGCTGTCTCCCTTCACCGTTTTTCTGTTGTTGGTTCTCCTGGGGGGCAGGGAAGGGGGTTAATATCTTAATCATTGTAATCAGTTCCCCTTTTCTCCCCCACCTGCCCTCTACCCTCCTGGGATTGCACCTCTCATTATTGGTCCTGAGGGGTTAAATTTCAGATTTTGTATTTCTCATCTCTAGAAATTCCATCTCAGATGTTTTATATCTTCCACTGCACTCGATCATGATGATGTTTCTTACACTTGTGGATCATATTGATAGTAGCTGGTTCTTCGCTTGCGGTTTCAGGGTCTGCTTCAAGTGATTGATTCTTCCCCTCCTTTTTGGCAACTGGTCTTATTTTTCACTTCTTTTACATAAATAATAATTTGAAAACTGTAACCCTTGAGGTCTTTGTGGTGGTGGTTTTCCTAGTAACTTCTTGTTCTTGGGAGCTGCCCCGTCGTTTCTGACTAAGAGCAGCATCGCGTGTCCTGTGCCTTCCTGACAATTGCTGCAGCCACTGTGTCAGCCCGTCCAGGGCCGTCCTCTCTGTCGCCGCCCCTCCACTTTACCACGCATGACGTCCTTCTCCAGGGGCTGCTCTCTCCTGACCACACGTCCAAAGGATGGGAGATGACGTCTCGCCATCCTCGCCTCCAAGGAGCATTCTGGCTGCACTTCTTCCAAGGCAGATCTGCTTGTTCTTTTGGTACGTTCGATATCCTTCGCCAGCACCGTAATTCAAATGCATAGCTTCTTCTTGGGTCTTCCTTATTTAATGACAGCCGTCACATGCTTATGAGGCAATGGAGAATAACAATGGCTTGGATCAGGAGCAACTTAATCCGCAAAGGAACATCTTTGCTTTCCAAATTTTTATTTAAAAAATTTAACAGCTCTATTGACATATACATCACATATACAATTCAATAATATTAAGAAGTGCTATACAATCACTACCACAGCCAATTTTAGAATATTTTCTTCATTCTTGTGCCCATCATTATTATCTCCTTAGTTCCCCTCAAGGCAATACATCATTTGCTCTCTTGGCTGTTGCTTCCATGAACATTGACTGTGGATCCAAGCAAGATGAGATGCCTGATAACGTTCATCTTTTCTGTTTAACATGATGCTACCTATCGGTCCAGTTGTGAGGATTTGACTCTTCCTGACATTGAGCTGTCATCCACACTGAAGGCTGCAGTCCTTGATCTTCATCAGCAAGTGCTTCAAGTCCTCCTCACTTTCAGCAAGCAAGGTTGTGTCATCTGCATGCCGAAGGTTGTTAGCAAGCCTTCCTCCCATCCTGATGCCGCACTCTTCTTCATGATGCAGCTTCTCTGGTACTTGGCTCAGCGTACTGACTGGCGTCTGGTGACAGGAGGCAATCCCGATGCACACCTTTCCCGATTTGCTACCACGCACATGGTCCTCCTTTTTCAGTAAGGGGGTGGGGGTGGGGGGCTGTGGTCCAAGATTCCAGACAGAAGCACATATTGCAATAGAGGTCCTATTTCTTTCCTTTATGTTAATCTCAAAAGGTCTGTCTGTCTTTAATGATATTGACAGCTTTGAGAAACACTGATTCTGCAGAAGTTCTGCCATTGATATCTGTCGGATGTATGATTAGACCAAGTCATGCATGGATGATAGACCTGCAGCTTGTGGAGCCCTGCTGGCACCGATGGTTAAGTGTTGGACTGCGGATGGTGAGGTAGGTGTTTCAAGCCCACTCACTACTCAGCAGGAGACAGATGGAGCTGTCTGCTCCTGTAAAGATTCGCAAGCCTGGGAAGCCCTGTAGAATGTAGCTATGGGTCAAAATCGACTCAATGGCAGAGGCCGCATAAACTACCCGTTTCCTGTTCAAGGCATCATCTCAGGAGGCAAATGATATCATTCTGTCTCATTATTGGTATCGTTAACTTTGATCACATGACTAAAGTGGTGTCTGCCACGTTTCTCCACTATAATGCTCTTATTTCCCTAGTTTGTGTTTACCAAGTACCTGGGAAGGTGATAGACTGAAAGTCTATGTACATATCCTGTTCGTTTGCAAACTTCCACCCAGGTCTAGGGTCTAATGATAATTCTCGCCTGGATCAGATGTTACTATGGTTGCCAAGAAGGGTTTCCTAGTTATTATGCCATCCTTCCACACTTATTAGTCACCACCCCAGTTCAAAAACACCTTTCTCCGCTTCTTTGGCATTTAATTGTTTATATAAGTATGGGAACATGGATGATTTTAAATCATGTGTCACAATCAATTGCTATGATCATTTATTTTGCTGTTCACATTGGCCAGTGGGATGCCCCTTGAGTTCTCTCCTCTCTCCCCACTGCGATTATGCTACTTATTTTAAGAAGACTAGGCTTCCATTTCATGGTTTACTCCTATCTTACTGATTTCATTAAAACAATTAGCTATGTGGAAGGCAACATTGCTCTAAAAGCCAAACTCTACAGAAAGGTCTTCTCATTGGAACGTAACTCCCCATCTATTTTCTGCCACGTAATAAACCTGTTTGTCTGGAGGAGCGGCGCCGCTGTAGTGTGTACGGCTGTGCGCTGCTTAGCCGCCACTTGGGCAACGTCCAGCCACATACCCTTCTGGGGCCAGGATAATGCTGGACGCTCATCTCCGTGTGGGAGCCCCACGGCTGCCCCGCTGCTGAGGGTGACCTAGAAGTGACACCTAGCCTTGCACTGGCTGAGAAGTCTGACTCTAGGAAAACCTTTCATGTAAATTATTTAGGTCCGACCCTAGGCAAGTATACGGCTTTGCCTATGGCCACGGCCACCTGAGAGGAAGCTGCCTTTCCCGCAGCAGGCTCGGGGCACAGCCAGTGCGTGCAGCGTTCTGCGGGAAGTTGTAGTGAAGGACTTGGGGAAACCCCTGGTCCAGCTAAGCTCCTTTATATATGTCCGTTTGTAGTCCAAACACCTCCATTTGAAGGTCTTACCAGAGGTCTTGGCTGAAGTGTCCCCCACTTTCAGCAGTTTTTTCTGCTTCTCGTCAAAAACGTCCAAACAAATGAGGCAGAAGCCTTGTGAGACAAAAGATCTAGGTTATTGAAGTAAGCGCTGCCTACTGCACAAGTACCAGAGTACTGGCGGGGCTGGGGGCTGGGGCTTGCAGGACCTGGCTGAGACGGACCAGACAAGACTCACCTTGCAGGCTTGCGTTAAGCAGCTTCAGGAGGTTGGATTTAGTCTATCGTGCCGGGCTGATTGATAAGAAGCTCGAACCGCGGAGATCTCGGGAGCTTCCTGGTTGATGAGAACATCTGCTCTTGGGAAGGTAGCACATCCCTTGGGACAAGGAAGCTCAGCGTTGAGAAATCTCCCACCTCCTCCTCTGTCAAGCTTCATTCAGATCTTTGTGGGTATCATAAACCTGTGGCCGTAAATATGACACATGCTGAGCCCTGTGCGTCCTTCCAGAAAACTATCAAATCAAATTGATACGCGCGCATCATCAGCATAGACGGCTGACGGCCTCGTGGGCTCCCGGGCAAGCGGAGGGGAAGGGGCCGAGGGGACAATCGGCTCTGCATTTGTGGCCAGGGGTCCAGAAGGTCGGGGTGTTGTGTGGACTCCTCAAACGTGCGCCTGGCACCTGCCCCTAGGGCAGTCTGAAGGCTAGTGTCCTTTGACTTTTAGCTCTGAGCGCTGACCTAGCCCTGGGCAGCGTGCGGAGGTCTCCTCTGGCCTCGGGGCTCCATGGGTGGCTGAGAGGGGCCCTGAGGCGCCTGTGTAAAACCTGAAACCTCTTCTGTCCTTCATAACAACTCACTTGGATCACAAACTAGGCTTCCGCGTGAATTCTTTCTCCAGCGAAGCCAAGGACCGAGGTATTTCCACCTGAGAAACCTAACAGCACCTCCTGTTTTTGCCTCTTGCTTGCACTGTGGAGAACGACATGATTATTGCTTTCATTTTGGCTCATTTGCCTAAGTGGTCATCTCAACACCTGGTGACTGGACGTAGGGGCTCAGCGACCATGATGGTCAATTGCGTCTACTGCTGTATGGATGGACACAGGGCTCAGGGACCTGCTCAGAACCTTCACATCCATGCCTGTGGTCGCAGGGAGTGATAGAAAGTTGTTTAGGGAACATTTCCGTTTCCAGGGCAACCACTGATCCTTCCCTGGAGCCCTGAGCTTCCTCACTTAGCTCCCCCGTGGGTCAACTGAGGCGCCCAACAGAGGGCTCTAAGAACGTGAGGGCCGCACTCACCGTGTTCTAGTGCCGGGACTGAAAGGTGTTGGACTCCATGTGTTGACCTGCACCCGGTGACTCTTGTTACCCCCTAGCAGACCCTTGAGCCTGCTTCACTCAGCAGCCTGAAAAGACCTCAGGCTTGTTAGTTTGGCAAAAGAAGTAGTAAAAGAAGTAATCTTGACAGACTTAAAGAGGATTCTTTAAGTGGTGCCCCGTGGGAAGTGTTACCACAGCCCCTTTCCTTCAAAGTGTCCGGACAATGGCTGCTTTGTCTATGGAGGAGGAGGGGAAAAACCCACACCTGAAACCAGCGAGGGGTTCAAATAATTTAACCACCGGTAGCTGCCCTAATGACCATTTTAAGTGCAAAAGACTATGCTAAAAGGTGGTTTATTATTTCATCAGTGATTGCTTAAATAAGAACCATGAAAGAGGTATGTAAAACTAGATTAAAAATGATTTTCATTAATATTTTTGAAATAATTTAATCCAAAATAATTATATTTATAATTATTATAAACTATTAATAATACCTGACAAAACCCATAAAACAGTATTTCCATCCTGCTTCTTGCTTGGTGAACTCACTGGCAAGATTCGGCATTTTCATTCAAGCACCATCGGCTGTGTGGTCCTTAACCATCTTTTCCCTGTTGGGGGAGGACCCCGTCCCTTTAGCGAGCCAATGAGACGAGAGTCAGAGTTTGCACATAGGATGTCCGTCTCAGAAACACCCCTTCGCCCTTCTGCTGAACTTCCCACAACTGCCCGAGTTCTAGCTCTTTAAGTACCTTCAGGAATTGCACGGGGCTGGCATGAAGGGCAGTGTGTTTGGGGGCACTTTTCCCCTTTACATTACATGTTTATTTATTTAAATAACAAAGGGAAGAGAATGGGCGGGGAGCGGGGAGGGAGGGGAAAATGAGGAGCTGATGCCAGGGGCTTAACTGGAGAGCAAATGTTTTGAGAATGATGAGGGCAATGAATGTACAAATATGCTTTGCATGATCTTGTATGAGCCCCCAATAAAATGTTTTTTTTTTTAAGGAAGAGAATGAAAGCGTAGTATTTCATCAAAAATGTTAACGAGTTTTATTAAAGGATAAACTATTGCAAGCAGAGTTCCATCTAATGTTTTCGACGATGGAACGGATATAGAGCGTTTAGAACACGCTCTGGCGAAGACGAACGTTAGAAGAGTCGGGAATGGAAATTTGGGATTTCCACAGTGGGGGGCTGCCCCGCTGCCCACCTCAGCGAGAACCCTGATCCCAAGGGCCATTGTAACAACGGGTCCGCCGAACTCAGCAACAAAAATCAGGCTTTGGTGTGCACTTCCTCAGCTGGGTCCTATTGGAACCCGACAGGTTTGACTCACCTGTCACATGCCTCCTGTTACCAGAAACATGTTTGGACTCCCCTGGAAGCTCAGAGCAGCTCTGTGAGCCATGCTGCCGCTCCCTTGGCTCTAGAGAGAGGACGGGGCACAGTAGTGACTAATCGAACTGTTCCCCAGATTCAGGTCCCTAGTTTTATCTATGCTGCCCAGGACAGTTACTGAGCCCAGTTAAACCTCCTCAGGAGGGCAGGTGGGTCAGTCTGCGACACAAGCCCAGTCTTAAAGGACATGCCCAGGCATGGAAAAAGTGACCTCCGCTGACAGCAAAGGCTGACCAGTGTGGTGTAAGAACGATAACCAGGCGCCCTCTCCTGGGCGACTTGAGTAAGGGATTCCCAAAGGATCCACTCAGCAGGGTACTCTCAGGTAAGGAGATGGGTGTGCTCCCTATAAGGAACTTACAGCCAAGGACCGGACCATGGGGGGCTTGAGCGATTGACTCCACGAGGGTCTCCCCAGGGGGGGGGACGACCCAACGGCTTGCACACGTGTGATTCCTACTGCTCCACTCAGTGCGCCCGGAGAGCCATTTTTCCAGACTGCTCAGCAAGTCTCAATGTCAGGTGGGAAGTTCAGTGGGAAGGTGGGAGAGAGAGGCAAGGGATCCCTGGCAGCGCTGGCTGCCAGAGGGGAGGGGCACAGACTGCGCTCCTCAGTTTTGCACCTGTGGCCACTACTCCTGCGCCCGTGCCAAGCGCCGACTGTGTGAGAGCCCACAGACCTTTCCCGTTATGACTCCCAACTCTTGACTGTATTCTTGGTATAGATGCTCTGTCTAGGTGCACTCCTGCGTGCCTCTGTCTCCAAGCTGTGATGGATAGTGACACAGGTAGCGCGGTTTAAATGGGGTGTGTGGAAAGTTGTGAACCTACTATTAACTGGTATCAAAAATAAATAGTGATGTGAGTCAGAGAAAAAAATATCCTCATTGCCTAGCTTAAGAAAACCAAAGCTCCCCATGAAATGATGTCTCATTCAAGAGTCCTGTCTGGTCTGTGTACACGGCTCTGGGCACCTGGATGCCCACACGCTGATTGATTATAGGGGTTCAATGTCATATGCCACCTGATAACGTGGCGATCACAAGGCTCATGACGGAGAGCTTTGATCACAACTGCTACCAGGGAGAGATGATCAGGATCAATTCGCCTTTCTATGGAGTGGGCTGTGATATTCCTTCACGTCCTCCCATGAGGTTATCCTGATTCTCTCTCATCAATGAGCGGCTTCCAAGTTGGATAAAGACCCACTCTTGGAGAGTACCAACCTTCCAGAACATTGAGAGCATCTTCCTGCGGGGTCCAGGTCAGGACATTGGCCAAAAGAGACTGGATGCCCTATTGGTCCATATGCAATGACATGATGGCACACATTTACCTAGACCTCTCCGCTTTCCAAAATTAATCAGACTAAGGATTAGGCTGGAGTTGCTCTGCCTACGGAGGGATTGGAGGTCCGATGTCAAGATTAGACTTCAAATGGGAAGGTGGCAGAGCATCGTATTTCTTGGACCCTTTGCATATGGTATGAGAACCTAGTACCCAAGTGAAATCCCTGGATAGAATCTGGGAAGGGGCATGGCACGCATTTACTATACCACCAGAAGGCCTGTCACCTTAGCGTAATGCCCGCACCCACAGGAGGACTTGGAATGGGTGCCCTGGACTTGCCACTTGAATGTTAGATTTCAGAGGCCTCTCAGTTCATCGACCAGAGCGCCTATGGCAGAAGGACACTGCTGTGGGCGCACAGTGTCCAATAGCCTTTGGCCTGATAACTTTTGGGAGTTGGCTCCAAAGGACACGGCCTCTGAGAAGCCATGACTGGGCTATCACTGGACTTCGTGAGATACTGAGGCTCCGACCCATGGCCGTGAAGCAGGCCGACGGCCAGAACGCCAACCATGCTGTGAGTCTGAGCAGAGGCCTCCAGTTGGGCGAGAGCAACTGAGGAAGCCTCTCCAGGGAAATGGAAACAGTGCCTGCAAGAGCGGCACGACGCAGCTCGGTGGGGATGTCGCAAATTCATGAAAAGTTCTTAGTCGTGTCCCTTCATCTCCCGCGAAGGACCACTGCCTCCCCTGGCTCAGTGGGTCCTTACCTACAGACAGCTTCTAGAGCTCTGTGGGCCTGTTCGTTGATGGCGCTCCCGCGTTGACTTTGACTGAGATGAAATGGAGGTGGCTCCCACCCAACTGAGAGCAACTTGTACATGACCGAGGGTAGTGAAAGTCCCACTGCAGAACAAGCTGAACATCCCAGCCACCCCAGCACACGGACCAGGTTATTTCTACACCAGCCCTTGGGCTGTGGCTTGGACCCAAATGCATATATGTGCATATATGTACACATCCACGTACATCCGCCACGTGGCTGTCAGTTTGTTAGGCTGGTGGTTTGTGTGTTGCTGTGTTGAGAAAGGCAAGTCACTGGTATAGTTCAAATATCAGCAAGGTCACTCAGAGTGAACAAGTTTCAGCAGAGATTCCAGACTAAGTGGAAGCGATCAAGAAGACTAGGCTGTCCACTTCAGAGGAACTAGCCAGTGGGGCGCACCGAAACCTTGCCAGTTACGTACGGCAAACCTGCTGAACAGAAGCAGGACGTTGTCAGAGAGGGGCAGCAGGCGAGCCCGCAGGGCAGAAGGTACTCAGAATGTGACTGAGGAAGAGCTGCCTTCTCCAAGTAGAGCTCCCATGGTGCTGTGGACGGAGTAAAGGCATCGGGCGGGACCTTCATTTGTGGAAGGGGCACGACTCAAATTGAGAAAAAAAACAACAAGCCAGCTACAGATATCAATGAATAAGTGGAACTCGGCATGTATGAATTTAGGAAAATTGGGGGTTTTCAAAACTAAAATGCATCAAGATTGATATTCTGGGCAGGAGTGAGCTGAAATGGATTGGTATTGGCCACGTGAATCAGAAAATCCTAGTTTACTCTGCGGGGAATGCCACATCAAGAGACTGGGATTGTATTCATCGTCAAAAAGGACATTTCAAAATCTGTCTCGAAGTACAATGCTGTCGGTGATAGGATAATGTAATCCCCATCCCCAATCAATACAGCTATTAATCAAAGTTATGCACCAAGCACAGATGTAAGTGACAGGGAAATGGAAGAACTCTACCAAATCTTCCTTCTGATGTTGGTCAAACATGCAATCAAGATATGCTGCTGCTGCTGCTGATTGGCATACAAACAAGGAGGAAACTAGGAGGAACCTAAATATGCTCTTGGTAATAGACACGAAGCTGGAGACCACGAGAGCATTTTGCCAGACCAACACGTCTTCACTGCAAATAGCTTTTTCAACAACCCAAACGGAGATTGTACGCATGGACTTCTCCAGCCGAAACCCACAGAAATCAAATCGACCGACCTCTGTGGAAAGACACAACGGAGAAGCTCAATATCAGCAGGTACAATCAGGCCAGGCGCTGACTGTGGAACAGACCATTAGTTGCTCATGGCTAAGTTCAGGGTGAAGCCGAAGAAAAATTTTTAAAGTCCATGAGAGCCAAAATATGACCTTGAGTCTATCCCACCTGCATTTCGAGAACATCTCCTGAACAGACAGGCTGCATTGAACACTACTGACAGAAGACCTGATGCGCTGAGGGGAGGCATTAAGATCAGACACGTAGAAAGCAAAAGGTCATTAAAGACGGGAAAGAAAGGTCAAAGTGGACATCAGAAGGAACTCTGAAACTTGCTCCTAGTCCAAGAGCAGAAGAGAACATTGGAAATGCAACAGTATCAAAGGCAGCTTTTCACGCATGACAAGGAAATGTGCAAAGGCCTAGAGTTAGGAAAGCAAGAAGGAAAAACATGCTTAGCAGGTCTTCAACTGAAGAAACGCAAGAGAAAATTCAAGCCTGGAGTGTGTCTTGAAAGATTCCTGGGCCAAATATTAAACCATGCAGGAAGCATCAAAAGGTGGGGAAACACACAGTCAGCGTACCAAAAAACATTAGTTGACATTCAGCCATTTCACGAGGCAGCATGCGATTAAGAACTAATGGTACTGAAAGAAAAAGTTCAAACGGCATTGGCAGCCTTCGCCAAAAACAAAGCTCCGGAAATTGGCGGAATACCAATGGAAATGACTCAGCAAGTTGCTGAAGCACTGGGAGCACTCACTTGTCCATGCCAGGAAATCTGGAAACATTTGGCCAGCTGACTAGAAGAAAGGTGACTCATCAGAATGCACAAATTATAGAACAACGTGATTAATACCACGTGCAAGTAAAAATTCGCTGAAGATCATGCAGCAATGGTTGCAGCAGTACATTGACAGGGAGCTGCCAGAGGTTCAGGCTGGACTCGACTCAGAAGAGAATATGGAGTCAGGGACACCAGTGCTGGCATCAAATGGCTCCTGCCTGAAAGCAGTGTTCAACTGTGTTGTCTAGAGAAACAAGACCAGTGACACATTGTATCAGTCTGGTCCTTTAGAGAAACAAATCCACAGAAACTCATATGTATATGAGTTTTATATAAAGGGTAAATGCGCATCAAGAAAACATCCCAACCCAGTGCTGCCCAAGCCCACAAGTCCAACACCAATCCACAAAGTCTTCCATCTCACAAAACACACACAATGATGCCGACTGCAGGAGGAAAGCCAAGTCAGTGGACGTGTAAGCATCTCAGCACCGGCAGGGGTCTCCACACGGCTGCTCCAGCACCCAGGGCTGCATGGAGGTAGGTCCATGCAGCTTCTCCTCGGGGATGTCTTGCAAGAAGTAAGCCTTGCCAGCTGAAGCAGGGAACTGGCTAAGGCAGCTGCACCCTGGTCCGACCATCAGAAAGTAAGGGACCTGAGAACTAGAAAGGCGAGGCTCTCCGAGCCATTTATCTCTCCACCCTTCAATTAACCCCACATGTGTTTATCGGCCAGGTTGACACAATAAACTCACACACATATATATAAGAGCTTTATATCAAAAGGTAATCTTATATCAAGAAGGCATGCATCTTTTTTAAAAATCATTTTATTAGGGGCTCATACAACTCTTATCACAATCCATACATACTTCACTTGTATAAAGAACATTTGTACATTCATTACCCTCATCATTCTCAAAACATTTGCTCTCCACATAAGTCCCTGTCATCAGCTTCTCATTTTCCCCCTCCCTCTCCACTACCCCCTTGGTCATGAACCCTTGATAATTTTTAGATTATTATTTTGTGAAGGCATCTATCTTTAAGCAAACAAAATCTAGAATGGTTCAGAGCACAGGACAGAGACAGAGGCACATCATCCAGATGAAGGAGCCCATTAGTACTATGTCATAATAGTGGTCAAGGATTTTTCGGAGATTTATGGACTTGAATAAGGGCAGGGGAGGAGGGCAAAGGAAGCTCACCAACCATGACTGGCAGCAGAGCAATCGATCAGTTACAAGATGACCACAGAGGTGGAAACAGGACTCTGAATGGGACACATACATTATGCTAGAAGAGCTCACAAAACTGGTTCAAGGGCCACACCAGGACTCAAAGCGGAACCCTGACTGAACAAAGTGGGCCCTACCTCAAGATTACCTGTACCCTTAAATTTAGGACTGAAATGCTCTGGTGGGAGAGGATAGCCACCCCAATTAGGAATGGCGATCATTGGACCTTGGGTGGGACTGCTGGCTCAGTGGGTGTCCAATGAAAGGGGTCTGAGCCACCATATATTCAGCACCTCCCTGCTCCCCTTGCTTTCATGGCAGGGATCCCCAGGGGATGATTGATGATTTTCATGCCCCCTTTTTCCTGTTGGTATTCAAAGTAAATCAGAGTTGTTCATAACCCACTGGCAAGTAGGTGGATTCTGGGCTCTCACTTAATTCTAGCCCCAATCCAAGAACAACTAGTTCTTTTCCCTCAACATTTTATTAGGAGCTCATACAACTCTTATCACAATCCATACATCAATTGTGTAAAGCACATTTGTACATTCATTGCCCTCATTTTCAAAGCACCTGCTCTCCACTTAAACCCTTGGCATCAGGTCCTCTTTTTTCCCCCCTCATAAGGCCTTGATAATTTATAAATTATTTTGTCACATCCTGCCCTGTCTAATGTCTCCCCCTTCACCCCCTTTTCTGTTGTCCGTTCCCCAGGGAGGAGGTCACATGCAGATCCCTGTAATCGGTTCCCTCTTTCCAACCCTCTCCCCTCCCAGTATCGCCACTCATACAGCTGAAACAGTTCTTTTAACATGGCCCTACTCCATACTCACCTTCATGCAATGATCACTGAAGATAAGGGTGCTACAGCAAAGTGTGATGAAAAAGTAGATGGTGCCCAGCTATCCATCGGAAGTGGCTGGGATCTTAAAGGCTTGTATTTAAATAATCATCTAAGTGAGGTGTCAACTAACCCCACATGAAACAAGCACACCAGCCTGTGATCAAAACATCCAATAACATCCAAATATGAAGGGAAAAGTATCAGAGCTTAAATTTCTAGAAATTTCCCAATTTCTAGAAGGCTGTGGAGGACGGTAGAAGCCCAAAATCCATCTGCAAGGTGTGCAGTTAAAGTAGGTCTCTGGCAAAGCCGCTCGAGCCACAGGGGACTCAAAAAGCTTCACTATCAGATTACTGAAAGCATGACCGTGGCGAATAGAACCATGATATAATACACTTGGTCAGCTGACCTCCCTCCACCAACCTGAATTTTCTCTCGGCTCAAATTACTTTGTTCCATGACAGAAATTTCTTCTCTGGCTTCTTACTCTTTAATTTTAGTCTCTATATGAATATTTTCTTCTTGCCGCTTTGTCTTTATTGTTTCTTTTGGGGTTCTCAGTTGTGAAGCACAGAAGCAGATGCACAGAGACATAACTGGTTCAATGGTTTATTGGGGAAGTGGGGGTGGGCGGGTGGAGGAGGGGCTTGGGGAGCAAACCGTGAACGCGGGAGCAGGTGGAGCATTGGAACAGATTGTGATGGTGTACATACAGCTCTTTGTTTAAATTAGATCACTTTATTGGGGACTCTTATGACAATCTATACAATTGTATCAGATATTTGCACACACGTTGCCATCATTCTTTTCTAGACACGTTCTTTCTATTTCTATTGAGACATTTCTGTTGAGTCCTTAGTATCAGCTCTTTTGTCCCTCCTTCTCCCCATACAACTCTTTTAAAAAGGGATTTAACAATGGAAGTGTATGATGTGGGACTCTATCAAGAAAAGTACAACAAACAAACCCACTGAACTTGACCGATGGTTACCATGGGTGGAGAGTTGCTGCGTAGGGGCCTCGAGTTTGTGTTACTGATGGCAGAAGAATCCGGAAAGGGATCTCAATAATGGCTGTACAACACGAAGCGCGTAATCAATGGATGAAATGATGCATGTAGAAGTTGTCGACTGCTTTGCTGTGTCTGTGCCGCGATCATGCAAGATAACTGCAGGAATACACCGAGTACGAGGAGGAAGATGCTCTAGAAGTGACTGTGGGGATGACTGCACAACTCTTCTGGATACACTGAATTGCTGAATTGTAGGATATGTGGCTAAAGTGCCAGTAAAATTTTTAAAAAATAAAATTGGTCCAGGGCCTTCCCACCAAGGCAGCCAGGGTGTGACTCGTGACTGCGGGACCAAGGACACGCAGACAAAGCCCGTGGAGAAGACTGCTCCTCCCTGGCTGGACTCCGCTTCCCGATGCACTCTGCCTGAGGGCAGTAGTTCATATCCCTGGTTATGGTCAGAAGGAAGTCAGTGGAGGTTTAAGCCACAGGGACTCGAAATAGATTTTGGCCTTTCACTGTTATCAACAATCTTTTACAAATCGGGTGCTCAGAATTTAAGCTCTAAAACAATCCCCTCCTCGGATCAAGCTTCAATCATTAACAATTGTTTGATCACACAGGCTGGTGTTCTTCCATGGGATGACACCTCACTTCGATGGCTGCCTCTTTTAAGACAAGCCTTGAAGATCTCAGGCGGGAGAAAGACTGGGCTTTCTACTCCAGTAAATAGTTACGGTCTCAGACCCACAAGGGGTCACCATGAGCCAGCACTGACTCGCTGGCAGTGTGCTGGGTTTGGGTACACATAGGCATTCTTTCAGACAGCCAGGCACCATCTGATTTCTTCACTATACTTGGCTACAGCATGCAGATCTTCAGTCATAGGCCCAAGGTTTGTTTATGATCTTACATCAGAGTTTACAAAGTTGTGTGCTAGCCAGTTTTATATTGCTATGCTTACAACGAATTCTTGCACATTTTAGGGAAAAGCTAATGAATCCCTTTGGAAGTTTGCAAGTCGTTTTGAGGATCCGTAAGGAGCCTTCGTGGTCCTGGCGGGCAAGCCTGGGCCTTCTAATCGCAAGGAACGGCCTCAGTAGCAGTGGGCTTGGCATTTGTACTGCACGATGCTGGGCGCTGAGAAAGCAAGGCCTTCACAGGAACGCCCTGCACCCTCGTACATTGCATGTGTTCGGCTTCTCCCCTGGACCAAAGAAAGAACACAGAGACCCTTGGCATACTTCAGTTTCCGGTTCCGGGTGGAGGCAGGAAAGTGAGAATCAATGAAGAAAATGGGATTCCCACCAGTCGGAGCTGGAGGGAGGGAGGGAGAGGTCTACATGCCGGACCTGGACCCGGAGTGGGTGAGTGAACGGGAAGGAGGGCAACATGGAGGAGAGAGGAAAACTGGGAAGGGAAGGGGCAGGAGTCAGGAGAAATGAGCATGAGGAAGTGGGCCGTGGGGTCTTTGGGCCTGAGGGAGGGTGAGTCAGTGGGAGCAGGGTCAAGATCTATAAAGAGTAAACAAACAAACAAAACAACCCTCCACCTAGCTCCATAACCCCAGTCCAGTCAACGCCACATGAGGCGCTGGCTAAGGTAGCTGTGCCTGAGAAGAGGATGCTTCACCCCCTCTTTCAAACCTGCCAACCTGCTCCTGGGTTTTCTGGGACCCTAGACCTATGTGGAGGTGGCAACAGCTTCTTTGATCCCAAGCACTGTAAGGGCTCACACGGGAAGCCACGGTGCTCCCCCGGCCTCTCGCGGCTGCTGCCGGGCCCTCACTCACCAGTGTGCGCGTGCGCGCAAGCCTAGTTTGGGGAGTTGGAAGACCTTCAGTAAGATTTCCCATAGCCCTGATGTGTGCAGGCATAGGGCTTCAGAATGTCGGTATTCTTCTGGAATTGATGCCTCTGGGCCTTCTGGTTCCAATTCTGCTCTTTTAGAGCTTGTCCTTGGGGCAAATTGACCTCTGAAAAGCACAGGAATTCTGAATAAGATGAAGAGGCATGCTGGGACTTGATCTGGTCCCCACAGAGGGTGTAGCTCCCTTCAAGAGCTGTCATGTGGCACCCATAGAGCGTCTGGTAGCTTCTGGAAGTTGTCATCTGGCCCCCGTAGGGCGCACGATCACAATTCGAGGTTTCCATTTGGACCCTTTTAAAACTTGTCCTCAGGTTCCCATAGAAGACATGACTATCATTAAAGGTCCTTATGTGGTCCTCATATAGAGACCGGTCCCTATGAAAGGCAGTCAGCTGGCCCCTGTAGGGGCTGTGATGACCACTGGAGGTCATTACCTGGCATCCTTGAAGAGCGGTCATCTGGTCTTCATAGAGGACATGGTTGCTATTGGTGGTGGTCAGCTGGTCCCCAGTCAGAGTTGTAAGCGGGCCTCCAATGAAAGCCTGAGCATCCCCGAAGGTGGTGACTCGGTCCCCATACAGGGTCTGGCCACCTCTTGAGGTGGTCATCTGGTGCCCATAAGAGATCTGGCCACTGAAAGAGTCTATCAGTTGACTCCTTTTAAGAGCCGTCATCTGGTTCTCATAAAAGTCCTGGTCATTACTGGCGGTCATTATGTGGGTCCCTCCGAAAGTTCCCACCTGGTCTCCGTAGAAGGCATGGTCTTGAGTGGAGGTCATCAGATGGCTCCCTTTGAGAGTTTTCATCTTGTCCTTACATGTCTGGTCTTCCCTGAAGGCCATCAGCTGGGCCCCATAGAGGACCTGGTGATCATTGGAGGTTGCCATCTGGTGCTCAGTAAGACCTGTCATCTGGCCTCCATACAGGGTCTGAGCAGCACTCAAGGTGGGTGTTTGGGTCCCATACAGGGTCTGGTCACCACTGAAGGTGGTCATCTGGTCCCCGTAAGGAATATGGCCATTAACAGAGGGCATCTGCTCATAGAAGGCCTGGTCACTGCGGAAGGCCACCATCTGGCCCCCTTGAAACGTTTCCATCTGATCTCCATAGAAGGCCTGGTTACTACTAGAAGTCATGAGCTGGTCCCCTTTAAGAGTTGTCACCTGCCCGCTGTAAAGGTCCTGGTCACCATCAAAGGGCATCCGTTGGTCCCCATAAAGGGTATGGTCACCTCTGGAGATTGTCATCCGGCCTCCACTGAGGGTCATCATCTGACCACCCTCCCAGGGGCCTGTCATGGTGTAGTCAATGTTGGTTGTTGTTCGGCCATCGATCATATTTGCCATCTGATATTCTGCTGTTGGTTTTAACCACTCCAAGGAAGAAGCCTTACTTAGACCCCCAAAGCTCCTATCAAGTGTTTTTGTTGAATTCTGGGCAAGAAATGGCCCAGGGATGTTAGCGCAGGCAGCAGCCCTGACCATGGGACTTGTGGAAGGCGGCGCCTGGTTCCAGACTGCCCCATGCTGACCCCTCTCGGCATGGGCAGTCAGAGGCATACAGAGCGGTTGCGCTGGAGGTGCCATGGTGTTGGCCTCTTCTGTACATGGCTCGGAGAAGCCTTGGAGTAATTCAATTTCTTCAAGTATCTCAAGGAAGGACTTCATGGGGATCTCGTTGTTGCCCAGTGAGTGGATCAGCTGTGAGGTCCTGCAAAACATAAGGCCCATCACAATTCAGTCTCAATTCCACCTATCTTTCCGCTCTATCCTGTTGCCCCGTCCTAGTCCAATGCCTAGAAGCCTGACATGACCTCAACGGGCCCCTCTGGACTCTGGAATGAACTCTATGTAGTACGCCCTCCACACACAGTCGAGTAACATTTCTATAGACCAGTGGAGATGGGAGACAAGCTGAGCGTATGAATGAACGTCCCATCCTGATAAGATAACTTACTTCTCCAGCCATCTGACCACAGCTTCAGTTAAAGTAATAAACTTTCCCCCCAGAACATATTAAAAATTGATGCATGGACGAACATTGATAATGTACACTTCTACATCAATCCTATAGAAATGTTTGCTTTAAATTTAATTAATATAGAACCATGCTTGGAAATAAGAGACACATTTTTGAAGGGACTTGAAGGAGGTATCCTAGAGAGGAGGGAGAGCCACTATTTAAGCAGGAACCAATGTCACATCACCCAGGGAAGCCATCAAAAGTTAGGGGTTTCCAGAGACAGCCCCACGGAAAGTCAACCCCTAATCGCATGTTAGGCTTACTTCTTCCCACTCAATCCATCCTAGTAGCAGCAGTGTTCAACTCGTCTTTGCCACCTTTCCCTCGGATGAATTGTGAGCGCCACAGAAATTGTCTGGTGCCATCAAAGCAACCCTCTGCACACGGAAACACTGCCCGGTCCTGCGCCACCCTCACAATGGTCCCCGTGCCTGAGCCCACTGTCGCGCCACTGCGCCAGGCCGGCTCCCTGAGGGCCTTCCTCTCTTTTGCTTCCAGGGACTGGTCTCTCCGGACAGATGAAGTCTCCCCATCCTCCATTCTAAGGAGCTCTCTGGCCTTGCGTCTTCCAAGACAAACGGCTGTATCCTTTTAGCAGTTCATGGCACTTTCAGTGTTCTTCTCCAGCACCACAATTCAAAGGCATCCATTCTCCTTCGGTCTTCCTCATTCAGTGGCCGGCTTTCACAAGCATAGGAAGCAATTGAAACTGCCACGACTTGGATCAGGCGCACCCTAGCCCTTAAAGTAACATGCTTGCCTTTTAATGCTCTAAGCGGGCTGCTGCAGTTTCACCCAGTGCCAGGCACATTTTGATCTCTTGACTGCTGCTTCCATGAGCACTGATTGTGGGTCCAAGCAAGACAAAATCCTGGACAACATCAACCTTTTCTCCATTTATCATGTTACTTTTTGGTCCGGAGGTGAGGATTGAGGTCTTCTTGACACGGAGTTGTACTCCAGACGCAGACTTGATCTTCATCCGCAAGGGCTTCAAGATGCACTTCCCCAGAGATGGAGACACCCCCAAGCAGCACCAAAATGCACCTCCAAGCAGCCTATACCCACCTCACCCCACCCCCGAGGACTCTGAGAGGGTGGGCACAGGACTGCAGCAAGGAGTTGCAAATGGAATCAGGCAAGGAGGACGCTCATTCAGTAAGAAAAGCGCTGCACTGTACCTTCAGACAATAAACAGCTGCCTGCTCTTAAGGAAAGGTCCAGTGCCGGCTTTGAAACAAACAGGACCATTTTCAAAGCAGTTTTGCTGTTCATGGGGCATATTCTGGCCAGCTAGAGGTTGTCTGAAAGACTGAAACCTTGATGCAAGGGGCTTAAGTGGAGAGCAAATGCCTTGAGAATGATTGGGGCAGGGAATGTATGGATGTGCTTTATACAATTGATGTATGTATATGTATGGATTGTGGTAAGAGTTGTATGAGTCCCTAATAAAATGTAAAAAAAGAAAAGAGAAAAAAATGATTAGGGCAAAGACTGTACAGATGTGCTTTATACAATTGATGTATGTATATGTATGGACTGTGATAAGAATTGTATGAGTCCCTAATAAATTGTTAAAATTAATTTAAAAAATAAAATAAAATAATAAAATAAAATTTAAAAAAAAGACTGAAACCTTGGTCGGATTGGAATGAGAGCCTTCACAGCACCGAGAGCAGACTGATGAGTGATGCGGTGGTTTCAGTGCTCAGCTGCTAACCGGAATATTGGCTGTTTGAGTCCACAGGCACTTAGAAGGAGACAAATGTAGCAGACAGCTCTCATAGAGATTCATCGCGCTGGAAACCCCTGAGGCGGCTCTGTTCTATGGGACCACTGTGGTTGGAACTGACTTGATAAAAACAGACTTTCTGTTAAGTTTGGGAACTGTTGATAAACTAAAACCCCAGTCTGGTGTGAACTAGAGACAGCAAAGGAAGAAGGCATGGCAACAATGTCTGAAGGCTGTGCCCACCGAAGAATTTCTTACAGAAATCAGCACTGTCAAAAGCACTGTACATTCACGGGAACTGTTAAATTCTAACGCCCTCATTTCAACAAAGATATCAAGAGTACATAAAGAAATGGAAATTATGGCCCACCCAAATGAACAAAATGAAAAGAGAAAAGTCATAGTTATTGATAGTACGCAATGAACAGCATGAAAGAGCATAAATACATTATTAAACAATCTGAGAGAAAGACAAAGAAACTCAGGAAAACAGCGCAGGAACAAAGCGAGAAGGTAATAAAATGTTAGTTACCATTGGTTCTGACTCATAGCAATCCCATGTACAATCGAAAAAAACACTGCCCACTCCCAGTATGCATTAAAGAAACAAAACAGAAATATTGGAACTGAGAGACACGACTGAAATTCAAAACACCAATTGGAACAATATAACAGCAGATTTGAGTTTGTAGAAGAAAGAATCAGCAATCTAAAGGATAAGGTCATCAAAATCATGGAGGCTTAGGAGGGACGAGAGAGAGAATGATTCAAGACTTACTAATGGAAATGTAGGACACCATTGAGTAAATTAACATAGGCAGCATAAGAATCTCAAAGGAAGATGAGGGAGAAAAGATAGACTATATGAAGAATGGATGGCAGAAAATCCCAAAGATCGTGAAAGACATGAATCTACAAATCCAAGAAGCCCAGTGACTGTTAAGTAGGATAAATCCAAAGAATCTATCTATCTATCTATCTATCTATCTATCTTTCTAACTATCTACATCTATTGTAATTAAACTCTCAAAAAACTAAGACTAGAGAATTAGAGGCAGTTAGTAACATATAAAGGATCCCTAATAAGATGAACGCTGACTTTTCATTAGAATCAGAGACTTCAACACAACACTTAGAATAATGAGCATCTAGAAAGAGAATCAATGAGGAAGTTAACAACAAACAACACTAAAAACCAACAGGACCTAGTACATCTTTCTCCAACTCACATTGGAATGAAACTAGAAATTAATAACAGAAGGAAAAATGAAAAATACACAAACAGGTGGGAATTTAGCAACACATTATTAAACAACCAACGGGTCAAGGATGAAATCCTAAGGTAAATCAGAAATTATTTAGAGTTCAGTGAAAGCATAAATACTAAAATTAGGAGATGTAGCAAAGGCAGTGCTCAGAATGAAGTTCATAGCAACAGATGATTACATTGAAAACATAAGTTCTCAAAGCAACATTTAACCACACCTTGAGGAGCTAGAAAGAGAAGAGCAAGTGAAGCCCAGAGTCACCAGGCAGAAATAACAGATGAATTAAGGACAGGCTACAAACACAATAGGGGACCAGAAATTGGTATTTTGAACATGGTTTTTTTCCAATTCTACCTTACAAACCTGGCTCGAACATGTTTTTTAAAAACCAACAAACCCTTAGCTAAACTAGCAAGAAAGGAAAAAAAAAAAGTGCAGATATTTTAAATTAGAAATAGAAATATGACAATTACAACCATCTCTAGAGACCAAAAGATCGGATGAGAATGCTAAACAACAACACATCAACAAATTAAATGTAATTAAGGGGTGTCCAGTCGGTCCTCCTCATAGCCCCCCTGTGCACAACAGAACAAAACACTGCCAGGTCCAAGTTCTGTGCCAACCTCACGATCATTGCCATGCCTGGACCCATTGTTGTAGTCACTGTGCCAATCCACCCGAGATGAAACGGACAAATCCTTAGAAACACGTGAAGTTCCTATATTGGCTCAAGAAAAACAGAAGAGCGTGTGGAAATGGTGGTCATTGGACCTTGGGTGGGACCCAGAACCAACACATATTTGCTACCCCAGTGCTTCTCTTGCATTAATGTTACAAGTATTCATCTGTTCCGCAAGGATCTTCCCTTGCAGGAAATTATTCAGGAAATTTCCCCCTGGCACCAACCCTCATGCTCTGTGCAAACAGAGCTCAATCATTTAAGAATTCAATCTCCTCGGGGGGGAGGGGGGGGCGGGGAATAAGGAGCTGATTCCAGGAGCCCAGACGGAAAGTGAGAGTTTTGAGAATGAGGAGGGCAGCGAATGTGTAAGTGTACTTTACACAATTGATGTATGTGTGGATTGTAATAAGAGTTGTACGAGCCCCAATAAAATAAAAAGAACAACTCATGGCTTGCTGTTCCCAGTTGGACTATAGGCGCATAAACCCTTTGACAGGACCTTGAACGCAGGGATTACTGATGCGACCAGTGCGATCAGCTTAGACCCCAGAGGGATGATGGATGACGTTTTCCTTTTGTTTGGGGGGGACTGCTTTGTTTTGTCATAATGAAACTATGACTTCTAAGGTAAATCTGAGTTTTCATAACAAGCAGATGGATCCTTGTCTCTCAATCTCAATTCTAGCCCAATCCAAGAGCAGCTAGTTTTCTGTTTTTTAATCATTTTATTAGGGGCTCATACAACTCTTATCACAATCCATACATACATCAATTATGTAAAGCACATTTGTACATTCATTGTCCTCATCAATCTCAAAACATTTGCTCTCCACTTAAGCCCCTGGCATAAGCTCCTCATTTCCCCCCTCACTCCCCGCTCCCCACACCTCATGACCCCTTGATAACTTATAAATTATTATTTTGTCATATTTTACACTGTCCAACATCTCCCTTCACCCACTTTTCTGTTGTCCATCCCCCAGGGAGGAGCTTTTATGTAGATCCTTGTAATTGGTTCCCTCTTTCTACTCCACCTTTCCTCTACCCTCCCGGTATCACCACTGGTCCTAAAGGGGACCATCTGTCCTGGATTCCCTGTGTTTCCAGTTCCTATCTGTACCAGTGTCCATTCTCTGGTCTAGCCAGATTTGTAAGCAGAATTGGGGTCATGATAGTCGGGTGGGGAGGAAGCATTTAGGAACTAGAGGAAAGTTCTATACTTCATCATTGCTACATCGCACCCTGACTGGCTCATCTCCCCAAGACCCTTCCGTAAGGGGATGTCCAAATGCCTACGGATGGCCTTTGGGTCTCCACTCCGAACTCCCCCTCATTCACAATGATAATTTTTTGTTCTGCGGATGCCTGCTAGCTGATCCTAAGGCAGCTAGTTCTTGTAACAGGGCCCTGCTCGATACTTGCCTTCTTAAAAAGATCGCAGTGCTGCAGCAAAGTGGAGTGAAAAAAATCACAAGGTGCCCAGCTACCAATCAGAATAATGACTGGGGTCTTACAGGCTTATATTCAAGCAAGCAGCCATCAAGGGAGGGGTCAAGTCAGTCCACAGGGCAGAAGCACACCAGCCTGTGTGATCCAAAGATGATAATAAAATCCAAATTTCCAACTACCATGATCCGAATTCTGCCTTGCAAGTCTGGATAGAGCAGAGGATGTGCACTGGTGCATATGGGGGCTGGAGGCACAGGGAATCCAGGGCGGACGATACCTTCAGGACCAGGGAGCGTGAGGGGCGATGCTGGGAGGGTAGAGGGTGAGCGGGTTGGAAAGGGGGAACCGATTACAAGGATCTACATGTGACCTCCTCCCTGGGGGACGGACAACAGAAAAGAGAGTGAAGGGAGACACCGGATAGGGCAAGAAATGACAAAATAATAATTTAAAAATTATCAAGGGCTCATGAGGGAGGAGGGAGCGGGGAAGGAGGGGAAGAGGACCTGATGCAAAGGGCTTAAGTGGAGAGCAAATGCTTTGAAAATGATGAGGACAATGAATGTATAGATGTGCTTTACACAATTGATGTATGTATGGATTGTGATAAGAGTTGTATGAGCCCCTAATAAAATACTTTTTAAAAAATCCAAATTTGATTAAGGGAAATATATCAAAGCTTAAATTGTGAACACCCAATTTGCTGAAGGCTGTGGAGGACAGTGGGAGCACAAGCTCCATCTGCAGAGTGTCCAGTCAGAGAAGCAGATCCATCTGGCCACAGTGAAGGGACAAGGTACAGCTTTGCTAAGAGAGATTACTGTTCACTTGCTTATGGTGGGTGCAACTACAGTAGCATGCACCTAGTCACATGCCCTCCCTCTTTTATTTATTTATCTTTTCTTTTTTTTGTTGTCAGTTAGTGAGTTTAAGTGAGAGTAAGTTAGTGAGTCATTGAGAGTGAGTGAGTGAGAGAAAGTGAGTGAGAGTGAGAGAGTGAGTGAGTCAGTGAGAGTGAGAGAGTGAGAGAGTGAGTGAGTGAGAGAGTGAGTGAGTGAGAGAGTGAGTGAGTGAGAGAATGAGTGAGTCAGTGAGAGTGAGAGAGTGAGTGAGAGAGAGTGAGTTAGTGAGTGAGTGAGAGTGAGAGAGTGAGTCAGTGAGTCTATTTATTTTGCATGCCTTCCCTCTTGATCCAGCATGAATTTGCTCTAGGTTTAAATATTTCTCTCTTGTTTCATGGCAGAAAATTTCTCTCTGGCTTTTAAAAATACTCCTGGTGGCCTTTTCTTTCTTACTCTTTATGTTTATCCCTATAGTATTCGTTTGTATTTCATTTTTTAATTATTGCTTCTGCAGGTTTCCCACTTTATGAAGCACAGAAGGAGGGAGGCAGACAGTAACTGATTTATCAAGGTTAATCAAGGACGTGGGGTGGGGAGGGTGCGGGGAACTGGGGAGCAAAAAAGGAAATGCAGGAGGGGGGAGGGAGCACTAGAACTGATGGTGATGATGTAGATACAACTCACATATACATGTATGTATATATATATATATATATATATATATATATATACACACACAACTCCTTTTAAAGGAGTGAACTGTGTAAGTGTATGATAATACAAAACTATTAAAATGATCACATATAAACAAATTCGCAACAGCAAAAAAGAAAAATAGAAGATCTCAACAAATTCATATGTTAATTAGTAAAACAAGCAAACAAACAAAACCTTCCTAATAAACTCCTCAACCAAGTGGCTTCACTGGGCGATTCTACCAAACATTTATAGAAGTGATCCTAATTCAAATCTTCTCAGATATTTTAAAATAGAAACCCAAGCCAAAAATTACTGCCACTGAGTCGCTGCCAACTCATAGAGCCGAGTTTCAAACTGCTGACCTTGCAGTTAGCAGCCTAACAGGTAACTACTGTGCCATGCCAAAGAACAGAGGAAAAATTACTTCATCCCTAGCATTTCTGAAGCCAACGCCACTGCAATGAATAAAACCTACAGACCTCTTATGAACATAGATGCAAAGATCCTCGACAATATACTAGCAAATTCAATCCAAAAGCTTAAAGTGACTCAAAGGAAATTGTCCCGAATGAGAGAATGGTTCATCATTAGAAAATGAATGCAAGGCAGCAACACGGAGCCACTCTCGACCAGAGACACAGAAGTCTGTGCTACAGAGACCAACACTAACTACAGGCTGGGCGGGGGGCCGGCCTGCTGCGCCCCTAACGAAGCAGACCAAGAAGGGATAGAAAGAGCAAGGAAGGAGGATGTCCCTGCACACTGACGCTAAGGCACAGCTTGAGGCCAGATGTCCCCTCGTCGGAGCACACCGTGACAGAAGTCAATACTGGGAAGCACGGCGGGCCCGGGCCGTGAGTCCAGTCTGACCACCCCCACAGTGGGGCGAGCCAAGAAAAGCACTTAACAGATCAGCAATGGGAATAATGCAAAGTCCAGTGAGGAGAGAGTCATAAAGGTCAGCAGAGAGACCTGGAATTATGTGTGTGTTGGGCATTTTTTGCTAGTTTCACCCCCCCTTCTTTTATTTTATTTTATTTATTTTAACAATTTATTGGGGCTCATACAATTCTTTTCACAGTTCATACATATACATACATCAATTGTATAAAGCACATCTGTACAGTCTTTGCCCTAATCATTTTTTTTCTCTTTTCTTCTTTTACATTTTATTAGGGACTCATACAACTCTTACCACAATCCATACATATACATACATCAATTGTATAAAGCACATCCATACATTCCCTGCCCCAATCATTCTCAAGGCATTTGCTCTCCCCACTTACCCCCCCCTTCTTTATTCAATCATTTGTTTTGTCTGTTATTGCTGTCTGGCCTACCTATATAAGATAGACATGGGAAGCAAGCCTGAGAAAGCAATGGGGGCAATAGCAATCTAGCTGAGAGGAATCACTAAGAGGCAGAAGAAGGGTGAGCATGATGGTGGGGCCGGAAGAAGGTAAAAGTAACAGAGGAAAGATCTAGGAAGCAAAGCTATGGATAGAGGTATAAACATAGGTGTGCACTTATGTGAATATATTAATGTATAAAAATAGAGGTATTGGCCTAGGTACATATATTTATATGGCAATACACTGAGGAAGGGACGGACTTTGGGCCTCTGCTCAAGTCCTCCCTCAAACAAGAACACTGTGTTCTACAACCTGGCATTCTGTGATGCTCACACTCACGACAAAATGGGTGCATAATCAAATGTGGTGAAGAAAGCTGATGGTGCCCAGCTTTCAAGATAGAACATCTGGGGTCTTAAAGGCTTGAAGGTAAACAAGCCGCCCTCTAAGGAAGAAGCACACCAGTCTGCAAAATGAAGTGTGGAAGGAATCAGGTAGCAGGCACCAGAAGACCCAAAACAAAACAAAAAACATCTTGTTGGGTCACAGCAGAGAGCCCAAACCCATCTGTAGGACAACAGGACGGAAGGGTCACAAGGAAGGGATTAGTCAACCAGGGCGCAGTGTAGCACCGATGATGAAACACACACTATTCCTCTGGTTCCTTGAGGCTTCCTCACCCCGCACCAACATGACCCCAGTGCTGCCTTCCAGTTCTGGCTAGACTGGAGCATGTACACTGGTACAGATAAGAGCTCAGAACACACGGAATCCAGGTCACATCAACCCCTGAGGCACAGAAATGGAAGTAGCGACCAGGACTGTAGTGGGAAGAAGGTGAGGGGAGGAGGGGAGGTAGAGGGAATTCAGTGCAATGATGGATGCCGCATAACCTCCCTTCCCCCCCAGGTGGAGAGACAGAAATGTGGGTGAAGGGAGACAGCAGTTGGTGTAAGATATGAAAATAAGAATAATTTATCAAGAGGTCACAAGGGTGGGGGGAGGGAAAAAAGAGGCACAATAGAAAGTAAATGTTTAGAAAATGATGATGGCAACATACGTACAAATATGCTCGATATAATCAATGTATGAAATGCTATAAAGCTGTCAGAGCCCCCAATAAAATGACTTTAAAAAAGAAGAGTAACCCAATATACAACATTAGTAGAAAAGGGAAACAGCCACTGATCTCATTTGATGCAGCGGAGCACTTGACAAAACCCAGTGCCCTTTCGTGACAAACATACTCAACAAGCTAGAAATGGGGGAACTCCTCAATCTGATCCAGGGTGTTTAAGAACTAACAGGCAAAGGGAGAAAACTGCGAGCTTTCCCCTGAGGATCAGGAACAAGATACAGATGTCCACTCTCACCACTGCTGCTCAGTGTTGTGCTGCGTCTCCTAAGCCGAGTAATGAGGCAAGAAGAAGAAATAAAAGCATCCAGATCTTCAAGAAAGAACTATCCATTCTCACAGAGGACGAGAGCCTACATATGGAAAGGCCAAAGAATCCACAAGAAAGCTAGCTTCCAGAATTCAGGAGGGGGCAGCATGCAAGATCTACAGACATAAATCAGATAGGTTTCTGAATATCAATCTCAAAGCTCACTGCCATCGAGTCAATTGCGACTCATAGTGACCTTAAAGGGCAGAGGACAAGAGACTGTAATTCTCTGAGAATAGAGAGCCTCCTCGTTCCCCCTCAGAGCAGTTGGTGGTATGGAACTGCTGACCTTGTGGTGAGCAGCCCAATGCATTACCACTACGCCACCAGGGCTCCACTCCATACATCAGCAGTGAAAGTTCCTGTGAAGGAAATAATTGCATTTATAACAGCATCTGAAAGAGTAAAATACTAGGGATAATAAACTTATCAATGAAAAGTTTACACGCTGAAAGTTTTACTTTAAACGCTAATAATAAACTGATATAATGACCTAGCTACATGGAAGGGCATTCTGTCCATGGGTTGAAAGCCTTGTTAAGGTGTCAGTACTTCCCAAAACACCCGATAGATTCAACACAATCCCCACAAAAATGCAGACAAGGTTCACAGTGCACGCGACTGTAAGCCCCACCAGGTGTTCTTCCGGAGAAAAGAAAGACTTGCCAGTCTGCTTTTGTAAAGACCTGGTGCCATGGGGTAAGACCCCTGGGGACTCCTGGGGACAGTGTAGTACTGCCCTCTAGGTTTCCCAAGGCTAGAGTCTTAAAGGGGCCCTGGTGGTGTAGTGAGTTGGGAGTTGGGCTGTTAGCCGTGAAGTTCAGCAGTTCAAACCCACTTGCTGCTCGGAGGGAGAAAGATGAGGCATTCTAGCCCTGTAAAGAGTTGGGGTCCGCTCTGTCCCATGGGGTCAACTAGGAGTTGGAATCACCTTGATGGCAATGAGTTTTAAGCCTTCAGAGTGGAGAGCGGTGACAGCCTGGCTCAACTGGTGTGCCACACACTAGCGCTTTAAACACTTTAAGTCAGTCAACTCTCTGTTGTGAAATTAAGTTAGAAGAGCTTCATTTTTTACACCTATATGAAAAGGCTTCAAAAACTTCTTTGGGAAAAAAAAGTTTGAAAAATGTCATTAGGGCCATTTGCATCACCGAACCGCCTCAAACCAACCACCGCCCAGGGCATCCTGCCTCATTCTGACCCTAAAGGACCAAACAGATCTGCCCCAGAGGGGTTCCAAGGCTGCACATTGAACAGAAATAGCCATCAGAGCTTTCTCACTGGGGGGTGGGAAGAGCGCACCTTTGTTTAATTGTGAGGGGTTAAACGGCAGCATCCTCAGGGCTCTGCTCCGACTCTCCTTAGAGCTCCGCCTTTTCCAAAGTTTCAGGCCTTGGGCATTCAGGTGAGTCCCTCAGGGCACCCACATTCCAAAGGCAAGTCAGTTCACCCCACCCCACCCTTCCTCTCAATCACGGCTCCTTCCCCAGCACCCCTAACCACCCAGTAACTTCCCTCACCTTGACTTCTGGCGGGAGTGGCTTTCAGTGCCCTTTGCCACATCTTGGTCTACGGCAGCGGTTCTCAACCTGTGGGTCTCGACCCCTTTGGGGTTCGCCTAAGACCATCAGGAAAACACATATTTCCGATGCTCTTAGGCACCGCTCCACTATCCGTCTGCAGGCGTCCCGCCCACATGCAGACACGCCCACATACGAGTGCCCGGCGTGAAGACTGTTACCCATGCTGCACCATGCTTCCAGACAAAAGTTCATTGATTTGTCACTAGGAATAAGTATTTCACAATCTAGACTGGCATACTGCTTTTGTGATTCATCACGATGCTCCCATGATGTTCAGTTTGTAGCAATGAAAATACACCCTGCATATCCAACCTTTACAGGGCCATTCGTAACAGTAGCAAGTGAAGTCACAAGGAAAATCATGTTCCGGATGAGGGTCACCACCCCAGGAGGAACTGCGGATAGAGTCGCGGCAGGGGGAAGGTGGAGAACTGCTGGAGGGATTCCAGGACACGGGTCAGCCAGGCTAGCAAGACCCACTCCTGGCTGTCTCCACTGCAGACAGTGGGGGGCATTCCCAGGGCGGGCCTCCACGGCGCGGGGAAGGGGGTTCTCCATAAACCTGCCTGGGAGAGACAGGCACCCTCCCGCGCCATCCCCACGCTTGGACTCCCCTTGCTGGTTTCCCCCAAGCCCTCCACCTGGGAGTGTCTGACTCCTGCCCACAGCGCTCACCTGGGCCCAGGCGTCGGGGTGCAGACTCCGCAGTCGGTCGGTCTGGCGGCCCAGAGGACGGCTCCGTCGGCAGGGCAAGCTGAAGCAGCACCAGCTGCAGGTGGGGAGGGAAAGGGGTCTTAAAGCACTGGGCCAGGGGCACGCCTTTGGTTAGCCACGCCCTTCACAAGATGCCTCATTTGCAAGGTCGTCCCAGCCACCCCCTCAGGGTGGAGCCTGCGAACACCTTCCAGCCCCTGGGGTGGGGGTTGACTTCTCTTGGCGGGCGGAGGGACTGCATGCAATACCCACCAGGTCAGACAGTAGGACAGCCTGCCCACCCCACCCCAGGGCTCCGTGTAGGCCGGCGGGTCTCAGCCCTCCTCGTGCCGCGGCCCTTTAGCACAGGTCCTCCTGTGGCGGTGACCCCCCCCCAATCATAACATTATTTACGTTGCTACTTCGTCACTGTCATTTTGCTACTGTTATGAATCGTCATGTAATTATCTGCTATGCAGGATGTATTTTCATTGTTAAAAATTGAACATAATTAAAGCATAGTGATGAATCACAAAAACAATATGTAATTATATCTTATGAAATATTTATTCCTAATGACAAAGAAATGAACTTTTGTCGTGTAGCGTGGGTAACAGTCTTCAGGTGTCTGCATGTGGGGGGACTGACCCTTCTGGAGCCGGACAGAGGAGCCGTGTCTCGCTTCCTAGGAACATCAGAGGGAGATATGTGATTTCCGATGGTCTTTGGGAACTCCTGTGAAAGGGTCGTTCGACCCCCAAAGGGGTGGAGACCCACAGGTTGAAAACCCACTGTTCTCTGCAGTGAAGCAATTTACAGGCACTTCCTGGAGTTCTTTGAAGTGAATCGTGTCTTGGGCATCCTGTGAGGCGGAATAGAAGGCCAGAGAAAAGGCAAACCGGTCCAGTGCTTGACTAAACACGGTGTGGGGGGGGGGGGTGTCTGCGCCTGTGGAGCCGAGCAGCCACTCATGCTGCAGGCTACGCCTCGAGAGCTCTCGCCTTAAAAGACGACTTCTCATCTGGGGCTTCATCCCCTCTGCCCGCCCCACCCCCAAAAAGTGGCACTGACATTTGTGGATGTTCTGTTTCCCGCACACACTCCCAGACAGTACTGCCCCTAGCAGGCCCTGGCCCACGCCTGTGGGAGAGACTCAGGTCTAGGGGAGCATGAGTTGCCCTGGCGCCTACTGATGGCACCGCAACCCCACGGGGTCCCCACTGCCTCTGGCCAGGCATTGACTCACCAGCCCTGGACCTCAGGGACGGCCGCTCACCGCCACCTCACCAGTGTTTGCCCCTAAAACAGGCAAGCCTCCTTCTGGACAGCTTTCATTTGTGGGTCCTTCCATTACATCCACACACTTGCGAGGTGCCCAGGGCTCCAGGGGGTAGACTAATGGAGCGCTCCCCAGGACCTGTTTGCACCCCACCCGGCCTGCTGCCCTGTTGCTCAGAGTGACTACCAGCCGCGGGGCTTCTGTAGAGATGTCACCCTGTGTTCGAGACCCTGGGGCCAGTTCTCCTCTGGCTGCAGGGTGGCTCTGAGTTGGGGGCCAGTTGGAGGGCACAAGGGCCACCTTCTATTACTCCAACCCACAGGCCCTTCTGCTGTTTGGATTATAAGCCCAACACCGTGTGTTTGCGTGGCTTCCAACACTGGGCAAGCCTGCAGTAGGGAACCCGAATGCTCCCTGGGGTCTGGAGCCGAACAGTCTTTACTGGAGCAGACTGCTTATCTTGCTCCGGCAGAACCGTGAATGGCTTCAATTAGCAGTTCAATGCTAAGGCGACTCTCCGCCTTGTTTGGGGTGTAGAAGAAAGAGCTGACCGGCAGCTCCACCGGGGCCAGATTTCCATCAGTCCGTATGCGCTACGCCCTTTGTAGTTCTTCTAAAGCACTTGAATCTGACTTTACTTTTCAATTTAAATGAACTTGTTAACATACACGGATTCAGGGCGCCAGCTCACTATTGTCTATTTCCTCTTCCTCTCTTCTACTTCTCTCCCCGCCCCCCTTCTCCTACCAAATTGTAAATTAGGTGGCATTGTTGTTAGGGGCTAGAGCAACCTTATGCACAACAGAACAAAATAATGCTGGTCCTGCGCCCTCCTCACAATGGTTCCTTGTTTGAGCCCATGGTTGCGGCCACTGTGTCCATCCTTCCCTGTGGCTTTCCCCTTTTTCACGATTCTCCCCGCGCCCCACCCCCTCTACTTTACCAAGTCTGAGGCCTTTCTGCAGGGACGCCCAGCACATCTCAGTTCTTGAGACGAAATCTCGCCACCCAGTCGTCTAAGGAGCGCGCTGGCAGAGCTTCTTTCCAGGCAGATCCGTGCCCTTTTGACAGACAGCTCGTGGCCCTTCCCATCGTTCTCACCAGAATTAGGTAGGGCTTATACTTCAGATCATCAACTTTGCATTCAATAGTTGAGACTATCAAGCCCCATCCCAATAGCCCATCCCTCACCCATTCCTGGACTTCCCTTCTCCCGCTGGTGGACTGTTTGCTCCCGTTGCACCCCAGGGAGAACACACCAGCCTTCTAGCTCCCTGACCTACCCTCCTTAGCAATCTCCAAAGTCGGTGCCTTTGGACGAACTCTGTATCTCGGTTTTATTTTTCTTCTAACTATAACAGTGTGCTTGCATTTGACCCTCTGTGATCGGAGGCTTTCTACTCTCCTACAGAGAGAGTTACTGTCGCCGCCACCTACTGAGTCCATGCTGCCACGATGCGCGTTTGGGTTGTCTCCAGCTCCTTGCTACTGTGAACAGTGCTGAACGTGATTGTGCGTCTGTCTCTTCCTGCTATGATTCTTACTTTTTAAAAATCATTTTATTGGGGGCTGATTCTTACTTTTTTTAAGGATGGCTGGATCTGTGGACTGTCTGTTCCTGGCTATTTGCCGTGGCAGCACATCAGGTTGCACAAAGGCGGCTCACTTTTACAGTCCCATCATCAGCCCTGGTGGCACAGTGGCTAAGCATCGGGCTGCTCACCTGGAGGTCAGCTTTTCGAAACCACCAGCTGCTCCATGGGAGAAAGATGAGACTTTCTACTGCCATAAATAGTTAAACCAAAAAAGTCAAGCTCACTGACACCAAGTCAGCATCTCCTGGAGATGCCCTGTGGATTTCTGACCCTCACTGATGGAGGCCCTGGGGGCCCAGCCTTTCTCCTGAGTTGCTGCTGGTCTTCTAGCAGAGGTCTGACAGTTCACCTTTCGTGACTGGAGGCTTTGTACGCTCACAAAGATTTACCTTCTCGGAAACCCACAAGGGCAGTTTGACCCTGTCCTGGAAGGTCAGCATTGACTCGAGGGCAGTGAGTTTGGAGGCCAGTAGTGTATGAAAGTCCCCGTCTCTCTGCAGCCTTTATTTTACTTTATTGAACGTGGCTGTTATTTTTGGCATAAGATGATATCTCCTCCTTGCGTTGATTTGCATTTCCTGGATGGCTGGTGACCTTGAGCATTTCTTCTTCACCTGTTTGCTGGCCATTTGGTTGCCATCTTTGGTGAGGGGTCTGTCCATGTCCTTGGCTCACCTTTTCATCGGGGCTTCGTCCTTTCCTTAGTGAGGTGTTGCAATTTTCTAGAGATTTTAGAGAGAGTCCCCTGTCAGATCGGCCATTGTAAAAGATTTGTTTCCCTGCTCCGTGGGTGGATTCTGTTTTTATGATACACATCCGTTTCTTACTATTAGTAGGTCTCAGTCATTTAGCTTGTCACCAACCTTGTGGTTCCTTTCTTATGTTGAACAACGGGTGCTCTGTCCTGCAATAGGGCCATGGTAGTGGGGCCCCTATTCTCTTATGGATGACCTCCATCGCTGAGGGATTTGCGTTTAGGCCTTTGTTCCATCCTGAGTTCATTTTTGTACCTGGGTGAGGTACGGGACCTGTTTCATTTGTCTACACATGGAAATCCCACTGTGACAGCACCATTTGTTGAAGACACTAGGTCTAAACTGATTTAGCGTTTCTATTTTTGCCCCTTTGTGGAAGATTACTTGTTTGTAGGTAATAAAATTTATTCCAGGGCTCTCTGTTCTGTTCCCCTGGTCCATGGATCTACTCTTGCTCAGCACCAGGCTGTTCTAACCAGCGTGACTGTGGGGTAGGCTTTGAGGTCCAGAGGGGAGAGGCCTCCTGTGTCTTCTTAAGAAGTGCTTTGCTTATCCTGTCTATCTCCCCTCTCCAGATGAAGTGAATAATTCGTTTTTCCTTTTTTTTAAAGAATGAAAGTGAGCTCTGCATTGCCATTACGTTGTACTTGTGAATCGTTGGGCATTGCTTTGTTTTTCACTAGTTTTATGGAATAACATACCATTTAACACTTGGATCACATCAAGGACAGTCACACCACCATCAGCACCAGCAGTTTGAGAACGTTTCCTTCATTCTTGTCCTTCTTATTAGCCCCCCACTCCCCCCACCTCCCTGCCACACCCCCACTTACTGTCTCTACAGATTCATCTATCCTGCATTTCATACACAGAAAAACATGGAAAAAACAGCAAGCAAACAAATAAAAACTAGCAAGCATAATAAAGCCAAACAGACTAAAACCTCAATTGGAAAGAAAGAAAAATAATTTTTAAAAAAAGAAAGCAGAAAACATTAAAAAGTAGAACAAATGTAAATGGCTCAACGGGAAGATCCCATGATCAAAGATAGTACATTTTGTCGTAGCTATGGCGACCAGAAACGATGTACACCGCTCTCTGTCTGCTAACAGGGCTGTCCACGTCCCTGTGCGGACCCTGCAATTTCATCCTGGGCTCCCACTGTTCACGGCCTTCTGCACCCCAGGTGTCCACATTTTAAGCTCTGATGCCATCTCTTCCTCGCTTTTGGATTGTAGCTTTTTTGCAATCCTTGGGTCACACCGGCTGGAGTGTTTCTACCATGTGGACATAGTTGGCAGCTCACTCGGGTGGCTGCTGGCCTGGAAATAAGGCTTAAAGACGCCAGGTGCTATTTCTTCTAGTAGCCGGGCTCCATCTAGTTTCTTCACCACACTTTGCTACAGCACCTCTGTCTTCAGTGACCTCCTCATGAGGGCGCGCATCAAGCAGGGCCATGTCATAAGAACCAGTGGTTCTTAGATTGAGGCTAGAATTAAGTGCAAGCTCAAAATCCATTCATACATCTATATTTTATATATTCTCTATGTCTCCGGTTCACTTTAGAGCAAGGTGACCAGACGGCCGCTTTTGGCGGGACAGTCCCGATTTTGAACAATTTGTCCCACGTCCCGCGGCATTTTTAAAAAGGTCCTGATTTTTGGAAAGAATGCACGACAAGCTAGGGAATGATGGGAGAACGGGAAGGGAACATACGTAATACATAACGCCATTCAAACAGCTGCTGATTTGTTGCCCGTAGATGAGGAAAATGTTGTTATTGAAATATATTCTTATTTCTATATATACACTGTGTGCGTTGAAATGCTTAAAGAATTTTGTGAAACTGCGGAAGTCGAATATCAGAAAATACTTGGATACAGTAAAACGTGCTGGTTAGCTCTTTTGCCAGCTGTCTAAAGAATTTTGAAAATATACAAGCCTTTGAAATCCTACTTTCTATCACAGGATAAATGTCCTAGAATTTTAGAAGAGTTTTTTGAAAAAGAATCTTCAAAAATTTGGCTAGAGTTTGTACACAATCAAGCAGCTCTTTTTCAAAATGCTAGAAAACTTATTGAAGGTGACAAAATTTTGGTAATTGAAGTAGCAAATGAAGTTAAAATTTAAAATTTCAGTGTCAAGAGTGGTTGGAAAATAATTTTCTTCTGCTAACTGTCTGTAATAGTAATAAGCCAGCTAGAAGAACAAGGTGCAATAAATCGTGCAGATATCATGAATCACGTTAAAAAGTTCTATAGTAACTGCATAGATTATTTAGAAGAGTGAACGGTACCTTACAATGATATTGAACATTTTCATTGGGTTACATTAAAACAAGAACTTAATTGGAATGCTGTGCAAAAATCATTCGATCATATTACTCAAATTTTCCCATATAGTAATATTTCTGAAAATGATCTTTTAATGAGGTATCATTATTAAAAAATATATTGACAAGGAAAAGGTTAAATCTTGGTCATCAGCAAAAGTCACAATAGAGAACAAATGGTTAGAAATATTTCATCATTTTGAAACAAACCATGTTCCATACAATAATGCGCTGTCCTTACCAGGAACTAATGCTGCAACTGAACGTGATTTTTCTACGCCAAATAAAGTGTGGACATCAGAAAAATCACAATTAAGTATTGAAACGTTGAAAGACATTTTATGTGAAATATAATTCAAACAAATTCTAATGAAATTTTTCATGACCTTTTAAACAATGACAGCAATCTACTAAAAAGCTTCACTCAAATGAGAAATATGCCAAAGAATAAAATACTATACATAATTTTAATGCATTATATTTGTAAATTGTACTTATGCTGAAATTTAAAATATATATTACAATACTACTTTTGTATTCTATGAAAATTTTTGTTGCTCCATATAGATCAAATTTTTAATCAAGAACCAACCCACCCCCATCCCCACCGCCACCCCTACCCCCCACCCCCACCCCTGTCAATGGTGTGCTGCTTTACCAATGTTAAAATCTGGTCACCTTACCTCAGAGCCAGCATTGTCATTTTAAGTTAGAGAACATTGTCAATCATCCCCCTGGGGCATCACATTCCCGGCCATCAAGCCAATACTCGCTCATAGTGTCCTTCTAGGGCAGGGTACAATTGCCCCTGTGAGTCTCCGAGTGTTGGGGGTCCTATTGACAGTTTGCGTCTCAGCTAAGGGGTGTTATTAGAGAGTAATTTAAAGGGAACTTGATTCCTTTCTAGAGGGTCTATACCTACTGGAAAGAATTTCTGTCTTTCCAGGGTACGTATTCCAAGGAGATCCCCACATCCCAAGTATTTACTTCTAGCCTTTGGTCTAGCTCTCTGCTTCAGACAGATGTTTTGTGTAGCAAGTTCTGGATTCGACCAAGACCTGTATGGTGCCTTGTATGGACGCCGAGGATGCACAGGAGCCCCTGGGAGAAACGCCTTGCTATGGTGGGTTGGGAGACTAGGGGAGAGAGGCCAGAGAAGCCTGATGGGCACCAGGGAACCTAGGTACTGCTAGTGCTCTGGTCTCTGGAGACCGGTCTGCCTGGACACCCCATCTCGAGTTGTGCTGTCTTCCCCTCCATCGGAGGCAGTTGCTATCATGGGATACAGTTATAATCCAGTCTATTTTTAAATTTCCATCCCTGTAAGTGACGTAGTGCGTTGTTACTCACAGGTATGGAAGTAAGTGACAAAACGCCGTTATTCGGCACCTATTTCGAAACTTGTCTTTTTCCACCAGCCCTTCTCCTGTGACAGCAAGGCTGGGGTGGTTAGGTGCCACCCAGTGGGCTCTGGGCCCTAAGGACAGTAGGCACGACAGAAGGAGACGCTGCCTGGTCCTGGCTGTCCGCACAACTGCTCCTCTGCTTGAGCCCATTGTTGGGGGTCTTCCTCTCTTTTGCCGCCCCTCGGCACCACCACGCGTGAGGTCCTTCTCCGGGGACTGGTCTCTCCTGAGAAAGTGTCCAAAGTACGGAAGGCAAAGTCTCATCATCCTGGCCTCTACGGAGGCTTCCGGCCACACTCCTTCCAAGGACTGCCAAGGTCGTACTTCTTCCAGCCCCCCCTCTATGCATGTGAAATCACCTTATTTGCATGTGAAAATTGGACAGTGACTCAAGAAGACTGCATTTGAATGATGCAGTGGCAGTCCCATGGCCCCGTAAAGAACAAACAAAACCGTCTGAGGAGCACAGCCACAGCTCCTTAGAAGAGGTGCTCTGAGACTTGAGTTGTGTTGTTGTTTGTTGGTTTGTTTTTGGTGGTACCAGCCTGTGTTTATTGAAATAGGCTAGTCCTGCACAAGTCAATTAGTCAATACTTAGGAAGGTGTGCCCTTGTCCCTAGACAGTGACAACCACCCCCTCTGGCCCCCAACCGTGAATTGAAAAGGCACAGAATATGCATGACACAGGCTGGCCGGATGGGTGGGGGCTGGTGAGCAGGAACAGAGACAAAGGAGTGGGGCAGGGCCCACAAATGGTGTGTGTGTGTGTGTGTGTGTGTGTGTGTGTGTGTGTTGGGGAGGGTGGGCAAAGCACAGGGAGAGCTTGAGGGCTGCCTCAACCTCCCAGATTGCCCTCGGGTCCCCAGGAGGAACAGCTTAGGGGAAGGCATTGAGCCTGGGGATGCAGAAAAGAGGGTGCCTCTCCCTCCTGGGGCGCCCCCAACCCAGAAAGAGGAGCTTGCAGTCTCTGCCGGCTCACGTCCTTTGGCCGTGTTCTCAGGAGAGACCGGTCCTTGGAAAAGGACATAATGTTCAGCGAGGAAGAGGGCTTGGAGACAGAGGAAGACTGTCAGAGAGAGGACACAGTGGCTGCCACAATGGACTCCGACACAATCCTTGGCGGATGGCCCCACCGGCAGTGCTTCTTCTCACAGAGCCTTGTGTGAGTTAGAACTGACGCCGCGTCGCCTTGATACCTCCAGTTCTGATAAAACGGGACACAATGTCTTCTAACCTTTCCTTGCTATGTTTCCATCTCTCTTCTCCAACATTCACAGAACTGGTTCCCATTCCTTTTGATGTATTTGGTTATTTGTTCAGCTCCTTGGTACTTTTAAAAAGAAAGAAAGGAAAACCCGCTGACCACATTGGTGGCCTACTTGACCACCCAGCTTCCTCTGGCTAAGCCGTCAATTCTTTGGTGTTGGCCCTCCCATCCAATGCCATGCTGGCACCATTCACCAAATCCTACACTCCCACCTTGCTAACCACACTGCCTGGCCCACCAAACACGCGGCCCAGAGAGCCAGAGCCTGGACCTTGGGGAAGAGAAAGTGTGGGTTTAACTTTCAATATTGCAGCAATGTGGCTGTGAAATATGTCTGTCCTTCTGCTTCTTGGAAATGATTCAAGCTCGATTCAAATCAATCTCTACCAATAGATCTCCCAAGAGCACATTGCTCACAGTGTCAAGGGCAAAAGAACACCAGCGTCGCTTTGTGGATTAAAAGCTGGCGCTGCTGGGATTGGACAGAATATGTAGCAAGGAAAGGGGGGGCGGAGGCTAGAGTCCAACAAAGATCTGGAGACGGAAAATTCTCTGCAAAGAGATCTGTGGGGGCGGGGAGAGATCTATATTCACGTGAGACTGAAATAATTCCACAGACAGCCCTCCTCCACACGCTCCAAGCCAAATTGGGCCCCTAACTCTGCGCTCTTCTGGGCACTTATTATGGGGGTTCATTAGCAGGTCATTTCCGCATGGCAGACCTTCAACCAGACTGGTCCTCAGTCATCCACCCCAGGGCGGCACCCCAGGCAAGAACTTGGCTGGCATTCAGTCCCTTGTCCTAGTTTTGATCTTCTTGTTTGTTTGTTTTGTTTTTTTAAAAAAACATTTTATTAGGAGCTCCTACAGATATTATTACTATCCATCGTTCCATTTAATCAAGCATAATTATGCAATTGCTGCCCTCATCATTTTCGATATATTTTCTTTTCTTCTTGAATTCCTTGATATCAACTCCCCTTTCGTCCCACCGTCCCACCCTCCTGAACCCTCAGCATATTATATATTTATTATGATAATGATTGCTTTTGTCTGGCCAAATCAGTAAGCCCCCACCCCATGAGGAGCTGATCAAAGTTGGTTGATGCAATTCTCTCCGGACCTTGCACTCGGCCGGCCACGTGTGCGCTCTACCAGGAACTAGGAAGTGCTCCCTTACCTGGCTAGGGCGTGGACGTGCCTGCGTCCACCAATCACCAGCAGGCTTCCTTACCTGGCTAGGGGCGCAGATGTGTCCGCGCCCACCAATCCTAGACAGGACACCTTTGGCCAGGGACTCAGGCGCGCCTGCTCCACCAATCCCTGGCAGACACCTCTGTCTAGTCAGGAACCCGGACGTGCCTGTACCTTCCAATCCCTGACCACCTTACTAGACACGAGTCCCGAGCCAGCCCAGCCACATGTCTCCTGGCAATAAAAGGGTCACTCCTATAGCCCGGAGCGCGACTCCCTCGACCGGACACTGTGGACCGGGGGACTTCGCCCAGGCTGGTTTTTCCCTAATAAAGCCTGTTTGGTAAAATTCGGCTGATTGGGTTTTTGGCACCTGTCGACTACCTTACAGCTTTAACTTACACCATCCCATGTGTCCATTCTCCTTAAATTCTGCTCTTCGTTCCCCATGAGTGGGGTTATGCAGAAATCATAGCCATCTGTTTCCCCTTCCCCCTCCTGTTTTGATCTTAAGTGTTGCACAGTGCGGGTGGTTAAGCATCCTTCCTTCAATGCTGGAGCCTCTTCCTACAGACTGAATGCGTATGGAGAAACGCTGCAACCCCGACACTCGCCTTTCTTGATTTCAACTAAGCAGTGTCTCTGTTCAGAGTGCCCAACTGCCTCATGCTCTGTGTCCGAGTCCTCTATAAGCGCACTGAAATGTTCTAGAATTCCCGTCTTTGCAACGTTATTCATGGTTTGTTAGGGTCTACACCAGGCGTCCTCAAACTACGGCCCGCAGGCGACATGCGGCCCGCCGACGACATTCATCCTGCCCGTGGGGTGTTTTAGCTCCATTTGACTTTTTACTTCAATATAAGATATGTGCAGTGTGCATAGGAATTTGTTCATAGTTTTTTAATTTACAACTATCGTCCGACCCTCCAACGGGTCTGAGGGGCAGTGAACTGGCCCCCTGTTTAAAAAGTGTGAGGACCCTGGACACAGTCAAATGCCTTTGCCTCGTCAAGAACACACAGGCAAACATCTTCTTAGTGTTCTCTGCTTTCAGCCGAGATCCACGCAGCGCTGGCACCACCCCCTCTGTCCACATCCTCTTCTGA
Organism: Tenrec ecaudatus; assembly: GCF_050624435.1. Lineage (NCBI taxonomy): Eukaryota > Metazoa > Chordata > Mammalia > Afrosoricida > Tenrecidae > Tenrec > Tenrec ecaudatus. The sequence goes on from NC_134530.1 coordinate 69,124,949, forward strand.
ATCTGGCGGCCGCCCCGTCGATGGACCGCTGCACTGCCTTTAATTCGCTTCAGCAAAGGTTTACGTGTGTGGTGTTAATGGAGCGGACACAAGGAGGGGCCAGGTGGCTGTCGGCCTGCCTTGTTAGAGACAAGCGAGCCTGCCCTGTGTAGCCAGAGCCCAGACGCACTGCCTCAGAGTTGTTTCTGGTGCACAGTGACCTGGAAGGACAGAGTAGAATTGTCTTTGGGGGTTTCTGAGACTTGAAATCTCTTTTTTTTCCTCCTTCTTCTCCAAAACCATTCTGTTGAGAGCTAATACAGGTATCACCTCATTCCATAGCGCAATCACATCCAGCGGTATTGTACGGTCGCTACCACAATCAGTCTCCAAACATGCTCTTCCTTCTTGAACTCCTTACTGTCAGCTCCCCTGTACACACACACACACACACACACACACACACACACACCTTCCACCCCCCCTCTACACCCCCCCCTTCCGGGAACCTTTAATCTAGTTGCTGTCTCTATAGGCGTATCAATCCTGAGTTTCATATGCCGAAAAACAGAGGAGACTTTACATCGTTGTGGGAGCAGATGAACTCATGGTTCTCCTAAGGAGAAGTCAGTGTGCTCAAGCCACTGAGCTTGGGGGCAGCAATGTAACGCACAACCCTCTCCCCCAACAGAGCTCCTTTCCAGAATGGCTGGCATCTGCCAAGCTGGCTGTGAGTGGCTGCAAACGTTTTTCCTGATTTATCAGCTGGTGATAGGAAGGCCTCCACGAGGCCTCAGGGACGGACGGACTGACTGCAGGGACAGATGGTATTCGGCAGGAGGAAGAATGCTGGGAAGCAAGGCAGCCAATTCATGTAACTGACGAGCGTGCTCAGACTTGGGACTGCGCTAACGTGTGCGGCAGGAGGGGCGGAATGTGTCCTGACCAAAAACCAAACTCCCAATCATTGAGCTGATGCCGACTCATCGCCACCCTGTAGGACATGGCAGAACTGCCCCTGTGCGTTTCCACGACGGTAACTATTTATGGGAGTAGGAAGCCCTGTCTTTTCCCCGGGGGGAACCGGTCCCAGTTTCCACTGTGATCATGTGGATCACAGCCCAACTCGTAACCACTGTACCACCAGGCTCCTCGTGGGGTCCCAGTCGCCCGATAGTTCGTGATTGAGGGTTCTTACACTCTACTGGAATCAAATTGCAAATCAGGAGCTATTTCTGGAATGGAGTCATTTGCATAAGCAAGCACACATTCTAGAGCGTAGTGTCAAATGGTTGTTGTTGTTGTCGTCTTGATAGACTGAAGTTTCAATGAATCAGAATATCTCAACTCAAAGCCACCCGGCCTCAGCCTTACTTTGCTCCAACGAGCCACATAAGAGGTTCATGCCTCATTTTTTCCCCCTTCACCTGTCCCGTTGATGCAAAAAAAAAAAAAAGTGGAGGGCTGGTGTATATGGAGTGTTAGCGAGCCCTCTGGGAAATTTCCCTATATTGGGCTTTGAATCCCACAAAATTGCCATATAACTATTTATCTTTCTCATGGGAAGCATATGGGATTAACAGACTGTGACAATGGTCTTTTATTTTTCCATAATATTTTAACTTTTATCTGTTAAAAGGCTCCTAAGACCAAAGAAATCAGCTTAAAGAAAGCAATTTATATTATAACATTTTTACTAGAGCTAATACTTGGTCTTTTTCTTTTGAGTTAAATGGCTCCACGGGTGAGACATGAGACAGAGTGAATTCATACCTTTTTATTATGGAAATGTGCGCGCATACGCGTGGGTAATCAGCTCCTATCAAGCTCTCATTCTGCTTCAGTAATCATGGGCTCTCTGTGCTCCTATTTACTCAGTCTGCCCATCATCGAGTTTTCTTTTCTTAAACTCGGGTCATTTAAAGCAAATCTAAGACATCATATAATGTTACTTGTAAATTCTTCAGTTGTGGATCTCTATCATATATAAGCTAATATTATAGCCATCACCAACACAATAACCATGATTGTCACAGTTCAAATCCGAATCCAAACAGGGTATGCTAGTCTCCCCGGGTCCTGGGGAGAGCATCCTGTTTGGTCAAGGAGGCGGGCTCTGCGGGAGCTGCAGCATGGCCTGAGCACGGGAGCCATCTTGAGATGGCACAGGCCCGGCAGGCTTCCGTTCTGTTATGTGAGTATGTCATACATGTTGTGTATCATACCCGTTGTACGTCATACATGTTGTATGTCATACATGTTGTATGTAGATTTTATTTTATCAGGAGGCATAGGTTGTCTAACTTTGGGGGATATTGAAATTAACCAGTGAGTTCGGGTGCTGTCAGTCTGGTTTAATATTATCCATGAACTTTTCACCTGATAGTTTCAGCGGCAATTGATGATCAGTGCCTGGATTCATTATTTTATAATGTGTGACAAATAGCAAATTTTCTATTTCCATAATTTCTTTTGCATTTACTAGCCGTGAGTTTTCTTTAAATAAATATCTGTTAATTTGCATAACCCGAGTACAGAACTTACACAAAAGGCAACTGGATCCTACCCTTTAAAAACCAAAATTAAGTGCATCAGGAGAAAGAGGAAAGAAGAAAAAAAAGTATATATAATATATGTGTATTTGCTTATGTTTATATATATGCAAATGCAACAAGGAAGCAGATGAACTTTGGCCCTCAACTTCAATCTTACGAGAACAGTTTATTCTCATAGTGAGGCATTGCATGATATGCACCTTTCTGATACAATCGCTGAAGACAAAGTGGGGACAAAAGCAAATGTGGTGAGGAAAGCTGATGGTGCCCGGCTATCAAAAGAGACAGTATCTGGGATCTTAAAGGCTTGAAGGTGAACAAGCGGCCATCTAGCTCAGAAGCAACAAAGCCCACATGGAGGAAGCACACTAGCCTGTGCGATCACGAGGTGTCAAAGGGATCAGGTATAAGGCATCATCAAAAAAAAACCAAGAACCTTACCATAGTGAATGAAGGGGGGAGTGCAGAGTGGAGACCCAAAGCCCATTTTTTGGCCACTGGAGATCCCCTCACAGAGGGGTTAAGGGGAGGAAATGAGTCAGTCAGGGTGCGATGTAGCACTGATGAAGAATACAGCTTTCCTCCAGTTCCTAAATGCTTCCTCCCCTCACTACCATGATCCGAATTCTACCTTGCAAGACTGGATAGAGCAGAGGTTGTACACTGGTGCATATAGGAGCTGGAGGCACAGGGAATCCAGGGTGGATGATACCTTCAGGACCAGGGGTGTGAGGGGCGATACTGGGAGGGGAGAGAGAGAGTGGGTTGAAAAGAAGGAACTGATTACAAGGATCTACATGTGACCTCCTCCCTGGGGGATGGACAACAGAAAAGGGGATGAAGGGAGACGCCAGACAGGGCAAGATACGACAAAATAATAATTTATAAATTATCAAGGGCTCATGAGGGAGGGGGGAGCGGGGAGGGAGGGGAAAAAAGAGGACCTGATGCCAAGGGCTTAAGTGGAGAGCAAATGCTTTGAAAAAGATAAGGGCAAAGAATGTACAGATGTGCTTTACACAATTGCTGTATGTATATGTATGGATTGTGAGAAGAGTTGAATGAGCCCCTAATAAAATGTCTTTTAAAAAAAAAGTACAGGCAGAGTGCTCCATAGACGCAAGACTAGCGGGACTTGGTCTCGAACACTTTGGACATGTCATTCGGAGGAAGGAGTCTCTGGAAAAGGCCACCATGCTTGGCACAGCAGAGGGGCAGTGACAAAGAAGAGCCCACGAGATGGAGTGGAACAGGGGCTACAACTCGGGGCTCACACATGGCAGTGGTGGCGAGATGGCACAGGGCCTGGCAGGGCTGCTTCCTGTGGCACACGGGGCTGCCCGCAGTTCAAACCAACTTGTCGGCACCGAACAACAAACCCCCGGCTCAAGCTCCGGATCAAGAAAGTGGAATCCGTTCTTGCGAGCCAAGTCCAATCTTGAGTAGGTCGCACCTGAGTTGAAAGACCACCTGCAACGTAGATTTGACACATTCCATGGTGGTGACCCACTGAGCTGTGGGATGCCAAGGGATATCAGACATGAAGGAAGCCAAAGGTCATTCGAAAGACAAACACAGGTGTCAAAAAAAGGCTCGGAAATATTATTCTTGAATAACGGAAAGTAAATGAAAATATATTGAAGCAGAAGAGCTAACCAGGAGATCTCAAAGGGGCCTTGAGCAGACAAAGTATTATAATGACCTGAGCAAACATCTGGAGCTAGAAAACCCAATGGGAAAACACACCCATCACTACTCAAGTGGAACTAATTGAAGGCCACATGCAAGCCCCACATTGCAATATTGAAACATTCCCTGGGCAAAATAGTGAAAGACATTAAAAGAAGATGGAAGAAAACACACAAGCCTGTGTGATCCAAGGGTTATAAATAATAAAATCTAAATCTAAAGGAAGGAACATTTTCAGAGCTGAAATTCTGGACACCCAGTTTTCAGAAGGCCATGGATGGCAGTGGAAGCCCAAAATCCATCTGCAGGGTCCCCCGCATGGAGTAAGCCGCCGGGGAATTCCCTCTGGTCCTAGGCCAGCGATGTAAAGTAGATTACTGCAGACGCAGTTGTATGAGCCCCTAATAAAATGATTTTTTTTAAAAATTAGCACCTTATCACTTGATCTCTCTTTTGCCCATTTTTAAGTTGTTTCAGTTTTAATGTTTTCTGCTTTCCTTTTTGATTGCGGTTTTCTCTGTCTCTTGTTTTGTCACTGTTGTTGGCTTTTTTAGTGCTCCATGTTTTTGTCTTGTGTGATTTTCTGTGTGTGATTTTCTGTGTGTGTGATTTTCTGTGTGTGTGATTTTCTGTGTGTGATTTTCTGTGTGTGATTTTCTGTGTGTGATTTTCTGCGTGTGATTTTCTGCGTGTGATTTTCTGCGTGTGATTTTCTGTGTGTGTGATTTTCTGCGTGTGATTTTCTGCGTGTGATTTTCTGCGTGTGATTTTCTGTGTGTGTGATTTTCTGCGTGTGATTTTCTGCGTGTGATTTTCTGCGTGTGATTTTCTGTGTGTGTGATTTTCTGCGTGTGATTTTCTGCGTGTGATTTTCTGCGTGTGATTTTCTGTGTGTGTGATTTTCTGCGTGTGATTTTCTGCGTGTGATTTTCTGCGTGTGATTTTCTGTGTGTGTGATTTTCTGCGTGTGATTTTCTGCGTGTGATTTTCTGCGTGTGATTTTCTGTGTGTGTGATTTTCTGCGTGTGATTTTCTGCGTGTGATTTTCTGTGTGTGATTTTCTGTGTGTGATTTTCTGTGTGTGATTTTCTGTGTGTGATTTTCTGTGTGTGATTTTCTGTGTGTGATTTTCTGTGTGTGATTTTCTGCGTGTGATTTTCTGCGTGTGATTTTCTGCGTGTGATTTTCTGCGTGTGATTTTCTGCGTGTGATTTTCTGTGTGTGTGATTTTCTGTGTGTGTGATTTTCTGTGTGTGTGATTTTCTGTGTGTGTGATTTTCTGTGTGTGATTTTCTGTGTGTGTGATTTTCTGCGTGTGATTTTCTGTGTGTGTGATTTTCTGTGTGTGTGATTTTCTGCGTGTGATTTTCTGCGTGTGATTTTCTGCGTGTGATTTTCTGTGTGTGATTTTCTGTGTGTGTGATTTTCTGTGTGTGATTTTCTGTGTGTGATTTTCTGCGTGTGATTTTCTGTGTGTGATTTTCTGTGTGTGATTTTCTGTGTGTGATTTTCTGTGTGTGTGATTTTCTGTGTGTGATTTTCTGTATGTGATTTTTCTGTGTGTGTGATTTTCTGTGTGTATGATTTTCTGTATATGTCTCTACAGGTATAGCTAGAGAGACAGTCACTGAATTAGTAACTACCTGGGGGCATGGCAGGGAAGGCTGGGGGGACATGGGTGCTAATGAGTAAGAAAAGGAAGAAAATGTTCTGAAATTGATTGTCGTGATGATTGCATAATGCTTCTTAAGATTATTGAGTGATTAAGTTGCATGATATTTGCGTTATATGCCAATAAAATTATTTTTAAAAAAGAAGATGGAAGGAATGCACAGAGCCACTGTATCAGAAAGAATTGGTCCGTGATCAGCCGTTTGAAGAAGTGACATGTGGTACTGAAGGAAGAGGTCCAGGTTACGCTGCAGGCATTGATGCCAAGGGAATTGGTGGAGTACCAACTGAGGTTTTTCAACCAACCAACAAAACCAACACTGAAAGGGCTCACTCCCTATGCCGAGAACTTTGGAGGACGGCTACCTGGCCCACCACCTGGATGAGATTCGTATTTGTGCTCATTCCAAAGACGTGTGAACCAACGGTGCTGAAATTATTGGACAATGTCATTGATTTCACACATAAGTAAAATTTTGCTGAAGATAATTAAAAAAATGTTACAGCAGTCCCTTGGCGGGAAACTGACAGAAACTCAACGGAGATCCTGAGGAGGATGCGGAGTACGGGTTAGTTAACACAGCTGATGTCAGACGCCGCGGGACTGAAAGCCGAGAACACCAGGAACATGTTTATTTGTGCCTCTTCACTACGCACGGGCACTCATGTGTGCGGATCGTAACAGAGCACGGTTAACACTGTGAAGAACAGGAGTCCCGGAAAGTGCAGCGATGCCCACGTGGGACCTGAACCAAGATGAAGAGCAGTCATTCACACAGAACGAGGGTGCGGTGCGGTTTTAAATCAGGAAAGGCACGCGCCAGGTTGTTCAGTCTGTGTGCTCAGCAAATCGGAACAGTTGGACTCTACGAAGAAGAACGCGGTGTCGGGATCGGAAGAAGGCTCGTTGACCGTTTATGATCTGCAGGGGACGCACCCGGGTGGCTGACGGCGAGGCGAGGAGGGCTTGACGTAGCGTGTGAGCGGTGGGCGCCCAGTAAGGAAGACTGGAAGAATCGGTGCGTCCGAATGGTGGGGTGGTGAAGCATATTGAAAGTACGTTGCCCGCTGCGATAGTTGATTGTGGCAGCCTGGCCGATCAACACAAGTAGGATTAACTGAAGGGCAGAGGGATAAATGGCTCGGTGAGCCTCACCTTAAATGTTCTGTGCCTCAGTTTAAAGGGGTACACTACCTGTGGGATGCCTAGCCTGTGGACTGTGTCGCTGTAAGTTGAGGTCCCTTTAAGCCCACACGATTGGAATGTTCATCTCTGGAGCTGGGGACCGAGAGTTGATGACAGTTGGGGACCTGCCTTGCTGTTTGCTGCCTGGGTATATATAGCCCAGCTCTCTCTACAGAAGGGGACTGGCAACTGGCGGCTCTCAAAACTTGAAGGACTGCTAGTGTCTCACTGCTTTATAATTTAACTGTTAATTTCTTGTATTATCTATCTGTATATAATTTAACAGTTCATTTCTTGTATTATATATCTATCTTTATAAATATATTTATATATAATTACTAGCAATCTGGTTTGTCTCTCGAGAGAACCTTGTCCAACACACCCGCAGAACAAACAAATCTGTCTTGGAAGAAGTACAGCCGAATGCTCCTTAGAAGCAAAGACCTGATGTCGGGAGGGATGAGTTCTTGGAAAAGGACATCAGTCAAGTGGCGTGTGTGTGAAAACAGGAAGATCCTCTATGCGATGGCTTGCCAAGTGGGTGGGACAAATGGCTCACATACACCGATTGGGAGCATGGTGGAGACCTGGGCGGCCTTCATTCTGTTGTACGGAGCGTCACTCTGGGCCAGATCCAGCTCCATGATGCTCACCAGCGACAGTCACGGCTCTGTGTGGACTTGAATGATGGCTGTTTTTTTAATGACCTTTTATGGTGAATTAGGTGAAGGTTACACAGCAGATCACAGTTTTACATTCAATAATTCGTGCGCATTTTGTTTCAATTCGTCCCTGTAACCCTCTTAAGGCGTCTGTTCCCTGCTTCCGTTTCCCGTTCTTTCCTCACCCGCCGAGCTTTGTCCTGGGCTCCGTGCTGCCCTTTGACCTCAAAAGGCAGATGGTTGGAGCAGGAGGGTGACGTTCAGGTCCAGAGGGCCACTGAGGACCGTAGTCGTGGGCGTCCCAGCAGGCTCGATCTCACTCATCAGCCTGGTCTCGTCCATGAGTCCCACCTTGTTCCCCATTCTCCAGACATTTTAATGGGTCCTCAGCGCAGTTGCTCGCGGATGCGCAGCCTCGAGTTCTGCGGGTCTCGGTGTTGCCAGGCCCACCAGTCCATTGGACCAAGAGTTTCCATAGGGCTTCCGATTCGCACCGCTCCTCTCCTCTGGTGAGAGATATGTATTCGGAAGAGACTAATAGCCGCACTTTACATGGCTGCTCACAAGTTTAAAAAAATTTTTATTAACGGAACAATCTCACTTTTGCGTTTAGTTGAATATAAAGAACCTGGAAGAACGGACACCAACATGTTAATAATCGTAATCTCTGGGTGGCAGAATTTGGGGCGATTTCACCCATTTTTGGAAAAAGTGAACTTTTCTGCTTTTCTCCAGGGTAGTGGTTCTCGGCCTTCCTAATGCTGCGACCCTTTAAGACAGTTCCCCAAGTTGTGGTGACCATTGGAAATGTGTGTTTTCCAATGGTCTTGGACGACCCCTTGAAAGGGTCATTCGACCTCCCCAACGGGGTCACGACCCACAGGTTGAAAACCGCTGCTCTGGGGACTTCATCCTTTTCATGTAATGCTTACAAATTGTGCAGTAAAAAAATAAAGTACAAGAAATGGGTCCCCTCTGTCCCTTTGACTAGTGATTGGGAGTGCAATAGGCAAAGCAGAATGCAGCCTTCAGGAGGGGCACCGCTCAGGGCATTGGAGGGCAAAGAGGTTGCCCTGAGGACCAAGTTGTGCCTTCAGGACGGGCACCGCTCAGGGCATTGGAGGGCAAAGAGGTGGCCCTGAGGACCAAGTTGTGCCTTTAGGAGGGGCACCGCTCAGGGCACTAGAGGGCAAAGAGGTGGCCCTGAGGACCAAGTTGTGCCTTCAGGACGGGCACCGCTCAGGGCATTGGAGGGCAAAGAGGTGGCCCTGAGGACCAAGTTGTGCCTTCAGGACGGGCACCGCTCAGGGCGGAGGACGAGTCGGCCCGAGCTGGACTACAGGCGGCCCAGGACAACAGGGAGAGACGGAAGTTGTCGAGGATTCGCCTGGACCCACAGTCACTGCTCACGGAAGCAGCAGTCACAATACCAAATGACATTTTGCATATCGCTGCACAGACCTCTTTAAAGCGTTGGAGGGCAAAGAGGTGACCTTGAGGACCAAGATGTGCCTGGCCTGAGCCATGGCATTTCATTTCCTTTTTAACGGTTTTATTGGCACGTCATGCACACAGCACACAGTTCAATTGCACAATTGTGTCAAGAAGAGGTGTCCCACCGCCACCGCAATCCATTCAGAGCACTCGTTCCCTCCCCCAACTCCCCGTGGTTAAATCACGTACAACAATCATGTTACTGGGCGCTCTCGCGGATTTCATGCCGGGCCATGGTCAGCCCCATCCACAGTCTTGTGCAATGACCACCACACCAGTGTCGAAGCATTTTCTCTCTTCCTGAACTCCTTGACCCCAGCTCCCCTTTCCACTCAGCCCAGTCGGAGGCAGAGCATGGCCTTTGTGGACTAGATTGAACTTGGGGTGCTCTCAGACCTGGTCCTGGTCTTTTTTGGGGGGAGAGGGGAGTGTCCCAGGTTTTATTTTAAAATTACAGATAAGTGAGTTTTAATCCACTTTAATCTTCTTTCTCGTCCTCATCCTGGTTCATCTGAATCCTAATTCGTAATGTGGGTTGCTGCTCACAAGGGCACACAACTGATTACGCAGATTCTTCTTCAAGCATATGTTTTTAAGAAGCATTTTTTGGTGAAAAATTCGCAATGCCTTTTGGGAAAAGGCCCCTTGGAGATGACAATGATCTTTCTCTTGCTTAATTTGAGGGTTACAATCCTTCCACTGAGATTACCAGCTTTCCTATGAACTTGGACGTTTTCTTTTTAAATTGCTATAAAATCATAGAAAATTATGTTAAACAAAACTCTCAGACACTGCTGTTTCTCAACACAGCCCTCATCTAGATCTCTACCCTCCTGAAGGAGGTGCCCCCCCCTCGCTCTTCCCCAAGGAATTCTGTGCCCCTTGATTGGCGCCTCGTCACAATGGCAGCTTGGGCATCCTTGGGGGACGCAGATGGTGTTGCTCTTCCATGTTCTTGGAGCTTCAGGGAACAAAAGCCGTCTGCAGCGACAAGAGCAGGCAGTAGGGTGGCTGTGGGAGGCTTCCCAGGGAAAGGTTCTTCCTTCGGAGAGCAGTCACGAGCCTCCAAGAAGGAGCAGGTGCATTTTCATGATGGGACAAGTTCCTTGGCGCCATTTCCTCACCCTAATGCACAATGTGGCTTGTCATGGTCTTTCCCTTTTGAAAAACTTTGTATGGTGAGTCGGATAAAGAGTTACAAAGCAGGTCACAGTTTCACACGGAACAATTCACACACGTTCGCATCCAACGCACTGATGGCAATCCCCTCCATGTACCACCGCTTACCCCTCTCCCTCCCTGGGTCCCCTGTCCCCAGGCCTCTGCCTTTCTTGATCTCTGAGCTCTGTCCTGGGGAAAAGCTGTCTTTTTTTAATTTTAAAAGGTTGGTTATTCTAGCGTGTTGTGAGTTGGAAACTGAGGTGTACTCAGTGCCAGACTGAAGGGTTAAGGTCATGGTCCAGGGATCCCACCAGTCTCTGTTTGACCAATAAGCCCGATTGATCTCTTATGGTGTTGAGTTCTGTTCCACATTGTCCTCCCGCTCTGCTCTGGAACATTGATTCTTTTCCGAAGAAACAGTTTAAAACTGGCTGCATCCATGATTCCTTTCGCCACGACCCTTAACACAGTTCCTCATGTTATGGTGGACCCCCTCCCCCCAACCATAACATTATTGTCGTTGCTACTTCATCACTGTAATTTTATTACTGTTATGAATCGGGCAACCCTGTGAAAGGGTCATTCGACCCCCAAAGGTTGAGCACCACAGGTTGAGTTTGAGAACGCTGCTCTACAGGATGGGGCCCGCAGAAGGTGGACTTCAGAATTTGCATCTCTCTCCCTATGTTTAAAAGAAGTTCATGTCAAGCTTTTAAGCAAGACAACTTTTCAAATACGTGTTTTCACTGCTAGGGGTACGCAGTCAATTTTCAATCCACGTGACCCCATGTGACGGAGTAGAAGCATCCCGTGGCTGCTTGGCTGTGATCTTCTCTGATGGCCTGTCTTATTTATTCATCCAATATATTTGCTCCCCGGTTTCAGAAACAAAACCCCAAGCTCCCAAGTGCTTTATCCTGGTTAGGAAAGCCCATTGCCTTCTGCTGTTTTTTTAGTATTTATTTAGTATTTTTATCAGAACTGGTTCTTAGATGTTCTCAACTGCTGTATAATTAGGAGACTTTCAATTTGATTTTATCAATGTGATGAATTAGATAGGTGGATTTCCTAACTCTAAACTATCCTTAAGGATGCCAGAGGGATCCTATTTTCAGGTGCGTAGAAGTTGTGTCGCCATTGTGAAAGGGATCTGATTTTCTACTATGCTGTCTATGGGTCGTTGCGGGTACATAGAAATGCCATTGATTTTTCTACGTTGACTTTGCATGTGGTCACCCTGCTGGGTTCTCTTATTAGTGCTAATAGTTTGTCAATTGATTTTCTTAGGTTTTTCTCGGTACGACACAGTGTCACCTGCAAATCACCACAGCTTGCCTCTTCTTTCCTAATGTTTGTGTTTATACCTCTCACTGCTTCCTGCTCTCCCGGAAGGAGCGAGAACAGCTGGTCTGATTTTGCACAGGCGCAGCGATAAAGGTCAGGCTTGCCTGTTTCTGGCTTCAGTTGAAGTGTTTCTACTGCTCCATCATCCTGTGTGGCATTTGCTTGATTATTGTTTTAGTAAAAACAATGCACCAATGTAAGGGTGCTCATTTACAAGGTTCTTTTTTCCTTTTATCTCGAATGGGTGTGGCGTTAAGATCATCATATTTTAATTCATTAAGATAATGAATTAAAATGATAGGCGTTCTATTGCTGAACCATCTTAGCAATGCTAGGATAAATCCTCTTGGGACTTGATTTAAATCAGTCCTGGATTTAATTCGCTAACATTTTATTTGGGGGGTTGCCTGGTTCAAAGTGGGGTGTGTGTATACACTGAGAAGGAGGATATGAGGGGATGATGGAGACGGACGACACCGGAGGCTTGCAGGAGTGAAAAGCACCATTGTTACGTGACGTGCACAGTCCTGCAGCGTGACGGTCCGCGAGTAGCTGCTTGGCTAGACACGCAGGGGAACCGGGTGAGGGAGAGAGAGAGAGAGGAAGTACACTCACCGCCTGACAGCTCAGCATCATAGTCTTGGGGGACACCATGGTCAATGGACGTATCATAGTTCAGAAAGCTCTGTAGTCTACTTTGGGGTGTTGCAGTCTCTACCAGTCCAGAGGAAAGATGAGTGATCACAATTATGGACGAATGGGCCGTGCCAGCGTCAGGTCCACACCCTGAGCTAGAGGATGCCCAACTCCCACTCCCGAGTGAGATTGGAAAAGGTCTTGGACACAGCGGGAGAAAAATGTGAACCAGAACTCAAAATCGTAACCGAGACCAGGCTTATTGTTGACCAGAGACTCCGGATCCCCAAAGCCACGGTCCTTTGTCAACCTTCGGTTCTGGAATTGAGCTCACGGTCATCATCAACCACTTAAGACAGAAAAGGAGGCATTTGTTCAAGGACAAGGCTCCGAGAGTTCGGAAAGGAGGAGGAGTGGACCCAGGCAGCACGGAGGAAATGTGGAATAAGTGATGAGGGGATGGACACGGACAAGTTGAAACGTGTGTAAATTGTGGGATGTGAAACTCCCGATCTGCTAGAGCAACGCGAGGCTTGACTGGGCTCTGCAGCTCTTTCCGTTGAGAAGGCTAGGGGGCTCTTTAACTGCTGATTTTCCATCTCCCCGTCTTGGCACATTTCACTTCTCTCCAGAACTCTTTGGCATTTTCTGTGCATCTCTTTTACGTCATTCTCTCGTTGGTTAGTTCTAGGTACTCGGCAAATGAGAGCAAGTTTTAGAGTCTCTCATGACCCATTTGGCCTTTTTCTACTTCCTTGTCTGTGAAGTGGCTTTTCGCTGCTTTTGTGAAGTCCTGGATGCCAGCCCCCAGCTCCTCTGGTCTCCAGTCCTTATGTTCAGTGTGTCTCTGCCTCCAAGGTCACATTTTGATGCTTGTGGGCTTGTTTTGATTTCTTTAGCTTCAGCTTGAACTTGCCTAGAAGCAGCTGATGATCTGTCCTGCAGTCAGCCCTTGGCTTTGTCTTGACCGATAATGGGTTTCTCCATCTCTCTTTCCACAGATGTAGTTGATTGTGTAAGGAATTTTGGGGGCGCGAAACAGAACCAAAGATCCAATCGGCAAAATTTAGAAGCAGGCTTTATTGAGAGGCTTGCAGGCGGATTCAGCAACTCAGGGGATTGAGCCTTTGAAACCACGCTTTGGGGAATTTAGGCTGCGTTTTTATACCCCTGCTGGCAGGCACAGCTGGGAAGGGTCCAAGCTGGGGAGGATCTGTGCACACAGGTGCTTCAGAAGGGAGAAGGTCTTTGACCTTATCTATTTGCCAAGGACGGCTAGAGTGAAGTGTGCATATCCTCAGAAAACATTCTGGCTCTGGGAGGAGCCGGCTCCAGGAATTTGAAGGTTGAGCAGGGGAGGGGGAGATCGGTGAGACAGGGAGGTGAGTGAAAGGGAGGTCTATGAGAGGTGAATTCTGAGAGCCAAGCTGAAGGCACCGGATTCAAAATGGAGTCCCTTTTGCCAAGACCAGGCAGATTGGATTCTGTGAAATCACTCCATTGAGGTAGATGTGTATCGTCCTTGATTGTGTTGCTGGGAAAAAAGGCGTTTCTAATGAATAAGTCATTGACCTTGCAGAATTCGGTCATGCAATCTCGAGAGCGGCTCTCATCACCAAGGCCCGATTTTCCAACTAGTGTTCTTTCCTTGTTGTCAAGCACCAGTGGTTATCAATGCACTGCGATGGCGTGCTGATCAGTTTCAGACTGCCCCAGTTCCCAAAACCTTAAATGTCTTTATTGCTGGTATTCATAGTTGATGCGTAAATTTGAAGACTAGTTGAATCAACCGGTTTTCCTGATAGGAGAATGAATATTGACTTATCAATGAGAGCGTGGTACTCCAGGATAGCCCCTGCCATGTTCTTTTTAAAAATGAACATTTAGCTTTATTTTGATAATACTTCACATAGCACACATTTTAATCATTCAATGACATTAAAAATATTAGTGCAATCATCACCACAACCAATTCCAGAATACTGTCTTCCTGTGCACGTTGCTGTAGTTCCCCATGCCCCTCATTTTCCCTGCCTTGCCCCTAGACGATTATCAATCCAGTTACGGTCTCTATATATCTACCTATACTTGGCTTCATATGGAGAAAATCATATTAAATACGAACCATAAGCAAAAAAACAGAAAAACCTTAAGAACAATGACTAACTAAAGCCTGGAAAACCTCATTTGACAAGAAAGGATGAAATATAAAAAATGGAAATCAACTTTAGATAGGTCAAAAGGGAAATCAAATGATAAAGTGCTGCATTTTAACCTGTGTTTGCCACAATTGACTCTGCGCTTCTCTGTCTGATAGCACGGCTACCCCCATCCCTCGACTGTGGTCAGAGGGGATTCAGCAGAGGCTTATCCATGCGGGGACCCTGAAAATGAGTTTGGGGGCTGCCACTGTCACCCCTCACCTTCTTCAAACTGGGCGCCTGAGTGTTTATAATTTAGGCTTGATACCATTCCCCCTTTTGGATTTGGATTTTATTATTTATAATCCTTGGATCACACAGACTTCTTCCATGTGGACTTGGTTGATGCCTCATTTAGATGGCTCATTTAGATGATGCCTTTAAGACCTGAGACGCGATTCTTCCTGATAGTCGGGCACCATCTAGTTTCTACACAACACCTGGTAGTATGTTCCGGACTGGATACTTTTGACCGAGTTTCCATCCAGCCCTTGGTGACCCAGGCTGGGTCCTATAGATTACTGGGGCTTTTAACCCTATTCTCACATCACTGTTCATAGGCCACGCCGGAAGCATTCAGTGCAGAAACCCCACGAATTGAACTGAGTCTTACCTCAAATGCACCTATAACAGATTTTAGGAACCAACATACTCCTTGAAGTTAAGGCTGAAATGCTCTAGGGTGAGAAGAAGGGTGTGATTGCTATCCCAAGGTTAGAATGGTTGTCATTGGATTTCAGTTTGAACCTATTGCTTTGAGGGGCCCAGTGAACGGTGGCCCAGGAAGACCACATATCCGCATTTTTCTTTTTCATGATGGCGGCAATGCTATTCTCCTGTGATCTGTCATCCGGGCAGGGTATAGTAGATCATATTGTTTTCAGAGTCAAAGGCCCCTACCCGTCCATTTCAATGTGGGGGGAGGTCAGACGCTCACAGGCATCTTCCCTGAAGGCAGTCACTGCCAAACTGCTGTCTCCCTGCACCACAGGGGTGGGGGCCTGCGACCATCAGCTTGGTTCCTGTAGGTGGAGTTCACACCCCACCGATAATGGTCTCTCTCAGTTGAGCCAGGGAACAGAACAAATGGGATCTGTGACTTCCAAAGTTAAGTTGCCATCCTAATCTAGGATCTGCCCATCTTGCCACATGTCTACCCCCAATCCCTCCTCTTCCTATTGGGTGTATGTCCCTAGATCTCCCCCTCCCATTACTGCATTACCTATAGCACAACCCCTTCCTGTGATGTATGTCCTCACCTGTAATTAGGGGGCTTGCATGTCCCCAGAGAATATAAAAAGCCTGGGTTACCATTAAACTCTCTCCCTCCCTCCACGTGGACCATCAGGAGGGGCTGAGGTGAGCATACTACCATGAATCGTATCTGACTCCATTTATTACAATACTTCTCTTCTATCTCTCATGCTCTCTGTAACTTTACTGTGATCTTTACTTATTATCGCTGTACAATTGCGCCTATTGGACCTGTGATGATGTGTTAGGGGCTGGCTCCCCCTGACATTTCTCCTCCAGAATACCTGGGCTATTGATCTTTAAGTTCATTTTTGACAACTTCCAGTTTTCCTTGACTGATGCCGTGGACATCCCCCATACCGACAAACAAATGAATGTTTGCATCTGTCCCTTCTCATTCTGGGTCTTGTCCCGCCCGAGCGCGAAGGGCAGAAGATTTGATTCCACTCTGGTCAAGGAAGCCCCTTTCCCCACGTGAATGCCGAGTGCCTTCCAGTGTGAGGGCCCAGCCTCAAGCTCCGCGTCTGACAGTGTCATGTTGTTTTCCATGAGGCGTTCATGGCTCCTCGCTGGAAGGCGATGATCACCGGCCTCTGCTTAGTTCTGCTGAAACCTGTCTACCTTGGTAACCTTGCTGGAATTGGAAAAGCCGGTGGTCTAACTTCCAGCATCTTAGCAGCGCTCCAGCCACTACAGACCGACAGATGTGTCCTGGAATACAGATCTAGAGCTGCAAACGGTATTGTCAGTCACCTGGACCTAATTGAGACGGGCAGCATCAGATACCAAACCATTGCGAGATACGTTTTTGTCAAGTGCTCATGGTAAGTTCACCAGGGTGACCTAAGCGGGGCCATGAAACAGAACTTGTTTGAATTGTTAAATACCAACATAATGACCTGCAATGTAAAGCCCCATCGCTTGTTGTCCAGTCGATTCCGACTCACAGCGACCCTGCGCAACACAACGGCCTGGGCGCCCTCCCAATTGTAGGGGAGTGGTGAGTGCAGCCCCGTGTCAGCCTATCTCCTCAAGGGCCTTCCTTTGGCTGCTCTGCCACTTTCCCAAGCATGAAGTCCTTCTCCAGGGACAGCTCTCTCTTATAGCAACGTCCTAAGGACACGAGACAAAGCCTCGCCGCCCTCCTTTCTAAGGAGCATTCTGACGGCACCTCTTCCAGGACAGGGTTGTGGTTTGGGGCAGTCCATGGCACTTTCAACCATCGCCGCCAGCCCCATAATTCAAATGCATCGATTCTTTAGTCTTCATTCTTCAGGGTCTCACTTCCACCTGCATACGAGGCCGTTTAACTTATTACGGCTGGTGATAACCTATGCACGTGACACAGTGGATCGGTGGATGGATTGTGATAAGAGCGGTAAGAGCCCCCAATAAGTAATTTAAAAAATAACAGCATGGCTTGGTTTAATGCCCACTTGCCTTTCTTTGGCTTGCCATGCTTCTGCCTTTGTGCTGAGCGCTATTCAAGGTTTGCCCTATCACTAACCCTCCTTGTTTGTGTCAATAGTGTCCCGTCACTTAAGAATTTAATCTGTATAAGTCAACAATTCCTGTATTGCAGCCTGAAGAAGAAAAACGAAAAGAAAATGCCAGGGCTTGGGTCGGGCACACCTCAGTCCTCAGCGTCACGGCCTTGCTCTGTAACACATTACAGAGATCTTGGGGAGCAGGCTTAGCACCTGCGTTGAAAAGCAAAGGTGTTACTTTGAGGAGCAAGGTGTGCTTGACCCAAGCCATGGTATTTCCACTGCCTCCTGTGCGCGTGAAAGTTGGACAGTGAATAAGGTAGAGCAATGGAGAACAGATGCGTTTGACTGGTGCTGGAGAAGAATATTGGAAATGCCTTGGCCTGGTGAAAGGACCAGCAGACGTGTCCTGGAAGAAGCCCGGCCAGCGTGCTCCTTAGAGGCAAGGGTGGCAAGGCGTCCTCTTCCATGTTTTGGGTGGTTGTCAGGAGAGACCAGGCCCTGAAGAAGGGTGTCCTGCTTGGTAAAGTGAAGAGGCAGGCCTTCCAGAAGCACTGACACTGGAGCCGCCACGCGCGCTCAGGCTCGGCAACAGTGGCGAGGCCGGCCCCGCCCCAGCAGTGCTCCCTGCTCCTGGGCGCACAGTCGCTGTCTGTCTATGTGATGGACCTGTCACTAGCAAAGGCGTGAGCTGATTTACAAAGATGTGTCCAACGGAGTCCAGACTTGACATCCGAAGACCGGCTCACCAAACGACGTGCAACATGCATTGAATGAAGGGAAAGATGAGCAGATTTTGCATGTTTATACTTTTTTTCATGGTAAGAGAACAACACTTGTCTCATATAATTTTCATATCCAGAAGATCCCCCTAGATCTTCAGAGATGTCAAGAATCGAGTTACTTTTGGTAGGGAGTCAGTCAGTCAGGAAACGGAATGGCTCCAGGGTTCACGGATCCCAGAGCTAGCTCTAACCTGCCTGCTTCCGGTGCCATGGCATGCATCTCTCGCTCTCTGGGGACAAAGCAAGCCTCCGGCCCTGCTGAAAGATGTGGGCCGCTCCCGGCAGAGGCCGGGAAGAAAGTCCTTGTTCCCTCGTTGCCTCTTTGTAGCAGTTTCTTTATGCAGTGATAGCTGGTGTGACAAGTTTCCTTCAGGAAGGTGTAATGGGCATTGTTGAGCACACAAAGACCCACCTTTTGCCCCATGAATAAAAATAAATAAAATTAGCACCCAAAGGCGTGGCTTATCTTTTAAGCCCAAACTGTTGTCATGTTGAGTTAGTCCAAGTTATCAGCGATTTTCTATAGGGTTAGTACTTAAAAAAAATGAGGCATAACTTTCATGTAATAAAGTGCCCAGCTCAGTGAATGCTTTTTAAAACAAATCTGTCTTGGAAACAAAACAAAACAAAAACTTGATTCCGACTCATGGAAATACTATGTTTTTCAGAGTAGAATTGTGCTCCATAGGGTTTTGTTGTGTTTTTTTATTAAAAGATCATTTTAATGGGGGCTCTTACAGCTCTTATAATAATCCATACCAAAAAAACCCATACATCAGTTGTATCAAGCATATTGTACCTATGTTGCCATTGCTGTTTTCTAAACATTTACTTCCTGTTTGAGCTCCTCTTTTTTCCTCCCCCCTCTCCCCTCGTGACCCCTTGATAACTTATAAATTATTATTATTTTCATATCTTATACCAACCGCTGTCTCCCTTCCCCCACGGTTTCTGTTGTTCATCCCCGGGGGGTGGGAAGTGGTGATTTATAGGTTGTTTGTTTTGTTTTTTTTAGTTCCCAAGTTTTATTAAAGGCCTCATACAAAATATTCCAGAGAAGATTTAATCCTCATCTTCTTCCTCTTCTTCATCCTGGTTAATCTGGAAGTAACGTAACTCATAACTTTCTTTGCTGTTGGCGACCACACGCAGATTTTTCTTCTTCAAATATTTTTTGGTGAGATATTTCAAATGCCTTTTGGAAAGAGGCCCCTCCGCGGTTACAGTGATCTTGCTCTCGGTTCTTTCAATGGTCACGACTCCTGACTCCTCCCCCCGGGATGACCTCCATTCTTTCCTCAGGAGAGTGCTCACAATCAGCAGCATCCATGATTCCATCTTCTCCAGGGCGGGGGCCATCCAGCGGGAACTTCACGACCTGCTTCTTCTCTCCCCTCCTCCCCACAGGCTTCTTCACAGGTGCCCCAATGGCAGCGGAGGACGAAAGAGTCCACAGTCGCAGAGAACCAGTTTTTGATGAAAAAAAAATCATTTTATTGGGAGCTCTTATAACTCTTATCACAATCCATCCATCCATCCATCCATCCATCCATCCATCCATCCATCCATCCATCCATGTGTCAAGCTCATCTGTGCATATGTTGCCCTCATCATTCTCAAAACATTTGTTTTCTATATGAGCCCTTGGTATCAGATCCACATTTCTGAACATTTTGATAACCCTTGATAATTTATAATTTTTTTGGATGTTTTACACTGCCTGCTGTCTCCCTTCACCCACGTTTCTGTTGTCCGCCCCGTGGGGTGGTGGTGTTATCTGTTCATCATTGTGATTGCTTCTTCCTTTCTCCCCCCACTTCCCCCCTACCCTCCTGACATCTCCGCTCTCATTATTGGTCCTGAGGGGTTTATCTGTCCTGATTCCCTGTGTTTCCAGCTCTTCTCTGTACCAGTGCACGTGCTCTGGTCTAGCTGGATGTGTAAGGTAGAACTGGGGTCATGATAGTGGGGATGGTGGTGGAAGCATTAAAGAACCAGAGGAATGTTTCATCAGTGCTATCCTGCACCCTGGCTGGCTCATTCCTTCCTTGTGACCCTTCTGTAAGAGGATGTCCAGTTGTCTACAGATGGGCTTTGGGTCTCCACTCTGCCCTTCCCCTCATTCACATTGATATGATATTTTGTTCTGTGTCTTTGATGCCTGATAGGGTTTTTAATGCATACACATTTTAAAAATCATACTATTAGGGGCTCATACAATTCTTATCACAATCCATACATACATCAGTTGTGTAAAGCACATTTGCCCATTCATTGCCCTCATCATTTTCAAAACATTTGCTCTCCACCTAAGCCCCTGGCATCAGCTCCTCATTTTTCCCCTCCCTCCCTGCTCCCCCCACCCCCGATGAACACTTGATAATTTATAAATTATTATTTTGTCATAGCTTGCCCTGTCTGACGTTTCCCTTCACCTACTTTTCTGTTGTCTGTCCCCCAGGGAGGAGGTCACCTGTAGATCTTGTAACCAGTTCCCCCTTTCCAACCTATCCTCCCTCGACCCTCCCAGTATCACCACTCACACCACTGATCCTGAAGGAATCATGTGCCCTTGATTCCCTGTGTTCCCAGTTCCTATCTGTACCAGTGTACATCCTCTGGTCTAGCCAGATTTGTAAGGTAGAATTGGGATCACGATAGTGGGGGGAGGAGTAAGCATTTAGGAACTAGTGGAAAGTTGTATTTTTCATCATTGCTATATCACACCCTGACTGGCTCATCTCTTCCCTGAGACCCTTCTGTAAGGGGACGTCCAGTGGCCGACAAATGGGCTTTGGGTCTCCACTCCGCACTCCCCTCCTCATTCACTATGATAAGATTTTTTTGTTCTGATGATGCCTGATACCTGTATCCATTCACCTACAATTCTATTCCCCTTGAGTCGGGTTATGCAGTCATCCTTGCTATCAGCTCCCTCTTCAGCCCCTTCCCCACCCTCAGGGAAGTATCACTCCCATTGCTGTTTCTGAAGGATTAGCTAACGTGGCGTTCATGCATCCAGCGAACTTAATTATACAAGTGAACATATGGTCTAACAAGATTAATGAGGTAAAACGAAGACCATGAGAGACAGGGGAGGAAATATTAAAGATCTATGTAGTTCATCAGTGCCATACTGCACCCTGGATATGTTGTCCCTTCCATGTGGACCTTCTGAGAGGGAGTCCAATTATCCTACAGGTGGGTTTTGGGTCTCCACTACATCCACACTCCTTCACATCAATGTGGTTGCTTGTTTTTGAACTTCTGATACCCATTCCCATCGACATCTCATGATCACACAGGCTGGAGTGCTTCTTCCATGTGGGCTTTGTTGCTTCCCTGATAGATGGCCGCTTGTTTAACTTCAAGCCTTTAAGAACCCAGATGCTGTATCTTTTAGTAGCCAGGCACCATCAGCTTTCTTCACCACATTTGCTTACGCACCTGCTTTGTCTTCAGCATAGGGATGGTGAGTATCATACAACGCCACATTATTAGAACAAACCCTTTTTGTACTGAGATAAGATTTAAGTAGAGGCCCAAACAAATGTACAAATGTGCATGACACAATGGATGGATGAAAAAAAAAGTATGGATGTATGGATTGTGATAAGAGTTGTAGGAGCCCCCAATAAAATGATTTTAAAAAAAGTAGAGGCCCTAAGTTCATCTGCTTCCTTGCTGTATATATATATACACAGATATACCTATACCTATCTTTATATAGTTATATATATATATACATGTCTATATTTATACCTGTGTTAGTCTGGGTTGACTTGACTAAAGAAACAAATTCATAGACACTCATGTGTATAAGAAAGAGGGGTTTTGTTTGTCTTTGATTTTATTTTCTAAATAAATTTATTTTTCAGTGTGAGATTTTATTATACTTCTTTTTTTAAATCATTTTATTGGGGTTCATACAACTCTTATCACAATTCATACATATCATCTATTGTGTCAAGCACATTTACACATTCATTACCCTCATCATTCTCAAAACAAAGAAAGCGTTTTATACAAAGAATAATTGTATACGGAGAAAACATCCCAGTCCAGTTCAGATCAAGTACACAAGTCCGATATTAGCCCGTATGTCCAATATCAATCTGTAAGTTCCTCTTCAGACTCACAAAACACATGCAATGATGCCAAGTGCAGGAAGATCACAGCCAGTGGGTGGAAAGTCTTGTGGATCCAGTGGCGGTAGAGGCATCTTGCCACTGTCAGGGGTCTCCACAGTCTCCTCCAGCTCCAAGGTTCTGGCTGCATCAGCATCGCTCCATCAGGAACTTTGTCAGGAATGTCTCACAGGGAGTTGTGCATCTGGCCTCCAGTGAGATATTTATCTCTGTGGCACTTCTAAATGAGGGCATCAAGCCTGAGTGACAGGCTAGACTCCACCCCTTCACAAGCTGACACCAGATTATGTAACTGCCACCATACCTATAATTTTCACTTCTTCTTTCCTCCTGCTCCACCATCATGTTTACCCATCACTCACCTCTCAGTGATTCTTCTTGGATACATTTCAATTGGTCACTCATGACCAAGAATGCTACACCCTCCTTACTGTCAAGTTTAGAGCCCCTGTACCTGTCATTGTTGGCCCTCCTCCCCTCCCCCACTCACATGGCAGGTTCTCCACTGCAGAACCATTGGTCCTGTTGCTGTCTCCTTGGGATTGCTTATCCCGCCTATCTCAGGTAGATAGACACCAAAAGAAAGGAGAAGAAAAGCAAGACCATACAAATAGTTCCAAGTTCAACTGCTATCCTGACCCCGATGATATCTCTATTAAATAGGGAGCAGTCTGGGCATCTTCTTTTATGGTCTTTCCCAAAACCCACATCCCATCGACTCCAAGTGCTGCTTGAGCCTCCCACAGTCCCCTGCCTCCAGTTGTGTCCATCCCAATAGCAGGTCACCGATGATCTTTCTAAAAAACAAATAGGACTCAGTCATCGTCCATGCCTATTCCCCATACCCACCTCAACATGCCTTTTAGCGAGTTCCTATTACTTTCAGGCTAAAGTTGAACCTCCTGTACAGTTGGCCTGGCAGCCCGCCTAAAGTCCAGCTCCCAGGCCCCTCAACATGACACGACCGTGCCAGAACCTCTTGAGCGTGATGCTGGGCTCCTGGGCAGGGCCCAGTTGTTGAGCACTACTAAGCCAGAGCCTCCTGGGCCTGACAGTGGGACCTGCTGCCACGGAAGTTTGAGAGGAAGTGTGGGCAGCGGCTCCCGAGAAGGGCCAAGAGAGGACCTCTCTCGTTCCCCTGGTCTTTCCCCCATCAGCTTTGGAATCAGCTTTCCCAAGGGGCACGAAAGATTCTCAGTGACCATGGCCAACGTGGCACCCTAAGAATGGGGGTACAATCAGGGTCACAGCCAGGATGAGGTGGCATCCAGGTGAACTTAAAGTTTGAACTTTAAATGAACATAAAATTCAAACTCCTCACAAAGGCCTGCAATGCGGCTCCACATCTCCAGTCCTGGTGGCCCTGTCCTCCCCCAGCACCTGTCACATGGACCTCTCTCCGCACTCCTCAGCATGAGAGCACCCTCCGTCTTGGGAACAGCACCTGCGCGTGTGAGTGCTCCTGTTTGAAACACTCCTCCCCAAGATGACAGGCAGTTCCATCCTTTACATCTCCTCTCCGAGTGCACCTCCTCAGAGGAACTATTGTGGAAACAGGAGTAGACTAAAGTCGTTTCACAAATGAATTGATTTCAAGTAGGGTCAATATGGAGGCACAGCGGCTCCCTGCCCCCCCTCTGTCCACTTCAGACTTCAAGGACCATTTCCTTATCCTGTGGCAACAACTTGGCTTCCCTCAAAACTGCACGGAACTTCGTGGGTCCCCCCAGGCAGCAGGCCTGAGGCACGGGGCAGTTCTCCAAAGATTCTGGGTCTGTCAGGCTTGGCCTGCAGCATTGCCCTCTCCCCTCCGGCTGGAGCAG
The DNA here is from genome assembly GCF_050624435.1 of Tenrec ecaudatus. Taxonomy (NCBI): domain Eukaryota; kingdom Metazoa; phylum Chordata; class Mammalia; order Afrosoricida; family Tenrecidae; genus Tenrec; species Tenrec ecaudatus. Next base: position 69,149,024 of record NC_134530.1, read on the forward strand.
CTTACAAGAGGTTAGGTGGCCTCCTGGCTACTTTATTCCCAGGCTGGAACTCCGGCAGGCTGTCCTTGGGTGTGGTGTCCTTCAGGCCTTAGTAAGCCTCGCCCAATGCGCACAGCCTCTGCCCGTGTGTGTGTGTGTGTGTGTGTGTGTGTGTGTGTGTGTGTGTGTGTGTGTGCTCCCGGCTCTGCTCACTGGCTCGCAGAGACGGAAGCTGGGAGCACGTATCTCCTGCTCTTTCTCCAGGAAGATCAGCAAGTTTCTCCCCCTGAGGGAGGCTGACCTGCTAGGAACGCAGGAATGCCTGCCTCTGAGTTCCAGGCAAGCTCCTGGAGGGCCCAACCCAGCAGCATCCTTTCCAAGAGGCACAGGTGAGAGCCTGGTCTCCCAGGTAAGCGACACTGCCCCCTGGAGGGCGCTGGACGGAATAGGGGAGTCTGCACAAGGTGATCACAGCGCTCTAAAAACAGTGGCAAGTGTGCAATCCCCGAACATTTGAACTCTAACCAAATCAGTATGACACGGATTAAGAGCCTTGATGCCACGCTGCGTGACATCCTTGGACTCAAACACCCGAATCCCCTCTCCACCCCTACTGCCCCCCACCTTATCACATCTCACCACCCTGCTAGTCAAACTTCTCAGTGGAACCAACACTATTCATTAAAATACGAAGCTTAAGAAACAAAAGTAAATTGTCCTTAAAAGTTCTTTTTGGAAGTCACTCCTTGACACACTGTAAATTTTCCATGCAAACTTGCCTCCTGCTGTTATCCGTGAAGCTCAGGAAATCCCAACACTTTGGCATTTCCACAAGGGATTACAGTAAACTGCGTGTTTACAGCCATAAGAAATGCCTCATCATGTTTTTGGATTTTTTTAACCTCACGTTTCTAAAAGTGTTTTTTTTCTCTATATAGTATTTTTATTGGCTCTTAATGATTTTTCCCCCTCTATCTAAATCCTTAAATGAGATTTATGTTAGACTCTATTAACAAGGTATTTTTTAAAGTAACCTTTAAGACTTGAGAAATATACCCTGCCCTCCAATTTTCCAGCTATAGTGCAAAAGGTAGTTAGCCTTCCAGACTCAGCCTGCACTGCAGCCTGCTGTGTCCTCGGAACTGCAGGCGTATCTGAACCTGGGGGATGCTCCTCTTTCCCGCTGGATATTTTTGAAAAGCCCCCATTCTCCTGGTGTGCATAAATCCCATTCGTGGAAAGAGACTGTTCATACCAATCAGGTTTTCAACTTTAAAATGCAAACTCCTGGGACGGTGTCCCTGTGGTGCCTAGCGAGGTCATGGGGGAAATACCTCTGCCCCTTTATTTTTAGCATAAAAGCATTTCCAACTTGCTCGCAGCTTCCCTTATGGCTTTGATCCTATGGAGGGAGACCCACGGAATGCCGAATTCTCCCAAGTCTGTGACTTGGACAGGGCCGAGCAGAGGTGGGCGGGAGGGCTGGCCTCTACTGGATGGCGGTCCTCTCCATCGGATGGCGACCAACACCTGCAAAGCGTGGTCGCCCTTTCTTAAAGGCCTTTGGTTATAGGTAAAGCCATTTCAGAATTGCTCCACAGAAATGTGAAACCAGACAAAGCCACCTCGTTTGTCACAGCACATCAGAAAACACCAACCGCACCCCGCCCAGCACTGCTGCGGAGTCAAACTGGAGCCGCTTCTGACAGTAGCCGCGTACCTAGCTCTCGGGAGGCGTATTTATTACAAGTACTCTGGCGAAATATTGAAAAGTCATATGCGGTAGACTAGCACGTTTGTAATTTACAGTAGTTATTGCCGAAAATAAACCTCGGTTTCATTTTGCATAAAAACAAAACCAAAAACCTGCGGCCAGTCGGTGCCACTCCCAAGGACCCTGCAGGACAGCACAGAACTGGCCCTGTTAGTTCCCGAGAAGGCTGAGCGCTTTCATGGGAAAAGAAAGGCTCTGCTTGCTCCCCGCGGCCAGTGGTTTTGAACTGCTGACCTTGAGGTTAGCAGCCCAACGCAGAGCCACGACACCACGCTACCAACCCAGGGCACCGCCATCGGGTGCGGCGGACCCACAGCGACCCCGTGGGAGCAAAAGCCCCAGTCCGGCTCTCGCGCAGCTGCTGGTGGTTTCGAACTTCCGACCAGGGGGATCACAAGCCACCACACCACCTGGGCTCCCCGTGAAAGCAGATGCGGACACTTGACTCTGGATTATGGGCTACAGAGGGGGTTTTTAGTTGGGGGGGGGCTACTGAGGATTTTATTTTTAGGGGGCGGTAGGCCAAATAAACGTGGGAACCTAGACCCCGCTGCGCTTCTGCAGCCATGCCGGGCGCCTCCCGGTCTGCTTTCCCACCTGTCCCCGCACCATGCCCGGTGAAGTGGATGCAGCCCGTGGAACACCAGTGTCTCCGGATTGTGCGCACCGTTTGTATGGGTTAGTGGCATGTCAGGTTGTTGCTAGGTGCCATGAATCGGCTCTGCGCACAGCAGGAACACCGCGGGCTTGTCCGTCCATCCTCTCACACGTGAGAGGAGTCTCCGAGGAGCAGATGGGTGCTTTCAGCATCCTCTCCAGCCGCCTTTCTAAGGCCCCGCGCTCCCTGCCTGGGACGCACCGGGAGCTACAGGGCTCGGCCTTGCGCCTCCCAGTGACACCCTCGCTCCTCAACACGCTACAGGGGTTTTGTGCAGCAGATTCCCCTGATGCAACGCGTCCTTTGGTCTCATGACGGCAGCCTCCAGGAGCGTTGATTGTGGAGCCTCGCAGGACAAAATCCTCCACCACTGCCGCCTTTTCTCCGTTTATGATGACGTTTCCGGTGCAGCGGGAGGACTGGGGTCTTCACACGGGGTGGCCCGCCGTGAGGGATGGGAGCTGCCGAGCGCCTCTTTGTCGCCCGCAGCGCCCTGGCCACGTTCTGTGCGTGGGAGCACTCACTACGAGAGGCGGCTCAGCCCGCCCGTGGGGGAGGGGAGGAGAGGGCCGCCAGGAGGAACTTCAGCCTCGGACACCCAGGGGGGCAGGCCTGTTTGTCAGCGCGCTGTGACGGGATTCCACTCGGGCGGTGGGTTTATTTCGGCTTATTATCGTTGCCATCTTTCAAACGATGCAGCAAGTTCAGAGAAATTAAGTGACTTGGCCCCAAAGCTCTGCGCTCTTTTTCCAAAACAGCAATTTGGATAACGTCGGAACTTAGGAAAGGACGTGCCAGGCAGCCGGTGGCGCACGAGCGCGCGCACCTGAGCTGCGGGCGGCTCCACTTGCCGAGCGCGCACCGGGCTGCCGGCCGGCCCCGTTTCCAGGGGCACCGACCGGAAGTGTGCCTGTCCGCCGCGTTTCGGAAGCGCACGACCGGAAGTTTCTGTCCGCGGCTCTGAGGGGCCGGAGGAGCGGGTCGGTGGCCGAAGCTTGGGGTTCCCGGCACGGAGGCGCAGTGGACCCAAGGGGCGCATGAAGCCGTTAGGGGAACCCACGCGGCGACAGGCAGGCGGGACCCCGACCTGACCTGGAGCGCCCTTTTCTTCTGCGCCCGCCTTTTTCCCGCCCCTTCTGGAGCCTGGAGTGGCCCCGCCCCCCTGACCGGACTGGGTCTCTTCTGGGGTTCGGACCCTGACTCCTGACCTCGGGCACCCCCCGCCCCCCGGTCTCCAGCGCGATGGCTACGGGCGCAGACGTCCGGGACATTCTAGAACTCGGGGGTCCCGAGGGAGATGCAGCCTCGGGGACCATCAGCAAGAAGGACATTATCAATCCGGACAAGGTAGAGAGAGGGGCGCCTGGGTGAACCCCAGGAGGTGACAATGGGCAAAAGATGGGGGAAGCGAAGGGCCGCCCTGCGCCTAGGAGTGGCCTCTGCCGTGGAAATCAGTGTGTTGATGAGCGGCGGGGAGCAGGCGCGGGGTGGGCGGACAGCGAGGACAGCGCTGTCGAGATGGAGGACCCGCGAGGAGGATGGGCGGGGTGACGTTCGCAGAGCTGGCGGGAAGGTGGCGTCTGGGCTGGACGGGTCAGATGGGGGCCGCGGGGAGGGGGTGACTTGCCCAGACTGGAGGTGCCCAGTGAGTGTGTTTCAGAGTTGGCGGGAGTTGGAAGGCACCTGCTGCCTCCTGGGTTGCACCTGCCCCTTTGCGGCCTCGAACTGGGCGAAGAATGAATGTTCAGAGGAGCAGAGTGCCTAGGCGGTGGTCCCCTCCTGTGCTTTCCTCCCCAGAAAAAGTCCAAGAAGTCCTCGGAGACCTTGACCTTCAAGAGGCCGGAAGGCATGCACCGGGAGGTCTATGCGCTGCTCTACTCGGACAAGAAGCAAGTACTTGGAATCCCAGGTCCCCCAGGCTCCGGTCCCTGACCCCCCTGCCACAGCCCTAGCTCTTGTCTTCTCTGTCACTTGCCTCCCTGCCTGCCCTTCCCAGCCAGGACTTAGCAGTTGCTGGAGGAGTTCAGATCCCTTATTCCAGGCCTGGACTAACTGGCTCTAGGGTAGATCAGCTCCCTGGGCCCCAAAGCTCCCTGCACCCTTCTGACTGCTGCTCCCCGCCCCCAACCCCCAAACTCTGCTGCCAGGGACGCACCCCCACTGTTGCCCAGTGACACTGGCCAGGGCTACCGGACCGTCAAGGCCAAGTTGGGCTCCAAGAAAGTGAGGCCTTGGAAGTGGATGCCGTTCACCAACCCCGCCCGCAAGGATGGAGCTATGTTCTTCCACTGGCGACGAGCGGCCGAGGAAGGCAAAGACTACCCCTTTGCCAGGTTCAATAAGGTGAGCCACTGCTCCAGGGCAGGCGCAGCCCAGCCAGCGCCCCAGTTCTCCGCTCTCTTGGCCGCTGGCTCCAGCAGCGCACCTCAGGCGTAGGTTTCCATCAGCCCTCATGGCGAAGCAGTGGGTCCCCTTATGCCCTTGGGATCCCGTCTTCTCTGGGTCTGCGCTGACACTCGTTAATGTCTGCTTGGCCTTTCAGTTGTCGCTCCCCACGTATTCTAGACCCATTCATGACGTTAGCTGTAGTGTGTCTTATTTACCCTATGGCTTCAGCTGCCCCAGCCCCCAACTCCAACTTACTGCCTCCAGTCCAGAGCAGCAATCCCACGTGTCCATGTATCCAGACCAGCACACACAGAAACTCAGCATCTGCAAACCTGTTCCCCATTTCAATGAGTGGTGCCCCTACCCACCCAGTCGTGTAAGCCAGGGACGTAAGGACTAAGCTCTAGTATTTCAAAGAAGGGAGGGGAAGACAGGTAAGAAGCACGTAAGCAACTAAAATAGATGGAATTCCTTCAGGTTAAGAGTCATGAATAAGGTGAAAAGGAGGATGTGAATGAGGTAAATGAGGGCATATGAACTTAGAGAGGCAGCAAGTAGAATAAGGGTTCCTGGGGGTGCAGTGGATGAGGGGGTGGTGGCTAACGGGGAGCCGATACCAAAGAGTTCAAGAAGAAAAAGAATGTGTGTAAACTGGTTGTGGTAGCAATTGTACAAGACTGCTCGATGTGATTGAACTATGGAATGATATGCTATCTGTATGACTTCCCAGTGAAAAGGTTTCGGGCAGGGGGCGGGGGGAGTTTACAGGACACCTGCTTTAGAGGGTGGTGGCCGGGGTCTTTGCGGACATGATCTTGGAACTAGACCAGAGAAGGGTGCGGTGACTGAGCCCGTGGGCTTCCTTCCTTCACCGTCTGCACGGGTGCCTGTGTTCCTCACTGCTGCAGACACCCTCATCCCAGGTGCCTTCTCTCGGGTCCGCTTCGGAGGGAGGGTCTTTATGCACCAAGGCTCATCCAGCCCGTGGGAGGCAGAGCGAGACGGGGCTGCGTTGTGCCGGGCCATTCCTTAAACGGCTACAGTGCTCGAGGCCAGGACTCCACGTTCCAGCTGCCCTCCGCTCAGCCCATGTCACCAGCGGCATGCACCTGGCTGACCCACAGGCTTCTCACACTCGCCCCCTTGCCCAGGCCTGGCTCTTCTCCATCTCACCAGTGCCCGCGGCCCTTCAGGCCCCTGCTCCTGGCGCCTCTGACAGTGCTCCCGCTTGGAAGGACGCGAGGAGTCTGTGACTAGCTGAGCTCCCACCCAGGCCCTGCCCCAGGAGACCATGCCTTTCTCTCTCTCCTTGTGCTCTCCCGAGTGCTGGCTTCCCGAATGCTCCTGGATAACCCTGCCGGGACTCCCAGCAATCTGGGGGTTCAGCTAAGAGCATGTTGGAGTTTTCCAGAAATGGTTTTGGAATGTCTTCCTTCTTCCTGAGGGATTTTCACCCCCTTTTCATACAGTGTAAGAGGACCTGGCTGTGGAGGTGCAGGTCCCAGGCACAGAGGGTCACACAGTGGGCTGTCAAGCACAGGGGCAGCAGTCCGAGCCTACTGCTCCACCTCGGGAGAGAGAGAGAGAGAGATTTACAGCCTCGCAAACCCACAGGGCAGTTAGTTCTACCCTCACTGGGTTGCTGAGTCTAGTCACCTCGATGGCAGAGTTTCCTCCCTGGACCCTGAGTGCACTGGGCACAGCCTTTGTCTCTTCCCGAGCCTGCTTCTCAGCCTGCTTTCTAGACAGGCACTCTTGCTGTGTCTCCCAGAGGTGTGTTCCTAACCGACTTCACTTCTGAGTGTCTCTCTCGTTCTCACTGCAAATGGATCTGCTGGCACCCAGGCTGCAGGCAAACCAGGCCCTTCCTTTCCATCCTGAAAGGCAGTGTGTTTTGTGTACAGCCCTGTCTGCCCAGCTTCTTCAGCCTAGCCCGTGTACTACGTTCCCACCCCCCCTCACGAGCCAGCAGTGAGGCCAGCTGCCTCTAGGAATGCCTGCCATGCTCCTAGGCCCTGGGAAGGTGTCAGAAAAGAGAGAAAGGCCGTAGACCAGGAGTCCTCAAACTTTTCAAACGGGGCCAGTTCACTGTCCCTCAGACCGTTGGAGGGCCAGACTATAGTTTTTAAAAAAACTGTGAACAAATTCCTATGCACAATGCACGTATCTTATTTTGAAGTAAAAAACAAATGGGGCAAAAACACTCGGCACGCTGGATAAATGTCCTTGGCAGGCCGCATGTGGCCCGCGACCGTAGTTTGAGGGCGCCTGCTGTAGACGGAAGACTGAGAAGAGACAAGGTCTCTGAGGCAGTGAGAGGGAAGGTTAGACAATTCATTTTTAAGTGGAGATAAAATATATCTTCCATTTTGATTTTAGTAAGTATAGATTCAGGTTAAGCTGTCTCTTCGACATTGGGAATATAAACGTGAATTCCTTGTTAGCCCTCAAGAAACAATCATTGGGGGGCCAGGAGGTGGGAGAGGCGCAGGCAGTTACAGTCTGGGTGTTGGATGTGCTACATCGGGAGGGTCTGAGGGCCCAGAAGCTTTGTGGGGTAATGGGAGTGGAGTTGAGTCTGACTTGCTACAGGGTCTCTGGCCGCAGAAGGGCAGCAAGAACAAAGCCGTTGTGGATCCGGTGGGGGGGGGGGGGGGGTGGACGCCACCGGCATTTCCGCCCCAGAGGCTGCAGCAGCCGGGCCACGCAGGGCCTTGGGAACCAGCTTCTGTCCTAACGTCTTTGAGTAGCCTCTGACAGACTTGAAGCCAAAGGGTGCCCGCATCTGGGTTTCAGAAGGGAGCAGAAGTTGGAGTAGGATCAGCTAGTGGTCTTCCCTCCCGTCCTGCTCGCCGTCCCTGTGCCCCCACGAGTCTGCGCCAGCCGGAAGCACCATGTCAGCCCTCATCCATCCCATCTGGTTGACAAGCCCTCCACCTCTCCTCGGGTCTCGGGGTCACACCTGTGCCCCTTCCCCTCCGCCCCCTGGTGCGCTCTGGGTCAGGCAGCTGCTCACCTGAAGCGTTTCGGAAACCGGCCAGCTAGTCTCCGGCCTCTTGCTTCAGCCACCTTTCCTTACTGTTGCCGGGCGGTCTTTCTGAAAGAGAGCCATGGCCCTTTCCGGGTCACTTCTCTCAGGGTAGCTCCAGAGGTTCGGCCAGCTGGTCTATGCCGAAGGTTGACTGTTGAGCCCCCCAAGTGTTTATACGTGAGCCCTCATGTTAACGTGGGGGCGGGAACGTGTGCTGTGACAGAGGCCCTAGAGCCGCAGCGGACTTGACGTGCTCCCAGGGCCCCCATCATGGTGAATGCAACTCTGGGGCGGGGCACACAAGGCCGAGTTGGAACTGGCTTCTGGTCTGCTCTCCTGCCAGGTTCTCATGCCTTCCCTCATCTTGCCCTTTCCACCTTTCCTCAGCATGCCCGCCCACCACAGCCCAAGCCAGGCCGGCTTCAGTGTGCCCAAGCAGCCCTGAGTCCAGGCTGGGTTGGGTGCCCTCACACTGTTCACACTGCCCTTCGGTACGTCACTTTTTGGCAGGAGGGTGAGCATTGTGGGGGTAAAGCCCCCGTCTGTCTTAGGCAGCCCAGTGTCCCCAGCATAGCTCTGGCAGGCCTGACACCATGGACAAATTCATGCCGTTTTCCCCACCACCCTTCTGAAGCCCCACCATGCAGAAGGAACGAGTGGACATGCCTCTCACTGGTATGGGAGCGCCTTCAGGACAGAGCCCTGCGAGTTTGGAACTAAATGGAAGGAATGTGGAGCTGGGAAGGCAGTTCCAGCAAGACTAAAGACTGAGGGGGTGGGGGTGGGGCTGCTATGTTCCAGACGTGGTGACTTCTTTGGCTGGAACTGAGGGTCTATGAGGGGCAGTGGCTGCTGAGAAGTGTTCATTGATTGGTCAGTGAGCATGGTGGCCTGAGAGGGTCAGCCCTGTTGTTGCCCTTGGGGACTGAAAGATGATCTGAAGGCACTTTTATCTTGGAGCAGGGCTTTCGTAAGGGATGGATGGGCTGGTGCCACAATCAGACACTCAGACACACGTCCCGGGTGAGGAGTGCTTTTTATTGCAAACTGATAAACATACAAATCCACATTTGTGCTGTAGATTCAGCAATATGATTGTGATCAGATTGTTAAGCATTTCGAAATGTGTATTCCTCATTTCCATCCTTAAGACAGCCCAGTGGGGTGTTCGCAGAGCACTCTCCAGAGAGCAGAGGGCTGGCTGGAGGAGGGCGGCCCGGTGGGGCGGCTGGTTCTCTGCTCCTGGCCCCGGAGAGTGAAGATTGAACTAGAGCCACAGAGTTAGGGGCAGGGTCAGGTAAGGTTTGGGATACCTGAGTGGGAGTGGGAGGGTGCCACCGAATGAATGTTTGCAGTGTGTGTGGGCCTCCAGGAGATGGCTAAGAGGCAGTTGGAGACCAGGTCAGAGCCCGTGTGGTCTTGCTTCTTGGAAAGCTTCCGTCTGGCGTTGACTCCTTCCTTAGGTCTGTTGGGCAAGTAGTAGCTTTCTGTGCGGGTGCGCGGGCGCAAGGGGGTGGGATCCGCATTCCCGTGAGGACTGTAGGGATGCTCAGGAAGAGCAGCAAGCCTCGTCGTCACCACTGGGTGGCGGCAGTGCTTCACAGGAGACTTGCACGGGCTCCTACCGGCTTAAACCAAAGCGCACCCACTGCCACCCAGTCCACTTTGACTGCACCTGGTGGGCTTTCGGGGTCCCACAGCAACGCCTGTATTTGAACCCCTCATCCTGCCCATGGGGACAGGAGCTTGTGTCCTGTTAGGAAGGTGTTCCTGCAGTGACCCCGAGCTGCCAGGGCCTCCAGGCAGGCAGCCTAGCGTCCTCAGAGGTGTCCGTGCTGCTGCTGTGTTGACATGTGGGCATGCGCGCTGTGCTCCCAGACCGTGCAGGTTCCCGTGTACTCAGAGCAGGAGTACCAGCTCTATCTCCACGATGACGCCTGGACCAAGGCGGAGACCGACCACCTCTTCGACCTCAGTCGCCGCTTTGACCTTCGCTTTGTAATTATCCATGACCGCTATGACCACCAGCAGTTCAAGGTGGGTGCCATCCTTTGCCTGAGTGCCCAACCCCCCCCCCCCGGCCTGGAAGGCTTGTGCCTTTACACTCCCTCCCCCTTTCTCAGAAACGCTCGGTGGAGGACCTGAAGGAGCGGTACTACCACATCTGTGCCAAGCTGGCCAATGTACGGGCGGTGCCAGGCACCGACCTGAAGGTACCAGTGTTTGATGCTGGGCATGAGCGACGGCGGAAGGAGCAACTGGAGCGGCTCTACAACCGGACCCCCGAACAGGTCGGCCCGAGCCTTGTGCCCCTCCCCTCCGCGGCTGGAGCCCCGCTGCCCCAGCAGCCCTCCCCACCCCGCTCGCCCTCTCACACGGCCCCAGGTGGCGGAGGAGGAGTACCTGCTGCAGGAGCTGCGCAAGATCGAGGCCAGGAAGAAAGAGCGGGAGAAGCGGAGCCAGGACCTGCAGAAGCTGATAACAGCGGCCGACACCACCGCGGAGCAGCGCCGCACAGAGCGCAAGGCCCCCAAAAAGAAGCTACCCCAGAAAAAGGAGGCCGAGAAGCCGGTGCGAGGCTAGGGTAGCTCCGGTGTCCCCCTTCCTCTGGTCATTAGCCGCTGGCAGGGCTTGGGGACTAACCCCCGGCCACTTCCTGTGTCCCTGTGGTCTCCATAACTGTCCCTGTCTTCCCGGGTCCGCAGGCCGTGCCCGAGACTGCAGGCATCAGGTTTCCAGATGTCAAGTCTGCAGGCGTCACGCTGCGGAGCCAGAGGGTATGTGGGCCGGCCTCCAACGTGCTGGCGCCTGGGCCGCTGTGCAGGGTGGGGGACTGGGACATAGGCCCTCGAGATGTGGCCAGATGTGGTCCACTCCCTGGCGATTTCCGTGTCTGGCCTGACACCTCCCCTCCTCCCACACCCCATTGCCTCCCGTGGCTCTCGGGGAGGGACGGGTGGACAGAGGGCTTAGCTGCCTGGGCCATTGCAGATGAAGCTGCCCAGCTCTGTGGGACAAAAGAAGATCAAGGCCCTGGAGCAGATGCTGCTGGAACTTGGTGTGGGTGAGTGGGGCGGGGCGGGGGGGTGCGGCCACACACGCAGGGTAAGCTCTGGGCGAGGAGGGCAGTTCAGGATTCTGGTCTTCTGCCACCCTCCCTTCCCCCTGGCTGTGCCCCCACCCACAGAGCTGAGCCCCACCCCCACGGAGGAGCTGGTGCACCTGTTCAACGAGCTGCGCAGCGACCTGGTGCTGCTCTACGAGCTCAAGCAGGCCTGTGCCAGCTGCGAGTACGAGCTGCAGATGCTGCGGCACCGCCACGAGGCGCTGGCCCGAGCTGGCGTGTTGGGGGGGGCCCTCACGCCCACGTCAGGCCCAGCCCCTGCTTCTGCTGAGCCAGTCGTGCCCGACCCTGGTCCCGGCCCTGACCCCACCAAGGACACGATCATTGATGTGGTGGGTGCACCCCTCACACCCAACTCGGTGAGTGTCTGGCCAGGCTGGGAGAACGTGCACTCATAAGCTCTGCACCCTTTAGGGCCGGCTGAGGGAGGGAGGGAGGGAGGGTAGGAGGGTGCCGGCTGACCAGTGGGTGAGACCTCAGCACCTTCTGTGTCTCCTCAGAGGAAGCGACGGGAATCGGCCTCCAGTTCCTCTTCGGTGAAGAAGGCCAAGAAGCCATGAGGCACAGCGGGTGGGTGGGGGTGGGGTGGCTGTTGTGTAAATAGAGCTGCTGTGGAGTTGTACGGCTGCTTCCGTTTCCTTTACTCTGATCCGGTTGCCCTGGCTGGGAGGGCTGGGCCAGCAGGGTGCCCCGAGTCCCTCAGTGGCAGTGTCTGGAGGCCACCCAGGTGGCCTGACTCGCAGTGACCCCATGCCCAAGGGACCGGGCTGCCGTCATGTGATGCACAGGATTCTCAGCAGCACGCTGCCAGGCCTGGGTCTGCAAGCTTCCCCCAAACCCTCAGCATCTAGCAGCACGTACCTGTCCCCCGTCCACCGGCAGGTGGCTGAGCTGAAATTCAGGTCTCCCATCGGGAAGGTGGATGGTGCGTGGTGGCTGCACCTCGGGCACTAGCAGCTTCTTGCAGGGCCTCCCCCCAACGCTTGTCCACACTTGATGAGGGTCTCCGGGTGCCATCCCTGGTCACCTCCCAATGGCTCTGCGCATGGGGGCAGCGCGGGGCCCGCAGTCAGTAAATCCTCTCACACTCCCACAGCGCCGGGCAGGTCGCTGCTGGTTTCACACAAGCACCCAGGGCCTCATTTCCCCGACTTTATTCAGTGGCACATTCACAGCGGGGGTGGGGTAGACACAAGGTGGGGCCTGATCTGTCCTGGAGCCCTGGGGGCACCACACACCATGCACTATGGGTGGGAGGGGGCACAGGAGTGGGGGGGGCTTGGTGGCCCCAGCAGAAGCCTGTGTACTGGGGAGGCAGTAAGTGCCTGGGTCCCCCTAGCCCAGGCCCACAATGGGAAGGGCTACTATGGGGTGGAGGTGGAGGGCAGGGCGGGGTGGGGTGGGGCACAAAGTATCTGCTCCAGAGGGGCCACGTGGCCAAGCCCTTGCCCGGGACACAAGCCCACAGGGCAGCTGGGGGACTCTGGGCGTCGAGCTGTGCCACTCCCCTTGTCCCCTCTGTGAGGGAGGAGGGCTCTGGGCTGGGCCAAGCAGCTACCCTGTTCTGCCCCATCCCGTCCTCGGCCAATCAGAACGGCTTCGACGTCTGCTTGAAGATGAAGCCTCGATAGGCCAGTGTCTTCATGATGTTGGCGATGTTCTTGCAATCGTCTGCAAAGGAGAGAAGGCCTTTAGACAGTCTTTGTGCCCACAGGTGCTATACAAGGGTGGGGCTGGGAGACAGGGTCAGAGGCGGGGGCCTTGGCCTGGGGAAGGGTTGCTGTCCCCTGTGGCAACACCTCCAGCTCCAGGTTGGGCTGGATGATGATGCTGGCCCAGTAAGAAGCCTGGTCAGGATGCTCCTCGGTCCCATAATTCATGCTGGAAATTGGCCAGTGTGTCCCGCCCCCGCCCCAGCAGTGATGTATGGGCGCCGTCGCAGTAAGAAAAAGGCAGAGTAAATGTGTAATTTCTCCCTTGACGGCCCCCGGCCGCTGGGCGATCCTTCTTGTTGCCGCCGCGTGGGGACGGCCCGTCCGCCACACTCCGTCTTCCCGCCACCCGCCTTGATGTCTCCATTTCATTACTGTGTGGCCATTCATCACGCCCTTGGCCAGGGTGACTTTGCCGGCACTTGGGCGTGTGCGCGCGCGTGCCGTGTGGCCAAGGCCACAATCACTGGTGACAAGGCACAGGCTTCGCACTTCTGGGCCAGGGCCTGGGAAGCACAGCTGCTGTGCCTGTACATTAGTGTGCCCGCCGCGAGTTGCTGGGCACCTGCTCCCCTCTGCCGGCGCACCCGACTTTGCCAGCTCACAGGCTCCAGCTGAAGCCGCTCTGGTTTTCTTTGCTAACCTAGGGCTGAACGTCTCAGGCCACTCCACACCCTTTCCCAAGCGGTTCCTCTAGGATGGGCTTGTGAGAACCTCGCTACTCAAGACTATCTTAGGACCTGGCGGCTGCGAGAACAGGCATTCATTCGGCCAGCTGGGCCCACCACCACCAGCAGGAGGTGCAGCTGCCCCAGAGCTGCCCACTACAGTAAGCCAGAGACAAACCCTGCTGGAGCCCGGCTTTCCTGTCCCTCTGTCCAGAGTGGCCGTCAAGGCCCATCCCCTCACCTGCCTCTGCCCCACCTCGCACAGATGCTCCACGGCCCCACCCACCAGGGCCCTCACGGGATGGACGCGGTGACTGCAGAAATACTGTACATGGACGTCGTCATCAGGAGTGTGTGTGGTCAGAGAGGAGCCAGAAGGCCTCCACATTGGTCCACACCAACCCCTTCCACTGAGTCCCGACGGCAGCCTGGTCTGTGAGGGGGTTCCTGCCAAGGGCTGTGGGAGTGGAAGGAGTCTAGTCAGCCCCGGGGGGGAGGGTGGAGGGCTGTCACCGGCCAGACACCAGCTCTGCGCCAGCCAGGTTTCAGAATAAGACCCAGGACAGTGGGCAGAGTGGTTTTCCAGAACGCACCACGGATACCCCTGTGGGGGTGTGGGCGTGAAGTGCCCCAGGCCCAGCCACAGGGGGATCCCTTTAGGACTCAGAAGTCACGAGGGCTGGTCTGAGGCGGAGCAGAGGGAAGACGGATGGGTGGGTCTTGGCGGCCATGGCAACTACAGACGTGACCCGTCCCCGTGGTTTATGGGCCGGACACACGCCCCGCTCAGCTGAGACTCTGTCATTTGTCTCCCTTAGTGTGCGTGCCTGTGCCGTGGGGGGCAGAGGGTGGAGAGGCTGCGGCAGGAGGAGCCAGACAGTTGTCAGGGAGGAGAATGTGCAGGAGGGGGCGTGGGTGGGCATGATAGGAAGGGTCCTGGGAAGGAGAAAGGGACAATCGGGCTTGAGGGCTGTGACCAGGGGAGGGAGGGGCTCTGATAGGTTATTGTCTTCCTCAGAAGCTTGGCCCTGTCAGGGCCCCTCCAATCCTTCCTGTCTCCTGCACTCTGGGGACCCTGGTCACTGTGCATATTAAGAATAAGTCCCCTCGTTATCTGCAATTACCCAGCGGCCACACACCTCATTTCTTCCAGCAGAAAAGAAAATTAGTTTTCTATTGACTTCATCTGACTCCTCCCTCAGTGCTGGACAAATCACTCAATCTACCTCCCCTTGCCCAAGTTAATGTCCCCAGCCTCTCCCCTCAGGCCACCAGCCAGCCAGTGGGCAAGCAGTGCCCTCCCACCTGTGCCTGGCCCTTTTCTGCTGAGGGCCCACGTGCCCAGTCTGCCCTTGATCTCTCCCCACTTAGACCCACAGGATGCCTTCATCCAGACCCTTCCCTTCCGCTACCTCGAAGCCCACCTCCTCTCCTGGGCGTGGCGTCAACTGCCCAAATGCTGCCTGAACATCTCCGGAGGCACGGCAAACTCAGAGCGAATTTTCTTCTTTCAACAACTCCCTTCTCTCGTCATGTTGTCCACCCCCATGAGCAGTGCCCCAAATGCCCAAACAAGACCCCCGAGAGCATGCTGGCACAGGACCCCTTCTTCCTCCTTCCCAATCGGAACATGTTACAGTCCTGCCGACTCTCTCTTCTCAGTCTCTGGTCTACCCCGCCACCCCATCGGCCACCACCCCTAGTCCAGACCGCACCGTCACTGGTTGGGATTTGCCCCTTGTAACCCACTCTCCTGTAGCCAAAGTGATCTTTCTCACACAAGTCTGGTACGTCCTTCCCTCCGCCCCTCGGCTAACGTGTACACTCTGCAAAAAGGCTCCGATCCCAGCCCACTCTGGTTTCACCCACCACTCTCTACCCCAACCCCTGTGCTCCAACCGGAAGCACCCACTTCCTGTTTTCTGAAACACACGCACACACCACCCCCACCCCCCACCCCCCGCGACTAAGTGGTTAGGAGCATGGGGTTTGCTCCCGTCCATCTTCCCTCCGGGCTGGGGCGGCAGCAAGTGCTCAGCTTTCTGAAACTGCTTCCTCCACGAGCATGGCAAAGGCTGTAACCTGAGGGTCACTCCAGGTGATTTTGTGCTGTTGGAAGGGAGGCAGAGAGGCTAGCTGTCCCGTGTGACGCCATGGAGCGCAAGTGTCTATCCAACAGGATCTGCAGCACAGCTGACAGCTCGGGGCTACCACGTCTGACGGGATTGTCATTTACTTCACCCGGACTGACGACCACCGGCCCTCCCTTTTTAGCGCGGGGTCTGGAGTCTGCACTGCTGCAGCCGGTTGGTCCCTGGAATAAAGACCCTCCTTCGTGTAGGTGGCTCCAGCCCTCAAGGCCTTGATGGGAGCTACTGAACCCAGGAAGCAGTTAAAGGAGAGTGCTACAGGTGAAAGAGAGGCAGAAGGAAACTTGAGACTGTCCAAAGGAACCACCACGAGGCCTGAACATGCACCGCTCAGAGGCAGCAGCTGAGTGGCCCTGGTGACCTGGTGGCCCTGGAAAGCCTTCTGCTCGACAGCACCTCTGACCTCAGTGAGGCAGCCCTGTGAGCAGGGAGGGCGGGCCGAGTGCAGTCCTGTGCATGAGGAGGTCGTCCTCACCTTGGCCAAACTTCAGAAGGCTAACCCCTGACCTTAGGTTTCTGCATTCCCCTCTCTCTTCTCTTGAGTTTCATATTTGAAAAGGGCAGAGTGGGAAGGGAGCAGCTGCTTCAGTGCCTCAAAGAGGAGGTTAGCAGGCTAGCCCCTCACCAGGAAGGACGAGCCCATGAGTGGGCCCAGGGGCGGCCAGAGATCTGCTCAGTGGAGGAGCTACCAGCAGAAGGGTGGATCGCATCCCTCAGGCCCCTAGGACATGCCCAGTGACTGCTCGTGCCCACGCGCTCCAGCTAGCCACACCTGCCTGGGAGGTGAGGGGTTGAGGGCAGGAAGCAGGGCCATGCCTTCATACACTCACTCAGCCAGCAACCTGGCACTGCCACGTGGGTGTGCCAGGGGCACATGGGCAGACAGGCTGCAGGGGTACAAGACTGTACCCACGGCCTCCCGGCTCCCACCGTGTGAGTCACAGCGTGAGAAGCAGAAGACCGAGAGGGGATTCTTGACAGAAAGTACTTGAGCAGCAGTGGCCAAGACTTGGGGGCACGCGGAAAGGAGCTAGCCAGGCGCTCTGGGTTTGGGATGACGGAGCAGGTACTCGGCATAACCACAATACGAGCAGAGGGTGGGAGTCCAGTCGAGCAGAGGGCTGGGAGTGATGAGAAACTGGAGGCACAGGGGTGGCAGGAGATGGAGTCGGCAAAGTCAGCGGTGACTGACTGGAGGGAGCTGAAAGCCAAGGTGCTTCAGCTAGGTCCTGTGCTGGCAATGAGGAGACACCAACGTGCTTGAGGAGCAGGATGACTGGACCGGATCTGTGCTTTAAGATTCTCTCCTGAGAGGTAGAGGGACTAGGAAGGCTAACCCTGCAAGCAGGAGGCCACGCTGGGCCAGGCCAAACGATGGTGACCCACGACAAGGCGAGTGGCCGCAGAGCCAATGTACTGAGGGGGAGACGCGAAAGGAGGCAGGGGAGCTGCCGGGGAATAGAATGAGCAAGTCTTTGAGGGGTGCGTCGTGTCGCAGGAGAGAAGGCATGGCCGGGAAGCTGTGGACCTGGGGAAGGGGTGACCGTGGCTTCAACCGTCAAGTCAGATGCCTTCTAGGGTTCATGTCTTGCTTGAGGTCTTTCTCTGTTCCAATGTTTCTTTTTCCAGTGACTTACATTTTCCCCTAATGTCTGCGTAGTGTTACTATTTTAACTTAAAATCACCTCATTGCGTCCACACACACGTCCACTGTGTCACGTTTGTACACTGTTGCCATCACCATTCTCAAACACTTGCCTTCCGCCCGAGGAGCCCTGAATACCTGCTGCTCATCTCCTCGCCCTCATGAACCCTTCATAGTTCATAAATATTATTTTGTCACAATGTTGCACTGTGCGACATCTCCCCCCTACCCTGCCCTCTTCTCTGCTGTCCATCCCCCAGGGAGGAAGGCCATACGCAGATTCTTATAACCGATTCCCCAATATTTAACTTTTTAATCTGTCTGGAATTTGTTTGCGGGTATGAAATAGAGGTTCTATTTTTTCCCTTAAAGGATAGTCACCTGTCTTGTCACCCCTGGCTGAACAGTCCACACCTTACTGATCTTTTTGGTACCTCTATGACATATAAGATCCCCATATACGAGTCTGATGAAGCCAGGAGAGAGAATGGCCAAGAAATGATCAAAGAGACAAACTGGAGGCAGCCACTGAGGTTACGGGGCCAAGGGACACTCTCGCCTCGGCACCCCGAGGTCTGCTGAAGTCTCCACAGTCCTCCCTCAACAGCTTCACCTGGTAGTGGACCTCCCCACCGAGAAATGGCTGAGAAATAGGGCGGGGGCCATGGAACCGGGACCGACAAAAATGACAGAGAGGTGAGCGAGGCGGGTGGGGGGGGGCGACACAAGCCGCAGGCACCATGGTGAGACCGGACGCAAGAGCCCTGGCTGTGCTGGTGCTCCGGGTCCTCACTGGTCACCCGGCCTTCCCGTCTAGACATCTAGCAGCAGACACACTCAGAGCAACGGTCAGAGGGGCTTCGGGGCCTGCCCGACGTGAGACAGCAGATTAAGTGGGGCATGCTTACACCAAAATACTAGTTTTCAGTGTGAAACCCAAATTTACCTTGGGGCCCCAGATTTCTCTCAGCTAAATCTGACAGCCCCGTGCTGGCAGCCCTCAGTGCCGCTGGATGCAGTTCAGGGTAGACAGGCAGGTGCCAGCTCAGCTGCGGAGGAGGCTGCAGGTGGTGCATGCACGGCGGAACCAGTAGGGGGCCCCTGCGCACGCTCCGAGTTGGAATCCAAACCCGTGTGAGCCAGTGGCTGACCTTTATCTCCTGGCTCTCCTTCCGGGTCTTGTCCTCTAAAATGGGAATGATAACTATAGCAACTGCTTTGCTCCAACGGCTGTTTGAAAGATCAGATGCACGCTTAGTTGTGAAATGTTTAGTTCGATGTCTGGTTAGTACTATTATTATATCTGATTTTTAAAAATCTTGAAGTTCCCTGATGTGTTTCCAGATATGGCCACCTTGGTACACAAGACGCCCCCCGTTGTGCCCCAAGCCTCCTCCCCACTGACACTGTTCCCTTAGCTTTCTCTCCTCCTCCCAGACAGGGCTCTGAGAGCCTGGCCTCCAGAGTGACCCCCTCTTCCCGCCCTCCCCCCACCACGGTGCCTGGAGGTGCCACAGGGCTGATGGTGAAGGATGATGGTAGCCCCACAATAAGGGGAAAAGGCAATTTCATCTTGATTAGCAGGCGATTTCTCTCTCCGTAATAAGCGCGCTCCAAATAATTAGCGTGTTTTACGTAATAATGAAATTACAGAAATGCAGTCCACTTATTCAAACAACTCACCATTACCATATTTTTAAATATTAGACTTAATTAGAGTTTATCACTTCAGAGAAGTATGCGGACTGAAGATGTTTTTAAAAAAATCCTCATAAAGTGTTTATTAAGCGCTGGTAAAGCTGGGATAATGATGTGTTTGGAAATTAAGGCAATCAAACACTTACCGCTGCTCCTGGAGGCCGGGCATGGGAATGAGGCCATTACACGCCCATTACCCGCCAGCTCACAGCCAGTGTGGGGGGTGGGGTGGGGGGGTGGTCTGGCCAGGAGGGCACAGTGCCCGGAAATGCCTTTGCCAACAGCTTACAACAGTCCCACCCGTCAGTCGGCACAGCAGCAAGTCCCTGGTGTCACATCACGTGGCCACCAGGAGTCCAACTCAGGCTTGGCCAGCAAATGACGAGATGGGCCACAAATACCGAAGAAGACACACCCAAGTTGACCAACCCTGATTT
Source organism: Tenrec ecaudatus (assembly GCF_050624435.1). Lineage (NCBI taxonomy): Eukaryota > Metazoa > Chordata > Mammalia > Afrosoricida > Tenrecidae > Tenrec > Tenrec ecaudatus. Next base: position 69,168,288 of record NC_134530.1, read on the forward strand.
AGACTCCCATGCTTGGCAGGACAGGTCAATCTCATTCAAACCCACTGCAAGGAGGGGACAGAAGCTCAGGTGAATTCTACCTGCTGGCTCAGGCCACTGCTAAGGAGGCCATGACCAGGTGACCTCTCCTAATTCAGGGATACTCCTAAAAGGTACCTAGCGTGATGGGTGCCAGTGTAGAAGCAGCTAGGAAACTGCGCAGAGAGCCAAAGAAGCATGAAGGTCTGGGCCTGTATCAGGACCGACCTGGGGACAGGCCCAGGAGAGGGGACGCAGGCAGGGTGGTGGGAAGAGGGGCCGGCGCTCCAGGCCCCATTTATCCCAGTGAATAACTAATTCCAGAATTTATAGTGCTGGGTTTTTGTTCTGTAGCCATTTATATCTGTGAGGGGAGGAAATGAAGAGGCAGCGCGGACGCCACATCTTTCTGTGTTATTGCTTGTCTGCCATTTGCAAATCATTATTAATTGTGGGCCCTGGTGGCGGGCCGGGCGGGGTACATTCACATAGCTCTTCATCAAGGACCCCAGCCGCTGCCCCAGAGAGCCAATTACCCCGCCCTGATTGGGATCAGATAAAGAGGGAATTTTTACAAATTAGGGAATAAATAGAATTTCCACACAGGGCCTGGGCAGGACCTGAGAGGCTGTAATGAAAAACCATCCGTCACCATCAGCGCAGCGTGGGCACGTAGCCCCAGCCCTCCCTCCCCTTGTGGGCCCGCCCCATGCTCCCGGGCTTGGGCTTACAGGCCAACCCCTCAGAGGCCCAGAGGAGGGGATAGGAGTCCCCAGTGGGGTGCACACCGCCCCTTAGACTGGAGAGGCTCGGGCCCAGCTCTGGTGCCATTCTGGGTGCGGCCTCCTCTCCCCCCACTGCTGGCATCTCCCTCAGGCTCTTGGGAAGGAGACTGGGCCAGTCCTGAGGAAGGCCAGAGGTGGGCCGAGACCACCACGTTCGGGGCCCTCACGCCATGGCAGCGCTAGGGCAGAGCCCGGCCCCACGGGCCACTCACTCTGGGCTGCCATTAGCGCTCCTCCCCTTGGATCATTAAATATGTATATCTTATTACACGCCTTGTTAGAGTATCGAGCTCTATTGACTGATGATAAATCCTGAGCCTCGTCCTGGCCATAAATTTATCTGGGGATGATGAAGACTCAATAATCTAGTCAGGCAGATAATATCATCGGGCCTTAAAAAAGATCATTACATTATATGTCAGAATTAAAAGTGAAATACGCCGGAGTAAGAGGGCGGCTGCTCTGGCCATTACAATGGATGCCCACCTCCCCCCACTCCCAGCCCAGGCCTCTCCAGGGAGCGGGTCAGGAAGCCGCACGCACTCTCGCTGGGAACGGGGCTCCAGAGCAGGAAGTGCCAGAGGACAGAGCTGTCCTTCCGTCCGGTCAGCCTGGGGGTCACGAAGAGGAAAAAATGGAGATGCTGAGGTACAGAGAGGCACAGGCTACTTGCCTGTGCTACTCTGGGAGAGGGGAAGGGGCTGAGGCCAGGCCAAGCGCCGCGGGTCAGCAGCCTGTCTAGAGCCTTCTTGTCGGCAAGGCTAGCCATTTAGACCAGGGCCCTCCTTCCGGAGAGACGGCCTGCCCAGTCTCCGGCATAGGACACACAGCCTGTCCTTTGAGAAACCTTGCTGCCAGCCTCTTCCGCCTTTGCCTCCAATGACTACTGTCGACGACTTCCCCCACAGCGGCTTCCTCCTGGGCCATGTCCCCAGCCTCTTTCACATCCTCTGCGACAGGTCTCTGAGCGAAAAGCCACCTTCTTCTCTTCTCTCACTGGACCCTTGACATCTTTTATTGCCCCCACCCTCCGTCTTCACCCTTTTCCTTGCCCACCTTTAGCTGCTTACCCAACGACCAGCCCCTCTTCTCTTCTTCCTTGCGGATAAGTGCCCGCCGGGTGATGAGCCCTGGTGAGGGGCTACTCTTGGCAGGCACCGGCTCGGCAGGGCCCGTGTTCTGGCTACTGACACCGAGGGTAAGCACGCTGAACGGGAATGCGCGCACTCTACAAGAGAGAAGCAGCCCTTGCTGTCTGTTGCCTGTTCTCGTGCGTGCCCACAGTGTCTGAGGCTGCAGAAGCCACCTTCCAGCCTTGAGGGGAGCCGGCCCACACAGGGCCCATCGGGGTCCCTCACGTGAGTCACCGCACACCTGGTTTGTAGGACAATAAACCCTCGGACTGGTCAAGGCGTTGGAGACTGAGTTCTCTGTCTGTGGTGAAGTGCGTGGCTGCTCATCTCAGAAAGGTCCACAACTCAAAGCCCCCGCGGGGCCGTGGGAGAAACCGGGCCAGTCTGCTCGGTCCGACAGGGTTGCGGCTTGCGTCACGTCACAGCTGACGGGACAGCCACAGGTTGGTCTCCTCTCCTGGCAGAGGAGACTACACAAGCCGTTGGCCAAGTTAAAAGCGAGCGAGAGACAGATAAAATGGGGCTCTTAGGGTGGACGGCAAACGGTTTCCCAGGACACAGGCCTTGTTACTTAAAAGGCTGAAGGACCCTGAAAACGAGAGGGGGGGGGGAATTAGCTTTGCTGAGAAAGGCTTTGTAGATCTCTGGCCTGCAGTTTTAAGTTGACAGAATAGTTCCACGGCTCCACATACACCAAAAATAACCCACTACCGTGGGGTTGATTCCAGCTCAGTGACCTTACAGGCCGGAGTAGAACTGCCCCTTTGGGTTTCCAAGACTGTACATCTGCATAGGAGCAGACAGCCTCATCTTTCTCCTACGGAGTGACTGTTGGATTTGAACACCTGACCTTCTGGTTAATAGCTCACTTCCCAGCCCCTAGCTCCACCAGGACTCCCCACCAAACCGAACTCCTCACCGTCACGTTGACTCTGACTCAGAGCAGTGCTGCAGGACAGGGCAGACCGTCCCTGTCGTTTTCTAAGGCGGTCGCTCTGGGAGTATTTCTGTCTCTCCTACGCAGCAGCTGGTGGCTTCCAACTGCTGACCCACAAACTCAGGCTTCTTGCTTCTGCGCCCTGCCAGTCTCAGAATGTGGCTGCCAACTCCCAGGTCGCCTGCTGCGGCTCTAACTACCCAGCCACACGGAAAGCACAAGGAGTAGGAGAGGGGCAAGGCCAAAGGAACACGCGCTTCTAGGCTTTGTTCCTGGGAGTCTCACACGGCACTCCCCTTCCATCCCACCGGTCACAGCTCCTGGGCAGGGCCACTCCTGGCTGTATGAGGAATGGAAAAGAAGTGGTCACTGGACTGGCATACACATGGGCGATTCCGTGGGGAATGGTGTGCCGTCACTGCTGTCCTGCCACACCACCACGGATGCACCTCTCTGTGGCCCGAGTCCTCTCTCATGGATGTCCCCAAACTCCTTTGCCCCCCTTTCCTTCCATCACCCTTGCTTGGAAACCCAGACCTTGTCTTTTCTACGCCTGTACCTTGGGCTGAGCATGACCAGAGAAAGTGACAGCCACGTGGACTTAAGCCATTGATGAAACCAGGCATCAACCTAAATTGGGGCACAAAACTGCCTAGCCAATCGTCTGTGTTCTGGATCCAAGGACAATGTTCACCTTCCACTTCCCTCCCAACTTCCACTTCCCTCCCAAACTCCCAAACTCTCAAATCACCTGCCTGCAACACCACCCTCTATGCCCCGTGTCCATGCACACAGATCACCTTGTCTACTACTGCACAGGGACCACAGAAACCACCCATTGCACCTGCACCCACCCCTCCACCCCACCTTTGCTCCAGACGCCCGCCCTGCCTGCCTTTACATCACTCCATACCCCTTCTCCACAGCTGAGAGACTGGCGACTCTTCTGCACCGCTTTCGTCACGCAAGGGTGTAAAATGCATTACATCTTTCAAAATAGCCTCCTGTGAACGCCCTGTGCCCTTGGCTCACACCCAGCTGTGCCTCCTTTTACTGCCAGGCGACAAGGTCTCATCTCCCTCTCACTCTGCCACCATCACTTCTCCCCAAGACGCTGCCTTTTCTGATGACCCCATGGCCTCACGAGGCTCTCATGCTGGCGAGCACGGTGAGCTTACTCCTTGAAGCCGTCACCGACACTGCCTGCTCTTTCCACCCAGCCTTCCCAGCACCTCCTCTTCCGGTTGACCACCTGGTAGATGGGGGTGCTGCTCAGAACTGCCCCTGGCCCCGTTACCTTCTTGTTCTATCCTCTCTTCCTGAACGACCTTACCCACCCTGTGCGTCTTCCAGTCATCCCTCCTCCTGCATTGCCCACCACGCTGGCCCGGCCCACGCCCCCTTCTGCGCAGCGTCCCAGAGCCTCGCCAGTCCTTGCAGCGGGAGACGGCAGTGCAAACACAACACTGGCAACATTCAAATCCGGCCATGGGCGTAGTCAATAGCGCAGTGGTCATTTCCTGGTGCTGATACTTACACTGGATACAAGATCAGGTAGGAGGCTAACGTCGGAGGACGCTGCCTAAGGGAAATATGGAACCTTCCTGTCACTCTCAATAAAGTGCAGAAAGAGGAGAAAGGTCCCCAACCCTCCAGACAAAACCCAGGGTGGAGGCGGCACGCCCTCAGGTTTGCTTCTCTGAGCTCCTCTTCCCTAGCCCTCCACAGAGCTGTGGTCCAGTGCAGGGCTCGGCACACGTTTGGGACCAAGAGCCAATCCTGTCCCTCGTGGCATTTTAAAAATTAATCAAGAACCACAAATCTATTTTTTACAAATAAACGAGATCACCCTTATCTGAATAATATCCTTTAGAACGTTCAGTTGTAGGTCAGAGTCACACGCACAGACATGAGAGATGCACCTGGCCCACCGCCTCGGTCCCCAAATCATTGAAACCACCTGGGGAAATGGGGCAGCTGCAGGTCTTGGGGCTCCACGTTGCACCTAATGAGTCTGAATCTGAGAGAGGGCGGCTCAGGTAGCTGTCCTTCCACCAGCTCCCTAAACCACTCCAAGGAGCAGACAAGTGTGGGAACCTGGGGTCCAGTGGTGCTGAACTCCCTCTCCCCAAGGAGCCAGGCTCTTCTGCCTCTCAGTGTTCCCCGGGCTAGTTCTTCCTACCACCTTCACCGGAGTCTTCCCCCCCACCCCCCCAGGACTCGATTTGCTCTTTTCCTCTGGGTCCTCACCTGGTGTGGCCCCACCTCGGTGCTCGTTTCTCTCCTCAATGTGCCCCAGAGCAGTCCCAGTTTCCTCACTGGGATGGCTTCTGCCTGCCCCCCTGCTGCCCCACAAACTCAAGAGCAGGGGTTGCCTCGTCCACTCCCGTCATCTACAGAAGCGCTCAGTCGGTATTTTTAAGGAGGGAATAAAGGATTGGAGGAAAAGACAGGAAGATGGGGGGCAAGACTGCAGACAGGTCTGCTCCAGCCCTGACACGTGCCACCCGAAGCCACCCCGGGTTTTTGTCCGCACATGCCAGTGCACAGACATCAAGCCCTTCCCCGCCTCCTCTCCTCCCCACACACACTCCCAGAGACAGGCCAGATGGCTGGGCCCTGAGCTCCATCAGTCTGGCCAGCCCAGCCTGCCAGACCAAGACAGCCATTGGGGTGGGGATGGCTGCCCTGGAGAAGGGCTTGGCTGGGCCTAGGGACCCTGGGAAGGGGGGCTGTCCTCCCTAAACCCAGTCCCACCTGGTAAATATTTTATCCTCAAGCTGCTTGACTAATCCCTATTCATTTCAATGCCGTCGCCTTGCCTGGCTCAGCTCCCAATGCATTATTTATCTCCTTTGTTTGTTTGTCGCTAACAGGTGGGCCCCAGCGGAGGCGCTGACTGGGGACAAGCCCACTCCATCACAGTGTGGCTGTGAATTAATCATGAGGACTAATGGGAACCACCTCAGCTCCAGGCACCTCCCGAGCCTCTTCTCCTTGCCCTGGCACCCAGGGGTGGGCAAGGGCCATCTCAACTCAACTCCATTCAAAACAACACACTTGACCTACTATCTGCCTACCCACAGCACTCCAGTCACTGCATGACACTGCAGACAAGAGCAGAACAAACAGACGTTCCTGCCCTCAGGGAACTTACACTCTAGTTGGGGGTGAGAAGCTTTAAGTAAAAGGTTCATACCAGTAATTTCTTAATCACGACTGTGATTAAATGCAATAAAGGGCAAATCCCCCCAGCAAGCCCATTGCCATCTCAAGTCAATTCAGACTCATAGCGACCTCGTTTAGGCTTCCCAAGGATCTAAGTCTTTACTGCACCAGGTAACCTCGTGTTTCTCCAGAGGAGCAGCTGGGGGCTTGAACCACCAACCTTCCAGTTAGCAGTCCGAGGCTTACCCAACAGCGCCACCTGGGATCCTTGCAGGTGGAATACAGGAAGCGATATATCGCATCCACAACTCATCTGTCAGTTTGTCCTTCTGTGGTGGTTTGTGTGTTGCTGTGATGCTGGAAGCTGTCACCCTCGCAGGGTCACCCACAGGAAACAGGCTGCAGCAGAACTTCCAGACAAAGAAAAGCCATGTTGCTATTGCCCTGCACCGAGTACTCTTTTTCCAGAGTGTTGAGCAGAAAGGATGCTAGAGTGCTGCTGACTCAAGCCGTGGTCAGTGCAGTCTCCTCACACACAAGTGAGAGTTGGAGGAGGAGGGATGCTGAGAGCGTCACGGAATGCCGAAAGAACCAGCAAGTCTGTCTGGGAAGACTCCTTTCCTTCATCTCCCGGACTTCGGACGCACGGTCAGGGGAGACCAGTCCCTGGAGAAGGACATCATGCTGGGGAAAGTGAAGGGGCAGCACAAAGAGAAAGGTTTGCCGTGATGAGCTCAAACTTATCACTTGTGAGGACGGTGCAGGACCAAGCACTGTTCTGCTCGGTTTCACGTGGGGCCGCTCGCTGTGCGTGGGCACTGGCCGGACGGCACGGAATAGCAACGTGCCACGTGCACAAGGGGCCTCACTACGTGTAGGGTCAGGGAAGGTTTCCTCCAGGAAGCAAAAGTTGAGCTGAGCTCCAGGGGTGGGGTAGGCATTTGATAGGCCCGAGGTGGACAGAGGGGCTCCGGTGGTACAGCCCACCTGGGAAGGCCCTGAGGCGAAAGCAGGCACGGCGGTTTCAGAGAGATGGCCATGGGTGGTGGTCAGGGAAGCAAGAGTGGCTTGAGAAGTAGCGAGCGTGGGCAGCAGGGATGAGAGGTTATGCTCGTGAACCAGGTGGGCAGGGACGGTCCTTACACCCAGAAAGCCCTGCTGGAGGCCACTCTGCTCCTAAGTAATGACCAGCATCTGTCCGAAGGCATTACTGTGGCCGCTGCCCCAGCACAGGGCTCTCACTCCTCACCTCTGCTGACCGGAGGGCTGCTGCTTCTGCTTCCTGGACCTCCGAGGGGCCCTCGGCTTGCACTGTCCCCTCTCACCACTCAACATGCGTCGATCATGATCCCTCGGCCTGGCAGACAGCGGGCCTTCAGGGCCTGGGGGCTCGTGAGGACGGCTGGGGAGTTTCCACCCCAGGACCCTGGCCCACTGGCAGTGTGGGAGCCAGGGCTCAGGGTTTGGAGCTCTGGTGGGCATCGACGATTGAGTGCTCACAGTACCTCCCAAGGAGGAACTCTCCTCATATGGCCACTCTCATAGCCACAGGAGAAACTCCTCTGTATTAGCTTGCCCACGGCCGGTTCTGAGCTTGACGGGGCACTACCATGTTGGTAGCAATACACCAGTAAGGAACTAGAAGACTTTGAAGCCGGACTCAGACAGGGATGTGAACGGTGGGCTATCACTGCTGATTCCAGATGGGCTGGGCTGAAAGCCGCGAGTGCCGCAGACGCTAGCATGCTAGCTTGCGTGGTATTACGCTCTCAAAGGCGTCGGGCTGACTGCGGGACCCTGCACGCAATGGTAGCACTGTGAAGAATGGGAACGCCAGGACACTCCTGGTGTTCGTGCACAACAAGGGCTGCACACTTGTGTGCAATCAGGAGAGGTGTGTGTCGGGGCCGCACCCTTTCATCAGACTTAGTCCATCGGTTGGGTGAGAAAGCGGTCTGAGAAGCTGATCTCAAGACCCTGACGCCAGGACTGCAGGGAGACTCCTTAGCAACCTGCAACAGCGCGATGACACCACCTTGCTTGCTCAAAGTGAGGAAGATCTGCAGCACTCACCGATGAAGATGAAATGCCATAGTCTTTTTATGGCCTGCAGCCCGCTATTAAGGAAATGACCTCTACGACTGGACCAAGAAGCAGCATCTTGACAAATTGACAAAATACTGAGATTGTGCAAGATTCCACTTTCTCCTACTTGGACCCACAATCAATACTCATGGGGGTAGCTGTTAAGACATACAATGACATAGTTCACGGGCAAATGTGCTGCTACCCATGAAGAAGCAGCGCTGTCCCTCTGAGGACCGCAGAGGGCCTGACCCAGGGCCATGGTGTTTTCAGTCCCCCGCATGTGTGAGAGCGGGACACTGGCTCAGGAAGGGCCAAGAAGACCCAGAGCCTTTGAACGACGGCGTCAATGGTGGGGAGCCATACAGAGGAAGCGCAGCCAGAAGCAAGGGTGGCAAGACTTGGTCTCAGGTACTTGGCACAGGTTAGCAGGTGCTGCCAGTGTGTCCCTGGTGAAGGTCACCTGTCAGGCTGGATAGTGGCTCGGTGACAAGGAAGATGATCCTCAGCAGGAAGAACTGACCAGAGTGGCTGCAACAAAGGACTACGATGCGCAGTGATTGTGAAGATCGATGGGGGCAGGGCTGGGCCTTGTTCCATGTTGTTCTGTTGTACTGTCATACACAGAGCCACTATGGGTAGAAAGCCTCTGCTCTCTCCCAGTGGCTGGTGGTTTCAAACTGCTGACCTGGATCGAGAGTACCAATGCCCACACCCAATGCACAGCCACGATACCACCAGGGCTCCTTGTCTTGGCTCTAGTCACGCAGACTCCGCTCTCTGGCCCCTCGCCTTCTTCCAGTCCTTTAGTGACACAGTGCCTCAGAGTTCTGTCCTACGCAGTCTTCCCAAGCTTATACCCTCCCTATAGGTGTCTGTACCTATACCACGTCAGACACCTATCAATATATATGCACCGATGATGCCCAGATCCTAATTTGTCACCCAGGGTCTTTGAACTTAACATTTCCCACTGATATGTCTCAAAGGCACATTAAGTCCAGCATTCATTCCATACCTGCTGCTCCTGAGCTTCCTGTCGTGAGAGAATACACTACAGACGACATCCAGTTACTTACGTAAACCAAAGGCCCCACTAATTGGACCACAAAGCCCGCCCCACTGTGGTTCACCCACAGGGCACCAGGCAATGGCACACAGAGCCCGGTCCTGTCACTCTCTAACTTCCTCCTCCTCCCATGCGCCTGTTCCACTCAACCAGTTGTTCCCTCTGTCTTCTCTGCATCGTCTGTTCTCTCTCTAGCCTCCCTGACTTTGCCTTATCCTTTCTCCACTTACCCGCTCCTTCTTGGCCTTCACCCTTGGGCAGCCTGCCCTGCCCTCCCCTCTGCTGTGGCTAGCACTAAGCCTGCTACAGGGTCATCAATGCACACCCTGCCTCCCCCCACCGGCCGGGCAGTGCCCGAGGCCATGTTGGAATCCACCCCCAGTGTTGGACTGGGCACTCAGAAGGACTCACCAAGATGCCCACGATGGCTCAGCTCACTGAGATGTTCTGCCCAGACTTCTTGGTTGGAAACCTTTCCTGAGACGTAAACAAATACACTGATATGCACCCAAGCTTTCATGTTACTTTCGGACCAGCCATCTGCTTTCACCTTCAGAGTAAGCCTGGGACACAGGAGCCACCGCCACCTCACTTTAAAGAGATGTGGAGGTGCAGGACGGTGGAGTGGCTTGCCCCGGGCCCCGAGACCTGGAAGCAGTCCACCTGTCCGAGAACAAAGTCACTGTGTCCGATGCCCCTGGCTTCCACCATGGGCATTTCTGAGGGATCTCCCTGGGCAGCTCCAGGGGCCCCAGCCTCCAAGTGATCCTCAAAGGGGCACCAGGTTTATGGACTACCCTGTACAAAGCCCTGCCGGGGCAGGGGCCTCACGGTGCACATGGCCAGGGTTGGTGATTCTATTCAAAGTGGCCACTTTGAAAATCCATATGTCTCCAGGCTGCCCGTACATCACGGTGTCAAGTCTTGGAGCAGAGGCATCCATCAGCGGCTCCCCAGCGCCATGGCCTGTATGCCAACAAGTCTGCTCCCAGCCGTCTAGCTGCCCTCAGCTGGCTCCCCGATGCTCTGGCAGCCATCGCCACTTGCTGGGGCAAAGGTCCGCTCGAGCCCAGGTGCCTGGTCCAGCCTCGCCCCCCAACTTCAGACGAGTGTGGCTGCTGGCCGCAGCCCTGCCCCAAGCGCCTTCTCTGTTCTAGCTAGTCTCTGCTCCCTGGGAGCAGGCAGGCAGCACGGAGGCAGCCTCGATAACGCGCTAACGTGCTGCCCATGCTGTTCTTAAAAATTTATGACTGTGCAACATGAAAAACCCGGCCGAGGAGCCGTCATTAGCGGCGCAGCCTCCCTCCCCCACCAGAGCCGCCCTCGTAAATTGAGATTTATGGCTGCGGCAGGCGGGGCAGGGGCGTGTGCAGGCGGTGAGGCTGTGGTGGAGGAGACAGGGAAAGACCAAGGAGGCAGTGGTGGGGCCAGGGGCTCCCTCCTGCGGCAGCTCCGCATCATCACCATCTGCAGTGAGGATCCCAGTCCCCAGAGTGAGGGCTGGGCTGGGCTGTCCACCCGCACAGCACAGAAGCGGCCTTCTGCTTGGCAGTGGGGCTCGAGGGGCTGAGGCCAACCGCTGGCTCTGTTAGGTCAGTAGGGCCAGATCCTGAGGTCACAGGAACTAGCCAAAGACTGGTTGACAGGATGGATGGCTTAGGGGCGGGGGAGAAGGAGGGGGCGGTGGCATGAGGAGAAAGCATTGTTTTTGCTGCATATCACAAGGCCCGGTCCCCAAAGCCAGCTTCTACACTCAGAAGACTGGGCCAGGCTGTGGCTGTGCTACCCCCAGCAGGGAACTAGGGGAGATGCAGGCGGAGAGGGAGCAGAGAGCTGCAGACGCTCCCTTTTCGTGCTAAGGCCTAAAGTCAGGTGTAAGCACTGGGCCCAGGCACGGAGGACCCCAGGAAGGGCTGGGGCTGGAGAAAAATGGAGGTGATTTCATGCCTTTCCCTTCCCCTCCCCCTCCCAGGCCCTTTCCATCGTGTCCGCCTTCCTGTCCCCCCCCCCTCCTCTGCTGCTCACTTAGCCCTGTCAGGCAGGCCATTATGAAATTGGGGTTTCATTTACAGACTAATTAAACATTACAGCTTGTTCACAATTACAACGCGGGGATGAGGGAGTAACTAATTACGGAAGAAATGAGCTAACATTTATCTCTGCTCCCACCCTCCCCTCGCCCCACTGCCCCCACCCCCAAGTCTGGCTTCCTCCCACTCTGGTCAGTACCACCTGCTCTCCAGCTTGGTTCCTAGGACGGGGGCTTGGCGGGCCCAGGGACTACCTGGACAACAGCTCCAACTGCTGTCCTCAGCCACGGTGGGAGCTCCTCCGGCAGGCCCCAGAAGGCGTGGCTAAAGGACTAGCCGGGCTCCACACCTGGGGCAGGTGAGGCACTGGGCTTTGGTGTGTGCGGCTATGAAGAGAGCTTCAGGAGGGCGACAGCACCGTGGGGCTCTGTGTATCTTGATTCTTCAGGGCAAGGTTTTGTTGCGACTGCAGCAGGTAACTACTTGTGTGACCTGGCATGAACGTGATTGAGCCGCAAGCCCCAGGCCCAGGGAAGAGAAGAGCTGACCCTTCAGAACAGTCCTGGGGTGTGGCCCAGGCAGCCCAGGGCCCAGATCCCTGCTGGCAGCTCCTTCCTCCTCCTCAGCCTCAGAAGGGAGAGGCAGGGCTAGCTAGTCCTGGGCTCAGTCTGGCCCTGCCCTTGGTCTCTGGCCAGATGCCCTTTGTGGGGTCCAAGGAGCTTCCTAGGGGTCCGGGGTACCCCCTGTGGGCAGGAGTCCTGGGGTCTGACTGGGCCTGCCGCAGGGTTTAATAATAGTAACAGTGAGTATAAGCGTTTCCATCCTTCCTGCCTTTGGGCAGGAGAAGAAAGGAAAGAGGAGGGAGAGGAGGGAGCGGAGGCAGGGGCTGAAGGGAGGCTTTGAGGCCTCAGAACTCACATCAAACAGCCGGATCTGGGCCTAATTGTCTGACCCCTGCCCCTGCCTTCAATCAGCTCTGCGGCTCCCTGCCCGCCCCTCGCCTAACTAGCAGCCATGTTCTCCTCATTAGGACAAGCTCCCCTTGCACACGTGTCCCCGGACATGTCCCCAGCACTCTTAGCTCCCAACCCTGCCTGGTGGGGGGGACAGCAGGGACCCAGTTTTGGAGGGGCTCCTGGGACAACTAAGCCCTCTGTCTCCACAGCTGGCCACCCTGTGCTAGCCCAGCTCCTCTCCTTGAGCCGCAGGGCCCTGGATGTCACGCGCTATGACATATCCCTGGGCTGGCTCAGCCGCTGGGTGCCTTCTGTCCTCTGTGTGTCCTTCTCATTACAGGCCAACTGCCTCAGACACACAGCTCCAGAAGGCGGACCACGACGGAGTCCTAACCATTCTAGCCTGGTGCTGCCGGACTCGGGCCGGCAGCAGGTAGGGTCTGGGTCTTGGTCTGCATTCGCAGGCGAGGAGTTGAAGGAACGTGTTTGTGGGCTGTACGGGGATGGCTCCCTTGCATGGAGCCAGGTCTGGGAGCTCAGACCCCAGACCTGGGGAGACCTGTGTTTCCATGCTGGCTCTCCCGCTTGTGCTATGCAACCTTGGGGGAGCTGCATCCTCCTCGAGCCTCTGTTTCCTCACAGACAGTAGTAGTGTCGCTAGCACTTCTCACCCGGGGTCTGAGCTCGCTGAGCTGATCCGTGTAAAGCTCTCTGTATTGTAGCTGGCACTCAGCAAATGTGGACTGAACGATGATGCTGGGGTCGACCTGGGGAGTCAGCAGACCAAACACATTCCTTCTGTGCACTGACCAGGGGCTCTGGTTAACAGTAAGGGCGGAACACAGCAGGGAGGAAGGGCCCAGAGGCCTGTGGGGAGAAAGAGCAACTCCCCAAAGGGAGCACTTCTGCCGGAGCCCGAATGTTTGGGCAGGACGTCAGATAGGAAGTGCAAGGCCCCCGTGAAGTATTGGCAGATGGCACTAGGTCAGATGAGGCAGGTCACCAGGGACCTACTCAGGAGTACTGCTGTGACCACCACTGAACAGAAGGCTGTCGGGGCTGCTGTCGGTACAATTCTCAAGGCACCAGACCTGTAGGAGGCTAGGGGGGTGGGGGTGGGGGGCGCGCTGGCCTGGTCCCTGACATTGTCTCTCACCTTAAACCGGTGGTAATGACTTGCAAATATTGATGAGAATACAAACTACAGAGATTGTGTTTTCAGTGAGTGAAGGTGGGGAGTGGGGATAAGGAGGAAAACACACTGAAATGAAGTCCGGTTATCTCCCATCTGTGCTGCTTCTAATCCCCCAGCCCAAAGGAATCCAATGCAGCCCCTTATCTGCCCTGTCAATCACTCAATCATCACCCAGGGCTTGGTGGGCACCCACATGCCTCACATACAACACACTCAGACACGTGCCCACACAAACACTCCACTGACTCTTGCTCCACCAACGGCGGCCCACCCCCAGCCCATTACTTCTCTGAGAGGAGCGGCCAGCACACAGGTCCTGCCAGATGGATGCAATTTGCATAATATCAGCAGCGGAGGCTGCGAGATCACCAGGGGTCAGGGCGCTGACATCCCCGCACGGTCTATCTGCAAGTGCTAATTTGGCCGGCATTGATCTGTCTTTCTGATTTCTTTGTCATTTACGTCTGCGATGGTGTGACAGGAGATACAGACAGAGACAAGGGGAGGCCAGGCCAGGGCCGAGGGCTAGGAAGGTAGGGAAACAAAGATTGTGCTTTCTGATGCTTCACACATACAGCGCACACACACACACCCATCAGAACATCCATCCATCCACCCTGCATTTTCCCCTCTGTGGAGGGCACAAAGAGTAGAGAGCCTGGTGTCTGCTCTGAGAGGGTCAGCTCAGGGGGCGTAGCTAGTACTCTCCTGGCAGGCAGTGAAGTCCCCGTCCATGCCTGCAGAGCAGTCCTTTCTTGTGGCCACCCACCCCAAGCCTCCTCACTCCCTGGGCCACATGGAGGGAAGGAAGGAAGGAAGCGGATGGGGTGGGGGAGGTCGGCAGGGGAAGACACACTCAGGTGTGTTCTTTGCCTCCTACCCATCAGGCAGACAGGTTGACTCCTTTCCTGCCACCGTTGGGGCTAGCCAAAGCTGGGACAGAGCACGGGGCTAGCTGCCTCCCTGGGACAGAGGAGGAGAGCAGTAGCTTCCCATTAACACTTCACCACCCACGGCCCACACAAAGCCCCGACACCGACACCGAGGCCCTGGCCAATTCTCAAGTGCTGAGCTGAGCCAGGAAGCCCCACATCCTATCAGCTCTAAGGGCTACCTGCTGGAGCTCCAGCCAGAGTCCCACATTCTTCCCTGCCTTGGAAGGAGGGCTGGGCACAGGAATGGGGCACTGCCAGGATCAGCGATGTCACAGGGGTGGGGGAGGAAGGAGAAGCCTGTGCCCAGTGTGGAGACACCAAGGGACATGGTCACTGCTGAGAGGCAGAGGGGCTTGAGCCTTCGCAAGAGTGCAAGCCCCTCCCCCAGGCGCAGTGGCTCTGTCTGGGCACCACCTCCCTTCCCTTGCCTATGGTGGCAGGATGGGGGTGGTGGTGAGGGATCAGAAAGAACTCCCTGCTGGGCAAGAGGGGGACTGCCGTTTGGTGTGTGTTAATCCTGGACCCAAGGTCTTCCCAGGGACCTGGGAACTTCAAGGAGGGAGAGGAGAGGCTGCACTGTAGACGAGCTCATTAGCCAGCACCCCCACCCTCCAGGAGGAGGGGGGCGGGCGGCCCAGTGAGCGTGGCGGCCTCAGCGGCGGCAGAGAAAAGGCTGTCACTGTCCTTTCTTCCTTTTGGTGCAAGCGTCTCCCGAGCGGACGATTCTCCCGCAGTGACACCTCTCATGGGCGCTAATGAGATCTGTGTCACAGAGCTAATGTGTTCTGACTGGACTCTTGATAGACACCACACTCCTTGGGGGGGGGAGTGAACTGCAGGCCAGAGAAGCGAGAAGCCCCCCATAGAGGTCAGGGCACTACCCGGATACCTCCTGCCAGTCCAGCTCTCCTGTCAAAGCAGGCTGGACAACAAGTTCCTGGAGTTCCCTTGGTCTCTGGCCATCCCATCTGGACCATAAGCCTCCGCAGGTCTCTCCTCAGCCCCTCAGCAGAGCGGCTCTGCTCTTAGGCCTGACCACCCAGCCCAGCCAGGTGACAGCAGTCTGTAAGGACCCCCTCCTGTGCCAACAGCAGGGGAGATGTCAGCAGCATTTCAAAGGAGGAAGGGAGGGAGGCCTGGGACCTGCCCTCAGATGCCTGGGGGGGGGATGATAGTCAGAGCTCAAGGGTGTTGCTACACACAATCACACTGGGAGGGTCAGGTAGGCTTCCCAGAACACAGGATTTTCCTGGACCCAGAGTTGGGAAGCCCAGTGAAATCACAGCAAGCACCGTAAGGGCCAGGAGGTGGTCAGATGCCAACGGCTGCATGACCCTGGCTCAGAGGGTGTGCACAGCGGGGCCAAGGGATGGCAATGCCTTCTCCCTCCCTCCTTGCTCAGCTTTGTCAAGGCCTGACTGCTTCACAGAGAGAAATGAAGGACATGAGCTTGTTTGCTTCCGGGTCAGCACAAAACCTGACACTGAAGCAGTGTGGTGAGAGGAACCCAGGCCTTGTCTTCAGTTAGATCTGGGTGTGAGTCTGGACTCCTCAATGGAACCCAATGGGTTGTGCCAGGGGATTACAGCATCCCCCGCCCTACCAAAAAAAAAAACAAAAAACCACGGAGAAAGGCTCTGCTGGGTGGAGCTTTCATAGTGCATATTTTCCCTGCTAGGTGAGCATTAAGCAACTTGCTCTGAGTTAGTGCACCCAGTGGCATGGCTTGGGAAAGTTCTCTCTGGTCACAGTGAATTTTCTTATAAAAGCAGTTTCACTCGAACCTCATTTTTTTGTGATGGCTGATTTGAGAGAACAGTGTGCAGTGGTGAAATTCTGTTTCCTGCTCGAGATAATGCTGCAGAAACTGCTGTGATACTGAACACAGCTGACCAGGGCCGCACTACGGGAAAACCTCAAGTGTATGAGTGGTTTTCTCTTTTCAGACACGGTGAAAGGTTGATTGATGACACACCTCATTCTGGATGTCCATCAACTCCCTAAATGGACAAAAACTGTCCACAAAGTTTGTGCCCTTGTGCTCAAAGACAGATGATGGACCATTGACGACATGGGGAAGTTATCTGGACTAACTTGGCGCTCGGTAGACTTGGGAAGGAGGGGCACTGCAAAATTAAGCAACCCAGACTTCCCCCCAAGGTCATTACTGGTGATGAAACATGACCCCAAAAGCAAACATCAATCAAGCCAGTGGAAGATGCCCTCGTGCCCTCGTCACCTTGCCCCCCCCACCCCCCAAAGCTTGTCAAGTGAAACCAGAGATCAAGACGCTGCTCATTTGATTTTTTTGATGTGAGGGCAGATAGGATACTTAAAAGTTCACTCCACCAGGTCAAGCTGTTAACCAAGCTTTCTATCCAGAGGTTCTGGAAAGATAGCATAACGGTGTGTGACAAAAGAGGCTGATCTGTGGCAGACGGGGGACTGGTTTTGCCACCATGACAGTGCACCTGCTCACGCAGCCTTCTTGGTACCCCAGTGTTTGGCAAAAAAGCAGCATGCCTCTCTTGCCCCGTGCACCTTACTCTCCTGCCCTCACGCTGTGCAACTTCTTTTTGCGTCCTCAGATGCAGAGGGACATGAAAGGACAGCGATTTGAAGATGTAGAAGGGGTGAAGAAAAAAATGAGGGAGGTGCTACCAGCCATCCAAACAGATGAGTTTGAAAAATGTCCAAGAATGGAATTGCAGATTTGACAAATGTGTTCTGTGTAATGGAGAGTACTTTGAAAGTGATGAAAAAAAAAGAAAGTGATGTATGTTTTGTAAAAAAAAAAAAAATTAAATACAGCCATCTAGCTGAGAAGCAACAAAACGCATATGGAAGAAGCACACCAGCCTGTGTGACCATGAGCTGTCAATGGGATCACATATCAGGCATCAAAGAACAAAAAAAAATCATATATTGTGAATGAGGGGGAGTGTAGAGTGGGGACCCAAAGCCCATCTGTAGACAACTGGACCTTCCCTTACAGATAGGTCACAAGGAGGAGATGAGTCAGGGTGCAGTGTAACAACGATGAAACACACAACTTTCCACTAATTCTTAAGTGCTTCTCTCCCCCCACTATCATGATCCCAATTCTACCTTACAGATCTGGCTAGACCAGAGGATGTACACTGGTAGAGATAGGAACTGGAAACACAGGGAATCCAGGATGGATGAACCCCTCAGGACCAATGGTGAGAGTGGTGATACTGGGAGGGTAGAGGGAAAGTGGGGAGAAAGGGGGAACTGATCACAAGGATCTACATATAACCCCCTCCCTGGGGGACGGACAACAGAAAAGTGGACAACAGAAGTGGGGGAAAGGAGACATCAGTGTTAATACATGACAAAATAATTTATAAATTATCAAATATCAAAAATTCATGAGGGAGGGAGGGTGGAGGAGGGAGAGGTAAAAATGAGCAGCTGATACCAAGGGCTCAAGTAGAAAGCAAATGTTTTGAGAACGATGATGGCAACAAATGTATAAATGTGCTTGACACAATGGATGTATGTGTGGATTGTGATGAGTTGTACGAGCCCCCAATAAAATGATTTTAAAAATTAAATACACAGCGTGAGAGGGCAGATTCTGGGTTTTTTTGGGGGGTACCCCTCATATAAGAAGACCTTAGGCAAGTCACTTAACTGAGCTTCAGTTTCCTCATTTGCAGCATGGGAATCATGCTATCTACTGTCAAAGGACTTGTCTGGATAGAGCAAGAGAAAAATGTGGAACAGAAGTCAAAGTTGGCTTCCTGGTTGGGTCAAGCTTGAAGTGAGCCCCAAGACCATGGCCCTTTCCCTTCTGGTTTGGAACTGCGTCAGAACAATCAACCATTTAGGATCAGATCCATTTACAACAGCATTAGGAAAGGAAGAGGACCAGGAACAGGAAACACCAGGAGGAAGGGGGATATGAGATGCGACACTGAAGGGATGGAAATTATGAGCCAAAACAGAGTGTATGAATTGCCAAATGTAAAACTGATCTATAAACCTCCCACTAAAATAAATTTTAAAAAAATTACTGTATGTGTGTGTGAGATTACTGTGAAAATTAAATTGGTTAATAGCAAGTAACCTGACACGATGTGGGTGTCTTGCGGACCCTTCGCTGAAATGCAGGAATGACCACACAGCACTCAGCAGTCCCCCAACGAGGCTGTCCCTAAATCGACGAGAGTCTTAGGCCCATCCTGGTCACCAGGCTCCCAATGCCAAAACCACTACGACAGGATGGCATGCCCCCGTCCCTACAATGACTATGTTGGCCACCTCTGATACCTCAGCTCCATGTCTCCAGGCTGTCCCCAGCCATCCCTGAGCCCTCCCTCTCCCTAAGTCCATAGGGCCAAGCCATCGCCTGCTCCTGAGAGCTCTGTGAGGGTTGCGGCTGTCTGTCTTTTCTACACTGGCCAGCCCAGCCCTCTAACAGCCTGCCTCCTTGTTCTCTGCACCCGGCTCATACCTCTGCTTGTCAGGAGTCCCTGCCAGGTAGGCGCCCAACATGCTCCCTCTGCCATACAAGTAAGAGGATCAGGAAGAGGGTCAAATTTCTGGGGCCCAGAGTTATCAGTGATTTGCAGACCCCACCACTGCCACCTGCCTAAGGCATCGTGGGAGAACTGACAGTCCCTGGAGATGGCTATGCTGTGGTATCTGCAGAACCCTTGCCCATCATCAACCCATACCCCCCTTCTCCCCCACCAACACACATACCACTCCCCACTCCAGGCTGGCAGCTCCTCACACAGTTAATTAGCACCATGTCACTGAGGACCAGCCTGAGTGGCCAGTGACAGGCGCTGACCTCTGACCCCAGGGCTGGGAGACAGTCCACATCAAACTCTTACAGCGCGACCCTTTTAGCACGCACAGTAACTCGGGGCACCGCCAGCTGAAGCTCATTAAAGCTGTCTCTTTGGCGCGAGGGCCATTAACCTCACTGCTCAACACCCACACCTCCCCTCCCCGCCTCTCGGAGCCCAATTAATGCCCTACATCTTCTCCTTCCCGTCCAAGCACTATCACCCACACCTCAGAGCCAGTTAGGAACTGGCAGGGCAGCCCCCTTAATTCAAGGACTACACATACCCATGCCAATAACTCCCAGTGCCCCAGGAAGCCCAGGGCACAGAGCTGGCAACAGAGGAGGGAACTCCGTGAGACCACCATCCCCACAGCACAAGACCAGCCCTTTGCATGGGGACCTCCCTGAATCGTCCTTTCACTGCACAGCCCTGAGATAGGTACCAAGGTTTCAGGACTCTGAGGGTAGAACCAGAACTTTCTATGACTCCCTGAACCCTTACTTAACTGCCACTCACAGCCTTGGGCTCTCCTCTGGACCCCACCGAGATGCAGACACTTTCTGCAGGGCCTTAACCCAGGGTCAGTGTGGGTAGACACGCAGTAAGGGCATCAGAGAGTCTCCAGAGACAGCCAACAGGTAATGGACTACTTCCCTCAGAAACACACCCTCCGATGGGGCAAAGAAGCAGGGTGCCCAGCTTAGGGCTGTACGGGGCTAGTAAGCCAGTCCCACTGGCCCTTCCCACCAGCCAGGCTCACGCACGTGTCACTCCTCTTCTGGACAGTGCAAGTCTTCTTGCTAGTCCTTTGTCCTTCGTCCCTCCCTGTCCCATAACTCTTTCAGATTCATTTGCTCACATCTTCTTCCGTCCACTCAGAAAGGTTTACTGAGTACTATTAAGTTTTGTGCAGTACAAACTGGGCCACTGATTCTGAACCACAGCTGTGACCATGCCAGCCTCTCACTCACAAACCACTGTCACCACAAACCCATCTTTTCACTGGGCTGTCCGAGCAGAGCCCTGTTTATTGCTCGGTTGATTTTTAGCCCTTCCTGAACCTAAACTTCCTGCTTCAGTCACAGGCAATGACTTACAGGTGCCTGACCTTGTCTTCTCAGCAGGAGGGGCTTTTTCTGAGGCCCTAGAGAACCCCCATCGTCCTTCCAAGATCCTCCGACTCCAGTATCCTTACCTCCAGGGCACTTCTCACTGCCCTCCCAAGAAGAACACCTTGCTGAGCTTGTGTCTCCGCGGAGTACCTCCCGTGGGAGTTCACAGCAGCTGCATTGGGAACCCCTGACTTAGTCCTGATGAATGTTCCTTTAAGGCTGGCCTGGCCCCACCCAGTCCTGGGAGAGCTTGGGGATGGCCCAATAGGAATGACATGGCACCTCAGAAATGAGTGAGATAGAAAAGAAGTAGCAGCTACATAGATAACTGAGGTCAGGGGAAACCACCCTGGGGGCAGCCCAGGTGCTTGTGTTCCAGCCCTCAGGACCCTGGGACAACTGTCTATTTCAATCCCTGTCTTTTCCCTGCTCCGCCACCCCTCCCCAAATGTGAGCTCCCAGAAGGGACATCCACTCAGCCTGCCAAACACCCACCAGACACCACTGAGTGGCTGGGCAATGTCCACAGTGGGAGACTGGCTTGCAGCTTGGACCCTTCTGCCGTCCCTCTCCAGTCCCCCATGAAACCCACCCCTCCCCAAAGGCCCACAGGTTATAATAATGTCACATCACCGCCCAGGACTACTCGCCCCCCCCCCCCATTGTGACAAAGCCTGTCTCTGTCCGTCAAGCACCCAGCTTGAAAGCATTTGCATGCACACAAAATAAGATACACAGAACCCAAGAGAGATACGTTCTGACAGATAAACAGGCTGATAGGTGCTTACACATACACAGACACGTACCCTCAGAAAGCTGTGCACAGGTAGGTTATTATGCCACAGACACATCTTCTCAAACAGATGTACAAGCACAGTGGCGTATGCACACTCCGCTGAGAAGACCCCCAGAGACAGAAAGCTGAAGGTGTCACACAGACACTCACAGACACACATCAATACCAATACAGCAAAAGCTAGCGACTGCTTACAAAACCCAGTCACTCCAGCCGTCTCCCAGGCAGGAGTCTCCCTGAGGGTCACCCCCACCTTACACCCCAAGTGCCCCTCCCAACCCAGGCATGCTCAACGGAGGTGCTGCTCCTGCGGGGGAGTCAATACCCTGTGGATGGAGCCATCGGTCAGAAGGACCCCGACTAATTAAAAGCTGGTGAGGTTTAAATAATTCATCTCCTTAACTCCCATTGATCGCCCAGTTTAGTGGCCACAGACTTGAAACAATATTAAACAGCCTCTTCCCACTTCATGGGGCGGGGGGGAAGCTGAGACATGCCCCCTCTAAGGACATTGCACCAGGGATGCAGCCGGGAAGAGGGGTACACTCTGATATTGCCCACCCAAAGCCCAGACCCCAGTCTCCTCCTAAATGTTGTTTTGAGAGGTGTTTTCTAAGGTTCCCCTCTCAATCTCGCTTCATTCCTTCCCATCCCCAACCCCCAGGTCTAGGAGAGCTGCTTGGGGCCTTGAATGAGCCCTGGAAGCCGTGTGTGTGCCAGGGCACTGGGCATGCGGGCTGCTAGGGGGATATGCAGTGGGACTGACCAATGCCGCTGTGGGGCCGCCCTATGTGTTGCAGGCTGAGGCCCTTGTTCATGTCTAGAAGTCCGTTCTTGGGCCAGCAGCCCATGGCGAAGCTGTAAGCCTGGAAGACAGGAGAGCAGAAGGGTTAGTAGAGGTCCTGACTTTAGACCCATGCCCACTCCCCGGGGCTCCATGCCCCAGTCCTCCCCACTAAGGGCTTACTCTCATCACACTAACTTAGGAGGGCCCCTTCACTGGGCCCCCCTTTCTCCGGGCCCCCACCAGAAAACCCCTTCCTTCTCCAGAGCCCCCTTTCACCAGGGCTTCTACCCATCATCGTCCCCCAGCCCTCAGTGGGTGCCCCTTACCAGGGCTCCCCTCTAAAGGGCGACTATTTACTAAGATCCTTCTTATGAGGCCCTCCTCCCTCACCTTCTTACCATGCCCCTCTCTTTAGATTTGTATCCCACGCTCCCTAATGGCATGCCACCCCACCCCCAACCCCTCCGGACAGGATTACAGTCATTCTGCTCTGACTCACCAGGCAGGCGGCTCAGAAGGTGGGGGGGGGGGGGCTCTAATGAGGAGGGGAGTAAGGTCACCTGGTTGACTCAAGCAGGGAGTACATGGAGACAGAGGGGGTGGTGGTGGTGGTGTGTGTGTGTGTGTGTGTGTGTGTGTGAGAGAGAGAGAGAGAGAGAGAGAGAGAGAGAGAGAGAGAGAGAGAGATACTCCTGCTGAAGGTCAAGTGCTCACTTATGCATATTCAAAGCAGTCACTCATCGATCTGTGCTTAATTGTTTTCCTGGGGTTGGGGAAGGAAGTGCTGGGGGCATCGATCTGTTCAGGCCCCCAAGCACTCCAGTGCCCCCCTCCACACCCTAGCCACACCACCTGGCTGCCAACAACCTCCATGAGAGAGTGGGGGACACTTTCCTTACAATTCCATGGGTTAAAGTATGACTGACCTCAAGTTACAGATGAGGAAACAGGCCCAGAAAGAAGAGACTTACCTGGGTTAGAACACAGTTAAGTGGCCGTATGGGGATTTACTCCCTGGTTAGGTCCTGGGCATTAGGTACTGGACTGTGCAGTGAGCCGATGCCTCGTGCACGACTCCATCCCCCCACCTTTGAAGTCCCCACACAACAGGCTGCCATCCCTCCCTGTGGCAGGAAGGTGGCAACCTGTGGAACACGGGCCAGTGGGAATACGTGAAGAGTATTCGGAAGTTGGGTGAAGGGTCCACTGAGGAGCTAAGCTGACATCCAGCCATGGTCAGGCAGGTGCTGCAATGTCCCCACCCATCACTGCACCAGGAGGTTGGGGCCTCATCCTAGGCCAGACTCCCTCACAGGGGGCGAGGGTCCACACAGGGTCAGACACCAAAGTTTGGAGGCTGCGCACAGAGGTTGTGGGTGGGCCAAGGGGTGTCTCTCAGAGCACTGGGTCCAGCCCTCCAGTCCGAGGCCAAGGGCCCTTAGAAGGCCAGGAGTCACTGTACTGAATGAAGCCTTAGCCATTTTCCTCGACCGCAGAACTGTCGGTCACAGCCCAGCTTCCCAGCCGAGCCTTCCCCACCCTTCCCCAGGCCACAGCTGTACCCACAAATTGGGCCTGGGTACGAGGCTCAAGGACAGGGAAGAGGAAGCTGGCCCAGAGCCAGGGAAGAGCCAGGGAAGGCAGGCAGCAAGGGAAAGCGGCCAGTGGGCGGTGCCCAGCTGGAGGAGCGGCTGAGCGCAGTCAGGACCGAGGCTGGAGCTCAGTGGGCCAGAGAGCAGTGGCGGGCCGGCTTTCAAGTACTTTAAAATCACTTACAAAGGCCGGATTAAACGATCAGAAATTCCATTTAATAGGACAAATAAAGAAATAACAATCTACTCTATCAGCCCAGGGAAGGCGAGTTAGATAGGTTTTTTCCCCCTCTAAAAAGGAAAAAGGGAAGGAAGGGGGAAAAAAGAAGGATAATGTGTGTTTACTCAAGCAAAGAAAAAAATATTTAAGTGATGTCGGGGAGAAGATTGCAGTAACTAGTGAAGAATAACATCGTCTACTTTGCTGTCAAATCACACCCGAATTTCAGTAATAGATTCTCGGCTGACACTCAATTCAATTCGAAGGTGATCCTGCTTTATCCCAGCCCATCAAATATTAAACACTTGCATTAGCAGGTGCTGCCGCTTCCCGGCTTAAAGCGGCGGGCGGGTGGCAGGGCTGTGGAGGCCCCTCCGCTCTGCTGGCGGCACAGGGACAGGGCAGCTCAACGTTATCTGCACGTCATGCTCAGTCTTATCGCAGCTAAGCGCGAAGACCACTTCAGATAACATTAGACGCTTGCCCCGACGCGTCAGGATGATTAGATTATTATAATTATGACTCCCCAGGATCTTCCACAGTCTGGGATGGGTAGAAGGGGGCTGGAGGGCAGCCGAGCCCAGGAGAGCCAGCCTGGACCAGGGCAAGCCGAAGTCCTCGGCAGAAAACCAGAGGTAGCAGGCCAGGCGGCCACCCGTCCTGCCTGACGGATGCCTTTCAGGAAGGGCAGCGTAGCTTGTCAGAGCGAGGGCGAGATGAATTGGCACCTCCGCCGCAGCCACGGGTGTCATGCCGCACGGTTTCATATTCCCAGATAAGGCGTGCTAACCAATTGCTGCCGTGACATGGCCTCAGCCAGCACTTCCTCAGGGGGCACACGGGGGAGGGGGGGAGGCGATGCACGCACACAGGTCTGCCAAGCTTCTAATAAGAGGGATTTAATTTTTACAAATGCTGCTTCCAGCGGGGCCTTCACATACCAGCCAAAGTCCAAAATGATATTAAAAACGGTTAATTAAAACTGCTCTCCTTCAGCTTGGGTCTCCCTGTTTCTCCCGCTGAGGGCCATTGGCATGGCTCTCCCAGGTCCTTCCGCAGAAAGGAGCCTGCGGAATGGGCACCAGTGTCACACCACTAGCTTTGGCGCAGCGCCACCACTGACCCACAATCTTGCCATCTCAGGCACACACCCCAACCCCCCGGCACAGCCACCCCACCTCAGAGGATCCTTTGGCAACCTGTGCCCCTCCTAATGTATGGTACCACGCACCTGTTGCCCATCTGCACTTGCCTCCAAACTCTCACCCATTTCTAAATCCCACCCCAAGCATGGAGATCTGAAAACCCGACCACCTACACACGCATACACACACAGGCACCAGATTGCTTGCCCTCCCCACTTCCCGCGCCATGCTCCCCCCCATACATCGCCCTTAAGACAGTCCACCTGGGTGTCTCACTCAGGGTAAGGTGATCTGGGCTACTTCTCAGAGAAAGATGGTAGCCAGGAAGCCATCTGAGAGAGGCTTAGTCCTGTGGGCTGTCCCTACAGGATGGTAAAGACAGGCAGCCTGAGAGGAGACAGAGGAAAAGGCTAGGAAGGCTTCCTGGAGTGAGCAGTACTGGAGGCCTGGCAGCGTTTGACGCAAGGCAGAAGGCCCATGGCAGGAGTAAGCGTGGGCACAGCACAAGCAAGGGTTGGATGGGGTTAGGACAGCCCAGGTCGGCAGGCAGAACACACCCTGAGACACTGCTTCTAACTGTATACCAGCAGCAACACTGGCACCAAGGGGTCTGGCCGAGTGCCCATCTCTTTCACTCTCATCTGCTTCTTCCCTGCCTCTCCCTCTAGCCTTGCGGGATTGGGGGCGGGGTGGGGAGGGGTGTGTGGGTATTAAGGGCCCGGAAGCTCTCTGACCCAGAGCAGGATAGAGTAGGAATCTGTTTAAGAGCTCTTGCCAAACGCTCGTGTCAAAGCCCCTTTCCTAAGACCTGCTCCAGCTTCTCTGGGTGCCACTTCTCCAGCTGCACCTCCCCCGTCATCAGGGCCCACCTGTCCAGCTATGCAGGACTGGCACCCAGCCACCGGGGCTCCTGGCCTGGGGAAGCGCTCGAAGCATGACCGGGGGCCTCTGGGTTCTGTCAAGGGTAGGTACTGATGCGAGGCCATGGAGACAGGTGAAGCCCAGAGTGAAAGATGCTGGGGCTACCACCCACCTCAGCCAACCCCGTGCCAGGCAGGCACGCACATTTCCCTTCCCCTGGGCTGCTGTAATTTCCATGCGCGGGGAAGCAGGTGCCGAACTGCTCCCGGCTGGCTCTCCCCTCTCGTGGCTCTGCCCGCCTTGGCTGCTGCCCCATTAGCTTAGTGGCCAGCCATCTGCGACGGGCCTGCCGCACAGCCCTGCTGTAGGCGCGGCGGGTGGCCCCCTGTGTAACAGGGAGCTTTGCCATTAGCGCCTTTAATATTCTGACACCTCAGCACAGCCTGCTATTACATGCAAACGCTGATCGCCCTGTGAAATTACATTGCTGGGCCCGCGAAATGGAATCGTGTATAATCAGCCTCCTCCATGCACTGTCAGTCCCATCACAAACACGGCGCCCGGCGGCTTACGGGGGCTTAGCAGCTGCGACAAGTGTATTGGGTTTAATAGATGAAGTAGCCCTCATCGGCAGCAGCAGAGGAACGGAGAGGCATCAACAGCTGCTACGGTGTCTCCGACTACGCATATACTACCTACCAGGGTGCTGAGAGTGGGGTGAGCCCGAGGGGGCAGGGCAGTGGCTGGGCTAAAGGGCGAGAACCCACCTCAGACAGCAGACAAGCTGCTCTGGCACTTCCCGGAAACCCAGAGCTCCCAAGTCACCAGCACATCCAGGTAAGGAGGAGGCTTTTAACCATCTATCGCTGAATGACTTGGGTCCCTGTGTACCTAAGATGATGGGTCATTTCCCAAGACCAGGACCTAAATTAAGCCACTTGCCAACCCTATAAACACCCAAAAGATACGAAGCCATAAACGTGACACTTCAGGGGGCAGAGGACTGCAACTCTGGTTGACTTTTTCTCCTACTGATCAACATCTCCAGAGCTGTGAACCAAGTACCAAAGCTACAGGTAGACAGTAGGATGGCACAAGCCATTGACATGTGAATTCCCATGCCTCGCAGTGAGGCAATGTGTGTCAGGCTCAGAAGTCCAACAAACCTGGGCTCGATTCCTTGTTCTTCCCCATCACTTTGGACAAGTTACTAACTTCCCTGTTTCCTGTAGCACAAAATGAGGTAAGTTTACCTTCCCTTGGTAACCCGAGATAACCAAGGTCACCCACTCCATTGCTACCTCCCCAGATATTCCTGGTGCCACGCTAACAACCACTGCCATCATCAAGGCTTGAAGGTGAGTAAGCGGCCATCTAGCTCAGAAGCAACAAAGCCCACGTGGAAGAAGCACACCAGCCTGTGCAATCACGAGGTGTCGAAGGGATCAGGTATCAGGCATCATCAGAAAAAAAAATATCATTATGAATGAGGGGGGAGTGCGTAGTGGAGACCCAAAGCCCATTTGTAGACCACTGGACATCCCTTTATAGAAGGGTCTCAGGGAGGAGACGAGCCAGTCAGGGTGTAATATAGCAACGATGAAACATACAACTTTTCTCTAGTTCCTAAATGCTTCCAACCCCCCCACTATCATGATCCCAATTCTACCTTACAAATCCGACTAGGCCAGAGGATGTACACTGGTATAGATAGGAACTGGAAACACAGGGATTTCAGGACGGATGATCCCTTTAGGATCAGTGGTGAGAGCGTCGATACCGGGGGAGTGGGTTGGAAAGGGGGAATCGATTACAGGGATCTACATATAACCTCCTCCCTGGGGGACAGACAAAAGAAAAGTGGGTGAAGGGAGACGTCAGACAGTGCAAGATATGACAAAATAATAATTTGTAAATTATCAAGGGTTAATGATGGAGGGGAAAAATGAGGAGCTGATACCAGGGGCTTGGGTTGAGAGCGGATGTTTTGAAAATATAAGGGCAATGAATGTACAAGTGTGCTTTACACAATTGATATATGTGTGGATTGTGATGAGTTGTATGAGCCCGTAATAAAACGATTAAAAAAAAAACCAAAACAAAGCCATCAAATTGATTCTGACACACAGTGGTTTTGTAAGTCTTTATGCGAGCAGACAGATTCATCTTTTCCCCTAGGAGTGGCTGGTGGGTTTGAACAGAAGGCTTTAGGCTAGCAGCTCAACACTTAGCTGACAGAGCCACCAGGGAAATCCAAATCCACATTCCCTTTCAGAATACTGCTCCCTCTCCCTTTCCCAGGTTCAGTCTAAGTAGCTCTGGTGGTGTAGTGGCTTATACACTGAGCCGCTAGCCACAAGGCCAGTGGTTCAAACCCACCAGCTGCTCTACAGGAGAAAGATGAGGCCATCTACTCCTGTAAAGACAGAAAGTCTTAGACCCCACAGGGGCAGTCCGGCTTTTCCGCACAGGGTCGGTATGAGTCAGAATAGACGTGATGGCAGGTGCATGGGTTTCTGTACTTCCCGGCGGTGCTGTAGCCCTCCCTCCCCCTCGATATGCTCTTTGTACACGGTGATGCTGGCGGACCTGCCATCAAGAGGGGAGTCCATGGATACTCCCCTTGAAACACGGTGGGCTTTTGTGACCTTCCTGGTCAGAAGAGTAAGGCAGACGGGATACTATGCAGCGTCAAGACTGCTGCGAAAAGCGGAGGCAGCTTCGACAGCATTCTGGAGCGCTTCCCCAGAAGCACCAGACTGTCCAAAGGCAGCCATGCTGCAAGGCAGCCCACGGGGGCCCATGCAGACATTACCACAGAGAAGCTCTGAGACTAGGTGAAGGACAAGAGAAGCAGTCAGCCCCCAGCTGCTTCAGCTACACATTATTCCACCTCTAGACACTGTCTTGACGACAACTGACTGCGTGAGAGTTCCTAAGCCAAAGCCACCTTGCTGAGCCCTTCCTGGATCTGGACCCACAGAAACTACGCCTTCCCACCCTCCCTCCCTCTTGTACAACAAATGGTGTACAATGGTTGTTGCTTGAAGTCACTGAGTTTGGGGGTGATTTGTTAGGCAGCTATAATATGAACTTGAACATCAGTAACTACTCACACTTCTGAATAGGTTCTGAGACACCTTCAACTTCTTCATTCTTGTTCCTTCCTATCTTCCTCTCATCATTACTCCGGGGAACCTCAGAATTATGGATGGCCCACTCTTGAACCTTGCCTCTCAATTTCTCAGTTCCCTGTGCTCTCGTCACGGTCCTCCTTTACCTACCACACCAGTGAGTGCCACTGAGTCGATGCAGCCTCACAGTGACCCTGTCAGACAGGGAACTGTCCCTGTGAGCTTTCGAGACTATTAACTCTTTATGGGAGTACAGAGTCCCACCTTTCTCCCACAGAGCAAGCAGCTGGTGGTTCTGAACTGCTACCCTTGCAATTATCAGCCCAACTTGTAACCACTACAAAACCAGGGCTCCTTCCTACAGCAGCTATTTTCCCCATGGCGACATGCTGGGCTCTGTTGTCACTTGGACCTGCTCTTCCTCTGACACCCTACAGTGAGAGAGTCTACTCATCCTTCCCAGTTACCGCACTCTCTCTTGGTTCTGTCCTTGTTTGGGGCCCCGTCCTTGCGTTCCCTTCTGACCTCAAGCCCGTTTTGACCAGAGTGGGCCTGATTGATCACTTCCATGTCTCATTCACCAATCTTCAACTCCCTTGTCTACTTATCCTAAACCTGCAAAACCTGAGCATGACCGCGCCCCCTTCTCTATACTTGTACTTGAGCTAATCACTCTTAAGATTGAGAGAATACAATTCTTATGTGTTGAAGGTATCCAGTACGGATCCAAGAACACAACCTTAGCAGGCCTCAGTGGCACTCAGATCCTACTCCCCCTCCTCTCACAAAGGTAACGAGGCCCCTACGCAGAAGTCTTCAACGACACGTTCCTTTGTCTTTCCTCTCCTTACAGAGGCGGTATATCTCACTTTCAGTATAAAGCCAAAGCCAATCCCTTCCTCAATCTTTGTATCTTACTTTTTCTTTTGAAAACATTTTATTGTAAATCAGGCGAAGGTCTACAGAGAAGCCCATCAATGTCACATTCAATAATTCACATGCATTTCATTTTAACGCATCCGTGGCAATTCCCTTAATGTTCCATCTCTTCTCCCACTTCCTGTTCCCAGCCTCCTTCCCTAACCCTCTGTGTTCTGTCCTTGAGTTCTGATCTGATGTGGTTGATTATACTGACGTGAGGGTGACTTCTATTCCAGACCTGAAGAATGACTTAAGGGACATAGTCTGGGGGGTTCCCCATCAACCTCTAATCTGGCCAGTAATCCTGGTTTCTGTCATGATTGGGGGTTTTGTTCCCTATCTTTCGACCACTCTGTCGAGGACTCTACTGTGATCATCTCTCACCCTTTTCCATCTCCTCGGTGCCTTGTTCCATCCTGTAGCTTCTTCTTTTCCCCCTAAAATGGTAATCTCCTTTTCTCTACCAGCTCCTTTTCCTTAGCATTTAAACGCACTTGAATGTCCTATCTTTACGTACCTTCTCTTGAGTTTCAGTTTCCTGTTTGGAAAATGGAGGTAACAGTAGTTCCTATTCGGAGAGCTGATATATGAAGATTCAATAAATTACATGAGACGTGCTCACACAATGCCTGGCTGAGAAAGCTAGGTCAGTATTGGAATGCTCCAAGGCCCCTGCCCATTCACTCACTATCCAGTTACTGGCTGCTCTCTCATTCAGAACCACGCTTCTCAAAGTCAGCTCCAGTCCCCTCCAACTAGACTCTGTCACTGCTTACCTTGCTCCATTCTGGTTCCCACCCCACTGAAACAGTCAATAACCTCCTCCAACAGAGCTCCTTTGGCTGCTCTGCACCCCACTGCTACCTTTGAAGTTCTTCTGGTTGGTTTCCTCCACATTGTACTTCCCCTCTACCCCCACCCCCCCTGCACGGTCTCCCGTAGTTTCCTCTGTAGCTGGTCATCTTGGTGTGCATTCACATGCATTCCTCCGTTTCTATACGCTACTGCTTTCCCTCGGTGATTTCCTCAACTCCCTCACCTTTCCGAGCTCTATTTCTTGCTACCGATTGAGTGTCAAGCATAGATCTTCTATTGTCTACCTAGCATTTCCACCTGATGTCACACAGGCCACTTTAACAGCTTTCTCTCTAAACTGCTTCTCTTCCTCCCAAGTCCCCAAATCCCAGAGAAAGACTACCATCTACTCAACCTACTAAACAGGAAAACCTTGGATTAACCTTGAGTCTTTCATCTTCTTTAGAGCTCAGCAAGTTCAAGATTGCT
Organism: Tenrec ecaudatus; assembly: GCF_050624435.1. NCBI lineage: Eukaryota > Metazoa > Chordata > Mammalia > Afrosoricida > Tenrecidae > Tenrec > Tenrec ecaudatus. The sequence continues at coordinate 69,199,274 of NC_134530.1, forward strand.
GTTTCATGCCTCTGTGCCTTTACTCAAGCAATTCCTTCAACCTGTCTAGAATGCCCTCTGCCTTCTTTTTTGTCCTAATGAACACATACTTCTCCGTCAAGATCCACCCCAGATGTTCCTTTTTTATAATGTCTCTCCTGACTATCCCTTTAGGTACATCTAATCTGGGAAGGGACTTCGATTGCAGCTCCCGTAATATCTGTTTATAAATTTGCTACCCAATAATGGTAGGAGATCCTTAATGGAGGGGCTGTATCTGATCTCCATTGAAGAAAGGGAAAAGGATGAGAGGAGAACATATTTTGGGGGTTATAATTCTGCAGAAGAGAAATCTCTCCATAGCCATCAGGAGAACTTGGGTCAACTGCCTGCCGCCCTTGACTTCTTTTCTGAATCCTCACCCAGACACAGCTGTCCTGGCCAGTACGGCTTTGGCAACACACAGATGAGTACTTCCATTAGGGGACGCAAATTCATCCTGCCAGCCCTAGCTGGAGGTTCTGCTGGGTGCAGTGTCCTCTGGCTACCAACATGCTCCAGGGGCCCCAGAGCTAGCGCCTCTGCTTCTTTCCATCGACAGAACTTGAGTGGAATAGATAGTTATCCTTTCCATGTACTTGGCCTTACTGCTCACCGCCCATCCCAGGACAGCCACCTCTAGAGCACTGGGCCAGCCCCACTGCAGAGGCAGTGGGTGCGCATTAGCTCCCCATGCCACCACCTTTGGCCCCGAGGACCCAGGAGCAGAAGACAGCTGCTGGCTCAGTCTGAGGGACCCGGGTCTATGTTCGGGAGGAGGCATCTCCCTCATGTTTCCAGAGCCGAGTCAGGGAGCACATGAGGACACTGGGGTTTCGGGATGAGAACCAGGAAAGAAGCTCCTGAGCTGGGCTAGCTCAGCTCCCGCAGCAGAGGCTGTTCCCTCCCTGGAGACCAAGGTGGCGGTCTCTTTGAAACAGTTGCCCAGGAAAAGGGCTACATTGTGAGTTTTCTTTGTTTTCATTACAATTTCCTCTCCCACTGCTTCTTTTTAGGCAGCCCTTTCCTCCCGGGGTGCTGGGGATTGAATGAAACACCACCCCCGGCTCCAATAAGTGTATTTCAATTACATCTGTCACTGCATAACGATATAATGATATATCATGTGATATTAAATCCATGGTAATCATATCAGGGATTTTTTTTAATCGTGCACTAATCTCATTATTACATCTCTATAATTAACAACAGGAGGTATGGAAATTCAGTTAAGGTAGAAGGCTCAACTCCTCCAACCCCTTCCACCCCCATTCCAGTTCTCCCCGATTAGGGCCCGATTAGGGCCCAGGGAACGCAGGGCACTGTAAGAGGGACTCGAGTTCCCAGCTCCCCAGTGCCTCAGACATGGGGAGCGCCTTTAGCATCCAGGGCCAGTAGAGTCACACCCAGATCCCGGCACCCGAATGTCTAGTGTTGCTCAGCTGAGGGCAGAGGCCACAAAGGGAGACACAACCACAAGGCTCAGTGAGACTTCCAGGCCTCCTGCCACGGCGACACCAAGCCATCGCCATGGAAAGGGGTGATACTTTGCCTTCCAACCAGCAAGGCCCTCGAGGTGCTTGAAAGACACGAGGAAGTCCCTGCTTCATGGTCACCACGGTCACCTTGACCAGGATTCCTGCACACATTCCCTGCCTTCTGGCCTAGCCCTTCCTGGGGAAGTTACGCCGCTTGCTTATATACCTGAATCCGCCTAGGGGTCATTCCTCCTCAATCCTCTCTCTGAAGTCTAGATTTCATATTGTATGACAATGGATTTTTTTTTTGACAATGGATTTTTAATGACAACTGAGGTCATCTCCCAGTCTTTCCCAAACCCAAGCACCAAGTTCTTAAGTCCTTTGACCCAGGCCTAGATGGAGGAGGGACTTGGGACGGCAGCTTGAACTATGCCAAATGACCCTGTCTCTCCCAACCCTCTTCCTGATAGTGTCAGGGCTAGTCCCCTCGAGGGTGTCAGAATCAGACTGCAAAGCGGAATTTTGTGTTTCAAGTCCAAAGCTTTGAACTTGCATGCAACTAGTCCTCAGTGAGGGGCAGGCATTTCACTAAGTTTGACTCTCAGAAGTTGGACAGGCCTGAAGATGAAAAAGAAAAATCATGTCCTTTTTCCTAATAAAAAGGAGACACTAATAGCAGTCAGCACTTAGGCAAAGCACTTTAACTTTGTAAAGTGCTTTCCAAATTAAAATATAATCCTTGATATAGTTGCGATACCACCACTGCCACCGCCACCACCTGCCCACCCCTCATACCCACCCACAGGAGACGTCCACATTCATTCTCTTTCTCTCTGGGGAAAATGGAGACGGTTGTTCTAAACATTCATCCAAGATTCCCCCGCCCTCTTCATTTGCTTGGTCATATAACACCCATTTATTGAGCAACGACCACGTGCTAAGCCTGCGCTAGGAACTGAAGACACACAGAGGAAGTGGACCAGGCCACTGCCCCCGAGGAGTTCCCAGGCCAAAAGGAAAGACACGTAAGTAGATCTATACAAGGAAGTTGTGCTGGGCCCCAATGCTGCAGGTGCTCAGAAGGGAGATTAGGAGAAGGCCCAAGATGACATTCGGACAGCCTAGGAGGGAGGTCTAGGGAGGTGGAAAAGGTGGACCAGCTCAGTTCACTAGCTGGAGTGGAGTCAAGAAAGTTCTAAGCAAAGTGGTACAAGTGCCTGTGGACTAAGTGAGAGAGCACAAGCCTTCAGAGCCAGATGAGGCCCTTCTGTTCTCGGATGTTTAGAGGGGCAAAAAAGATGGCTCCCACTGATAAAGTACAGAGAAGCTCCTCTCTGGCATGCCCCCAAGGCAGTTCCTCCCTCTCCCTCGGTCAATGTAATCTTGACCTATGGCATGCCGGACTATATGCCGTCAACTAACTGGACACAGTCTTATCCAGGTTTTCGGGTGGAGGGGAATGACACATGAAAAGGCCCTTAGGCAAAATGTAACACAGCCCTTGGACGGAACCAGATCAGGGTTAGTCCTGGAGCACAGACGGCAAGCCGGAGGGGAGGACAGTGAGGGAGGCAGGAGACGCTAGCCTACCCAGAGCCTCCAAAGGACACAAGGGCTTTGCACATCTTCCTAAGGGAGCGGGAAGCCATCCAAGAGTCTATCACGGTCATACTACATCAACTCTGGGTGTCTACCAATGCTAAAAGTACATCACCCCTCCCTATTCCTACAGGTAGCCGGGCCCAAGGAAAACTAGTTGAGAACCAAGACATTTTCTCTCTAGAAGGAGAGAAGCAGGCTGCAGAAGCAGTTGCATATCACTCTTCAGTAACACTCGCATACTCCCTGAAGGCCCGCTCGATCCTGGCAACTCCAAGGGACCCACAGGTAGTCTCTGTCCTCATAGCCAGTCCTTTGAGGGCAGACAGACACAGAGATCAGGGACTGCAAGAGTGATTACAGCGAACTGTGGTAGGACACCAAGGAAGAGAGTGCCCAGAGGTGTCTGGAGCCCAGGATCGGCATGCTGGCGGCCCTGCCCCTCCTCCACACACGCAGCACCCAACAGCTCCCCACACAGGTTGGGGTGAGCAGTATGCGGAGGCCCCTGGACCAAGGCTCCTGGGAAGGGGCAGGAGACCCAGCAGCGGTGTGCCTAAGCCAAGGGTCTTCTGATTGCAAAGGTAAGGCTGAGAGGAAGTGATCAAAACCACAGATGAGAAGGAGGAGAAGATCACTGTATGGTCCCAGGATGACAGGAAGGGAGCACCGTCAGAACAAGCAACAGGACTTGGATCGAAAATCATTTCAGGGCAAAACGGTAATTTATAAATAATCAAGGGTTCAAGAGGGAGGGGGAAATGAAGAGCTGATATCAAGGACTCAAGTAGAAAGCAAATGTTTTGAGAATGATGAAGGCAACAAATGTGCTTGACACAATGGATGTATGCATGGATTGTGGCAAGAACTGTACGAGCCCCCAATAAAATGATTTTAAAAAATCATTTCAGGAGCTGACGACTCTCACCCCCTGGCCTCAAAGTTTCCTCATTTCAAATATGAGGGGCTTTAATTACCTTATTCCTCACAAGTCCCTCGTTGGTCTGAAATTCATCAGGTTGAAGGTCTTCAACCTCCCGCAAAAGTTACCCTCACACCATTGCTATGCTATTTCCCTACCTAGAACACCCACCTTCTTCTCTTAGCTCCAAATCCTGTCTATCGGGGCACTGACCCCAGGAAGCTTCCCACCCACCCCAACCCCTGCCCCAAGTTCTCGTCCTCATTCCTCCATGGCCTGCTCTGACCTTTCTACCCAGCCCCTCAACAGTACCTTGCTTCATCACAGGTTACATATGGTCTGGTACTCATCTTTGCCTGGTCTAAGGGCCATCTCCCCTTCCTCTAGCTGACCCCCGAGAGCCATGTGAGGGGCGGTTAGGAAGCTCCTCTGCCACAGGCCCGGAAAGCAGCTGAAGTCTGGGTCCCCACTCCCTTTGCCCACAGTCCTTTGAGAACTCGACAGGCCTCCACTTGAAAAGGGGGCTGAAAGCAATGATGTCTCCCGGTGCGATGGGAGATATTTGTGTCTGCTTTACCCTTGGCTTTTTGCTCCGGTTCAGGTAGGAGTGGGGTGGGCCGGCTGGCAGATCTGAGAGCGCGGCATGCCCCAGCGGGCAGGGCGCACAGCGCAGAGGAAGGCGCGAGTCAGTCTGGAGTGCTCCCCATTTATCAAGCTCACGCAGGCCGCCAGCCGAGCGAGTCTTTCTATCATTACACCTCTCAAAATCCGATTCATACCACTAATCCTGCCTTCATTCTCCCAGATTAATAACATCTCTTTCAACCTTCACAGTGTGATAAATAGACAAAGAGAGAACAAAAGGAGAGACAGAAGAGAGAGAAAGAGCTGGAGCAAGTCCCCATAATAGAGAGAGCCGAGAAAGAGGAGCGGGGGAGAAAAAGGAGAGTGAGGGAGAGCAGACAGCGGCCAGAGACTGTAGCTACCTTAGAGAGCCGCTCTGAGGAGAGCTGCCGGCTGCACCCCGCTATGGCTCTGCTCTGTCCCCAAAGAGAAAGAAAGGCTCGTTAACAGCTCCTTCCTGCCTATACTTTTGTTCCAATTCTTTTCTTCCCTTCCAATCCCACTTTAGGTCAAATCCCAGGGAAAATGAGTCTCCTGGCTTCCCGGTTGCCTCCCAGCCTCCCTACCAGGCCCAGGGAACCAACCAGGCCCATGGCAGCAGGGCTAGGTGTAAGCACAAGGGGGTGGGGGTGGGGTGGGGTGGGGGGAGGCTGGGAGTGGGCTCAGCAGGAGCAGGGCACACACGCACAGAGCTGTTCCCTTAAACCAAGTTCCTGCCCACTGCCCCGCTCTTTAGGCAGAACAGCAAGAAAGAGAACAGAGAGCTGGGGGCGGGCAGATTCACTCCCGAATGCTCCGTCCTGCACATATTTTCCACCCAAGGTTCAGGTGGCCCAAGTCAAGGGCCCTAGCCCCCAGTAGCACAACTAGATGGTGACGAAGCAAAGGTGGGGCCCATTCCTCCAGATTATAATGGAGAAGTAAGATGGGACAATAAACCCTCCATAGGCCTCAGCCTTAATACCACTGACCTCTGACACCTCTTGTTCCCTCGGCTCAGCTGTTCCCGGGCTTGTCTCCACAGCACACCCACCATCTTCCTCCAAGGCCCCTCTGGATACCTGCCAGCTCTGCCAGGAGCAGTCACTCCCTCTTCTGGGCTCTAGTGGATAACACCACTTCCTGACTCTCTCACGCCACTGGGACTCTGCTGAGTTCTCTATGCCCAGGTGCAGGTGGTCAACAACACAGCCATTCATTGTTGCCTTTGTGCAAGCCAGTCCTAGCACAAGACCAAGCCAAAAATGGCTCTACCCTCCCTCTAAACTGTAAAGCCTCATTAGATGCAAGGAGGCCTGGCTCAGAGGCAGGAGTGTTCCACTCCAGGAAGCTCAACAGGGGTCCTCTCTGGCCATTTCCTGCACAATCCTCCAGAGCAGGGGAAGGCGGGGGCACACCAAGTTCTCCAGAAAGCTCTATCCTCCGTTTACCCAGAGAAGGGATATGATGAAGAGAGGCCTGTCCTGCCTAGGACCAAGGGTCCTCCACGAACAGAGGCTGGCGGTGCCGGGGAGGCTTTAAACAGACCTTCAATAGAGAGATCACCAAGTGGTCAGCTTAGAGGAGGGCTCATCCAAGAAATACCTTGGGTACGTTTGCCAGAGTAGGAGCTCAAAAACCTTCCCCTCTGTCCCTCTACTCCCTGCCCCAAGAAGTCCTTCCCTTTGGATCCAAATGGCTGCTGCAGGGAGCCCATCACGTCCAACCCCAACCTCTCCCTTTGTCTAGTTCTGTCTTTACTCGGAACATGAAAGTTCAGAGAAAAGGAGGTTTTACAGGACCAAATGAGAGAGCAACCGCCAAGGGAAGGGGTTTTGAAATGGGCAGAGGCTAGTTCTTAGGATCATACCCCACGCGCCTCAGTCCAGAAGCTTTGCTAACCTCCTCTCAGCCTCTTATTCCCTTGACCCCGCCCCACCCCACTCTACCTGGCTCCGTGTTCAGACACCTGTAATGGAGAGGAAGAGAGAACGACATTGACAGAGCTACGCCCACGGTCCAAATGATGAGGAAGGCAGGAAGGAGCGAGAACTCTGCAGTTCCAGGAAGGGAGATGGCCCCTCCTCGATGAACGGGATCCATCGTTGTCGGGGCTTCAGGACAAGCTAGGTCCTCATGGCTTCAGCCCAAGGTCACAGTGGGAATCCAGAGGCAGAGATCCCAAGCCATCCCTTTCCCTAGAGCCTGCCACGCCTCTTCTAACTGAATGAGGCCCAGCTCCCACTCCCTCCATGCTGGTGAGAAGGGTGGGAACAGAACAACAAAGGCTTTTCTTCAGAAGGAGCCTGGAGGACTCCTCAGAGAAAGACTAGAACCCAAAGACCACCTTCTACCTTGAAACGCAGGGCACTCCCAGAGGCCACCTGGCAGCCTAGGAAACAGACAGTAACACTCAGGAAAGATGTGTTCCTTCAGGCAATCAACTCTAAGAGACCAAAAGGACATGATTTGCCTAAAACTAAAGAAGAGAAGGCAGGGAGGGGCAGGGAAAAAGAAGGAGTAATGGGGAACCCGGAGAAGCAATGGGGAGAGTGCAACCAGTACCAGGGAACAATTTAGGTACAGATTACTGATTAGGAAACAACTTTGTTCTGTGAACATTTGCTTAAATAATAATAAAATGGGGGAGGGAGGCAGGGAAGGAGCCTGGGTGCGGGTAGATGAGACAGCCTCAGCCTGAGTTCTGCAGGCGTCCAGATTCAGGCCGCCAGCAGGACCATTCTTGCCTAAATAGCGCTCAAGCTAGTAACTTCCGGACAGCTTTCTTGGGGGCTCAGAGAACGGTTCCAACTTTTACAGCCCCACCCCCCGTCAGGAAGACAGTCCCCAGACTCTGAGAAGTCACGGGTGCCTCAACCTTCTGCCTGCATTGCCAAGCCTTACCTTAGCAGCCCCGCCTTGCTTCCTCCAATTCTCCCAACTCTCCTCCCACTCGCTGAGACTTCACTCCTCCCAAGCTAAGCCTCCACCACATCACCCAAATCTGAGGGATAATCTCCCACGGGGGTTGGGGGCGGGCTTGCCCTTTCAGCTGAGAGGATTCCAGCAAGGGATCTGTTTGAGGACCAGGTAGGAGGTCAACTGGACACAAAAGGGTCTCTGGCAGATGGAGCTGCATCCCAGCGAGCGCTGCTCAGCCCTAACTCCCCGAGGACAGGCCTGGTTCCAGAACTGACTCCCCAACACAGAACAGGGAAGGAGGAGTTGGGTGCTAATGTGTAGAAAGCTACAGCAAAGCAAAATCATTTACTCTTTGGTGTGACTGCTCAGCAGAGCTAATAAATCTTGCATGAGCAGGGCCGATTCTAATTTCCTAATATGAAAAGGCATTTGGATTGAGAGAGAGGGGGAGATAAAAGTGATTGAATCTCCAATAGTCCAGGTTACTGACAGGAAGCATCCTGCTCCGTCCTACGAGGAGGATGGCACCGCCCGCCCGCACACACCCATCCGTTCTGCCCCTCTCTCGGTGCGATACATCTCAGTCTCTTCTATTGACAGGACGTGGCTTTAAACACAGTTACACAAGTTATCATTTCTGCCTTCTGATCAATCTGAATTTTCAGGACAATTACCCTCTTAATCAATGATTGCTATCAGCAGCCCCGCGCCTGGACGGATTTCTCAGCAAGGTAATCATGCCGCCAGGCTGGACGGCGCGTGCATAGGCAATGAAGCTCCGGGTGGGGTCTCCTTCCTCCTTCCCTCCCGAGCCCCCCGGATCCCAGAGCCGCTACCAGCTTCGAGGACAAGGACGGCAAAGTGTGAAGGCCACTTCAAGGAGTGACGGGAGTAGGAAGGGGAGGGGAGGGGCCCAGACACCCAGTCAGCCTTCCAGACCACCTGATCATGGAACAAATCTATTAAAACCCTAGATTTACTGCCCATCGCCTTGATGCGCCTCCACATGCCTTCCTGCCATCACTCCTACCTCCTAATTAGCCTAATAAAGCCCAACTCCAATTATGGGCTCAAACTATTAGGGTGAGTAAATGTAAAGAAAAGAGAAATATTGGTTTTACTAATCTCTCCGAAGGCTATTGCTTCCAGAAATTCCTTTTCTTCCAGACTGGAACAGAAGAGGCAGCATCTTTTCTTCCTCGGAGGTCATAGATGCCCAAGTACCTGGATCCTGGATGCCAACCAGAGGGCTACCCAACCCGTACTCCTCCTTCCAGGGCAGGCGGCAGGGCCCTCCCCAACTCAACCCTCCATACACCAGACAATCCAAATCCAGTCCCTGAGGAGAAGAGGGAAAGAGACAGAGGAGTGGAGTCAGCCTCGGCCCCAACATCCAGTCAGCTAGTGGCTCGATGTGCCCTCTTGGGAGCAACCTGGGATCGTTTCTTCCCCGCTCACCCATTGGGTGAGGGTGAGGGTTTTCACCAGAGAGGGCAACAAGGGAACAGGAAGAGGCTGTGGTCCAGGGCAGGGGACCTTACAGTCTACTGCCTAGTCGCACCCAGGCAGAGCGGGCTGCGGGATTAGAACAGGCCCCTAGAATTTGCTAGAATACCCTGCAAGCGGGCTGGAAGGGAATCGGAAAGCACATGTGCATTTATTTGCTGTGTGCAAACGAACCACGGGCTAAGTGGTGAAGTGAACTATATACAAGTGACTATGACTCCGTGGCGTGGAGCTCAGTTTACTCTGAAAGATGGAGGGCTTTTCTGTTTTTTAAAGTAAGGGCAATAAAAGTACATGACTGTTCATACAGCATTATTTATAAAAGCCCCAAAGAGGAAACAACTTAAACAGCCATCAACTGATGCGTGGATAAAGAAACGGTTTTATCCGGTGCAGGAGATTAAGCACTGGGCTGCTAACCGAGAGGTGAAAGGTCAGGTTGGAATCTACCAGCTGCTCTGAGGGGGAGAGCCCAGGCAGGTCTGTCTCCGTAGAGCTGTGCAGCTCGGTGGGCTTGGTTTGGGGTTATAGCCACACGACAGAATGTTACTATTTAGCAATTTAAAAAGTGAAGTGCTAATTAATGGTACAACTTGGATGAACCTTGAACGTATCACTGTTACGTGATAGAAGTCAGTCACAAAAGATCACATATAAATGTCCAGAAAAGGCAAGTTTACAGAGGCGGCAAATAGAGTTGCGGTTGTTTATGACAGGGAGGGTAGGTACAGGGAATGGGGTTTCCTTCTGTGAGGAAGAGAAACGGGCTGTTGTGAAGGCTACCCAGCCCTGTGAGTGAGACTAAGAACACGGGACTGCGGAATCTGAGCGGGTGGATCGAATGACTCGTGGGTTACCTAAATGAAGCTGGTCAAGGAAAACGCGGCACTATGCTAGAAGTGCCAGAGCCCGCAGCAGCCTCACGGCCAGTCAGCCAGCTCCGCCCGGCGCTGAGCACTCCATGGGCGCTCCCACTGGGAGACAGGGGAAGGCTCCACAGAGAACTTGTCAAAGGAGCTACCCTTGAAGGACACGTGGGGATTCTCTGGGCATTCCAGGCAAATGGAAGGAAAGGTTCTACCTGTTGGGAAGGCTTCCTGCAGGAGACATCGAGACTTTTCCAGAAGTCCATGATCAATACCGGGCAGCTTGGACGTTGGTGGTTCAGACAGAGGAACATGTCACAGTTGAAAGAGCAGGGTTTTTGAAGTCAGATATCCAGGGCTTAAATCTTGAAATTCTTTCTCCCAATAAACCCTCATGATCAGTGAGAGTTGAGCTGTGTCCACCTGTTTTCCATTTTACCCCCCAGTGGAGTATGCCCAGTGCCTGGCAGCATGCCTGACCCAGAAGGAGCGAAAATGAGAGGAGTGAGGGACTGTTGAATTCAATCCCATTCGACAAGTGTTTACTAAACGCCGCTGTAAGCGCGCGTCTCTGCTAGACAGTGTGAGCTCTCCTAGGGCAGGATCCATCCCTTTCCTAGATTCTGCTGGGCACAAAACAGTTGCTCAGTCTGTTAAATTCCCATCTCCCTCCTGGCTTCCTTAGGTGTCTTAGATAGGCTTGGCCTGAACATCTTTCTTCTTCTTCTTTTATTTTGGAATACATTTCTGTGGTAAGCAGAAGCAGGGACACGGGAGCTGCAGGGCACAAGGCTTTAGCAGGACAGCAGAACAGGTGGAGGAGCCCCAGGATTCACCCTAAAATAAGTGTGTGCTTTAGGAAGTTAGGAGGCAAGCCAATTCTTCAAAGCTGGTCAAGAACAAAATAGGAAATACATGAATTCATAAAAAGAGGTATTGATACAACAGCAAGGGAACGGAGCGGCAAGGTCTCCAGGGAACACCGAAGGTGGACTTTGGGGCCAGGGATTGATGCCCCAACAGACTGGACTGGAAAACACTCCTAAAGGCCAACATATAGTCCTTGAACTAACTACAAGCTTTTCTTTCTTGTGTTTTTTTTTTGTCATTGGTTTGTTGTTGCTTTGTTGTATATTGTTGCTTGGTTTTTAATCTTGGTTACTATCTCTGCAGGTCTTTCTAAATAAGATAGGCTGGATGAACATCTGGAGGAGAAAACAACGGGACTGACAGTTCTGGGGGGACATGGGAGAAGGGGAGGTGGGGGAAAAAGTAGTGGTGCTAACAAACCCAGGGACAAGGGAACAACAAGTGAACCAAATCAGTGGTGCGGAGGGTGTAGGTGGCCTGGTAGGGCGTGATGAAGGGTAATGTAACCAAGAGGAATTACTGAAACCCAAGTGAAGGCTGAGCATGATAGTGGGACAAGAAGAAGGTCAAAGGAAATAGAGGAAAGAGCTAGGAGGCAAAGGGCATTTATAGAGGTCTAAATAAAGGCATGTACATATGTAAAGATATTTGTACACGAGGATGGGGAAATAGATCTATGTGCATATATTTATAGGTTCAGTATTAAGGTAGCAGATGGACATTGGGCCTCCACTCAAGTACTCCCTCAATGCAAGAATACTTTGTTCTATTCAGTGATGCTCACCTTCCCAACACAATCACTTAAGACAAAGCAGGTGAATAAGCAAATGTGGTGAAGAAAGCTGATGGTGCCAAGCTGTCAAAAGATATAGCATCTGGGGTCTTAAAGGCTTGAAGGTAAACAAGCGGCCATCTAGTTCAGAAGCAACAAAGCTAACATGGAAGAAGCACACCAACCTGTGTGATCACAAGGGGTCGAAGGGATCAGGTATTAGGCATCATCAGAACAAATAATCATATTATTGTGAATGAGGGGGGGGAGTACAGATTGGAGACCCAAAGTCCAATTGTAGGCCACTGGACATCCCCTTATGGAAGGTTCTTGGGGAGGAGACAGCCAGTCAGGGTACGATGTAGCAACGATGAAACATACAACTTTCCTCTAGTTCCTACATGCTCCCCCACCCCGCCAACTGTCATCCCAATTCTACCTTACAAATCTGGCTAGACCAGAGGATGTACACTGGTACAGAAAGGAACTGGAAACACAGGCAATCCAGGGCAGATGATCCCTTCAGGACCAGCGAGTGGTGTGAGTGGCGATACTGGGAGGGTGAAGGAGGGTGGGTTGGAAGGGGGAACGGATTACAAGGATCTACATATAACCTCCTCCCTGGGAGACAGACAACAGAAAAGTGGTTGAAGGGAGACGTCGGACAGGGCGAGATGTGACAAAATAAAAATTTATAAATTATCAAGGGCTCATGAGGGAGCGGGGAGGGGAAAAATGAGGAGCTGATGCCAGGGGCTTAGGTGGAGAGCAAATGTTTTGAGAATGATGAGGACAATGAATTTACAAATGTGCTTTACACAAATGATGCATGTATGGATTGTGATAAGAGTTGTATGAGCCCTAATAAAACGATTGAAAAAAATGGAGGTATTGCCTATTTACATACGGCAATACACTGAGGTAATGGGCGGATTTTGGGCCTCTGCTCAAGCCCTCCCTCAACGCAAGAACACTGTGTTCTAATAACCTGGCATTCTGTGATGCTCACCCTCTCAGCACAATCACTGAAGACAAAATGGGTGCACAAGCAAATGTGGTGAAGAAAGCTGATGGTGCCAGCGATCAAAAGATACGTCTGGGGTCTTAAAGGTTTGAAGGTAAACAAGCAGTCATCTAGCTCAGAAGCAACAACGCCCACAGAGAAGAAGCACATCAACCTGTGTGATCATGGGGTGTTGACAGGATCAAATAATAGGCATCAGAAGACCCAAAACGAACAAACAAAAACATATCGTTGAGACCGATCTGTAGATAATAGGACATCCCAAACCCATCTGTAGATAATAGGACATCCCCTCACAGAAGGATCACAGGGAAGGGATGAGTCAACCAGGGTGCAGTATAGCACCGATGAATTACAATATTCTCTGGTTCCTTGAGGCTTCCTCACCCCCACTATCATGTCCCCAGTCCTGCCTTTACACTGGTGCAGAGCTCATGACACGCGAAATACAGGTCAGATAAACCCCTCAGGAACAGAAATGGGGGCAGTGGTACCAGAGGGGTGGGGAAGGTGAGGAAAGGAGGGGAGGAAGGGACACTGGTCACAATGATCCACACATAACACACACACCCCCAGAGGGTGGGCACGAACAACAGAAACCATAGGGGAAGGTATAAGAATTTATAATTTATCAAGGGTGGAGGGGGTGGAGGGAAAAAAGAGGAGCTGATACCAAAGGCTCGAATAGAAAGTAAATGTTTAGAAAATATTGATGGCAGCATAGGGACAAATATGCTTGATACGACTGATGTATATGGATTGTTATAAGGGCTGTAAGAACCTCCAATAAAATGATCTTAAAAACAAGAACAAGAAAGTGGGAACATAAGACCACAGCTACAGAACCCTCTGCAGACCGCCCTGCCCCCAAGGCAGAGGCCTACATGCAGGGGGGTGGGTGGGGGGTGGTGCGGGGAGCTAGCAGAGCTTCCAGAGAGAGCTAGCAGAGAGAGAGCACTGGGCCGTGCTCCTGAGCACCTTATCCCGACCTCCCCTTCCGGTCAGGGGGCCTTCCGCTCTACACACTGCCCACCAGAATGTGAGGGGGCACCTCAGCTTCTCAGCCCCTAATTCCTGTAGGGCTTCCCCTCCCCTTCCTCTTCTACCCTCTTTCTTTCCTGCAGCGCTTCCCTCGAGCCATAAAAATAAAATAAAACACAAACACCCATAGTCCGGGAGGAGGGCGTCAGACAGATAATGGGCATTTTATATCTTTTTATGACACTCCCCATAGGCAGCTCGGCAATCAGAGCGCAATAAAGGCAGGCATGCAGCTTGCATAGTTAAACAACTGCCGGGTAATTAGGCACAGCAAACACACCACTGGGGAGGCCTCCAGCCTACCCTGGGATCTGCCTGCAGTCTGCCCGCCCACCTGCCTGCTTGCAGCCACGTAGGTGCCAAGCCCGGGCCAGGCCCCAGAAGGCTTGGTCAGGGGTGCTGGGCGGAAACCACCGGCTGCTGCCACATGGACACTTGGGCTCATGCCCATGCAGGCTCACAAGCACACCTGTCCAAACCCCCCACGTGCCAAGCACGTCCTGAACATCTAAGCTGGACCCCAGCTCCTTAGGAGGGCTACTCTTCCCCAGGGCCCTTGCTTCCTGTGGCAGAGACTAGCTTGGACACACAGCACACAAACATGCTTTCATGGATTCTGTCTCTTGTAAATTCTGACTCATTTGAGTCAAATGGGAAATAAATGGTTTAAAACTCAGATGATTCACTCTCACACATACTGTGCACACATTCCTACCGTGCATTTTTCATCTCTATGGTATAGTTTCGCCTATCTGCTATTGACCATCCATCTCTCCCGTTAAGACAGGGAGCTCTGTAACGCTGGGAGCTAGATCAGATTCATCTCAGAGGCCCTAAACTCCAGATGCACTGGGGCTTGGTGAGTGACTGGTGGCCTGATGTGAATAGATTTCCAAGAAAAGCACAGGTCACCTGCTACCTGAGGCCAAAGTCCAGGCAGCTCTGGGCCCAACCAGAGAGAGAAGTGCTCACTCATCAGGGCTGAGGATGGATGCTGAGCTGTGAGTCCACACAGGCCCATTCCTTTTCACACAGGGGCCCAGCTGGGCAAAACAAACAAACAAAAAACCAAGGCTCTGAAGACTAATTAGTAGGGCAGAAAGACAAAACTCTGCTAAAATCCCACTTAGAGACTGATATCATCAAAGAAGGTCCCATCTCTAAGAGTCACCCAGATCAGCTCTAGGCGTGAGTCAGTGAAAGTTAAGGCACTCTCTAAAATCACCTTTCCCCAGGAGAGTTAACCAGAGGCTAACCCAGGCCACAGAAAGCACATGTGCTGTGTCAGTAGACTCCCACACATCTAGTCTTTAAATGGTCTCTACCTGCCCAGCAACTGGTGTCTGCCAAGACAATTCATGAAGCAGGGCAAAGGCTAATGAAAGGCCCGGGCTCTGTACCCGCCCTTAGGGTGTTGTCAGGCACCCTTCCTTCCGTAGCAAGGAGGCAGATTTCTTTTGTCACCCAAAATTCTCATGAAGCCGAAAACCTAATGGCTTTCAGCTCCACTCCGAGCCACCTCAAACAGTGACAGGCATGAGCTAGCCAAACTCCCCAACACCTTAGCTCCCAGCCCTCCTGTCCCCCAGACCCTCAACTCTCCCCAATGGGACAGCTGAGGAGATCCAAGGCTAGCAGTCAAAGTGGAAGAAAGGGAGACGCCTCTCTCCTTCTCACACCTGTCTCATTTTCAGCTGGGAGCAGAAGTGGGGGGTGGAGAATCAGCCAGTGAGCGTCCCACAGAGCACAGCTCTCCTCTAAGGCACGCAGGGGCATCCCGAGTCAGCATCCACTTGACAGCACTGGTTGGTTTGTTTTTAAGGTGCCACGAATAATCTCAGAAAGGCAACTGGAGAAGAGCCATAGGAAGGTATCTTCTCCAACTCCCTGATTTGACAGGGAAAATGAGACCTCCAAAGGGGCAAGTGACCCAAGGACAGAGCCAATATCTTCATAGTCTAGTCCCACGCTCAGTCCAGGGTTCTTTGTATTGCACTATGCTTCCCTCTACAGACAAGGGCCTCACCTACCCTCCTCCAGCCCCTGGAATCAGGCCACAAGTCTCCATACATCTACCCTCACCTGCACTCCCCCACATGGGCACACGCACACAGCCAAGCACACGCAGTTAAACCTCCACAAACCGCGACGCATGGGAAGACACATTTCTTCATACATATGCAGAGATGCAGGTGTGGGTGCATCCTCTTTCACACCAACAGATCCCCATTAAACATATGCACTCCCTGAACACTTAGAATGAGAGGCCATACGATTACTACAGGCTGGTATGTGTCTGTCCCTTTCCAGACTCCCAGGGCCTCCAGCTCAAACCACAAGCCACACCAGAGGCCGACTTCAGGTGGTCTCTGGGAGGGAACACATGGCAAGAGGGAGGCTAATGGGCAAGTCTGGACTTACATCCTGGTCATGGGCCCTGGGAAAGCTTCTTAATCTTGGGTCCCTATCTTACCACCCACAAAAATAGGGACACACACTCCTTCCTTTCTGGGTAGCTGTGAGGATTAGATGAGACGTGTGTACAACATCTGGTACAGAGGCTGGTACACATCTGTAGCTGAATGATGGGTGGCAATGTTGTTAGGTCCTACTGTTTACCCTGACTTGTACAACAGAATAAAATACCACCTGGTTCTGTGCCATCCTCACCATTACTGTCCCGTGTCAGCCCATCGTTCCAGCCACTTGATCAATCCGACTCACTGGGGGGCTACCCTTTCCTTCACTGATCCTCTACTTTACCAAGCACAGTGTTCTTCTCTGGGGATTAGTCCCTCTGGATAACATGGTCAAAGTAGGTGAGGGGGAGACTCACAATCCTCCCTTTTAAGGTGCATTCCGGAAGTACTTAAGACAGATTCCTTCATTTTTCTGGCAGTCCATGGTAGAGTTGATATTCTTTGCCAATATCATAATCAAATGAATCAATTCTTTGGCCTTTCTTCCAGGATCCAACTTTTGCATGTGTATGAGGTGAGCGAAAATAACACGGTTTGGATCAGGCACAACTAGAGTCCCATCCTCAAAGTGACAGTTTTGCTTCTTTAATCTTTAAAGAGGTTCTTTGCAGCAGATTTGCTCCATGAAGTATATTGCTTGATTTCTTGATGGTTGCTTCCGTGGGGGTTGATTGTGGATCGAAGTGAAATGAAATGGTTGACAACTTCAATCTTTCCTCGGTCTGCCACAATGTTGCTTCCTGGCGCAATCGCAAGGGTTTTTGTTTCCTCTAAGTGCAGTGTAGTGCCCACCGAAGGCCGTCCTCTTTGGTCTTCTCTGCTCCCAGCAAGCAGGGTGATCTTATCTGCCTATCAGAGGCTGTCAATGTGCCTTCCTCCAGTTCCCATGCTACCAGTCCAGCTTCTAGAACTATTTACTCAGCAAACAGACAGAGGGAGTGTGGTGAAAGGACACTACCCTGGTGCCCACCTCTCCTGACTTCACACTATTCAGTAACTGTCCACGGGACTGCCTCTCGGTCTGTGTGCAGGTTCAAGATGAGCGGTTAGGTGTCCTATAGTTCCCATTCTATGCATTTTTTTAATCGAAATACGACCCGCATAGTTGAGTGCCTTTGCATAGTCACTAAAACAAAGGCAAACAGCTTCCTGTTTTTTTCAACTTTCAGTCAAGATTCACCTGCCATCAGCAATGATAGCCCTTATTTTATGTCCTCTTCAGAATACACTTTGAATTTTTGGCAGTTCCCTACTGGTGTGAATCTTTATTTTTGAATTATCTTGAGCACAATTACCTTGATATTGTTTGATAATAACCACATCCTGTTAGATCTTTTTGGAGGGGCACAAATGTGGAATTCTCGTAGTTGCCTAGATCTTCCAAAATTTTTGGCATAGATGAGTGAACGCTTCTAGCACTGTGTTCATTTGCTGAAATGTCTAAAAAAAAATTTGAGTATTTGGCCAATTCCTGGAGCCTTGTTTTCCACCAATGCCCGCAGTGCATGGGAACTTCTTCCTTCAACACCGCAGTTTCCTGATCACAGGCTACCTCCTGAAATGGTTGACATCTGTCAACTGTTTTTGGTACAGTGATACCAGTAACCAAACCCCAAACCATCGCCCATCAAGTTGATTCTCACTCACATGGCCCTAAATGGGGTCTCCGAGACTAAATCTTCACAGGAGCAGCCAGCCTCATCTTTTCCCCTGGGGAATAGCTGGTGAATTTGAACCGCCAACTTCACAGTTAGCAGCCCAACCTTTATCCCACAGTGCACCAGGGCTCCCGGGTGAAAACAATCTCTCTAAACCAAACTCACCGGCATCGAGTGGATGCCGTCTCCCAACGAGCCCAGAGGGCAGGGCAGAACTGCCCCTGCGGGTTTCTGAAACTGTAACCCTTTAAGGGAGCAGAAAGCCTTGTCCCTCCGTGCAGTGGCTGGTAGTTTCAAAGTGCTGATCTCGCAAGCTCCTAATGACACCAATAGGCACGGTTAAACCTGTCTTTCTGAGAGGTCTGCGTCTTCTACCTGTCCTTTCTTTTTCTGCAATGCCTCCAAACTTCTAGGGTCTAAAATGGCAGCATAGCAACACAAGAAGGAGAAATCCAGAGAAGGCAGAGTAATTCAGTGTTCCCTTAAACCTCTCAGACCTAACGCTGAGCATGGAAGACTCTATCTCCCAACCACCACGCCTCACCTCTCTGCCAAACTATCTCCAGTCTATCGTATTTATCACTCATTACCTTCCTGAGGTCCCTTCTCCCATGCAAAGTCCAGGCCACACACGCTAACAAGAGGCATGCACTGTGGGCTACTCTGTGTCCCACTACCTGGCCCAGAAGTTTGGCGAGCAGGCTCCATAGTCCGAACGCTTAGGTTTGAATCCAGGCTCCCAACAGGTCCAGGAGACGCCCCCATACCCCTGGCGCCAGGAGACCAGAAGCCCCTTCCTCGAGGGCACTAGAGGGAGGCAAGGAGGCTTGCAATGAGACCAGGACTAAGAGGTTGCCTCCCGCAGCAACACGCAGACTCCCAATGGCAGCCAGGGAGGCAACCAAACCCCGGGGTAGACCCCCTAAGATCTGCTCCAGAGGATGCTACTAACGGCTGCCGGCTCTACGCTGATTTGAAGCAACTGCCAAGAATCTCACAGAAGAGGAGAGAAACCGGTTGCAATCAAGCAGACTGATCAGAGCCGATTCCTTTCTGGCAGTGGCACCTTCCTAGCTGAGGGCGAGCCACGCTGCCCGCCCCATCAGTGTACCCGCACTATTCTAAGAGTGTTACAGGCACGCTCTCCTGGTTCTGCACACTCCCGTTTCCCATCTTACCCTAAGGACACTCAGGTCTTCTTGTCTAGGTGGTTTCTGACTGCCAACAGCCAACAACACCCATGGCCTCCCACGGACATAAAACGTTAGCTTTCTGGAGCTATGCCGTCTTAGAAAGCATCTGAGGCTGGCTTCGCTCCAGGCACTGGGTGATCGCTCCTATTCTCCTCCCCTCTGGTAAGCGGCACTCACACAGGTGGTCCAGCTTGGTAGCCTTAAATCCCTGAGGGCAGCTCCCGAGCCACTTTGCTTACACTGCTCTCTCTGCCCTTTCTACTCCCTTTCCAAGATTTGCTCAAAGAAACCTTTCTTGACTTGCTCTCCCATCTCCCAGGGCAACTCACTCCTTTGCAGTACCTACGAGAGGCCAGCAAGCAGTGAAGAGCCTGGCTCCGGAGTCACCAAACCCTTATGCCCTCGGTCACCGGCTGTCAGACCTCGTGGAAGGCACTTAACTTCTCTCTCCCTCAATTTCCTCACCTGCAAAAGGGGTAAAAATAGGACTAAACTCACAGTACTTGCTTGAGGATTAAATAAATTCATCTGTATTTTGTGCCACTCAGGCAGCCACAAAACAGAACAGCACTAGTTTATTGTGATTTTTAATGATCTCTTTTTTGTAAACGAGGGAACCAAGGTTCCCGAGAAGTAACTTGTGCAAGGCGAGGAGAGAGGTAGCCGAGAGTCAGGACCTGACCCAAGGTGAACGTGACCTTGCCTCCCAGTGGGTAGTGGAGCATGCGATGACCTGCTCCGTCCCTTGGAGAGAGCTGAAGTGAGTGAGTCCAAGGGCAGCATTGGGCTCATCTCCCCACTCCAACCCCAGCCTACCCTAGTGCTCATGAACTCTGCACAAGACTCACTTTTTCTTGGTTCCTACCCACCAGACGGGCTCCTGGTGGCACTGTCAGGTAAGGGTTAGACCGTGAACCACAAGGTTGGCGGTTCAAACCTACCAGTGCTCAGTAGGAGAGAGATGGAACGATGGGTCCCTGTAAAGAGTACAGCCTCAGAAACACTATGAATTGGACACCACTCGATGACAGTGGCTTTGGTCCCCCCCTCCCCTACCAAAACCCTCCATGTTTCCTTTATCCACTTCTCTCTACAGTTTAGTCGCCACATCTCCAACCATCAATTCAGGGCAAGGAAGGGCTAGGGCTATAGTGGTGTCACAGCATCCTTGTGACATCTCGGAGGTGATGATTATGTTTCCTGTTTCACCTGTTTCATACTAGAGTACACACACAGAGGCCCCAAGAGGTTAAGTGAAGTCTTCCGGACTCGGACGCTCAATTCTGATTGGTCCAGAGAGGTGCAGAGACTTACTCTAGAGCATATGATTAAAATGTTGAGACTGACTTAGGTGGCTCCCAAGATATTTCTCTGGCACCAAGGTCATCTCCAGGGGCTCCAAGGGTCCAGTATCATCTGAAGACTGAATAAAGAGTAAGTCCCACCTACATCCATACTGTTCTCCAGGTTTAGACACACTTACACTTGTGACACAGTGGGCTGTTCGTTGGGCTGCTAACCACAAGGCCAGCAGTTTGAATCTACCACCCGCTGGAGAAAGACGAGGCGTTCTGCTCCTGTGAAAAAGTTACAGTCTCGGAAGCCCAGGGGACAGTGCTACTCTTCCTATAGGTTGGTTGTAAGTCAGAAGGGACT
This sequence comes from Tenrec ecaudatus, assembly GCF_050624435.1. Lineage (NCBI taxonomy): Eukaryota > Metazoa > Chordata > Mammalia > Afrosoricida > Tenrecidae > Tenrec > Tenrec ecaudatus. The sequence continues at coordinate 69,219,885 of NC_134530.1, forward strand.
CGTTGGCAATAGGTTTCACTTTGAGGGTCTATTGCAGTTAATAAAATGTGAGCACCCAATACATTTAAAAGCCAACCAGATTCACTGCAACTCTTTTCCATTATGTACTTTCTCACTGTATACCCCAAATATAGTTCTAGCGCGTGCTAGGAGGGGGTGTGGCCTACATGGTTTTCTGACATTACTAAGAACTCCTTGGAGTCTGCCTACTTATTTCCCTGTTGTTGTTAGGGGCCATCGAGTAGGTTCCGACTCACAGTACAACAGAACTAAACACTGCCCGGCCCTGCACCATCCTCACAATCGTTTGGTCTGAGCCTGTTGTTGCAGCCACTGTGCCCGTCCATCCCACTGAGGGTCTTGCTTTTTCTCTGACTCCATTTCACCAAGCATGTGGTCCTTCTCCGGGGATCAGTCCTGACCATCTTTGTCCCCAAGGAGTAGTCTGGCTGCGCTTCTTCCAAAATGGATCATTCTGTTCTTCCGGCACGCCCGGGCATGGAGGTTAGGTTTCACAGCCCGGATTTTTGGAGGCACCTTGCCTGGGAGGAAGGATGGGACACACCCTTCCAGCCCCTCCAGGCCTCAGTGTTCTTCCTGTCAAAACCAGCACACTGCCTTCAGACCCTTCCCCGTGCCCTGGATTGAAGAGTTCCTCTCCGGGACCTACAGGATGGCATTTCTATCCCACAGATTATAACTCACTCTGGGCTATTATTCAGCTCCCCAGCCCTGGCCCTGCTGCAGTTAGTCCAAACATAATATCCTTCATGCATATATTATCTGTCTCCCTATTATCTGGAATCATTTCGGAATTAAATTTCAGTCCTGCAATATTGGCTTCAGGAGCGGCGCGCTTTATGGGCTAGTCAAAGGTTAGAATACCAATCAAAATAACAGTGCCGATGCAGCGAGACATTTTAATATTCCAAAACCCCGTAATTGTAAAAGGACATAATATTTTTTCCCTGATTACCCCAAAGGCAACACATGTTAACAAGGCGAGGGAAGGACTGAAAGAAATTTCAGAGTTCAGACAGCTGAAGACATATTTAAAGAAAAAGCCCAGGCTAGGCATTGCACCATGGGGGCAGGGAGGCAAGAGGAAAGGAGATGGTTCCTCCAGCTCCAGCTCCTCCTGACTCCAAAGGTGGTTCTGTCCCCTCCCCTGCCCCAGGGGGGTCGGGTGGGAGGAGAAAGAACCCAGGCTCTGGAGTCTGGAGGCCCTGGGCGCTAGTTTCAGCACCACACCCAGGAGGGTCCAGCCCCTAAGGAGCCTTCCCCCACCAGGGCTGTAGCATCAAATCTGGCCTTGTAGTGAGTACTCTGCAGTGCTCTCCCACTCCCCTTCCCTTGTCCGCCCCCCAGCTTGCCCTCACGTCTTTCTTCGCGAACACAGCTAAGGGTCCTGGACTACTGACCTTCCTATCGAGCTCTCACCACGACAGCAGCCTGCAATCGCCTACTTCCTCATGGACAATTGCTTTGCACAGGCAGGCTGATGCCAAAACCTGGACCACAGCCTCAATCTCAGTCTGACCACTGAATGGCCCCAAAGCATCTGCTCGCTGTGCAAGCACATTCTTTGTCCTCTCCCAACAAAAACAGAAACACCTTGCACGATTCCTTCATCTTCACACATCTCTTGGCTTTTGTTTTTGAGAAGGGCTCTACAGCTGGCACCCGGCAGCCACCATTCTATAGAGAGCCCCTGCCTCCTGCAGCTGCCCATCCCTTGAGCAGTTTTCTCCCCACCACTCCCCGCCAAGAAGGTCTGGCTGGCAGAGCTTCAGATCCACTCGCTCCTGATGCCTTCCGCTGGCTCAGCCCACTCATCGGAGCCTCCAATCTGCATCATCCCAACCCGCTGACCTGCCTATGGCCCCCAGCAAAGAACTTCATTAAGGCCGAGAATTTATTCCTCCATAAGCCTTTAATTTATTACTGCACTGATTGGGACTCTGAATGCTCCAAGGTCAGGAAAAGTCGTACTCAATCGTAGACACCAGCCCCCGCTTCAGCGATTTCTCCTGCTGACCCCTGGGGGTGGGAGGAATAGAAATGTTTCTTGGAGGGACCCAAGAAGGTCCCCTCCCTATTCCCTCTGTAAGAGCTAGTCTTCTCACTGTCTTCTTCAGGGCAACCAGCCATGACAGCAGGACGTGCAGCACAGATGAGAGAGGGCCGGTAGAGCAGCGTCCACTCTTCACATCCTGGTATAACTGAGGTACAGATCCTCTTAAGGCTGTCTGCCTGTTGCCCCAGAAGCCCAGCCAAACAGGCCCAGGCAGCGGAGGAAGTCTTGACCGTTTCTGGGTGTGTACAAACTTGCATGGTTTACGTAGTCTGAATGTACATGAACTGTATTATGTGTAGGTATATATTTACACGTGTCCACGTGTATGCAGTGGGTATATTTGCATTATGCGTGCATATTCCTATAACCATACTGACATCCTCATGGATGCTTCCTCCAACATTTCTATTTCCTGTCCCCTTATTTTTAGTGACATTCTTCTCTACCACGCTCATTCTCATGGCCACCCCTCGGAACCTGCCACCCTTTCCAACCGCCTTCAATGTGCAATCAGTGAACCAGCCTGCTTCCTTTCCAACCATAACCTGCTCCTTGCATCCGGCATGTTCAACGGCACTCAGTATACCTGTTCCTGACCGGGACTTCATAGGTCCCAACAGGGCAGGGACAAGGTGGAACCGTGAGTTTGCGAGACTGTAATTCTTTACAGGAGTAGAAAGCCCCAGGTCTTCCTCCCTTGGAGTGGCTGGTGGTCTTGAACTACTGACCTTGCAGTTAGCAGCCAGCACACAACCGCTATGCCACCAGGCCTTCTAGGGTCACCATGAGTCGGCATCAACTTGATGGCAGAGTCTGGTTTTCAAGTCACGGAGACCACTTTCCCTATACTTATCAGGCCTCCCGCTAGCTTATCTTCCCTTAATAATCCAGCATAGATCCATGCCCATCTTGTCAACTGTCTTGACAATATCTTCAAGTCCCTGTTCCTTTAGCACACCTCCTTGGGAAAATCTCTACCCCGGGTTAATCTCGATGGCTGCCTCTCTACACCTCCAGCTCAGCTGAGCGCTGCTCAACAAAAGCCATACAAGTGTACAGTGATGCCAATATGAATTAATGCCGCCAACTTCACCTGGAGCCTCCACACGGCCCAGAAATCCTACTGCGCTTCTCACCAGCCTCTTCTTCATGAGAACCACAGTAATCTTTCCTCCTTGCCCCAAGCTTCCCAGCTCTCAAGCACTGGCTCTCAGCAAACGGCTCACCTACGTCACGGAAAACAGTCAAGCCAACAGAAGAGAGCTACGTCAACCTACCATCAACTACACCCGTTTGCCGCATCCGTGCCCGTGTACCCTCTTGTCAAATGAAAGAGCACACATTCTCCTAGCATCAATTTTAAGACTGAGCTGCTCCCTCATTCTCAAAGACTTCGACTGATCATTCCCTCACTCCTTATAGCACTGACATTTTCTTCTCGGAGAACCCATACAAACACACACTTAGAATTTGGGGGGGGGGGGTCAATCTCACATCTGGCCCCATCGCAGCGCTTGCCCTTCCTCTCTTCTCTTCTGAAGGAGCTGACATCTCCTCATTTCCCATTTACTGAAATACACTGCAATGTGGCACATGTCCCTATCACCCACTCGAAAGTGCTCGCTGACATCTTTGTTACTAAGTCGTTTGCATTTTATGCGTGTTTTATATTTTCCATCCGTTGGCTCTCTGAGACAGACCACTCCTCTCCCTCTGAAAACACCTGATTTGGAGACGCCGCCACATGCTCCCGTGTGCACCTGCTCGTCTATTGCTCGTTCACTCTCCTACGCAATCCAAGAGTCAGGTAAACCACAATTTAACTTCGTGTTGCCACTGATTATTAGTGATTATTAGACAGGGAGCAAGTTTTGCCACTGCTATGCCTGTTTTCTGAACCTTGAGTTGAGAAGGCTGATGGCAACCACTCCGTGCGGTGGCTGGAGAATTAGGTAATACCCCAGTGCCCAGCACAGCAATGTCCACACAATTCTCCAGAGCTATCATCTCCAAACCACAGGTCTGTGGGACCCTGCCCTATAGGGTCACTGTGAGTTGGTAGTGACTTGATGGCCGTACGTGTGAGTGGTCACATTATAGAGTAAAAGGAGTATTATTATTTTATTAAACCTCAAATTGCCAAATACTATTTCAATCTGGAATCAATATTTAAACTATGGAGATATTTTGCATTTTTCATACTAAGTCTTCAAAATCTGATGATTTAATTTACAATTGTAGTGAGCGTATCTTAATTTGGGTGCTAAATTTTTATCAGAAATATCAAGAGACAAAAAATTCCAGGAAAAATTTCATTATCTTCCAATACCACGTTCCCACAAGCTTTTTGAAGGCTCACTGTGCTTGATTTGTATTTAGCTTTCATATAATTTACAGTTGAAAAAGCAGGTTGCATTTGTAGGCCACTGGACATCCCCTTACAAAAGAGTATTGGGGAGGAGACGAGCCAGTCAGGGTGCGATGTAGCAAAAATGAAAAATACAACTTTCCTCTACTTCTTAAATGCTTCCTTCCCCGTCCACTATCATGATCCCAATTCTACCTTGCAAGTCTGGCTAGACCAGAGGATGTACACTGGTACAGATAGAAACCAGAAACACAGGGAATCCAGGGCGGATGATCCCTTCAGGACCAGTGGTCTGAGTGGCGATATTGGGAGGGTAGAGGGACAGTGGGTTGGAAATGGGGAACTGATTACAAGGATCTACATGTGACCTCCTCCCTGGGGGACGGACAACAGAAAAGTGGGTGAAGGGAGACGTTGGACAGGGCAAGATATGACAAAATAATAATTTATAAATTATCAAGGGTTCATGAGGTAGCGGGGAAGGAGGGGAAAAAATGAGAAGCTGATGCCAGGGGCTTAACTGGAGAGCAAATGTTTTGAGAATGATGAGAGCAATGAATGTACAAATGTGCTTTACACAATTGATGTATGGATTGTGATGAGAGTTGTATGAGGCCCTAATAAAATGATTAAAAAAGAGGAAAAAAAGCAGGTTGCTCCATAATTTGCCAGTAACTGAATCAAGATTCTGTTTTGGGTTTTTTTGAAGATTCCATTTTAAGGTTCAGTTAAATTAAAGTTTAGTTCTTCCATTTCAAGTGATCACTCCCTTGTGGCTACTGTCAGCAGCACAGTGTAAATCTAACACAAAAAATGTAGTCAATAAACAGCAACGACTACTGATGCCATCATGACCAGCCCTCCTCTGTCTCTGAAGATCCCTCCTCGAGCTATCCAAGGTTGCTGCTGCTCAGTGTTCTGTCCTCGGCCCTCTGAACACTCCCCGTCATCATCTTACCTCAGCAGCTTTCATTCATACGCCAATCATGGCTCAAATATGTATCTCTTAACCAGACCAGTTGAGCCCCAAACCCACATATTCACGAGCTTTACCAGAAGATCTCAAAGTATTTAAACACGTGTCCTACACCGAATTCATCTTCTTCTCTTCTGATCCTAGGACTCGAGCTTCCATTGTCTCAGTAAAGTCATTGTAATTCACCCAGGGTCATCATGGTCTCCCCACCTTCTTCCATAACCCACACAACCAGATCACCACTTCCTGTCCCTTACGCAGTCATTGTGGTGTAACTCATTTTGAAAGTGAGACTTTCCTCTAACACATAGGGGTTCCCTCTGACGCCTCTTCAGAAAGACAATTACTCAGCGTCCCTGTGGCAATTACAAGCTTGTACTATACAGCCCATAATTCGGGATAAAGTACAGGTATATGCTTTTGCAGCCCCTCGGGGTCATTCCATGCCCCCCTAGAGGGCAGCTGTCATTCCACACCCCTTAGGGGGCAGTACGGCTCACTTTGGGAAAACACTATGGCAGTTAGTTGCTCTTATTAGGAAACAATTTAACATAATGTAAAATTTGTGTTTCTTTATGTGCAATTTCACACACTACAGAAACATGGAAAATTGCAACCAGCTGCACAGAATTATGTAGGAATATATGAAATGCAACACAGTTGGAGCACCTACCACTGAGCTACCTGGAAAATCATGTGTGTTTATAAGCCACACCTACCAACATCTGATAATTTTCTGAATTCAGAAAGCTTCAGTCATCCACATGTGTTATGAATAGCCTTCTGATTTTAGCTAGCTCTCCTTCCATGCTTCATAATTGCTATAACCTTTGTGATGCCCACTTGCAGAAGCAAAACTTCAGACTTTCTTTGAGGTAAAGTGTCATATTTACTACAGATTAATGTCTTTTTTTAACCATTAACTGTATAAAACTATGTTTGGTACAGTGAATGGCTTACTTAGTCATAGTCTTTGTAACTTCTACCAAATGATTAAGTGGGACCACACAAATAAAATGTGTGGGGAACAGTCAACTTTGCTACGCTGTTGGGTATAAAATGTGTCATCTCAGAAGCAGGAATTGGGGGTGGGGTGGGGAGAATCTCACTAAAATCAAGAAGAACAAGAAGAGCAGTGTGTTTTCTTCGGACCCCAAAACACCTGCACAGAACCGCTTCAATCTAAGAGACAGGGCTATGACACCAGGAAAGCAGAGAGGAGTGGCAGAGGCGCAGTGGCAGCCTAGCCAGCAGCCAGGGCCTGAGACAAAGGGCCTCCCGGCCCACAGAGCAAGCAAAACCGAGTGCCTTGAAGCAGGAGGCTGGCAGTCCTAAAGGGACTTTATAATGGGCAGGGGCCAAAGGACTGGGTGGTTGAGAGGACCACAGAGAGGCATGCTGAGAGTCCCTGGTGAGAAGAGGCAGTGTGGATCAAAACACGGCACCTGCAACAATCCAGATCCAAAACACGGCACCCAGAAGTGGACTCAATTAATTTCCCTGATAAGGATCCCTGGCGGGCTCCATGCTGGGCTCATTAGCATTGTCTAAGGTTCTGTGCGGCCACTGAAACAGAGTGCTGCGGAAGGGCCGGTTGGTGTCAGAATTATTAAGGAGGTTGGAGGACGGAGGCATGTCTGGGCCCCACTTCATAGAATTCAGTCATGGGCAGGTGTGGAATCGGAGGATGTCAGATGTCACCTCAATACCCTTTTTGCACTGTGCTAACATTTTTATATACCCTTTTTTTTTGTCAGTTTGTCAGACTGCAGCAGCTTGCATGTTGCTGTGAGGCTGGAAGCTGTGTCACTGTGTTTCAAACGCCAGCAGGGTCACCCAGTGTGAACAGGTGTCAGCAGAGCTTCCAGACTAAGAATAGACTAGGAAGAAGGAATAGGTTGTCCACGACGGAGGAATCAGCCACTTCATGAACAGAATCAAAACACTATCAGATACTGAAAACCTCATGACAAGAAGCACAGCACTGTTAGAGACGGTGCCAGAAGATGAGCCCTTCACATTGGAAGGATCTCAAAATATGACTGAGGCAGAGCTGCCTTCTCAAAGGAGAGTCGACCATAAATAAAAAGCCGGTGGGACTGAAGCTTTCGCTCCCTTCATTTGTCGGTGGGGCACAACTCAAAAGAAGAAACAACTGCAGACAACAATTAAGAATCAGAACTTGAAATGTACAAAATACGACTCTAGAAAAACTGGAAGCTGTCACAAATGAAATGGGATGCATAAAGATTGATATTCTAGGCCAGGCATCCTCAAACTACAGCCTGCGGGCCACATGCAGCCCACCGAAGACATTTATCCGGTCCGCCGGGTGTTTTTGCCCCATTTTGTTTTTTACTTCAAAATAAGGTATGGGCAGTGTGCCTAGGAATTTGTTTATGTTTTTTTTTTTAAACTATAGTCCGGCCATCCAGCGGTCTGAGGGACAGTGAACTGGCCCCTGTTTGAAAAGTTTGAGGAGCCTGCTCTAGGCATCAGCGAGCTGAATGAAAAGGCCTGGGACTGACCATTTTGAACCAGAACATCCTCTGGTTCATTGTGCTGGGAATGGCACAATCAAGAAGAACGGCATGGCATTCATCATCAAACAGGGCATTTAAGGTCTACCTTGAAGTACACTGCCATCTGCGAAGGGATAGCTATCCCCGTTCAAGGAAATCCAATTACGCAACCACTACTCAAATTACGCACTAATCCCGAAAAGTCGTGATACAGAAATAAAGAAGTCAGTCTGAAATTGATCAAACATGCAATCAGGATGCAATGATCAATTATTGGTGACTGTAATACAAAAGAGGAAGGAATACTGGTTGGAAAATGGGGCCTTGGTGATGGAAACAGAGCTGGAGATCGCATGACAGAATTTTGCAAGACCAATAAGATCTTCACCCCAAACACCTTTTTTCCACAACACAAAAGGCCACTATACACAGGGACTCCTCCAGATGGAAAACACAGAAGTCAAACTGAGTGTATCTGTGGGAAGAGATGAAGAAGCAGCTCAGTACCAGCAGCTGAAACAAGGCCTGGAACTGACTGCAGAACAGACCACCAAACGGTCCAGATGTTAAGTTCAGGTTGAAGCGGAAGAAGTCCACAAGGGCCCACATACCTTGAGTCTGTCCCACCTGGATTTCAGGAACACCTCAAGAACAGATTTGACGCCCTGAACACTAATGACAGAAGACATGATAAGCTGTGGAAGGACATGAAGAACATCATTCATAAGGAAAGTAAAAGGTCATTAAAAAGACAGGAAAGAAAAAAAAAAAGAGGACCTGATGTAAAGGGCTTAAGTGGAGAGCAAATGCTTTGAAGAGGATTAGGGCAAAGAATACACAGATGTGCTTTATACAATTGATGTATGTAAATGTATGGATTGTGATGAGAGTTGTATGAGCCCCTAATAAAATGTTAAAAAAAAAAGACTTTTCCAAAAAAATTTAAAAAGACAGCAAAGAAGAGACTCTGAACCTTGCTCTCTAAGTAAAGTAGCAAAGCCAAATGGGAGCTAAACAGAAAATTTCACAGGGCAGCTCAAGAAGACAAAGTAAAATATTACAGTGAAATATGGAAAGACCTAGAATTAGAAAACCCAAAATGAAGAATATGCTCAACATATCTTAAACTGAAAGAATTCAAGACAAAAGACAAGCTACACTATTCAAAGAGTCTGTGGGGTAAAATAGACTGGGACTGACCACTTTGAATCAGACCATTTTATCGTTTACTGTGTTGGGAATAAAACAATCAAGAGGACAGACAAAGATGGAAAGAATATACAAAGTCACTGTAAAAAACAAAAGATGTGTAATTTATGTATGGATTGTGATAAGAGTTGTATGAGCCCCTAATAAAATGTAAAAAAAAGAAAAGAGGAAAAAAAAAAGAAAATGATTAGGGCAAAGAATGTACAGATGTGCTTTATACAATTGATGTATGTATATGCATGGATTGTGATAAGAGTTGTATGAGCCCCTAATAAAATGTTTTAAAAACAAAAACAAAAGAACTAGTTGATATTAAGCCATCTTAAGAGGTAGTGTATGAGCAAGAACCAATGGCACTGAAAGAAGTCCAAGTTGCCCTGAAAGTATCAGCCAAAAACAAGGCTCCAGGACTTGATGGGATACCAAATGAAACGCTTCGATAAGCTGATAAAGCGCTGAAAACACTTGTCTATGCCAAGAAACTTGGAAGACAGTTACTTGGCCAATTGACTGAAGAGACCCGTATTTGCACCCATTCCAAAAATGGTGACCAACAGAACACTCGAATTACAGAACAGTACCACTAATAGCACAATTAAAATCCGCAGAAAATCAACAACTGCAGCAGTATCTAGACAAAGAACTGCTAAGGCATTTGACTGTGTGGCCCATAACAAACTCTGGCTAAGCCTGAGAAGATGGAATCCCGGGACACTACGCTGAGCTCGTGTGGAATCTGTCCATGGGTCAAGGAAAGCAGGTATGTGAACATCACAGGGCGGACTCAATTGCTTAAACTCAGGAACGGCGTGCGTCAGGGTTGTCTCCTCTGGTTATACTTATTTAATCTGTATCCTCTGAGCAAATAGGCAGACAATTTGGGTCACATGAAGGAGAATATAACATCAGGATTGGAGGAAGGCTTATTAACAACCCGCAGTCTGCAGAATGACACAACCTTACTTTTTCAAAGTGAGGACAACTGGAAGCACTTGCTGATGAAAAGCAAGACTTGCAGCCATCAGTGTGGATGACAACTCATGTAAAGAAAACCCAAATCCTCACAACTGAACCAGTAGATAACATCATGATAAATGGAGACAAGACTGACATTGTCATGGTTTCTTCTTGGATGGATGCTGGTGGAAGCAGCAGTCAAGAGATCAAACTCATCGGCTTGAGTCAATCTGCTGCAGGCGACCTCTTTAGAGTACTTTGAGGAATAAGGTGCGCCTGACCCAAACCATAGTATTCGCCATTGCCTGGTATGCATGTGAAAATTGGACATTGAATAAGGAAGATCAAAGAATCACTGCATGTGAAGTAAGGCATTAGTGAAGAATATTTACAGTTCCATGGACTGGCAAAAGAACAAATAAAACAAATACATTTATCTTGTAAGCCAAGTACAGCCAGAAAAAAGGACAGCGAGAGTTGATCTCATGCACTTTGAACATGTTATCAAGAGAGACTGGTCCCTGGAGAAGCCCACATGCTTGGTAAAGTAGCCAGGCATCGACGAGGAGGACTTTCAACAGGATGGACTGAAGGAGTGGCCGCATCGCTGAAGGGCCGTAGCGAGGATGGCAATGTGCTGTCTGTTGCAGACAGAGTAGCTGGGAGGCAGAATAAAGCTGATGGCACTGGACATGTTAATTAAATTCTCATCTTTCTTAATGTGTTACTGAAAAAGAGTTTGGGGGTGTTTTTCTCCCAACTTCACTTTTATTGCATGATATTCTATAAGGTGGTGAGTTTTAGAAACATCTGTCACAGAGAGCAGAATGAACTGGACCACTTAACAGCTCTAGAAATAACCCCTTTCTCTACAGTCCAGTACTACGTAACTGTGATAGCTAAGGGTTTGTGTCAATTTGGCCGGGGCAGGATTCTCAGTAGGTTGGCAGTGAAAATCTACTAATCCCCTCATGATGAAATCTCAAGGGTGTGACCTGCTTCCAATATAAGTAGACACCGTGGAAAGCCTTGCTTGTTTTGCTGGGTCTGACTCATCAACATCAATTCGTTGGACGTCAACCAACAGCCTGTGATACTGCCTGCTGATCCTGAGTGTTGTCAGCAGCCTGTCATCTTACCAGCCGACCTTGACTTTGTATGCCTTTGCAGCCGCAAGACTGTCACCTTCCTGTCACTGCAGTCTAAACTCTGACCCACAGACTTGAAACCTACCTAGACTTGGAACTTGCTGGCTTCTACACTGTATGAATCAATTTCCTGATATAAGCCTCTTTCTATGCGTCATATATAAACTTCACTGGAATAACCGAGCCCAAGACAGTCACCATCATATTTCACAAGGATTAGATCAATGATTTAATTCTGTGGTTCTAAATTAGGGGTGGCACGCCTTCCATTATTATCCATGTTCAACGCATTGAAAAACCATTGGGGCATTTATGGTTGTCACAGTGAATTGAAAAGAGGCACTATTGGCATTGAGTGAATACACGTAGAGATGCTACATGCCCAGCAATGTCACCTACATAATCACCAGTTCCAAAATGCCAAATGTGACCCTTTTAAGGAAAACTAGTAACTGGTCTTCTGTATCTATTCTTTACTTTCTCTGTACTGTAGCTAGAGAAACCTTTTTCCCTTCTATTGAAGCATCTTTATTTCTGTTTCCAGATCATGATTTAAAAAATCTGTATTATTATTTAATCATTTTATTGGGTGCTCTTAATAGCTCTTGTAACATTCCATACATCAATTGGATCAAGCATATTTGTACATATGTTGCCATCATCATTTCCAAAATATATTCTACTTGAGCCCTTGGTATAAGCTCCTCTTTCCCCCTCCCCCACCCTTGTGAATCCACGATCAATTTATAGTTAATTCGTATCTTACACTGTCCGTTGTCTCCCTTCACCCACATTTCTGTTATTCGTCCTCTTTGGGGGGTGGGGGCTATATATCCAACCATGTGATGGGTTCCCCCTTTCTCCCCCTCTCCCCTCTATGGCCACCCCCTCCCCACATGATATCATTACTCCCACTACTGTTCCTAAGGGGTTTATCTGTTCTGAATTCCATGTGTGAAGAGATCTTATCTGTATCCATGTGTGCTCTCCAGTTCAGCCAGACTTGTAAGGTAGAACTGGGTCATGGTGTGGGGTCGGGAAGCATTCAAGAACTAGAGGAACAATGTGTGTGTTTTGTCCGTGCTGTACTGCACCTTGTTGAATCATCCCTTCCTTATAGCCCTTCTGTGAGGGAACATCCAATTGTCTACAGATGGACTTTGGGTCTCCACTCCAAATCCCCTCGTTTGTATCAATATACTGTATGTACTCGAGTATAAGCTGACCCGAGTATCAGCTGAGGCACCTAATTTTACCACAACAGCATAAAAATGTGCCGAAAAACTTGGCTTAAACACGAGTATATCCGGTAGTTGTTTGTTTTTGATCTTTTGATACCTGATCTATTGACACCTCATGATCATACAGGCTGGTGTGTTTCTTCCAAGTGGGCTTATTTGCTTTCCTGCTGGATGGCTGCTTGTTTAACCTCAAGCATTTAATACCTCAGACGCTGTATCTTCTGATAGCCAAGCACCATCCGCTCTCTTCACCACATCTGCTTACGTACACATTTGTCTTCAACCATCAAGCCAGGAAAGGAAGGTGAGCATCACAGAGTGCCAGCTTATTAGAACCAAGTGTTCTGTGTTAAGGGAGGCCTTGAGTAGAGGTCTAAAGTCTGTCTGTATCTTAATGCATAACATATCAATATATGTCCACTGGCCTCTATCCCTTTCGTTATAAAGTGTGTTCGTAACCTAAAACAGGTCAAGACTCTTCTCTATTTAATACCATTCCATAGCTTCCCCTAACCCCGAGCACAGTTTGAGATCTGAGGTGCAGCCTGCAAGCCCCAACTAACCCACCCAGTCTCAGGCTGCTGTCCTCTTCCCGTCCTCACTGTGCTTCAGTCGTTGCTTTCACAATGACCACACGTCTACTCGGTGCCAGGACCTGTCCTAAGGCTCAGTGGGGACCGACAATGAACAAAAGAGGCAAGCGTTCTTTGTCCTCCTGGAGCCTACATTCTAGGTTTCATGAAACTGTCCAATTTCTGCTCTCTCATGCTCCGCCCTCATCCACATACACACATTCCCTCTGCCTGGTCAGTTCCTACTTAACCTTCAAGTCTCAGCTCAGATAGCCTTTCTCAGGGAACCACTGTGTGACCCCACCCCATAAAGTCAGGTACTTTAATTAAATGATCACATTAACTTTACTTTTTTGTTTTACTCACCACAACTGAAACAATGTATCACATATCCTTTTCTGTTATATCTCAGGGCTTACTTACATCACCTGGCACACAAAGGGCACTTAAAGAGTATTTGTTGATTGGCGAAAATATGGGTGTTCACATATGTGCATGTGTCTTTCCTCTTTATGCGTGTATATAAACATTTTCATATTGTATATCTCTGAAGCTATTTATCTGAATATGTATACATGGGTATATAGTTTGGTTATGCTTACTTGGATGCATTCATTCATGAGTACATGTGTTTACTTATGCATGTGTATCCATATACACGTGTGCATGCATGTATATGTGCTTTTGTCTGATAACTCTTCCTCCCTGCCTGCCAACCCTCAGACGGTTGTGGCTTGCTGGAGGGTGCTGGAAGCATGGGCCCTAGCCCACTCTGAGCTGACAGCTCAATAAAAGTATAAGATCACTCAATGGCATTCCAAATGTCAACAAACACTGGCTTGCTCATCCTGCTCCAGGGAAAGAAAGTGGAGGTGAGAGAAGTGGAAATCTGACCATTGCAAAACTGCTATTCCCCCCGTGCAGCCCCACCATCATTTCCAGACAGGGGCGGGCAGGGGAAAGACAACATGGCGGGGTCCACACTGCACAGGAAGACCTCAGAGAGGGCGTAAGTCTGAGTTCTAGACCTCTGCAACCAGGGAGTTTCACAGTGCAGCGAACCACACAGATGTCCTGCTTCCCGGTGCTTACCAAAGTCATGTTTATACTGCATGCAGCCTCCTAAGTATGCAAAAGTGTGATGAAAATGTTTGCGATCGCCAGAGAACTGCCAAAATGTGGCCGAGACGCAGAGTGAGCACATGGTAGTGAGACAATGGCACCACAAACCTTCCGTTTATAAAAAGCACCAGACAAACACCAGTATCTGTGCAGTGTGTTAAAAATGGGTGCAGGGAGACAACGGACAGCGTAAGACATGAAAAAGAATAATAATTTATAAATTATCGAGGGTTCGTGAGGGAGGGAGGGAGGGTCCAGGAGGCAGGGGAATAAATGAGGAGCTGATACCAAGGGCTCAAGTAGAAAGCAAATGTTTTGAGAATGAGGATGGCAACAAATGTACAAATATGCTTGACACCATGGATGGATGGATGGATGGATTGTGATGAGAGTTGTATAAGCCCCCAATAAAATGATTTAAAAAAACCCACAACAAAAACCCGGTGACCGAGCCGAGTGCAATGCCTGTACCAGAAGCTGGGCATGCAGAGTGCAGTGCCCTGGCTCGCCCCTTCTGCAGATCTGAGGCAGCCCAGCTGACCAGGATCCATCCTCCACCTCTTACCCAAGGAGTAGAGCTATGCCAGGAGCGCTGAGGGGGACGAAGAAGAGGCAGGGAGGACAGCCAGCCAGAACCCGGGTCCCACTACAGGAAACAAGGTATGGAGTAAGACTTAATAATGACCTCAAAACCTTGGCAATGACCTTTCTGGCTTTGCTTTCATCATTACTTTTTAAAAGAAGCAGGAAACTAGAGAGCACTGAGTGAATCAGCATAAAGGGTCTGAAAGATCTCCCTGGTCCCGGGCCTCCAGGGCACGGCAGCCTCACTGTTCAGAATGGCTGCAGCCACAGACCAACCCCCATCCAGAGTGAAGCTACCGGACCTACCATAGGATGGTCTGAGAGCTCAAGCACAGCTCAAGCATCAGATGCCTGCAGGGTAAGGAGGACGGTTAGACTCCTTGTTCTCAGACCTTCCTAGTTTACCTTCTAAGACAGTGGTTCTCAACCTGTGGGTTGCGACCCCTTTGGGGGTTGAACGACCCTTTCACAGGGGCCGCCTGATCCAAAACAGTAGCAAAATTACAGTTACAAAGTAGCAACGAAAAGAATTTTATGGATGGGGGGGGGGGGTGTCACTGCAACATGAGGAACTGTATTAAAGAGTCCTGGCATTAGGAAGCTTGAAAACCACTGTTCTAAGAGGTAATAAATAATCACAAGACAACTGGAAACAGAATCTGCAATTCCCCTGTACCTCTTCTTCCCTCCGACTACAGCCCAGCACAGTCTGATGGAGAAATAAGCTGACCCGGCTTGAGAAAGGCCAGCCCCCAAACTCCCGCTGTGGGCCGGCCCTGCAGCACAAAGGCTGTCCTGAGGAGCAATGCCATCACATTGGTCAGTTGTGTTCCTGGCTTTCTGCCAAGAAACCCAGAGGCAGGAAGCTATCCACACACCAAAAAGTCTGGTGAGCTTCATGGAGAAATCGTTCATGGTCAGCGCCTGCCTCGCCTGGCCGGGCTTTCACATGGCATTTACAAAGGCCAGCCAGCAAGCTCAGATGTGCTCTGACAGCTGGCACGCCAACTTCCAGAACTGCAGAACTAGCCACACCCGCGTGCCTAGCCAGCCCGAGGAGGCCTGCACCGAGCTGGTTCTCAAAGATCAGACATTTAGGCCGTCATTATTCGGTTCCTCGCCCTGTGGAACCACTATGGTCACTGGGAGAAACCAGGTTCGGTGTCTGGGCTCCAAATTCACGTCTGGAGGAAAGCACATGTGGACTCAGTTTCAAACAGCACTGACAGCCAAAGTGCTGAGGAGGCTGCTGGCTGCTGTGGATTCGGCGAAGAAGTGCTATCTGAGCAGAATCTATGGAGGCAAGGGAGAATGCCTGGTGAAGATGATTCAGGGGCATTTCGGACCTGAAGGCAGAGCCAAGACGAGCCTCTCAAACAAAGATGAGAGGGAGCATAAGTAGTTGTCCCTCAGCTGCTCGCAAGATGCGTGGGAGAGGTGCGTAAGGGTCAAAGCACAAACAAGTCTGAGTGCCGAGGACGGATGGTCCTATACACCAGGTGCAGGCAAAGGCGTGCACCAGCACTGCCGTGAAGAATGGCTGCCCGGAACAAAATGGACAAACACTGTCTGCCCCTGGTCCTTCACGGCTCTCTTAGCTCAGCCCCACCCCACCTCCAAATCTTGCTGCTCCCCCTATCTAGAAAGCCTTCTCTCCTCTTCAGAACTGTATCCTTCCTTCCTGGAATGCCCAGTTCAAATCTTCGGGATTCCTAGCTTGAGCCACATCCACATTGGCCTCTCTTCTCTTGAGCCCCTGGGAGTCCCGAAGCTGATCACCATGACGAAGTGCCTGAGAGCGCTCTAGGGCTGTAGCCCTTCTATCAGTCTAGTTCGTAGGAGGAAGTCTCCTTAGCGCAGTAGGCTTCCAGGAGCAGAGAGCCTTCCAAAGCAGGAGTCTTATTCTATACCTCCTTTCTACTGCTTTATCTAAGACGTGCAGTAGCTACAAGGAAAGGCAAGATTTCTGGGTGACTAATTTTCGGCCAGGGCCCTCCACAGGGTACCCCCCTGCCCGCAGCCACAGCCTCACAACTCCCCAGGATTGTACTTGTGTCAGTCTCTTCTTTTCTGGGCTCTAGTGTCCACTGGCTGTCTTCACATGAGCAAGGTCCAGGGCTAGGGAGGATCAGAGCCCATCTGAATGAACTCTACTCCGTAAGCCACATCGGGTCAGCCAGGAGGATCAGAGGCCACACTCATGATCACACCACACCAAAGGAGGACATTCTCCTGGATGCTTAGTTACTGCCATGTCTTCCCTAGTTCTATCCAGAGACTCGGCACTGAGTGAGCATCCAAAAAACATCCCCTGACCTGGCACCTTCTCTCAACATCTGGGTGGCACCAGGTGGGGCAGTGTCATATGCTACCCAGCAGCCTGCTCCCCACTCCCACACTAACCACCACCTTCCCTGCATACACATGTGAAGTATGCGACTAGCTAGGGATGAAGAAGGGATGCTAAGAGAACAGAAAGAAAAGGAGTGGGAACAGAGAAAAAGAACAAACGCGGAGGAGGAGATACGAAGCACAGGAGAAGCAGAGGTAGCACGGACCTGTCTATCTGTGGGGGGCGGGGGGTGCAGGGCGTGGTGGTGGTGGCAGACACAGTACCTTTTTCAGATTAATCCACTGCTTGAAGTAGTCCGCCACTGGCAAGCCCAAGTACTGGCACTGGCCTGGGAGCCTAGGAGAAACAGAAGAGAGAGCAGGTTGAACACACCCGCCGGAAGTCCACCAGCACCTAGGATACACAGACCTCAAGAGGTGAACCCATTCACAGTGGGTCCCACTGACCCAGGAAAGGGAGCCACCTCCAGCTCCCTGGCCACTGGGCTCCAGAACCAGTCCTTAAATGCAAATATATGACCATCTGAAGACCCTATCCAAAATAGTATCAAAAGCTGCTCTTTCATGATGGCCGACAATATGCTAAGTACCTTTGCTTACATTCCCACATTCAATCCTCTAAGGAACGCTGATACTTTACAGACGAGATTCAGAGGATGATGCAAGGTGCCACAGTAAAGGCATGGCAGTTTCAGGAAGGAGCCCAGGCCTGACTCCAAAGCCCATGCTCTTTCCAATGTACCAGTCTTTGTTACAGTAGAGAAAGGAAGAGGACCAAGTTAGAAACTGCTGGGGAAGGGTTTCTTAAGTTGTAGGCCTGTAGTACACAGAGAAGGGAACACGAAGGAGGATCTGAAGAAGTCAGAATTTAAACAAAAAGAGGGTTTTCTCCCCTTTAAATTCAAATTTATAAACAGTCTCTGCCTCTTGTTGATGCTGTTTTACCTAAAGAAATTAATTCACGCTAACCATTACTGGTGCCCAGTGAGGGTCAGTCACTTACAATCAAAAAAGCAAACCAGAATTGCAAGTCGTATGGGGCTGGCTCTATCCAGTGGCGTGAACGATGACAGAAACGGACCAGAACAGTCTTCAGGTGGCGCAGGGCAGTTTACATGGAAGGATGGAAAGGGTAGGAGCAGGTCATGGAGGGTCTCGTGGGCAGAGGGACTGGAGAGCTCTGAAGAGTTTTAGAGAGGTCATAAGGCCCACCTCTACTACACCATAACCGCATACAAGGGATTCATTAATTCATGCAGTAGCCAGCTCAAATTAGACCGCTTTGGTTCTTGAAACATTCTTCTTTAAATACAAATGTGAAACTTGGCTCTCTGTAGCTTCCATGCCTCGGTCCCAGACATGTGTTTAGAAAGTACCAAGAATGAGGCTACCATCGCTCCGGGAGGCACCCTTTCGTGACCTGAGAGCCCAGCGAGCTCTCCCCCAGAGTTCCCTTTTCTGGGGCACCTATTCTCAGCTCCTTCAAGAACTTCTTTGGAGACAATATGCAATAGTCAGGACTCACCCCACCCACCCATATTTCCAGAGAGCAGGGCCCCTGAGTTTTCTTTCTTTTTTTTTTTTAAACTCTAAGCCCCACAAGCTCACGCAAGCTATTTCAGTCACATTTCATATCATCCCCAGTCCAGATAAACTGCGATAGAAGCAAGCACCTCTTTTTTTTTTTGAATACAGATAACTGGTTTTTGAGCTATAATGCAGGTCTCTAATAGTGTCAAGTGCCACAGAGCAGTGGTTCTCAACCTTCCTAATGCCGCAACCCTTTATACAGCTCCTCATGTGGTGGTGGCCCCCAACCATAAAATTATTTTCATTGCTACTTTATGACTGCAAGTTTGTTACTGTTATGAATTGTAAATATCTGATATGCAGGACATAGTAGACGACCCCTGAGAAAGGGTCATTTCACCCCCAAAGGGGTCACGACACACAGGCTGAGAACCGCTGCCATAGAGTTGTCAAGTAAAATAGGAGTTGACCCAAAACCAATGGCTCTGGCAGCTAGGAGATCACAAGTCACCTTGGTGAGCTGGGTATTATTGGGGTGGGGTAGTGAAGGTAGAAGCCAGCCTGGAATGTGTTGAAAGGTGAGAAGTTTTAAAAATAAAAAAGGAGACCACAAGGGCAAATTCCTTCTTTGGGAAGTTTGGCTCTGAGACTACAGTTGAAATGACTGATTGCACTCCCAAAAAGTTCATAGCAATCCAGCCTTCCTCCTGTCATCCTTCAATTATTTGGCAAATACGAACAGGAAGTGTACTGTCCATGTTTCAGTCAGTATAGTAAATATAATAAGGATTTCCCTCTTAAGCATATAGATGGCACAGTGACACTGAGTACAACCAGTCAATTTCTAACCAGGGAAATTCTGGCTCAGTCCAAGAAGATGAAGGAGTAACCTGGGGGGAGGTGTCCATGTGGGAATCAAGTACCAAAAATTTGAGGAAAGCTTTTAAAGGATGAAAGGACACCTTAGGAGCTAAAGTGAAGTTGTGGTTGCCTATGAAGCAGTTTTGTAATCTAATTGTTTGGATAAGGTTCTCACTTCTTCCCATCTTTATTGCGCTTTCTTTAACCACAGTATTTGTAAAAATGCTTGCGGAGCTGCAGCCACTTTAGAAGAACTACATTGAGGCCTGTGAGTAAAGGACCACCAGAAACTCAGGAATATTGACATGAACAGGTGAGCAGGATGGCCCAGCTTGAAAAGGTGAGCATCTTGGAACACCTATCTTACTGACTCTTCGCCAGCCGGCACCCTGCACTTGACACAGGAGCCCGACGGGCTCTGGCGAGTGCTGGAGGAGGGAGAGGTTCCCTCTTTTGTGGGGTTTCAAGGGTGGAGGCCATAGAGATGGTTACTCAGGTAGGATGGGGCCAATTCAACATGATCCCACCTGTTCTTCTCTGAAAAGGACCTGTACCAAAAGAGCCTCACCAACGACAGAGCAGAGAGACAGATGGCCAGGCTGGAGGGGCAGCTTCCGATATGGCTCAGCAGCAACCTCGAGGGCCCTTTGGGACCCAAGCCTGACTGACGCATTGGAAGCTGAGGAAAACGACTCACTCAGGAGCTCTAGGCACTTACAGGCACACATGCAGTTTGCAGACTCCGGACACAACGCTCTGGGTCATGACCCTGTGGCTCTGTGGGTGGTTCTCGCCCTGTGATTCCAGGATGCAAGCAGCACAGATAGTGCAAAGCCCAGCACCATTTTCCACAGGCACACGGCCAAATGCCAGAATTTGAACCCCAAGGTGTCTTGTGGGAAGACAGTTACCCACCTACACACACACACACACACACACACACACACACACGTAACAGAACCTTACCCTAGCTTAGAGAATACCAAGTTATCCTGCGAGGAAGGTGGGTGAGAGTGGCCACCATCCCCAGAGAGGACAAGGGGTTTGCTCGGGCACACAGAGGAGAACCAGAAATGGAGCCAGTCTTCGGCTGTGTGTATGCACTCAGAGCTCCTCAGAGTCCCTAGAAAGGCAAGGCCACACGTGGGCCCAAGGGTCTTTGGAGCGTAAGGCTAGGGTCAGTGAGCGCCATGGGTCCACCAATTTGGAAAGGAAAAGGGCAAAAGACTCCCTAGCACAAAGGGCCTGATGTTGGGGGTTCCTACCACTCCTGATCCCAAGAGCCACTGGCAGTGGGCCCTGACTAGCCTGCAGGCTAAACGTGCAGGCAGGTTTATGGTGCCCAGGTCTCCATGCAGCTGGAATCGCTGGGCACAAAGCTCCCCAACTGCCCCAAACATCATCTGGCCATGCTTATTACTGCTGCCCAATGAAATTTTATGCACCGAGTCCACAGGTGTGATTTCCCCTTCTTTATGAGGGTCGGAATGACATCACTGAAGGCCAATAGAAAAGAGCCAATTATGTCCAGACCATAAAAAGGAATGGGATTTTTTTCAAATCAAAACTTCCTTCAGCTTCATGATGCAAGGGGGCCCCCTTCAACGAAGTCCATTCCCAATCCTGCCTGTAGGTTCTAAACCAGGCACAGGGTAGCTTTCCAAATTCTGTGGGGTCTGGGACCATAAGGAGGACCTACCCTTGGCATTTTCCACGTGGATCTGCTCATATCTCACATTGGGTCACATCATCAAACACAACATCAAACCCCAGCCCTGGGAAGGCTGAAGGCTTCCACACTGCTCCATCCGGGAGGAGGTCAGAAAGATGGGGTACTTCGGAGGAGTTCCCTTAGTACTCCTTTCTGATAGCCAAAACAAAACTGGCAGAGAGCCCCGGCCCTGCTTTAAAAGATGACAACAGTATTAGGGAGAAGAGGGATGTCAGGAACCCCCACTCCACAAAGCATACAGCGCAAAAGCTGAGAAGCCCCGTTTTCCCAGCCTCACCCCACCCATCCCTCATTCACTCTGACACCTGCAAATTGAGCCACTCTGGCTGGGCCCAGACAGCCCTGATGGCAAACAGGTGTGGCTAGCTCAGCGCCAGCCAATGCAGGGGAGAAGCTCATTAAGAGAACACCACCCGCACTAATAGGAATGGCCAGGGCCATTGTGAGTGGGAGCGAAGCTTTGAAGATTAAGGCGAAGCAGGGCTGGGGGGAAAACCGCAAGGCCTGAGCCAAGGCTAGCAGCATCCATGGAGGTCTAACAGGCAGAATGGCAGATAAGACACCAAAAGCCAGGACCAGAAGGAAAGCAGCACCAAGCCAAGATTTGGAAAAGCCAAGTGTTGGAAAAGGTCACAGACACTATTTTGGTTTTCTCTTCAAATCTTAGAGCCAACCCCAACTCCGAGAACCCCGTCCAGCCTCTTAGAGCACCCTCGGGCTTGTAAAGAGGAGAGGCTAGGTAACTCTCAAGCCTCTCTAGAAAGAATGTGGGCGGTCAGTCCCGGTGCTTATGTGCTCTAGGTACGTAGGTACTGCACGCCTGCGGGAGGCACAGCAGTCTATTCCGACCCACAGAGAAGGGGCGCGTCAACGAGCATCAGTGGGCAGCACGGAGAAAAGCTCTGACTTCTTCAGAATCAGAGTTGAACTACGGAGGCAGGAAGAGCCCGTCTTGGGAAGAAGGAGGCCAGTGGAAGCCCACCAATCAGCCAGAAGGAAGATCCTGCCCAGGCCACGTCTAAGGGGGTGGGTGGGGCTTGTTTCCAGGCAGGATTTCTGATGCAGACTTCTCAAGGCTTGCTGCCCCGCTGGTCAGAACCACAATTTCGCCTGCCTCTTTCCAAGTTCCCGGGCTGAACCTGAGGAAAGGCGCCACACCCAGGGGTCCCAGGATAGGAGTCTCACCGTGTCAGAGCCTACACAATCAGTGCGAGGTAAGTCTGTGCCCAGCGCGGGCAGGCCACCCCAGCCGAGGCGGCACTTAGCTGTGGACACAGCTCTTTGTCTCTCCTGCTTTCCTTCCTTCCCCACCCAGAGGAGATAACCAGACCCCGATGATAAACGGCCCGCCTTTCACTATCACTTTTCCTCAAGTTGAGGAGAGGAGCTGGTGATGGATGGGCTGGAATTTGGTTATCAGGAAGGGCTGTCAGCCAGAGGTGCCTATCTCCTCCCCCACCACGCAGGGCATCATTACATGTGGCATCGAGGTAAAATATGACTGAGGGGAGGGAGGGAAGGAAGGAAGGAAGAGGGGAAGGCTGGGCTTACACACAGAGCAAATTGAGTAACAATGAGAGCAGGCACGAGACTGGGACGTTAGTTATCTGCCTGTGACACCTTTTATCTCTGCACAAATTGGTCCTTCCTCCCCCACTGTAGCCTCTTATACAAACAGAGGCGGACACAACGTGTCACCGTTGCAGCAGCGTAACAATTTAACCCGAATTAGTGAGAGGGTCAAGCTAGGAAATAGGGGTTTCTCATTTCAGCATGCTCCTTAGTTTCTGCTCTGAACCACCACATTGGGGGGAGGAGGTAGAGAGAAGGCAGACTCATAATTGAATTCACTCACTTGGCTGCTGCTGATGTATAAAAAATTAATGCTTGAGCCTCCTACTTATCAAAGCTGGTTAGTATCCATCTCACCTGAGAGACACATCATGTCAGAAGACACAGCATGGGCCCACCCCCAGCAGGGCTAGCCAAGTGCAGGACTCAGCAAGAACAGGGGGAGAAAGGTGCTGCCCAGAAGCATCATCCTGGAACCAGCAACCTGTGCTAGAAACCTATGGGACAGAGGGCTGGGAAGACTGGTTAGACAGAAGGGTCGGGGCAGAGTTACAGGAGGTGGCCACATCAAACATGGTCTTTGACAGATCGAGAATCCATCTGAGTCTGCAGGAGAAAAGGTACTCCAGCTTGACCCTTTCAGAAAACCTCACAGAAATATTCTCCCTCTCTCTCTGCTGCGCCTGAAATTGAGGACGTCAATAGTAGCATTGATGGAACTGACAAGGCCAAGAAAGCAAGGGGTACAATCCACGTCACAAAACAAAACATTTGTGAATTGTTGAATAGAAAACCAATTTCCCCTGTAAACTTTCACTCAAATTGCCTTTTTTTTTTTTTAATGCAGGGTGTAGAAGAACTTGACCTGTTTCCCAGTGACTGCGGACCCTGGAGCTAGAAAAGGTCCCTGAGAGGGTTGACACGGAGTCTAGTACATCATAGTTCTGCCAGACCATAAGGCAACTTCGTCAAGTGGCCCTGTGTCCTTGGACAAGTTACATCACCTCCATGCCTAGTCTGCGGATTAAATGAGCCACTTGATGGGAACATGCTTTACAAATAAAGGAGAGATTTTGGCATAGGAGAGATTTTGGCAACAGGGAGATACGTAGCTAAGACCAAACTTTTCATCTTTGGAGTCAGTTCCAGAGTGCCTTGGTCAAGCAAACAGTCCTGGAGAAGCCTTGCTGGGGATGACAGGCTAAGGAGACGTTCTAGAGCCAACGAACTGCAGAAATGACTTGCAAGAAGCCTAGAGCGGGGGGTCGATTTTTCAAATCCAAAGAATCAGTACACAAGTACTGGGGAACAAAAGCCAAGACCCCTGCCTCTACCCAAACTGGTCACCACTTATTTAGGAGCATCACTAAGACGCTGCTCCCTCAAGGGGTAGAGACTAGCTGAACGTGATCCCTGTGTGCAGGGAGCTTCCAGGCCGCCCAGAGGAAAGCCGTGACATAAAGCATAATGACCGCTCTAGGACAAACAAATGGCAGAGAAAGGGTCATCTCATCTCTAGCACTGGGAGGGGAAAGCTGGGGAGCACTTACAAAAACTTGGAGAGAGACACACACACACACACATACACACACACACACACTCTCCCCCTGCCCACAGCCCTGGGAGGAAGGCACTGCCGACGTCTCAGCCCATGTTGCCCCCACACTTTGTTCCTATCCTCCTCTGGGACGGCTGCAGGTTACAATTCCAACCACCGGCTTCAGAAAGATGATACACTTGGAGCCTGCGAAGGGTCAGGAGAGAGTACTGTTTGAAATACCAGCGTGACAGCTGGCTCCTTGTCTGTCTCTTCCTGCCCAGCCCCCTCCCCAAACTTGTCATGGTACAAGAAGTCTATAAGCAGCCCATCAGCTTTAAATATCAGCATGCGTGAAGCAGGAGCACGAGAGCGAGGGAGCGGGAAGCCGCCGCACTGTCTGTCAGGGAACACTAATGAATTTCACCACCAGCAGCCATGCTTCAGATGGGGCTGGGGACTGGGGGCTGGGGGGTTTTCTAGGGAGAACTCTCACAGTATTAAAACATCTTTTCCCCAAGCTCTGTTAATAAATGTCGATGCAGAGCTGAGAACCACCACCCACCACTAGGGCTTCAAGGAAAGGGGGGCTGGGCAGCCCCTGTGGTCTTCCCAAACAGGAGGGAGAGTGCACATGCCACTGGAGGCAGCCACCGAGCTCCACAAGAAGGTGGGTGCCCTCTGGCAAGTCTGCCACCTCACCTGCCCACCCTCGCCAAGGCCTGTGGAAGGGGCTAGGAGGCAGCGCCGCAGGCAGGAAGAAACCCCACAGCTCCCTCTAGAGACCCCAGGTCAAGGGGTGCCAGACCTTCCTTCCAGACCTGGAGAGGTGAGGAAAACTTGGGCACTAGTCCCAAAAGGAAGCTACTTCCCCCACCGACACCACAAGCCAGAGCCCGTTTTACAGTTGTGCTGTGCCTCCCTCAGATCTGGTGGTACAAACAGTTCCATATTGGCCTACTAACCAAACAGTTGGTGATTCCAACTGACTCCGAAAAAAATGTCTGGTGATCTACTTCCAAAAGATCCCACTGGAAATGCCGATGATTGGTTTCAGAGGCATTGGGGTCAGAACGCCAAGCCAGGTCTCCTTAATTCTAAAGACCCCGTTCACTCCACATGCCACACAGACCCATCTCCTGAGTGTCCTCTGCTGCCCAGCCTCGCCTCCTTCTCCACCTCCTCCCACTGGGTCACAGACACACCTCTAGCCTGGCAGGGGCCACAGCTGCCACATAGCACAAGGCTGGGCTCCAGGCCAGGGTGAACCCAGCCGGGCAGAGAAAACCCTGGGAGGAAGCCAAGCCATCACCTGGGAGTCTCCACAGCTCAGAGGGTATGGCTGCAGGCATAAGCCTTCCCTGGGGTGCCCTCTGCACAGCTCTGATCAGCAGTGTCTGATCTGGCAGCGACCTGCTGTGCAGGGGGCAAATGACATTTAATTTCCTCTTGTTTTCCCCCTGGTACAGACGAAAGGCCGTCACCTGCGTCTGGGTCTGGCGGCACAGCTGGAAGTGTTCCCAGACATGCTGCTCTGGAGAGTTCCCAAACAGAAACCAGGATGCAGGCGGGTGCAGAGGGACACCCCAAAGGCCGAACTGCTGGTCCTCCCAGGGAAAATCAACTCTAATCCCCATTGCCAAGCAGGTGCTCCAAAGGACACTGTCCGTGTACACAGTGGCTCCCTGCCCCACTGCTTCTTAGCCCACTTGCCAACTACCTCCATTTCATCCACATGGTGCCCATGAGTGAGCGCAGGAGGCACACAAGGGCCGACAACACTCCAAGCGATGGTGTAACATGCACCACTCTCTCCAGTCAAACGCCAGGACAAGCCTCTCTCCCGTGCCCTTCCACAGCAATGCCTCCAGGGAAATGGGGGCACAGTGTTCCCCCCTGTTGTAACAGGGCTACCACCCAGGGCCTAGCCAGAGCTCTCTCCTCAGATGACAGGGCAGAAGCCCTAGCAGACGGCAGGGAGGCGAGTGGGGGAGAGAAGACTGTGCGGGAAGGGGAGGTTTCCAGGACACCGGAGGCCGTGGCTCAGCTGACAGACCAATCCTCCTCTGGGCCAGGGGGATCAGGAGCGCCAGCACAGTCCTTGCTGTTTCTAAGGCACCTCACTGATGCCCTGCTCTGAGTCTCCACCTGGCCCGTGGCAATGTTGACCCTGGGTCTTGGGTTAACTTTGCCTGGCCTACAATGCCCTCTGGAGGTTCTGCAGAGAGCCATCCTCCTGGTGGTCAGGATTCGGGATGCAGTCTGACCTCTGCTCCCATACAGACATTCAAGGACAGACACAGCTGTTTCCCTAACTCTGGCTGATCCCCTCTGCCCGGACCCCAGCTCTCCTGACTCATTCAAGGTATTGGCGTCTACAGTCAGGCTTCTGTTCTAAACAGAGATATGGACGACTAGTTCTGCAAGGAGCACTGGGGGGCACTGTCAGTAAGCACTGACTGCTAACCACAAGGCAGCTCCCAGGGAGAACGTTGAGGCTGTCTGCTCCCATAAAGACTTACAGCCTTGGAAACCCTGTGCAGTGTCACTGTGAGTCAGAGTCCCTGGACGATGGCAGTGGGTGTGGCTGGACTGGGTGGGGAACTGCTCCTTGGAGCTGCAGGGTTCTAAGGTGGTGCACTGGGCCACTCTGTAGCCTGGAGAAGGAAGAGGCAGGGCCTTTCCCCAGTCTTACAGAGGATAGCTTCATTTTTATGTTGTGTAATACTAGGCTTATTTTAATATTGTAGCCCCCCAAACTTTCTCTTTCAAAAGGTTTATTGCTAAACAGTACTATCCATAGTCTCTCTCTCCCCCCCCCCCCCTTTTGGGTTCTCTAAGCCTTTGCTTCGTGCCGTCTTCAGTGTTCTCGTAGCCTAGCGCAGCCACCCTGTGACTAGCCATGCACTCGATGGTCTCTCCATCTTTATCACCTGGTGGTCCCTACGCACCCCAGCACTGTACTTCCTGTGTTCCAAGCAGCCCTCAACAGAGATGGCTGCTGGAAGGCCAGCCCTCCCGGGGTACACTATGGCTGGCACCTTCAATAGCAGTTTCTAACAGCGGCAGTGGGGGTGGGGTGGACTGTCTAATATTTACAAGAAAGAAGGTCCCAATAAAGACAAGTGGCCCATCGTAAATCAACAAATGCAGTCCACCTGCTAGTACCGCCAGTTATCTACCCTCAACCTCCATAAGCTCATGGAGACATCTGCATTTGGCCACCCTTTGCCAAAGATCCCAATAGGAAATACAGCTTAACTCTCAGCCCCTGGCTTGGTTTTCTAAACCCTGAATGAGAGGCCATGGGAAAACAGAATGTTCCTCAACTGCTGAACACTCAGGGCTCAGTGCCCTGGCTCCACGTAGCCTGCAGAGAAGCCATTAGTCGGAAACTGGTTACAAGGCTGGAAATGGGCAAAGCCCTTCAGCCCAGCAACCAAAGCAACCACCTGGCCTTTCTTCTGCAGCTGGCTTTGGAGATGGGGGTGGCAAGGGATGTGCTCCTTCTAGCTACGGCCACTTGTTAATAGGCTCTAGATTCCCTCATCCCGGAGGAAAGGAAGGTAGCAGTGAGCTCCCCGCGCGCCCCCCCCCCCTCCCATGCCTCCCAGCAGGGCCAGGGAGGACAGCCATTAGTGTGTGCCTCAGCAGACAATAGGGAGGAGAAGTCTCCAGAGCAAAGGACAACTGCAGCAATTAGAATGCAGGGAGGTTCAGAAGCTATTTAACTGGGTGACCCCTGAGGTCGCTGCATCTGACTCCCATCCCTGGATAAATATTGTATGAGAGGGGAGGGGTGCGTGCGCCAGCCACCGGCATGCTGCTGCTGCTCCTCCTCCTCCTCCCCTACCCCACACGCTGCCTGCAGCCACGCACAACACGAACATTATTTACAGCTCTGACAGCCAGAGCAATCACTCTGCTAGCCAAGAGGGAATGGACAGTCGGCTTACCAAAAAACTGACTATGGCAATTTAAGAAGAAACCAAGAGTGATGGGGGAAGGAAGAGCTCAGAGCCGAGATGGGAGGTGTCCCCCAGACTCGGGGTCCAGATGCAGCAAATGCTGTCCCCACCAAATGCCATACCACTAGCAGGTAAAGTGGAACCCACCAGCAGACAGTCGGTCATACCTGGAGCATCTCATTCACCTGCAGGGCGGGGGCGGGGGTGGGGGTGGGGGTGGGGGAGGAGGCCGCAGAGCCGAAGAACTCCAGATCGATCGAGTCACGACCCAGGTGTTCCTTAGCAAAGAAAGGAGCCCAGATCCCTGTTCATGGGACGCCAGCCAGCCTCGGTTCCAGCTGGTCCCTGAGATGACCTGGAGGGGAAAGGCCAAGAGCAAGCCAGTCAGGCACAGCAGGAAGGGGTCAGGGGAGAGGGAGAAGTGGAGAGTGGCCGCACCAGGCTGGGCTTCAGCCCCACACGGGCGGCTTCTCCAGTCCTGCTCTAATGCACCCTGACATGCCTCTGAAGACAGAGAGCTGCTTGCAGTCAGCACCGTGATTTGTTAGTAATTATTTCCATGGTGTCACATTGCTGTCACTCTGTTAACAAAGAGACAGGCTGCCTCAGGCTGCCTGCAAGAAAGAATCTTAGAGAAAAAGGCCTGTCAGGCTCCTGGGAGGCTCTGGGCTGGCTGGCTTTCTTCCCCAAACCAACATCCTCGCAGGCTTTGGAAGAAACACTTCCACAGAACTATCAAGTCTGAGTTGTGTCACCTTTTAGCCAGGGCTACTGAGAATTCATCCCACCCACCCTTCCCCAAGCCCCATAGTGCTGTGCGCCCAGAGTCCACAAACCACTGGCATGGACCACAGGGCCAGCTGAAGCCTTGAGCTTCCTGGTCTTCATCTCCCATGACCCTTGCTCCCAACTCTTCCCACTCAGTGGGGCTTTTGCAGCCTGTCCATTGTTCATAGGAACCAGACCAAAGAAACCTAGTAATTCCAACCAAACTGAAGCAGCCACCCTCTAGAACTAAATGATGAGGAAGATGATGACGGCAGGGCCTTCTGCCCTTCTTGAACCAGCCAATCAGAGTACAGGACTGAAGCTGTCCAGATGCCCGTGCATCTGGGTGGAGATATGTGCAGGGCTGCCCATCTTCCCCACGGCCTGGATCTGCCAGCATCTGCGCCAGGAGAACTAGCGGTTTGCTTTCGCACAAAGTAACGTCTCCATTACCCTGGCTGGGAATGAGAGGACAGATTGGCAAGTGCTGACAAAACAGAGGTCCCTCACATTACAGGCATGGGAAGTTGGAGATTAATTCTCTCCTCTCACTGAGGAAATCAGACTCCTGGATAGTGGAAGGGCAGCACCAACACAGAGCAACCCCTTCCTTACCAAGGAGCTGCCACAGCTGAGGGAAGGTGGAAGTCCACAATCCCTAGAGAGGCACGAAGGTGGGAAGGGCCACTGCCACACGAATCCCGAAGAAGACCCCAGTATCGAGGATCCTGCACAACGGAAAGACCCTACTGACAAGAGGCTACGGTGAAAATGGCATGTAAATGCCAGGAAGACGGAAACTTGGAGGGTTGGGGGTTTTTTTTGTTTTTAAAACTGCTGTACCTTCTACACCTAAGACAGTGTAAGGACAAGGTACACAGTGGGTATTTAATAAAGTTGATCAGCAGAGTTCAAAAGTTACATCTCCAGGCTTAGGACTAGCCTCTCCTCCCTAAAACAGTTCAGCAAGAGGGTGGCCAGTGCCGGTACCAGAACATAAAAGACTACATGGCCGCTGAGGGAACCGAACCTATTTTTTTAAATGCAAAGGATTGGGACAAGTTGATGGTTCTAGGGAGATGCTCTTATTGGACTGAGCATTTACACGCTCATTTGACAAACATGTACGGGGCACCTTAACAAGGTAGACAGTCCATCAGAGGGAGAATTAATAAGTTGTAGAACAGTCATACAACAGAATACTACACCCAATAAAAAGGCTAAACTGATGAGTTACATGAGGGGGCTTTAAAAGAAATTGTGGAAAATTTGAATGAAAGGATAATGGAATTTTCTTTTTTTTATTTTATTTTTTTCTTAATGAGTGAGTGAGAGAGTGAGAGAGTGAGTGAGTGAGTGAGTGAGAGTGAGTGAGTCAGTGAGTGAGTGAGAGAGTGAGTGAATGAGAGAGTGAGTTAGAGTGAGTGAGTGAGTGAGAGAGTGAGTTAGAGTGAGTGAGTGAGAGAGAGTGAGAGAGTGAGAAAGTCGATAATGGAATTTTCCATGAGTTTTTTGAAGCCCCTTCAGACAACGTGAATGAATCTTGTCTGTATTAAGCACAGAAGTCAGACTTTGAAGAGTACATCTATGAACGTGCACCTTATATGAAGTAGATTCAAGTCAAGAACCAGCAAAACAAAAAAAGTCAGAGAAGTCAGAAAAGTGGCTACCTGATTGTGTGTGTGTGTGGGAGGGGGGCAAGGAAACTTTCTGGGATACTGGAAACTGCTGATCCAGGTGGTGATAACACAGACGCATACTTACATGAAAACATACAGTGCTGTAGACTTTACCATGGCATAGTGCATGTACCCTATTCTATCTATTTCATACATGTTTTTTTACATTTTATCAGAGGCTCAGACAACTCTTACCACAATCCATACATACACATACACCAATTGTGTAAAGCACATCTGTACATTCTTTGCCCTCATCATTCTCAAAGCATTTGCTCTCCACTTAAGCCCTTTGCATCAGGTCCTCTTTTTCCCCTCCCTCCCCACTCCCCCCTCCCTCATGAGCCCTTGATGATAATTTATAAACTATTATTTTGTCATATCTTGCCCTATCTGGAGTCTCCCTTCCCCCGCTTCTCTGCGGTCCATCTCCCAGGGAGGAGGTCACATGTGGATCCTTGTAATCGGTTCCCTCTTTTCCAACCCACTCACCTTCTACTCTCCCAGTATCGCCCCTCACACCCTTGGTCCTGAAGGTATCGTCCACCCTGGATTCCCTGTGCCTCCAGCTCCCATATGCACCAGTGTACAACCTCTGCCCTATCCAGCCCTGCAAGGTAGAATTCGGATCATGGTAGTTGGGGGGAGGAAGCATCCAGGATCTGGTGGAAAGCTGTGTTCTTCATCGGTGCTACATCGCACCCTGACTGAACCATCTCCTCCCCTAAACCCCTCTGTGAGGGGATCTCCAGTGGCTGACAAATGGGTTTTGGGTCTCCACTCTGCGCTTCCCCCTTCATTCACTATGGTGTGTGTGTGTGTGTGTGTGTGTATATATATATATATATAGATAGATAGATAGATAGATAGATAGATAGAGATAGAGAGAGAGAGAGAGAGAGAGAGACCCCAGAAAGTGTTGGTGCTCAACAGTTAGTGTTTTTTTAAAAAAAACACTGATCTAAAAACAACAACAACAACAAACACTGATCACAAAAAGTCTCACTCAAAGGAAAATACTGTCCAGGAGCATCAGCGCATGACACACATCACCACCACCACCCCGGCCCCCGCCTCCTTCTCTGGACAGTGTAGGTAACAAGACCCTGCAAATTTCACTCACTAGCTGCTTGAGGTTAGAGGGGACCAAGCAAATAGACAGGACCTGCAAGGGTAAAAAACCATGTTCAGCATACATAGGAAATGTAGCTGGGTCTTAGGTCGAAGAGGTCATGGCCTGGCAGAAGGCTTCATGTAGCCTCCATCTCAAGCCAGGCACACACATGGGAAGCAGAAAGGAATTAAAGAGTCAGGTCACGCCCCAGCCGGTTCTAGGGTGCTCTCAGGAGCCTGGCAAGGTGCCTGCCAAAGAGCACAGAGGCAGCCTTCTAGGGACTGCCCTGAGGGGCCACCCATACAAAGTCCAATGTGTCTTCCTAACAAGCCAGATAGAGTGGTTGAGCCACCGTAACGCTGGGCTCACTGCCTACAGCCCTATGTGTGGCCAGGGGGCTCCACAGAGCCAACCAGGCTAGAGCCTAGGCAGCACTTGCCTTGAGATCAATGAAGCACTAAAGAGCCATCCAGTTCTGTCAGAGGACAGCACATGAGGCTTCCACCGTTACAGACACTGCAAAGCCTGATCAGATACTAAGTAACACATACCTCCATTCCTGGGTTCCTATAGACCACTAAGGCAATTTAGATTCACAGGTGGTGAGATAAGGCGGTCACTGGAGTCCCATCCTTCCACCTACACTCAGCCATCGAGTCGACTCGGACTCAGAGCAGCCCTAGAACAAAGCAGAGCTGCCCTGTGGGTTTCTGAGTCTAACGCTTTTCTTAAAAAAAAAAAAAAATCACTTTATTGGGGGCTCATACAACTCTTATCACAATCCATACATCCATCCATTGTGTCAAGTACATTTG
This sequence comes from Tenrec ecaudatus, assembly GCF_050624435.1. Classification (NCBI taxonomy): domain Eukaryota; kingdom Metazoa; phylum Chordata; class Mammalia; order Afrosoricida; family Tenrecidae; genus Tenrec; species Tenrec ecaudatus. The sequence continues at coordinate 69,252,590 of NC_134530.1, forward strand.
TTGCCATCCTCATTCTCCAAAGATTTACTTTCTACTTAAGCCCTTGGTATCAGCTCATTTCCCCTCCCTCCCCCACCCTTCTTCCCTCACCCTTGATACTTTATAAATTATTATTTTTTCATGTCTTACACTGTAAAATGTCTCCCTTCACCTACTTTACTGTTGTCCGTCCACCAGGGAGTGGGTTATATGTAGATCCTTGTGGTCGGTTTATCTGTCCTGGATTCCCTGTGTTTCCAGCGCTTACCTGTACCAGTGTACATCCTCTGGTCTAGCTGGATTTGTAAGTAAGAGTTGGGATCATGATAGTGGGGGAAGCATTAAAGAACTAGAGGAAAGTTGTATGTTTCATGGTGCTACGCTGCACCCTGACTGGCTCGTCCTCTCCAAGTCCAACTCTTTACAAGAATGGAAAGCCTCATCTTTGATGGTGGTTTCAAACTGCTGACCTTGCAGTTAGCAGCCCAATGCGTTCTTCTCTCACGATACCACCAGGGCTTCAGAAGTTAGAGCACTAGAGACTTGGCTTGCAAAAGAGAGGCCAGTAATTGCCCAGATGACGAAGCCTCCCACTGGCCCCGGGGCCAACGCCTCCAGGTCCCAAGTCCTTCCATAGCAGACTGTCCCCCAAAGGGCTCCGAAATAGAGCAGATAGGGAGAGATGCCTCTAGACCTGCAGCTCCAGGGCCACATGGAGAAGAGGGAAGGAAGCCCAGCCTGGGAACCAGGAACTCGGTCTGGTTCCACAGAAACCTGCTCCTGCCCTAAGATCTGCCCCGAGGATCGTGGTAATCTCCTGCTCATTCTAGGCCCGGGATGTGTGCAGGAGGGGGCTCTCACACGTTCCTGAGTAGGCCAGATCCAGCGGAGGAGGTGGGGAGGGGGCACCCCTCACTCCTCCAAGCCCAAGAACTCTTCGGCCCAAGGAGCTGTCAGGCTAACGAGGCTGCCCCCACCACCACTCCATCTGAGCGTGGCAGGCTGTACCGCACCACTGGCTTCAGGTGGCTCTTCTTTAATTAATGCCATCCCAGGCTCTGCAGGGAGCTTCACCCCACAATGAATGGCCCTCTCTCATTAGAGGCAGGCCTGCCATGATGTATTCAGGGCGAGGGCCAGGATTCATTTCCCTGTCTATGGGAGGGAGATGGGAGGAGGAGAGAGGCAGCAGCAAGAGATTTAGATCGAGTGACTTGGATTAGCTGCAGCTGAAACATGACCCCATCAACTCAAGCTGCCTTCTTGGGGCTAACCCAGTGTACCTCTGCCGACGAGAGGGCTCTAGGGAAGGTGAGAGTAGGGCAGAGGGTATGGTTCCCATTCTCCAAGGGCTTAGGCTACAGCACGAACGCCCAGAATTCCTCTACAACCTCCAGCATCCACAACACACACACACACACCACACCACACAACCCCCTCGAACGCCGAGGGCCAGGGCGGACTCTGAGCCGATCTGGACCATCTCGAGGCTCTTCAGGGCCAGGAAACTGAGCCACTGGCCTCACAGCTGTAAGATGGAGGCTCTGACCAAGGCCCCCAGCTGGTTCTTGTTTCTGTAGTAACGCTCCCACTCTCTATGCAAGAGCAGGAGCTCACAGCACAGTAATTACTACACAGAGAGCAGATGCCCCCATAACTGCAGTCTGGATGGGACCCAAGTGTGCTCTGCCACAGGGCATTTCAGCACTAGGGAAAAGACAGCCATCAGTCGGGCACAGAAAACACGCTGTCAGCCATCACCTTCTGATGGTGATCCCAAGCTGAAGCCCACCCTAGGGACTCTGGGCAATACCACTCTCCTGCCTTCCATCTCTCCCTGGCACTGCCTCACAGGATCATAGGGGGGAAAGGGGAACTAAACCTTCTGAGCAAGAAGGAACACTTGGGCCTTTGGTTTTCCATGTTTCTAGCACATCTCTCAAAAGGCCACCTTACACTCTGATTTTTAATAGTTTTATTGGCATATGCATCAGATATAATTCAACAGTTTCATCTAAACTCCGATTTTAAGGCTAGATGCTAAGCAGGTTTAGGGACCAACAAAAAGTGCACAGTTCTACAATTTGCCCCTGCCACCGCAACCCAAGCAAACCCCACTAAGCTTGACTTTCTCTATTGCTGTCCCTCTGTGTCGACTTCAGGACTGGTTTTCTTTTCATGCCCAAGAGAGCTGGAGGGCCAGCATTCACTTGGCCTTGCCAACCCACCAGAAGGTTGCCGTGATGGCCGGCTGTGGCCTAGGAGGGCCAGGGCAGGATGCCTATCATCTGCACGCACACCCGCTCCATGTCAGCCCGATTCTCCCTGGCTTGTGGAGGAACACGCATGTACCTTTCCTTCCCGACTCAGAAAGAGATGTAGCTCAGTTCTGCTTTGCTAAGCCCTATTTGGCAATGTGTCTAAACACATGCAAACTTAATTAGTTCAGGAGGGGAGCCCAAGCGCTTGCAGAGACAGATAAAAGTAACGGGAAATGAGACAAGTCAGGACTGGCAGGGAGTTCTTACTCAAGCCCCTTTCCCCAGCAGGCTGCTAATCAAAGGTGAGGCAGCTCAGTGCTGGGACCAACCAGCACGCCATGGACAAGGGGCAGCAAGGTCTCATGAGCTTAGCAACATAATGAAATGCCCCACTAGTTTCTAAACACAGACCGATGGAGGTCTCCTATGTGATGTTGGCCATGGTTTCCTTCAAATAGACCTGAGGATGCATTAATTTGTAGCCTGGCAAAGAGGCTGGCCCCCCCACCCCAGGGCCATCAAGTAGATGCCAACTCATAGCAACCCTGTTTAGAAGTCGGGATCAACTCAGTGGCAGTAGAGTTTGGATTTGGGTTTTGATTTATGGGGAGTACACAACCTCATTATTCTCCTGCAGAGCAGCTGGTGGGTTTGAACTACTGACCTTCTGGTCAGCAGTCCAACACTTCCTTTTAAGGAGACTATTCCAACTGACGAACCCTATGGGACAGGGTAGAACTGTGTACATGTGGGTTTCCGAGACTCTAACTCTTTACAGAAGTATAAAGGTCCACCTTTCTCCCACGGAGCAGCTGGTGGTTTCTAACTACTGACCTGGTAGGAAGCTATCAGGCAGCTTCAAATCACGTGCCAACCATGTCCCCATATCAATCACGTCTAAACCTCCACCAATACCACACCAGGAACCAGCAGCCTAGGGTGTTGGGGAACATTCTGAGGCTCTGCCACTCAGTATAGAAAAGGGCCCTCCCACAGTATCACAAAGTCACAGCTCACAAGCAATAGAAGCAGACAGATGGTAGCAGGGTTAAAAACAAAGACTTCTAGAGTCCCACTGCCTTGGTTCAAATCTCTGCTTGACAAATTACCTATTACCTCTCTCGGGCCCCCATTTAGGAAAAGAACTTAAGTCATATGATGGTGATGAGTGAAATGTGTGCAAGTAGCGCAGCAGGGATCTCGGTATGCATACTGAGTAAGTGCTCAATACGTTACGTGGTGGCTCTCTCTAATGGGATATGCGCTTTTCCAGAGCAGTCCGAGTCTTCCAGCTTAGAGGCACCAATCTGAGAACCATGGGAGGTCCAAGACACAGTGGTGACAGTGAGACAATCCAGGGGCTCTCTGAGGCAGGCTAGTACACAGAGGACAGTCATTACCCCCCCAGTGCCCTCCCAGGTGTGGGGCCCTGTCACAGTGGCATTTTACCCCCGGCAACAAGAGTCTGCGCACCAGGGATATAGGCCACTCGGCCACTCAACTTCAGCCCTGATGGTGCCTTAGTAGTGCTGGATGAGAGCACTCCCCACAACACACACAGTGAACGTGCAATCTGAGCCAATGCCTGTGTCTCCACATGTTCCAAACCTGAAGGGCTCCAAGTCTACATCAGACCGCAGCTCCAGAGGGGTGTGTGAAGAAGGCACACCCTACCTGCAGGCAGAGAAACAAGTGGGGCCTACGCCAGTCCAGTGTTCACGCATTCAAGCTCCAGTGGAAGGGGAACCTCCCATCCCAAGCTGGGCTAGACGTTGGGCCTGGAGGCGTGCTCTCTCCAGATTCTGAGCAGGCCCGGGGACCCTCCTCCACCAGGGTGCAGTGTCTGATCATCCTGATTCCCAGCAAAGAGGCTTCTTCCCAGAATGCACTGAGAACCAGGTCGTTCCTCATGCCAGCTCTTTCTCTCCCATCTTGCTCTCTTCCTACGTCTGAGAGAAAGCTGTCTGGCCTCACTCTCTCAGCTGCTCTGAGCTGTTCAACCGGGGGAGCTACAGGTGAAACTGAAGTCCGCAAGGGTGACACCTGGCAGGAATCACTCTGCCCCAAAGATGGAACCCTTTTCCAGGTACATCCCCCCGTGGATGGCAGAGAACAGGAAAAATTGGTGAAAAATCACTCAAGCCTGCGAGAAGCCTCCAGGAATACCAGGCAAGGAAAAGGGAAGATTGGCCACCCAGGGACCAAACCACAACATGGGTTGTTTCTTCAACAAGGTATGAAGGAACATGAAATCCACATGCACCACATCAAACTCCCCCCGGGAGGTCCTGCAACTGCAGCATCAAAGCCAATGCACACCTGGAGAATCAACTCATCCAAAGATGGACACAAAATGACTTTGGCAGGATGGGAGGTTTCTTCTCTCCGGTGGGATTTCTGCTGCCACTTCAGTTCCCCTTTTTCAGCACCTTACTAATCAGGTCCTTCCCAACTAGTGATGCGAAGCTGGGGGGGAGGGGGGGGCGGGGGAGTATGAGAGCAAAGAAGGCACGCTGGCTCCGGAAAGCGACTCTGAGATGAAACTATTTGCTGAATTCCTTAGACTTGGTTAAATCTGAAAATGGACGTCGGAGGAAGAAGTCTGCCACATACTAACAAGTGGTGGGTGTCAGTTTAACACCACCCTTGTCAGTCTCATGGGCAGCCTTTAGCAGGCGCATCAGGAGTTGATGGCTCTGATGAGAGCCATCTGATGAGCCTCCGACGAGCGGTTCCAGGAAGCTGTGCACGGTCACGCCGCACTACTTAGGTTTCCTCTCTGGCTGTTTGTATTTTGTTACACATTTCATTAAGAGCCTTCCCAGCAGTTACACCAGCCCTGCTTCTGAAGGGAAGCTCCAGAGCTCCCCTCCTCGCAGCTCCTGCCACCTGACATCTGTTTCTTTCCTCCATACCGATTGTCAGCTTCCTGGCCTTCCCAATCCAAACTGAAACCTGCCACCAAAGCCTGCCGCCATGGCTTCTACCCGCATCTTCTGGAAACTGCATGGTCTTGACATTCATTTCTGTCAAGTTATGCGTCTTCACGTTTTTGATCCTCAGGGGTTTTTCGGTGGTTTGGGTTTTTCCTTTTTTTGCCTCACGACATAAGGTATAAAGGAGGTACTACCTCCTGTCAGGAGAAGGTAGTCTGCAGGGGTGAATGAGACCAGGGATCCACTCATGAAACTTTAGTTTGCCCTCAGATAGGGCCAGACTCCACAGGCCAATTCTGCAATGAGCCTAATTCCTCATGAAGATGAAAAGCAGCCACCTGAGTTACCAATATCCGTACTGGAGCCAAAGTCACAGGCTAAACTGGTGGTGCAGGCCAGCAGAGGCCGGGTCCAAACAGGAAGACCCCCTCCGAGGTTTCCTCTCTCATGCATGGGAAGGTCCACCCAAGTTTGAGAGGTCCAGCCAGATAATCCCTCCCTCACATCCTGGGAAGCTTTTCATATGCATACAAGTCATTCACAGACTGAGCAGAGCCTTCTAAAAAGGCAGGTGGTTGAAAGAGGAAGATGAGGAGAGAGAAACCACTGGAACAGCAGGAGCTGTCTGGAGGAACAGGACAGCTGGGCTGGGCCTAAGGCCTTCCTCCTTGGCCACCTGAGTCTCAGCACTGAGGGCAGCGGGCTGAATCCGGTCCTCAGAGAGAGCCTCCTGTGCTGAGCGCCTCGCAAGTCCCGCCCATGCTGCACGTGCTCAAAACCAACCGCCCAGGGCGGCAGGACAGGAGGAACTGTCCTCCTCTTCCTCACATGCTCCACAAGACCCTCCTCAGATTCCCACAGAATTCCAGTCCCAGCCTAACTTACCTGACAGAGGAGGGTAGAGAGCCTGTGGAGCCCAGGGGGGCTGCGTGCACAGCACTGGAGGCGAGCAATCTGGGTGGACACGCACTCTACGGGGCGGGCGGCAGAGATGAGGCAGGTATGTCTGTGTGACCTGGAGCTTGCTGCTTCTCCAGGCTCACCTGCAGAGCTGGTGCTCAATGACAGACCTGCCCCCAGCCTGGTCACAGGCCTAACTCTCATGCCCCATGCTCAGCACCCCAGGGTAAAAACAGTATTAAAAAGTGAGAACATAATGCCTGAGTTGGTAGGAATTGTTACTTCAGAGTCATGACACTCTCCACCTCACCCTACGCTCAAGCGTGTGCATGTATGCGGGGGAACACACACACACACACACACACACGAGGCACTTGCTGCTGCCTTCAGTCACAAAGAACACAGAAGTGTATCAATTCTATCACTCCTCAGCTAACAGTGTGCCCACCACCTTGTCCTCCTTTGAGGTTCCTGGGGACTGTTAGCATCCAGGCATCCATGAGGAATCACAAGATGTGGAAGCACTGAGCTAGCAAAGGAACCAGCCTGGTCTTCCAGAAGGAGGATTAGAAGACAAAGCAAGGAGGACAAAGGAGAACAAAGAGGCCCAGCCTCGTGACCTGGGCAGCTTCTGAGAAGCCGCCCTCCCATTCCATCCCCACAGGCTCTTGCCCAGGGGCTTGCATCCTGGGTACCAGGACTGTACAGTCTAATGGTTAAGAGAAAGGACTCTGGAGCTAGGATGCCAGCGTCTGAACCCTGGATCTGCCATGTACTTGCTATGTGTCTCTGGGCAGGTCATCCAGCCACTCTGGGCCTTGTGCATGAAACATGCATATTTTGGTACCCCGAGAGTGCTGGTGGTTCAACGTTAAAGTACTTGGTGGCTTACGGAAAAGGTCAGTGGTGTGAATTCACCAGCCTCTCCATGGGGAAAGGATGTGGTGGTCTGCTCTCAGAGAGACTTGCAAGCTTGGAAACCCTCGGGGAGTTCTGCTCTGTCCTTCAGGGTTGCTGCTATGAGTCAGAACTGACTCAGTAACATGGGTTTGGTTGGAGGGGGGTGGGGTGTCTCTAATACCTTCTTCATTAAAATATTTTTTCTTTCCACTCACCGCCATGGAGCCAATGTCGACACTCCAAGTGACCCTGAGAGAAGGGTAGAATTGCCCTGTGGGTTTCCAAGACTGTAAATCTTTACGGGAGCAGAAGGCTCCTCTTTCTCCAGCAGACTGGCTGGCGGTTTTGAACGGCTGACCTTGGGGTTAGCAGCCCAATGTGTAACACTATGCCACAAGGGCTCCTTACCTAGGGTTGGTAAATACGCTGTTATTACTACTACAGCACCTCAAATAGTGCCTCTGCAGAGTGAGCACTCTGTACCTGGTGTCAAACCAAACCAGTCAAGGTAACATCCTGGAGCCCAACAAGTGGAAGGGCTGTACTGAGTGGGTAGTGAGACTTGACTGTGCCCCTGTGCTTAAGCAGGCAGAGGCAGGGGTCCGGGTGCTCTGCCCCACCTGCTGGGGGCTGGTACGTTTAGGGCTGAAAGGCTCTGCGCCCCAGCAATGGAGTCCTTCTCATACTCACATGACTTTTAGGTCCCAGTCTCCACAGGTGACAAAAATGGACTTGACGTTTGGATCTAAGAGGCCTTCCTTCGCCATCCACTCATCGACCCTCTGAAAAGTACACAAGAAGAGATGAGATTTTCCTTGGCCGTTCCCTGGGCTTGTGAGGAGCCACAAGAGCGAAGCACAGATAAGCTGCTTGTCATCAGAGCAGGCGGAAAGTGTCACCTTAGCCAGCTCCTCTCTGGGCTCAGCCCCAGCTCAGAGCTAGGGAAAGATCTGGAGGGCGGCCCAGAACCCCATGTTGCGGGGGGGGGGGTCGGAGAGAGCTCCTCCAGCCCACACTGCCTGCCTGCAAAGACAAAGCCCAGATACCTTGTTCTGCCCTGGTGGTCTTTCCTCTGATTGGTCCTCAAACAAAGGAATGGTCTAGCACAGGCCCAGGCTGTTCTGGTTAAAAAACAACAGGCGACACAGAGAAGCCCCAAGCAGGGACTCCAATCCCCGTCTTTCATTCATTTATTCACCACATGTTTATTGATATCTATTGCTGTGTCGGAAGAAAAGATTTGAACCTATTAAGAATCAACACTACATAAAAAGAACAGGGTAGGACAGCCTCTGTGGGTTTCCAAGACTGTATATCTTTAAGGGAGTAAAAAGCCTCATCTTACTCCTTTGGAGAGGCTGGTGGTTTTGAACCGCTGATCCTGTGGCTAGCAGTCCAACATTTAATCTACTGTGGCACCAGGGCTCCTACTACTGTCAGACCAGAGCAAAGGAAGTTGAAGGGTCTGAGCTCTGCCTTGTGGGAACTGTCCTTGGCCTAGGGTGTGAAGTTGGGTTCTCCTTCCCCCTTATGAAGTCAGAGGAGCCAGACACGGCCCCCAGGCCCTTTCTCCATCTTGTTTCTTAATAGTGAAGTTAATTTTCCCCTTCAGTCTCACAAGAAAGGCCCTTTGCTGCGTGGGCTGGAGCCCCTTCCTAACCCTTGGGTTCACACTGTCTGCTCCGGTTGCTAAAAGCCCATTAAGTAGCTCTAGACTTTGCAGTGGTCCTCTTCTTGGTTAAGGGTTCAAATTCAGCAGAACATTCTGAAGGCTGAGCTCAATTCCTTCAGCTCAGCTCTTAAATACATCGAGTCTCTTTCCCTTTGCCCTTTTGATGTTTTAGCATCTGCGCTCACACTGGAAGTATAAATACGAAAACGCATACAGAACAAGAACAGTCCCATGAAGAAGTCATAGCAGCCCTTATTTTTCAGAAGATTCCGAGCATGGGGCAGCGTTGCAGCAGGTCACCCCACAGCGCACGCCCTCAGAGAAAGACTGTGCAGGCGGAGCTGTGGTGGTTGTTGGCAGGGGCCAAGCTTCTACACAGAGTTACACTCTCAGACACCCACAGGTGTCTGAGCAGAACTATCCGTCAGAACGGACTGGAAGGCAGCAACGAGTGTGGGGGGCTTGTTGCTTATAGCTGTTTTACATAAGAGGCCTGCAAACCTGGACCCCCTCCAAGTCAAGTCTAACCTTGGTGGTTCTAAATCCTTGGAGTGTGTCCCACCCACTAGCCAGACTCCTGTACCAAATGGTCCTAAGGAAAGCAGCAGGACAGGGCAGGACTATCATGAGATAGTACCCAGCAAGACCTAGCCATTGGACCTGGTGCTCTTGAGAACAGAGAACCCAAGCCCTTCGCTAATACAGCAGGTATTTCATGAGCATCTTTTACTGTGATCCTGTGCAGGGAAGTGCCACTACATTTGAAATCAAGTCTGTCTTTATCCTTCCAGTCTCTCTGCTTGAATGAATAAAGGTTTGGAGGAACCAGCAAGACCACCCAGCTATCGTGGGCCTAGAGGGGCCCAGCCCAGTCCAACGTCCAACGAACAAGTCAAGGAAACATCTAGCAGGCCCAGCTGCTAAGGACTTGGGTTGGGAAGAGAGGTTCACTCTCCAACCATCTCAATGGTCAGCAGACATAGCAGAGCCCAGTCTGGTGTCCTTGTCTTGTCAGGGCAATACGAGATTCTTGAGACCTCTGGGGCAGGCTGATGCTAGGCATCTGCCCCTGGACGAGACTCTAAATCCTCAGGGCACCCTCACATCTCCACCTCAGATGGGGCCACCCGGACAGCTCCCCATCACCTCGACAATCCTGGTTTAACACTGACCCAGGGCAAGTGTCTGCCCAAGATCCCAGCCCGAGACATGCCAGGCAAAGCTGTCTGTCCTCTGCCCTCTCTCAACAGCAAAGTCCTGGCGGCGGATGCTGGCTCGGAAAGAGGAGGAATGGATCCCTGCCCTCTCGTTGGCTCTGGTCTCAGGAGGCACAGTCCTTGCTAAGGAAATCCTCCAGCCCCAGCAGGAAAGTTCTCTTAAGACAAAAAAAGTGAGTCAACAGGGCTAGGCTGCACCTCTGCGCTCATCTTCTTCCATCTACGACAGGGACCTCGATCCTGACCTGACCAGAGCCAGCAGGGCTGCCAGGGGCAGGGCACGCACTCTGCCACCAGGCTGAGCCTAAACCCAGGTGTTCTGGCCTGGCTCCAACCTACATGGTCTCCCTCCGTGCGACAGCCCTTTTGGCTAAAGAAAGATAACTTTCTCTTCTCTCCACTTCCTCTAGGCCGACTCTTTCCAAGGCAGAGAGATGGGTCCATCCACCCAGAGTCTGCTTTCTCCCATACTTGGATGGGTGTTGAGCTCTGGAGCTATAGGTCTTAAAAATAAATAAAGTGCCTAATGAGACCCACAGGTGTATTCTCTTTCCCCTCCCCCTGCAGAGGAGGGAGAGAGCCTCGTTCCCTTTTGAAGCCACAGGCCAGAGAGTGGGTAGGAGACAAGTAGCCGAGGCCAAGCGCCTGCCTGCCTCCCTCCCTTCCGTATTCCCATGGGCTGGAGAACAAGAAGCCGCATCGTAACCTTTTCTAGCTCCCTGAGGACAACATCCTAAAAGTGTGGTCTCTGCCAAGGGTTCCATAGCCTTTAATTTGATTTCCCTCACATAGGCAATTGTTGTAATTATTCTGATTAGGAATCATTACCCAGTGCAGCCTCGGCACCCCTGACAGGCACAGTGTGTCCAGCAGCAAGCTGCAGTGGGCAGGCAGGCCCAGCCGCACCTCCTGGAGGAGCTGACAGCAAACAAAAGCCATCGATGGGGAGTTCTGGGTGAGTTAATGAAGTGCTCATATGCCACAAGGAGCCAACGCTCAAGCCAAACAAAAACACCTCCGGTCCCCGGGGCTAGTCCCCCAGTGCCACAGCACAGCTGCCCTGCTCTCCCTGCCAGCCAGCACAGGGCTGGGGGCCAGGAGGAGGTGGGGGCCCCTCTGCCCGAGTCCTGGCAGCTCTTGGACATCTTGTCAGTAACCCTGATGGGAACAGCTGGAGATGACAGATCAATGGTTCAATACTCTCAACAGCATGTCACTGATATGACAGCAAATGTTATTCTAATCAAGCCATAATCATAGTCAAATTATACAGCTACATTCTCGGGAGAGGTGGGAGAGAAGGGCAGTGGGAAGGGGTCACAGGTCAGGAATTAAAGGTCACTCAACCTACCTCCAGCACTTGCTGCAGGCTTGGCTGGCCGTCCACCATGGCTTGAATAATCCCGGTGAGCTGGAAGGCAAGAGAAACAGGCGGCGGGTGTAAGGTCTGAGCGAGGGCCGGAGCTTTGTTTGGTTTTCTCTTCTGCAGAGAGTTCTGATCAGACACTGCTTTCAGCCCAGAATAAACTCCCAGGGCCCAACGTGAGCCTTCCCCCATGCACCCCGCTCTCCAGGGGTAGTACACATATGTGTACTGATGGGATGCGTCTCTCCCTCTAACTCAGCTTTATTTCATCAACAAATTTGATTTTATATGTATTTTACATTCAACCCACTCAAAAAGGTCCTACAAGTCCTGGGTGAGGTCATTCAACACCAGTGTCACCAGTGTCTGTGAGATTTTGAGAGCACTCACACAGGGCGGGCAGGCTCCTCTTCGAGCCCGCCCAGCCTTCTCCGTCCAGCATGGGCCCCATGCTGGACTTTGCCAAACATCAAGGGAGGGCCTGGGACAGCCCCACACAGGATCCAACCCTCACCTTGCACATCTGGGTCCTTGGCACCAACTAGTAAAGCAGGTAACCGAGTCACCTTTAACGGATGCGGAACGAAGACAAGAAGGTCTAAAACAGAGAGCCTGGTCTAGAGAAGTTCAAACTCACAGGCCCACGCTCACGATGCCACCAGTCCACGCAGGTCCTGCTGAGCTGCAAGCCAGTCTGTTGTCAAAATCTCCCTCCAGCACAGCCTAGAGGTCTACTATGCCCTTCAAAGATCTGAGCCCGAGTTCCCCACTCAGTCCTGCGCAGCAGCTAGACAACTCTAGGTCCCACATGCCAGAGAGGGCAGTATCTCAGCCTGGCACGCTCTCCGTGCTCATTCTCTCTCTCTCTCTCTCTTTAAGGTTGGGAGGGAAGGGGCAGAATTAAACTCCAATTAAACTATAATTACATTTAATGAATACCAAATACCAAACTCACAGAAACCGCAGGCTCTAAGAGGGGAGGTTATTTTCTCACAGCGACTTACATGGAATGGTAATACACACCTTTTAGGGAAGAAATTTTCATTTTAAGAACGCTGAGTTCCTCTAGGTGGGTTTCTGTAGTTCATCAAGTCATTATGAGGTGGTTTTTTAAGGAAGTGTAAGGACACAGCCACTCTATTTTATATTCCAGAAACTGTTTTTATATTAATCTGTATTTTAATTGGGTAACAGCTGCTGCCTACAGACTTCCCATGGTCTAAAAGGAAAATAAATTAGAAAGATTAACTACACTGTTGTTCTGCAAGGGTTTAACCCACAGCACGCCCACCCGCCTGGTACCTCCACACCCTTTGCTTGTACGAAAGACCAAAGAACTGCCCAGCAGAGGGAGGGCCTGAGTCAAGGAGAAGCAAGGTGGTCCACGGCGGGGCAGAGGGTGGATACCCTCAGTCAGCAGCTTGAGTCTTCCCGTGCAGGGACTCCTTCCTTTACTCAGGTCAACAACTGTTCGTGGAGAACCTGCAGCATGCTGGGTTATCCTCTAGGAACCAGGCATCCAGGAGTGAAAAAGACCTCACAGCCCTGCCCTAGTGGAATTTGCTTTCTTCCAGCAGCCTCCCTTCTGTGCCCAGCCTAGCCAGCACTCAGAGCCTGTATCCCTTCCAGAGTCACACACGGAGGTGCTTTCTCTCAAGCATGTAGGAGCCAAAGTAGCCAAGGTAGGCTTGTTCCCAACTCCAGCTTCTTCAGCCCGGCTTCTCTCCACAGCTGAGTCCCATCCACCTCGCAGATTGGAGGGGGGCTACCAACTAGCCTGGAAAAGAGGGTCCACAGCCACACTCATATCCTGGAAAGTGCGGTCTGAGCTTCCTAAGGTCAGAGCAAAGTCTACTGTTTCTTTTGGCTCCCACCAGCCCTTGGGTCAGAGAGATAAGCGGGATACAAAGGGTTTCAAAGTCTAGTCCTCACAGGAAACCAAAGGCATCCTGACTACAATCGTCCTTTCTTGGAGACAGGCCTTAGGCCAACACCTGTGACGCTACAACCCCCTGAGCTGGGCCCCAGGAAAAGCACCAGCACACGGAGAGAAATGACGACACCAAGAAGGAGACCGACAGCGACTCTGACGGCCTGCTGCAGGCGCTCTCCCATTCGAGGGGCCCCAGGTTCCGGGCAACTTCCCAAACTCTACCCCACGATCAACAATCCCAGAGAAACCTGGAATGGTCAGTGCCCTTTCTCTACACATTTCCTGGAAACCAGGTATCCCCGCTCCTGCGTGGCTCAGAAAGGCCGGGCTCACAGATGAGCTTCTAAAGGACTTTGAACTCAAGCCTCAGGGACTCAGGGCCTTGAGACACTGCATGGGCCAGAGGCCACCCTACCAGGGAAAGGCCTCCCCCTGGATGTGAGGACGGTCACCCCTCATCCCTCAGCTCAGCCAAGGCACACAGAGGGACTGAAATTAAGAAAATTAGCCTCTAGCTCTCCTGCTGATAACCTGTAAGACTCTCTATAATACTTATCATGTAAGAAGATGTAATAGAAAGACACACAGAGAGAGAATTGTGTAAAATTAAAACTGGGAAGTTCTATCCAGGCTTCACTTAAATCCTTCATGCTGTATCCTAAGCCTGCTCCCACTTGGGTTAATATATGTTTGTAAAAAGTTTTCCCATTCCCAGGATGAAAAGGTACTAGAGCAAAGCCAAGTATTATTAAGCTGAGAACCAGGGCTCACAGGCTAAACAGAGCTCAGAGACCTTAAACACTTAAAGCAAGAGAGGTGAGAGGGAGAATTAATGTGTGCTCTGTGGCTCCTTTCACTGAGGGATTACAGATTAACTCCCGCTTCTCCAGACTCGGAACCCACCAGGCGAGGGGCTTTTGACCCTGACTGATCACATGGCTGGTGACTGCGATTCCCTGCCGGCACCAGGGCTTGGTCCATCATACACACTAGCTGCTACAGGGAGCAGCCGTGAAACCCAGTGCCAATACCATGTCAGCATCCAGCGCGTTCTCCACTCACAGTTTATCTCTAACACAATCGTCTTCTGACACCAAGACAGTTTGTTGATTACATAAGCACTTGTCTCTGGTGTACAATCTGATAATCAGACCCACTCTTTCTCCACAGACAAAGAGACCAATAAATCTCACCCTTTACAAGTACAGGTGCAAGACAAAGCCCTTTCTTGGCATTTAGCAAAATGGGTATTTTCTAGTTTTTTTGCTTTTGTTCCCCCCACCTTAATGAGAGTAACAACAACAAAAAGACAGCACATGGTCACGTGCAGCAGCGCAGCTTCTGGGGACAGAGCGCTAACACGCTGGAGCCAATTGCCGAGGTAGCAGGAACGGAACTTGGGAAGGAAAGAAACACACCTCCTCCTGTGTCTGCTACAACCAGGGCTCCCAGCCAGCTATCAAATGGAATTAGGGAAGGGTCTCCAGGCGGCTCATAATGTACCCATCACACAAAGTAGTCAAAGAGCCTCTGAATGCAAGTATGGCTGGCTCAAGGCAGAGGCCCAATTGTGTTCCCAGCACTGAGCCGAACCCGGTCCACTCCCTGTCAGACACACACACACACACACACACACGCACGCGCGCGCGCTAGGCTAGGGCTCTCTAGGAGGGTCTTGCCTTGGAAAGAAGAGCCTTCCAGAGGAGCTGCTTAGGCACAATCTGGAGGTTTGGGGTCGTGACTCACATGAACACAAACTCCCTCTGGCTGGAAAGCCCACCACCCCTAGCCCCAGAGGTGGCTACTGCCAAACTGGATGAGGTCTTAGAATGATGGCCACCATTTTGTGACCACCATGCCTTTCTCTGAGATGCAATTCCATCTGGTTTGAAGACGGCAATTATTAAGATGAGACAAAGTTGTCCAAAGAAACTTAGCTGCCATTGAGTCGATTCTGACTCGCAGCAACACTCTAGGACAGGGAACCGCCTTTTTGAGAGTAGGGCGCCTCAGCTTGCTTCCTCAGACAGGCTGGAGGAGCCGAGCCCCTGAGCCGGAGACTGGCAGCAAGGCGTGTATCCCACTATGCCTCCCGGGCTCTGTTGTCCAAAAAGATTTCCCTTGTTTGAAAAAGCAGGTCAGCCGTAGGGCTGGCTGCCTCTTGAAGAGGGTGGGATGTGGTTGAAGAATTCCTTGACAATATTTCATCATTTAAGGCATGCGTAGTAAGTGGCTATTTGATATCAAACCCTAATGATGCAACTGAGACAGGTCAGATGTAGTGCCTGCCCTCAAGGAACTCACAGTCCAGTGAGGAGACAGATCGATAAATTACCAAATACCCGATCCCTGCTGTGTTTTGGGTGAGGATTGGGCAGAGGCGAGCAGAGGGTCAACACGTACAAAGGCTAGCTGTGAGGCAGGGAGCTGAGTCTGGGGAAGGAGCGGGGATCAGAGCAGCTGAGACCAAGTGGTAGCTTGAGTAGCCGCAGCACAACCGCACATCCGCTGGCAGGATAGGGCCTCAACACAATGACCCCAGTACC
This sequence comes from Tenrec ecaudatus, assembly GCF_050624435.1. NCBI lineage: Eukaryota > Metazoa > Chordata > Mammalia > Afrosoricida > Tenrecidae > Tenrec > Tenrec ecaudatus. Next base: position 69,268,300 of record NC_134530.1, read on the forward strand.
ACCACACCAGCTACGCACCCCCAATATGTGTGCACTTGGGTAAAGCTTCCTAACGAGAATGGTTTTCAGCACATTCTCACACTCCTGCTCACTGTACCCCTCCTGGCCACCACCCCCCACCACACACACACATGGCAACAGCAGTACTGCTATTAAAAAAACCCTCTCTATCCATAGATTCTCAAGCATCCAGTTCAACACAGACAGCAAGACTTCTTTCCATTCAACAGGTAGCCACCTTTCCACAATCTCGGGCTGCCCATCCTGTGCCAGACAGGGGCAGCCGCACACAGCGAGAAAGATCAGGACCAAGTGGCAGCCCCCCAGGCCGGTGCAAGGTCAGGTGATTGGCTGGTTTAAGGAAGGTCTCCTCCTCTTGTCAGACTCACTGCCATCGAGTCAATGCTGACTCACAGTGACCCTGTGGGTTCCCAAGTCTGGAACTGTTTACAGAAGTAGAAAGGCCAATCGTTCTCCTGCAGAGCTGCTGGTGGTTTCAAACCTCCAACCTTAGGATTGCAGCCCAACAAGTCAGCACTACACCACCAGTTGCTCCTCTTCGTTTCCTATAAGGGTTTGTTTTTTCAACCACCATTTATTTTATTAAAAGATAATTTTATTGGGGACTCTTACAACAATCAAGTATATTTGTACCATCATTCTTGCCATCATTCTTTTCTAGACATTTATTTCTATTGAGCCGTTACTTTCTATCAGGCTCCTCTTTTCTCCCCTCCCTAATGGCTCCTTGATAAATTATCAATTGTTATTATTTTCATATTTTAGCCGACCGCTGTCTCCCATTTAAATCACCATTTAAGTGATTTTTCAGAAGGTGCAAGAAAGTCAGATTAGCGCCCCCTGGTGGTATAGGTAATTAGCAAGGGAAAGTGGGGCAGGGGGATCCCAATAAACCAAATAGAGAGCAAAAGCCCCAACACCATTAGTTGGACCAAGAATAGGCTGAGGAGCCTAGACACCTGGCTTATAAGTGATGCCGTTGGTAGACAGCTGCCTGCAACAGAGGCCTCTTTGGCATCAAGTTCAGGTAGAATCTTGAGGATGCCATGCCTATGCGAACAGTGTCAGAACGCACTGGGTCATCGCAGGAGGATCAGAAGATGGTCTGGGATTACTCCAGGACTATTCCCCCTTCTCCATTCATAATGCTGAGGTAGGTATGGGAAGGCACACAGTCTCCAGTGTGCCCTAGCTGCAATCTCTTCCAGAAACGCTAATGTCTTCCCACCCCTCTATGGCCACACTCTGCTGACCTGAGCTTCCGCCACAGCCTGCTGGCCATCAAAGTACAAGAAAAAAGGTGCAGCACAGAGGGGCACAGCTGCCGATGGCTTCTCGGCATGGGTTCTGGGAGTAGAAAGATCAGGGGGCTCCCTAAAGCCTCCAACAGGCATCAAAAGATCTATTAAAATGTAAGCAAAGTGCAAACTAGGGCCACTACTCACCTGGTGGGTAAGAACAAGTCAGCCCACAGGCTTCCCACAGGGCCATTTTGCAAAAGGGCCGGTGACTTTACCTAAGAAAGCAAGCCTGAACATGAGAACCCCTCCCTCCAAGGAGCTGTGGTTTTCATGTCTTAGGAAATGGATGCCAATGGGCCCTAGGGGAAATGGAATCAGAAAGCACCTGAGCCTCAGAAGCACCACCCTGCTCCCAGACTACAAGTTCCCAGTCACCAGGAAGGCTCGGGATGGTAAAGGATGGGAAAATGTTGGGGAAGTCAGAACAGACTGTGCCACTTCCATGCCTGGGTCTGCAATGGCCGCAGAGGCCCGAGTGGAATGGCAAGCTTCATCGAAAGCCATCTGTTGGGCTCAGAGTTCACTGGGCCGTAACCACTGCTAATACTTAAGCTTTCCCTAAGCAGTCTGTGTAGAACACCAATGATCCAAAAGGTCCTCTCTCAGCAACCCTTGCTTCCCACCTCCCAGGCCCTTACCTCTGTACAGAAGGGGGTAAGCTGTGGATGGACTACGGGCTGGACATACATGTGAAAGGTAGATTCAATCTCCATGGTCCGACCATTTAGCTTCAAGATGGGGAACTCGATGATTTCCTGGAGCAGCAAAGACATAAAAAAAGGAAGAATTAGTTATTTTAATCAACCATTTCAATGAATAATTCAGAGGCAAGATTGAGAGGAGACTCCTGTGTTCACTGGCTCCTGCCAGGTCAAACTCAAGACTGAGTGAGATGGCACCAGCTCAGTTACCATCCTGACCCTCACATTGCTAACGTCCCCACCGGCCCCCTATTCCCTCTGGAAATGGAAAGGAAGACAGTAGCACAATCTGCCCCCATTTCCTCATTTGGTTCTCTCACCTGAGCCCCTAAAACCAGGCCCTCTTCCCCTTGCCCAGGTCCCTATCTAGAAAGAAGCCTACGTCTCCAGCCATGTAGATACCTAGCCATCAGATCAACACACAGATTCCCTCCCATTAAGTTTAAACAGAGTTAGTGAGCTTCTTCATTAGTTTATATTTGAAAAAAAGATAAACAAAAAATAAAGCCAAAGGGAATACTAAAGAGAAAACGGAATAAGAGTAATAGAAGCTAGTGCCTCCCACTTTTCTTCCAAGCAGTACAGCCCCCCACCCCCACCCGCCTCCCCCTCCAATCGCTTAGCCAGCCCTTCCCAGTCCACTGGAACGTAATGGAAGAGAAAGAGGAGGAGTGACAATTTGTTTGGTGTCTCTAAGATTAATTTGTCTCCGTTATTTAATAGAGATGCACAGCACCAAGGTCCTGGTGTGCAAACAGGCTTGCAGAACGCTGGCTGTGCAGCACACTGAATACATCGCTCCTGGGAAGGGAGGAGCGCGCCAGAGGGGGAGAGGGCAGGAGAGAGCACGCGCGCACCAGAGAGAAGAGGGGAAGCAAGGCGAGAGAAGAAAAAAAATTATGGCTTTTTAATATTCAAAAACAGTTTGCAAAATTTAATCAAAGCAGAGGAAAAGCTAACATTTTTACCACTTTGACATTTTTATTAGCGCTTTCATAAATTTTTAAAACATGAATGGAATTAGTTTACAACACAAAAAACTGCCCTGAAAACATCTGGAAGAGACAAATAGGAAATAATAAAAAAATAAATAAAAGCAAAATCCTCCAAGTGAAATTAGCATGTAGAAAAGGCCTCCACTGCAGAGAGAAGGGGCTTTGCTCACTGTGTGGCCCCTACTGTCAGCTCTTGTGGCATGGGGCGCCCAGGTCTCTGTCTCGGAGAGGACCTTGACAGTGCCACGGAATCAAGGCAAAGTGGTTCTCCCAGGGACAACAGCAGCACCTGATGACACTTGACTACATTTCGGGAGTGAGGAGAAATAGCCAATCTCCTTGACAACCCCAGGGCAGCCAATTCTCCATCCTGAAAGCAGACTCCCTCCTACAGGGATTGGTCTGAAAACATCTATTTCAATCCACCACACCATAGCACCGCAAGACTGAAGACCAAATGCAAGCAGTCAGATTTCATACCAGAGAAATCCAAAGGTTATGCCTGCCTGGTCATCCTGGGCTGATCCCCATAGATACAGAAGCTGACAGGAATCCCCAGGAAGGGCAGGAAGGCTCCAGAGCAGAGACAGTAGGCGATGGAGAGGCGGCCCAGGCTGCTGCAGCTTTAGCTCTCCTCCCAACGTGAAGGGAGGTGGGCACTCGGTCCCAATTCCCGAGGCCTCTCATTGTCTGCAAAGGAGTCCAAGTAGTAGAGCAGGGGTGGGAGGTCAGGGGGAGGGGATATGAACTGAACAACGGAGGAAAATGATGCAGGTACACACACAAAATGCATATTGGTGCCCTGAAAAATTGGATGTCCAGGATTTCCAAAAGTTGAGACATGTAGATGACAGAACCTTGCTTGTTGAAAGTGAAGTGATTTGAAGCACTTAATGATGAAAATGAAAAACTGCAGCCTTCGATGTGGAATACACGTCAAAACAAACACACACACCCTTACAACAAGCAGCACTACGATCAAGTAAGAGAAAATAAGTTATTAAAGATTTTATTTGAATTCACAATCAATGCTCATGAAGGTAGCTAGCATCCAAGAAATCAAATGCCGAATTGCATTGGACAAATCTGCTGCAAAGACCTCTTTCAAGTGTCAGAAGCAAAGATGCCACTCTGAAAACGAAGATGTGCCTGACCTAAGCCATGTGACTTTCAATCCCCTCCTATGACTAAGGAAGACCAAAGAAAAATTGATGCCTTTGAATTATGGTGCTGGTGAAGAAATGTTAAACACATCATAGGCTCCCTGAGGAAGGAATGCCTATCTTGGAAGAAGTACAGCCAGAATGGTCCTCAGAAGCGAGGCAGGCAAGATTTCCTTGTACGCTGTTCTTTGGACACGTTATTAGGAGGGACCAGTCCCTGAAGAAGGACATCATGCTTGGTCAAGGAGGGGGTCAATTCCAAAGAGGAAGAGGGTAGTGGCCACAGCAGTGGCTTCAAACACAGAGACCACTGTGAGGAGGGTGCAAGACTGGGCCGTGCTCTGTTGTACGCACAAGGAGGCTTCAAAAAGTTCTCAGGAAAATGGACTGATCCACAAACTTTCTGAAGCCGCTTCATGGGGTCATGATAAACCAGAACTAGTGCAACAGCACGTAACCCCCGTCATGCCAACCTTGCTTACCCAGTTCCGTCCGCCTCCTTCCTTCCCTACTCAAGGCAGGAAAACACTTCTCCCACAAGAGACTGCTTAGCCGGGTGAGTGTGCTGCCCTGTTGTCTACAGAAACAAACACAGCCAGCTCCTCACTAACAATGTCAGCTGGGCCCACAATGAAATTTAACCCGGGACACAACTGCACTTTTCATTTAAACTTTCACTTGCAGAGAAGCCGTGTTTGGAGACCCACAGTATGTCCTGCTAATAAAGACAAGTGTTGGGACCTTTAAGGATGTCATTCATCTTTGGCTTTTATTAAATTCAATTTTCTTAAGCCCGTGATACATTATGAAATTAGGAGCTGACATTCCTCTGGAAACAAAAATATCTATCAAACATAAATAGGAAAAACCCTCCTCTATTACCAAGAATTTATGGCTTAAAGTTGATCTCTTTCCACTTTCTTACAAGCACATGGTTTGTTTTAGCTACCTGAAATGCTGTTATACATCTGGAATTTCATTAGTATTTATTATACAATAGTAAGCGCTTCGGATCCTGCTCTGCCCAGCACAGAGCCAGTGCTCCGAGCAGGTTCTCTGAACACCTGGTCCCTGGGTTTGCCCCTGCTGCTCCGTACTCAAGCTTCCCTGCTGCTGGTACCTCACCCACCGGGAATGGGAGCCAGTCCAAGAGGAACAAGTCAGCTTCACTCCATGTTTAAGAAGCAGGGGAAGACAGACACTGAAACAAATGCCTGGGGGTCAGGACCCATTAGACTGGCCCTGCCACAGAACTACTTATCTGACAGTGCCGGGCCACTAGCCAGGACTTCTCCCCAACACCGAGAAGAGGGTCTTTCAAGAGGCCGATCCCTGGAATGCGTCCTGCAGCAGCAGCAGCTGTAGCCACATGGACTTCCCACACGGGTACATGCACCACTCAAGGCTTCAAAGAGGAGTTCCTGGTAGAAACCCTTTTGGCGAAGGAGTCAGGGCAGAAAGGATCTCAATTTTAGTACTTCTTACCTTCTCATGTTGTCCGGCCAAGTAAGGGAAAGGAGTCCCAATCTGTACCAAGGTGGCACAACTTTGTACCCAATACACCTGGGCATGCCAAACACTTGAACAGCTTTCAGCTGATAAAGATCAGAGGCAACAGACTGACGGCATCAATTCCAACGCAGGGCTTGTGAAGACATGTCCAAGTGCCAGCTCTTAGAACCAGCGGCTCCCATAACACAACTGTTATTCCTGGCCCGCAGCCCTCCCCTAACAACGTCCTCATCACCATCCCCCCACCACCCCACACGACCAAGTAGGTTTATTTGTCAGGAACAATCGAGGGCCTGTGTAAAAGTTGCACCGGGAAAGAAGAATCTGTATTTACCAGTTCTTTCCCCTTCCCCGCTCAGAGTTTCACGATTCCTTACCTTTGTAAGCCATCTGTATTCAGTTAAACTACATGCAGAGCATTGTACGGGGTGAGCGTGGGATTTAGAGATAAGATGTAGTCTGTGTTCTGGAGAAGTACACAGACTAGTGAGTGGAGAAGGTACAAGAACTGATGATAAACAAAGTGCTTTGTTTTTCTATTTACCACCTGTTTTCACATGTTTTCTTATCATCCTTATTAATTCAGGGAGATAAGTCACGTCATCATCGCCAACATCAGCATGACTTTCGTCCTTCCATCTAATAGCTACATGTGACAGACAATGTGATAAATGCCCAATGGAATTGACCACACTTAGTCCTCCTGACAATTCATGAGGCAGGAATCATTATTACCTCCAGTTTACACATAAACCCAGGGAAGAGAAGCGCACGACCTCTTTGGAAGAAATTCTAAGAAGACCAAACTCATTGTCATGGAGTCAAATCTGAGTCACAGTAACCCTAAGGGACAGAATAGCACTGCCCCAGTGGATTTCAGAAGCTTGAATCTTTATGGGAGCAGAAAGCCTTTCACCTCAGGAACAGCTGGTGGTTTTGAACTTGCTGACTCTGAGGTTTGCAGACCAACTTGTAACACAGAAAGGCCTGGTCATCTCTTTCCCAAACGTCAGCCCTTGACAACCCTACATAGAGGTTGGGCAGCTCCACTCTGAGACGTGTGGGACCACCATGGGTCGGGGTGGCCTCCAAAGAAACCGGGTTGAGAGGCTGTCACTTGCTAAGGGTCACAATGCCAGTAAGGGCCGGGAGTGACTAGGACTCGAAATGGAGAACCGAGACTCAAATTTTAAAAATCTGAAGAGTCGATCAAGAAAGTCTGAAAGCTAACCTTTAGGGATCTCGGTTTACTACTACCAACTCCTATAAAGAGACTGCTCTCAAATGATAGCCATGGCGAATGTGGAATGTCCAGGCAGAAGGTCCTAGAAGCCGGCTACTGAAAGCCTCCACTGTGGCCGCAGACCTTCGGGTGGCGCTAGGCGATGGGCTCAGGGAGGGCAGGCAGAGGGTCTTCAGTTTGCATCCCCAGCACTAACTCCTGTCCTTACTCTCTCAACTTAAACGTTAAGAATGGGTCCTAACAGGATACTCCGCTTCCACAGAGCTCCCCACAGCGCCCCCTACCTCGGTGACTGAGTAAAAGGTAAGCGGCGTGCCAGGATTCAAACCCTGCCTCTCATTTCTATGTGCTCTCGCACCCTCCCTCAACTGCTGCTTCGATTATCCCTGGGTGCCCCACAGTCGTCGATTCCAACTTAGAGTGCCCATGAGACAGCACGGAATGGGGTGCCCCTTAGGGTCTTCTGGGCGGTAATCTTCACGGAAGCAGATCACCAGGCCTTTCCCCCTAAATCCACTGGGCAAGTTCAAATCGCCACACTTTTGAGTTCGCAACCGAGCACTTCACCAGTGCACCACGAGAGCCCTGCACTGCTACAACCACACATGCCACAGTTTACCAGTGACTGAGGTTTTCCCTGGGCACCAGACTCTCAGAGCTAAAACAGCTGGTCCGTCTACCCCTCAAAAAACACCTGCACTTTGAGGCTGTCCACAGGCAGGGCAGCATGAACCTAAAATGCGGGCCTGTGGACGCCTGATGGGAATTGACCACAGCTTGACAACTAAGAACAATCGCTTCAAGGCTTGGATTTTTTTTCAAGGCATCTATGGTTCCAAATCTATTTACCTGATGTCTCCCTCAATAAAATGCTGTCAATCTTGTTTCCTTTTAGCAGAGGGAAGACAAAGAGATAAAAGAAAAGCACCGAGTGAATGTCCTTTTACCTTTTTAAGTGAGTTGGGAGCAGAGGTTTTGAACCCGTGGCTTTCTAATTGCTCAACTAGGAACACTCATGATTCCCTTGATAAACTTGAGGGCAAAACTGTCCCAGTGTTTCAAACTAAACTTCACACCATAATCAGTAGCTTACAAGGAGTACATGTGTAGGTGGTTTTCAGGATATTCACACTCCCTTTCAACTTAAGTGTCTGCAGTGATAAGATTAGATTTAAAGATTAAGAGAACCACAAAAGGATTTTAAACACAAGGGACTTGGGTTACATGGTTGCTTTTCTTAACAATGGGGCAGAGCTTAATAGTGTAGCATTCTACAGAGCTTTTTCTGAAGCACAGGTGCCTGGGCTGATGTTTCTGTGATCCTATGTGAAGTAAGGGAAGAACGAACAGGTGACCGGCCACAGATGTCACCTCTCCACCTAGGAAGGATCTGGCAGTGGCAGTGACTTACAGAAACTAACAACTCATCTAAGGACCCATGGGGGTACAAACTGCTATGTAAGCGCTCAGCTACGAACTGGGAGGTTGGCGGTTCAACCCCACCCCCACCCCCCCACCCCCCCGAAGGCTTCTTAGAAGAAAGAACAAGAGATCTGTTTCCATAAAGATTACAGCCAAGAAACCCCAATAGGGGCAGCCTGACTCTGTCGGCTGGCGTTGTGATGAGTCCAACAATTCTAATCTGTCCCTTCCCTCCACCCTCTGAGGATAACTACAAAAAGTGTGGGTAGGTCCCTGCCCAGAAAGGAAGGTTTGCTACAACGCTAAAGCAGGATTACACTCAAGAGAGAAGAAACAGTAGTTGGCAAACACCTGGGTTTTATCCAAATATGGACCATTTCTCCAGGGATACTGGCCACAGAGAAAGGTGGAAGTTGGATGGGAAAGGCGAGGAATACAGTGGGCAACGGGGCATAGTTTGTCTAACAGCTTCTTCCTTGGGGAAAGAAAAAAACACAGACATTTTATGCACAAGGAGCTTATTTCTTAAACAAACACTCGTGGTTTTTATTTACACCACAGCCTGCTCCTAAATAATTTATGGCGGGTTAAATTTATTGCCGAGCCCTGGCTGGCTGCAAATTCGAATTGCCAAATAATTAGATTTTAGGGCAAAGCTTATAAATTACCCGTCGATTTGTCCGGACTTGTTTGTCAGTTGCTTTGTGCTTCGGGTCATCTTTGGCATTTGGCTGTTTGGGTTTTAATTGCTGATTTACACTTTGACAGATGAGAGCGGATGCCCAAGTCTCACGACAAGGAAGGGTAGAAATCGGAGCTTTAAAAGGCTGATTTTTCACCTACATGTCCCCCTCCAGCCCATCCTCATAGACCCCAAAGCAATTAACATGTAGAAAGGGGGCTGACAACAGACATTGCTATTCTTTATTCAGGGTACTGGGGAAAGGAGGTGCCGAGTGAATTGTAATTTCCCTTTCCTGAAATCAGAATTGAAACAATAACCTTCAATACCAGTAAATGAAGGGGTCCAGAAGTCCCAGCAACCAAGGAGTGTGCATGCCCAAGATGGCCCCCGATGCCATGGCTGACTGGCACAATCCGAGTTAAAACATTTTACATGCTCAATTACAAGTAACTCCAGATATTACTGGTCTGGTGAAGCAGACCCCTTCAGGGCAGCAAACATCCACAAGATTTCTTTGTAGCTACCTATACACATGTATTTGTCATGAAGTCAATTTGAACAAATCTCAGAGTGGGTGAAAGCAAGGTCTCCCCTAAGGCAGCACAGGGAGAGAGCATGAAAGGGGAAGGGTGCCAAAACCAACATACCATTCCTGTGGAGGGAAGAAAACCGCTCTGGACCTCCATTCACCATGTTGACAGAAAGTCTGAGCTCTGTCTACGCTCCCTGGAGAAGCAGGAGGTGCCTCCCAGTCACCTGGCACAACCCAATAGCTCACCACAAGGCCACTCGTATGATTACTACGAACGCTAGGCTACCTATTGAGAGCTAGCACAGACAGCTATTACAAGCCAAGCTCTTAGACATACTGCTCCATCTTGTTCTTCCAACAGCCCTATGAGTTCGATACTATTATTAACTCCATTTTACCCATAAGGCAACTGAGTCATAGAGAAAATAGGAGGCTTCTCCAACGTCATAAAGCTAGGAGGTGCTGGGAAAGGGCTCCGACCCAGAGAGCCCGTGGTGGAGCCCATGCGCATAACCACCATGCCGCACTGTGCTCGGGAGGGCAGCACGCACCTCGGCTCCCTCACATCAGACGGGTAGAGTCCACAATCTGGGATGTGGGCGCATGGCCCCAAAGCCTGGTGCTCAATCACCCAACAAAGGCCGACGACGGATAGCGACCCTGTAGGACTGGGCAGGACTACCCCTGTGGGTTTCTGAGACCCTCACTGTTTCTGGGAATAGAAAACCCCATCTTTGCCCTGCAGAGCAGCTGGTGGTTTTGAACTGCGGATCTTTCCAATCACGGCCCAGCACGTAATCACTACACCACCAGGACTCCAATCACCCCAAAAGGTGAGGAATTATCAGGCATCTGACTTGGTTAGACAAAGACTATGCTCCCCATCAATCCAAATACTGCACTACAGAGATGAGGATAAATCAAACAGTACTGCTAGAAAATCATAGAAATGAAACTTGTATTAAACTAAACTACAAAAACAGGAAGATATTGTTTCTCAACACATCCTCCACATTTTGGGACTCTGATTTACATGTCCAAACAACTACTCGGGCGTCCTCGAGAGACTCGATTCGTGTTCATTTCAAATAATCTTTGAGTTTGGGGGGAAAAGTCCGAGGGGGAGTGATCAGGGCTGAGGAGTGGATAGGCCAAGGTTTTCCAGGAAGCTACTCTCATTGGCCAGCCATGCTACCTTCAAGGATGAGCATTGTGGTGGCAGAAAATTCCTCCACCCAGCTACCTGGCCTTTTTCTCACCATGGCAGTTTCCATGAACACACTTCTTCATAATAAACCCCTACGATCCTTCCTGTGTCCTTTGAGAAATCTGTTAAGATTGCCCCTTGGGAATCCTCAGAAACAGACACCATAACATTCTCAACTGCCCTTTGTCTCGAATTTCATTGGTTCAGTAGATGGATCCCTTTGGAAGCTACTGCTTTGATTGGACCATGATGTCTGGATCTCAGTCCTGGTTACGATTTATTTCATAAAATCAAGTTTATCAGCTTCAGTCTTGCTCCAAAGATTGATAGAAAGATCAGCTCTCGGAGTTAGCTGATCCTTGTCCAAGATGTGTACTTAATACTGAGAATGTTGAGCGGTGTGAGATCCCAGCTTCAGTAGCTATCACATCAATGCTAAGTCTATGGATTTCTTCCACCAGTCTGGACACCAGCCAGTTTCTTCATTCATCAAAGGTGATGGCCGCCCTTAGTCTTTCTGACCTTACTGTTGTTTTATGTGGGGCAGCATTGCTGTAAACTTCTTAGAAAGCTTCAGTGATTTGGAAAGGTGTTCACTTGAGTTGTGTTAAACATTTTATCTCAGTCCATTTTAAAGGCACCCCATGGTGACCAGCCTCTGACGCCAGGAGCACGTTTACACGGGCTGTTTTGAGTCCACCGCGCATGTAGCAAGCGGAACCCAAGCAGCTGTACCTTCTGACCTTCCTTTTCAGTTTGGTGATCGAAACAGGACCTGGCAGACATAAAGGGTCTGATCAAGCACCCAGAGAGGCTGAGTGAACTTCAGGAAGCCGTGCTTGGTGATCCCTACCCACACAGTTTCAAGGACTGCTGTTTTGCTCACAGAAGAGCTGCATCACTATGGGTTGTCTCACAGAGTCCACATCCTGCCCCTAACTCACAGCCAGAAGCCAGGAGAGGGAACCAGTTGCTCTGGCCTGAGAGGAATTTTTTTTAAAACCACTGACCAGTAAGCAAGCAGCAGACTCTACCATCCTGCCCATTGTTGCAGGGAACATTCTTCACACCCATGGGCTCATTTGACCACAACTCCTCATTTTACAGATGAGAAAGCTAGGGTGCTCTGTTGTTCTCAAGTGCGGACAAGCTGCACCCACAGCACCTAGAACCTTGTTAGGCAAATTATTGGGCTCCACCCCAGGCTTTCTAAATCAGAAAGCCTAAGGACAAGGGCCCAGCAATCTGTGTTTGAACAAGCTCTGTACGTGTCTCAGGGGCTCGCCAAAGTTTGAGAACCACTGGTCTACAACAGAGCAGTGGTTCTCAAACTTCAGACTTAGGGCTGGAGTGGGGCCTGGTTATCTGCAGAGTCTACGTAGGTCTGAAGTGGAACGTGATGGTAGTCTGCATCTCGAGGAGACTCTCACACTTCTCAGCACACACTTGGAATGGCAAACATGTAGTCAAGAGCACCTCGGGGGTGAGCTCACAGGTACTGACCACGTGAGGACCAGAGCCCAAGATTCTCAGCATCTCTCTGAGTGGGCTCAGCCACTTCTAAGCTCCAAGAGCAAGCCCGTCAGCCATCCCGGCTCTTGCCATCTGACAGTTCATCCTCCCTGTTGCCAAGAGCTAGGGGAGAAAACCCCACACATTCCATCCTGGAACTCTGCAGAAGAAGTCGGCACTGCTCTATCAGTCGGCACTGCAAAAGGTTTCATTGTCCAAAGTAAAAATGGAGAGCGGGAGGAGGCGGGCGGGAGAAAGTTCCTAAAGGAGAGAAAGAGAGGAAAGGCGAGAGAGAGAGAGAGAGAGAGAGGCAGGCTTCCTTGTCCAGCCAGTCTGTGTTTCCGTTCAGAATTCCTTTGAGACCAGAGCCTCAACTATTCTCAGAGTGGTTCACCAAACTGCTTTCTAGCACTTTCCATCTGTCCAGACGGCCCAATCAGCACGCTGGACATTTCCCGAAGGTCTCCGATTACAGACACAACTGACTCCCCATTAGTGTCCAGAGGAGCTTTGAACTATTTAAGAGCCTGGGTCTCAAGGTTTCTTTTCCACGCAACATACTAAAGGGTGGAAACACATAACTTCTTTCCACCTTTCCCATCACCACCTTAGTTCAACCCATTAACATCCACCTCTCGTACGATCATGCAATGGCCTCCTCACCTATGACCTCACATCTCTCTTTAGCTACCTTTCCCTGTCTCCAAACCCATGTATTAGGCTTGCGACACTTCTTTCTGTTTTCTCTCTTCCACTCAGCAGTACATCCAGACTTTCTTTTATGACTCGCCAACTTTGCCCTCTTCCTCGCTGTGGGCTCTGCACACTCCCTTTCTTACAGCACATCTGCATCTTGAAACAAGAGCGTCTGCCAGCATTTAGCCCTCAGAACAGTCCTGGCCTGGGATGGCCTTTCCAGAACTACGCATTGACCACAGCACCAGAGTTAGAGCCCCATAACGGACAGACTTTGTTGCTCGAGGCCCTTCAAGATCCCCCTCTGGCCAACTCTCTGCAAGGTCAGAACCAAGAAAGCGCCCATTCCAAGGCAGCACCTCTTCAGAGCAAATGCTTCCCTGAGGTTTGCTTCTCCCTTCAGAGTCTAAGCGACTCCACCTCCTTCCCAGCTTTCCAAACACCTAATGGGGCTTGATCCCGCCTGGTCATGCTGCTGGTGCAGACCTGTCAGCCTGGAGAGCTACTATCCATCTGGGAAGCCTCGTCTCTCAGCTCTTTGGCTGGGCTATGGCTCCACTTTCAGAGCTAGAGTTGAAAACTCATCACATAAATGTAAGCTGAGGAGCTTTTTCAGAGTTGCGAACACCCAGGGGAAGAGGATCCAGAATCATCATCTCAAGATGATGCCTTTTGCTGACAAGAGTCCTTTCCTCGTGGCAAGCCCCAAGGCTGTCTACAGAAGGAGAGGAAGAACACGCAGAAACACCTATGGACGTGTCTTCAATACTCCTCTGGGTTTCTTTTCTACCGCCCTGTTCTGGCCTGCTGGCTGTCAACTTCCAGTGTTGCACACCTGCCGCAGAGGGGCCAGGGTGGCGCAGTCGTGCAGCACTTGGCCGCGAACAGAAGAGTCGGTGGTGGGAATCCACCAGCTGTGCCTCAGGAGAAAGACACTGCCGGCTGCTCCCGCAAAGGTGAGTCTTGGATCCCCATGGGGGCAGTTCCACTCTGTCCTACGGAGTCGCCATGAGTCAGGAGCCATTCGAGGGCAAAAGGTCTGGTTTGCTTACAATACCTGTTGCTGCTGCTCACAGGGAGTGTTCAGCCACCATCACAGGTGAGCGTCCAGCACCACTGCAAATGCTACCCCTCCTGTCGCTTCATGCATCTTTCTGTCCACCCTCTTCTCAGTGTGACTGCCAACTATTTATATCTGTTTGAAGGGTCTGAGCCTCCCTGGTCTGCTCAAGGTGGGTTTTCTCATAGGGCACCTAGCAGGTGTAAGTCCCTAATTCCCAACACTGTGGGGCGGTCTGTTATGTCATTCTCTAGCCCTTGCTTCCCCCCCGGAGCTCTAACTAAGTCCAATGACAATCGGGGCCAAGATTAGCCCTCTAGAGCCTCAGCTGAGGCATTCCCACATGGATTCACCGCTCCCTCCCGCTGGCCCACACTTCATTGGCTATAATTCTCTTAAGCTTCTTCTTACTCTCACGGCTCTGTTTGAAGTTGAAAAACACCACAACTAAATGGTAAAATACTTGTCAGTCTCCCTGTGGCTAATTTTCAGCATTCTGACAACTAGGCCTGCGGTCCAGGTTGACACCACTTGTCCCAGTTCTGAGCAGGCTCAGGCAGGTTTCAACCTCACCACTCTAAGTTTCTCATAACAAATGCCCAAGTGACTCCCCCTCGTCCCAGCTACTTACTCAGTCGTGGTAACTGTCATATTGTTTAATGGCTGCTACCTGTGTGTCTTGACTGTGGAAAACAGAATATTTCTCCCAAGCTATCTCCCCCAAATATATGCCAGACAGCTGTTTGGGAATGACTATACTTGGAGGTCATCAGAAGTAGGTCAGGGGTTATTCCCCCTGACAGCTATCAGCCATCTAGAGCAAGGAGTCACCACTGTTTATCCCACAACATATAGGGCCCACTCCCTTCTGGTAAGGATAGTAGTTGTCTGTTTCCTTGTAGGAGACCTCATAGAAGTCAAACCCGCCCAAGGATGACCAAGGTTAGGCCACCATCTTGAATCTAGGGTCCGCCCATCTTGTCACATGTATACCCCCAATCCCTCCCCTTCCTATTGCATGTATGTCCCTAGACCACCCCTTCTGATTACTGTATTACCTGTAGTACAGCCCCTTCCTGTGACGTATGTCCTCACCTGTAATTAGGGGGCTTGCATGTCCCGAGAAGAGAAAAAGCCTGGGCTAGCATTAAATCTCTTGCTCTCCCTCCACGTGGACCATCAGGCGGGGCTGAGGTGAGCATGCTACCATGAATTGTATCTGACTCCATTTATTTCAATACCTCACTTCTATCTCGCATGCTCTCTATAACTTTAGTACGATCTTTACTTATTATCGCTGTACAATTGCACCTACTGGATCCATAATGATGTGTTAGGGGCTGGCTTCCCCTGACACTTGACTATATGCCCCTTGAGGGCAGGGACTACTTCTTCTTTGTCCTTATACCCCATGAGGTAAGGGAAAGGATGCCACTGCTATAAGTGGGTAAAAAGGAGTCCTTCCATTGGCTCTAAGGTTGCTACAGTGAGATCCGCCTCATTTCTTTGCTGACTTAGGTTGGCTTCATCGTGTCCAACGAGAACTTTAAAAGGCAACCCTTGGTGTCACTGCTGTTTCACGGTCTCTGGTGTTATTCCCCCTTTAACAACGGCCCTATGCTTTAAAGCTCCTCCCACGGCCAGCCTTAGCCCTGGGTCTAACCAAATCTGCGTTCCAACAGCTGCCTCAGCCCTGGAGAGCCATCAGCAGTAAGAAGAGGCTGGAGGAGATGCCTCGAGATTTGAACTAAATTATGTGGTGATTTGGTTACCACTGACCCAATGCTCCCCAAGGAAAGTTCCTGGCCCCACCCCCAGTCCACGCCACAGCTTTAACTACCACGACAACTCAAAGGTGGAAACCCTGGGGAAGATAGAGCAGCAGTCTGCACAGAGCAAATAAACCCACTTCGATCCTCCCTCTGCAAGGCCAAACACACACGGCAGCACCACCATGCATCAGTGCTCCACTCCCCAGGATGTCTATCTCACTTCTACGTTGCTAGGTCTGTTCCAGATAAGGAGAGCCTTCGGCTCTGAGGTCCTGCAACAGGGTCAAGACTCGCACACACCAAAGGCTTGTTCCCATTCAGGGAACACTAGTGAGGAGTCACAGAGAGCGATGGGGGAGGCCCATCCCTAGGAGGGACCACCAGGGAACAGCTGCCCAGGAGGTCAGGGGGTGAGGGAAGCAGCACATTTACAGAGGCAGAGCCCAAGAGACAAAAGGGCCGCTCGGGCTGCCCATTCTCACTGCCATCACGGGCCACCAACAGAGAATCATTTAAAGTGACCCTGGAAGAAGAGCTGTGTTAAGCCAGAGATAGAACCAAGAAAAAGGGCCATAACTGGTCTGATGGGCAGAGGGAAAATCATTTCAGGAGTCGGGTGCCTGTGCAAGAACACTTAGAGCTCACCCAGTCATCATAACTCAGCCCCCCAAGCATTTTGTGCTCTGCTTATGGTGTTAACTTTAATGTCTTAACATATAACACCATCCGCACTAACACAAAATACTACACACGCCAGATGAGGCTGAGTTATAGTTGCTGAGGGAAGCATAACTTTGAATTTCCTGATTTTGGTGCATTTAATCTCAACCATAATGTTACATTAACGTCGGTTTTGCATTTCATTTCCTAGTTTAGAAGAATAGCATCAGCGCCTAAGCCTGTCTATACAGAAAAACAGTGCAGGCTGACTGGGGCCACAGGCAGAGGGACCACCGCCCGCCCACCAGGCCGGCGGGCAGCTGGGCTCCTCTGCTCAGGGACCCAGACCAGCACCGCCCACTTGGAGGGGCTGCAACCAGGACAAACATATGGGGAGAAAGGGGTGGGTTCTTTTCCTAAGGAATGTCTTCCTATCCACTTGGAGACTGCGGGACCTTCTCCTGGAAGATGGGAGGAACCAAGCCCAGAGAGAAGGAAGAGAGCTGGCTACAGAGCAAAGAGAAAAATAGCCTGGGTGCGAGGGGCAGAGGACGGGTATGGTTTCATTAGTAGGGATCTGGCCAATTTTCCACAAACTTTTTTAACATGTCCCTCTCACAAAACCCTGATAGTGATGCATCAAAGCTAATGATGCAGAACCCTTCACATGGCTCCTTCCTACATAATTCCTTCTCCCCTGTGGCCATCAACGCTCTCGCCACCCACCCTACAAAAATAACTGCATCTGGACAACTTTCTATTACAGAGCAACTCCTAACTTGAACTGCAGATGGAGTCTCTTCAAGGTTTCCGAAAAGGGGTGGGGGTGGGGGATCCCCTGTGGACAAAGAACAAACACCAGAAAATCTCAACCCCAAAGGTCATTTTTCTCCAAAATTATGGGCACTTGAATACAGATGAGAAGGAAACAGTCCGCAGGGCTGCAGCCAGCAGTGAAGAAAAGACATCCCCAGGAGCCTGAAGGACAGCCCAGACAACCCGGGAGGGAGGGAGGGAGGGAGGGAGGGAGGGAGACAGGCAGGCAGGCAGCCGGCGGGCCATCAGCCCCCCCAGATGGGGAGAGCTAGGCCGCCCCTCCCTGACCCTCCCAGACGGCTGAGGTTAGGTCCTCCTCCTCACACGCTGTGGCCTGTACCTCATTTTCCTCACTTACATTTGCTGTGGTCTCTTCTGAACACCGAGGTGGAAAGCGAGCTTGCCCCAAGGTTAAAGATGCACAATTAAAGGTCCCACCAAAGCTTTCAGGCTGCTCCCTGTGCCTCGGGGTCACAACAACCATCATCCGATGCACATCCACACCAAAACGAGCAACACAAACTCCTGTTGGCGAGGACAGAGAAGTCAAGTTCTCCTAGACCAGATGAGATCTACTTCTACGTTAGGGAGCAATTCCCTAAGGACTAAAGGAATCCCATTCCTCAAATCTCGAGCCCTAAAAACATTAAACCACCCAAATTAACATTTAAGTGAAAAATGTTTTCCAATGAAAAAGAGTCTCATATTCAACCAATAACCTACCACATGAATCTGAATCGAAACATGTAAAGAAATCAAATGAGTGCAAAAACCAGAACACGAAAGCCTATTACTGGCAAACACACCACTCCAGTTTCACCTAGCTGAACAAAGTACAAAAATAAACAGCAAAAATGATGACAAATGGAAAATACCAGGTGTTTTACCCTGTTTATAACCAATACTGTTACTCATCCAAGTACAACAGAGCTACACCTGTTAAGTCTTTCACGATGGCATTCCTTTAGGATAGCCCCAATAAGCTGACTCAGGGACTCCTCAAAACCAGAGACAGATGAGAGAACAGGAGCCCCACGCCGAGCCTCTAGAGAGTCCTGGGCCTGAAACTTGTTTCTGCCCCCCCACACAAAAGGAGTTAGGACACATCTCCCATAAGAATCAAAGGTGTACAGCGCAAAGCCTCTGGGAGGATGGGAAACTGGGATGGTTCTAATTCCCAATTCCAAATCCACCCCAGCATGGAGATCTGCCCATTGATCAATCTCCGCCAAGCAGATGGTCATGGAGCCTTCCTGAAAACAGGCAGGACGGCTACCCTAGCCTGCAAACCCTACTGGAAGCCCTCTGAATGTCTCTTCTGGATGCTCACGCTCACCCCAAATCCCAAATTCTTCTGCTTCAATTTTACTTCATTTCTTTTTTGTCCTTAGGAAAATGCAAAGCAAGTCATTGTCACCCTGCTTTGGAACAACTACCTTCCACAGGATGAATTTATTTCATCTGGACAAGAGATGAGTCACTAATTTATCTCCAAGTCCTCTTTACGTGCCTCAAATGGTGTTTCTCTTATTCTGAACTTTTCCAATGTCCCGCTTGTTTCTTTCTTTCCTTCTTGACCAGCAACGCTAAACTCAGAGAGGCTCTAATGAGGATCTGACCTCTGAGGATCTCCACAGAAGGACATTATCCTACTTGCTCTCAAGTCGTGCTTGATCTGCCAATCTCATTCCTGAGGGTGAACCAATAGGTGTCTAGCCGCAAACTCACCTTCCTACGTGTTGCTCACAGCATTGTGGAGAACTAATGAAGTCGAGATGCATTACATTTATCACTTGGCCTACATCCACTCAAATCCATCACTAGGTCACAGCAAGGAGTAAGATTGATCTGACGGATTTGCTCTTCTTCACAAGCCCATGTAAGTTATTACTCAGTACCCTACGCTCTTCTCGCTGTTTGCTGATTGATTCTTTGACGATCAGGTCAAGTATCTTCTCAGGAATCACAGTAAACTAACGGGTCTATAATTTCCAAGATCATTCGTATTCCCTTTTAAAGATAAGCAGGACAGCAAATGCTCCTCCCCGAGTTCTCGAAAGCAACAGCTAATGCTTTGTTAATAATGAACCAGGGCAGCCAATTCCCTAAGTGCCCTTGGAATCACAGCATCAGGGTTCATTGATTCTGGAAATAATCTTTAATCAGGCCCAGATCTTGGTAAACAGCATGAAACCCTACCACTGCCCGAGTCTAGAGGGCCTTGGTGCTTAGATCTAGGAAGGAAGTTGGTGATCCAAGTGAATTTAAATCTGTACTGCATTATGTCTTAAGCACTATGAACAGGAAACAAATAAACAAAACAAAACGCAATGCCCTTGAAGGTGAGTTGAAAGGTGACATTAACAGGCAGAGAACTAGAGACTGAAACCTCAGGAACAATACCAGGACACTCTGGCAGAACAAGAGGAGAGAACAGACTGACACAATTATCTGAGCTTAGAATCTAACGGAAAAGATAAGAAAACATACATAAGCATGCGCCAGGAGGCAGAAAGTAGTTAATGCCAGGAGGCATGTGCCAAGCGAACATGAGTGTTCAAAAGAGGGATGGATCATATGCAACAGGAATTAGATTCAGGTCCCGCTGGGGCTTACTCAGCAACTGCAATCTGAACATCAGTAGGGAAGTAACATGGAGTATTAAGATGTGGATCCCGATTTCCCACTTTGGGAGAATCTGCATGACCAATGGTCCCATAACTCAAGCACAGCCACCACGCCAAGAGAATCTCTAGATTTGGAGTTTGTGGGTAGGAGGGGGAGGCGGGGAGACACAGAAAAGACTCTGGCAGGGGCAAGGGCAGGAGAAGAAAGGAAGGTAAATGAGTTGGAATGTCTGCTTTATGTAAAATAAACTATAACTCGATAAAGACAGAGCCCTTTCGGGAAAAAGACTCACACTGAGAAATGTGTCCATTTTATCTTGGATCAAGCCCACTCTCTGCCTCTCAATGGCTGGTGCAGGTGCCCTCTTCATCCCCTTCTGCTCATTGCCAACTGAAAGCTACCCTGAGAGCAACATGTCTAAGTCTCCCAAAGTTCCACACCTTGCCATCCCAGAACCACGGGGACAAGCTACAGACCTAGAGTTCAGGCATACTCAAGGTATGCCTGTGCTACACTGCACTGCTGCATCGGCCCCAGACATCCCCCCCCACCCGCCTCGCCCCTCCGTTGGTTAGCAAGCAGATACAAGCTTAGCTCCTGTACACATGTGCCTTTCCATGGGGGGAGGGGAGAGCGACCTTGAGCGTGCACACAGCCTGATGACTGCTACCCCAGCAAGGTGGACTGCAATGCCTTTTACGGCTTAGCCTCGGAAGTAGCCTGCTGCCTCTTCCACTCGATTCTACTGGCGATGTGGGACTAGTTCTGACTCGCTGTGGAATGGGACTCTGGGGGTATGAATGGCAGGAGGTGGAGCTCATCAGGGTCATCATCGTGGAGCTGGCTACCACATAATTCATTTTTTTAAAGCAGCCGGAGCAAAGAAGGGGAGGGGGAAAAAGAGAGAGGAAGGATGAGAAGAAAATATTTTGACAGCAAAAGCTAGGACGGGAGAGAAAAATACACCCAGTTTTCCCAAAAGACCACTTCTCAGGTCTACCGCTGCCTGGGCAGAACCTGCAGGCAAGCAGCCAATGGCGAGGAAGAACTGAGGACGCTCCTCCGGGTCCCGGGGAACAGAGTCACCCTCCCTCCCTCCTTGCCCACCCCACCTTTTCTCCATCACCGATGCAGCAGTTACCTGAGGATGGATCTGTGGCTTGTCGCACGTGGCCTCAAAGTCCAGCACTAAAAAGTAGTGATACCTCTGGGGAGGGAAGGACACCATTGCCGCCATGGATGCGCCAAAGCCGTGGGCCGCCAGCTTTCTGGTGGATATGGAGCAGAACTCCGGAACACCACAGGGAGAAAACAAGTGGGAGCCCAGCACTTTCCTTGCTCTTGAAAGTAAATATGAAGAAAATCGAGCTGCTCCAGTCTGTAAAGGTGCTAGCATTGAACATCCAGAAGCATCTAAAACTTAGGGGAGGAGAGTTAAAAAACAAACAAAAACAAAACAAAAACACATATACAAAAAACCAAATAACAACAAAAACAAAACAAAACAGAGAGCCTGGGTTACTCCCTCCCACGGTGGCCCTGTCCACACAGTCTTCAGGAGCAATCACACAACTTGAAGCACTGCCGCTCTCTGGGGCCCCCTTCTGTAAATCACAGGATCATGACTGAAGTTCAGGACCCTAATACTGGCACCTGCAGCATGATTACGGCCCCAGATCATTCTCTGAACAACATGCAACTGGCCTTCACCTCTCAGTGCAGCTTTACAGTTCAAAAGGGAGGAGAGGGGGAAATGCTGTGGCCACTTCTCAGGTGGCAACAGTTAAGTGTCAAGCGTAGCATGAGGTGACCCAGTTAGACAATCAATCCTGGGAGCTGAGTCCACCGGGACTGGCCACGGGAAATGCCCTTGGCTCTGTGAGGAGCCATTTGCCGCCAGGCATTCCTATCAGAACCTTGACATCGCCCTGTTCCCCCCCCCCCAACCATGACACCGAACCAAGCCAATCAGGAGGGAGTTGGCTGCGGGTAGTGGGGTGATTCCCCAACCCCCATGCAGTGAGTGGCGCCCTGGGGGAATGAGCAACCTCTGAGGGCACAGCTGGCCACAGCCTGAGGCTGTCCCATTTGCCGCCTTTGACTCCCTCTCCACAGAGGCCCTGGACGGGTGGGGGACTTTTTAAATAGGGAAGGAAAAGAGAAAACCCAGATGTGGCAGTAATGGGAGCAGTGCTGAAGTCTAGTAAAGTTTCTGAGAGAACATGTGCGCAAAAAGAGGGAACGGTTAGCCACTTTTCCTCTAACAGTTCTCCCTTTAAATTTGCAGAATGTCTGCTCCTCAGAGGGCTAACGAAATAATAAAATCAAAGTCTACAGTTTTATTCACAAATAACTTCAGCTTCCTAAAACTATACAGGAACAAAGCAGAAATTTTGCATTTTCCCCCTTTTATACACAACACTCAAATTTCCCTCAACTTTAATGGTCAAATTCAAACAAGAAGTCTGTGCTGCAAACCAGAAATAGCATGGGATGTGCTCTCCAAAGCCCCATTGTGACAGAGCCGAGAGCTTGCTTCTGAAGGGCTCCTTGCCCAACAGCAAGGAGATCACTCTTACCTGACTTGGGCAAGAGTTAAGATCGCCCCTTCCCAGCTCCTCATGGACTCACGAGTGAACAGCAAGAGGCTACTCTGTCCCTAGAAACGAGCGCACCAAGGGAGAAAAGACAGGGCTCCCTAATCCGGTGAAGAGTTACAGTCTCAAACACTCACAGCCTTTGGTTTGGTTTCTTTGAGAAGCTAGCTTTAGGAGCCCTGGTGCAGCAGTGGGTTAAGCACTGGGCTGCTCCCCTCAAAGTTGGCACTTCAGACCTACCAGCTGCTCCGTGGGAGACATGTGCGTATCCGCTCTCACAAGGACATGCAATCCCAGAAACCCCAAGGAGCAGCTCTTCTCTGTGCAGTGGGTACAGGGAAATTTTGTGGGTATGTAGTAATGTTAAGACTCACAAGTACTTAGTTTTTCATAGATCTTACACAAGGATAGCAATTGGTTTTCCCACTGTTTCATAACCTCTCCAAAAATGCAAAGAAATTCCTCAGCCCTGGGCAGGCAAAGGATGGCTTGAATTTCACAGTGGTATCCCTTCCCTTGGAAAGGCAGAGTGCCAACATCCCTTTCAAAGCCTGAATCCAAACTAGCTCTTCAGCCCACCCACTCCTAAACAGCCGTGGGAGCCTTGATGAGTGGGAGGCCCCAGGCTTCCCAAATTCCTCATTCTAGTGAGTCCTCAAAGGGTCTGGAAATCCTCCTCTAACTTCTTGCATCGCACTACACATAAGGCTATTGGATGTACACATGTACACAGTAGCTATCGTCAGCCAAGCCCCATTCACCTAATATGGGAGTTCCCAGGTTGGCATCCTGGCTTTTATTAGCCATGGCACTTTGGGCAAGCACCATTTCTCAATTCCTCACCTATAAATGACAATCATGATTGTACCCACTCTTTGATAATGACATGACACGTGACAAGCACTCCGAGCAGTGTCCGGCACTGCGCATTAAGTATTGGCTTGCTATCATCGGCTAAGCCCATCTAGCCAAGCCCGGATCCCATGCTCTGGGCCTACACGTCCAATCAATTCACCAAGCAGTCTCAGAGCATTCCTAGACTCCGCTGGGCCTCCCTGACAGCATGCTTATACTCTATCCTATCACCTCCGTGGAGACCACCTTCATGACCACAGGTCCCACTGCATGCCTCACTCACGTCACGTTCACCCACATCCAAGTCTCTCCTCTACAAGTCTCGAGTTAGAAGATAAGGCCTCCACATGCCAGCCACTGGATTCTAGTTCAGCTCAATTGTTACTAAACAATTCAAACCTAAAGCTCTCATGAGCAAGACAAGTGTCTACTTACCAGTTGCGGGGAACAAGAAAGGGAAGGGGCAGGCTAAGCAGAGGAAGGCGGGCACCCATGTGGCAGGCATGTGGGAACCCGAGTGGGAGTGAGAGGAAACCCCTATAGGGGCAGCCTGGCGTGGGAAAAGGCACCCCTGGGAGAAAAGAGCTGGAGCACTGGTAGGAAATCAGTTACATGCAAAGGATTGATCAAAGTAGTATATATATTTTTTTAAAAAGAGAAAAAGAGGTGCTCGCTTTGGTAACATATACTAAAATTGGAACGATACAGAGAAGATTAGCATGGCCCCTGCACAAGGATGACACGTGAATTCATGAAGCGTCCATATTAAAAAAAAAAAAGGTACGTTAAAAACAAACAGACAAAAAACAATAGGAACTGGGTTTCTCAATGTCAAGGAAAAGGGCTAATTTACAAAAAGGGAGAAAATTAGAATGATTTCCATGTTGTTGGATTGGAATTGGAGGTGACAATAATGTGAACTCTTGGTTTCTATTATAAATAAGCTACAGAAATGTAGATGTAAATATGGGTATAAAATATCATGTACATATATTTAGACACAACTCTGAATAAATACAAACATGCATGGACTCTGGCATCCTAAACAATCTTCTTCACGAAGAAGAACCAGGGCTCCTAAGCAAAGGGGCTCATTCCACTGTGGTGGCAGGGAAAGTACGAAAGGAGCCGGGAACCTCGCGTGCCAGAGAGCAGGGAAGCACTCAGAGAATGATGGGAATGTGTCAAAAGGACCCCTGAGCAATTTGAACATCGAGATGATTGTTATGGGCTATTATGCAGTGAATAAAAGGAAACCACAAGTCCATCAGAAGGCTGAGTAAAGAACAAAACTCAAGTGCGATGAAGGATAGCTACATAGTTTCCAAGGATCAGATATCACCTTAATCGTATCATCAAAATGAACATCAGCAACAATGATGGAATGACTCCAAAAGCATGTACCACCCGAGAGGACGCATAGAGCCAGACAAAGCATCGTTTCTGTGATAATCCTACCAGACACCCATAATCTGAACCGAACCATGAGAAAACACCAGACAAATTCCAACTGAGGGACAGGTCAACAATGCGCCATCTTCAAAAGCATCCAGGTCACGTACTCCAGAACACTTGCTGAGGTAAGTCAAAGGAGACTGCTGTCATCAAGTGCTGTCCAGTCCATGTCAGCACAGAGTGAGCAGTGACGTGGCAGAACTGCTCCGCGGCGTTCCTAGGCTGGAATCTTTACTGGAGCAGACCGCCAAGTCTTTCTCCTGTGGGTGGATGGATGGGTTCAAACAACCAACCTTTTGTTAAGCGCCTAGCACTTAAAATCATTACACAAGCAGTGCTCCTTAAAAGGACACTCAAGACACTTAGTAACAAAATGAATCCTTCCCCTCAGATAAGCAGCAAGACCTGAATGGGATTTAAGGATTAGATGGAGATACAGTTAATCTCCTGCTTTTCTATGGTCCTTCTGTGGTTATGTAGGAAAATGCTTTGGTTTGGAGTAAATACAGGCAAAATATTCGGAGGTGATGGTACATTAGGTTGGCAACTTAACTCTCAAATAGTTAGGGGTGGGGCAAATCTTTGAACTGGACTTCCAGCTTTCAGATAAACTGAACTGTTTCAAACCTTTAAAAAGAGCCCTCACAGTCCCTCTCAGCCCAAGAACTCTACCCTATCCAGCTAAGTAGCCAACAAAGGCGCCCCACACAGTGCCCCTCTGAACAGGCACTCCTGACCACCACCGGCCTTCTTGGAGAACACTTCCTACAGAAGCTCCCCAGTTGCCCCGTGACTCACTACAATTCCCCTTTCCTACTGCTAACTTTTTACT
The DNA here is from genome assembly GCF_050624435.1 of Tenrec ecaudatus. Lineage (NCBI taxonomy): Eukaryota > Metazoa > Chordata > Mammalia > Afrosoricida > Tenrecidae > Tenrec > Tenrec ecaudatus. The sequence goes on from NC_134530.1 coordinate 69,293,965, forward strand.
TTCGTGCTTGTTTGCAGAATAGAAATCTGTAACATCAATTGGGGTTTTTCAGTAGCTAGTCGAGGGGCAGAACTCAACAGACACAGTTGGGGAATCGTCGCAGTTCTGCAGAGATGGTTTCAGGACAGACTTCTGGCTTTTCATTCCCCAGGGCTCAATGCCCAGCCAGGGCACCTCAGCACAGCTAGCACCTGTCTGTCCTGGGAGGCTTCCGTTTGGCTATGATGCGCAACACTTCCAGACTAAGACAGACTAGGAAGAGCTGTTGATCTACTCCCAAAAAGTCAGCTGTGGAAAATCCCAAGATCACGAGGGCCACCCCAAGTCGGGGGCCGGCTCCACAGCAGCTGACAGAAACATCTTTCATCAAAGACCAAGATTTATGTACATTTCTCCGCCGACATCTTTTCCCGTCTCTTAGCAAAATAAAGGTATTAAGGAGTCTGTGCCAAGGTAGAAAATGAATTATTCCCACTACAAAATGAAGGGGCAAGCCCCCCAGTAAGGTCAGGGGAGGTGTAGAGAGGGCCTGCCGCAGTGTCAGCCAACTGGGAGAAACACGCCTGAGCCACAGCCCCTGGAGGGCGGGCTCTGTGCAGAGTATTTACACAAAAGACAGCAATGCTCCGCTGCAGCCATTACTGTCTGTCAGGTAAATAACGCATGTGCCAAAACACACATTTAATGAGGGAAATAATATGCCTTTATAAAAAGACTCAATCTGTATTTACCTGAGAGACCAAAGAAGCACCAAATCACCAGATTAGTGGAACCACAGAGGAGTCATTCTGGTGTCTTGGGTAAATAGACATTTTATAGCCTTCCATTACTGATGGTTGGGGGTGGGCAGGGAAGGCAGAGGGAGGGGGCCATCCTTTACTGTTCACATGCACAGGCTAGGGGAACCTGGGGGATGGGAAAACAGGATAAGCCCATCATGAAAAGATATGGTCTATCCCCACCTCACCTTCCTCAACCGCATATACTTTGAATCTCTGAGGGGGGGATTGTGGGTCTGTACCGTCCCTGGATCCAGTCCATCCACGAAAAGCCAGCCCGGGTAAAACAGGGCACAGGGAAACATGAAGGCACCACAAGCAGGTTCTGAGTCTAACCGACTGGAAACACCTGGGGCCTGTACAGCTGCAGTGTCCTCAGCTCCTCGTCCCAGGCCAAGTCCCTATTCCAGGCTGCCCTACCACATCACGAGTCCAAGGCACAGAAGCAACAACAAAAAACATAGTAACACCTGTCTGGAACTTGCTCAGTCATAGGCTTTATCTTAGGCACCTTAAAAATAGCCTGGGAGATATAAAAACAAACCCCATGCCTTCAAAAGGCATAATCTTCAATCTCACGAATGCATTCTTTCTGCCAGAGCCTCTCTGTGAAAATCCCAGAGTCAAAGATAGAAACCTCAGAAGGGGCAGAGCGTGGAGCCAAGGCAGAGGAACGGCAGAAAGAGCGAAGGCTCACATAACAAGGCAGTGTAAAACCAGCACCCAGGGTTCCCAACTCTCAGGCTGGGGCCTTGGCCCACTCTTCCTACCAAGGAGCGGGCCTCACCACTCAGCCCCTATGCTCTCTGCAATCTCAAAAGAGAAGCCAGGGACTGGGCCTCTGCTGAAGACCAGAGTCCTCTTCTGCAGACATGGCGTCTTGATGGCCCCCCATGGAACGGAAGCAGGAACTCTTAACACTGGGTCCTCACCCCAACCAAGCACTCTTCTCTCTACACTTGTTACTGCCTGGTCTGGGCTATTGCTTCTACGGCTGGGCTAGGCAGAGCATCCTCTACACCACAGAAGCAACTGCAGATCGCAGACTACCAGCAGGCTGAAGTCTCTAAGGACCTCCAGGACACCAAATTCTGAACTTCACAACTGTAGGCTATAGCAGGCCCGGCTCTCCCCTTCAACTGGCCACTCTCGGAAGCTCAAGGCAGAACATACACGGAAGCTACCCAGGTTTGCAAGCTGCAAGCAGTGCACCGCACAGTGAGCAAACTTCTCTCTGGACCAAAGCTAGGAGACATCCCTGCACAGGTCTGCGAATGAGCTGCAACTTCATCACACACTATAGTGGGCGAAGGCTTATATCCTAACATATCATAACAGGCACAGCATCGGGCTCGCATCCCTCCAGGCACCTCCTCCCCTCCCACACTTGTGGACCAGCTTTGATCCTAGAGAAGTACCCGGAACTTCCCAAGCACTTCCTGTCTCCCTCCTTTCAAGGTGGAGAACAGGCATAGAAGCAGAGACTCAAAGAACCTAGTTGTTAAAATACTGGTATTGGACAACCTGGTCCAAAACCTGACTGCACTATGCAGTCTCTGTAATGAGTAATAGACATCTACCTCGAGGGTTAGACAATTCAGTCATATGATGGAGACAAAGAGCTTTGCACAATGCCAAGTACATCGTAAGCACGCGATAAACGAAAGCCCTTGTTAATAAATGAGGAAAAGTCAAGTAAAGCTCAAGTTTCTGAGAATCTACTATAAGCCAAGTCCTCGTTTGGGGATGTCAAATTTCATCACATTTATCCTTCCCAACTATCAAACAACATGGTTAACAGTATTCTCACATGAAGAAACAAACGAAGGCTCGGAGGCTCTTGGCTCCAGGGCCCTGCTCTCCTGCGCCGTAAGGCCCACAACTTCCCCACCTGACTGATACCCCCATCAGCCACAGGGCTAGCAGCAGATGTCCACTGCAGTGTTTCTCTGGAGGTAGTGCGACTTTAACTAAAAGTCCCGCAACTGTAAGCAATCATTAGGTTTCTCCAAATCATCCAAATGTTTCCATACTCGCCTTTTCAATCTTAAAAAGGACAATAAATCGCACCCCCGGTCACAGAAAGAAAGGAGCCACAGGGAGGGTTGACCTGGAGCAACATGACTACAGGCCAAGGAACTCTAAGATTCTGGTCAAATACAATTCAGAAGGGGCGAATCTTCCCATCTGACTGGGTGGGGGGCCTAGGACGAGGCAGGGTGACAGCCAGCTCCTGGCCAGGTCTCTGGATGGGGCAGTTCCCTTTACAAATCTGGACCTTGGCAAACGCTACTCTGTTGTAGAATCGACTCCCCACCCCCACCCCTCTTTTTTTTAACCAAGCAAATTCTTGCTCCTTCAAAACCTAGCTCATCTCTTTTTAGTAGCTTTCTCTGGCACCCCCTCATAAAGTTAATTGCTTAAGTGTGTTCCGGCAGCACATTTTATTCCAATTTTAACTTTTATCTCATCAGATTGTAAGATGTTAGATATCTGTATCTCCTACTACCCATAATTTACAAGGGTGCGTGGGGAGGAGAGAAGGTAGCAGGTAGAAGGTAGAGGGTACCCATGTATAACAAAGGGTACTTGACATTTTTTTTGACTTGTCAGACCCTTGAACTTGGAAATTTCAAATAACATTCAAAAAGCGCGTGAGATTTGTCTTATTATCTAAATAGTACATGAGTTTTGAAAGTCTGAGAAACCTGAGCTGAACATGGATTCCTTAGGGTAAGGACCATGTTTTATTCATCTTCTGTACCCCCAGCCAGCACCCAGCACAAGGCCAGGCACAGCGTCAATGTGAGTAAATGTTTGCTGAATGAATTAGTATGCCTGAAGTCATGGTGCTAAGTGCTAGGAGATCAGAACAGTCCAAAACAGAGCAGGGCTCTAAACACCAAGCTAAGCTTCTTTCTCTCTCTCTCTCCTCTCTCTCCTCTCCTCTCCTCTCCCAGCCCACACCATCCTGTCCTCCCCAGTTTAGAAAGAGAGAGAATTACTTTGGTGGTAGAATACTATTAAAAGGATTAATTTAGGGACCGGTGTTTGGACTGTCACATCCAATCACTACCCACAGATCTACAGCTTCCCAAATCAGGCGCATGCAAAGAGGAATCAATTGCGAGGACACAGAGGGTCTGAACAGGCATACTAATGGCCTCCTGAGGTGCCAGCGGCCAGCTCTGACACTCCCATAAATTATCTGCCTTTTGATTTTACCTGTAGCTGTGGGGCACAAGGCACAATTTTGAACATATCAAAGCAATCCCTCGTAACCTGAGGCTCCCCCAGGAATGTCACCAAAGGAGGGCGGGCTAAAAACAATGACCCAAAGGGAATCTGCTTTCCAAACAGGCCTGGTCTGAACACTCATCCATCAAAACCCAACAGGACCCAGCGGATAAAGTGAGAACCCAATGGAGCCTAGCACTCTGGACCAGGCTTGCGTCAGGCTGCATGCCATTCTGCAATGACTATTCATCTCTCGCTCAAGGGAAGAGAAATCACAGCAATAAACCAACACAATTTCATCTGGAAGCAAACCTGCCCCAGCTCTGACGGTGCCTCACAGCATGGCCTCGGGCAGCTGACCTCACCTGATGGGGCCTCAGTTTACTCACATGGGTAGCGGGGACAATAATGCTGGAGGCTGACCGCCTGACCTACTTCCCAGTGCGGTGGGTCAAAGCATCGAACACCTTCTGTAAGATGCAGAACCACAATGAGGCCAACGTGAAAGAATCAACCCACACAAACAAGGAGGAATGGATTGTCACACTGGTGAATTTCCACCAGACAAGCGGCTCACTCGGTTCCTTCACTGACGGTACTGGGGCTCGGCTCCACCCCGAAGGAGGTTCTAGGATTCTGGATGGGACTCCTGTGGATTTGAAAATTTCCCATTAGGAAGAGAAGTGCCTTACTTTCAACTAGGACTTCCTCCGGACTGCTGACTACAGAACTGCCCAGGAGCTATGTTTGCAGCAAATGGCCACAATCACAACCCTGAAGAGCCCAAACAAACTGATCCACCACTCCGATCACCCCGACAACGACCACTTCAGAGAAAAAAAAGTGTTCTGTAAACTACGGTGAGTAATAAGAGCTATCAAGATACTGTCCTAACCTTATATACATTGTCTCATGAAACCCTAACCAATTCCAAGATGTAAGTTCCATTATTGTCATTTTACAGGCGAGGGAAGCAAAATTTTGGTAAGTCACTTGACTCAGAGAGGTGGTGTAAGTACTGCTATCAAAACCTATAGGCAAGGCCAGACTCCTGGGGCTTGCGAGAGGCCCGGCTCAGGACTTTCAGCGCTATTGTGTTCAATGAACTCCCAACGAACACTCTGGTCCCTGTGCCTGACATGCACCACCATATCAGAACTGGGCGCGTTCTCAAAACCAGGAAAAGGCCATCAGTCTGCTGCAAGCAAGGAAAGGAGAAACTGCGTGGAGCACAAACAAGCTAAGGGTACCTCACTGGAAAGCTTAAGAAGCAGGCCTTCCTCCATGTGCATATTCAATAAGTTCAGGTTAAATGACATTAACGTATGAGTCCTTAGACCAATATTCTTCCAGGGCTCCATCTAGTCCACAATTCCTTCAATAAAAATAGTTCCCAACCTCCTTTATTTGATTCTATAGCAATTTCCTCTTCCTATATCTTTGTCGGCTGGTGGAATACAAACAATCTCCAATAAATATTTTTATACATATCCTTTAAGCTCCAACAGATGATCAAGAAATTAGTAAAGAGAATCAGTATATACTTTTTCCCAAAGGTTTGGCTATACTCAATTTTGAAGGGTCAAAATACTGCTACAAAAGGGGAAATCTAAGGTGCTGTCTACGTAACTGCCACAGCCTCCTGAGTCTCTCTGTCTTCACTCTCATCCAAACCAGCCCCCTCCCTGCTGGAGCACCTGCTCTGGACATGTTATCATGTCCCTGGAAAAGGATGTCACGCTTGGTAACGTAGAGGGCCAGTGAAGGAGAGGAAGACCCTCCAGAAGACGGATGGGCCCAGCGCCTAACACATGGCTCACACACACAATGTGAGCAGGACGCAGAGCTGGGCCATGCCTCACTCTGCTGGGTCTAGGATGGGACCAGTTCAGTGGCACCTCACAACAGCAGCAGCTCCTGTGGGAAGGCCTGATGATGCTGGGGGTTGGCAGGGTGACGATTCAAACCTGCCAACTGCTCTGCAGGAGAAAGATGAATCTACCTGTTTCTGTCGAGATTTACCGTCTTGGAAATCCTAGGTAGAGTCACTAAGAGTCGGAATCGATGCAACAGTATTGGGTGTCAGTGTGGCTACTTTAATACTGTAACAGTAGAGTTGAGTTGAAAAATCTCAACAGTGACCCACAAAGTCTAAATATTTACTCTCAGCCCTTCGCAGAGACAGTCCGCCAACTCCTGGTGCAATCCACCATCCAATCCTGCCCCACTCAGTCTAAACTTACAAAGGGCCCAGCCTCCGCTTTGTCGGCCGGTCTCACCATACTCTGTTCCCTGCCCATTAAACTCTGTTTCAACCACAATAAACTTCAGTTTCTCACACTTAACAAGGCTCTCTCCGTATTTCACCCCTCATCTCTTGATTTAATTCCAAGTCGTTCCTCTGAAAAGGCCTCCTCGAGGCCACAAATCTAAGTTAGGGCCCTTTCTAAGTACTCCTCCAGCACCTACATCTCCCTCAGCATACAGCACTCTCTGGGTGCATGATAACTGCCATTTCATTCCACCTGCCCCAAGAGGCTATCTGCTCTTTGGTGTCAGGGACAGCATCCATCTTGTTCACCACTGTAACCTCAGCACCCAGCAAAGTGCTGGCCCTTAGGAGACTCCTTGTTAAGTATTTATTGAACAAATGGTCTCAGTGTCCCTAGATATCAATCACAGAAACCACCCTTTTAGACAACTCCTGATCCTTGCAAAATGGAGCTAAAGTGAGATTAACCATTCACCCAAAGCCTTGATCGAATGCATCCAAAGCCAAACGAGCCAGTTTTTGCTTATAATTTTACGGTGTGGATTTCTGAAGAGAAAGGACTGAGCTGACTCTATGCTGTCATCCGAAACCTCGAGCCAGTGCTTGTGAGATGGTGATAAAGCTATGTCAGAAGTCAAAGGTTTGTATCCCTCCAAGTCCTACTACTTGACAGGCACACCTTGGTGTTATTTGGGGTTCAAGGCACACCTTGGTGATATTTCGGGTTCAGTTCCACACTACCACAATAAAGTGAGTGGTGCAATAGAGCAAGGCATACATGATCTGGTTGCTCAGTAGATCTAAGTTATGTTCACACTGTACTGTAGTCTATTAAGTGTGCAATCGCATTATGACATTCACTCACTCCCACAGAGTCAATGCAGACACCTAGTGACACTAGAGGGCAGGGTAAATGTCCCCTGTGAGTTAGTTTCAAGACTGTAACTCTTTACAGGAGTAGAAAATCCCATCTTTCTCCCGTGCAGTGGCTGGTGGCTTTGCAGTCAGCGGCCCTACATGCAACCAGGACGCCACTAGGACATCCCAATAGCATATTTAAAGGGTTCAAAACACTGAGGATAGCCCAAAGGAGACGCAGACGCCCAGTGAGCACATGCTATTGGAAAAAGTGGCATGTACAGATTTGCTCAATGCAGAGCAGCCTCAAACCTTCCATTTACAAGAAAATGTTAACATCCATGTGGTGCGGTAAAACAAAATTTATGAGGCCTGCCTGTCTACATGATAGATAGGTGCCAACAGGCTTTGAGTAGACATACCCTGGCTTTCTCAGAAGGAGCGGCATGGACAGTCCGCACTTGTTCCCTAGCCCCCACCCACAGAGCCCCAAATCAAGAAGTAAAAAAGTCGAGTGACATTTGACCATGCAACAGGATTCTCACCTCTCCTCACTTCAAAGATGCCCAGGCTGGCAGCAGGGGATGCTGAATGTTCTGTGAGAGCCGGGAAGCCCCAATGCTGTGGATAAATACAGATGTCTGCAACAATTCTATTTCCACATCAAGAATCAAATCCCCAAAGGGCTACTGTTCGGAGCTATTTAAGGACCACACTGTGCCTCAACCTCCTAAACCCAAACCACCCAGGACTGTAGCTCTCCAGATAAGGGCAGGGTGTGTGTGCCCCTATAGGGCTTTCAAAAGCTACTTGTGCTGTATGTTTTTGGAATGATGCATCTTGGGTTCTCCGGTAGTTTATGTTCCTTCCCAAGAAGGTTGATCGCCAAGAAACATTATTCACATTCTCTGTGCTTGCACTGACAAAGGTGCCCATGAAAGATAATCCCAACCCTTAGTTAAGTAGGGGGCACTGGTAAGGCAGACAGACAGTATTCAAAAGCCAAGGAAGCAGGGATGGAAATCAGGGTTGGTGGAGAGGGGTTGGTTCACAAACTGACAGGTCATATTATAAATGGCCACACAGCCCAGGGAATAATTCCAGGATTCCTCCGAGTCTGCCTCAAGTTCTGTGACGGTCAAGGCAACCGGACTTCTAAACAAGCCATCAACAAGCATCTGCTCTACTCGGTGCAAAATGCAGATCTTCCAAGAGGCTAGATGCTACAGAGGTGGGACCTTGCAGGCTAGCAAGGCCCTTTACACAAACATCTAGGATTGGAAGCAATCTATACCTGTCTACCACTTAACTCATTCAAGGCTTTAGTCTCCTGGGATCCTCTAGGAAAATGTCACTAGCTGAACCTACCACAAAGAATGCCTTTTCAAAATGAAAATGGAACCTAAGCACTTTAATTTGGAAATTTTGAGTTGGAGAGAGAACTCTCAGTCAAGCTCTATGACCTAGCTAGCCAATTATTTACAGGATCTTTGGGCAGGAATTGTTAATGAGTTTTTAATTTGGAGTGCTTAAGTTGCCAAAGTGCTCTGAGCTCCAGTGAAGCACCACAGAATCCATAAAGGAAACCTTATCAATCACTTCTCGGCAGTTCCCTTCCCCCACCCCACCCCCCACCTCTCTGAGGAAAATCAGCCAAGTGGGTTTCTAACCAAGATAGCAGACACACACATTAGGGGAGTCACACTCCAAGTCCCTGTTTATAAATTGGCTTTTAAATAGGGCACTCAGGTATAATATACTAAAGCTCTACTCAAACGCCCACTAAAACAAGGAGTGCTTGTATGATAAAGTCAGAATAAAGCAGAATTTGATGAAGCCAATTTCTAGTAGACACTACAATCAGGAATCATTCAGCCAATCACTACCTACTATATAGTTCAAATAGAGTCTAGTCTTTAGCCAATAAGATTTGTGTTTAGCTGCCCTTCAGCTGGGAGACTGATGAAATGTCTGACAAGAGTAAATGCCATGGAACTGGCCAGAGACCTCTCGCAGAGGCCAGGATGGGCACTATCAGTTTGCAAAGTCCAGCCCTACGGACAGAATTCAAACCACAAAGAGCGGCCCTCCTTCAGCAGCTTCCCTATCAACCAGGAGCAATTCCATTTTGCAAGAACTCAGTCAGACCCCAAAATAAATCCCTGCTTTTCTTTTTTTTAGAGCACACCTGTTGCTGGGCCCTTTGCAAGAAAGACAAACAGAAAGCTAACCACATGAAGGCCCTCGTCACTCCTACCATCATCACTACCACCACCCTTAACACGGGAAGCTGCTCACATGGTGTGTCTGTGTGTTGGGGAGCAAGAAGGGTTGTTTGTTTGTTTTAACTATTAATCTCCTTGTCGTCTATCTCGGGCCCAAACCCTTGTCATCTCAGGTGAGCATCAGCTTCCTTATGCATCTCGCCTAGTCTGTCTTAAAGAGGCCAGCCCGCTCCCTCCCCATTCGAACGTGATCGGTAGGTCCAGCATGCATTCCGGGTGAGCTCGTAAGCCAGCACCCCAGGCTACACAAACTGTGCGCGCCGCGACCCTCACCCCGCATGCATTAACCAAGGCCCAGTCTGGGGGCCTCTCCGCATCACCCACCCCGGGGTGTTGCCCCCAACTCGGGCCCATCCAAGTCCAGGGGAGCGTAATGGGAGGGGCAGGGGGCCAGGAGACCAGCCCTCCTTCCCAGGGCCGCCCCCGTCCCCCATCAGCTGCGGGAGAGGCTGTCGCCATGGCAACGCCCCCTCCTTGGGGCCAGCGCCGCAGGCTCCCTTCAGGTGCAGGCCCCGACGTCTCCCCGGGCCTCGGCAGGCGCTCGGGGAAGTTTACGGCGACGGGCGCGGCCCGCGCCGACTGCGGCGCTGGCCAGGCCAACGCGGGACCAGCTCCGCCCGCGCCCCACCGCCCGTCCTCGGCCGCCTCGACAGCAGCAGCCAGCACCACGAGTCCACAACACACCGACTCACCTCTGCGCACTCTGACCCCGACCGACGCGGCGGACGGGCGGCCTCGGTGGCCAACCGCGGAGCGCGCCGCCGGGCCCCTCGACCAATGGGCTGCGAGGGGGCGGGGCTTCTTCTCCCCGAACGCTCGCTCTCCCGCCGACATGCGCGCTAAGGTGTGTCAAGATGGTGGCTCCCGGCGGCTGGCCTTATGGGACTTGTAGTTCTGAGGTAGAAAGTGCTCAAAGGCGATTGAACGGAGGGTTTGTTTGGGGTTTTTTTTCCAGTCAAAATTTTCTAAGATTTAGAGATGGCAGATTGAATCAACTGGGAAATAAATTTACAAATTTATAGCATGTCTAAGACAGGAATTAAAGACAGGAACTTCCTTTAAAAAAAAAAACATTTTTCCCCCTAAGGCCTAGAACAACCTAACCCATCCACCTCCCTTTCAACGGCCTGCTAGTATGCTCGTAAAGTGACGTGTAACAATCAGACGATGACATCTTTTCATGATTCGGTCTTTCCAGAAGGAATCGGCATCACTTACTAGATGTCTACGGATCCCTGGTGGCACAATGGTTAAGCGCTTGGCTGCTGACCAGGGGTGTGGGGTTGGAACCCGCCAGCCACACCGTATCTACTCCCAGAAAGGTTGTCAGCCGAGATCTGGGGGTGGTTCTACCCAGCCCCCTAGGTCCTAGGACTCGCAATCAGCTGACAGCACACAAGTATATGACCTGGGCCTGCGTGGTGGGCAAGCACGGAAAGGAGGGGTTCAGCCCACTGAAAATGCTCAGATGTCTGAAAGGCTTTTCTAAGGAGAGGGAATCAACCAGTTAGGACTGCTCCCGAGGAAGTTTCCGGGCATCAGCTGTGGGCAGTGTCCTTCACGGTTCAGTCAGAGATAAGAGAACTCTGTTCAAAGTCGGAGATGTTTTGCTTCATCTTGGTTATGATGGACAGGTATGGGTGCCACTGTTAGGAGCTTGGAAGCCCCAAAACAAAGCAAAAACAAACTCACTGCCATCAAGTCCTAACAACTCCAAAAGAGAAGGCAGAACCGCCCCAGGTTCTGAGATGGTTGACAGAATTAACTCATTAACAATCTCCCAGTAAGCCAGGACCCATCTTTGGGGACCAACTTCAGTTATGGAGTCCTTCTGTCTGTCACCTGCATTCATGCATAGTTTCACTTTACGTAATGATGTCGTTTCATTTCTGGGCTCTACCGCCTCGGTGAGATCTGACCTTCACCTAATGAAATTGGGAATGACTGGGTATGCCCATCCTAAGGAGCGTCATCCCTGATCCCACAGAATGGGTTAAGTGATTCTACTGTGTACCTGCAGTCTTTATCATGTCATTTTATAATTGTTGTTTATTTTCTTGTCATCTCTTTCCCAGGCTTCCTGGGAGGATGTAGAACACTTCCCTAGAATAGGCGCTGTTTTCCTATGTTCATACTGTGTCAGTAACGCCCCATTCATCACCGGATGGAAAACTGAAGGAAGGAACATCCGTAATGATAGAGCTCACCTAGCCCCCATGCAGTAAGTGGAGAAACATCTGCCAGTCTCCCTGGTTCCTGGAGACAATGGCATCCCCCTCTCGTCACGTAGACACTGACGGCGTCTGTTGCTGAGGTTTCAATGATTTTTTTAAAGACTTTTAAAAGGATTTGGGGATGGAGGGAGAACAAGAATAGCATAGACAATAAATAAATTGATAAATAGAAAATCTAGAGGTCTAGGGTAGCCTCTCAGACACCCTGTTTGGTGAATGGCAATGGATGTGGACAGATCCGACCTTCTCTGTCTTCCCCGTTGCCAAGAGGCAGTGACCAGACAAGCCTCCATAGTCCCTCCTTTTCGACCTAGTCTGACACCAACTGTCCCACTCTACACCTAGGCTGGGTTTGATTATTTGTTGCAATGGTCACACAGAACTCACAAACAATACTAACTAAGGGGACTTATTAGGGAAGTAAATAGGCTACTACAAGTCAGGGTGAGCAAACAGGAAGGATACAGCCATCTGTCTTTTCAGCCAGCAGCCAAGATTCTCTCCAGTTCTCAGCCTCTCAGCCTTGTGGTCCCTTGGCCTTTGCCTCCATGGGTCAGAAGTCCAGCCCACCTCTCGCTCTGTCTCACAATTCCTTAGTCTAGGGCCAGGTGAGGGGAAGGTACTCCATCTTCTTGGTGCTGCTCCTCCGAGTCTCCGTGCCACAGTCGCGGCGTCCTCTGCCATGTCAGAGAGAGATCTTGAACGTGCACTTCCGAGGTCCTTGGGTTTCTCTCCTCTCTGCTGCTGCTTCAAAGATGCCTCATCTGTGTATCAGGGTGGGGTGGGGATGGCAACAAACACTGATCAATTCCCTCTATTAGTGATACACATGCCCTATTTGCATAGTCCCACCCAATCATTTGGTGGAAGTTACAGAGAGTTGGGTAGAAGAGCCCTATAATTTCACTCCATCACCCCTAATGCTGTAATAATTAAGCGTTCAGTTGCTCACCAAAAGTTGGGTCAAATCCAGCTAGCAGTTGAGTGAAAGAAACCTCTAACATTCTGCTCCTGTAAAGAATACAGCCTAGAAAACTCTGAGGCCATTCTACTCTAGCACATGGGGTCACTATGAGTTGAAAGCTATTTGATGGTATCTCACAACAAGATAGTCTTTCGTCTCCAATTCAGCCACATCCCGTGTACTAGCCCAAGTATAGGCATAGCCAACCATCTTGGTCCTAGGAATGAAGTAAAGTAATATTATCTGGAATTGAAGGCTTATAGTAAGGCCTACCTCCAACATTCCCCATGGATTCTTCCATGTTCCTCTTGATCCCAGAAGGTATTTCTTCCTCCATGGTACCTAGAGTTCAACTGTACAGCTTCTAAACCATCATCAGACTCTAAGCCCTTTGACCAAGCAAAATACGTCCAAGTAACAGGATGACTGAGAAGCAAAATGAGAGCTCAGAGGGGAGCAAGATGGCACCCCAAGAGCACACATGGCAGAGAACAGCACAAAGGAGCCACTGCGAGGGATATCCTACACTTCCAGTCTGCAGGATTCTCAGCCTATGGACTTCCAAAGTAAGCCAGAGTCCCATAAGCCAGCGACAAGCAGTTGGATTCTCTGCTCCCACTTAACTGTAGCCCCGATCCAAGAAGAGTTAGTTCTGATAACACAGCCCTGCTTGAGATTCACCTTCATGAACTGTTCACTGAAGGTAAGGGTAGTGAAGAGAGCAGATGGTGCCAATTGGAATAGGGTCTGGGATCCTAAAGGTGTGTCTTCAAACAAGCAGTCATCTTGGTGAGAAGTCACCTAAATCCACATGGAAAAGGTACACCACTCTGTTTGATCCAAATGACAAACAAAATCCCCAAATGACGAAGTCTCAGAGCTTAAATTGTGGACACCCAATTTTTAGCAGGCTATGGAGGACAGTGGAATCCCCAAGTCCATTTGCAGAGCATCTGGTCAGATTAAGCCTCTGGCAGATCCCCTCTAGCCACAGGCGAGGGCTCCGACAGCTGTATTATCAGGCAGAGATTATTGTAAACCTGGTCATGGTGGATCGAACATGGTATAATTTGATACTTGGTCAGTGAACCTCCATCTTGACCCAGCCTGAATTTGTGCTAGGCTCAAGTATTTCTTGCTTGTTCCATGACCAAAATTTCTTCCCTAGTTTCTTAAATATTGGTGGTGGTCCTTTCTGTCTTACTCTTTATTTTTATCCTTTTTTATAGGATTATTTTCTTCTTGCCATTTTGTTTTTTATTGGTTCTGTTGGGTTTCCCTGTTTGTGAAGCCCAGGAGTAGATCCAGAGAGATAATAACTTATGTTAATGGTTTATCAAGGATGTAGAGAGGGAAGGAGAGGGGATTTGGGGAGCAAATAATGTGGGAGTGGGGAGGGAGCATAAAACTGATTGTGATGATGTGTATACAACTCATTTTTAAAATAATTTAACCATGGAAGTGTATGATATGTGAATGCTATATAAAACTACTGGAGGAAAACCTGGACCAGTGGTCACCATGGGGAAAGGGGAAAGAGTTATTGCATAAGGGCATTGGGTCAATGTCAGCGGCGGTGGAATCATTTGGAAAAGGATATCAATAATAATTGTACAACACAAAGAGCAAAATCAGTGACACTGAATTATACAAGTAGAAGTTGTAGAACTGGAGAGTGTTTTATTGTGTATATTTTTGCGGCAAAGAAAAAAATAGAACTACTTGAAGAACAATGAGTACAAGGAAGAAAAAATGTTCTAGAACTGAATTTAGTGACAATTTGTACAATTCTTCTTGATATGATTGAATTATTGAATTGTATGGCATGTTGAAGATATGCTAATAAAACTGTTGTAAGAAAAAAAAAAGATTCAACACTTGGGGCCTTGTACTGCCACATGACCTAGTAGCTTCACTTCCAGAAACCTCTGATTCTATTTTATGCTATCTGGTTCCCTGGAGAATGAAGCGTAAGCCAAAATTTATGTGCTAAGATTTAATTGATCAATATGATCCCAGGGTTTGTCTGTCAGTTTGTCGTAGAATGGTGACTTGTATGTTAGCGTGATGCTGGAAGCTATATCACCAGTATTTCAAATACCAACAGGGTCATTCAAGGTGAACAGAGCTTCCAGACTAAGAACAGACCACAAAAAGCAATAGACTGTCCACTTCAAAGGGTTGACCTCTGGCAATCTTATGAATAGCAGTGGAACATTGTCAGACACGATGCTGAAAGATGGACTAGGCGGTCCAATTATGAGGGACTAGCCACTGAAAACCTTCCGAAAAGCAGAAGAACATTGTCTGAGATCGGACCAGAACATGGAACCCTTCAAGTCAGAAGACACTCAAAAGATGACTGAAGAAGAGGTGCCTCTTCAAAGTAGTCAACCATAATGATGTGGCTGGAGTAAGGCTTTCAGACCTTTGTTTGCTGATGAGGCATGATGCAAATGAGAAGAAACAGCTGCAAACATCCAATAACCACAATTCAGAATTTACCAAGTGTGAATCTAGGAAAATAGAAGTCATCAAAACTGAAATGAAATGCATTAAGATCGATATTCTAAGCATTATTAGTGTGTTGAAATGGACTTGGACCTGCCATTTTGAATCAGACAATCATATGGTTTATGATACTGGGAGTGTCAGATTCGAGAAGAATGACATCACATTCATTGTCAGAAAGGACATTTCAAGATCTATTTTGAAGTGCAATTCTGTCTGTGATAGGTTATCCAAATGTCCACAAGGAAGTCAAGTTTATACAGTGATTATTCAAATTTACATACCAACCACTAAAGTTAGTGATAAAGACATTAAAGAATTCTATCAACTCCTTCAGCCTGGAAAGACTCAAACGTGCAATCAAAATGTTTGATAATTATTGGCAATAGGAATGTGAAAATTAGAAACAGAGGAAGGAGCAGTAGCTGGAAAATATGACCTTGATGATCGAAATGAAGCTGGAGATTGGTGATAGAAATGAAGCAATACTAACAACGTCTTCGTTGCAAATAGATTTTATCAACAATATAATCCTGACTCTGCCCAAGGACCTCAGCAGATGGAATGTACAGGAGTCAGATGGACTACATCTACAGGTAGAGGTGATGGAGAAAGCTCAGTCGTAATAGCCCCATCTAGGCCAGGGACCAGCTGTGGAACACATCACCCATTGCTCATATGTAACTTCAGGTTGAAATTCAAGAAAATCAAAATGGCCATGATATCCAAAATAATACCTTGAGTATACTCCACCTGACTGACGAAAATCTCAAGAACATATTTGACTTGCTGAACACGGATGAAAGAAGACCTGACGAACTATGGGAGGACATCAATAACATCGTGCACGACGAAAGTAAGAGGTCATTAAAAAGACAAGAAAGAAAAGATCAAAGTGCATGTCAGAAGAGACTCTGAAGCTTGCTCTTGATCATCGCGTGGCTGAAGGAAATGGAAGAAATAATGAAGTAAAACTACTGAACAGAACATTTCAAAGGGTAGTTCAAGAAGATAAAATATTGTAATGAAATGTGCAAAGACCTGGATTTTAAAGTCAAAAAGCAAGAACATGTTCAGCAGACCTCAAGCTGAAAGAACAGAAAAAAAAACAAATCAAGCTTTCAGTTTCAATTTGAAGGAATCTCTGAACAAAAGAATTGAAAGATCCAGGAGACACCAAAGGAAGACGCAAAGAATACAGAGTCACTCTACCAAAAAGAACCAGTAGCCATTCAACAAATTCAAGAAATAGCATATGATCAGGAACCAATGTAACTGAGGAAGTCCAAGCTGTAAGGAATTGATCCTTATTTTGAATTATGGTGTTGATAAAGAATATTGGAAGTAGCATGGACTTCCAGAACAAACACACCTGTATCTGTCCTGGAAGAAGTAAAGCCAGAATACTCCTTGGAAGAGAGGATGGACAGACTTCTTATGTGCTTTGGACATGTTGTGGAGAAGGCCATCATGTTTGGTGAAGAAGGCCATCGAAAAAGCAAAAGCTCTCCATGGGATGGATGGACTCAGAGAGACCCTGTGAACAACACAATGAAACACCTCAGACCCTGACCATCCTCACATCCACTGGCCCTGTTGAGCCCATTGTTGCAGCCACTGTGTCAATCCATCTTGTCAAGGGTTTTCCTCTTTTGTTTGCTGCCCTGGTACTTTACCAAATGTCATGACTGTTTTTTCAGGGACTGGTCTCTTCAGGTACCATGTTCAATTTACAAAAGATGAAATCCAAGCATCCTTGCTTCCAAGGAGCATGCTGGTTGTACTTCTTTCAAGACAGGTGCGTTTGTTCTTTGGGCAATCCATGATGGTACTTTCAATATTCTTTGCCAGTACCTTACTTCAAATGCATGGATTCTTCTCCTTATTCAATGTTCACTTTTCACATGCATGTGAGGTGATAGAAAGTATCATGGCTGGGGTCAGTGTATCTTAATCCTTAAAGTAACATTCTTGTTATTCAACACCTTAAGGAGATTTTATGCAGATTTACCCCATGCAAGGCATCATTTGATCTCCTGATTGCTGCTTCCATGAGCATGGATTGTGGATCCAAGCAAGATAAAATCCTAAACAACTTCAATCTTGTCTGTTTATCATGATACTGTCTGTTGCTCCAGCTGGGAGGGTTTTTGTTTTCTTTGATTTATATTCCATCCTGAAGGCTCTAATCTTTTATCTTCATCAACAAGTGCTGGAGGTCCTCCTCACTTTGGGGCAGCAAGGTGAAGTTATTGGCATATCACAGGTTGTTAAGAAGCCTTCCTCTACTCCTGATGCCTCATTCTTCTTCATATAATCTAGATTCTCTGGTTATTTGCTCAACAAGATTGGATAAGTATAGTGAGAGGATACAAGCTGATTCTAAACCGGGCTTTATTTCCTTGTTCTTTTCCAACAACTGCCTCTTCATCCAGGTACAGGTTCGGCATAAGCACAAAGGAGTACTTGGAATTATGGAATTTTTCTCAATAGTTGGTATGAGGGGTCACGAGGGTGACCAAGGGGTCAAATAGAAAGTAAATATGTAGAAAATAATGATGGCAACATATGTACAAATGTGCTCGATACAATTGATGTATGAGCTGTACAAGCCCCCAATAAAATGATCTTAAAAAATAGTTGGTATGATCCTCACAGTTAAATGCCTTTGCTTAATTGATCAAACAGTTTTTCCTGGTATTCCCTGATCTATCTGACATCAGCAATGATATACCTTCTTCCAAGTCCTCTTTGAAATATGGCTTGAATTTCTGTTAGCCCTTTGTCAATGTTGAATGATCTTCAGGGAAATTTTACTTGCATGTGATAATATTTGTCTTGTTGGATAATTTCAGCATTCTGTGGTGTCGTCTTTCTTTGGGATAGGTAAAACTATGGATCTCTCCCAGTCAGTTGGCCATGTACGTATCTTCCAAATTCCATGGCATGGATGAGTGATTGCTACCAGTACATCATCGGAAACATTTCTGAAAATTTTCAATGTTTGTCCAATCAGTTATTGTCTTGTTTTTTTCTAATGCCTTCAGTATAGCTTGGACTTCTTCCTTCAGTACCATTGGTTCTTGATCATGTGCTATCTCTTGGAATGGTTGAATATTGATTAGTTCTTTTTTATATAATGGCTCTGTATATTCCTTCCATTTTCATTTGATGCTTTCTGTATCATCCAATATTTTTCCCATAGAATTTTTTAATATTGCAATCTGAGACTTGAAGTTTTTCTTTTGTTCTTTCAGCTTCATATATGCTGATGAGATAGTTAAGATTGTGCCAACATGGCCAATGAACACATGTCGGATTAATTGAAGGGCAGAGAGATAAATGCCTCTGTGTGTCTCGCCTTTCTTCTCTTGCTCTTTGATGATCGGACCAGTGTGCGGCTGCCTTGCTTGTTCTGTGCCTCAATTTGCAAGCTACACTACCTGTGAGACACCTAACCTATGGACTGAGTCACTGTAATTTGAGGTTCCTTCAAGACCTGCTTCACCATGCTACTGGAATTTACATCTCTTGAGCTGTGTACTGTCAGACCCTGTCATCTGGCTGACTGTTGGTGACCTGCCTTGCTGTTTGCTGCCTGTGGCCAGATAGTCTGAATTGCTCTACAGAGGACTACCCAGTGGTCCTTGAGCCTTGAAGGACTGTCTCACAGCTGTCTCATGGAAGTGAGTTGTACTGTGCCATTTGTACTGCTTTATAGATTGTTTATTTCTTATGTTATCTATCTATCTAAATATATGAAACATTATTAGTTCCTGGTTTTGTTTCTCTAGAGAACCCTCTCTAACATAACTGAGTGTGTCCTTCCTTTGGGGTTTTCTCACGAAGACAAAGTAAAGCATTATCATGAAGTGGGCAAAGACCTGAAGTTAGAAAACCAAGAGCAAGGAGGACAAGGGGAATGAAACAGGGAAAGAGAGACGGCAAATACCAGGTGATGCGCTATCAAGTTAGCCAGAGGGTCAAAGATAACGCTAGCTGCTCTGAGATACAGCATGTGTCACACAGGTTATGCAGCAGCATCACACGTCAGAAAGGGAGAAGGAGGGGTGGCATTTCCCCATCCTTCCTGGTAAGCACTGGAGAAGCGATAGTCTCCGCCCTGGAGCACAGGTGGTCATCAGGGTAGACATGGCGAGAGGAATTGAAGCCGCTGATTTGCTCAGTGAGCCCACGGCCACCACATCACTGTGCACGCACTATGCTGAACCAAAGCCCTCCTCGCGTCCAGTAAGTAAGTGACGGCTTTGACAGCTGGGCTACCCAATGGACAAGTGGGCAAGGCGAAGGGCAGTGACTTTCAGGAGGTAGATGAACTGAGTCTATAGGCCCCGAGCAGTCACCTGGCTGCTAGATTAAATGAATCCAAGAGAATACTGAGCACAAGGAGGAAAAATAAAACAAGGGGGTTCCTTGACTAGCTTGAACCCCCCCGCCCTCCACCCCTAGAAAAAAAGTAGGTGACCATCAAAGCTGGGACCTTAACTAGTAAGAGGAGGGTAGAGAACCTAGGACTCAACCGCACATGAAGGTGGTAGTTGGGTGATTTTGTGTCAACTGAGACACTCCTGGATAGGGATGGAGTCAAACCTGTCAGTCAAGTGGTAGCTTCATGATACTTCCTTGGGGGTGTGGCCTTTTGTAGGAGAGTGAGGGACTCTGGGAACCGCTTTTCTCCATGAGTCTCTGTCTTCCTACCTGCTGGAACTTGGCCTGCCTCAAGCGATGGCCCCCTCTGGGCTACCAGACCCTGAGAGCAGCGAGCACCTGCCATGTCACCACTGACCTTGAATCCATGAGACCGGGCATGCACCGGCCTAGAGCTCCCTGCCTCTTGCTGCCCCCTCCGGCATCAGCTGCGTGAGTCTGAAGAGGGCCCTGCTAGCCTTGAGCTTTTGGAGACAGCACCGTGTAATATGAGCAGTACGCACTCTGGAGAGAGTCGTTGAGGTCTGAGCACCAGCTCGGCGCCCTTATGCAACTCACAAACCTCTCTGAGACCTCGCATCGCGTCTCTGGAATAGAAACAATACCACTATCTGCTGCAGAAAAACGGGTGCATAGTAATTATGATGTTGGCAAAGGATGCTGAAAGAGCCACAGAATGCCAGAGGAACAAAGAAATCTGCTTGGAAAAAGTCCAGCCAGGACGCTCCTTAGAAGCGAGGATGGCGAGACTTTGTCCCACAGACTTTGGACATGCTCTCAGGAGAGACCAGTCCCTGGAAAGGACCTCGTGCTTGGTAGCGTTGAAGGGCAGTGACGAAGAGGAGGACTGGTTGAGCAGCAGCTGCCACCGTGGGCTCATAATATAACCAGGACTGGCAGGGTCACTCTGTGTCAGCACGGACTTAGGGGCACCGAAATACAACCCGTTATTAGAATGAAATGATCAAGCACGTACTTAGCACAGTGCCTGGCACAAAGTAAGAGTTCAGTAAACATTGGGTGTATTTTATCCTCATGCCCCAGGCCCCCATCCACTGCTCACGCCAACTCCTTTTCCCATCATGACCACCCTAACCCACTCCCCCAGCCAGTCTTCTCTCCCACAGAGGAGCCGTAGAAGCCAGACCTGGCCATGTCTCCTTCACCCAGTTCTCCACAGAGCTGTTGCCCAGGAGCCAGTGCCGTTCATCTCCCTGGTGACCTGAGTCTGAACTAAGAGACGGATGTGGGGTGGTGGAGGCCAGGGTGGTAATGTGTTCCCTTATCTCTGTGCCCCTCACTGGGGCCTAGTTAATTTTCCCTTTGATTTTAATATAGATTTATTGAAAGTTTCAGTTATCAAAACAAACTGCAGCAGCAAATTGGTGTTCTTTGCAGGCCTACAAGTGCCTATAAAGCTGCCAGGCTCGGGACGAATGGCGCTCTCCAGGAGGTCAGTCATGGCAGTAGGAAGTCCCTGGGGACACACACACTGCAGTTTAATATTTTTCTTATTAGCCTTTTTCTTCTTGGCTATCTAAGCCTCCTCTTTAAATCGGAAATCAAATGGAGCTACCTGCCCGGGGAGGCTCTCTCTCTCCTCCAAACCTCTGTACTTTCTCCCTCTCACCCCCGCTCTGGTCTTGGCGGCCCCACTTCTAATCTCGAGTCTCACTCTGCCCTGCAAAGAGCTGGGACTTGCTGGCTCCCGAAGAGAGGTGCCTGCATGCACCCTTGTCCCAGTTGTCTAACGTCTGCTCAGGCTGTCCAGCCACGAGTCAGAGGCAAAGTGTGCCTAGCAAAGATTAAGGCCCAGGATCTCTTCCAGACCGGGGACTCAGAAAGGAGGGAAAAAGAACCTCAAAGCAAAAGAGTTGGTCTCACGAGGGCACACAATTCTGTTAAGAGCTACGGCACTCAACCAAAATACAAAAAAAATGATGGTCTGAGAGAGCAGGACAAGTTCTCTTGCCAGC
Organism: Tenrec ecaudatus; assembly: GCF_050624435.1. Taxonomy (NCBI): domain Eukaryota; kingdom Metazoa; phylum Chordata; class Mammalia; order Afrosoricida; family Tenrecidae; genus Tenrec; species Tenrec ecaudatus. The sequence goes on from NC_134530.1 coordinate 69,315,530, forward strand.
CCAAGACTTGTCTCATTTCATCCTTCCATCTCCCCCATGGCTTTGCCTTTCAACTTGGGTTGTGAGATCCTCCTAGCTGCCTCTCTGTGGACCAACCAGCTCTCCTGCCTCCAGTGCTCCAGTGCTTCCCATAGCTAGAGTCATTCACGGCCCCGTGTAGGCTCTGGAGTCAGTGCTGGCCTAGGAGGGTCTCCATGACCTGATAACCTTGAGGGCACCATCCTCTTGCCTTCTGGGCCTCTGACGTTGCTGGTCACCTGTACATGCCAGTATTGATGAAGATGTACTTTCCTTGCTATTAAAAATTCCCTGCCAGCTACCAGGTCTGCTGCCCTTCCTCAGAACTCAGAGTGTGACTAAGGGTCTTGACAAGGGTAGCTGTGTACCTGGAGTGGTGGGAGATCCTAAGTTTTGGATCTCGATGTTGAGGATGTGAATCTTGACCCTGGCACGCCTGCCTGTTCTATTGGGCCACTCTCATTGGACTGCTAACCCTATGGTTGGAGGTTCAAATCTACCAGCCGCTCCTCAGCAGAAAGAGGAGGCGATCTGCTTCTGGAAAGATTTACAGCCTCCAAACTCCATGTAGGGTCACTGGGAGTCAGACGGACAATGACAGTGAATTTGGTTTGAGTGGGTTTAGCTTGGTTTCAAGTCTAGCTCTCTCTCTTACCTGCGGTGGTCTTCCTGTCACTGATGAGATGCCAACATCCAATCTGGCCCCGTTGGAGGGCTGTTGGTTTCTCTCCTGTACACTTTTAACCTTTTCAAACCCACTTGCAAGCGGCTGCCTCCTGGTGGCTCTGTTTCTAAACCTGTTTTAAGTTCCTGGGCTTCCTTATAATTAACCAAAAGTAATATAGAGATTACCAGGCCTACCATCCATATTCGACTTAACATAACATCCCGATCTCATTGTTAGACTTCACGTGCACCTGCAGAAACACCACTCCTTAGCACTATTCCCAAAGAACGCCTCAAGTGTGAGCAAGGATGAACCACCCTCCACTGGCTTTTAGCACTACGTGCGCTGTGGGCGCTGACCTTGAATGCTCCTACCTGGTGTCCTTAATTCTCTGGATACCGTGAGAGCATAAGAGCACGGTCCTCACTTTCCTTCCATATTGCGTTCAGGTCGAGGGATATGGAGCACCACCGCAAGGTTGCTTGAGCTCTCGAGTGGTTCAGAAAGAGAGCGCTCCTTACGCTTGCTCAGTGTGCACCCGTACACCACCAGAGTGGCCGCGACAGGGTGAGCTGATATAAGAGGCATCATGTCGAACCCGAGCCCCTTTACCTCTTTAATTCATAGTCCTACTGTGGAAGCTGGCTCGGTTTACCGGATTTCTCCTTCCTCTGTTTAGGCCTCTGGAGCCTTGCTGATCCCTTTAGCAACGGGGCATCCTTTGGGTCTTTCAAACACCCTACTCTGGCGGTATGTACACATCTCTGATCTACAGGAATGAACTTGGTCCAAATGGCTTTTCCCCCAAAGGCTTTGCACCATTCAGAACCCATACAAACGCATGGATTCAAATAGATAATTGGGTTGGAGAGTACAATGAGTGTCCACTCTGCACCCACTAGGACCCTCGGCACGGGGCTGAGCTGCTTGTACTTTCTCCAGCCTTCCCCACCCTCACACGGGATCCCTTGTGCTGACACCGCTCCTCCTTAGACCTGAGTCTGCATTCAAGTTCTCTCCACTTTGGCTTCAGCCTCACTCTCAGCCTTATTTCCCTGTAGCTCCCTAACTCCCTCTCTCTTCCAGGCCACCGGGGCTAATGGCTCCTCGTAAGGTGCTCTGCGCTTTTCTGCCTCCAAGTCTGTGCTGCTGGTGGTCTCTCAACTGGCAGTGCCTTCCCCATTCCCATCTCTGCTTGCCAACTCCTGGAGAAATGTGCCCTGCTCCAGGAAGCATTGCCTGATCCCCTTAGGGCTGTTCTCCCTTCCTCTGGGCTCAGAAGCCTACTGTGCATGTGCTTCCCTGCACAGTGCTCACCAATTCACAGGGCAGTGGCGTGCTCCGCAATGCTCGTTTCTAGGCAGTGTTTGATTTTAATCCTTCGGGACCTCAGGGTATAGCAGGACTTTTAGGAGGTCATCTGAAACCTTCTTTCCCTTGATACCAATCTAGACCAGATTTTCAGGTATCAGCCTTTCGGTCCACATCTTCAGGGGTTTTCCCTAGCAACCCCCTGGTCCTGGACTGCAGCAAAGAGCTTGAGCCCACCCTTCTCCAAATGCATGCCTTTTCAAGATTAAACCAACAGTCTTTGAATAACTACTTGGTGCTGGGCTCTTTGAAAGCCCTGGAAATGGATCAAAACAAAACAAATCAAAAGAAAACACAGTCCTTGCCCTTGTAGTACTTACACCCTAGTGAGGGAGACATCTGGGAAGTAATCGTCACCCACAGTGATAGCAGTGGTTATAAAGGCAACTTGCAATGAGAATGTACAGATGAGGCTTCTCACACAACCCAGCAAGGCTTCCCCAGGCAGGTCTCATTTAAGCGCAGTCATAATGGCTGGGTCGAGCTTTGCCACATTAGGGAGAAGGACGTGCAGAAGGGAGGGCATCTCAGGCTCAGGGACTGGTAGGAGCCATGGCGTTGGGCAATGCAATGACCCGCCTGGGGATGGAAAGCAGTTTAGTGGGAAAGAGTTTGAAGAGGTAGGTAGGAGGTAGAGCATGCGTAGTTGTTTTTTCATGCATAGTTTTCTAAGTCTCCTTAAGGTATTTGGACTCTATCTTGAGAATACAGAGCCATCACAGGGCTTAAAGCAGGGCGATGACTAGTTCAATTCTATTGGAACAGTTCTCGGACATTAACGTGCCTCCCAATCACTCGAGGATCTTATTGGGAAGCAGACCTGGGAAAGACTCGGAGTCTGCATTTCTCACATGCTCTCTGGTGAGGTGGATGCGGCGGCTCCTTAGACCACATCCCAAGTAGCAAGGTTTTAGGTCATGCTAGCCCGGTCTCTGGGGCCTTCGTGGGTTAGGTGTTGGGCAGTAACTGCAAGACCAGCACTTTGGAGCTACCTGCCACTCCTCGGGAGGAAGATGAAGCTTTCTACTCCCATAAAGTGTGACAGTCTCAGAACTCCCCAGGGGTAGCTCCGCCCGGTCCTTTAGGGTCCCTGTGAGTCCAAAGTGACTTCCTGGCAGCTGTTTTAAGCTCTGTCCTACTTTCCCAAACAGAACCCTCACAGTGGCCAACACAGAACATTGTCCTCCTCGCTGTGTGATTAGCCTGTGGTGGCTCCTCCCTTTTATTTAGCAGCTAGATTTGAGAAGCTGTTTATTGAATACTTGCTCCATGCCCAGCCAGTGCCAGGGTCTGGGTTGGGAAGGGGCTGGAGGGGGAAATAAAAAGCAAGACATCTTCCTGCCCAAATGGGCTCAGCGCCATCTGAGGAAAAGCTGCCCTCTGCCAGACCTGTCATAAACATGCTAAATGAGGCCTGTCTCAGCCGCGCTCCCTGGGGCCCCACCGCTTATACAGTCCAACCAGAGATGAGCCTGTTTATCCCTAACTGTTGTTTCTGACCTCTAAATCAATTCCCTATGACACAAAACCTCCATCCTCCCCTACTCTCCTAATTCCTGCGACATCAATTTGTAAAACGAGAGGCAGGGTCTGATGGCGTGGCTACAGGCATAGGCTCAAGTCAGACTGCCTGGATTGGTAGCCCAGCTTCACTACTTACTAGCTGGGTGACCTTGGGCGTGTGGCTTGACCTCTCTAAGCTTTGGTTTTCTTATCTGTACATGGGGGGGGGCATTCTACCTGTAGCCTGGGGCTGTCCCGAGGATCAGATGAGCCAATGCTTATGAAATGGAATCTCTGAAACATGCAGGAAGCATCCAGTAACCAGTAGCTATTATCTTTGTACATCTAACGTGTATACTCAAGTATAAGGTGACCCAAACATACACCTAATTTTACCACAAAAATGGAATTAAAAACGCACTGAAAGAACTCGACTCATACTCGAGTACATGCGGTCAGAAGCTGTGTGTGTAGAAGCTTATCAAAGCCCTTTCGGGCTTCTGTCATAAGTGAAAGTAGCGTTTCTGGGTGTTTTTACATGGGTAAGCGCTAAACTACTAACTCAGAGATTGGCGCTTCGAGCCCACCCACAGGCACCCTGAAGGCAGAACGGGCAAGCTGCTTCCCTGGAAATGCGATGGGGTGCAGTTCTCCCCAACTCCTGAGCTGCAGTCGACGGGATGGCAGCGGGTCTGGTTTTGATAAGTAAAAGTCATTGCCATCTCTTACCCAAGGATAGCCTTTCCTGCTTGCCGCAGCCCCTCCCTCGTGCTGGGGAGACAGAGAGCAGATGGGGACAATCAAGACCGGGGAGTCTTGTTGGAAGACGCAGCCCTTGGGGAGCTTTTCATCAGGCCAGGGGTTGCCAAGGTAGGGGGTTCAGCCTGCCAACGCTGAGGCTTGGTGTTAGACAGGAAGGCTTTATGGAACACCCCCTTCTCAACCCTATTCCCACAGTGTCACCTCTGGCCAGGGTCACCCAAGCTGCCCCTCCTTTCAGCTGCAGGGAGTGAGGCAGCTTCAATCATTCATCTTAATGTCTCTATTAAGCAGGGTTATGACCAGGACTAGACGAGAAACAAGGTCTTTTAGTGTAAAAACATAGCTCGTAGGGCTTGGCCCCTGGGGACTCCTCCCGAGCCCTGCTGCTGCTACCGGGCTCCAGACCTGGCAGAATGATTGTGCCCCAATTTCTCTCTCCCTCTCTCTTCTTGTATCCCTGGATGCTTCTAAAGGTCTGCCCAGAGCTTTATTTCTAACAAGAAGAGCCACCGCTTGGCATTAACAGACAGCAGTCACAGAAGTCTCACAGCTCCCGTGTGTACCTGACTGGGATCCCTGTTACCATTCCCATCACTTCCCAGGGCTGTGAACTCATCTCTAGTTTTAGCCACTGGGCTCTGGGCACAGTCAGACCGGACCAGGTGTCTGAGCTCAGAGCCTAGGGAATAAGAGGCGTGCTTCTGGTTATGAAAGGAGCCAAGGAGAAATCCGGATAAGACCTCACACCTCCAGTCTCCACCCCACCTATCTGAGCATGTTAAGGAGCCGCCTGGGAGTCAGTGCATGCCCAGAGCTGCCCTGGTTCTAGAGCGGTGCTTGTTGGAGGCTCTCTGTTCACCCAAGGATCCCAGTGCCCACTCCCTGCCCTTCAACCTACTCGCACGTGGGTAGGGGCCGGGGCGTGTGCACAGCCAGTGCCAACCCCCGGGCCTGGAGAGGAGAACCGAGGCTTCAGGAGAACCAGAGTAAATAGGCAAAGGCTCGGGACACATTCATTCCCAAGACCCCAAAGAGAGCCATGGGCAGAAACCCTACTCAGCCGGACATGCAGGAGATGTGGGCTTCAGAGGAGGGGCGTGGTCAGGATGCCCAGAGAGCCACTCCCAAGTGTCAGTCATGTCGCCATGAGAACATGGGCTCTTTAGCTAACTGAGGTGGGGAGAAGGGGGACCACGAGGAAGTAAAGGTACAGGAGGAAGAACAAGTTCCCAACACGGCCCGCCCACCTGTCCCTGACCGCAGCCTTGCTCACGGTCCCCTCCTGACATCTGAGCCTGTGTCCCAGCCACCGCTGCCTCCGCTCTGGTGCTGCCTTCTCGTTCTGTAGAAAACGTTTCCTCCGGATGTAAAAACTGGCTTCCTGAGGCAGGCTGGACGGAGGACAAGGTCAAGCTTTGGAGCCAGGCAAGCATGGGTTCACCCCTAGGCTCTGCCCGTCTGAGCCCAGTGCCCCTGGGCAAGTCACCGCTGTGGAGGAGTCCGTGCTGGTGGGGGTTCAGCTGAGTGTCGGCAAAGCAGTGGGGAGGAAGAAGGCACGAGGGAAAGAGCTTGGATCTTCGAGGGCAGGCATGGGAAGGAAACCTCTCCTGCCCCCTCTTGGTCAGGCCGCGGGCTGGGCTGGGAGCTGCAGGGAATGCCCGCCGCGCGCTGAGAGCAGCACAAAGTCAGAGTGAGTTAGCGCAGGTCCCTGGGGTGGCAGGAGCGTGGCAGGCTTTTACCGAGATGCCCAGGGAACAAGAAATACCAGCAAGGAAGTCGCCCCATTAATAAATAAGAAGGCGGGAAATTAATGACGGCCTGAAAATGGCTGAGCTACTGAACTCGTTCTTTAAATCTGTCTTTAACAAGAAAAATAAAGAAAAGAGATTTGGCCAATTAGGAGGTAATGAAGACATGGTAGAAATAGCACCTGACAAAACACACACACATTGTGGAGGGCGAGTGAACAGCCAATGGCTTTGACCTCCCCAGGGAGAGAAGAAGGGTGCCAGGAGGGGGAGGGGGGACTGAAGGGAGGACTGGGAGGGGGCAGGGCCCTGGATAAAAGGGGAGACAGTGAGAGCATAGATGTGGTGGGGGCTGGGGGGGGGCAAAGGTGAGCTCTCCAAGGAGAGGGGAAAGACAGAAAGGCTCTACTCAGAATCACAGAGGTCGGGCTCCTGACACAGTTGGGTGGTTTCTCTTAGGGGGTTTTATGCCTGGAAACGACTCAGTCTATCCGGACTCCTCGGGACCCCATAAAGGGTGTCCAAGGCTGTAAGCAGAGAACCTCATCTTTCTCCCCGTGGGGCGACTGCTGGCCTTGAATCCACGGGCTTTGTGTCCAACACTTACCTGACAACGCCACCAGGACCCTTTTAGAAGGGGAGAGGACGAGGCATCGTGGGGAAGAGGGACCATCGGCGATGCTGCTGAGACAGGCTTCGGGAAGGAGCGGCCTGGGACGTGGGAGGGAAGGGACTGTTCTGCTCATTCCCTAGGAAACCATCCTGCTCTCACAGCAGCCCAGCCCCAGCACCCCACGGAGGCTCCGGCTTCCCAGCGGACCGAGCAGACGGGCAGCCACAGTGCAGGCAACAGTGGGATAGAGGGGTCATCGGTTATGTGTGAGCAGAGAAGCTTCCGGAAATAGGAGAAGGGTGAGTTAGAAAGATGAGTGAGGGTGAGAGAGAATCCCAGAAGGGGCAGCTCTGCCAGCACAGGGAGCACTGAGCTCGTGAAGAGTCTGTAGACTTCTCTACACAGCCTACTGGTCCAGCAAGCCTCATCTCACCCACTCTCTGCGGAATTGGGGACAGAGTGGGTGTCTATGAAACAGGAAAGGTCGCAGGAGGAGAGCTAGATAGAGGGAAAATCTAGGCAGGAAGGGGGCAAAGCATTGGGGAAGTAAGGGAGTGAGCATGAGCCCCCATCTAAGCCTACCCCCACTCTCTCCAGACACACAATTAACGTGATCAAGAGCCCAAGAAGGGAAGCCTGTCCTCCCATAGGGCTGCTCAGCCTTTCCCAGGCCAGCCTCTGGGTTCTGCCTTGGGGTGAGACCCAGAGCCCCACAGGACAGCAGAAGATTGGTCTCAGGAAACTTACCACCTCTGTCCATAAATCTAGTTCCAAAGCGGTTCGACTCTAATCACAGTGACGCCCACCATGGGGATGGGGGTGCTAGCAGTGACACTACAGGAGAAAGAGAGGGCAGCTCGTGATGAATAGGGGCACCCGGAGCCTCGTTAGAGGGGAGCGCGGAGGGGATGGTCGCTGCAGGGATAAGCCCTGCGCCTGATTTATCATCTTCTGGGCTGATCTGAGAGAGAGGGGTTAAGTAGCGAGTTAATGAAATCCGCAGACGCTGCTAAATGGGAAAGAGGTGGGAGCACCCAGGCTGGAGGGGAGATCAGGTGGGAGGCAGGCAGGTTGGCCACTGAAGAAGGAGATTCATCTGGAGGGGAGAGAAGATCGATACATCCCAGCTGTGTGTGCGTTGCGGGGTGGGGGGGGGGGTAGGGAGGCTGGTCATCTTGACACAGTCTCAGAAATTCAGATTTGGTGAGCCAAGGAGAGAGAGGTTAGACAGACCACTGGGCTGCAGGGTGAGATGCCAAGGTCCTGTCTCAGGGTTGTCCCCCCCTCCCACCCCGTCAACCTTCTCAGCTCCCTGCTCCATTCCCCGTGGGCTTCAGCAAATCCTGACTGGGTAGCCCCTGAGCCCCAGGGACAAGGAGGTGAATCAGACTAGGCCTCTGCCCTCTCTTCTCACCGACTGAGTGGCGAAACAAGTAAGTACAGTTCTCTGTGGTAAGTGCTGTTGAGCAACACAAAGGGAGGGAGCAATTAATTCTGACAGGGGAGGGCAGGAAGGGCAGAATGACATTAAAGCAAGGCTTGAGAAATAAGGATTTTACCAGGCAGAGAAGGAAACGGCGATTCTGGGCAGAAGGGACCGTATGAGCGAAGGACAGGAAAACCGCAAGGGACGTTGGGGGACAAGGAACTGACCCAGAGGAGATGTCGGTCAAGGGAGGGGAATGGGTAAGAGGAAACTAGCCCAAAGCTCCTTGTGCTAGCCCACTGGGCTCAGCTGGGGCGGGTGGGTGGGTGCTTGTGTGAGGCCAGAGCACAGGTGGGTGCAGTTTCGGTAGGGGTCTCAGTGTGTAGGACAGGCATGGTTGGGGGCGGGGGGGGTGGTGAATCCTCACCAAAGGAGCTTCTGCAGGGCGGCTACCACCAACATAGACCAGGACCTCCCCCATAGGGTTGCCGTGCGGAGCACTAGACTGGCACACGGCCTGACAGCTAACAAGTACTTACTGAGTCTGTGTCGACCATTGCCATTGCAGCCCTCATCTAAGCTAAGAAGCCTGCGACCGGGCTGAGCACAACTCCACGTGCACCCAGAAAGTACCCAGGGAGTGAGGGGAGAGGTGTCGAGCTGTGGGTCCACGAGGCAGAAAGCCATCCATACTTGTGCTGGTGAGAGGGGACGGGGTGCTGCTGAGACAGGAGACCCTGGAGAAGGGGAAGACCGACACATCTGTGCTTCTGCCCTAAGGAACCGTGAACCGGGAGATCAGACTGCTAACACCTGCCCAGGCCCTTGGAGCAAGCCATCTTGTCCTTCCCGCGGCCCTCGAGCAATACTTGTTGAGGGGTTCCTCCTTTCTGCGCTCTTCCCCCCAGCAGCCACCCTCTCCTTGAAGCAACCCCCTCCCCAGTGGAGGACATGCTCTAAAAATTTAGAGGAGAAGTGAGTTCAAAGGGGACCACGGGTGGCTAGCAGTGGATATTGGGATTGATGTGCTGCCTAAATTCTCCTCTGGAATGAAGGGCTTGTTCTTCCAGTTTCTGGAAGTGCTGTGGGTAGTTAGCCCTCAGTTGTTGATTTTATTCGGAGAGTTTCTCAATTGAACATTCCTGCCAAGGCTAAGCCTCCTTCCAGCGGGCAGGTGTCTCCAATGGCAGGTCAGCACTGGGGCAAAATCCCCTTCACTCAACTCTGAGCCAGTGTGAAGGATCCCTCCAGCTCCAAAACTCCCTGGAGGATTGGTGGAGGCTTTTGCCAGGACTACACCACAAATCAATTTCTCCCTGTGCCTAATCCTCTTTCCCTCCCTTCTACAGGTGTTGGCCTTGAGACTCTTTTAATCAATGACCTGCATGCTAAACTCCGATTCTGATTCCTGGGACAATCCAACCCATAACAGCCGATAAACAGCACACACACAAAAGAGACCACTATATCTGCTTCATACGAATCAGTCTTGGGTTCTCAATGCTGAGAATGGCATTCTTGTTCTTCCTCAGTTAGAGAAAGCCCACCATCCCATTTTCACACGGGAGTTGCACGAGCGCACACTGAGATTGTTGTGGGTCGTGCAGCACCCTCATCAGCTAGAAATGGAAACAGTGAAGTTCAGCCGTACAGTCACACAGTAAGACTTCACGGAGATCATAGCAAAGTTTGACAACTGGAAGGCTGTCCTAAAAATTAGATGGTTTAATTATTCTGGGATGAAAGACCTGGATACTCAGATAATGTAGGACAGAAGAAACAGTCTAAAGTAGTGGCTATGGTTATGCAGTGGGCTGCTAACTGCAAGGCCAGCAGTTTGAAACCACCAACTGCTCCTCGGGAGAAAGATGAGGCTTTTTACTCCCATAAAGAGCAGCAGTCTTGAAAACCCAGAGAGCAGTTCTACCCTGTCCCATGGGGTCACTATGAGTCAGAATTAACTGGATGGCAATGATACATATGGATAAGGAGCCCTGGTAGCATAGAGGCTTATCCGTTGGGCTGCTAACGACAAGGTCAACAGTTCCAATCCACCAGCTGCTCTGTGGAAGAAAGATGAGACTGTCTGCTCCTGTAAAGATTTACAGCCTTGGAAACCCAAAGGGGCTCTTCTATTCTGTCTTATGAGCTCACTACGAGTCAAAATTGACCCAATGACAGTGGGATACCTATGAAGCAATATCGCAGTCCTGCCATCCACCAGCAGTATGGCTTGAAGCGAGCCCCCTGAGACTTCATTCTTGCATGTAAAATGAGAAGACCAAGAGCGTGGTATCACAGGATTTGGGAGGACAGTAAGTGAGACATTCTACATAAGACCAGGCCTACCTCAGAGACAGAGGGTTGGGTTCCAGACCGCCAGAATAAGGTGAATAGCGCAATAAGGCTCGTCTTACACATTCCTGGTTTCCCAGTGCATGTACGGTTATGTTTACAGTAGGCTTTTGTCTACGAACAGTTCACTAGCATTATGAACATGTTTGGGAAATTATGACAATTACCCAAATGTGCAGACACAAAACGTTGTTGGAAAATATTATGGGAAATACGGCACTAATAGACTTGTACAATGCAAGTTCCCACAGCTCTTCAAGTTTTAAAATGTGAAAGGCAGTGTCCGTGAAGTAGAACGAGATGAAGCACGTGTGTAGTTTTCCACAGTCTCTGGCACATGGTGACTGCTCAATGGGCATTAGTGTTATTTTTCTCTGTAAGACTCAGGCTAATAAGCATAAACGCTCTGAGCCAAATATTGGTCCAGAAGACAGTTGGCCTGTCTCAGTCTTAACCGAGTGAAGCAGGGTCTGGCCAGGCAGAGAGCTTCTTAAACAAACACTTACTCTTGAACTAGGACAGCCATGGTCAACTGCCTGGACCAGTCGTGTTCACTGTGCCCCCACCTACCAGATAATAAGCAACAGATGTGGAGTTGGAGTGTATGGATTAGTCAGTTATTGCTCACTTTAGCTAAGAAAGCCGTTCCGAAGGGGGTGGGGCAAACCTTTCTGGGTCAGTCAGATTGGTTGCTGGGAAAACATGCTACTATTCTTTCACCAGAGAGAGAGAAACTGATCATACTCAAGGTCACAAGTTACAGTTTTAATATACCAAGCATGGAGTTCTCTGGTCACCATGTCTCGGCACACAGAGGTCATTAGGAAGGCTGAGGAGGAGGGGCAGGTGCCTGTGCATGTATGTGAACATGACACACATGAGGTTGGGCCTCATTCCAGGCAGCAACAAGGCCCAGCGCTCTGCTCTGAGAGCCACACTCAAGGCGGACGTCAAGATCAGGATGGAGAGCTGACCCAAGGTTACGTTCTTCTTTGAGACCTACTAGCCAGGAAGGGCTTTCTATGGAAGAGACAACAAGAAAGCTCTGGGAAAGGATGCAGGGCGACTGCGGTGGTTCAGGGTAGATTGAGGTAGTAGAGGAGCGTTGTGGAGTCCTGGGGATGTAGTGGTTCGGCATTGGGCCTGCATGGTCAGCAGTTCAAAACCGCCAGCAGCTCCATGGGAGAAAGACTGGGCTTTCCACTCCTGTAAACAGTTACGGTCTCAGAAACCCCCAGGGGGTCCCTGTGCGTCAGCACTGAGTGAGTGAGGTGTTGGGTAAGGAGAAGCATAGAGTCAGTGCTACCAGCGGGGCTCTTAGCAAGCTGAGCATGAGCCAAGGAGCCATCCACTGTCCACCAGAGCACCACAGTGACTTAGGTGGTGGGCTCCTGCCTGAATAGTCTCCTCTCAAGAGTTCCTGGGATAATACTGCCAGAATTTTCATTTCCTCCTGATGTCGAACTGCCTGCAAAAAAAACCTTCCTTTTTGCCAGAAACCAGGAACCCCACGCAGCAACACCAACCACCCTCTCCTTTCCTAGGTTTGCCTTGAAGCAAGAGAGAGAGAGACCTTTCTGCCCCAGAGCCCGTTTTTCTTTCCCCCACACATTGAGCTCTGCCTGAGGCACCACCAGGGGGCACCAAGGGCTCTAGGCACCAGGGGCCAAGGCCCCAGGCCCAGGGACTAAGTCCCCCGCAGCAGCCCCCCTCCAAGAGGACCTTGTCACAGGCAAGCTGTGTTGCTGGCTTATCTGACGAGAAACGAGAGAACTGGGCCAAAGAGCCCCATTTCTGTACAGCCCTACACTACCTGCCATAAAATTAAATGATCACAATGAGTACATTAATTACCTGACATGAATGCTTTAACATAACAAAATTATTAGCCATTCTAGATTTAGTGTTTGTACAGCACTTTATGTCTGCAAGGGCGTTGCAGTAACTTACTCTGCTGAGGGTGCATTTCGGGCCCAGAAGGACAGCCTAAAGAGTTTCTTCTGGCCGGCCAGCTGTCTGGCCTCTGCCTTCACCAACTGCTTTGCTTCTGCCCCAGCAGCCCCCGGGGTCCCCTCCTGGCAGGCCCCCCTCATCTGCTCACTTTGGAGAGGCATGAGACAGTTTTCCTCACTTGTGGCCAGGTCACCTACCCGAGCCTGCTCCAGAAAGAAAGAGCCCCGGGGTAGCAGCCCGGGAGAGGGCTGGTGTTGGTGCCGGAAAGTGGCTCTGCTGTGCGGCTGGCTGGTTATGCGGTGGGCACATGGTGGCCTCTGCATAGGGCAATCGTGCCAAGTGTGGAGGCTGATGTTGCTCAGGCTCTGCAGGAAAGGACTGCATGTCCACAGGATTCACTGTGCCCACGTCAGAGCAAGCCTGGGCCGTTGGGAGCATGCCACTGAGGAGATGCACCACTGTGCAGATTCAGGTCCAGACTGGATGAGATATCATAGGAAGCTCACTAGTAAAACTTGTTGGTGTTGGTTTGGGTGTGAAATCTGCTTCCCAGGCAGAGAGATCAAAAGCCCAGTTGATGGATGTCTGTGTACTCAACTCTCCTTGCTTGCTTTCATCTTCCTTCTAGAAAGAGGAGTAAACATTCAGCTAGTGAGCGCTGCAGGTGTTCCCTGGAGGAGTGGAACGGAATATCACTGAGAGCAGACAGGACCACCAATGAAGGGAACCACAGGGATAGCAAGGGTCGCCGGGAGAAGCAAATGGAAGGGCATTTGCAGCGGATGGGGGACAATTTCTGTGGAGAGTCTTTGGGGCCTCGGGGGGACTTCATTTTGAAGCTACATTTGTATACCTTGTATGATACAAGTCATAAAGTTTCCTAACATGCATGTAGTTGTACTTTAAAAGCATTTAGAAAATGTCCTATTAAATCTAAAATCCAGTCCAGCCCAGACTGTCATGGTGAAGACCAAAGATCTGGAACAGGACCGCCTGGGTTTCATCATGAGCCAACTGTATGATCTCAGGCAAGGCTTTTAGCGTCTCTGTGCCTCAGTCTCCTCATCTATAAAATGGGATCAACACATCTACTTTATGGACAGACTTCTGAGGATGGATCAGCAGATTCAAATAGCGTGTTTAGTGTATAGTACTGGTAATTGTTCCTTAAGGGCTCGTTACTGTTATTGATGAGGAATGCTGGTGGAGCTCGAGTTAAGCTTTGAGCTGCTAACACAACGTTGGTGGTTCGAACTCACCTGCTTCCGTAAAGATTTACAGTCTTGCAAATCCAATATAGGGGGGCTGTGACTCACGGCAAAGGGTTTAGGTTCTGTTATTAATCGGGGGGAAACTTGGAGGGGCTGCATGAGGGGTAAAGGAGGAAGAGGAAAGGAGTGAAGATTTCGGGGTGGGGTCTGAGGTAGAATGTTGAGAAGATTTCCAGCAAAGCCCAGAGACTTTCCCTCCACATGACTTTGGACGGACAAGGGCTGGGCTTCAAGATTATCAAGGGTCCCCCTTCATTCAGCGTGCGGAGACTAGATGTTCGCACCCCGAGGAGTAGGGAGAGTGGCGCGTTCTTTTGCCGCTCGTGGAAGGGAGTTCGGAGAGGGAGAGAAGAAGGTGGGTCTGGGCAAAGGCAGGAGCTGGCCGAGCAGGAAGTCAAGGCAGGCGCCTGCCTCCAAAAAGAGCATCCTGCAGGCAACTCAGCAGCCTGCTCGTGGGCTCCCACCAGTGCCAAGGCCTCAGACAGCCGTGCTGCAGCAGCTGTCTCTTCGCCCAAGGTGATGGTGAACCGGGGGCCTGGTTTCCCCCACCCTAACCCACAGGGGTAAGAGAGTATAGAAGAGTCCGGCGTGGGAAGAAAGCCCGGCTCTTGACTGGTTCTTGGGAGGAAGACTCAGACTCAGAGGGCTTGAGCGACCTGCAGCTCTGAACACACACACACACACACACACACACGCACGCACACACTCACTCACTCACTGCCGTCGAGCCAGTGCCAACTCAGAGGGCTTGAGCGACCTTCAGCTCTGACGACACACACACACACATACTCACTCACTCACTCACTCACTCACTCACTCACTCACTCACTCACTGCCGTTGAACCAGTGCCAACTCAGAGGACTTGAGCGACCTTAAGCTCTGACGACACATACACACACACACACACACACACACACTCACTCACTCACTCACTCACTCACTGCTGTCCAGCCAGTGCCAACTCAGAGGGCTTGAGCGACCTTCAGCTCTGAACACACACTCACTCACTCACTCACTCACTCACTCACTCACTCACTCACTCACTCACTCACTGCCGTTGAGCCAGTGCCAGACCTGCAGCTCTACACACACACACACGCACGCATGCACACACGCACGCATGCACGCACGCATGCACTGCCGTCGAGCCAGTGCTGACTCCCGAGGCCCTATAGTACAGTAGGGCAGGGTAGAGCTGCGCCTACGGCTTCCGAGCTTGTGACTCTTCATGGAGTAGAGAGCCGGTCGTTCTCCCGTGGAACAACTAGTGACCCTGCGGTCAGCAGCCCAACCTCTTGCCACCACCCAGGGTCCCTGACAAGGCTGCCCTGAAAGCCTTTACCGTCTACAAGCCCCTTTGAGATTCTGACCCCTCTTGGCGTTGTAGCCTCCAGGAAAATTCGGCTTCCTGAAGTCCAAGTGGAGCTGAGTTCTAGAGCTGTGTTAGCAGACTCTTCGAGGCCTTCCAAGACCAAACCCATTGCTATTGAGTCACTGTGGACTCCTAGTGACTTATGAGCATGGGGCAGAGCAGCCCCGGTGCCCCCACCCTCCCACACCCCAATGGTTTCTGAGACTATAAGATGTTCTTCTGAGGAGAGGCTGTGGCTTCGAACTGCTGACCTTGTGGTGAGCAGCCCAACGTGCCTTATAACTGAGGCGGTGTCACCAAGCCCCCAGCTTCCTCTCCAGACTCTGGGAGCCGCTTGCACTACATTTCCCAACAGTCAGAACAGCACGTGCGGTCAAACGGGCAAGTACCCTTCACTGACCCACTGAGCCACCACCTGCGTAGACCCAGACCGGGCTCCACAGGCGCTCCCCGGCTGAGCCTTCCTGCTGACAGCGGCGCTTTAACCCTTTGTCACACCATGGAGGCCCAGCCGAGAGGTGGACATTTCCTGCCCGGAAGACTGGATTAGGAAATGGAATGGGAACTAGAAAACACATACCTTTGTTACTCCTGTCAGGCCTCTAGCCTGGAGAGCCTTCTAAAGGATTCCTTAGGGTAGGGGAAAATAGAAGAAATATATAGGTAAGCACACACACACATATACAGATCTTTAAAGGTAAAAGGAAAGTCGGTTTTCCTGGTGTTTCACAGGCACACTGAGACCGGCAGGCACCTGGTAAAGTGACTTGGTCGCCTCTTATCCTAGGAGACACAGCATATCCTGAGGGCAACATGGGCCACTGACAGTGGTGTTAGGGACCGAGTCAGCCAAGATGTGCCCAATTAACTGATTTAGGGATTCTATTAATTAGTTTCAGCTAAACATTTTTCTGGAACGGAAATATGGTTCTAACATATTCTGGTAAAGAAATCATGACTTGAAAGTACTTGCACGCCATCTCTTCCTTTATCTGATATATGGTTTGCGCGACATTTTGCATTTACAATAGTGAACCCTTTCTGTCCTGGTATGGTGCGTATGAACCACACATGGCTGGCCGTGATGAATGCGGAGGTGTGCGGCAAGAGGGAAGCTGGCCGTGACCGTCAGGCTGGCTGGGATCATTCTGGGAAGCTGGGCCGTGAGTCTCACTGGTTTAGCACTTCTGTCCTGAGGTAATTTGGCAATTATGCAACCATCTCCCTTTTGTGATTTGATGTGATCATCCTCCATTTTTGCCCAATGCCGATTTTTGTTTAACAACCCGGTCTTTGGA
This sequence comes from Tenrec ecaudatus, assembly GCF_050624435.1. Lineage (NCBI taxonomy): Eukaryota > Metazoa > Chordata > Mammalia > Afrosoricida > Tenrecidae > Tenrec > Tenrec ecaudatus. The sequence continues at coordinate 69,331,888 of NC_134530.1, forward strand.
AACTAATAGTGTTGATAAATGAGGTCGTTGTTGTCAAGTCGAATCGATTCGGACTCTTCCTAACCCTATGCACAAAGGAGGGAGCACTGCCGGGTGCTGTTCTGGTAGCTGAGCCCATTGTGGCCGTCACTGTGGGCGTCCATCTGAGGGAGGGTCTTCCTCATTTCCAGCGCTCCTCTACCAAGCATGGTGGCCTGCTGGTCACATGTCTAAGGCAGGTGAGACAAAGTCTCATCATCCTTGGTTCTAAGGAACATTCTGAGTGGACTTCTTTGAAGACATTTTTTTTTATTTGTTCTTTTGGCAGCCCGTGACTCTGTTCAGTGGTCTTCACCAGTTCGCATGATTAGCAAGGAGAGGGTATAATTTGAAAGATGCAAACGCCAGTTACCACTTCCCTTTGCAGGAGCTCTCTGTCACTCAGATGACCAGATTAAACAATTAGCAGCCAATCAGATCAAATTAGAAGCGAGGAGGAAAGCATTTGAAATACGGATTCATATTTACTGTCGTGAATTCTACTCTAGTATGTAGAATGTCCTGAGATATTAGTCAATGGTGACTTTTAAATATTTGTAATATATAAGAGGGCTTCAAAAATTTCATGGAAATGGAATGAAAAGATAATGAAGTTCTCCCATAGACTTGATGAAGTCCCGTCATGTATTAAAACGCTTGGCTGCGAACCAAAGGCGAGAAGGTTGAGTTGGTCCAGAAGTGCCTTGGAAGAAAGGCCTGGCGTTCCACTTCTGAAAGATGGACGACAGGTCTGCTGTGGCATATAAATCAGAACTGACTCCGCGACAGCTGGTATGTGTATGTAGAGAAAGTATACCCTTACAGTGTTTTTACTAATAGGTGTGCATGGTCAAGAAAAATGAGAGAACACAATTTTATCTGTGCCTCAGGCTTTTTTTTTTAATCATACAATGAAAATGAATCCTAGTAGGAGAAGTGGATTTGATTCCTGGCCAATATCCTGGCCCTCATGTGCAGCTGGCACCTGTCTGCCAACGGAGGCCTTGCTGCTGCTGCGGTCTGAACACAGGTCTCAGCGGAGCTTCCAGACTAGGCCACACTAAGGCGAAAGACTGGGTCATCCGCTTCTGCTGACCCAAGGTGTGAAGCCTCTAGGCCTCACACCAGTTCAATCCACACTGAACCAAGCTGGGGAAGGTGCAGGACCGGGCCCGTTTTGTTGAGCCGTGTGTGCTGTGGCCTTCCCGGTGCCAACTCAAAGGCAGCTAACAAGACCGTGCGGCTTATATAAAACAGCCTAAGTACCTGCCACATTGTGGCCCTCAATAAGTCATTGATAGTATTACAAAGATATTGCTAGGCCAAATTAATCACATAAACAGATTTTTTAAAATAACTGAAGTATTATTTCAATTAAATTGCTTTGTTGATTGAAAGTGACCGCTTAAAGCTTGGTTAAATCCCTCCATGCCAGGCAATGGACTTGGTCTTCAACGTGGGGTTGCGGAAGTGAATGGGCCATTGCCTAGAAGTCCGACTGGCCTCTGTTGATGACTGCGACAGTTTCCCAATTAGGCCTCAGGCCTTTATTAGCCCCCACTGTTCTTGGCTGAAGCTCTTACCATCAGATGACTGGCAAACCTTTCTTCCTCATTACTGTCCCCATTCATTGCCAGGCCTGCAACCTGCCACCGCTCTCGCGCACGCCACAACTCTGCCGCCCGTTGTATGCTGCCTTGTATTGCTCAGCCGTTTTCCTCCAAGCTCGTCTCCTCATCCCAGCCAGAGCTGTGGTCGTTAGCCACCTGCACATGCAGAGATAAGGTTGTCCTGGAGAGAACTGAACGTAATCAGCAGCTGACGGAAGGAACCCACTGTCTTCTAGGCCCTTGGGAACAGCTACTTGGCTAGTAATCACTGATTATCAACACATCTGAAGAAAGAAACTTCAGTTTCGTCTGCAGTGGAGCCTGGAAAAGAGAGAGACGCTTTAGCTGAATGTGTGCAGCCCCGTTCCGGGCGGAAGGTCCTGGACACAGCGGACCTCAGTATTTCAGTCATTCGTCGTCAAGGGCATTTGCTCCATTTCCTCCGGGTCCAGGAGCGGTCCTGGTCTACTGCAGGTGACTCTTCCCTGCTTACGGACCTCAGCATTCCCCTCCTCTCCGACTCCTGAAATTGTCCCCAGGTTTACCCTTCTCCCGCGTACCCATGATGTGAGCGTTACCGGATATTGGTCTATTAATTCTGCTCCCCAGATGCCTACAGAAGGAGAAAGGGGGCGCCTTTGAATGGATCTCAGGCCTTCTGACCCATGGAGACTTTTCTCTCCACGGGGACGTGCGAAAACGCCCACTGCACTGCCATCTAGTCCATCCCGACTCACAGCAGCCCCAAATAGGGCCGGTCTGTATGGGACCGGACAGACTCCCTTTGCTTTGGAGCAGGGGCAGGTGGGTTTGAACTGCTTGGATGTGTAAAGATTCTAATCATGAACAAGCCAGAGATAGTCCAATAGGAAAAGGACAAAGCATATGAATGAAGAAATTCACAGGACATATGTATAATAAATGTTTCAAGTTCACTCTTAATGAAGGAAACCAAATTAAAATAGCAGATATAGTCTTGTGATGAGATTGATGTAAGTTTAAAAAGACATTTGAGAGGGATACGCTATTGCTCTGTAATTGAAAAATTAAGAGCGCCTTTAACACAGTCGATGAGATTATAGGGAAATAATACCAGTTGCCTTTAAATTGATTCTGCCTCCTGGTGAGCCCATGAAGGTCAAAGTAGAACTGTGCTCGCTAGGCTGATGTTTTGGAATAGACTGCCTGGCCGTTCCTTCGTGGCATCTCTGGGTGGACTTTAATCACCAATCTTTCAGTTAGCGGACAAGTGCATTAACTATTTGCACCATTCGGTGAAATAGGTATTCTCAAATACTGTAAATGAAATATGCATCAGTATAGCTTCTTTCAGAGGATCGTTCGGAATTTTTGTCCAAAATGTGGCTCTTCTGGAAGGGCAATTTGACCGAGACGAAAATTCATGGACTACGTCCCCCTCCGAACCGGGACGGAATTTCTCAGTGTCTGATGCCGAGCCTTGCCTTAGTTCTTCTACTCCAGGATCTCCTTTCATCTCCTTGGACTTCATCCTGAATTATTTTGCTTGGGGTTGGTTTTTCGGCTTTGCTTTTTCAGAAAGGGCCCTAGGGTGTTTGAGAACGTCTGTCTTTTGCTTGTGTGCTTACCTGACAACTTGGCCAGAGATCATATCTTTTAAAACACTGAGACCTATCAACTGCCACAGACTCAGTTCTGACTCAGAGGGAGGCGATAAGGTTTTTGAGACTGCACAACTTTACCTGAACAGAGCGGTTGGTGGGCTTGAACCGCATACCTGGCAGTTAGCAGCACGGCACCTCACCCACAGTGCCACCAGGGCCCTACGTGGGCCCTTGCTCTTTCCCAGACACCTGGTAACCTTTAGGTGCTGTCATGGAGAAGTCGAAGGCCAGCCTGACTTCTCCTTCCTCCAAGTGGCCTGCTTCTGTCTGGATGTCTGAGGAACTCTTTCTCCTTCCTTAAAGTTGAGGAATTTAATCTGATTAGCTCGATTTCAATTGCTCAGTATTGATCTTTCTAGGATGACAGCACGTCCTTTTAATATAAAGGTTCATTTCTCTATGATTCTTCATATGAAGAAAATTTTCTTCTATTTTTTTATTAAAATACTTTTCCCTTTTCATTTGTTGAGTTCTTCCAGGACACTATTGTTTCCTTTGGCTGTGTCATTTTTATGTGTGTATGTATATGTGTGTGTGTGTGTGTATTTATTTATCTTCTCTCCAAAATGAACTTTTAGTCTCTGAGTCACTAGGATTAATCCAATATTTTCTTCCACACTATCAATCTTCAGTCATGTGTATGCTGGTCCTTACTGTTAGAATTTATTTATAAATTCTGCAGCAGTATTGTTTGGGAACCTAATTTGTTTTCTCTCTTCCACAGTATCTTTTTTCATCTCATTCTGTTGTTTTATAGCATTATCTTTGAGTTCTTTTACTTAATTCACGATCTTTAAAAGCTCTATAAATTGAATCACTTGCGGATGGTATTCTTTCATCTGGCTATATTGTACCCAACACTCTAGTCTTCATCTGTTGGCTCTCCATGCCATTTTCCCCCCTCTCTCTTTCTGTTTTCTTTCTCATTTCCCTGTGTTATATTTGCACATGTATCATGCTGATGTTGTGGAGGGACTTTTCTTATGCCTGTTGGACTTTTTAATGCAAAGAGTGGGCACATAGACAAGCAAGGCTAATCGGAGTTTTGAGACAATGGACAAAGGGAGGCCTCGTGATTTTTGTTTTGTTTTATCGTGTAGTGGACTGGTTTAGAGGGTTTCGTGAAATACAGAGAATAGCAGCAGAACTGTGCTCCATAGGGTCCTCACGGGCCGATTTTTGGGAAGTAGATCACCAGGCCTTTCTTCTGAGGTACCTGCAGATGGACTTGAATCTTCAACCTTCTGCCAACTAGCTGTGTGAGTTAACTGCTTGCACCAACCAGGTATTCCTACAGGCATGTAGGTAGACACCCTCATCTACCCTCAGACTGCAGCTTTGAGAGGGAAAAACCAACCTCCACTAACGTACCATGTCTTCAGAGAAGCCTGCTCTGATCATCCTTCCTAAAGTAGCAGCCTCAGGAGAGTAACTGTTTTCAATGTCTTCAAAGCACTTCCCACGACCTGAAGGTATCTCATTTGTTTGGTTGCCTACCAGCGTAATGCCCCTCTGGCCATCGGAACATGACAGAGCCAAAGAAGGAAGATCATTGCCGCTTTGATGAAGATTAATGTCCAGTGTTATCACGCATTTTGCAGTGGACACTCTTGGCAAGCATCTTTTTTGCCCCACTTGAGCCCCTCTTTAGAGTACATGGTTGGAATTGGAATTACTGCATAGACATTTTATGTGGTGCAGAGCTGACATACACTTGACTGCTAACTGAAAGGTCAAGAGTTTCGAGCCTGCCTTAACAGAGGTGCCTCGGGAGGAAGTTTTGGGGACCTGCTTCTGAAAAAGCAGCCACTGGAGCACAGTTGTGCTGTCACACACACGGTGGCATGAGTCGGGGTTGACTTGAGGTTACTGGTTACTCATTGCCAAGCGGGTTCCAGAAAGACAGTCCACAGTGTAAGAGGCCATCCATGTCCTGACCCACTGTGAGGTAGTCAGTCTTCCGAATTTTTGCCATCCTATAGCTCATTGTTTCATTTTTATCTTTTGCAAGATTATTGACCATTGGTAGTTTTTGCTTTGCGAATTGCCTGTTCATGCAGTTTGACCTTTATCTAATCGGATGTTCGTTTTTTCTTTTCGTTTTCTTGTTAATTTACAAGCTCTAGTTACGTAGCTGTTTTGACGTAAGCATAACTATGTCTCTATTAGTTAACTTTAAATCTTGATTTTGGCCTTTCTTGTGCAGAACTTTCACATTTGTATGTGGTTCATTTTTCCACTCTTAAATTTTCCCATTAAGTTTTTCATAATGTCACGTTTTTTCAAAGATGCTTATGGTTCCGTGCTTATACTTTGCGTCTAAAGAATGAGGTAGAAATAATGCTTTATATATATATATTTTTAAATTAATAAATCTTTTTATTGGGGCTCATACAACTCTTATCACAATCCATACATACATCAATTGGGCAAAGCACCCTCATACATTCGTTGGCCTTGTCATTCGCTTTATATTTTTAAATGGCTGGCCAGTTATTCTAAAATCACTTACTGAACTATTCAACTTATCCCCACTGCTTAGCATTTATTGACGATTTCCCATGTACTAGATGTTTACTAAGCCTTGTACATGAATAATCTCATTTAACCCATATATCAAGGGGGTGACAAAATCAGATTTGCATTAAAAAAAAAGTCCACAATCTTCAGGGTGGCCAATAGGTTGGAGGTGGGAAAATAATGATTGCAGGGACAACAGTCATATAAGTGGCCCAAGCAAGAGGCCCCTTTATTCTAGCACCTTAAAGAACATGACACATAATAAGTACCTTGTAGCCCTATAATCAAGCACCTTTCAGAAGATGGCACATGGTAAGCATTATAAAGTAAATACTCGTTGAATACAAAGTGACAGTAGAGAAGAAGATAAGTAGCCCCGTTTGGAGATAGAATTAACAGGTCTTGGTGGTTATTTAAACACAGGGAGATATATTTGAGAGAGATGTTAAAGATAATGCTCAGGTTTCAGGAAGAATAGATTTCCTGGGGAACTGATGAGCTTACTTTTGAATACTGGTTTGGGATACCTGGGAAATATATAGCCATTTGAAGATGTCAGGCAGGCAGTTAGCTATATCAGTTTGGGACTGACAACAAGGCTGAATTCAAGGTATAAATTTAAGAACCAAGTGGATCCTGGCAGTGATTGAAGTGATAGGAGTAGTTGAGATAACTCAAGGAAAGGACCTCAAATGAGACAGGAGGAGCCTGAAGACAGAGCCCAGAGAAACTTCAATATTAAAGGTTTCATTAGAAGAGGAAGAGCCAACAACAATGTCTGCCAGAGAGATGCCAGAGAACTACAGGGACCTGGGGATGTGGGACTGAAGAGAGGAGGAAGGTATGTGCAACGAGAAGGCTTCGGGTCGTTATAACAGAACGAATGAAATGCTGGGCGCTGAGCTGTAAACTGAGCACCTGAGAAGGAAGACAGGAAGAGGGCAACACAAAGGAAGCGAGGTGATCGATACACTGGTGTTCAGACGAAAGGACAAGACAGTCACAATTGGGCTCATTGTGCTCGAAGAAGAGGTGATTGTGATCAGAGAGTGAACAACATGGTGAGTGAATGATCGTAGACATGAAGGTGGACCAATGGGGATGAAAAGGCCCGGGGAGTGATGGGGAGGGAGGTGGGCAAGCAGTGTTGTAGGGGGACATTGAAACTAAACTACCTGTAGGTGTGTTTGGTTTTGTTTTTTATCATTTTACTGGAGGCTCTTACAGCTCTTATAACATTCCATACATCAGTTGTTTCGATCATATTTGTACAAGTTATTGCCATCATCATTTTCTAAACCTTTACTTGTTGTTTGAGCTTTTGGTATCAGCTCCTATTTTTCCCCTCTCTCCCCCACCTCTTGACCCCTTGATAATTTATAAATTATTATTGTTTTCATGTCTTACCCCCACCGCTGTCTCTCTTCACCTATGTTTCTATTGTTCATCCTCCTGGGAGGGGTGGGATTATGCATAGATTGTTGCAATTGGTTCCCCCTTCCTCCCCTCCTTCCTCTACCTCCTCCCGACGCTCCTGGTATCTCTACTCCAATTTCTGTTCCTGAGTGGCTTATCTGACCTGGATTCCATGTGTGGTGAGCTCTTACCTGTACCAGCGTACATGCTCCAGTCTAGCCAGAACTGAAAGGCAGGACTGGGGCCATGATAGTGGGGGGTGAGGAAGCCTCAAAGAACCAGAGGAATACTGTGTGTTTCATCGGTGCTATACTGTGCCCTGGTTGACTCATCCCTTCCTTGTGACCCTTACAGATAGGTTTTGGGCTCTGCTCCAGCCCCCCTCATTCTCAACAATATGTTTGTTTGTTTTTTAATGTTTGTTTGTTTGGGGTCTTCTGGTGCCTGTTAGCTGATTCTGTTGACACCTCATGATTGCGCAGGCTGGTGTGCTTCTTCCATGTGCTTGTGTCTCTGCTAGATGGCCGCTTGCTTAACTTCAAGCCTTTAAGACCCCAGATACTATATCTTTTGATAGCTGGGCACCACTTCCTTCACCACATTTTCTTATGCACCCATATGTCTTCAGCAATCCTGCTGGGAAGGTGAGCATCACAGAATGCCAGGTTGTTAGAATAAAGTGTTCTTGCGTTGAAGGAGGGCTTAAGAAGAAGCCCAAAGTCCATCCACTTCCTCAATGTATTGCCATATAAATATATGTACCTAAGCCAACACTTCTCTTTTTGTAAATTAATATATTTACATGTTCGCTTTGGCAGCACATATACTATAATATATTTACATAAGTGCACCCCTATTAAACTAGGTCTTTAATGAGAATTTAGAAGTCACTTAGAATAATGACAGGACTCGTGGTACAAGAGAAGACAGTAAATCAAATCCCAGTGTCTTCTGTGAATGATATCACTCACAGAGGGATCGATCAAGGAGGAGGTGGATAGATCACAATGAATAATCAGGGTGACTCGCAGGGAGTTTGCATAAGGGTGGAGCAGCAGTGGACTCTGTAGCACTGGGACCATCCTTATTTCCTGACCCTACATACCTATTATCTTCGGTAAGTTCCAATAGGATTCAGTAAAACTGTTACCCGAGGGTTACAGAAGCAGATTGCCACATCTTCCTCTCATGAAGTGGCTGGTGGATTTGAACTGCTGAACTTTCCCTGTTAGCGACTGAGCACTTACCCACTGCCCCGTCAGGGCTCCTCCTTGACACCACACATGTGAAAACATGAGAGCACCTCACTTGCGATTGCTGCAGGGATAGTGGTGGAGACGGCCGGGCTTCTAGAAGGCAGGAGGTGAAAGGAGCACCCACGGGAGTGATTGAGGGTCAGGAAGAGCTGGAATTCCAGAGGACAAGTGGAGGCACTGGCAAGAAGAGGGGAAGGGCACTAAAGCTAGGTGTTTTAGAAATGGCGGTCCTATAAAGGGCAAAGATGGGAGAGGAGAAGGTATGCTGGGCGTTGACCTCTGAAATGGACAGTAAGCTTAGTCCCAACTGACCCTTAGAGAGAAGTGACTACGGGACTTCATCAAAGTCAGCTGCGAGCTGAAAGACCCATTCATGTCAAGACAGGACTGGTCATAGCAGGTGCAGCAGAGGGAGCAAAGAAGCTTGGGGATCTTTGAGGGGAGGGATGAGCAGTGGTCCTAAGCAAATTGGGTTAGGCTCAGAACCCACTGGTGTCCTACGTAACCCAGGACTTGGAGATTTTGCTGCTTGTAGCCTAGGATGAGTGTGTGTGAATCTTGGTGGGCCCAGATACAGATGAGATGGAAACATCCTTTCCCATTGTAGCATGATTTTTATTTTTCCCTGTACAGAAACAATGCCTAAAATATGGTAGAAACTAGAACAAATCGTAACAAACTTCAGGCTGTCACATTTCAGAAGGTAAATACCATGCTTCATTTTTAATTTGTTCTATTTTTGCTGATGTCTTACAAAATCACTAGGGAAAAAGGGTGTCAGAACTCGGCCAGCATCAGAGACATTAGGCTTCCCGCACTACCCTCAGCTCCTTGAACTTCTTGCTGTACCATCTACTGAACTTCTGAGATCCTTTTTTGTCTCTAACATCCACTTGATACATTGAGGCTTTCTACTCCTGTAAAGAGTTACAGTCTCTGAAACCCAAAGGGACAATTCTACCCTGTCCTAACGGGTCACCTTGAGTCAGATTTGACTGAATGGCAGTGAGTTTGACTTTGGGTTGGATGCTACTGTCCCCTTATTGTAGAAGCTCTTTGTTTTCTTATGCACCTCTAATCCATTCTAAGATACATATTTTCAGGCATTTTAACAGCTCTTAAATTGAGACGTTTCCAGTGATCCAAACTGTCTTCCATTTGATGAAGTGTGGTTCTTTGTCTCGCCTTACACAGCCTAACATATTTCTGGACACACAGTAAGCACTGGGCAAATGTTTGCTTATTGATTGGCTAATACACAAATTAAGAATAGGCCATATAATTTGAATTATTACTTAGAGGCAAACTTTAGCTTGACCTCTAGCATGCTTTTAAATGCTTAAAGTTCTTAAGTGTTAGATTACTTCCCCCCCAAAAAGAGAAAAGGAATAAGGAAAATGTAATTACTTTCCTGCTTTTATAATAACTTTAAAATGGATTTAATATTTAAAAGACAGTCTTTAATAATACCTACCTTTTTTGAGTAGAATTTGTTACCAAAAATCCTGCAGTATGTAGCTATGAAGTACTGACTATTAAGATGATAAAATATATGATTTACAGTTGACTCCACACCTAACCAATGTCTTGGCTTCCTAGTCTATAGTCTTGTCTTTTTCACTGGGAGGGTTTTGCCTCTTGAAAAGGCAGCTATACTGGGGGGCGGGGGGGGGGGGGAAATGGGGAGGAAGGGGGAAAAATGAGGAGCCGATATTAAGGGCTCAAGTCGAAGGCAAATGTTTTGATGATGATGGTAACAAATGTACAAATGTGCTTGACACAATGGAAGGATGTATGGATTGTGATAAGAATTTGTATGAGCCCCCAATAAAATGATTTTTTTTAAAAGCAAGAAAAGGCAGCTATACCAAATGTGTTCCTTGTTTTGCAGAGCGCCTCTTAAAACAGGATTGCCGTGAAGGGAACCGTTGCCTGATCCCCAGGCGGGAAGGAGGGGAAAGATGCAGCAGAAGTGCAGTACACCTGCTTATTAGGCATCCATCAATGCGGGAGGCGGCAAACAGGGAATCGGCTCTCACTGCCTGGGAACGGGCATCCGGGTTAGCTCTCGGGAAGGATGGCAGGGTATTTGCTGATAAACTGTAGTTTCCACGCCCTTTGAAGGAAGTACTACAGCCGTGGAGCCCCTTTCCAGCCCCTTCAAGGCGCCCCCAGTGAGTGTTTGCATCCCATTCTCTTACAGGACTCTGAGCCCTTCCTCTGCTTCCCGTCTATTCCTCCTTGCCAGTTCCTCTCTCTTCCGCACCTGGATTCCGGGGCTCTCCCAAGGTTATCCCTTTCTTGCTTTGCTTTTCTTGCATTGAGATATCTTATCGGACATTCATTTTAGCCAAGATTAACTTCCCTTTGCCCCCTGAACATTTGATTTTTCTCTTCTTACATGTTTATTCTGAAGTCAGGCATGCTCCCATGTGGAAGTATCTATTTATCTAGTTTCCATTTCCCTGAAGTTCCTTCCCGGGAATGGCTTCTCTTTGGGGAAAAAGAAAGGTGGCCTACAACGGAGCTCGTTGCTCCAGAAAGCAGTGAGTTTGACAAATTACAGTGAAGCCATCGCCAGTGGTCCCTGTGCTGCCGTGGAGGAGAAGGTCACACGGAGGCCTTGTGGCCACGTCTCCCTTCCTACTCCAAGCGCTGGCAAGTGTCAGAGAAGGTACTTCTCGGTGATATATAAACCCCACCCCCAACCCCGGCTTTGACTTATTTTTTAATTCATTAAATTTCTTATTTTATAGCTGTGTTGACTTTTTGAGCAGGTTCCTTTGTCTGGGACTCTGAGAGTCACTGGTTTCATCTGTCAAGTAGAAGTGAAAATGCTGCCTACTAGGTTTTGGTTTTGAGAATTAGTCTCTTGGTTAAAAGTGCCAGCCTAATACCCGCTCCATTTTGTAGTCGACTCTTCTCTGGTTCGTTGTATAGTTTCACTATGTGTAACTCCACTTCTGTACCATGCTCTTGCCTTTGCCCTTAAGTCACTCAGTTCTGCCCAATGGATGTGCGCTGCCGGTGCAGTGGTTACGTGTTGGGCTGCACACTGCAAGGTCAGTAGTTTGAAACCACCAGCCGCTCCATGGAAGGAAGATGGGAATTTCTACTCTGGTAAAGAGTTTCAAGTTCCGACCTCACAGGGGCAGTCCTACCCTGTCCTATAGCGTCACAGTAAGTGGGCATCCTTCCCAGAGCAGTGAGTTTGAGTTTATGTGGTCTTCCAAGAGGCTGGCCATATCATTTATTTAGCCACTTTTTTTTCCTAGAGTGAAACGGGGTAGGCACTATCTATTAATATATTAGGACAACATGTGGGACTGTCTTAGGCAAATTAGAATATGTCAAATCCATTAGCCCTCTCCTACCTATGGCAGATGACTTGCTATCCTGGAAATTATGTTCGTGTTGCTCTCTCGGGGACCCCATTGCTTCACTGACCTTCTCACTGAGTATGAAGTCTGCCCTATGTCACCATCAATATCAGTACCTATCCTGGGGAACACATGCTTGTCTTTTCTTAACTAACTCCTTTACCGACACCTCTATTTTTGTCCAAGGCTAGACTATTCTTCAGAGCTTATCTTTGTCTTTTCCTATGGCTTCAGGATTCATATGTTCCTGAATGCGTCAATTCAATTCTGTAAACATGTGTTGAGCATTTACTTCATGTTAGTCACTGAGTGAAGTGCGAGCGATAACATGGAAAAATAAGATACTGCCTCCTTCTATGAGAATCTTGCATTCTAGAAAGAGATTCACATAAAATAAATAATTGTGATAGAATGTGTTAAAGGCAGAAATAAAGGTAGAGTCCTTGTGACATGGTGACATTAACAAGGAAATAACCAGCTCTGCTTAAGAAGATCACGAAGTACAGAGGAAGCTGACTACATCGCATTGAATGAATGAATGAATGAATATTTAATTATCTTCTATTTTCTACCCCATACCCAGGCACCCCCATCACTGACATGGCCATTTGTCCTGCTGTAATGACTTTGATGTTGCTGTCACACTCAAAGATGATGCCACTGTTATTTCAAATACCGCAGGGTGGCCCAGAATGGACAGACTGTAGCAGATCTTCCAGACTAAGAACAGACTCGGAAGAAGAATTGGGCTGTCCGCCTCTGAGGGGTCAGCCACTGGACACCTTACCAATAGCACCGCACATGGTCTGATAGTGTGCCAGGAGCGGAGCTCCTCAGGTTAGATAAGTTGACCGGAAGAGATCCATAGTTGTGTCCATTCTGTGAGAGAGGTGACCTGCAGACAACAGAAATTGTTGAACAATGTCATTCATATCACATACAAGTAAATTTTTCTTGATGATGTTTCAACAACAGTTGCAGCAATACCTGGATGGAGAGCTGCCAGAAAGTCCAGCTCAACGCAGCAACGTGTGCAATGGGGTATGCAGAGGGACGGACCTTAGATGGATCTTGGATAAAAACGGAAAATATAAGAAAGCTGTTTGCTTATGTTGTACTGACTGTGCAAAGACATTCAACTGTGCGGATCATAACAGACTGTAGGTAGAGTTGAGCAGGAAGAGGATTCCAGAACACCTCCTTGTGCTCACGCGGAGCCTGTGCACGACCGAGGGACAGTCTTCTGAAAGGAAGTAAGGAAGGCCGCATGGCTTCAGTCAGGGAAAGGAGACCCCAAACAAGCAGCCATCTCGATACGAACACGGGGTCGGAGTGGAGGCCCCGAGTCCATCTGTAGACAAGTGGACATCCCCTCACAGGAGGGCCACAGGAAGGGAAGAGCCAGCCAGGGTGCAGTATAGCACCGACGAAACACACAGCATTCCTCTAATTTAATTCTTTTCTCCCACCCCCACTGTCATGACCCCAGTCCTAGCTTACAAATCCAGCTAGACCAGCGTACATACTACATGGGTGAAGATAAGAGTTCTCAACACACAGAATCCAGGACAGAGCAATCCCTCCGGACCAATAATGAGAGTAGTGATATCATGAGGATAGGGGAAGGTGGAGGGAGAAGGGGGAGAAAGAGGGAACCGATCACAATGATCGACATATAATATATGTGTAAAATATGAAAATAAAAATAATTTATAAATTATCAAGGGTTCACAAGGGTGGGAGGGTCGGGGAGGGAGGGGAAAAATGAGCTGATACCAAGGGTTCAAGCAGAAAGAAAATGTTTTGGAAATGACGATGTCAACATATGTACAAATGTGCTCAATAGAATTGATGGATGGAGTGTAATAAGAGTTCTAAGAGCCCCCAATAAAATGAATTATGAAAATAAAATAAATAAAATCAGGAAAGGTATGTTTCAGCTTGCGTCTGTCACCACACTTGGGCCATCTGTCTGCTGAGTCAGTAATTAGAAGAGCTGGATTCTGTGAAGGTGAGGGCGGCATCAGGAGTCTCATTACGAAGTGGAGATATTCAGATGATACAACTTTGCTTGCTGAAAGCCAAGAGGACTTGAGGCCCGAGCTGGGGACGATCAAAGACTAGTCTTCAGCGTGCATTATAACTCATGATAGCTAGATGGAGGAGACATCGTGATTTAGACGAGATGGTGGTAGAAATGGAGACGAGGGGATCATTTTTAGAACTCAATAGGAGATATAATGACACAATTAGTGATTGATTTGTTATGGGTGGAGGAGAAAGAGTGGTCACAGATGCCTCTCAGATTTTTCTCCTGAGCTGTTGACTGGCTGGGCCTGCTATTTACTGGGTTAGGGAACCTCGGAGAAAGAGGGTGGGGAATGAAGACAATGGGGCCAGTATATATGCTAATGAGGTGGGGACGCCAGGGAGCCTCCAGGACAGAACGGAGCAGCCCCAACTGCCGCCTCTTTGCCTGAAGAGTGTCTCTCATGGTTTTAGGTGCCACCGGGTTGGTTCTGAGCCATCGTGACCCTGTGCACAACAGAACCAAACACTTGTTGGCCCTGCGCCGCCCTCTCAATCATTCCCACGCCTGAGCCCATGGTCGCAGCCACTGTGACAGTCCATCTTGTTGAGGACCTCCCTCTTCCTCACTGCCCCTCCGCTTTACCAAGCAGGATGTCCTTCTCCTGGGACTAGTTCGTCTCTCCTGACTCATGGCTAGTGGGTTCAAACCACTGACCTTGCATACTCGCAGCTGAGCGCTTACCCACATGCACCACCAGGGCTCCTTTGAAGCACCTTGATTTTGTCGAGTTGACTCTGACTCTTGGGGACCCCGTGCAAAACAGACCTGAACTCTGCCGGGTCCTGCACCGGCCTCACAGTGGTTCCCATCCTTGAGCCTATTGTCACGGCCCGGGTGTCAGTCCATCCTGTCCAGGGCCTTCTCTTTGACTCCACTCCACTTTGCCAAGTGTGAACTGGTCTCTCCTGACAACACGTCCAAAGGATGGGAGGCCAAGTCCTCGAAAGAGCACTGTGGTCATACTCCTTTCAAGGCAGTTGGGTTTGTCCTTTCAGCAGTCTATGGGGCTCTCAATGTTCCTCGCCAGCACCACAGTCCAAGTTCAACTGCTTCCGTTCTTCTTTGGTCTTCCTTATTCAACGTCCAACGTGCACGTGCAGATGAGGCCATTGGAAATGCCACGGCTCGAGTCAGACTCAGGTAGCATCCTTGTTGCTTTTCAACACTGTACAGAGACCCTGTGCCGGAGATGCACCCAGTGCAGCAGCTTAGGCTCCTCAAGCCATCACGGTCGCTCTTGCCTTTAAGATCTTACAATCTGCCCATGGTACTCACTCATTTGATAAAGTGATCTGCGTTCTAACATATTTCACTACTGTTTAACTTTTCTTCTGATCGTGCCGTCGCAAGCTTCCTGGAGATTGCGAGGCCTGGCGTCACTGTGTCTAACATGCTTGCCTGCGAATCATCAGATCGGAAGACGTTTGAATCCAGCAGGTCTTTAGTGCCAGAACCATGTGGCAGTCTGTCTCCGTGAAGACTGCTGCCTTGGGGGCCTTCCGGGGCAGTTCTGCTTTGTCTGTCCTATTGGGTCATTGAGTCAGAATTGATGTACAGCAATGGATATTGTTGTTGTTGCTTTTAACTTTTTCTTGAGGCATAGGGAGTGCATCTAATGGCTACTTCTCCCCAGCGGCCCCCCCCCCCCCACCTCGTGAGTAGCCAGTAAATATGTGCTGTTGGATTCTGCATAGGGCGGCCCAGCATCAATCTTGGTTGGCCGTCTCTGGGAGCTGGATGGGAGCCGTTTCCTGAAGATGCCAATCTGAATAGGGGAGGGGTCATTGTGTCTGTTGTGGCTGTTTCCCCTCGTTTTCTTCTGGGTTTAGAAAAAAGATGGTGGGTTTGCGTACGTGTGTTTGGGGGAGGGGTCCATTTGAAAGAGTACGGAAAAGCAGGCTTTTTATTTTGTAACGGTATTTTGAAGCTTACAAGTTCTCGTGAAAAAAATGTCCAAATTGGTAGAACTTAAGAGTTCCCCTCCTCCTTCCTCCTCCTTCTGAGGCTTTCTCTAAACCCGCTTCCCTTAAAATGACTTTTATTGATTTTCACTCAAGGAGAGTTATTCTTCAGAATGAGGATGGAGGGGTCAGAGAGAGAAATTTACCCTGTGTTACCTGTGGAGTAGGTGTCCCTGCGTCGCTCCAGTCTTGCTTTGTTTGCTCGGTTTCCCATATCCAGAAGCCTGCACACCGGGGAGCGCTAGGTCCTCTGTGTCCTGGTCGGAGCTTGAGAACAGTATACGAATAGATCATTCATTCAGCAAACATTTATTGAGCAGGCATGTCCTAGGCATTCGAGATACCAAGATGAGTAAGATGTAGCCACTGCCCTCAATGACCTCCAGATCTTCAGGAAGGCGCGGGCCTGGTGCTGGTGGAGGTCAGGGACGGCGCCCCTGACCAAGGTAACGGGAGAGCTTCTGGTAGGGAAAACTAAGAATAAAAAGACTGGCCTTGTAAAATGAATGTGACAATGTGATCAAATTAGCCAATTCGAAAAGCATTTCTTAAGAAAAAATCAAGTCAATTGCCAACATAGCCTATGCTCCTTTTGTAATGTTTTCCCAAATGCTTTGTCTCCAGCCTCAGCCCTCTCTCCAGACCTCGTTTAAAATGGCCTCCAAACTCATTGTTCTAAACCCTGATTTGGTCCTGTCATGCCTGCTTCCTGGCCACGCGAGCACTCGTTCTACATACGTCTCGGGATCCTACTGGGATGTTGTAGGCTAATGTGATGTCGTGTGACGTGCGAGCAAGGGGCTCCCTTCCTGAAGCTCGTAGATCAGGAGACAAACAAGCAAGCAGCTCATGCGAGAGCCGGTGGGTTCCAGCTTTGAGAGGGCTAAGCCCCGGGTTCTGGGGGGTGGGGCTGTAGAGGAGTAATTCGTCCTGTCTTGGGAAATCAGGTACTGCTTCCTGAACAAGTCCTCAGATTTAAATCAATCTGACACAGCAGACACCAGGATTTGTTGTGTTAAGTACTGTGTATTTCTGACTGAGTTCTTCTTTTAAGCTTATCAAAATTTAGTGGAGGAAACGGCAAGCTTCATCGGTAATTTCCACCCGAGTTAAGTGGCGAGATGGATGTGTGGGTTACTGTGAGAACAGGACTTGAGGAGAAGGGAAGGCTGGTAGACAAGGCAATTTCCTGGAAGAAAAAACAAAACAAAACAAAGAAAACCTCGCTGCTGGCGAGTTGGTGCCAACTCACAGTGACCCATAGGGCAGGGTAGAACTGCCCCTGTGAGTTTCCGAAACTGGGACAGTTTAGGGGAATAAAAAGCCCCATCTTTCTCATATGGAGAGGCTGCTGGATTCAGACTTCACACCTTGAGGACCAAAGCCCAACAGGTAACCACTATGCCGCCCGGGGCACCTTAGCTAAGCAGAGGTTCTCAGTATAGACATTGAGTTTGACTTTGGATGTGCCCAATCTCGTAACATGATCAACAAAACCCGTCACATTCTCACCCTTTTGCGCCTCCAATTGGGAACGAGTGTCCTGGGAAGTTCAATGTTACATGGGGGTACCAGAAAGTGCCGGAAAAGTATAGTGTGTCTAAGTGCCCCCGATGATTTTAAAATAATGATAAATAAAAATGACAGAAAAAAGAGAAGTAGTTTAAAACATTGTTTTGTAGTAAACCATTTTTGTGAAGTTGGAGGCAGAATTTTCTAAATAAAATGGGATACTTAAATTTGAAGTTAGTATATACTTGACACAATGGATATATGTATGGATTGTGATAAGAGCTGTATGAGCCCCAAATAAAATGATTAAACAAAAATCGAAGTTAGTGATGGGCCATGTCAAGCTTGCTCATAGGCATCACGATCCACAACCATTCCTTTCTTGGGGAAAAGTCCTTTAAGCGTTATGTGATGGTGCTGCATACCTTTGTGTTTGTGTGCTTTTGCATATGCTGTTCCCTCATCTTGGACAGCCTTCCCCGCTTTTCTCCCTTTGTAAAGCTCCTGATCCTTCAGAACCCACCTTACATGCCATCCCATTCCATAACCCAAAACAACGCAACCTCCTGCCCTGGAGTCGATTCCAACCCACAGAGACGCTCTGCAGGGCTTTTCCACTGATAAGAACAGAGAGATCCATCTTTCTACCACAGAGCAGCTGTGCACCCCTTCTATCTCATTATATATAGTCACTGCCTTCTCCGTCTCCCGTGAGCTTACGAGCTCTACCAAACTGTATCCTCTCTACGGATATTCCTACTCTAGATGTTGTCTATAAATTCAGTCATATGACATGAGATCTTTTATGTCTGCCTTCCTTCACTGTGTAGAATGTTTTTGAAGTTCATCTGCTGATGTTCCTGACTTCACTCTTTTGGTGTCTGAATGATATTCCATTGTCTGCATAGCCCACCCTTTCCTGATCCATTCTTCCACTGATGGACGTTTGGGCCGTTTTCACCTTTTGACAACTGTGAAGGGCGCTGCTGTATGCGAATCCACGTTCAGTTCGTTGGAGTACGGACTGCAGGGATTTTATGGATTTGAATGGTTGTGTTGGCAAAGAATATTGAAAGTGCTGTAGGTAGCCAGAACAGCCAAAACTGTCTGGGAGTTCAGACAGATGCCTCTTAGAAGCAAGAAGAGAGAGATATTGTCTCACATACCTTGGACACATTATCAGGAGAGACCAGTCCTTCGGAAAAGATACTATTTTGGGTAAAACGGAAGGTAAATATATAAGAGAGGAAGGTTGTCAAGGAGATGTATTGATTCAAGCACTCTATATGCAAAGGTACAGACATGAAAACAATAGGCACAATGGTGAGCATAGTGAAGCACTGGGCATTGTTTCATTCTGTTGTACCAGGTCCACTGTGAGTCACAATCAACTCCACAGCACTGAACACCAACAACCTCACCCAGAGATGGAATTTCTAGGCCATATGGTGATTCTATGTAGCTTTTTGAAGCACCATCAAACTACCGTATATACTCCAATGTAAGCCGAACTGAATATCAGCCGAGGCACCTAATTTTACCACAAAACTGCATTAAAACTGTGCTGAAAAACTCGGCTTATACACAAGTCTATACAGTATTTCCCAGTGGCTGAACCATTTTACATTTCCATTAGGCAGGCACAAAGATCCCAGTTTCTTCACCAACACTTAACTGTTATTTTGTTTTTTTAAAAAGTGATTGTTATTATTACAGCCATGCTAGTGGGTGTGAAGTGGTACTTCATTGTGGGGTTTTGACTTGAATTTTCCTAATGTCTAATGATAAACATCTTTTAATGCACTTGTTGGCATTTTGTATCTCTTCTATGGAGAAATATCTATTCAAGTCATTTTCTCATGTTTAAATTAATTGCTTATTCTTTTACTGTTGAGTTCTGAGAGCTTTTTATAGATTCTGAATACTAGACTCATCTCAGATAAGAGATGAAATTTTTTATAAGTCATTTTATTGGGGGTTTGTACAACTCTTATCACAATCCATCCATCCATCCATCCATCCATCCATCCATCCATCCATCCATCCATCCATCCATCCATCTATCCATGTGTCAGGCACATTTGTACATATGTTGCCATCATCGTTTTCAAAGCATTTTCTGTCTACTTGAGCCCTGGGTATCAGCTCCTCATTTTTATCCCTCCATCCCCCTCCCTCCCTCAAGAACCCTTGATGACTATTATTATTTTTTCATGTCTTGCACTGTCCGATGTCTCCCTTTACCCCCTTGTCTGTTGTCCATCCCCCTGGGAGGGGGTTATAGTTAGGCCATTGTGATCGTTTCCCCTTTCTCCCCCCATCTTACCCTTACCCTCCTGGTATGGCTACTCTCAATATTGGTCCCGAGGAGTTTATCTGTCCTATATTCCTTGTGTTTCCCACCCCTGTACATGCTATGGCTATGCTATGTACATGCTATGGCCAGATTTGTAAGGTAGAATTAGGGTCGTGATAGTGGGGGAGATAAAAAGTTCAGATAAGAGATAGATAAGATATAATTTATAAATGTGTTCTCCATTCTGTGTTGTTGTTAGGTGCCACCGAGTCGGCTCTGACCCACACCCACCCTGTGCACAATAGAACGACTCAGTGCACGGTCCTGCGCCATCATCACAATTGTTCCTGTGACTGAGTCATTGGTGTGTCCACTGTGTCAATCCCTCTACTTGAGGGCCGTCCTCTTTTCCACTGCCCCTCCAGGGACCGGTTGCTCTAGACATGTCCAAAGCATGTAAGACGAAGTCTCGCCATCCTGGCCTCTGAGGAGCACTCTGGCTTCACTTCTTCCAAAACAGATCAGTTTGTCCTTTTAGCAGTCCTGGTACTTTCAAGATTCTTCTCCAGCACCACCATTCAAGTACATCCATTCTTCTATGGTCTTTCTTATACAATGTCCACTTTCACATGCATATGATGTCATAGAGAATACTGAGGCTTGGGTCAGGTGCACCATAGTCCTCAAAGTGACATCCTTGCTGTTCACTACTCTAAAGAGGTCTTGTGCAGCAGATTTACCTAATGCGCTACGTCTTTTGATCTCTTGACTGCTGCTTCCATGAGCACAGACTGTGGCTCCAAGCAAGACAAAATCCTTGACAACTTCAGCCTTTTCTCCATTGAGTATGATGCTACCTACTGGTCCGGTTGTGAGGCTGTGGGTCTTCTTTACATTGAGTTGTGATCCATAATGAAGGCTACAATCCTTGATCTTCATCAACAATTGCCGCAATTCCTCCTGATTTCAGCAAGAAGAGTTGTGTCATCTGCATATTGCAGGTTGTTAATAAACCTTCCTGCAATCTTGATGCCACACTTTTCTTCCTAGAATCCAGCTTCTCTGATGATTTGCCCAGCATATAAACTGAACGAGTATGGTGAGACGATACAACCCTGACGCCCACCTTTCCTGATTTTCAAACCATGCACTACTCCCATGTTCTGTTCACACAACTGCCTCTTGATTCATGCACAAGCTCCTCATGAGCACAATGAAGTGTTCTGGAATTCCCATTCTTCCAAGGTTGTCCGTAGTTCATTATGGCCCACACAGTCAAGTGCCTTTGCAGAGTCGACGAAACACAAATAAACATCTCTCTGGTATGCTCTACTTTGATTCAAGATCCGTCTGACATCAGCAACGAGACCCGTGTTCCGTGTCCTCTTCTGAATCTGGCCTGGACCTCTGGAAGTTCCTTGTCAACGTGCTGCTGCAACCACTGTTGGAGGGTCTTAAGACACGATGATCTTTGTCCTGCTGTCCTTTCACTTCTGGAAAGTCTTCTGCTGCACAAAAATTTTTCATTTTTGTCAAGTCCAGTTTATTATTTTTATTTTGTTTTTCAAGCTCTTGATGTTTTGTCTTAACAATCCATTGCTAAACCCCAGTTTATAAAGACTTACCCTTATGTTTTCTTCTAAGAGTTTTATCCATTTAGCTCTTTTTTTAATGTCTTTGATCTATTTTTGAGTTAATTTTTTTCTTTTCCTTTAAAAATGTTTTATATGAGTTAATTTTTATGTAGGGTGATTTACTTTGGGTTTAATTTTACTTTTTGGTGTGATGTCAGAATCTAGTTTCATTATTTTGCATGTGGATATCCAATATTGCCCCAATTTCATATGTTGAAGGTCCTAGTCTTTCTGCCATTGAATGGTCTTAGTATCCCTTCTGAACACCAGTTGGCTGTAGATGTATGAGCTTATTTCTGGATGTTTAGTTCAATAACTTTGGTCTATATCTCTGTCCTTACGGCATTTTCATACCGTGTTGATTACTAGAACTTTGTAGTGAGTTTTGAAATAATGAAGTTTGAGTCTTCGAACTTTGTGTTTTCAATATTGTTTATGGCTATTTGGGGCCACTTAAATTAGATATGAATTTGAGAGCTAGCTTTTGCATTTCTGGGGTTGGTGGTGGGAAATTTTCTGAAATCTTGAAAGGAGTTGCATTGAACTCGTAGGTCATTTGGGGCAGAACTAACATTTTAGTTTTAAGTCTTCCAATCCATGACGACTGAATGTCTTCCATTTATTTGGGTCTTGTTTAATTTCTCTTCAGCACTGTTCTGTGGTTTTCCGTTTACAGGTCTTTCGCCTCATCGTTTAAATGTATTCTGGGTAATTTATCCTTTGGGGCGTGATTATAACTGCAGTTGTTTTCTTAATTTCCTATTTGGATTGCTCATGGCTGGGGTATAGAAACAAAACTGATTTCCTCATTTGTCTTCTATCTCTCTCTGCTGACAGACTGTCAGCACCCTAAGGCAGAGACTATTTTCATTTGTGCTTGGATTCTTGGTGATTGGCATTTGGTAGACACCCAATAAATGTATGTTTTCTTGAGTGTTGGATTCATTCTTTATTCAGCATCATCTCTTTTCTTATTTGAAGTAATATCTTCTTCACTGCTCATCTTTAGGGGACAGTGTGTCCTACAAAAATATGTTCTGTAAGCAACTGAAACTTACTTCCTAGAGAGGAAAGAACTAGGAGGCAAGGGGCATTTATAGAGGTCCAAATGTAGGCATGTACATATGTAAATATATTTATACACGAAGATGGGGAAATCGATCTATGTGCATATGTTTAAAAGTTCAGTATTAAGGTAGCAGAGGACATTGGACCTCCACTCAAGTACCCCCTCAATGCAAGAACACTTTTTGTTCCATTAAACTGGCATTCCTTGATGTTCCCCTTCCCAACACAATCACCGAAGGCAAATGGGTGCATAATAAAATGTGGTGAAGAAACTTGATGGTGCCCGGCTATCAAAAGATATAGTGACTGGGATCTTAAAGTCTTGAAGGTAAACAAGTGGCCATCTAGCTGAGAGGCAACAAAGCCCGCATGGAAGAAGCACACTAGCCTGTGTGATCATGAGGTGCTGAAGGGATCAGGTATCAGGCATCATCGGAACAAAAAATCATAGAATTATGAATGAGGGGAGTGCAGATTGGAGACCCAAAGTCCATCTGTAGGTAACTGGACATCCCTTTACAGAAGGGTCTCAGGGAGAAGACGAGCCAGTCAGGGTGCAGGGTAGCAACGATGAAACATACAATTTTCCTCTAGTTCTTAAATGCATCCTACCCCCCACTATCATGATTCCAATTCTACCTTACAAATCTGGCTAGACCAGAGGATATACACTGTTACTGATGGGAACTGGAAATGCAGGGAATCCAGGACAGAAGAACCCTTCAGGACCAGTACTGAGTTTGGCGATACCTGAAGGGTAAGAATAGGGTGGGGTAGAAAGGGGGAACTGATTACAAGAATCTACATATAACCCCCTCCCTGGGGGATGGACAACAGAAAAATGGGTGAAGGGGGGCGTCAGACAGTGTAAGACATGACAAAATAATAATAATTTATAAATTATCAAGGGTTCATGAGGGAGGGGATCGCGGGGAGGGGTAAAACTGAGGAGCTGATGCCAAGGGCTCAAGTAGAAAGCAACTGTTTTGAGAATGATGAGGGCAATGAATGTACAAATGTGCTTTACACAATTGATATTTGTATGGACTGTGATAAGAGTTGTACAAGCCCCCAATAAAATGATCAAAAATAAAAAAGAACAGAGGAAAATATTTTTTAAAAAGAAAGAAATTTACTTCCTAAAGTATCACAATTCACTTTCTAAAAGCAAATCATTCTGGAGGTTTTATTAACATTAAAATGTTATACATGTGCTTGTTCTCACAAACAAAATGTACTAAAGCAAGGGTGGCTTTCCTTGATGGCTTGTCCCTCAGGTCGTTTGGTTTAGCCTGGGCTGGAATCTGTGCCATCCTCTGGGGTCACTGATGGGAGAAGATATTTTGCTTCTTCACCAAATAGTAACCCGATCCCTGTTATGATTTTTGAATTTTAGGTGTTTGCTTCTTGTGATGATCTCCTGCTTTGGGGGCTATATATTAATATTAATATAGCTAATATGATATCATTTTGAATAGATATAAAAGTATGAAACACTGAAAATCAACACATGCACATGTGTCAAGAAGTTCAAGTCCTCCTCCATTTCTGCCCCTCACACACGCACCCACATCCACATACCCACTCCCTAGGCACAGTCCGTGTGCACAGTCTATGTGGTCTTTTCCTGCCAACATGTATGAGACACGCACACATGTTTATAAATATCCGATCACAGTATTCATACATACGATGTGCTTTTCTCCCCACTTGGCAATATATTATAGGCATCCTTCCGACTCGGTACGGGCAAGCCTATCTCTTTCTTTTTCATGGCTGCCCCCTTTTACTTTGACAGTCTTAATCAGTAGTGAATGGGAAAACCAAATAATCCAGCTTATTAGAATTGTACCCAAGAAACAGTCAATGGGCTCTGAGTGGAAGCTGGAGAATCCTCCGAGGAGGGAAATGTGTGCACTGGAGTGCACGGGTTTTTTCATGTTTATTTTGGCTATTCTGAGGCCTTTTTGTTTATCTCCTGGTTCGTTGTATTTTGAATGGCTGAGCTTGTTTAACACACGACCTGTGATTTAGTGAGCTATTTCTGTAATCAATTTTGCCTCATATGGTTTTGCTATTTTTTTTTTGCCGCTAATCTTTTCCCATTTAGATTGTCCTCCTACACAGTTTTTCTATCTCACGGTTTCTATGTTACCCTTGTGCAAATGGTAGCGATTAAAAATGTTTGGCTTCACGATTGACATAGGCTGCTTATCTGTGCCATCTAGCTGGGTGAATGTATACTGGATTCATGGGAACTCTATAAGCTGATCCGAGGGAGCTTTTACTACTAATGAACATTAACACACGGACAGCATCTTGTCCTATAAATAATAAAATCCTTATTAGGATTAATATAGGGCCTTCCTTCTGCCTTCATCTACCATGGTTAGTGATTAAACCCTCTTGATTCTACCTTGTCGATCTTGCTATCATCTGGCACCAGCTCTCCATTCCCACTGTCCCTGTCCTTAGCTCAGGCGCTGCAAGATCTCAACAAAATAACCTGTAAGACACTTCTTACTTAGTCTCTCTAACTTAGGTCTGACCTCTACCCTGGCCCGCTCAGCAATGAATGTTTATTTTTTTGTTGTTTGTTGGTTTTTAACAAAAATCTTACCATGTCATGTAATGAGAGAGCCCTCCAGGACTTTCTCACCGTCTAAAGGATGAAGTTCCGGGTCCAAGGTTTATTGGGATTCAGCCTACTTCTCCTGCCTGTTTCTGGCCACGCAATACCTCATACGTCAATTTCTAGGAAAATCAAGGGGCCCGTCGTTTTAAAACCCTGCGCAAGAGCATTTGCAGTAAATGCTTGTTAACTAGATAAGCAAGATGGCCTGTGTGGCTCAGGTGACCTCCTACCCACCTGGCCCAGGGTGGTCCCTGTTCCCATTTCCCATCTCTCTGAAAATGACTCACACGACTACTTTCAGGTATCACCGGTGTTCCAGCCAGGCCCATCGATTACATCATCACTCTCATCATTAAGTTGATTTCTAGCTCTTTCTTTGACTCCTCTACTGATTGTTATGCTCATTGAGGGCAAACATTGTGTTTTGCTTATTTTAATATTTCAATTATTCATTCAGGAAACAGATGGACACTGCTAAGTGTTGAAGGCTTAATACTGAATAAAACACACATGGTTATTGCTCTCATGGAATTTATAATCTAGCAGGAAAGAATAATCAAAGGGTGCATAACACAATAAATGCTGGTATGCACGCATGGAGACTTAAAACAAACAAGCCACTCTTCCGTCAGTTTGTCCTATTGTAGTGGCTTCCACATTACTATGATGCTGGGAATTATGCCACCTCTATTTAAAGTACCAGCAGGGTCTCCGTGGTGGACAGATTTTAATGAAACCTCCAGAGTAAGACAGCCTCAGAAGAAAGACCTTGTCTTCTTCGTCTAGAGAAAAACTGGCCCGTGAAACCCTCTGGATAGCAGGGGGACGTGATCTGGTGCGGTGTTGGCAGAGACGCCCGCACGCTGGCAGGCACCCACAGTCCAGCCTGGGAAGAGCTGCCTCCTCAGAGCAGTGTTGGCTTTAAGGGTGTCAAAGGGGTAAAGCTTTTAGGACCTCTATTTACCGACATGACACCACTTAACATGAGAAGAAAGGGCTGTGAATGTCCGCTCGTGATTGGAACATGGAATCTACAAAGGAGGATTTAGGAAAACTCAAAGTCGCTAACAATAAGATAACTCAATATGCTAGATATGAATGAGCTGAAATAGACGGGTACTAGAGATTTTTAATCAGACAGTTATGTGGTCTAGTAAGTGGGACTGATAAATTAAAGAGGAATGGCACCACATTGATTGTCAAAAATGACATTTCAAGATCTACCCTGAAGTTCTGGTGTACGATGCTGTCAGTAATAGGGTAATATCCATACCCCTGTAAGGAAGGACAATTAATATGGCTTTCATGCAAATTTGTGTACCAATTACTAATGTCAAAGATGAGATTTCACTGATTTCTGCAGTCTGAAATAGACCAAGCATCCAACAAGATGCCTTGATGATTACTAATGATTGAAATAGAAAGTTGGAAACAAAGAGGAAGGATCAATAGTTGACCTTGATGATATCAATGGTGTTGGAGATTTCATGACAGAATTTTGCAACCAGTGACCAATGACTGGAATAGTGTTTTCAACAATGTAAGTTGTGACTGCGCATGTGGACCTTGCCCGATGAAATACATAGGAATCCAATCGACTACATCTGTGGGAAGAGAGCGGGAGAAGCTCAAGGCCATCAATCAGAACAAGGCCAGGTCAGCTGCAGAACAGGCTATCAATTGCTTATATGCAAGTTCAAGTTGAAGCTGAAAAAATTAAAATATGCCCAAGAGAGATAGTAAAACCTTGAGTTGTATCCCACCATCTCCAGAATAGATCTGAACCATTAAACACTCATGACTGAAGACGATATGAGTTATGTTGACATCGCAGACAACCTACATTGATTGAAAGGCTCCGAAGAGGAAACAAAAGACCAAAATGGATGGGAGAAGAGAGTCTGAGACTTGAGTACTTTTGAATGAGGCGCTAAAGGGAATGAAAGAAACAATGAAGTAAAAGAGCTGCACACAGATTCCGAAGAGTGACTCAAGAAGACAACGGGGAGGATTATAATGGAATCTGTAAATGTATTATAATGGAAACATTATAATGGAATGCGTATGGCCCTGGAGTTAGAAAACCCAAAGGGAAGAATAGATTAGACACTGCTCAAGCTGAAAGAATGGAGAGAGAGAAAATGCAAGCCTCCAGTTGCAATGATCAGTGATTCTCTGAGCGCAACACAGACGACGCAGGAAGCATCCGAAGAAGATGGGAGAAATGCAGGAGTCACGGCACCAAATAGAGTGGGTTTCAAGCAATGAAGGCAGCACTCGAGGGTTCGCTCATCTATGTCAAGACAATTGGAACGTAGCGTCCTGGCCCAGCAACCGGGAAAGAGCCACACAGAGATGCTTCAGACATTCGTGGAAAGTTTTCATGATCTTTTAATGCCATTTTCCTACAAACTTTTTGAAGGCCCTGCATGTATGTGCCCATGCAAAAGTAAAGTGGCCCAACAGAATGCAGACATCATCCAACAAGATCATTAGTATCAGACACAAGTGAAACCTTGATGACAATAATCTTAAAAATGATTGCAGTAGTGCATCCACAAGGAGCTGCCAGAAATTCAAGTTCGATTCAGAAGAAGATGTGGAGCAAGGGATCTCATGGGTGATGTCACATGAATCTTGGCTGAAGGCAGAAGATACCAGAAAGATGTTAACCCTTATTTTATTGACTGCGGAGATTGTAATCACTTGTGGACGACATTATGGAGAGTGGGAATGCCAGAACAGTCCGTTGTGCTTCTGTGGGACACATACAGAGACCAAGCGGCAGTCGTTCTACAGGATAATGCAGTACAGAATAGTCGAAAATCAGGAGAGATATGTGCCAGGGTTGCATCCTTTCTCCATATTTATTCAATCTGTAGGCCGACCAAATAATCGGAGACACTGAGCTATATGAAGAAGTATGGAGATTGGAGGAAGACTGATGAACAACCTGCGATATGCAGATGACGCAGCCTTGGCCTTGCTGGAAGTGAAGAGAACTTGCAACACCCGACGAAGCTATAAGATGAAAAAGCCTTCCGTATGGATGACACCTTACACGAGAGAAACAAAACAGCTTTGCAATTTGCCCATTAAACAACATCATGACAAATGGAGAAGGGTGTGATTTTACTTGGATCCGTAACCAATTCTCACGGACGCACCGTTGGAGAATTAAGTGGTGCATACATAGAGGGACCTTCGCTGCAAGGGCTTCTTAAAAGATGATGACAAACGCAGCAGTTGCTTTCAGGACTGAAGTATGCCTGACCCAAGCCTTAGTATTTTTAGTTGCCTCATAGCCATGTAAGAACTGGACAGTGAAGAAGAAAGACGGGCGGAGAATTAATGCCTTTGAATTACGATGTTAGTGAGGAATACCGATCACACCAGGAACTGCCAGAAGAATAAGCAAACCTCTATTGGAAGCAGAGCCGCTGGAGGGCTCCTTAGAAGCAAGGGTGGTGAGACGCAATCTTGCATACTTTGGCATGGGATCAGGAGGGACCATTCCCTGGAGAAGAGCAGGAGAAGTAAAGAAGAGGGTGACTGAGCAAGAGAAAGACTGTCAAAGAGATGGGTTGACAGGACAATGGGCTCAATCATGCCCCTGATGTGGTCGAGAGGGTGCCACGTGACCTGGCAGCATCCCGCTCTGTGGTACATAGGATCACTGTGAATCAGAACCAACTTGACAACACCAAACAAGAAAAGATGGATAGGACTTTAGGTTGGTTAAATTAGCCTTTGACTTAGATAGTTACTGATTTAAAATT
Source organism: Tenrec ecaudatus (assembly GCF_050624435.1). Classification (NCBI taxonomy): domain Eukaryota; kingdom Metazoa; phylum Chordata; class Mammalia; order Afrosoricida; family Tenrecidae; genus Tenrec; species Tenrec ecaudatus. The sequence goes on from NC_134530.1 coordinate 69,360,708, forward strand.
TCAAGTACAGAAACTACACATACCATTTAGATGCTACTTGACAACTCAGTGACAGTGGGTTTGTTTGTTTTTAATATAAAAAATTAAATGTTAATCAAATGGAGGAAAAACCCAATCATCTCAGCCACTTATCACCCATAGCAACCCCCTCAAGCATTTCTGAGCCTGTAAACCTTTATGGGAGCACACAGCCTCATCAGTTGCCCTCGGAGAGGCTGGTGGATTTGAACCACCAACCTTGTGGTTAGCAGGCCAATGCCTAACCCACAACACCATTAGAATGCCTTATGAAATAATAGCAAGAATAGGGTTTTGAGAATCTGTACTTTTCACTAATCTGCAATCCTGTGGCTCTTTGCAGGGTGGATTACCAGCATGGCACCTTCAGTCTCCTTTTTATCCACAGGAGTAATCTGAGGTTCAGAAACTGAGCAGTCACAAAAACAAGGGATGCCTTCTAGCACTGGGATGAGATTTTGGCTGGGCCTTTGCTTTCACAGCTTGGCTCCCCTGCTATCCCAGACCTGTCACTTGTGAATCATGTTCCCACGGGCAAGTGATGCAAATCCTCCCAACCTCAGTTTCCTCTTCTCTCAAACAGTGGTCAAATTGGCAGCAGAATTAATCTAAGGATTACATGAGATTAGGTAAAGGCATTTAATTCCACTCACTACCTGGCTCGGAGAAGGTACCCAGGGCTGTTAGATCTCCATCCAGTCCCCTCTTTAAACATTCTGTGCTTGCTGAGCTAAAGGACACTGTCACATGATTTGAAAGAAAGAACTGTCATGTAAGAACGCCAGTAAACCTTGTTATCCTCACATCAGGTTGCTAAACCAGTCCCTCTCCTGACCTGTCAAAAATTAAAGTTATATTCGTGCTCATCTCTTAAGTTATAATTATAGGCAAAGACAAAGAGAAGTGTCACCGAACAAAGAGACAGGGGAACTTTATTTTTATTTTATTTTATTTTATTTTAAGCCAGAGCTGATAAGGGTGCCGAGACTCGTAGCGTTCAGGGACAGTATATTCCAGCCTTAAAGATTTACCCCTGACTCTTGGCCACTTTGGATTCAAGAAAGGAACAACATCCAACCACTCCCAGAGATATTTCAGAGGGTGGGATGCGAACAAAAGCGAAAGGTCTCTTCCGTTTGCATCATGACTTGCAGCCCGGGGACTTGCGAGCCCTTCGGTCAGGGCCAGCAGGTTTGGTCTCCAGGAGTGCCCTGGCTCTGGACTCCATTTCCCAGAGTCCCTTAGTGCCCTAATGTATTCAGTGTTCAGAGTGCCTGTATGTGTGTGAGTGTGAGAGAATGTGTGCGCGCGTGTGTGTGTGAGTGTGCGCGCGTGTGTGTGTCTCCGAGTCCCGGGGAGAGTGGAGGCTCATTCACTGATTAGAGCCAGCGCTGAGAGGCAGCACTGCTCTGCTCTCACGCCCGCCGAGGCTCTTGATCTGTACATGCGATCGCAGCAGCTCGCGCACACCAACCCGGGGCCAGCCGCCCGCCGCCGCCGCCGCCGCCGGCCCTGCGCGCCCCGGACTTTGCATGCACCGCTCTCCGCGCCTGCTTCCCTCGGTGTCCTGAAAAGTGCGGCCGTTCTCCCGAGGAATTTCCACGGCAAGTATGGAGATCAGACGGGGGCGCGGGGGGCTGTGCGCACACAAGAAGGGGTGGGGGCCGAGGGCGGCAGGGTTGCTCAGGAACCTGGCTAACTTTCCGGGTCCGTTTCCTAGGGACTCGGGAAGATGCCCCCCCGGACAGGGGCAGGGGCTAGGACCTGGACTGGAGCATCTTAGATCATCTCGACAGAGCCTCGCGGCGTCGGTGCCTTGCGCGCTCTGTGCGCGGTCCAACTCAAACTTTCCGTCTTGAGTTTTCCTTAATGTGTTTTATTTGGGGGGGTGGGGGTGGGGGGTGAGAGGGGAGGGACCAGACGCGGGAGTTGGCCAAGTAGGGAGGGTGAGGGGACAGCCAGGGAAGGGAGCAGGACTTCTCCCCCCCCCCATCTCTAATAAGCCCGATCCCCACTTTGTGTGGGTCGATCGCCAGAATGCCTTCTCCTCGGGCTCCCCAGTGTCTCCCGCGGTGATTTCCGGCGGGGCCGGGGCAGGGCGGTACTCCGTGCGGAGCCCGGAGCGGTGGGCACGGTGGGGAAGGAGCAATCCCAATGAGAAAGGGCCGTGACCCCCCCACCCCCAACACACCACCAGCTCTGTAGGGCCCCGGAGGAGAGGCTGGGGCGCCCAGGGCCCCCGAGGGCTGGTGCTTACTTCTTAGCGGGGGGCGGGCGCGAAGGGTGTGGACAGAGGTGGGGGCGGAGTGGGGCAGCCGCTGCGGGCACGGAGGAGGCAGGTGCTGGCACTGAGGTGGCCCGTTCCAAATGCAATCGGTAAACTCCCCGCGCCGCGCGGCTGCACTGGCCTGGCCTTAGAACAGCCCGACCCTTGGGGGTCTCCCGGGATTTTCGGGGTCGGGGCTCTTCCCAATGGCTCGGCCAAGCCGCGCGGGAGCACCGTGGTGCAGACTGCGGCGCGCTGCTCTTTCTGTGGTTTAATTTTGATTGTAGATCTGCCTTCCAAGGAGTCACAATTTCTCTGCCTCCGACTTGGGCACAAAACTTTTCCGCGAGCACGCCGGGTGCTGCAGTCGTGCGGCCACCGGCGACGCGCTCGTCTGCCGGGGCCGGGAGACCTTCCCGGCCCGGAGCCTGGTCCCGCCGCCGCGCTCCCGAGCCTCCGGCCGCCCCCCGCCCCCCGCGCTCGCCCCCAGCCCGGGCTTCTCAGGGCTCGGCCACCGCGTTCCGCCTTTGTGCTTTGTAAAGGGGAAGCCTTCGCTTCCAGGGCCGACCAAACTTGGGCGGAGAGCTTCCGTGTGGCCCCTAGGGCGAGGCCGCCCACCGTGGCGAGGCCATCGCAAGGGATGCCCTTCCCGTCCCCAGCCCCGGGAACCTCTCCTAGGGCTCGCGGCCCAGGTCGGCCCCGGCCGCCGAGGGCGCGCGGGAGCCGGGAGGCAGCGAAGGCTCGGCTGCCCAAGAGGCAGATGAAGCGCGCTCGCTTCGCGTTCAGAACTCGCTGCCTCCAGGGCCCTGGCAGGGGATGCCAACGGTGGGCAAGGACCGCGATCCAGAGCCACGCGGGCGTCGCGCCGGGTGGGTGTCTCGGGGCCCCGGTGCGGGCTCAGCCCGGCTCGGCCCGGCCGTCTGGGGTCTCTGGCCTGCGCCTCCTCCCTTCCCCGGGAGCCCTAGCGAGGGAAGGCTCGGGCGCTACTGTGCCCACCGGCCACGTCTGGTCCTTCGGCTCCGCGCTGGACTCTGCCGAAGGGGAAATGGAGAGAGAAGGGGAAAGAAAAGAGACTAGGGGCGGGCAGGGAGGAAGCGACCAGCCGGACTGCAGGGAGCAGAGCGGGCAGGGTCCTCGCGGCCGGGCCTCCTCCTCCAACCGTCCGGGGGGCTCTGCGGCGGAGGGCAAGCGCGCAAAGGTGAAAGGCGGACAGAGCGTCGAGTAACGGCGAGCGGCGCGTCTGCGGTTTCGAATCCTCCCGGCCCGCCGGAACCCGGCTGGAGCCGAGACGTCCCCGGCTGCGCTCCGGGGCAAGGCGGGGAAGGCCCAGCACAGCGCGGCGCGGGCCGCCCACGGGCCTGGCCCGGGCGCAGAGCGAGCGAGGCCACACACCTGTTCTGCCAACTGCCCGGGTGCTGTGGCCCAGTGGCCGCGGCGCCGGCTGCCGAGCCCTCCCTGCGCGTCTCGGGCCAGCAGTCCCGAAGCCCGGAGGGCCGGGAGGCCGAGGCCAGCGGGCGTTTGCAGGAGAGTGGGAGTGAAGGAGCCGGGTGGCTACCCGCCGAAACGATGGCGAGCGGCGGCGGGACCTTGGTGACCCGCGGGGCGGGGCTGTTCGGGGGCTCGGTTTGGGGACTTTGGGCGCAGGCAGGCTCCTTTGAGCCCATGCCCGGCTGCGGACCGAGTGTCCCCTGCATGGGTCCGCTCTTGCCCAGCCTGCGTCTTGGTTCTCCAAAGTTACAAGCAAATTGCTTGGTGCAGAGGCTCTTTTGGGGTTTGGGGCGGGGAGCTGGAGGGAGAGGTCAGGCCGAGGAGTGTTGGGTCTGCCCTGCGTTGGTCTCAAGTATTTGTCGATTTCGCCGCTTCTGTTTCTCCCCGTTTCCCCTAGAAGAGTTGGTATCTCCGGGTCCCGGCCCCCTTTGCCCGCTGAATTTTGCACCCGCTGGGTGAGTGAGCATTGCCGCGGCCCACACTCGCCCACTGGCCAGGCTACCTTCTATTCGTACTTCTAGGACGAGCCGGGCTGGTGCCGGGTCCAAATCTGGGACCCATACTCCGCCACGTCTGAACCCCAGACGGGGAATATTTTAGCTTTACGCTGTCTGAGCTCTCGCATCTGGTGGTAAGATTCCTGCTAGAGCGGTGTTTCCAAATACCTCTTGGGCATTTGGTGTGCGGGAATTTTCTTCAAGCCAAGAAGTCTGTGAACTTTAAGGGGGAAAAAAAGTCTTTCCTTTTTCTCTTCCCCACCCTTACTACCCTGGCCCCATTTCCCATTGTTCTTTCGCTTTTTAAGTTGGCTGTTAATTTTTTTAAAGTTTATTTGTGCCACGGAAAAATATCGTTTAATTTGTTCAGTTATTTTAATTCCTGGTTTATGGAAACGGCTCAGAGACCACAAAAATGTCACCTGTTGTAATGAGCTGCGGAGTGTTGTGTGCCTTTTAATTGCCAGCAGAATAGTTTGGGGGCGTCCGGGGCTCCAGCTCCAGTACAGAGCGCTTTGCAGATTTCTTTGTGGCCGGGGCATTTGCAAGTGGCTTAGGCTCTGGACTGCTGCAGCACGCCTTCCTCCTGCCCTGCCCCCGGGCGCAGGTCAGGAAGCCCAGACCCTGACGCGGATGGGCAGAGCCGGCGATGGGAAATTGCCACTCTTACAGACTTTCTCTCAGGCTTTCGGTTTTTCTGGGTCAGAGTGGTAGGTTCGCACGGGAGCCGGGGCGCTGCGCACCAGCCCAGCCTCACACATCTTCACGTTCCAAACGCCGGCTTCTTCATTTCATTTGTCCTGGTTCTGGCATGTTTAACCACGCAATTAGTCGTCTCACTAATTATTCAGTTAGCTGGCGTTTTGTAATCACTTTAGACCAAGGTCGGGTCTGTGATTTAACAAACAAAACTCCCACACGGCGTACAGAACTCGACCAAACCCATCCTGTCAAGGATTTGAAATTTAAAAAGCTCAATATTTGTTGGTCCCTCCGTCCAAACCTCACCGCCTGCCAGACAATTTATTTAGCTTCGTAGATTGATCCCTCCTCCTTGTTTGGTTAATTCAACAAAGACTTTTTGCAATCTGTTTGGAGTTTGTCTGATGCCGTGGAAAAGTAGCTGATGATTTATTTGGTTGCTTTTCGATTTCTGTCTTCAGCCCTTCTTTCTCCTCCTTTCAGCGGGGATGTCAGCTGTTATTACTTCCTATTGATCCCTTTGCAAAGCGAGAAGTGAACGAAAATTAATGTCAATTCCACTGCTCGGATCAATAGCTGGAGTTATTTTAATCTGGATTTGCACGAAGTGCTAAATTAAAAAAAATCAGCATAGAGGCAGAAAAGTAACAGTTACTTCCTTTCCCCTTGTCCGCTTCCCTACAGGCACCCAAATGCTCCATCAAGCTGATTATCTTACGATCCATATTTTTTTAATTAAGAGGGTCAGTTAGTTTTCTTATTTTGGGTTCTGTGTTTAAACCCATGACATTTTGACATTGGGAGTGTATTAACTATAGATTTTCATAATGACTGTGGTCTGCTGAAGCCTCCTCTATACATGTTGTTAATGTGAGGAGGGGGTAAGGAAGAAAAGGGAGCGGGCAGAGGAGCCACTCCCCTGCCCCAACCCCAACACCCACTCAGTGGTGTAAAAGAGATGTGGCCTGGAAAAATAACGTTGATTTATTTTCACCGTAATGAAGTTTTCAAATGAAGAACTTGGTTTGAGTGATTCACCGTGTTCTGTTGGAGTGTCCGGTGCTGTCGCCAGATTACTAATTTATGAAACCCATTTAACATAATGAGGAAGTAAAAATAGAAATAGAATTCTCTAGGCGATGATTATTGGTGTGTGTGGGGGGAATACTCCCCCTGACTGGTGTCTTATGTTTGCCCTTTTCTCTAGCTCATTTCCTATAATACTGCTTGTTGATAGACAGGGAGTCATCTCTCATGTGAAGTACTGTGTAGAACCCTTGGACCAGCGCTGGGCCCTCTGTCAGAGCTTCCATGTTGTAGGACCATTAATCTGACTTGAAAACAGCCAAGAGCAGCATTCTCAGACTCGCCAGGCTAGCTGGCTGTCCTTGGCAGATCATTCCCTGCACTGCTATAACTTGACAGGAAAGTTATTTAAAATTTGGAAGAGAGAAAAATCCGTTAATGCGAGATACATAATCTGGTAATTTAGCAATGATGTCTGTGAGGAAAGATGCCAAATGAGGAAGCAGTCTGATGGTGTCCACTCATCTTCCCAATTAATAACAGTCATTGACACGTCCGCCGCAGGATGGGAGTAGGAAATACTCTCTTGGCACTGCAGTAAAGCCAGAGGATTCACCTACACTTTCACGGAGAGTTCTATTTGAGGGATTAGCAAAGATGCGCCACTATATAGGTGGGTTTGGTGTGGGTTTTGGGGGGGAGGGGTGATTTCAGATGTGACCCTCCATTTTAAGTTTAAAGTTTGTAGCTGATGGTGCCTTTGGGTTGCATCTGGAGTTGCATGAAGTTTCTCTTAAGTGTGTTTTGGAAGTCCTACATTATCCCAGCTTGTGCCGTTTAGCCCCTTCCCTCAGCCCCCACCCAAACCGTGTTTTAAAACAGAATCAGTGACTAGGAACGTGTACAACCTAAATTGAAACAGGAAATTGAAAGAAGTCTCTCCGAACGCCAATTTGTTCTGGGAGCCTTTATTGGACATCAACTCTGACTGGGCCAATAAGCAGAGCAAAACAAGTCCGAAATTTTGTTAACATTTTATTCTAAATGTTAATGGCAAACTCAAAGGCAGTTTAGAAATCTACTTAAGAGTGAGTGCATTCAGTTCTTTGCTGCTCCTGGAAGACAGACGCATATGCCAAAACCACCCATTATGCTTTTAAATATTGTCAGAGACGCCGGGCATTTTATTGATGAAGGTTTTGTTCCTTCTCAGAAAGGAGAAATTGAAAGGCTATGTGATTAGAGAGGGGTTTGCATCAACAGTCATGGTGTTTCACATCACAGATCTTTCTGGAAGCAGGACACGAAGATGCGTGTTTATATGTGTGCCATTGTGCATGATTCACCCACATGTGCAACTGGGACCAACTCAGCGGTATAAATGTATGTGGTCGAGCCGTGCTCGATTTAGGGATTTTTGAGAATCGAGGCCACATGAGGGAAGATGAAGAGACAATGGGTATGAGGAAGGTCACAGAGGTAGACCTTGGTCTCTGTTTAAAGCTCAGGCCTCCCATGGGTGGAGCATCCAGGGGGGAAGCCTTGTAAAATATAGGCCCCACCTAATCTACTGAGTGACTTGGTCTTCCAAAGCTCATTTGCTCAGGGAATATTGTATTTGGAGGTTTTATGATTTTTTTCCCTTTGCTGGGCTCAGGCGCATTTCACCCGGAACGTGTAGGGACCAAAGTCAGCTACGCGTACATCACAGTAAGTTGTCTATTGATTTTCCTGAATGAAAATGGTCTGATGCTGCTGCCCACTGGCTCCTAAAGCCTGTAGTGTCTCTTGCCCAAGCATCTGTAAGCCAGAAGGATGGTGTTCCGATCACTTGGGGTTTCCCTTGTTTGCCTGCCTCTGACTGTCCTCCCCTCCTGTTTTTGTCTCTCTGCTATTTCCACAGGTCTTCAAAGGGGATGATTCCCCAGTAATATTCCCTGCCCTGCTACAAGGTGCTGCTCCCTCCCAGGGAAGACTGTTTGTTGTGTGACGCCGGCCCTAGAAAGAGACTCCGATGGACTTACACCGGGCAGCCTTCAAGATGGAAAATTCATCCTACCTTCCCAACCCTCTGGCATCCCCAGCGCTGATGGTGCTGGCGTCCACGGCTGAAGCCAGCCGGGATGCTTCCATCCCCTGCCAGCAGCCGCGACCCTTTGGTGTACCTGTCTCAGTAGACAAGGACGTGCACATCCCTTTTACCAACGGCTCCTACACCTTTGCCTCTATGTACCACAGGCAAGGCGGGGTGCCAGGCACTTTTGCCAACCGTGATTTCCCCCCTTCTTTGCTACACCTCCACCCTCAGTTTGCTCCCCCAAACCTCGATTGCACCCCAATTAGTATGCTGAATCACAGTGGCGTCGGGGCTTTCCGTCCCTTCGCCTCCACTGAGGACCGGGAGAGCTACCAGTCTGCCTTCACGCCAGCCAAACGACTGAAGAACTGCCACGACACAGAGTCACCCCACTTGCGCTACTCAGATGCAGATGGCAAGGAATATGACTTTGGGACCCAGCTGCCATCTAGCTCCCCCGGTTCACTTAAGGTCGACGACGCTGGCAAGAAGATTTTTGCTGTCTCTGGACTCATTTCTGACCGGGAAGCTTCCTCCAGCCCTGAGGACCGGAATGACAGATGTAAGTACGGTGATGTCCTCCCGCCCCTCCCTCAGTAAGCCCCGCCTGGCCTGAAGGAGCATTCAACAGGTCCGTGGCATTTCTCTCTCTCTTGCTGCTGCCGCCGGTAAAGGGAAGGGCCAACTAGACTCCGGTGCTTTCAACAGCTGTGGAGTGCTAACATGTACTGGTCTGGTCAATGAGCATTGACACCGGCGCTGCCTGTCCACAGGCCTGACTGGCTTATTCTCTGGAGACTGGAGCAGAGAAGGTGCCAGGTGTCCACTTGAGTCTCACTTCATAGGAGCGTGTAGGTCCCAAGAGAACTGGGGGTGTAGCGGGGGCGGGGGCAGGCGGGGAGCCTGAAGTAACCTGTCCAGCCACCCTCTCTGATGTCCTCATTAGGTGTCTCTGATCTCGGTATTATATTTTTGAGCGTTTCCATTGTGTCCCATCAGGGCGACTCCGCTTGATTTTATTTTCACAACTCTCAGCCCTTGTCCACATCAGGCTGCTTCTCAGGGAAGGACAAAGGTGTCGTCAATCACCATAAAGCATTTCCAACAGCTGTGTGTGCCTTGCCTTCGCAAGGCTAGCAAGCCGACTTCTCTTGGGATCTCGCAGGTTTGCTGGATGCTTATCCCGAGGCTCGCTTTTAGGACTAGCCATGGTTGATCCGTGACTGCTCCGTGGTTGATGTTCACAACTATGATTAATTTCTGCCGAGGGAACAGCTTTCGTCCTGCTCGCTAAGTGCCTTGTGGGGCGCGCTGGTACGCCCATTACTAGTTCCAGCGAAGCCCTCAGTGGGGCTTGCAGACCAGGAGTGCTGAACCCTACAATCTTGTCTAATCAGGAATTAATTGTGATTTTTGAATCTTGCGGGGGGGGGGGAGGGGAGGGCGGGCACTGTGAGCAGACAGAGCCGTTTTCCTCTAGCCTGGTGAGAATTTATGAACTGAGCGTGTTTTTCATCAAGCTTTTCTTCTTAGACTTGCTTCCTTTAGATTTTCTTCAGAAAACGACATCTGAGGGGTGCTTTCCCCTCTTCTTTCTTTGAGTGTGTGCGTGTGTGTGTCCGGGCTCCCGTCCTCTCTATCACCACCAACAATCCCGAACACCATTTTCCTTCCCTCTTTATATGCCGAGGAGGGTAATAGAGACGTAGCAGCTCTCTCCCCTGTCGGCACTGCTTCCTCAGGCTGTCTCCTTGAATTAGGCACTGTGTTAACTTTCCTGCGCTAAAAGGCATCTGCCTAGACCCAGCGTACCTTTTCAATAAAAGTCATCATAAAATCAACCTGCCTTGTAAATCCATCGCTCTTTGGTTTTGAAATATGTTGCCAGTGTGTCTTTTATGTCAGCCTCTGTAAGCCCGAGACCTCCCCACTTAAGGGAGAAGGCTGCTCTCTGACAGCACAGCCGCAGCCACTGCGCCCCCCACTTTTTAGCTTTTTATCTCCCTTTTTTCCACCTTTTCCCTTTCTGGTCAGCGGACTTGGATGTGTCAGGATCTTGCTGTTGAGAGGGCCCCGCTGCACATGTATCGGCCTTGTGCTGGTCCGTTTGATTGTATTTTAGGTTTCATTTGTCCAGGGACAGGCGGGTGATCAAGGCTAGCCGTCATCTGACCTCTCCTTCAAAGGGCTCTGGGTGGGGGGGTGAACCCCTCTGCCTCCCATTTTAGTCCCCCGCACCACCACCTTCCAAATGCCAACTGCATATGAAATTCTCCTCTAAGCTCCTATGCCACAAAGTGCCATCTGGAGATCAGGATTCCTTTCTTCCCCCCCCCCCCCACCATTCCCGCTCACCTCCATTTTCTGTCTATTCACCTGGACCAGGACCCCCCACCCCCAAAAACCAGGGGGAAGCTTGTTAGTCACGTCAGAACTCATAGATGTGGCTTTCCATTCCCCTCCGAGTGTCAAAGCCGTAACTCTTCCGTTCGCCTGCTTTGCATCGTGTGGCCGCACCATCCCCCGTGGAGATGGGCCCCTCACACAGGAATACGCCTGGGTGGAGAAAAATTAAATGAGTCTGTCTCCCAAAGTGAAATGGAATTGTGACCTTGAAATTCATGGGAGCCTGACCAGAAGGGTGGGGAAAGTTCTATCTTTCTGATTGCAGCGTGACAGAAATGGGTAGAACACTTGGCCTTTATGGGCAAGTTGGGGTTCTCCTTCCTGGTGTTCCCTCTTACGCAAACGTGGGGCCTTGCAGGCGTGTCTGCGAGCCCATGGCGTCTGCACTCCCGTGCTATCACCCAGAGTTGCCATGTGGCTGATCTTCAGCAGGACACAAAGGTGCAAAGTGTGGGGGAGACTCTTACCCCTGGGGTCAGCCCCATTGGTGCTCCCCTCTCCATTCCTGCCCTCAGCTGGGCTGACAGCCCTCGCAGGCTTGTACTGGCTAGGTGTGCTGTTTGCATGTGGAGTTTTGGGAAGGAAGGAGAAAGGTCTTTCTGCAGGGAAGGGTGGGAGAGGCGCTGTGACCAAGTCTGCGGCAGCTTTCTTGGCTCCTGTCATACGCCGATGTGTGTCAGAATATTTATAGTCTGTTTTATGTAAATACATATTTAAGGGCCGTTAGAAGGCCTGATTATCCCCACTAGATGCCTTTCAGGTCCTCCCTGCAGAACCGTTTGGAAATAAGTAATATTTCTCAGGCAATCCAGTGACAGTCTACAAGACAGCTTCCAAGGGAGAGCTGGACGAAGGGCAGATGGGGCAGTGGTTGGCGTGTGAGGAGAGAGAGGAGAAGCAAATGTCTAAAGGTGGCCAAGTAATAGACTACTGTGGCCTTTCCCTGGTGGCCCAAAGTGCCCGCCTGTATTTTTGACTTTTTATTCTTCCAGTCGAGACTCATTTCTGATAAGGTTGACTAGACTTAGTTCAGTTCTCAGCATCCTCTATGTGATCTATTATTCCCCGCCCCCTCTCTCCCCTACCGTGTGAAAAAGAAATGTTTCTATGACACACAACAGTACAATCCTTACATGTGGGTTTAGCTTCCGGGGTGTGGCTGTGTGTTTTGTGCTCCCCACTTCAAGTAGAAGTTTTATGACTGAATTTCAGGTCATTGAAAACTCCGTCTTACAATGGAAACACTGACATAGTTTTTACTGTGTGAGCCACCCCCGGCTCACACACTGTGTCCACATGCAGATACAGCCGCCACGTGGGAGAGCGTTCCGCAGAGAGGCCTGCAGACATGGTGCAGTACACAGGAGTGCTCTTTCCTTACGTCTGGGTTCTGTTCGGCAGGAGCATGGATTTCTCCTGTGATTAAAAATGCACTGATTGATTGATTTTTGTGTGTGTGTGGGGAAAAACAATCACTATCTTTAGGCTAAGTATTATCTCTCCTAGTGGATGCTTCCCGTTTGTCTGTCTGTTCGTCCACCTGGCAGCACAGGTGACTCCTGAGGTAGGTGTGTGGGGCTCCACGGAACTAAAAGAAGCCTTCACTCTACAGGACTGACTTATTTGCCCAGGAAAGTGGGTAGAGTGTTTTGTGAGAAGCCTGTTCACGGAGGACGCATAATTCCCCCAGGAAGGGGCCTGAGGTAACTCCTGTTTATTGCCGCTCCCTGAACCATTCTCCAAGGCTTCTTGTCCAGGGAAATGATGTTGAAATTTATGGACCAATTACGAACAGCCCACGTGTGTCTTACATGCGAAGGGTCTATGGATATGTTTCCCAGGGCTTTTAAAATAAACATTTTCTCGTTAATGAAAGTTTCCAACAAAAGAGAAGATGAAGTATTGTCTGCTGCCTTTCCTAGAATCTGTTTATTACTCCCTTAGCTCTCTGCGTCCATTGTGTGTATTTCCTGAGAGTTTTCTTGAGGCCTCCGCCGCCACCACCACCACCACCATCACCACCGGTGTCACTGGGAGTGACACAGTCTTTGGCCTGTGTGCATCCCATCCACCCCAAATTGCAGTTGGCTCCAGTGTGTGCTCACAGGAGGGGGAGGGGCAGAACTGCGCCTGCAAGAGGAGCATCAGCCACTGACCCTCTTTGTTGAGGGTCAGGCGGACTCACAGGCCCTGCTCTCATCGTTGAGGCCTTTGAAAGCCATCCCAAGGTCCCCAATGCCCTGGCTTGGAGATGGTGGTTTGCACTCTGAGCGTGTCTTCATAAAGAAAGGCACAGGTCACTGCAGATGCTATGATCTAAGCATTCGATGAGGTAGGCCGGCATAGCACCACTCCAGGCCGAGGAGGTTCAGAGGGGCCGCTGGTATCATGGAGGTGGTGGTGGGGGACACTCCCCATGAGATCTGGAACTGGGGTGGGCAGGGACCCAGAGTTTGGCCTTGCGGAGAAATGCTCTTGGCTGGGGAGAAGGTTTCCGCTATTCCCAGACCTGGGAACCAACCTCTGGATTCTTGCTGGCACCGATGAGCACTGGGAAAGGGTCGACAAATCACCAGACAAGATGGGGTAGGTTTCCTCCAGCTCTGGACCCTCCGTTCAGCTGCCCCCACAGGTTCTCCTGGAGCCCTTTCCTCCTCCCCCTCTCTCCGGGGGTGGAGGGGAGGGCAAGAACTCCTGTGATGTGTGTGGTTGTTTCTGGTGGTTCACTCCCAACGCGGTCATGGAGACTCCTTTTCATGCTGCTGGGTTTAATTGTCTTGTTGGGATAAAGAAATGTTTGCACAGCTAAAGTGGGGCCGGGCTGGACGGGAGCAGTCCCTGATGGCTGCAGAGCCATCTGGCCCGGCTTGGCTTGGCTCGGCGCGCGGCTCGCCCGGCGCGGGGCCGGGGCTCGCGGGCGCTCCCGCTCCCTTCCCTTCTGCTCGCTCCACGCCGCGCCGCTCGGTTGGGCGGCTGCCTCCTCGCACGGCCGGAATGCCTAATCACCATGGTGAGAAAACGGACACCGCAGCCGCCCTCCCTCCGCGGCCCGCGCCCTCCCTCCCGTCAATTGTCATGCAGAAGTGATCCGGGCCGCCGCTTCCTCGCGGCCGCCAGCCAGCCCCTCGCCGCCCGGCAGAAGGGTGGCTGGTAATTGATCGTTTGGGGGAGGGGGCGCGAGTCCTCGCGGGGGGGGGACCCGCCGCAGAGTGGGCACCGTTTTCCCACTTGAAAAGGAGCGACCCCCTCCCCTGCCCCCCAGCCTCCGCCACGGAGATGCTTTCCAAGTGGTCTCAGCAATGTGGGTGACCTTGCCGAAGCTCGGCTGTCCCGGAGGCTGCGGGAGAACTCTGGGCGCCGCCCCCCCGCTTCCCGCCACCGCCCCGCGCCCCGAGTCTCGCTCGCGCCCGAGCCTTCGGTGGGTTTCCTGCTGGCGATCTCAGAAGAGCGAGGTGGGGCGCAGGGCGCGGGGATGGAGGAGCCCGTGCGAGGGGCGCACGCCACGTGAATGTCGCGGACACGGGGGACCGGGCGGAGGTGCAGGCGGCGGGGTGACCCCTGTGCCGGAGGGGGCCAGGGTGGGGCGTGCAAAGGGGAGCCCGGCGCGCGCTTGAGGGACGATGGGTGGAGGTGCGTCCACGCGCATTTGGATCTCGCTTTCCCCCTAGCACTCAGCACTTCAGACCCGGTCGGTTCGGAATGCCCTTCCTGTCTTGCTCTCCGTAGGAGGTTCCGGGGAATGTCTTCCAGGTCCAGGGGTGGGTCCGTGCTGCAAGACGGCTGGCATTCGGGCCAGGAGAGCCGCGGTCGAGCTGAGGCTCGTGGCCAGCACCGTGGGCTCGTGACAGTCCCCGGCGATTTCTGGAAGCCTTCCCACGGGAAGTTTTCCGGGGCTGCCTTCCATCAGCAGTCAGCGGCCCTAGGTTTATTACTACTTGGTGGCCCTTGTTTTGTTTGAAAAGAACACACACACACACACACACACACACGCATTGTATCCAAATAACAAAAGTTACCCTCCGGCCCCACCCCTTTTCCTCCTTAGGCAGGGAAGAGGAAACTGAAAATAGAATTAAATTCTTATATTGACTTTTCATATATTTAACCCTTACTGATTACGTCCATATGGTTAATAAATATCTGTACACTTTGAAACATAGTCTCTGTAAACACGTGGGACTTGGGGTGATAATAGGTATAGAGTTATATTGTATAGTGTTTTTTCTTATTATTTCACTCTCATTAGCCACACCTGTCTGGTTAATAAACATTAGAACACACATTGGAAATGTATTCTTGATAAAGACTTGGGTTTTGGAGTGGTGCTGTACTTTATTTTAAAGCCCACACGACATTAACACTCCCAAATAACCATTTTTGCATTTGACTATTCTCCCAACATTTAGGACCATTTTCCCAGCGCCATTTGCCCCTCTTACAGAGAAATGAACTACAGACTTAAGGATAAGTCATTGCTCCTTAGCTGCTAAAATAGCTTAAAAGTTTTAAATACCATTTAAATGGTGACTTTTGTGATAAAACGGTGTTTTTAATTCTGTGTAACCTCAAAGTGTGTCTTATAGTACGGGGTGTGTGTGTGTGTGTGTGTGTTAAAATGTTCTCTTTCTCTGGGTCAAGGAGAAGACTATTTTGGGAAAAAACAAAACAAAAAAGCAGACAAACCCAAACACCGTTTACCTACACAGTCTCTCTGTTTAAGGAGCCCTGGTGGGGCAGTGGTTAAGGGTTCAGCTGCTAACAGAAAGATGGGTGGGTCAAAACCACCAGCCACCTCTGGGAGAGAGCTGTGGCGGGGTGCACCTGCGAAAGATCGACAGCCTTGGGAACCACGTGGGACAGTTCTTCTCTGAGATTCCGACGCCTAGGGTCCCCGAGCCAGAATCAGCTTGATGGGGCCCAACACCAGCAGTCTCTCAAGCCTTTTCACGGAAACACATCCTGGACGGGGCTGTGGGCTGTGAGCTTAGTCTGGGAGAAGCGTAGAATGTAGTGCGAATCCGTACCTGCGGTCGATGCAAGGTCAACAGCACCTGTTCCATCCCTCCCATCCTATCCAAAGGACTGGACTTCACTCACATCTAAATTCTATTGTTAGAATTTGTTTCCTGCATTATAGGCTAGTTCTTACCGGAACTGTTCATCAGTTTGCCAATCTTCAGCAGTGCACTGAGTAGAGTCGCTAAGATTTTGGTCCACTGAAGATGACGAGGCTTGAGGAGAGAAAAGGAAAAATGTATTTGTGCCTTGAGGTTTCCTCCTGACCAGGGTAGGTCAGCAGGTTTTCAAGAGGTGGATGACATGCTCTTCTTTTCGTTGATTGTTTGGGGGACAAAACACCTTTAATCACTTTAGAAGAGTGATTTAAAACTCCCTTTTGCTCCTCACCTCTTCCCAAACGTTTTCCCACCGTGTCACATCGCGCCTCGCCCCTGGCTCCTGCAATCCACGGACACGGATCTGCGTTGGGCATGTACTTTAGAGAGGTCCCCCCTCTGTCCTCGTTGGCGCTGGAAACAGACAAGTGTCGCGGGGGTTTCTGTAGACACATATAACCATCTGGCAGTTCAGACAGTTGACCATCCATTTTCTCTGTGGAATGTGTTCTGATTGAAGAAGACCTAGAGGAAATGAAAGTGGTGTTTTGGCGGGGAGACAGGGTGCTGGGTCCAAGACTTTCTATTCAGCAGACAAGGCGCTTCAGCAAAGTCCAGAGCTGCACGTGTGTGGAAGGAACCTTTGGTGCAGTCTCATGAGAAATCAGCCCAGTAAGCCAGACACTAGTTGTCTCTTTCTACTGAGATTCATTTGCAGCCTGCGACTTAACGGCTTTGCCTCCATCTTGGACAGCAGGGCCTGACAGGAAGCTGTAGGGCGGGGGCAAGGGCCTGCCCTGGAGAGACCTCTCTCTGCCTTATCCTCAGGTAAATGGCTCCCATGTCAGCACCCGCGAATCCTGCTTTGCTCTCATTGGACTTTGCTTTCTGGGAGTTGGCTTAACTCAAGGCAGAGTAGCCTGACATAATAACAACCTGCTGGTGAGGGATGAGCATTGTTCTTGCCCCCTGAAATCTCACCTTGGTGTTTGAGAGCAAAAATAGAGAGGCAACGCAGTATATGATACTTATAAATTCAACCTCGGGAGTTGAATCTGACCTCCTCAGTTTACGGGCTCTGCAGCAATCTAACTTCTCTAGAACTCAGTAGTCTCCCTTGTAACGGGGAATGACACTATCTTCAAGGATTAGGGTGATGCTTAGAACAGCTCTCCCCACACTCAAAGTCAAACCTACTCCCCTGGAACCATTTCCAACGCACAGGCATGCTATAGTAAAGAATTGCCTCATTGGGTTTCCAAGGCTGTAAATCTTTAGGGAAGCAGACTGCCTCATCTTTCTCCTCTGGAGAGGCTGGTGGGTTTGAACCCCTAACCTTCTGATTAGGAACAGAGAGTTTTAACCACTCAGTCACCAGGGCTCTTCAAGTATTCATGACTGACTGACTGTTATTCTTTTGAGGACAATCTGGTGGTATAATCTTGGTTGTTAGAAGCACCAGGGTAGCCAAACACGGGGTCATTAACAACTACCGTGTCTGTAGGCTAATTCACACACACGCCCGGTGACAATGTGGAAAGGAGAGAAAGCTCTATTCGGTGGTGGCCAGCTGCTTCACATCGCTCCTTACTATCCGTCCCACAGGATTAGCCCTGGGTTTCCTCTGACCTCATTCTCCCTTCGTTTTATTTAGAAGCCTGGAAACATGGCCAGTAGAGAAACTGAGTCTCTGAGTGGGGAAGGGACTTAGGCGTGGAGAATGCAAACCTCCTTACTTTGGAATATTACGTTATCAGATCCTGTTTGAAATAAATGGGCCATTCAGAGTTGTGTGTACCAGCCGTTGGGATCTATACAAGGAGATGGGCTCTCATGGTATTTGACGCGTATTAGAACTCAAAGTCCCGGAGTTTCTAGCATGTGCCCTACGAGTTTAAGTTGCACAGACACTTTTACCCTCTCGCTTATGTGAGACAAGTCTGTGAACCTTCCCCATCTGTGTGTGTCACAGTCCCCCAGCATGATGGATTGTCTCTGCTTGGGGGAGGCTTAGGACGGGGCTTGCAGGGGCCTTGTAGGTCAGGAGAGAAATACAGCAGCAGGGCTGAATAAGGGGAGGTGGGGGGTGCTGGGGAGGGATTAGCAGGAGGAAGGGGAGGGCAGGCTGGGCGGGGGGCGGCGGGGGGGGCCTCTCAGTGTCTGTGCACATTCTCCTAGGAGTCAAAGAGGGCTGTCCATTACCCCGGGTGCACAAATAAACTCAGTGTTGGCCTCTTTGTGGAAAGAAAGTCCCATGGGGCTCAGGAATATGGAGCATGACTCGGCAAGCGGGTGGCGAAGGTGGGGAGTAGGAGGGTGGGAGTGCACAAGACCGACTCCCCCGACCCCCCACCCCGCTGGAGGAGCTTAGATTTGGGGTCTATTTTTTGAATGTGGTAACGTATAGTTGAAAAAAACAAAACAAAACTCACCTCCATATGTGAATGTAGCACAAATGGTCATTGGTGACCAGTGGTCTGATACCTCAGTTTCCACCAATTCCTGCATGGATCCATTTAGGGAAAGGGGTTCAGGTCACAGTTTAGGATGGTCATAGAAGACCCACTCGCTCTACTCTCTCCAGCCTTTCCCAATTGCAGACCCAAGAATGCACGGGCCGTAAGAGAGGAAATATTGAACCATCTTCATTCCCAGTTGTGAAAGAAGTCGGGGGAAGTCTGGGATTTAGACCTTCATGCCAAAACCACAGTGAGAAGGAATGTTAGCAAAGGGCAGCTAGGCCCACGAGAGGTAGGTGGAAGCAGCAGCCTGGGCAGGCAAGGGTAAGCAAGCACTGCAGTTAGGCTCTAGGCTGGGGCTTCCTTCCTGAGCAGTAAAAATTAAAAAAATAATCCTTAGAACAGCAGAAGTGTGGACCCATGGGCTTCCTTCCTGACAGGCCAACCTGGTGGGGCTTCATTCGGACTGAGCGGCAGTCAAGGCTGATTTATAAGCAAGAGAACCCAGACCCAAGGGCTTAACCCTTTCCTAACTGAAGAGACGCTTCCTTGCAAGGCCATCTTCCTGCTCCCTATTTCTCCTCACGAGTGAAGCAACGTGTCCACATTTTCTCTCCATGTAAAGGAAGTGCTTGCTGCTGGCGCGCCCAGGGCCTTCTCTGTGTCAGAGAAGGGAAAGCGGAGTCTATGGGGTCTTGAGTGACCGTTATGACGCCGTCACCATGAAGCCTCGGAGGGAGCTTGTGGCTACAGGCACACTGAGTTGACTTTGGAGTGTTGCCGCCATCTTTGGTCATGGACGTGCCTCCCGGGTCAGTATGGTCGACCTTGTGAGTGTCAGTTTCATCCCGGTAAGAGACTGGTGCTGCACTGGGCACAGTGCTGCTTCACCTCAGGTCGCCTTTGGTGGCATTTGTGTGTGTGTGTGTGTGTGTGTGTGTGTGTGAGAGAGAGAGAGGTTAACGTTGGCAGAGTGTAAGAGGCAGTTTTCATATGCCACCGTTGGCAGAGAGACAGGTAAATAGATGAGCCTCTGACCTCAAGGTGAGCAGTTTAGACTCATCGGCTGCTCCTGTGGAGAAAGAGGACGTGTCTGGTCCTGTAAAGCGGTGCAGCCTTGGACATCTTATGTAGGGTCCCCGCGAGGAGGATGCGGCCTGCTGACAGTGGCTTTGGGTTGAGCTTGGCAGATGCACACACTAGTTGGTATAATCACTCCACCAGTATTTCCTAGGCCCCCCTTTGGGCGAGCTCTACGCCATGGGATTGGAAGCCAGAGTGCCTAATCTGGTCTGCAAGTCAGGGTCAGCTTTCTAGGGGAAGTGACCTCTAACCGAATAACTAAGAAACTTATATCTTCAAAGGGGCTAGGTGTGGGAGCTTCCTTTTCTAGGCAAAGTGTGGCTATCGGAGCATGGAAGGAAAAACACTAGGGGTACTGAAGATAAAGTGAGATGGGAGTTTCTCGAGGCCAGGGCCCAAGACTGGACCTCAGCTCTCTTAGCTGTGAGGTTCTCAGGAGGCATTTTTGCGATATCTATTGGGTGTTGATGAAGTTCCAAGACCCAGCACCATACGGAGTCTTGCTTTGAAAGGATCTTTCTAAAGATAAGTCCCTGTGCGATACTTGCTGATGGCATAGAATATCTTTATCACCAGAAGACCCACGAACACCCCCAAAATATGTGTGATACCCAAGGTGGGGGGCGCATTAACCTGCTGACGTTTAGTACAATCACTTAAAGGTCTTGATCTTGTGACGTAATGGCCCTCTCAGCTGTGTACTTTGCCCTGCATGGAGACCTGATCGTTCTCGGGACCTCGAGGACTCACTTGGCTTTGAAACCCGGAATCCTTGGCAAGGTTTCTTGGCAAAGTTTCCTATGGGAAGTGCACTGCTCAGGCTTGACTTTCAGGAGGGAGATTAGGCGTGCGGTGCCAAGCTATTGAGGAAGGAAAAATAGAAGGCGCCGCAAGCTGTTGTTTCATCCTGGCACACGTAGGCATACTAAAAACAGACCTTTCCAGCCCAGCTCCCCTGCCCTCTGCCATCCCTGCTGTGGCTTTCCTTCCCTTGGGTCTTACCATCACCCTCTCACCAGCATCCACAAACATTTCCTGAGCTCCCTGGTGCCCAGCGCTCTGTGCTCAGGGCTGTTTGCAGGGGACCAGAGAAGCAGGAGAAAATACTTTCTATCCTGGAGGATTCTGTGATGAAGGAGAGGAGTGAGGCTGTGTAGATGGGGGAAAAATGAGCATATGAAATAACAGACAGCAAGAGCTCTGGGATTTCAGGAGAGGGAGTAATCTCCAAGCAGAACTTCTCCAATGGTCACTTGAGGACCACTGGCTTCATGACCCCGTGTGGTGGTGGTGGTCGTGGAGCAGGAAGGAGGTGGATAACTAAATGCAGATCCTAATCAAAATCACATGGAATTTTCGGCCTGGAAATCTGTATATTTGGCAAACGTCCTCCCAGGGGAATCCTGGGGCCCTGCACATTTATGAGTCACTGATCTACGGGAGACGAGAAGAGGGGAAGTGTTGCGCCTTGGCCTTGGGGGAAGGGAGTTAGCAGTTAAGAGGAAGAGGATGGAATCCCACTGAGGAGCCTGAGATCAGTCTGAGTGAAGACAGGGGACCTGCTCACAGCCAACTCTTTTTCACCCAATCTCCTGTCATGGCTCAGATCTGCCCACCTGCCTCTAGCTCCCCCTCTTTGCCTTGGCTCCTCGGTGGATGGCATCCTTCTTTCTCCCTTATTGCTGAGCAGCTGCCTGCATATGCTCAGACCTCCCCTTTCTTGGTGCAATATTGTAATTGTGAGGTGGCCCAAAGGAGGGGTTGACAGTGCTTGGCCAGATGTGACAAAGGCCACTGTGCTCTCTGGTATTGTTGGGCTCCGGCCAGCTTGTCTGCTCACTGCTGTGATTCTGCTGAGAGGGGACTGAGAAGGATTTTTGCCAACCTCTTCTTGCCACTTCCCTAGCCCCTAAGCTTACTTCTCATGCTAAAATACTCATTTGTAAAGAAATACAGATCAGAGAGGGAAGAGGGAATCTCAGTGGCAGAATTAGTCACTAACACCTGCAGGTTTTCTTTCTGCTTCAAGCTTTAACCCCTCTGGGGGCAATTGCCAGTGGGTAGAAGGGCCAGAGAACCTAGAAAAGGGACATGGTCTGAGGGGGAGGGGGGCTCTGCCACCTGTAAACCCTGATGAGGCTCTCATCAACCTGGCTTATGGAGTTGGGAATCCTGGTCTTTCCCCAACACACTTCCCCTTCCGTAAACACTCATTGCATTGTATTGTAATTATTTGCTTAATTGGCCCTCTCCCTGAGGCCCAGCGTCTGCCGCCTCCTTCGCCAGTGTTTCTCCTCTCGTAGCACCTGGCTCGATAAATATTTGTTGTACGAATAAATGAACTCAGGATCTCTGTTTCTTCTGCCAAGTTACTCTGAGAGCTGCCTGGCCACTGCAGAACTGGGGCCCCCACTGGCAGATTGACAAGTGGGGAGTAATGGCTAGAAATCGAGGGGAATGGCCCAGTGATCCGGAAAGAGCACTAGCCTTGTCACTTACTAGCTGAGTAACTTTGGGTGAGTTGCTTAGCTTCTTTGAGCCTCAACCCTTTATCTATCCTTGCTCTACTTTACAGGGTTGTTGGATCATAAAAGATAACAACTGTGTTTTTCAATCTAAAAATAAAATATATGTATAATATATTGTGTTAGTCTGGGTAGACTAGAGAAACAAATCTACAGAAACTCATATGTATATAAGAGAGAGTTTTATATAAAGGGTAAGTGCACATTAAGAAAGCATCCCAACCCAGTGCTGCCCAAGTCCTTAAGTCCGACATTAGCCCAAATGTCCAACACCAATCTACAAAGTCCTCCTCAATCTCACAAAATACACGCAATGCCGCTGACTGCAGGAGGAAAGCTGAATCAGTGAGCATGTAAGCATCTTGGCACTGGCAGGGGTCTCCACACAGCTGCTCCAGCACCCAGGGCTGCATCAGAGTAGGTCCATGTGGCTTCTCCTCAGGGATGTCTCATAGGAAGTGAGCCTTGCCAGCTGAAGCAGGGAACTGGCTAAGGCAGCTGCACCCTGGTCTGGACCATCAGAGAGCAAGAGACCCGAGAACTCTGAAAGGCGAGGCTCACCGAGCCATTATCTCTCTACCCCTCAATTAATCCTACATGTGTTTATCAGCAGGTTAGCACAATAAACTTCAACTATCTCGTATATATATTTTGCTGTTAAAAAGTTTGCAGAAAATGGAATCTAAAGATATTTTAAAATTTCCATGAACTCTTTGAAATCCTTCTCATTCTCTCTCTCTTTCTCTCTCTCTCTCTCTCTCTCTTCTCTCTCTCTCTATCTATCTCTCTCATTCACACACACACACGCGTGAGTTGATAAAAAAATTTGCTACTAATCTGGCTAGATCAGAGCATGTACACAAGTACAGATAAGAGCTGGAAACACAGGGAATCCAGGACAGATAAACCCCTCAGGACCAACGAGAGTAGCCATACCAGGAGGGGAAGGGGAAGGTGGGCTAGAAACGGGGAACTGATCACAATGATCTACATGTAACACCCTCCCAGGGGGATGGACAACAAAAAAGTGGGTGAAGGGAGTCATCGGTCATGCAAGACATGAAAAAAATAACACTTTATAAATAATGAAGGGTTTGTGAGGGAGGGAGGGTGGGGAAGGGAGGAGAAAAATGAGCTGATACCAAGGTCTCAAATAGAAAGAAAATGTTTTGAAATGATGATAGCAACAATGTACAACGTGATTGACACAATGGATGGATAGATTGTGATAAGAGCTTTATGAGCCCCAAATAAAATGATTTTTTTAAAGTTTGCTACTTAGGTTCCACTTGATGCATGTATGCGTTCATACAAGTTCGTACATGTATGGTTTTATTCCAAACAAAATCTACTTACCCAGTTCTCTGCCATTGAGGGTGTCTGTAGACGCGTTCTCCCCGTAATACAGGGGCTTTGGTTTCATTTGGCTGCCTTCAACAAACTGGGTCTAACGAACACTGGGCCAGTCCAGGTCAGCAGAGGGGTCAGCTCCTCAGAAAGATCTGCCACGTCTTGTGTCAGTTCATCTCTCTGACAGGTTCTCTCATTCGCACTGGTTCTCCTCTTTACCGAACGTGATCTTCTCTAGGGAGCGATATCCTGACGACTTGGCCACAGTAAGGGAGCCCAGATCTCCCATCCTCACTTCTAAAGAGCTGACTTGATAACCAACGACAGCATCATGTGTGTGTATGTGTGTGCATAGCCATGTACACACACACTTTTGTATTGTGCATGCTTATCCCCCGAAGCAAACCCAGTACAGTGGAGTCCACTCTCACTCCAGCGATCTGATAGGACAGAGATGAGTTTCAAGGTTGCAAATTATACCTCTTTTTTTAAATGCCCATTATCACTGTGCTTGCTTGTTGAACATCTGTTTTCGCTGGTGATTTGGGTGTGGGCTCTTGGATCATTAACTTTTGGTGGTGATTTAGGCGGTTTTCTGTTCAACAACTCATCCACGTTTTGTTTTGGATTGGGACTCTGCTCACTCCTCCTTATGATCACTGTTTCCTTTCATCCTTCCTTCCCATTCTTTCCTGCCTTTGGAGCTCGGTTCCTGGGCCACCGCTGCCCTTTGAGTTGAGATAGTCGAGTGTACCTCCCCTTACTGCTCACGGCCCAGGCCTGCCTGCGGCTTGGTTGAAAGTTGAGCCACAGGGCCACGTTCAATTCCAGGCTGGAGGGGGAACTAAATCTTGAGGGTCCCATCAGTCGATCAGAACAATAACCCTGGTCTCTTTATTATTTTAAGTTTGTTCCACATTTTCCTGCCATATTTATCTGCGGTCTGTCACTGAGATCTCTTTCAGAGTGCTCGGTAGTGGTAGCTGCTGCCAGAGTTCAGGTTCATGAGGTTCATTAGCCCTTTGCACTGTTCTCATGCGTATTTGATTTTCTCCACTCTTTGCTTTAGACAGGGGAAGGCCAAGAACTACTCGCAAGCTTTTGAGACCCCAGTTGCTAGTCACCAAAGCAGGAAGCAGACCACGGTCTTAGTGGCTTGTGTTATGTCATGTGAGCTTGCTGTCCTCTGAGACTCTGCGCTTGGAGCCCCTAGCCCAGGGACTCATTTCCGCAAGGCCCTTGGTTATGGCTCAGCAGTTTTCATAACTCTGCCCCTGTGTGCTCTTCCAGAGTCATGGATACATCTGCAGCATATGCAAATTCTTAGGTAGAAATAGTCTTTGTCCAACTGTTCACCTTCCCTCACCTGTTCGGCTTGCTGCTCTATGTATCCACTCGTAGACTGCTGTGATGGCTGTAAGTAATAGGGCTTTACCTTGATTGTCCAAGGCCGCACATCTTTACGGAAGCAGACCGCCATGTCTTTCTCCCTCCGAGGAGGTGATGGGATCCATCTGTGGGCCTTTCGGTTAGCACCTGAGCATTTAACCACGGCGCCACCAGGTCTCCTTACTTACGATGCATGTTTATGGCTATCCAGACACATGCACACACCAGGGGGCTTTAAAAAGTTCATGGCAGAGTTGAATTTAAAGATAAAGGGAAGATCCCACGAGTTTTTTTGAAGTGTTCTCCTATGTGCCAAACATAAGGAAGTCCGATTTCAGAGCACTGAATGTGGTGCGTAGGTGCCCTCGAGTCAGCGCAGCAGAACGAACGAGCGCTCGGTCCTGTGTCATCCTCACAACCCTTCCCATGCCCATGCCCGCCGAGCAGCCCCTGTGTCAGTCCCTCTGGGTGAGGGCCTTCCTCTTGTTCGCTGTCCCTGCACTTCACCAACCATGAGGTCCGTCCCCAGGGATGGACTCTCCTGACCCTATGTCCCAAATATGTAAGACCAAGTGTCGCCGTCCTTGCCTCCAAGGAGAACGCTGGCTTTACTTCTTCCAACACAGATGGGGTTGGCCTTTGCTGAGTCTTCAACCTTGAGGGAGCCCTCTACCTGCTGCCCCCCCCCACACACACATATACACACACACACACACACACTCCGAGTCAGGCTCCAGAAGCGCACACACACACGCACACACACACCGAGTCAGGCTCCAGAAGCATGCACACACACACATACACACACACACACACCCTGAGTCAGGCTCCAGAAGCACACACACACACACACACACACACACACACACACCCTGAGTCAGGCTCCAGAAGCACACACACACACACCGAGTCAGGCTCCAGAAGCGCGCACACACACACACACACACACACACCGAGTCAGGCTCCAGAAGCACACCCACATACACACACACCGAGTCAGGCTCCAGAAGCATGCACACACACACACACACACACCGAGTCAGGCTCCAGAAGCACGCACACACACACACACACACACACACACACCCCGAGTCAGGCTCCAGAAGCACACACACACACACACACACACACACACACCCTGAGTCAGGCTCCAGAAGCACACACACACACACACACACTGAGTCAGGCTCCAGAAGCGTGCGCGCACACACACACACACACACACACCCCGAGTCAGGCTCCAGAAGCACACACACACACACACACCCTGAGTCAGGCTCCAGAAGCACACACACACACACACACCCTGAGTCAGGCTCCAGAAGCGCGTGCGCACACACACACACACACACACACACACCCTGAGTCAGGCTCCAGAAGCGCGCGCGCGCACACACACACACACACACACACTGAGTCAGGCTCCAGAAGCGCACACACACACACACACACACCGAGTCAGGCTCCAGAAGCACACACACACACACCAAGTCAGGCTCCAGAAGCACACACACACACACACACACACACACACACCGAGTCAGGCTCCAGAAGCACACACACACCGAGTCAGGCTCCAGAAGCGCACACACACACACACACACACACCCCGAGTCAGGCTCCAGAAGCACGCGCACACACACACACACACACACACACCCCGAGTCAGGCTCCAGAAGCACACACACACACACACACACACACACACCCTGAGTCAGGCTCCAGAAGCGCGCGCGCGCACACACACACACACACCGAGTCAGGCTCCAGAAGCGCACACACACACACACACACACCCCGAGTCAGGCTCCAGAAGCACACACACACACACACACACACACACCCCGAGTCAGGCTCCAGAAGCACACACACACACACACACACACACACACCCTGAGTCAGGCTCCAGAAGCGCGCGCGTGCACACACACACACACACACACCGAGTCAGGCTCCAGAAGCACGCGCACACACACACACACACACACACACACACACACACACCCCGAGTCAGGCTCCAGAAGCATCCGCCCTCCCAGCATTGGCCGCAGCGTTATGTTCCTCGGTGGGTTGGGACTCTGGTTTTGTCAGCTTTTTGTGCTGTCGTTGGCAGACCACTTGCAATATGTGCCCGTGATGTCTCGGTTGACATTCTCCGCTGAAAGGAACTTAGCCTCTCGTCTTGCTGCTCAGTAAAGTTCAGAGTCTCCTTAGTTTCCAGTTTCCAGGGCCAGAGATGCTTGCTATTCCGGGAGGAAGTGTTTGGGCTCGGAGCCACAATGCCACGGCCCACAGGATGACAGGCAGATTCAAGACCAGAGGGCTGTTTGCTCTGGAGACCTGGCTGGGGCTTCAAGAACAGCCATACGCGACAAGAGTGTGGCCAGAGCAGGAGGGCTGCAGGCTTCAGAATGGCAGGGATTTGGAAGGGCCTGCCCCTGTGGCAAGATCTTTAGAAGTCAGAGCTGAGCCCAGAGGATTGGAAAGAGCAAGCGTTTGATAAAGCTTTTACTTGTGCGGTAAACTTCATTGTGTGATTATTTAATAGACCATTAACAAGCAGATTCATTAACAAGATCTTAATTAACAAGTTCCAGGGTTATCCCTCCAACTTCCCAGGGGAACTGTTCTCCTCCTCCTATTTAGACCCAGCGACTTCCTATCCTCTGTAAACTAACCATACCAGATGCATTTAAATTCAGTCTTTTCATTGCAAGTGAGATGACTGCAGGCAACGGCTGGAACGGAGCGTGCTCCTGAAAATAATGGCGGACACCTCTTTAGTGCATTCCGTGTGTCAGGTACTAATCAGAGTGCTTTCTGTGATTTATTTAATGCCCGTGAACTCCCTGCGCAGTGGGGATTGGGTTATCGCCACCTTCCAGATGAAGAAATTGAGGCCCACAGCAGGTAAGCAACGTGCCTATTGCCGCGCACGAGTGAACGAACAGCGAGGAGAGTCAAACGCAGGCAGTCTAGTCTAGCTCTAGAGTCAAGGGGAAAGCAGAATAAACCCAGAAGAGAGGGAGGCCTGTGCGTCAGATTCATGCGAGAACGGGCCTAACCTTTCTGTGTAGAGTGTGCCAGGCACTGTTCTGAGCACTTCACACCCAAGGGGCTTCAGAAAATGCCCGGGGAAACCCCACTGCCTGGGAGTTGACTTGTGCCAGTTTTAGGCGTCACGTCTTTGGTCCTCCTCCCAACAAGCCTTTTGCTGTCTTCAGTGATCGGGGAGTTTGTTTGTTTCGAGGCAGAGACTGTATCTTCGCCCTCTCTGTTCTTAGTTCCTAACACAGTGCCTGGAACTTACTAATTAGGATCTTTTAAAAACTGTTTGTTAAACATATCCTTTGTTGGGTGGAGAAAGTTGACCCCGTTTTGTTTACTCCTGATGCCGTTGCTCCTTAACGACACCGGAGCCCTGGTGTTGTAGGGACTTACTCACTGGACTGCTCACTGCAGGTCAGCAGTTCCAATCCACCAATCGCTCTGAAGGAGAAAGACGAGGCTGGCTTCGACCAGAAAGGTTCCCCTCCTCGGGAACCCTAGATAGCAGTTCTGCCGTGCCGTGGAGGGTCGCTCTGAGTCAGCATTAACTGGATGGCTTGCTTTGTTGTTGTTGTTAATACTGTCCCTTGTGCCGTACCTGCCTGGACACAAGCTTCTCTTCTCTCTGGGCTTTACTTTTCTCAAAGGAAAGTGAGCCGAGTACTTGCACTAATCCCTTAAGGTTGTGGTAAGTAGTCAATGATTTAATATAAAGTCTAACTGGAGTTCTAAGAACAGCGCCGGCACGTTGTTTGTCATCTGTAATTACCATAACAAGGGCTTGGACACAGATGTGAAATCTTTGGCACCAAGCCTCTTCCCCATGCCTTGGTTCTCTATGACTCTTAGGGTCTGGGGCAAACTCAAAAGCCAACGCACGGCCATTGAGTCCACTGGCTCCTATAGGACGGACGGACGGACGGGGTGTGGCTGACTCCGGTGCGCTTCGGAGACTTTCCCCCTTCATAGGAGTAGAAAGTCTATCCTTCTTCTGCAGCGTGGCCGGAGGCCCCTTACTAAGACCTGGAGGGTCTTCGCCCCCCTTGTCACCGCTACGCCACCCGGGCGCCTCGGGTCTGTGAAAAATCCCCACTGCTCCTGAGGGGGGACTGGAGGAACTGGCACATGCAGAGAAACCTGTGAGAGCTGGAACTTGACGAGACTGCCATGTTTTTCTGGGTTTTGCAAGTTTTCCGCCAGCAACAGGGTGCCGTCTTCCCACCCTGCCATCGCTCGTTCGAGTGGAACATGCTGGAGGTTCCTTCTCTGATGGGTTGCCGTCTTTCCTAAGGCCCAGCTTGTGCAGGCTTGACTGGATGATATTGTCTTGCCTGCCTGGATGACGTTAGTGATCGCCCAAGGACCTCTTTCTAGAAGTACCTGGAAGGGTTTACAAAGAGCCCTGGGAGCACAGTGGTTAAGGGCTCACCTTCAGACTGAAAGGTCTGTGGTTCGAACCTACCCGTTGCACCGTGAAGGAAGCTGTGGCCGTCTGCTCTGGAGAGACGCGCAGCCTGGGGCAGGTCTACTGTGTTCCTACAACGTCTTTATTCATAGGAATCAAGTCAACCATGGCGTACTTTTGGTGAGGATTTGGAGAAGGACAGTAAGGTTTTTTTCCAGAGGGCAAGGGTTGGTTAATTTTGTTCTTTGCACCGACTCGACAGCTGCTCAGGTAGCAAGCCTGTAGACTATTTGCTCTTTACCAACTGTTTTGGAGTGAGGAGCAGGAGGTGGCAGTATGCCTGGAATCATGGGGACATTTGAGCCAAGAACTGCTGTAGACTGCCATTCTTTCTTCCAGTGACATAAATGTGCGACTCAGAGAGAGAGAGAGACAGAGAGAGAGAGAGAGAGAGAGAGAGAGAGAGAGAGAGAGAGAGAGAGAGAGAGAGAGAGAGAGAGATTGCTGTTGCCCTACGGGTATCCTCCTCTCCAACGTACATGGCGCAAGTACTCCGCTCTCAAATCTCAACTTGAAGATTTACAAGATTCTTCCACTGCAGTCCCCGCCCCACCTCTTCCTCTTTAGTTCAGCAGAGATGCTCATAGACCCCCAAACGGCCTCCCTCTTCCCAAATTGGCCTCCTTGTGTCTTTCTCAGGAGCGTGGCCACACTCTCACTTTCTGGAGCTGCAATCTAAACTTCTAAGAGGCTTAATAGGCAAGGAGATTTCGGGATCTTTGACTCTCTGAGCCTGAGCCCTAAGTGGTTTATTCTATTAAGCTGATTCCCGGTGGTGCAGAGCTTTGCCAGATAAGAGAGGTGAAGGGGGGGTGGGGGGGGGGTTGGTGGTAGGGGGAGGGGGTGGAGCAGGGAGTAGGACAAATAAGATACTTGCCCTCCAGCTTCTACTCTGCCCCCACCTCCAATCTACTCCTACCGCAGTTTCTGTTTTTAGAGCCCAGCAATGAAGGGAGTGGAAGTGGTGCTAAGCAAGACCTTCCTGAGAGGACAGAGGATGTTGGTGCTTTGCTCTGCTCCTCCTCTCTGCCCCCACACTCTGCTCCTCCTCTGTGCTCCCCCCCTCGGCTCCCTCCTCTGCTCCTCCTCTGTGCTCCCCCTCTGTGCTCCCCCTCTGTGCTCCCCCTCTCTGCTCCACGTCTCTGCTCCTCCTCTCTGCTCCTCCTCTGTGCTCCCCCCCCTCGACTCCCCCCTCTGCTCCTCCTCTGTGCTCCCCCTCTCTGCTCCTCCTCTCTGATCCCCATCTCTGCTCCTCCTCTGTGCTCCCCCTCTCTGCTCCACGTCTCTGCTCCTCCTCTCTGCTCCTCCTCTGTGCTCCCCCCCTCGACTCCCCCCTCTGCTCCTCCTCTGTGCTCCCCCCCTCGGCTCCCTCCTCTGCTCCTCCTCTCTGCTCCTCCTCTGTGCTCCCCCCCTCGGCTCCCTCCTCTGCTCCTCCTCTGTGCTCCCCCTCTCTGCTCCTCCTCTCTGATCCCCATCTCTGCTCCTCCTCTGTGCTCCCCCCCTCGGCTCCCTCCTCTGCTCCTCCTCTGTGCTCCTCCTTTGTGCTCCTCCTCTTTACTCCTCCTCTATGCTCCCCATCTCTGCCCCTCCTCTGTGCTCCTCCTCTGTGCTCCCCCTCTCTGCTCCTCCTCTCTGCTCCCCCTCTCTGCTCCTCCTTGCTGCTCCCCCTCTCTGCTCCTCCTCTCTGCTCCCCCTCTCTGCTCCTCCTTGCTGCTCCCCCTCTCTGCTCCTCCTTTGTGCTCCCTCTCTCTGCTCCTCCTCTCTGCTCCCCATCTATGCTCCTGCTCTCTGCTCCTACTCTCTGCTCCCCGTCTCTGCTCCTCCTCTCTGCTCCTCCTCTCTGCTCCTCCTCTCTGCCCCTCCTCTCTGCTCCTCCTCTCTGTACCTCCTCTCTGCTCCTCCGTCTGCCCTTCTCTGTGCCTGTTTCTGTACTTCACTAAAGCCACTTGGGAGTTTTCCTGTCTTTCCTTCCCGCCTGCTTTTGCCTCCACGCTAGTTTGATCTACAAAAAAGGAATGATGAATAAAAAGGATGACCTTTTGGCTGGTAAGTATGAAGTTCTGGTGTGGACTTGAAAACCAAGATGCTATCATCTTCTATGTATTTAATAAAATAAAACCAAGTTGTAATCATAACGAAGGAAACGAAGCAGAATTCATCTAGTTCCTTCCTTCCCGTCTCCTTGCTGCCCAAGTTATGCCCAGTAGAAGTCCTTCTTGCTGTATTGGCCCAGCTGAGAGGTTCGGCTTTGTCTGTTCCCATTCTCCCCTGGTTCCGGAGGCCCGCAGGTGGGGAGAGCACAGAGTCACAGTGGATTGTACAGAAACCATGAGTGACATTTGTGAGCAAGAAAAATGGACTGTGAGGAAGTGAGGGTGTGGCTGTCCAGAACGTCAGTCTAGGGGCAACGAGCAGGACCCTCATGGCCGGAGCCAGCCCCTATTGCTGCACGTCAAAGTAGAAGGCTCCGCCGGGCGCCCAAGGCTGTGCATCTCTGTGGAAGGAAACCACAGACTAGAGAGGGCCAGTGCGGTAGGGCCTCCACCCTCTCGGGGACAGCCAGAGCTTTCGCCATTGTGCTACTGAGTCTCCAGGGGGCTGAAGAGAAGGAGAGAAAGCTTGCAGGTGGGTGTGGAAAGAAGACGGAGACTGTAACATCTCTAGGAATTAGAGTGATTCTTGGGTAACAGCCACTGCTGGTGGGAATATGCGGGGACGGCGTCCTGCACAGATGGAGTTGGTACGAGTGAAACATGGTTTAGCCGTTTTTGCAAGGTGCTTTGGCAATGTCTATCTCTGAGACAGTACAAGTATCCTGTGATGGAATTCAGCCACAGACAGACATCCTACATATATTTGCTCAATTATGTAAAGATGTATGTGCTTTGTAGCATTGTTTACAATGTTAAAAAAAACAACACCCCAGAAACAACCTTACGATACATCCGTATAATGGAATCTATTGTAGTGGTTTTTGAAAATGAAATAGGGCCACGTGTGTACAGCAGAGTGCAGAGGAATGCACACACTCTGGTCTCTTTGTAGAGAAGAGAAGACACGTGTGCTTATATATACATAGAATTTTAGTAGCATATGTGTGATGGCGCTAGCAGTGTTCCCTGGGGAACATGACTGGGATGGGAAGAGGGGAGTCATATTTTTTGTCCTGTGCTCTTCTGCAGCATTTGAATTGCTAATATGTGCACGTATTATCGTTGTAATGTAAAAAGATCTAGCTTATCATCTTAAAAAGATAATTTGAGGATCCTAGAACACGAGAAAGAAACTCCTGTGGTTAAAGGTTAAGCCGTGGGTTATGGGTTGGGCTGCTAAGGCTGGTGGTCCCAACTCACCTGCCACTCCCGAGGAGAATGATGCCGCTGTGAACTTGACCCCTCAGAGGCCCTCGGGGGGTTTCCACTCCATCCCCAGAGTCAACATGAATTCGACTCAGCAGACTGGCGGTGGGTTTGCATTCTGCTTGTCTGTTGGTTTGTAGCCGACAAGGACATGAAGACCAAACTAAGGCAATACAAGTAAAGCACAGATTTTAGTCCATGATAATGTGTCACTCTTAGCTCATTAATTGTGACAACGTCTCCATAAGATACTAACAACAGGGAAAACCGTGGTGTATGAATGTGTGGTATGTGGAATTCTGTATCAGCCTTACGATTTTTCTGTAAGTGTGAAGGTTGTTTTCACATAAAAAATGCTTACTGAAAACAGATAATTTGGAGGATTACATGATTAGAAAGGCCTAGCATTTAAAAATTTAATCAGAAGGGAGATGGATTGATAAAATTTTATGACCATGTCTGGTTCTAGAAGTAATTGCTAATTGCTTCCATTTCTTCCAAATGACCACAATCGGACGGAATGTAAACTGTCGGCACAGTTGCTGGGAAAGTGTTTTGTTTACAAAATTAATTTTCTTCCCTTAATTAGTTTGCATAAAGGTTAACTGATCAGCTTCACCCTCCGAAAGACACAGACGGGTCTAGAAGCAACACAGTGAAGGGAGATTAAATATGAAAAAGGAGACATCACCAGTCAATTGTTTGCTTTCTTCAATCGGACAAGATGGGGTGGGCGGAGAGCAGACGTCAGGGGTAAACGGAATCCCACGTAACCA
Organism: Tenrec ecaudatus; assembly: GCF_050624435.1. NCBI lineage: Eukaryota > Metazoa > Chordata > Mammalia > Afrosoricida > Tenrecidae > Tenrec > Tenrec ecaudatus. The sequence goes on from NC_134530.1 coordinate 69,393,756, forward strand.
GCTCTGTCCGTGGCCACTTCAATGAGGTTTTGCCTGCATTGGCGCCAGAACCAGGTGGGAGCAGACCAGGAGCGCATTTCACCAGCTGGCCTGTAAGTGAGGTCTCTTTCCCCGGAATGGGTCTATACCTCACAGACCTGCCGGGGACTCGACATTTATATCCATCTATGTTCCCCCCTCTGGGAGTAAGAAATTGTTCAGATAAAGTATATGAACGTTTCCTTGCTTGGATCTTCCAGTAGTAGAAGCAGCACGCTGTGCTTTGCTCCCAGCTGACCCCTGCCCTCGATTTGGGAGGACCGACTTCATCCTCCTGGGGCTGCGTCCCGCCCTGGGCTTCTCGGCCATTAGATGCTCATTGTGTCCGGCCTCCTTTCAGGCACGTCCTTCTCTTTCCTTTGGACCCTGGGACGTGGGCATTTCCCAAAGGTCTGACCTGCCTCCATCTCTCTATTTAGACGGAGCATTTTATAACACCGTCTCATCAACCTAAGCAGCATTATCAACTAGTGTCTTTGGCCAAACTGGTCCACTTGCTCTTCCCTCATCTCATGTCCTTTTTTATTCTCATAGATCTCCCATGTCATTTCTCTGAGACCCTAACCCATTTGAACATTTTATTGTGGTTTGGGTGAAAGTTCATGAAACAAATTAGTTTCCTGTTCAATGATTTATACTCATTTTGTTTCACGATTAGGTACAACACCCTCAATGTCCCAGCACTCTTCTCCTCGGTTCCCAGTTCTCATTTGACCTTTTCTATTCCTTCCTGCCTAGGGAACATTTTTCCCCCCGGGGGCTGGTGTGTAAATGCTGCCCATTTGACTTCTTATGGTTAATTATTCAGAGGATTTGTTCATCATGGGTGTTTCGGCTTGGCTGGAAAGTGCCCACCAGCAGTGGATTTAGTTCCAAGTTTAAAGGATGTCTAAGGACCGTAATCCCTGCGCCTCAGACCAATACATCTTGCCCACACTTAAAATTTCCCTCTCACAAATTATTTCTTCTGCTTTAGGCATCTCCTCTTCCTTCATCTCCCTGACAAGTTCCTACTAACCCTGGAAGATTTACTTCGAGTGTCGCCTTCCAGAAAGACCTCCTTCCTCAGGCTGAGTTAAGTGTCCCCGATTTTGGTCCCACAGTACCTTGTCTCCTTCCCTCTGTCGCAGCACTTAAGTCTCTTATGATTCTATTTTTCATGGTGCTAAAGAGTAAAGTGTGCGCTGGTGAGAGGAGGAGGACGTAAGGGAAGCTGAAAACAACCGCCAAGTACGAGCTGGTCTGCTCTTCTAGTCTGGTGTGGTGGCAGTTTCAAACAGAGTCAGCTGTAAAACACTCCTCTCAAACACATCTTTTGCTGGTGTCGGTTCTGAAAGCTTGCTGTAGTTACGCTTTCGTTTTAGCAATATATATGTAGATTTCAGATCTGCACACTTTATTACTCATTCTTTAATAAGCACTGTATTCTTTGAGGAAGAATTTGGTGAAACAAACTGAACTCCGGGGTGTAACATTTTTGTACGGCCACGGCAAACTTTCTCTTCGTATAGTACGTAGTTGCTTAAATTTGACTGTCTTTTAAAAGAGAACTTCTTCTTTGTAAACGAAGTGTTTACATTAAGCCTAAAGAAATAGTCCAGAACATGTTGTTACTGGAAATAATCTTGCCACGCAGACGCGACCTGCTCGGTCAAACAGGCTGAGTCACCCCCGGAGGCGACGTTTGAAGTGACACCTGGGTGAATGATGAGCAGGAGACAGCAGTGCAAGGATTTGGAAGATGGGCGTTGTGGCGTGTTTGAGAGGCAGAGAATCGTGGGAAACACAGTAATAGGTGAGAGGGAGGGGGCCAGACCTGGAGGACTCGTTTAGGCCGCGGAGAGTTTGGGTGATACTCGGCAGGGGCCACAGAACCTTGTAAAGAGGGAGAAGTCTCACGTTGTGATTTATCATATTGAAACATTACACGGGATACTGGACGTGCAAGAGACTGGCACGAGGTGAGTGTTGGTAAAAAGACAACTTATAAAGAAGCTGTTGCAGTCGTCGCAGTGAGTGATAAACGCAACCACACCCATGGCCGTCAAGCCGATGCCCACTCGCGGCGGCTCTGTAAGGCAGACAGGAATTGCCCGATCGCTTCCCAAGGCTGTAAGTTTTAGGGAAGCAGGCTGCCACGCGTTCGTCCTACCGAGGGGGTAGTGAGTTTGAACCACCCACCTTTGAGTTAGCAGCTGAGTGCTTTAACCAGTGTGCCACTAGGGCTCCTTGAGATAGTTGAAACCAAACCTAGAACCCACTACTGTCAAGTTCATTCCAACTCACAGTGACCCTCTAGGACGGAGTTGAAGAAGCCAACCGCCTCATCTCCCTCTCACAGAGGGGCCAGTAGATGGAGATTGCTGGTTTGCAATGCAGCACTTAACTCAGGGCACCACCAGGGCTGCTTCTAGTGACGGATCAGGAATAATGTCGAGCATTTTAAGTGAACCATGCACGGTGTGTTTCCCATACGAGGCACACAATACATGGTAAATAAATAGATTTCTACAACACCAAGTGCTTTTAAAGACCCCTGGGGACGAGCAGATGCTGACAAGCATGCTGGTCCACCAGGGGCCCTGACGGTGGTATTTCCCATCTTGGTCTCTCTTTGGAGCGCAGACACTAGCTGTATTGCTTGTGCCTCTGTTTTCTTATCTGCACAATGGGAATAAAATGAACTGGCGATTTTGTGCTATTTAAAAACAAAGGATGTCTTTATAGCATGATGCCTGCTTCATAACAGCCTCTTGACAAATGGCGACTTGTCACCTTGGAGTCCCTGAGTGACACAATGGTTAAAGGCAAAAGTTAGGGGGTTGATTCCATCTAGAGGCGCCTCGGAAGAAAGGCATGGCAATCTGCTCCTGAAAGGTCACAGCCTGGACCCCCCTGGGGCAGCTCTACTGCCTGCGCACGTGGGGTCACCAGGAGTCGGAATCCACTTGAGTAGCTGACAACAATAATTACTGTCACTTTGGGGGTCCCTGGATGTTGCATATGGTTGGAGGTTCAAGTCCCCCTGGAGGTAACTCAGAAGGGCCTGGGACCCTCTGAAAACGCAGCTGCTGGAAGTCCCTGGGGGACAGTTCTATGCTACACAGACCAGGTCACCCGGAGCCAAAGTTAATTTTGGAAGCAGCTGGTATAGGATAGATAGGACTGCTGAAATACAATAGTATTTTATTTTTTAATAATAAAACAATGGAGATAGAGGCCAGTCTTCCATAGCATGTGAGAATACTTTGAACTTTTATTCTGTCTTCTGCATCTAAATGTTTGTTGGCCTTTGAGTAACTAGGTTTTTAAGTTCCAAGACAGGGGCAGGTGGGGGGAGGGGATACATCTATCAGAAATGTCTTTGGAAAGAGAGAGTTAGCGTTCCAGTATTCTCAGCTCATCCTTTCCTCCTGATCTTGAGAGGGATCAAATCTTCATTTCACGTCCAAGGTCATCTGGGGAAGCCTACAGTGTGAGCTTGACTCACTCGCAAGGTAAGTGCTCCCTAGAGCAGGTCCCCCATTTTCCTCTGCGAGAGCTTCCTGGGGCCCTTGATGCCCTCAGCTTATGCCCAGTTCAATGCCTCTGTTGAGGATGTAACCAGAGTTGTTTGACTGTTCATCATCGGACCCTCGCCTCGAGCAGCCCGGGTCTCTGGGCCCCGCAGTGACTGCGAAGAGAAAGGGGAGTTGGAGAGAGCTCTTGTGGGGCCATAGTCTCTGTGCTCCATTCGCCCTTCCCTCGGAGAAGCCAAGGTGAGTAGATGGCAGAGGAAGAGAGGGTCCAAGGGGGTTGGGGGAGCCCAGTAGGGTACAGAACTGGTTAGCACAAAGGCCAGGGGAGGGGCTTGCAGGGGAAGACACGGACGAATTTTGCCCAGTTTAAATCCCACTTGAACCGGGTGGTTTCTGAATCTTGAACCTTTTGAGGTTCAAGTTGAGTGCACTCTTGACAACACGTGATTTTCCGGCTCACATCAAAAAGGCTTTAAAAGACTAGGAAGCCTTTTCCTTGGGACATCAAACGGACACAAAGCAGGTGCTGACGAGATGCGTGCAAATGAACCCATTAAAGTCTCCCGTGGGGATTAGTTCTCCGTAAGAAGCATGTGAAGTTGGATACACACATGGGAGCCGGGCCTTGGCCCAAACACTTGCCGGCAAGGGAGACCCAGGGTGTACCTGTGTCTGTCTGTTTACCGGCTGCAGCCGCGGGGCCTGGAGGCAGACCTTATTTGTTACAAGGTTCACACAGAAGGACCGGGGAATTAGAAACGGAAAACAAACGCCTGTATTCTGGATCTTGCCTAAGGCAACACTTATGTCCCCAATAAAAGGTGTAAATTAACTTAGGAAAGATAGGTCATTCCTTTGAAAAATTGTTGGGCGGTTTTTGGTGGCTTAGAGCAGAATTTTGCTTATTGAACCAGCCTCAATGTATAGAGCCAGAAGACCTCCAGTGTCGCCTGCCTTCTGGTAAATGAATAGCAGGGGTTCGGACTGCTGTCTCGGCCCAGCAGTGCCGTAGAATTTCTGTTACCGAGCAAGTGGCTGAAGCTTAAGGCAACGGGGCCCACACAGTTACGGGCCGGTCTACCGTCCGAGCTCCATTTGAGCTGAGCGGCTAAAATATTCACGATTAGTAAGAAGGAACACATCGCACTGAGGCCACTCGCCTGTAAGAAACCATAATTAGCAATTAAATGTATATTTTAAGAAACAGTTCCGACCGGCAGCGTCTCAATAAATAATTGTCACACTGCTGATTGTGCTTGTTTTATTTCCCTGTGTTTTTCCTTATCTTCCGCCGCCCCCCACCCCCGCCCCGACCTCTGCATAACTTACAACCCTGTAAATGCTCCGGAGCTGTTAATATGACTGTCGATACGTTTGCCATGGTGACTTGAGCTGTGTTTGGCGAGCATTTGAAGAAATCAGTCACTGGTCGGAGGGAGGAAAGACAAGCTGTCGATATCCAGGGAGAGATGCTAATAGTCCTGGTGACAAATCATCCTCTGGATTCTCCAAGGGTTAAGGAAAAGCACCTCTTAGGCAAGGGAGCTCAGGGCTAAGTGGGGGTGACTTGTTAGGAAGCAGCAGACATCAGCTGTCATGGACCCGCAGTGTCCTTTCCATTGTCTTGCTTCGCACCTCTCAGAGCCACATATGAATTTCGGAGACAAGCAGGCCTGGATTGGAATGCTGATTCTCAACGGGGTGACCTTGAGCAACCAGCGAACCTTCACTTACTTCCTCATCTGAAGATCAGAGACTGTAACACCTCGCCTCGTACCCCAGACACAAAGAGCAAGCCGTCGCCGATGGAGGCCACACAGCGCGGAACTGCCTCATGGGGCTTTCTTGTGTCCTCTCCATGGGAGCGGATAGCCAGTCCTCTCTGTCAGGGCTGTCACCAGTGGGTTCAAATTGCCGATCTTTAGGCTGCAGAAACCAATCACACCGCCCAAGGGGCTCCGCCTCGCCTCCGTTGTGGTTAGGTCAAGTTCCGCCTCACAGCGACCCTCGGCGGACACAGCGGATGCCACCCCGTCTCCAGCCAGCCTCTCATTTGTGCTTCTGATTCAGCCCGTTGTTGCAGCCTCTGCGTCGCTCCAGCTTGTCTAGGGGTTTCCTGGTTGCCCCTGCCCCTCTTCCTCACCCAGCAGGCTGTCCTTTGCCAGGGACTGTCTCCTGATACAGTGCCCACAGTGTGTGAGACGCTGTCTCGCCAGCCTTGCTTCTAAGGAGCATTCTGGCTGTATTTCTTCCAAGACAGCTTTGTCTGTCCTTTTGGCAGTCCATGGAACTTTGCGTGTTTTCACCAGCACCATAACACGAATTCAGTGTGCAACTTTCGCATTGAAGAGACCAGGGCTTGGGTCAGACATATCTTTGTTTCAACGTAACACCCTTGCTTTCAACACTCTACACGCTGCACAGGTCTGTGCCGCAGAATTAGCCAGCGCAGCATGTTGTTTGAGACCTTCACTGCTGCTTCCATGAACGTTGCTTGTGGATCCAAGCGAGATAAAATCTTGGACAACTTCAGTCTTCTCTGTTTATTGTGATGTTACCTATTGGTCCAGTTGTGAGGAATCTGGATCTTTTCCACGGAGTTGCAGGCCACACCATCTTTGGTCTTCATCAGAGAGTGCTCTAAGCCCTCCTCAGTTTTAGCAAGCAACGTCGAGTGAGCTCTAGCGCAGGTTGCTAGTAAGCTTTCCTCCAGCCCCCAGGCTGCATTCCCTTCATATACCCCAGGCTCTCCGATGACTTGCTCAGTCGACAGAGCGAGTGAGTGTGGTGGGAGGATACAGCCCTGGCACAGACAGCCCTGTCCTGATTTTAAACCATGCCGTGCCCCCTCGTTCTGTTTGCACGGCTGCCTCTTAGCGTGTAGTGTAAAAATGCATCTATGTTTTATAGACGTACCATCTACAGTCTTACACATCCTTTTGGTTCTATGAGAGCAAATCAAGAAATGCTGCTACTAGGGTTTCAGTTCGTCCGTGCAGAAGCCAAACATGCTTCAGCATGTCTGTGCCATCCGTGGCTGACGCAGACATGTCCTCTCAGAGACACACAGGTCTTGTCTTACAAGGGTGCCTGCAACCAAAGGAAGACGGTCGAATCCAAAGGGTGGCTCCCCAGGGATCTGTTGGGCCATGTTCAAAGTGAGGGCCCTCGTCCCAGCGATTCCTCCGGTCTTGCGACGATGCTGCTGCTCATTCTTTGAGGACTGCAAGGGCTGTCCTACGAACATTCCATTGGGAAGCATTCCTCCAGCTACCCTTCAGCCATGATCTTGCCCCGTCAGACTTCTTGTTCCCCAAAGTCGAAGAGCATTGAAATGTCCGTGCGACGAGTCCCTCCGGATGACAGAACTACCGTTCTGATGTGCAGCTAGTCTTACTGGAAGGGCACAGAATTCCCTGAGAGACGGAACGCCATTTTGGAGAAATGTGTAGACCTAGGTTAAGAAACAAAAATCAAGATCAAGAAACAAAAGCTTCGCATTTTGATATTTTTGTTTCATAAAGGTTTCTCTGATTTTGTAGAAACACTTTTTATTCACCCTCATATTTATTATTTACAGAGCTGTGCGTGCCTCAGTACGGGCCATATGGACCCTTTCTCTTGGGATCTTCGCCATGCTTCATGTTCCTTGGTGAAGTTAACCTTGGTGTTGAACATTTTGGTCTGCTCTTGGCCATCACCAAAAGGAACAAGGATCTACTACCTAATAAATCTTTCCCCCTTCGTTTCCCGCCCGTCTCTGGTAGCCATCAAAGGGCTTGGGTTTCTGTGCTTATATCGACTCATTTACAGTAGGAGAGCAATATAGTGACTTATCTCATTCGTGCCCTCTCGATTCATTCATGTTAAAAGGTATACCCCAGATTTCTCATTGTTGCTCATAACTGCGTATTATTCCATTGAATACGTACCACAGTCGGTCTCTCCGCCCACTGAGGCCTTTAGATGGTCTTCATCATTTGGCTCTTGTGAGTAATGCAACCTTGAACATAGGCTGCACATGTTTGTTTGCGGCCCTGCTCCTACGTCGCGGAGTCTCCTATACCTGGTTGCTGCGCTGAAAAGAGTTCCAGCTTCCGCAGGAAGCACCAGGTTGTTTTCCATCATGGGTGCCTCATTTTACACTCCGGCAATGTGCTAGAGTTTCAGTTCTCCCACAACCTTGCCAGCATTTAGTGTTTTCTTGCTTTTTAAGTCACTGCCATTCTTGGGCGGGCTTGGGAGAGGGGGAGGGTGAGATGGTTCTTCACTGTAATTTCATTACTTTAATGGTTAATGACCGTGAGCATCTCTTCATGTATACGCTGGCTACCTGATTGTTCGCTTTGATGAAGTGTCTGTTCATGTCCTTTGCCCAATTTTTGGTTGGACTGTTTGTCCTTTTCCTGTTGAGTTGTTGAGGCTTTCTATATAGTTTAGATAAGTTGTTGCCAGAGATTACTTTCCAGGTTTGGTAGAATCTACTTATGAACATAAGTATTTACTTTTTAAGAGATCTCATTTATCTATTTTATCTTTTGTCATTCATGTATTTTGTTTGTTTTGCTTATATCACCATTTTTAATCGCTATTTAGCAATCTATTTCGTTGAACTTTTCTCATCGAACTAGAGGTGTTTCCTAGTTTCTCAGTATTATCAACAATGCTGAAGGGAATATCTTTATAAATTCACCTCTATTAAGGTGTTTGATCATTTTCTTAGAATAAATTCATAAAAGTAGAGTTATCGAATAAAAAGGTATATGTATTAAAATTCTTATGCCTATTGCAAGATTACTTGTTTCTTATGTTCTTATCCACACAGTATGATTCACCGTGAAAACTTTGGAGGAAAATGATGTTTTGTTTATTTAGTCTTCATTCCTTCATGACAAGTGATGTTAAACCTATTTTCTTAGGTCTATTGATATTAATTTATCTTTTTAAATGAATTGCTTGTGCATGTCCTTTATCCATGGAGTGCCCATTATTTTCTTATTCACTTTAAGAGCTTTTTTAATAGGAACAATTTGAATGGTTTTATATCTATATATGGCACATAGTTTTTCCAGTTTATCATTTGCCTTGGCATTTTAGGATGGTAGGTTTTGTTTGCGTTTGCTCATAGAACTTTTAAATGACTAAAAGGGCATTTTATTGTTCCTTTTTAGCGTCTGATCTTTGTGTTTATTCTTAGGTACAAGGCTATGTCTAATCAATCCCCAAAACTGCTCATATGTTTACAAGCAATCTTAAAGGTGTTGTTGCTAGGTGCCATCGAGGCATGGCGACTTAGTACACACAGAAGGACAGGCTCCCACGCCATGCTCCATGCTCACAATTGTGTTTGTTCCCCATGTTGCAGCCACTGTACCCATCCATCTGGTCGGGTTTGGGGGTGTTTGTTTATTTTTAACTGATCCTCTACCAAGCATGATATTCTTCTTTAGGGACTAGAAGAAAGTAGTGTTCAAATTGGAGAAAGTCTAAATTCTAAGTCTACTGACATCTGCTCAAAGATTCTGTCTTGAGAGAGGAAGTCTCTAGGACCTTAAGATAAGCCAGGAAGTTAACAACCTCATGGAAAAGCCAGCATTTTAGGGTGGTAGGATTTTGGTTTTGTTTCTATATAGAAGGTTTTGTTTTTTTTAAATAAGGCAAGTATGTAAAATAGACATCTAAAATACTTGTAGCTTAGACCAGTATAGACCACGTATCTAAAATCGAATATGATCAGTGATAGGTTAGCGGGCATGTAGGGGATGCTCTGTAAGGGCACAAAGGAGAACCCTGGTGGGGCCCAGGATCTTAGAGTGTGCATCCTGGACGCAGAGACTGCAGAGTTGAGACGCCAAGACTGGTGACACAACAGTTACGTGCTTGGCTGCGAAGTGCAAGGTCTGCGGGTTGAGCGCACCCGGTGGCTGTATGGGAGATGGACTGGCCATAAACACGACATTCAGCTTACGAAACTCTGTGGGAGCGTTTCTCCTGCCGAGTCAACTCACCGACCAAAGCAACAGAGGTCGGCTAAGGGAGCAGTGGGCAAACACACTCCATTCAGCGAAATGGCAAATGCGAAGCCGTATGGCCTAGAATGATGTGCTCTAGTTAGCAGTTACTGACCCTTAGGGAACTATTAATATGAAATTAAATTTAGGAAAGCATTTTCTTTTTCCTACTAGCCACCGTGTAAGACTGTCCACACGCGGCTAGTAGGTGTGATCTTGGAGAAACATAGGACTTTTCCATTGTGGCAGACATTTTTATTGGACAGCACCGGTGGCGAGAAAGTGTGATATATTTGGGGCACTGAAACAGGTTCAGCCAGGGAGCGCACGGTGTCCAAGGGAGGGCAGTGGTGATGGCTCAGGAAGACAGAGTCAAGAATGGGATGTTGTTAGCCCGTTGCTATTTCAGAAGAAACGGAAGGGTAGAAGGGAGAGAATTTTTAGCGCTTATTGTACAACAACCCGGGTGGTAGAAAATCTCAGTAGCACAGAGAAAGGAAGTGGCAGAGCTAGGGTAAAACGCCCAGTCTGTTTGCTGCCAAACTCCTGTGCTATTTTTTTAAAGTCTCTTTTTGCCCCTATTTTTCTTTATTCCATCAATACCATTTTAAAAGTTGCACAGATCACAGCTAAAGGCGGGGAAGACTTATGTGATGTGTGTGGATGGGGGCAGGGGAAGGAATTGGGACTGAGACCAGCCCTCTGCCTCCATAGTCCTGGACAAAGACCTGTTTCAGGGCGCTGAGGAGGAGGTGGACAAAGACCCAGGAGCGCACCCGAGCCCCTTCTTTTGCTGCGTGGCAGAGGGAGGTGAGGGGCTGGAGCATCAAAATGGGAAACCAAGTTCGGGGATACATCATGGAAGGGGAGCGAAAGAGGGAAAAAAGTAGGTCCAAGGGGGCTGTGAGAAGGTCTCCCTGAGGCCCCCCAGGGGGAGGTGAGGGTCAGTGTGCCCCTTAATTTAATATTAAATTGTGGGGGGAGTTGGAGAAGGAGAAGTTCTCTCAGCAGATGATTTCTCAGCGTCTCAGAGTTTGTACTAGAGAGGCTGAGGGCCTGGCAGTGGGGCTGTAGGGGGGTGGGGGAGGGGAAAGCTCAGGTCCCTCCATAGCCTGGCAGGCAGGCTCCTCCATCTCCAGATGCCTCCCTCTGAAGTCTCTCCTGCTCTTTGCCAGCAAAGGCTGCAGCCTGACTCTCCTCTAGGTCGATGTAACCATGCTGCTCTTCCGGGTCTCCTGTGTGGGGGTTTGGGGAGCCCTGGAGGCTGGGAGGCTGGTCCCGGATGTGATGTCCAAAGGACATCTGCTCTAGTCCACTCTGGTGCATCCCTGGCATCTCTCGGGTCTCGCCTGGTGCTGAGCACATCTCTGGTGTGCCTTGGTAGACCTTGGGAGCATCGTCCCCCTGTAGTGGAGTAGGGAGTGACAGTGGACGATGAGAAGGCCTGGCAGTTGCCTCCAGGTGTCGTGTGATCCATGTTCCCAATCACGTCCATGACGCTCCCTGGCACTGCCAGTATCTCGAAGGGGGAGGCAGCCTCAGCCTGTGATGTTGAGGAAGGAGCAATCTCCAAAGCCACCTGACAACGCACAGCTCGTGTGCTGCCGTTGCGTGGCAAAGGGGTCCACCAGGAACATGGGGTACTCAAGCTCCTAGCCCTGCATGAAGCAGAAATGCCTGATTTTAGCTTCAGGGGGGATGCCACTAGGTCCCCAAATTGGGCTCAGCAGACACATGGCTCCCAGCCCAGGACTCGAGCGACTGGTCTCTTCTGATAGCACGTCCCAAATATGTAAGACAAAGTCATTCATCCTTGTTTTAAGGAGCATTCTGGCTGTACTTCTTCCGAGACAGATTTGTTGGGTCTTTTCAGCAGTCCATGACACTTGGAATATTCTTTGCCAACACAATAATTCAAAGTCAATTCTTCTTCAGTCTTCTTTTCTTTCAAAGGCACATGAGGCGATTGTCCTCAAGGCACCATCCTTGGTTTGGACACTTTCAGGAGACCTTGTGCATCAGAGTTACCCAAGACAATGTCTTGCTTGATCTCTTGACGGCCGCTTCCACGGGCATTGACGGTGGGTCCAATCAAGACAGAATCCCCGAAAACTTCTATCTTGTCTCTCTTTATCATGATACTGCCTGTTGGCCCAGTTATGAGGATTTGGGTTTTCTTGACATTGAGTTCTCATCCATTGTGAAGGCTTAGGTCAGGTAATACTTAAATTCCGTCGCTCTGCTGATGGGATGCAGAATTGTAATTCCAGTTGTGCCCTTGTCCTCTGAGTTCTAAACTGGTTACACACTTGCCTCCCTGATACTTTCACTTAGAAGTCTCAAGGACACTTCCAGCTTAATAGCTAAGAGTCTCGAAGAACAAGCCTTGGTCTCAAAGAACCCCCTCCTCCTCAAAACACAATAAACAAAAGAAAGAAAAATCTTACTTCTTGACTATTTTTCTCCTTTTAGCTAATCAGCACTCGCCCAGTTGGTCAGCCCAGACAGTTCTGAATCAGGCAGGGTTCCTTTCTTATTCCCACCCTGAGGTCAGGGCTCAGTGGAAGGGTGACATTTTTAAATGGTAGTGGTTCAAAGTCCTCTGAGCCATTTAACCATTTTGCGATGTAGATTTTGAATCATGAGTGCCCAGACTCATCTTGGCTGCAGGGCTGCTTACACCGCTCCCCACTGCCTTCTAGACATTTGCTCTTGGATGTCCTCAAGGGCACTTTGCATTTAATAAGACCAAACCAAGGCGACCACCTTCTCCCACTAACCCTACTTCCCCTCCTGTGTGACTTAGTTGGATTACTGTGCCACCAGTTACTCAAGCCAGAAACTGACCATCCCTCCATCATCTCACCCATCATATTGACTCCATTTTCATGTCTTAATAATTCTCCATATTCAAGGTCTCCATTTATAAACACTTCCACCTCATTCTTGTTCTCAGTGTATCTTACTCAACTTATTCCAACAGGCGCCCAATTCCTCTGATGTATGTCACCTTCCACCCACCTCCCAATCCATACACTGCTGTCAAAGCTCCTTCAAACATAAAACTCTGCTCCTGTCATTTCCCCTCCTTCACTTTTTCTCATTCCGATCACACACAAAAACCCAAGACCCTTCGCTTCTGTTGTCACGAGTCTCCTCTTTACTTCCATCTTCGTCATACTGAATTAATTATGGTCGCAAATTATGCTTGCCTCTCTCATGTCTCTGTGAATATGCACCCGCTATTTTCTCTAAGAAGGTGGCCAACCGCAAAGCCAGCAGTTTGAGCCCACCAGCTGCTCTGCAGGAGCAAGGTGAGGCTTCCGGCTCACCTGGGAACCCGCAGGGCGGTTGTAGCCTGTCCGACAGGGGCAATGCGCGTCCGTCCGTCCGTCCGTCAGTCCGCCCGCGTAGACTTGAGGGTGGTGGGAGTGCAGGGGGTTTCCCCTAAACAGAGAGCGTGGGTGGTGCAAATGGGAAAGGCACTCACCTGCTAACCAGCCGGCTGGAGGTTTGACTCCACTCCGAGCCACTTCAGGAGGAAGGCCCCGTGGTCTACTTCTGAAAAGCCCGCCGGGGAAACCCTGAGGGACAGAGTTCTGCTCCACGGGTCGGAATTGACTCCGTGACAGCTGCCGCTGCTGCTTTATTATGTTTCTTAATTTTCCCCGGCAACTTTTTTCTTTGTTTAGCTTTAGTTTTGTTTTCTAAAATTTCCCTATGTAGGCTTATCTTTTCCTTTAAGTTTCAGTTCACATGTCTCTCCTATGGGAAATTTTCTCTAATTTCTTTCTTTTTTGGTTTTTAGCACAAATCGCTTTTCATTTGTAAACACGTCTTGGGGTGCAGAGCTGTTAGGGAGCTGTTTGATTTCCACCCCCCAAATAATTCCTCTCTTTTATATTATGAAGGAGAGCCAACATACAGGAAGGTGCACAACACACACCTGTGTGGTGAAGCAAGTGACTCTTCCGTGTGTGGGGAATCTTATATGTTCATTAAACCATTACATGCATCAAGAAATGGAAGGCTCTGGTATTCCAAGCCTTCCCCCTGCTTAGGTAATTACTACCTTCACTTTTAGGATGGTAATTCCCGTGCTCTCATCCCCACGCAACGTTACCCCGTTTAGCTCTTTAGAGATTTGTATGCGTGGGTCTCGCTCTCACTGCTTTTGCTCATCGCTGTATCTGTGAGATTCACTCATGTTGTTATAGATAGCCGGAGTCCAGTCAGCTTTATTGCTGTTGATACCCCAATCCTTATATTAATTTTAATGGCTATACACATTTAGATTATTTCCGGTTATCTGGTCCTTTTCAGCAGTGAGCTGTAAGCATTTTTTTATGTAGCTTGGTGCCCAAGGCACACGTGTCTACAGGGTCCTGCGCTAAGGGCTTCTTCAACTTTGGCGGGCGGGTGACATCAAACTGTCTTCCAAAGCGGGTTTACCAATTTATTATCTTAACAGAGGTACATGAGAGGTTTTGTTGCTCTATATTCCCATCAACACTGGGCATTGTTAGACCTTTTAATTTTTGTCAGCCTTACGTAGTGCTTTCTCAATAAGGTTCTTGTTTGCATTTCCTCGTTTACTAAAAAGTGGTACCTTTTTGCATTTATGGATCATTTGAATGTTCCCTTTTGGGAATTGCCTGTTTAGGTTCTTGTTCGTTTTTAAAACTGGGTTCTCTTCCCTGAGTTCTTATATAGGCTTAGTCTTCGTTCTGTTCAAATATTGCCCCTTGTGAATTCCCCTATAAAAGCATCCGAGATCTGCCCACTGACTGCGCTTCTCCACTTCCTTCTCCCGCCCATCTGATCCCATCGCCTCACCGCTCCCAGGGTGCTGGCTCTAAGAAAAGCCCTTCTTGTCAATCTTGACGTCAAGCCCTTCCGTGCCTCCCTGTTGACAGCACCGCACACCACGCCCTCTTCCTCCGTGTGCGCTGGGTGCTCTTGTTTGCACCACCTGCCCTCATCATTCTCAAAATTCCCTTTCTGCTTGGGTTCCTGGAATCAGCTCCTCATTTTCATTCCCCCCCCCGCCCCCCCGCTCCCCGCCCCCTTCCTATTCTTAACTCTCTATGTGCTGACTCTGGGCTGACTGACAGCTTTCTAGGAATTTGGCTTTGCGCATCACTTGGCTATAAGGAGGTGGAGGTGGATGTAAGTATCTGGTCTTCCCAACAGTCACGTTCCTCTTGGTCATTTAATACCTTGACGTTCTAATTTTATCTTCATTGTATATGCGTTAGTGAAGCTGTATAAACCTCCCGGAGTGATCTGAGCTCTGACAGGATGCAGTTTCTGGTTCAGCAAGGCTGAAGGCTAGACTCAGGACGTTGGTAAATTTGCCCAGGGAAATGCCAGCTGGCACAAGCCTTCCAGGAGCCAGTGTGTGCTCCAAGCTACAACTTTCTTTCTTTTTTTTTAAACATTTTATTAGGGGCTCATACAACTCTTATCACAATCCATACATGTACATACATCAATTGTATAAAGCACATCCGCACATTCCCTGCCCCCAGCTGCACCACTTCTAAGCAACAATTCTACCTCCTCAGGGAGGAGCGTATGCCTTTGGTGAATACCTGGTTTCTTTTTTTTTTTTTTCCTTCTTTTACATTTTATTAGGGACTCCAACAACTCTTACCACAATCCATACATATACATACATCAATTGTACAAAGCACACCCATACACTCCCTGTCCCAATCACTCTCAGGGCATTTGCTCTTCACCTAAGCCCCTTGCATCAGGTCCTCCTTTTTTCCCCCCCCTCCCTCCCTTTTCCCCCCTCCCTCATATGCCCTTGGTAATTTATACCTCGTTATTTTGTCATATCTTGCCCTATTCGGGGTCTCCCTTCCCCCCTTCTCTGCTGTCCCTCTCCCAGGGAAGAGGTCACATGTGGCTCCTTGTAATCAGTTCCCCCTTTCCAACCCACTCACCCTCCACTCTCCCAGCATCGTCCCTCCTTTCTTTCTTTTTTAAAAAAATATTTTTATTGGGGGCTCGTACAACTCTTATTACAATGCATGCATCCATCCATCCATCCATTGTGTCAAGCATATTTGTACATTTGTTGCCATCATCATTTTCAAAACATTTTCTTTCTACTTAGGCCCTTGGTATAAGCTTCTCATTTTTCCCCTCCCTCCCTCATGAAACCTCAATATTTTATAAATTATTATTATTTTTTCATGTCTCCCTTCACCCACTTTTCTGTTGTCCATCCCCCTGGGAGGGAGTTATAGATAGATCATTGTAATCGCTTCTCCCTTTCTCCCCCCACCTTTCCCTTCCCCTCCTGGTATGGCTACTCTCATTATTGGTCCTGAGGGGTTTACTCTGTCTTGGATTCCCTGTGTTTCCAGTTCTGATATGTACCCAGGTTCATGCTCTGGTCTAGTCAGATTTGTAAGGTAGAATTGGGGTCATGATAGTGTGTGTGTGTGGGGAGAAAGCCTTGAGGAACTAGAGGAAAGTTGTATGTTTCATCAGTGCTACACTGCACCCTGACTGGCTTGTCTCCTCCCAGAAACCCCTCTCTGTAAGGGGATATCCAGTTGCCTACAGAAGGGCTTTGGGTCTCCACCCTGCACTCCCCCTCATTCACAATGATTTTATTTTTTGTTCTAATGATGCCTGATACCTGATCCAATCAACACCTCATAATCACACAGGCTGGTGTGCTTCTTCCATGTGGACTTTGTTGCTTCTCAGTTAGATGCCCCCTTGTTTATCTTCAAGCCTTTAAGACCCCAGAGTCTATATCTTTTGATAGCCGGGCACTATCAGCTTTCTTCACCACATTTGCTTATGTACCCACTTTGTCTTCATTGATCATGTCAGGAAAGTGAGCATCTTGGAATGCCAGTTTAATAGAACAAAATGTTCTTGCATTGAGGGAGTAGTTGAGTAGAGGCCTAATGTTCATCTGCTACCTTAATACTAAACTTATAAATATGTGCACATAGATATATTTCCCCATCATAAGATATAAGTATATATTACACATATACATGCCTGTATTTAGACCTCTATAAATGTCCTTTGCCTCCTAGTTTTTTCCTCTATTTCCTTTTACTTTCCTCTTGTCCCACTACCATGTTCAGCCTTCATTTGGGTTTCCTCTCAGTTACATAGTCCTTGATCAAGCCCTACCAGGCCTCCTATACCCTCCTCACCATTGATTTTAGATCACTTGTTGTTCCCTTGTCCCTAGGTTTGTTAACAGCCACTTCCTTTCCCCCGCCTCCCCTTCTCCCATGTCCCCCAGGAACCATTGGTCCCATTTTTTCTCCGCTACATCATTTATCCTGCCTATCTTATCTAGCTACACATGGAGAGATAATAATATGCACAAAAACAAGGCAGAGCAAAAAATAGCAACAAAAGAAAAACAACAACAAGAAGAAAAACCAACAACAAAAAGAAAAGCCTACAAATAGTTCCAGGACTGTCTGTTGACCTTTAGGAATGTTTTCCGGTTGAGTCTGATGGGATGCCACGCCCAGGCCGCAATGTCTATTTTTGGTACTCCCTTGGGACTTCCTTGCTCTGCTCCCCCTTGCTGTTCTGTTGCACGCCCTTAGTGTTTTGCCTCGGCGTGGTGGGGTCAGATCTGGCAGAATTCCCACACTGTGTCTCCGGTGTTGTCCCCTGTAGGGCTATGGGTCAGTGAGGGATGTCATGTCTCATAGTGGGGCTGGCCAAATGGTTCTCTCTGTGGATTGTCTGCTCTGAGCCGGGATAACATCCTTAAGGCTTGGTGGGCCAGGATGTGCTCCACTCTCTGCCCCTCTCCCTTCATTTGCTCCTGTGAGCTCTGATCAGACACATCCCTCTCCCGGAGCTGTCAGGCTACAACTTTCTGATGCCTGCAACTAATGTCCTCAAAGTCGATGGAAAATCGTGGTTTGTTGTAAATATGATTGTCTTAGAGTTTGTGGCAGAATGAGGACTCTTCTACGGTTGGTAACCTGAGAGCTAGCCTCTCTCTGTGAGTGACTGCCCCTTTCATGATGTTTCTCAAGCAGTCAGCCATGTTTAGTGCTATAGGGATAAAGGTCATTGGTACTTTGTCCCTGCCTGCACAAGGCTTACAGTATAATTAGGAACAACATTTAGGTGCCATGAAGTTGGTTTTGACTCAAGCAGTTCTATGTATAACGTCCAAAATCAAACTAAACTCACTGCCACCACGTCGATTCCGACTCTTGGTGACCCTCTAGGACGGAGAAAAGCTGCCCCTGTGGATTTTCCAGACTGTAAGTCTTTCCCGGAGTAGAATGCCTCATCTTTCTCCAGAGGAGCAGCTAGTGGTTTCGAACTGCTGACCTTGTGATTAGCAGTCCAATGCATAACCCACTACCCCACCAGGGCTCCTTTATTTACAACAAGGAATCGAATGCATGGTTCTGAGCCATCCTCGCGGCCATTGCAGTTTGAACCTGTTGTTACAGCGGCTGTATCAACCCATCTCAAAGGTCGTCCTGTTTCACTGACCCTTTTCTGAACATGATGTCCTTTTCCAAGGACTGGTGTCTCCTGATAACACGCCCAAAGTGCCTGAGACGAATCTCCCACCCTCACTTCTAAGGAGCGTGCTGGCTGCACTTCTTCGAATATAGATTTGTTTGTCCTCTGGTAGCGTGTGGCAGATGTAACAGTCCTCACCAACGCCACGATCCCAATGGCAGTACTGGGTACGGAAAAAATGACCAGTAGTTTTAAACAGCAGAGCTAAGATGCATCTGTCAGTCAAGTGGGTTCGAAGTGAATGTTTGATCGCCTACGTGCCTGGCACTCATGTGGCATGAATCCTAAATGCCGGCCTCCCGGCTTCCGCTTTCTCAGTCGGCTTTCAGTGTGCTTCCCTCCCTCGGCCTCCTCTCAGAAGTGCACATGTATGCTCTCCAACCACCCCTCACTGGGCAGCTCCGCCTCAACATGCCTCAACATGCCAGAATGGATTCTATTAACTCTTCATCTTCCGAAAAGCACTAGGGACCACCTCAGAGAGGCGCAGAGTCCAGTAGGTTTTGCTGAATCCCAAGTTGATTACTAAGGAGCTGCATGAGCTCGGGTAAGTCTTTCAATTCTTCTCTCCTTGTGTGAGGGTCAGGGAGCCCTGGTGGCGCCGTCGTGGGGACATGCTGAGCTGCTAACCACAAGGTCAGCAGTTGGAAACCACCGGCGCTCGTGGAGAGAAAGACGAGGCTCTCTACTCCCGGCAGGAGCTACCGTCTCGGAAACCCGCAGGCAGTTCTACCCTGTCCTCCAGGGTCTCCAGGAGTCAGAATGGACTCCACGGCCGTGAGTCTGGTTTTCTGGGTTTGTCTGAGGGGAAGTCAAAGGTTATTCCTAGGATTAGGGGAGATAAAGCACGTATCACTAAGTGCTACGTGTACACAATCAGTAATCCTTACGGGTCAACTAGCACCACCACCCATACTTTTCATAGCTGGTTAACAAAAACGAGCATCTTCTCTTTTTATGCCTTTTCAGATGCTGAGTCCTCAGCACACATTTGAGCTCACAGTTTGCTAGGCCCTGCAACACAGCCATGAGCGCCTCTCAGTCTCTGTGTCTGCTGAGGCAGATCCAGGGTAGTCTTCAATGACAGCGAAACACAACGCATGTTAACGTGGAAGAACACTGGTGTGCTGAAGGGGCTGTGGAGCAGACAGCCTTTCCCTTTCACAACCCACGTTACAGCTTCGTGTGTCTTTTCACATCTTTGAAAAAAATGTACTGGGAAAAAATACATACATTTTAGCTTGGTTGCTGATTGAGCTCAGGGAAGAGTACTCGTAAGGTATTATTGTTGATACCTTATTGCTTTTGTTGAACCCATTTTCCACTTACTGTGCTGGTTTACTAATGTTAAATGACTTGTCCTTTTATTTATGTTTTTAATTTAAAATAAATATGTAAATACATTACCCCACTGATGTCTCAATTTTTAGTAATTTTATTTTCATTTATTTTGATGATTGAAACTCACAAATAGCTTCTGCATTTTCCACCCTAGGCTTATACTCGAGTCGATCAGTTTTTCTGGTTTCCCAGGTAATAATTAGGTACCTCGGCTTATACTCGGGTCGGCTTATATTCGAGTATATACATTCACCCTGTTCCTCTCCCTCCACACAGGACAGCTGTGTGTCCAGCTTGGCACACACTCAGTCACACCCTTTTCATGTCACACACAGATGGATGGATGCAGATAGATGGCCAGGCCGCCCTGGAGGTAGTGTGAGCTCGCTTTCAGGCCACTGCAATAAAGGGGATATTGCAATGAATCGAGGCACGCGTTGGTGGTTTCGCAGTGTATGTGAAAGTTGTGTGTGCGCTGTAAACGCCCTGCCATCGGGTGGGTTCTGCCTGAACGGCCCTGCAGGGCAGAGGAGATCTGCTTTATGGGTTCTGAGACTGTCGAACCTGACCTTTCTCCCAGGGGGCAGCTGATGGCTTCCAACGACCCACCTTTGGCTAACAGACCAGCACCGAGCCTCTGCCGCGTTGGGGCGGTCGGTGAAGTATACAATACCTCTGTGAAAAGTCTGAATTTTTGAGAGAATTACTAACATATGGCACAGAAAAGCGAAGTGGGCACATACTATTGGAAAACTGTGCAGGTAGACTTGGTCAGAATCAAGGTTGCTGAAAACCTTCAATTTGTAACAAGCGCAATCATCTGAGAAGTGCAGTAATGCAAAGCACAATAAATTGAGGTTTTCCTACATAGTTTCTTAATACAAATAAAATCATAGTATAAATATGCTTCATACTTTTTTCATCAAGCAATAAGTTTTTAATGTTTTTCCATGTCAGTATGTAATAGAATGACCTTTTCTTTAAAAAAAAAAAACAACACCTAAATGGTAGTCTAGATTTGGACCTACCATAATATTTCTAGTCATTTCCCTATTGGCGAATTTTTTCGATTGCTTCTAGTTTTTTCACCATTACCCACCCCCCAAAAAATGCTGCAATGAACATTTTTCACATAGCTCTTATGGATATATGTACTTATTTAAGTACGAACAAGTAAAATTCTTATTTATATGCACTGAATGACCCTCCAAAACATTTGTGCCAGTTCACTTCTACCCAACAGTGGAGAAGGTTCCTTTCCCCAAATCTCACCAACATAGGATATTAAACATAGGATATCACTAATTCTTTAGTTTTTGTAAATCCAACGAGTTAAAAAAGTTATGCTAATTTTTGCAGGTTTGTATTTCTGCGATTACTAGTCAATTTAAGCATGCTTTTATGGGTAGACTAGGGAAACAAATCCAGGGAGACTCATATGTGTATAAGAGAGAGCTCTATATACAAGAGCAATTGAATATTGAGAAGACACATGAGCCCAGTTCAGATCACGTCCATAAGTCCAATATTTTCCCAGGTGCCCAGTATCAGTCTGTAAATTCCTCTTCAGACTCACGCAACACATGCCATGACTCTGAATGCAGGAGGATCACAGGCCAGTGGGTGGGGAGTCTTGTGGATCCAGTGGTGGTGTAAACATCTCAGCACTGGCAGGGGTCTCCACGTGGCTTCTCCAGCTCTAGGGCTCTGGCTGCAACAGTGTAGCTCCGTCAGGAATGTCTCACAGGGAGGGAGCATGTGTCCTGCCTCCAGTGAGCTATTTATCTTCCTAGCACCTCCAACTGAGGTCATCAAGCTACGGCCTGATTGACAGGCTAGAGTCCACCCCTTCACTCATAAGTCTCAAACTGACAACAGATTATGTAACTACCACATGTCTTTTAAAAAAAAAACAACACTCATTTTAAACAATACTATCCATTGTGTCAAGCACATTTGTGCATTTATTGCCATCATCCTTTTCAAAACATTTTCTTTCTACTTGAGCCCTTGCTATCAATCAGCTCCTCATCCCTGCCCCCCCACCCGGTCTATATACCTTCTGAAGGTGTGGTGTCCATCTCTAGCCGTTCCCCTGGAAGAAGTCGGAATTGAGTGAGTGAGATGATTGATACCACATTAAAAGGGCAGTTTGGACACCCTTGAGGCACACAAATCATGTTACTTTTCACTGTTCTTTGAGTCCGGGGACCGACAGCCGTCTGAAAGGGCAGCGTTGGGGCTGGAGGATGGCTGGTGTAAGGTTCCCCTTGCTCCCCTGGGAAACTGGACATTGTTACCATGGGGACACATTCTTGGGTGCACCTTTCCTGGCTTTTTCTCACCGATGGGGTTTCCCATTTTTCTTGGTTTGTTTGAAAGCAGCTTGCATGTTACCACAGAATCTAAGTCAGTTTCAACTTGACTTTCCTCCTTTCACAGCCCGTCAGACCAGTCTGCTGGGGAAAGATCTGGAGGGCTTTCAAGGCGGTGGCCCGTCCCGTTCTCTCTCACTCTCGCTTTTGAAAACTTCACTTCATTCGTTTTCATGTCCCCTTCTCCTTGTGTGTGTTAAGGCAGACAAAGAGAAACATACTGTCACGAAGTTGCAGCACAGCCATGCATGGAAGCAGAGACAGCTCCTTGAGTGTGTTGTCCCTTTTCTCTTATTATTTCTGTTTCCTTTCTCACTCGCCCTCCCTCCGTACTGCTCTGTCCCTTCCCTCCCTCTGCCCCCACCCCCAGCCCCCCAGCTCTGGCCTCCTTGCAGTCTTCAAAGTCTTTTCCTTTGATGTGAAAACCATTTTCCTTTGTCTTTCTACCCTCATAGTAAGGGTGTCATAAAATATTTGTCTCTGTGAGACCGACTAACTTGGCTGAGCATAAGATCCTCTACTGTCCATGTCCCGAGTAGTCACTGTGGTTGAGGGATGCATGATAGTCCATGTGTGATACGCCAGAGTTTGTCCATCCATTCCTCTGCGCACAGGGTCTTGTTATTATTGTTTCTGTCTTTTTGCTGTTCTAGAAATGGCTGCAATAAGTATGGGTGTGCGTATTCCTCTGTGTTTGTTCCTTGTTTCTGTAGATGACAAGTAGAGAGGTTTATTATTTATACCACATCAAAATGACAGCTTTTGACAAGACGTAATACCTTTATGACATGATAAGGTATTTGTACTTGCATTTATTTCGTGAAGCACCAGCCTGTTTTCCATGTTGGTTGTACGGTTCTGCAATCCCACCCGCAACAGATGAGTATACCAATCTATCCACATCCATTTTTAAGAACGTCTTCGTAATAAATCCCCACGATTGTCCTGTGTCCGGGCGAAAACTTTCTGAGCTCACTTTGAATGAACTGGCTCAGCAACACCCCTCAGAGCCCTCTGTTTTGATGGACGCTTGCCCTCGTGTCGCTCCAAGCCTTGTCTCCAGTGGCAGTGCGTTCCGTAAAAGTGTCTTCGTCAGCCTTGATCTTGACGGAAAGGGCTTTCTTCCAGGGAGGTGTTTTCATCATGCTGCGATGCCGACTTTTTTTTTTTTTAACGTATTAGCATAGCATGTTTACAAAAGCACCTCCCGGGAGCAGGGAGTGATTGGCAAACAAAGGTAGGAGCGTGTCGCTTACATAAACATACGGTAGATACAGATGGATCCGCATACCGCTGTCTGTCAGTGGAGGCTGATCCTGTGGTGCTGACCAGGTTTCAATGGAGCTTCCAGACTAAGTCAGACTAGGGAAAAAGGCCTGGCCATCTGCTTCCAAAAATCCATTAAGGGAAACTTGTGGATCACAGTCTTTCGATCCTGTTGCGCGGGGCCTTGCGATAAGCTGGAGGCCAATTTGGTGGCAGTGGAGTCTTGCCTGGACAGCACCTAACAGCAACACCATGTACAGTTGTTGGCTGCCAGCAAATCGGCTTCCGTCGCGCATCTCCATCGGCAAGGGGTCAAGCCCCCCTTGCTTGCAGCTAGCTGGGTTGCGTCATCTGCGTACCTGCAGATGCATGAGGGTTTCACTGCTTTTAACACTTTTTTTTTCCTGATAGAATTTCCAAGAATGCTAGCGCAATTAATTAATTGGTCCACCCTTTTCTCACTTTTGATTCGAGAGGTCAATTTACGCCTGGGTTTGTTTCTGGACTCTGATCCGGACCGTTGATTTTTAAAACGAGCTTTGTTGAAATGTAGTTTGCATTACCAAAGAGTTCACCCACTGGAAGTGTACATTTCAATGATTTTTAAGGTATTCACGGATGTGCGTAGCCAGTACCAGTCGACTTTAGAATATATTCCATCACCTCACCAATACTCTTCAGCTCCCACCTCGGTAGCCTCTCACCTCTCTACCCTCATCCCTAGACAATTAATAATCTGCTTTCTGTCTCCATAGATTTCCCTATTCTGGGCCTTTCATATGGAGGGAATGATAAAATATGTGGTCTTTTGTGACTGGCTTCTTTTACTAAGCATAATGTTCTCAAAGTTCATCCGTGTATCAATATTTCATTTCTTTTTATGGCTGGATAATAATCCATCATATGCACCTACCCCATTTTGCTTATTCATTAATCAGTTGGTGGACGGTGAAGTTAGTTTCACCCTCGGGCTGTTGGGAGTGGTGCTGCTGTGAGCATGCATGGGCAAGTTTCTGTGCGACAGATGTTTTCATTTCTCCTGTCCGTGTGTCCAGGAGGGGAGACGCTGGACCCCATGGGAGCGCTCCGAGTAATTTGTTGAGGAGCAACCGACACCGCCACGTTGGCTGCACGACCTTCCCTCCCCACCAGCAGTAGGGGAGGCGTCCCGTTTTTCTGCTCCCCAACACTGGCTATTGTCTGGCTTTAGCACCACAAGCCCCCTCGTAGATGTGATGTGTTCACTGCGGTTTGGATTTGTGCTTCTCCGTGACTCATGAGGTGGAGCATCTTTTCCTGTGCCTACTGGCGATTTGGAAAAATGTCTGCTCAGAGCACCACTCATCCCCCCCACCCCCAGGATCTATTTTTATGTGCCAACAATAAACTGTTTCAATTAGTGTAGCATGATAGGATGTCTTATTCCTTATGGGGTACATCACACACACCCCCATTATTTTTCTCTCTCAGGTTTCTTGGTTGCTTTTGTGTATCTCCTCTGTCTGCTGAACTGTACAGTAAACTTGCCCAGTTAGGTTAAATATTCTCTCGCTGTTTTGATTGGGGTTTTGTTGAATTTATAGTTTAATTTGCATTGCATCTATTTATCATGATGATGTTTCATTTTGGTCTGTGTGATGTCTTTTTATAACATCTGTCTGATGTCGGTAATTTATCATGTATATATTGGACACTCATTGTATTTATTCACATGCATATTATCATTAGTTTGCCACGTTAAGTAGGATTTTTTCCATCACATTTTTTAATTTGGCTAAAGTTGTTGTGGAGGAAAAGTGTTGATTATAGTTGAGCTCTTTTCAAGATAGTTTACTAGAATATAGTATTAGTTTTCATTTTTTTCCAGTTGATTCGTAGACTTTCTGAATTGGAAACTTAAATCTTGTAAAAACTGACGACCTTTTGCCTTACTTTGTAAAATGCCGATTTCTTCCCCTCGTTATATTAGCTGGGCTTCCGGTGTCGTGTGATTTGTCGGAATGAAGACGGTGGAAGCAGGCATCGTTGTCTTGATCCTAACTTTAGTAGAAGCCACGCGGTCCCTTCGCCAAACCGGAAACATTTACTTTTACTACTGGCTTGTTGAGATTTCAATTTATCTTCATTGTTTGATTGCTTTCCCCTTAAAATCAGGACTGGCTATTAAAACGTTCCCCCTTTTTAAGAGTGAATTTTTCCCCGTAACCTATTAACATAACATATCATATTAATGTTGTTAGGTGCCAGTGAATTGGTTTCTGCTCATCAGGATGCTTTGTGCAACTGATTCTACATCATCCCCCAAATCTTGATGATAGCTGAGCCCACTGTAGCAGCCACTGGGTCGTTCCAGCCTGTTGAAGGCCTTCCTCTTTTATACAGAGCCCTGGTGGCACTGTGGGGTAAGTGTCGGGCTGCTAACCACAAGGTCAGGAGTTCAACCCCCCTAGCCGCTCTGTGGGAGAAAGAGGAAGCACCAGCTCCTGTGCTAATTTCCAGTCTCAGAAACCCTGTGCAGGTGCTGAGTGTTGGGGTGGACTCGATGACAGGGGTTCACAAGCACACTGTCCCTCTCCAAGGAGTGGTCCCCCTGACAACGTGATGTCACAAGTACGTGAGGGGACTTTCACCGTCCTCGATTCCAAGGAGCATTCTGACTGTATTTCTTTCCAGATAGATGTATTCCTTTGTCTTGCAGTCCACCGTATGCCTAATAGTCTTTGACAACACCATGATTCAGAAGCACTGCTTCTTTTGTGGTCTTCTTGATTCATTTTCCAGTTTTCAAGTGCATATGCGGCGATTGAAATGCATATGAGGCCACTGGACATGCCATGGCTTGGTTCTCAAAGTAACATCTTTGTCTTCCAATGAGAAGTCTTCTGCAGCAGATTTGCCAATTCAATAGTTATTTGGTCTCTTGACTGCTGCTTCCGCGGACAGTTGTGATGGGTCAAGTACAAGGAAATCCTGAACAATGTCAGTCTTTTCTCCACGTATCCCGTTGTTACTTACTTTGCCATTTGTGGAGGTTTTTATTTTCTTTACAGTGAGTTGTCATCCATACTGAGGGTTTTAGTCTTTGATCTTTTATCAGTACGTGCTTCAAATCCTCTTGGCTCTCAGCAAGCCAAGTGGTGTCCTTTGCAGATTGCAGGTTGTTACCGAGTCTTCCTCCTGTCTTCATGCAGCATACTTCTTCACAGAGTCCAGCTCCTCTGATTATTTGCTCAGCATACAGATTGACGAAGTATGATGAAATGACACAAGCCTGACACACACCTTTCCTGATTCTAAATCAGGCAGTATGCTCTTGTTCTGTTTACACGACTCCCTCTTGGTCTGTGCACAGGTTTCTCAGAAGCACAATTAAGAATTCCCATTCTTTGAAATATTATCCACAATTTGTTATGAACCTGACCATCAAATACCTTTGCAAGTTAACATCTCTCTGGTATCCTCTGCTTTCCACCGAGATCCATGTGAGATTAGAATTTATATCTCTGTCCTGTCCTCTTCTGAATCCAGCTTGAATTTCTGGCAAGTTACTGTCAGTGTACAACTACAACTGTCTTTGAAAGATCTCCCACAGAACGTCCCTTACTTAATGATATCATTCGGTATTCCCACATTCCTTTGGATCGCCTGTCTTTGGCGTGGGCACAAACAGGAGGATCTTCCAGCTGGTTGGCCAGACAGCTATCTTCCGAATTTGTTGACAGAGATAAATGAGTGCCTCCAGCCTTGCCCCTGCTTGTTGACATATCTCAATTGATATTCCATCCCCCTCAACCCCCAGCTTTGCTGATTGCCCTGCCTTCCAGGTAGCTTGGGCTTTTTCATCAGTTCATATTGATATGCTAACCCCTGCGGTGGTTGATTGCTGGACTGTTTTATACAGTAGCTGTTTGTTCATATTGTTGTATTTGATGCTTCTTGACTTTTTTGGCCCATGCAATCTTTTAAGATTGTAACCCCAGACTTTGCTTGCCTACTTCCTTCTACCACTTTGAGAAATGTTGACCTGTTCTTCTCTTGTGATTTTCTAATTACAGGTCTTTGCATATTTCATGATAATACTTTTCCTTGGCATCCAGAGCCGAAATCTTCTGTTCACCTCTTGTACTTCATCATTTCTTACATGCACGTTAGTTACTTTATGTTCAAGAACAAGTGTCAAATCACTTCTGACCTCATTTGGTCTTTTCTTTCTTTCCAGACTTTAGAATGACCTCTTGATTATTCCGTGGATGGTGATCTTGATATCATTCATGATGTGGCATGTCTTGTCAGTAGTGCTTAATGCATCAAATCTACTCTGGAGATGATTTCTAAGTTCAGGTGGGATATACTTAAGGTTGTATGTTATTTCCTTCAGTTTGTTTCAATTTTCTTCAGCTTCAACTTGAACTTATATATGAGCCAATGGTGGTCTGTCTATTCTACAGTTGGCTCCGACCTTGTTCTGAAATGACATCGGGTTTCTCCATCGTCTCTTTCCACAGTTGCAGCCTATTTGATTCCTGTTATTTCATCCGGTGCGATCTATGTGTGAAGTCACCATTTATGTTTTTGAAAAAAAAAAGAGAAAGATAATTCCACTACATAGGTTCTGGTCTTGCAGTGTTACGTCATGTGATCTTCAATTCCTTTCTGTCACCAAGGCCATATTTTCCAACCACTGATCCTTCTTTGTTTCCAACGCGTCACATTCCAATGGCCAACAATTATCCAGACATTTGATTGCATGTTTGATCAATTCCAAATGGCAGAAGTTGGTAAAAATCTTCAATTTCTTCATCATTGACTTTAGTGATTGGTGTGGAAATTTCTTTCTTTTTTTGGATGGGTGTGTAAATTTCAATGAAACCGATGAACTGGCCTTCCTTGTAGGTGTTATCCGATATTATCCGATCACTGGTAATGTTCCCTGTCAAGGTCGATCGTGAAATGTTCTTTTTGACAATTCATACGCTGCTGCTCCTCTTCCACTTGTCATTCCTGGCCTCATCGGAGCCATATGGAAACCATATGGGATTCAGAAGGAGCCAAAGCAGCCTGCTTCCTTCCGCTCACTAACACGCAGGAGGTGGACCTTCAAAGGATCCTAGTTCACTTTTGACAACTTCCAAGTTTCCTAGATTCATATTGTGCAGCACGCATTCTTCTTATGAACAAATGTCTGCAGCAGTTGTGTCTCATTTTGTCATGAAGGCCAGGACAGGCTCGTCCCCCCGTGTCCTTAAGGTCGGTTCTGCTTTGCGGAGGCAGCTCTTCCTCGGGCACTTCCTGATGCCTTCCCACCTGAGAGGCTCACCTTCTGGCCGTATCTTGCGGCCAGACAGCCAACTGATGACAAAGGCATGTTACTGAGGGGGGATGTTACTTTTAGAGTGGGGATGAGGTGCAGACTAAATGACCCTGAAGAACCTTTCTAGTCTTGGGATTTTGTGGTTCTAGTGAAAATATTGCTGGAGGGTCCTATTCCAGAACAAGAACTTTCTGGTTTAAAGATTTTTAACAGTTACTTGGGCCTAAGACCTTCAGTGGGAAATTATCATAAAGGCTACTGGGTAATCCAAGTCAAGACCATTATCATTCGTCTCTGGAGGTGTTTACTTCAGGCGAGAATGAAGTTTCTTTCTACTGCATGCTGGGGGATTGTTTGGTTACTTGAGGGTCCCAGTGCTTCCATAACGAGGGATGTAACTGTCATCGCCGACCCATGGAGACATTTTCAGGGTCTGTGTGAGCCTGTGGTTACGGCTCCGGTGCCGGTCTGGTTCATCGAGGGGGTTCTTGGTTTTCACAGCCCTCATTTGTTGCCAATTATGGTGTGTTTTTCTGGGGATTTTTCCTGCTGACATGTCCGGAGTATGCCGGGAAAGAGAAATCAAGTGGCAAGACAGATGTTCCTTCCCTTCGAATTGCCTGGTTTTTAGAAACCGCATTAGCATTGCATTGAGTAGGACTTTAGTTTCACCCTATTAAGAAGGGTCGTTTAGTTTCAGATTCCTGGGAAGGCTGCGAAGTTGAGGTATGATAGAAAAACAAGTACAGTATAATGCGACGGATAACATCATTTGGGTAACATTTAGTAGAAGCCTACTAAATGCTGAGAACTATTTGAGAAAATGGGGTATAGCAGTGAACAAAACCTCCGCAGCCCAGCCTACGTTTGGGTGGGTGCCGGTGGGAGAAGGCATTAGCTTGTCCTGGAGCATCAAGGAGAAGCTTAAGAAGGCTGTTGCTCCCCACACTTCCGATCTGCTCTCTACAGGACAGCCAGAAAGATGTGATAAAATCAGAAAGCACGTTATTCTCTCCCTTCAGTCTCCTCGATGATTTCTCTTTGCTTTTCAGATAAAGATCAAAGTTCCTTTAGCGGGACCTGTAAACCCTGCACAATCTGACTGGCCTGCCTCTTTGGCTTCACGCCCCTCTACTCTCCCTTGGCTTCTGCAGTCCTGCCACAGTGGCCTTCTTTGAGATTTTCAAATATGTCATGCTGCCCACCTTCTGCCCCAGGGTCTTGGCACCCGTTGTCCCCTTGATCGAGAGCACCGGTTCTCTCACATCACCTCTTCACGCCTGTCCAACCCCGTCTCCAACCTGGCACCCTTCAGATCTTAGCTCCAGCACTAAGTCCTCAGTTTCCCTAGTCAGGCAGACCCCTTTCCCTAAAGGTAGGTGTGGTTCCCTAACGCATATACTTCCAAACAACACGGGCCACCTTCTGCTCGCTCCTTCCTTTTATCCCTCACAGAAATAAAGATAAACTAGCAACTTGTGACGAGCGTTTTGAAGGAAAGGAGAACCTTTGAGCAATAGCCCGCGAGGCAGGCTAAAGTGTAGGCATCTGCTTTAGCAGCCCTCTGGACCGTTCCAGGACTCCAGAGGGTGGTGTCCGCCACTCTGAAAAACACTGACCTACGTGAAGAGCCACCGTGCATTTGAGCTTTCTGTTTCTCAGTCTGTAGGTTCCCTCGGCATTTCTTCTTTCCCTAGCGAATCTTCCTCCCATGATGCCTCACGTTTAACTGCTCTCTTGCCAGTATGTTCAACTCTAGTCTCTTATGTGCTCATTCTTACACAGAACTCAGCTAACAAGCCCCCATTTATTTGGCGCTTTTGAATTTTAAATGCCTTTGCAGCTTCCACATAGAACTTAAAAAAAAATTTTATTAGGGACTCATACAACTCTTATCACAATCCATACATATACATACATCAATTGTGTAAAGCACATCTGTACATTCTTTGCCCTCATCATTTTCAAAGCATTTGCTCTCCACTTAAGCCCTTTGCATCAAGTCCTCTTTTTTCCCCTCCCTCCCCGCTCCCCCCTCCCTCATGAGCCCTTGATAATTTATAAATTGTTATTTTGTCATATCTTGCCCTATCCGGCGTCTTCTTCACCCCCCCTTTCTGCTGTCCATCCCCAAGGGAGGAGGTCACATGTAGATCCTTGTAATCGGTTCCCCCTTTCCAACCCACTCATCAGGTTGGCATATAAAAGCCAAGAACCCAAAATACAGGTTATGAACAGATACAGACTTTGGAATAGCCAATGCATACGTAGGAACAGCTCATCTCGCCGAAGAAGGCATGTAGAGCTGGAAGAAGAGGGACTGCGCCACAACTCGATGGAGAACTGCTGAGTAAGGTATAAACGGAGCAGGACCCAATGCTGAAAGACAGACCAGTCAGGGTGCAAGGAAGCCTGATGCCGAGGAAGGAGACTTTCAAGGAGGGGTGCTCACCAATAGCAAACACAATTAAGAGGTGACTTAAGAGTTGACGATGCATGGCACCTAGTTGGTACTCACTGAATACGTCTTGACTGAATGATTAAGACTAAAACAGTGACCGTGTCTAATTAGTTCTTCAGCTTTGTGGGACCAGCATACAGGGTTTCCTCTGCATCCGGGGGTCCCAGTTGAAGATGCTCTATGAGTCAGTCCTTCCCAGGCTTTGTCCCCAGTGATTCTAAGCTTACAGAGCCAGATGAAGAGATGGCCACAGGTGCAGAGCAGAATGGGACAGACGTGGGCACAGTGGCCAGACTCTGAGCCCAAGAGCTGCTCCTGAGAGGTCTTCCACTCAGTGGCTCTTGGCATTCCTATCTTCCTTCTCAAAAACAGCAATAATTGATTTGGTTTGGGGCATTCCAGACACAACCCCAAAGGAACCCTTCCTGACCCTGATCTCAAGTGGGGTGCACCATTTGATGTGCATTTCACCTAACACGCATGCCCGTGAGGGCAAGGGCATTTCAATGCTGCCACCTCTCTAGTACCTGGTGCATGGGCAGTAGTGAATAAATATTTGCTTACTGGAGGTCAAAAAACCAAACTGTAATGCTGGGTCGTGATGGAGCCTAGACCAAGGGAAAAAATGCAACTGAAATTCTTATTCCCCTAGAAGTAGATTTTCTCTAAAGCTGAAGCTAATGAACTTTAAATGCAAGACCCTGAGAGGCAATGTTTTTATATGAACACGCACACACACAGAGGACTTCAAAAAGTTCTTGGGGAAATTCCATTATTTTTTATGTCTTCTTTTCCACACTTTTTTAAAGCCCCTGTGTGAGGGGTGGGGTGGGGGCAGTTAATTTGAAAAAGTAAACTACCGTAACCAACACTGATTAACAGAGCACGGCTTCCACTCCGAGGTTGCACGTCTCCCGCGGAGGAGCTTTGGCGTGCCTGTGGGTGTTTGGGGACTCTCGTTAAGGATAAGTTGGGCTGGGAATAGTTTTGGTGGAATGGGATGTAGTCATGTGGCTCCCAGTCTCCATTATGCAGAAACAATGCATTGCTGGCTGTCCCGATATAGAGATGGCTGGGACCAGGACCTGAAGGTACGCAGCCAGAGCAAGCAAGCGAATGTAAACCTATTCTACAGTGTCCTGTCATGGAAGCAAATCAAAGCTTAAAGTGCACAGACCCAGAAATGAGTCATCATATACATAAAATTGTAAGTGGAAAATCTGAGTCTTATTGGTTCCAGGTACCAAGAGCTTATTGCCTGTCAGAAATACACTTCTTTGTGCAGCGTGTTGTTCAGTGCCATTGAGTTGCCTCCAGCCCCTAGCGACCTTGTGCACAACAGAATGAAACACCTCATGCTCCTGCACCATCCTCACAACTGGTCCTGTGCCTGAGTCCACGGATGCAGCCACTGTGTCAAGCCACCTCCCAGAGGGCCTTCCCTCCCTTGCTGCGCCTCCACTTTACGGAGCATGATCGCCTTCTCCAGGGACTGGTCTCTTCTGTATGGTGACGTCTTGCCAGCCTTGTCTTTAAGGAGCACGTTGGCCTTACTCACACAGCATATAGATTATAAATGTATCAAAACATTTTCTTTCATATGGGAGTTACATGAAGTAAGAAATAGCAAAATTCCCATGTGTATAGAGGATAAGTCTGTATTAGTACACAACCAATAATGAGTACATTTTCCAAAGAAGTTATATATTTTACGCATCCCAAAAGATTGGCAGCGAAAATAACCTGAAACTGATGAGACACCTTTGTAACAGGCAGATGAGGATCAATAAAGTTAAGGAGTTCTCCAGAAATGTTGAAATGCTTTGAGTCTCACAACTTTGAGCTTGAAAAAAGAAAAAAAAAACCTGATAGAGGTTTCCAGAATTTCACAATAATTCTAAGATACTTAGATAGCAATACTAATAAGCATTTTTGAAGATAAGAGAAAATTTTCTAAGCTTATCAATAATACACAATTTTTAATTAGGCAACGACAATTGTCTTTCCCTGTTTTCTTCATAGAGAATAAGACTGCAAAGTTGCTGTTTGCATGCAGGCTCAGTCAGAGAGCCTGCCACTCTGCAATATGAGAAACGAGAGTTTCGAGGGGTCTCTGACACTCACAACATTGAGGCTTCAAAACCATTTTCCTCCACTTTGGAAAATTTGTAATTTGTTGTGACATCACTTTTCATTCTAAATAAATTTTTGTTTTTGAACCCAATTTTATCTTGGTAATTTTGTTTCTTTGGGGATTTTAAAGAGGGCCCTTACAGGTGTCTGGGTTGAGTTTCCGATCCCAGAAAGCACGGGTCAGCCTCTGTCTCCCTTTATCTCCTGGCTTCCATGGTTGCAGTGCATGGAAAGCGGGCTCACCTTCAGGGTGTCCACTGTAGGCGACCGATGTCCACCTGGCTTTCAGGGAGCGGTTGTAGAGGGTTTCTAACATTTTTTTTTACATGTAGACTCAGCGGGGTCCAGGGTTAATGGGAATTGAGGGTCATTCCTTTGATTCATCCATGGAACTTGGGTTTCCCTTCCCCTCCTCTTTCTAGCGTCTCTCTGAGCCCCAGGCCCGGGGCTGCTCTCTTCGCCCCTTGCCACCTGGTCACC
Source organism: Tenrec ecaudatus (assembly GCF_050624435.1). Taxonomy (NCBI): domain Eukaryota; kingdom Metazoa; phylum Chordata; class Mammalia; order Afrosoricida; family Tenrecidae; genus Tenrec; species Tenrec ecaudatus. The sequence goes on from NC_134530.1 coordinate 69,427,238, forward strand.
TCCAGAATGGAGGCAGAGCCGCCAGGAAGTGGGGAAGAGGGCTGCGGTTTACAGAGTTCTAATTTGATGACTCCCTGGGGAAATGCCCGATTGGTCCCAGTTGGTGGATCTGGCAGAAATGAGAAAGGACAAGGCAGATGAGGACAGTTGAAGAAACTGGAGATAAGAGGCAACTTCTAACTCTGTTAGAAATTGATGTCAGTGCGCTCCTGCTACCACTTCATGTACCAAGCCTCCTCGAGCTCCGTGGCATAGAGTGAAGGGTCTTTAGTTTTAACTGCACAGGTCTGTACATCAGCGGAGGTTAAGATGGTCTAGGCGGGGCTCACACGGGCTGGGGTCCAAGCTGTGAGCTTGGTAGGTCCAGGCCTGCTCCGTGTGCCCTTTATCCTCCTTGACCCAGCAGTGGTCATGCCAACAAAAGCAAAAACCAAACTCACAGGGGCCCTGTGGGACAGGGCCAAACGGCCCTGTAGGTTTCTACGGGAGTAGAAAGCCTCGTCTGTCTGCAATTGCGTGCGAGGCTGTTGAGACGAGCCAAAGAGATTGATTGGGTGCCAACCTTGCAAGCTTGAAAAGCTTCTGCCTGTGTGAGGTCCACAAACATTCCGTTTGGTGGAAGCAAATGACGGGCCAAGTCCAAAGTCAAAAGAGGTACAAGAGTTCATGCCATCTATCAGGCATCAAAGATCCAGAACAAAGAATCATATCATTGTGAATGAGGGGGAGAGTGGAGGGGAGACACAAAGCCCATCTGTAGACAATTGGATATCCTCTTACAGAAGGGTCACAAGGAAGAGACGAGCCAGTCAGGGTGCAGTACAGCACCAATGAAACATACAACTTTCCTCTAGTTCTTTAATGCTTCCTTCCCCCCACTATCATGACCCCAGTTCTACCTTACAAATCTGGCTAGGCCAGAGCATGTACACGGGTACATATCAAAGCTGGAAACACAGGGAATCCAGGACAGATAAACCCCTCAGGACCAGTGGTGAGAGTGGCGATACCGGGAGGGTGGAGGGAAGGTGGAGTAGAAAGGGGGAACCGATGACAAGGATCTACATGTAATTCCTCCCTGGGGGACTGACAACAGAAAAGTGGGTGAAGGGAGATGTTGGACAGTGTATAACAAAATAATAATAATTTATAAATTATCAAGGGCTCATGAGGGAGGGGGAGCAGGGAGGTAGGGGCAAAATGAGGAGTTGATACCAAGGGCTCAAGTAGAAAGCAAATGTTTTGAGAATTATGATGGCAACAGATGTACAAATGTGCTCGACACATGGATGGATGGATGGATTGTGATAGGGCTGTATGAGCCCCTAATAAAATGATTAAAAAATAAAGAGGCATGCTATCCTGCTCTTAGGACAAAGCAAGTCATATGGCCAAGGCAACGTCAGCTGGGGTTGGAGATGAGGAGGAAGTGCGTCTTTGGTGACCATGGAATGCCCTTCAGAGGTGTCTTACCAAAGAAAGAGCAGATTCCCCTCTCCTCTCAGTCAGTCCTCATCTCATCGCAACTGCCTTCATTCCTCGCTCTGAGCAGAATCACTGGTCATCATTTTCCCTCATTATGTCTCGAGTCCGACTTCTTTCCTGCTCGCTGAAGTGCTTGCTCAGATTGCTGATACAGCCTGCTAACTGGTCTCCTGGTCTCTCGGCGCGTCCTTTTCCAATTCATCATCCAGGGAGATACTGCCTCTTATCAGGAGCTCATCAGCATTAACATCATCATTATCGTGAGCTATTTTGTGTTACGCTTACTGGGTTATGTCTCTGTTCTCTGCGTTACACTGAGAGCTTCTTGATGGAGAGACGTGTGTTTCGTGTATCTTTGCATCTCCTGCAGCCTGCACTGGGCTTGACGCGTACTAAAGCTATGATTAGTGAATGTGGGCAGAAGGGAAGAAAGAAGGCTGACGGCTGCCCAACTGAAGACCGTGGGGCCCTAAGACTCGGGCTTTTTCTACTCGACCACCCTGCGCCCTCCGCCCCAGATGTGTCGCTGATAGACGTAAAGCTAGCGCTCAAACCTGCCGAAAAGTGGGCGACTGCGTCTAGATTAACGAAAGACTCTTTTTCTCAGAATCGCAACCATCCTTTCTAATCCCAACTCTTCTCCAATGGAAAGGTCTACAAGCCACAAACATTTCCAGGGGCCGCAAGTACTTTAAATGTGTGACAGGATGCTCAACCTTACTCTCAGCGAAATACACAGACCGTTTGTTTTGTTTTTTCATCCAATGGGTTGGCAAGATCAAAGGGCTTCGATCCTGTACTGCGAAGGGTGTGGAAATAGACATTGGCACATGCTGCCGATGGGAGAATCATCTGGTTCAACCTCGAGGAAGAGCAATTTGGCGCTATTGATTAGCCTCTGATGTACTAATGCGGAAAGGTCTCTGAAATATCCTGTGTGTAACTGAAGAGATACGATGCAGAACACAGACTCCAGTGTTACCTTCTGGGTGTGTTGGGGAAAGAAAAAATGTAGAAGCATATGAAATATATGTGTATATTTCTCCGTCTGCATGAGGCATTGGTTGTTCAGTGGTAGGATTCTTGCCTTCTCTGAGGGACACCTGGGTTCGATTCCCAGCAAACGCACCTCGCGCGTCGCCCTCACCCATCTGTCGGTAGGGGCTTGGGCATCGCTCTTACACTGAACAGGTTTCAGCAGCTTCTCCCAGACTGAGACTGATTTGGAAGGAAGGTCTGGTGGTCTACTTCCCAAAAACCAGCCAACAAAAATTGTCTGGTTTGCCGTGATCCAGTCCAGAATGTTCCATTCCACTGTGCATAACATACAAACAAAAAACCCAACGTCGCCGCCACCGAGTCGATTCTGACTCGCGCGGCCCCTGCAGGGCCCGGGGCACCTGCTCTGTGGGGTCTGGGGACTGCAGCTGTTTGCAGCAGGAGAGCCCTCCATCTTGCTCCCTCGGAGCGGTGGGTGGTTTCAAACTACTGACCCTGCGGATGGCGGCACAACTTGAAGCCGCTATACGTCACTGTGCATAAGAGCAACAAGAATTTACCAGGATTAGAGCGATGATAATATGGTCCATTCCTAGGCGACATGGTGATGGCATAAGCAAGCTCTTGAGCAATCGCTTCAAAATCTGCTAGCGTGCTTACCTTTGGGAAGGGACATTGGGCTGGAGAACGGGATGAGAGGGCAGAGACACAGCCTGTCCGTGTTAGGCCGTGTCACGAGACTTGTTTAAATCCAGGAACAAAATAAAAAGATCGAAATCAAAGTGGGAACCGGGTTTGCCACATAATATGACAAAAGATTTATTTCCTTGGTCATCAAAGACGATCAATTAGGACAAAGTATCCGACTAAGGAGGAAGGAGCTAAGAGATATGCATGATAGTTGTAGAAAGAAATACAAACAGCCAATAAGATATGAAAAAAGGAGGCTTAACTCATATATTATTAAAGAAACACAAGTGGGAAGGAATCCTTCAGGGAAGAATCGAGGGTTATGATTAGGTGTGGATAAGTACAGACTAAAAGACCAATTATTTAGATTGTCGAGGGATTTCCTGCGTGTGTCTGATCAAGAAAGGCTGGTAGCAGCTGAAGGGACGAAGTCCTTCCAACCCATAAGCCCTTTAATTCCTTAGAGTCCCTAATGCACAGGTGTTGAGAAGGCTGAGCAAGCGAAAAGGGAAGTAATGAAAATTCGCTTGGAAGCACAAAATAGCAGAGATGGAAGGGACCTTAGAGCTCATGTCTTCCAACCTCCCATCCTGTAACCGGCTCTTGAGAGCTGGTCCTTGGCCTGACACTTAACAACCTTGCACATATTTATCAATGCATCCTTCCTTCCTCCCTTCATTCGGTAAATATTTACCCCAGTCCCTTCTTTGTGTCCAGCGCAGGCCCTGCCCTCGTAGAGACAGACAATAATCAGATATTTATTCAAACATAACATTCCAACTGCGACCGCACCAGGGAGGAGAACGAGGCAGCGCTATGAGGAGCTAAGAGTCCCCGGTAAGGCTGTGGGTTTGGTGTTGGGCTGCTAATGGCCAGGTTGGCAGTTCAAACCTACTTGCTCCTCGGAAGAAAGAAGGAGCTCTCTGCTCCAGTAAGATTTACAAGAAACCCTAAATAGCATCCCTGAGTTGCACTGGACTTGGTGCCCATGTCTGGCGAGATGAGAGCCTCAGGGTATGCTGGCATCCAGACAACCCGTTTAGAAGCCTGAGCTTGACGGGCATGAACAGCCTCATCTGGCAACAGAGAAGAAACCCATTCCAAGCAGAGCCAGCAGCGTGCACAGGCCGATCAGGAGTGCTCATGACCAGGAGCTCCAAGCACGAAACAGTAACAACAAGTGTGCTGTCAGGGGGTGCTGAGGAGAGAGACCGGAAGGAGTCAGACTTGGAGGAAAGGAGGAAGCAGTGAAGAGCTCGAGGGTGAAAGGCAAGGGCCCTGGGCCTTGATCCGATTTGGACTCAGGCTAAGCGTAGCGTGCAGGGGAGCACGGCCGACCGCAGGTGGTTCAGGAGCCCCAGGCAGACAGCGTGGGGGTTGCTCCGACTAGGGGGCTGCGGTGGGGTGGTGCTCGGGGCAGATTTGAGAGCTGTTTGGGAAATAAAAGCGACAGGCCCTGGCTGTGAAGAATGGCAGAGGAGCAGTGTGCCAACGTTCTTTCTCTTCTTTCTTGGCACACACAACCAGACCGATCGTGGTCGGCCATGACAAAGAAAACAAAGGGAGAGTTCATTTTGCGAGGGGCCGTCGAGTGAGTTCAGCTTAGGCCAAGCTAGATTTGGGATGCCGTGAGCATCAGCGTCAGCCCGGAGGTTCCAGGCCTCCATGGAGGGTCTGCTTTGTAGCTGGCAGTGGCATCCGTCGATTTAGTTGTTGGAAAGGAAATGACACGATGACTCTCAATCCCCTTCTTGGAGACCCTTGCTCTTCTGTTATCTATTGTATATTTCTTTTTTACTTTTATCAATGATTTATTTTCCCGCTCTTCCCACTCCTCTTCCGTTGTCGGATGGAGCCATGCAGTACTTCACAGGTATTGCTTTCGTGGCTGTTAATGTCTCAATAACGTCAGTGCCATTCCGCTTCACTATTCAGTCCCGTGGTCACATCATGGACGCTGTCGTCACACGCTGACCTTGAACTTCTCCCACTCTGCCGTTTCTGACGGTCCTTCTCTCCTGTCCCGCTCTGTGTCCTGCATCCTCCTTTGTACTGCCCTTTCCTTTCCTTTGTATTGTTTCCAGACTTCCCTAGAAGGAGCTCCTCCATCCTCCTTACTGTGGGGACTCATGGCCTTGGCCCCGCCTCACTGTAACCCTGTGTACCCGCTGCCCGGTCCTGCCCCACCCCTGCACTTGGTCGGCAGAGTCCACTGTGGCAGCCGCTGGCGGTCCCGCTACTTGACGGTCTTCCTCTTTCCCCGACCCTCTACCTCACCAGGCATGATGCCCTTTTCCAGGGCCGGTCTCTCCTGATGCCACGTCCAAAGCATGTGAAATGAAGTCTTGCCACCTTGCTTCTAGGGAGCGCCGTCGGTTCTCCCAGCAGTCCACGGCGCTCTTACTATTCTCCGTCAACACAGGAATCCAAATGGATCCCTTCTCCTGTCTTCCTTATTCATGGCCCCTTTTCAAATGCAGGTGAGGTGGTGCAAGCTCCGTGTTGTGGGGCAGATTCCATGTGAGTCCTCGGACTTAGATGGTTGCTCTTCGGCACTTTAAAGAGGTCTCGTGCAGCAGATTTGCCCGGTGCAGTATGTTTGATCTCTTGACTGCTGCTTCCATGAGCATTGACTGTAGATCCAGGGGAACGGAATCCATGACAACATCAGTCCTTTCCCATTTGCCATTAGATTGTCTACTGGATTGGGGATTTCTTTACACCGAGTGACAGTCCGTACTGCACACTGCAGACGTGGCTTTCTCAGCACGTGCTTCAAGTCCTCCGGGCTTTCTCGCCTTCCTCCGATCCTCATGCCTGGTTTCCTTTATCTAGTCAGCTTCTCACAGACTGAATAATGTGAGGCAAGGCTAAACCCCTGATGCCCATCGTTCCTGATCTTAAACCTGCAGTATTTTCTTGCTGTGTTCCAAAGACCGCCTGTTGGTCTGCGTGTAAGTTCCACACGAGCACAATGAAGTGCCCTCATCCACGCCGTCAAACGCCTTCACATCTTCTGGCTCCAACTGTCGTTTCTGTCAATTCCCGTTGATGTCGTGCTGCGCCTACTTTTAAACGACCTTCAGCAAATGTTACTTGTCAGTTATAGTAACGGTGCTGTTTGATCGTGCTTACATCCTGTTGGGTGACCTTTCTTTGGAATGGTCAGACATAGGGATCTCTAACAGGCGTTGGCCAGGTCCATTGGTCAAATCTTCCCAAGTTCTTGGCATGGACTTATTCTTCAGCTGATTGAAACATGCCCATTGTTTTCCATCAGTTCCTGGAGCCTTGTTCTCCTCGGTTGCCTTCTGTGCACCTCAAAGTTCTTCCCTCCGTTCCCGGCAGTTCTCGATCATATGCTACCTTTGGACATGATTGAGCATCAGTGTTTTCTGTGCCAGCACACAGAAGACACTAAGTAAATATTTGATGAGAGACTGGGCATCTCACGAGCTTTGCTTCCATTCCTTTCCCCAGCCTATCCCTGTCCCTCGTTGACCTCCACCACCCCGTCTGAGGGCCATTCGTCCCAGCCCCGCGACCGTGGGGCAGAATAACTCACGGCAGCCCCGGGAGGGTCAGAGTAGAGCTGCCCCATCGCTTCTCGAAGGCTGATTCGGGGGAAGTCAATTGGCAGGTCTTTCTCCCAAGGAGCCATGTGTGAAGGTGAATCTCCATCACTTCGTTGGCAGCAATCTATGTTCACTGAGATAAAATTTCCCAAAGTATGTACCCCTCCGAGACGCCCAAGGTGACTCAGGCTTTTTTAATTGTCCAATCTAATCGATCCCTTTTCAACATTCACTTTCCTTGGCCCCCTCAGGACTGCTTTTTAGGGCTGCCCACTCCCTTTTCAAAGTCTCTTTCCCTGAATTGTGTACCTTCTGCCTTTCTGACTGCTTGTTCTGAGGCTTTTTGGAGGACTCCGAATCCTTGAGGGCTGGCTGCCGTCTGCGTCACTTTTTAAATCATTAAGCAATCTGTTCAGTTTCCATGTTGTCAATTCCCAATAGCCATCCAAGCTCAGAACTCTCAACCAAAGGCTGAACATTGTCTCCAACTACCCATTAAACATTCCTACGAGGCATATAGCAGAAATTCATTAGACATTTGTTGAATGAATGCGTGAAAATTCTATAAGCACCTCATAATTATCTTAAAAACAAAAAAGAAGAACTCATCCTCTTTTTTGTCCATTTGCTCCTCTGTATAAATTCCCTAAGCTGTTTAAAATAGTATCACCCGGTTAATCTCCTATTAAATACCAATATCTGATCACATTTAACTCTATCTCCTCTCTATCCCCTCTGCTATCCTCCTCGTTCAGGTCCTTATCATAGCTCCGCTAGGTTGTTCCACTAAGTTTCTAAACTAGTCTCTCCTACTTAAATCTTGATTCAATCAGGCCTATACTTACAGAGATATGTGGATTTTTTTAAATGTCGATTAAATCCACCCCTTAAAGTGTGCAATTCAGTGTTTTTGACCAAAATTGACAGTGTTGGACAACTATTACCAGTGATTCCAGAATATTTCTATCATCTGAGAAAGCGTACCTACCAATTCTTCCTTCTCTCCAAGTATTAAAATCACGAATCTACTTTGTTTCTATAGATTTGCCTATTCTGTATATTTCATATGAAGAAAATCATAAAATGTGTAGTCTTTTACATGACTGACTTCTTTAGCTGAAGGCAGTGTTTCCAAAGTTCATGTAGAACTTTGTGTCCATATTTTTCCCTTTTTATGGCTGTATAATATTCCACTGGATGGAGTACTGTGTGACTGTACTACATTTGGTCTATCCATTCATCAGTTAATTTATGTTGCTTCCATTCTGGGTCCAGTGTAAATAATGCCGCCATGAGCAATCGTCCATGTGCACATTTTTGTATGAACTTCGTTTTCATTTCACTTGGGAGCAGAATGGCTAAGTTCGACGGTAACTATGCGTAGCTATTAAGGAACTTCTAAACTCTTTTCCACAGTGACTGTGCTATTTTATGTTCTCCCCCAAATGGATACACTGAGGCTTCACATTTCTCCATGTCTTGACCAACACTTGTTATTTTCCCTGTTCCTGATATTAGCCATCCCAAGGGGCATGATGTACCCGATGATTAGTGGGTTTCTAAGTGATGCAAACTGTTTGCATTCAGTTGTTAACCTAGAGGTTGGTGGTTCAAGCCCATGCAGCGGTGCTATGAAGCAAAGCTGATGATCGGCTTCTGTTACAGCCAAGGAAGGTTGCTGAAGGGCACAGACACAGACGGGCTGCCCTGGACTGGTCACCAAAAGGCTGGTGATTTCAGCTCATCTAGTGGAACCACAGCGGAATCAGGCCTGGTGGTCGGTTTCCATAGATACCCCAGCCAGCTTGATGCCATGGCCTATGGCATTTCTCCAAACGCACAGAGACTTTTTTTTTTTAAAGGATACCCCAAGATGACATTCCAGAAAGCATGGAGCAGCTCTGCTTTGTAATGCATGGGTCAGCGTGAGTCAGCATCAGCTCAGGGCCGCAGCCACCACCACCAAATGAAGCCCAGCATCTTTGTTTGTGCTTGCTGGCAATGTGAATATCTCCTTCAGACTGGAACTCTTTTAACAAAGTCATTGTGATCATATTACTTCGGTATGCAAATTTTGAACCACTGACTATTACCTAAAACAATAAAATCAAAATGTCTTTGTGTGCTCTGCAAGGCTTTTTGGAATCTCACCTCAACTATGTTGGTTCGCATCTATAGGTTTCCACGCTGTGTATGTCAGTGATAATGAGAGTTGGGGTGGGGGGGTCATTTGGCCTCCCTTGTCCTCAGTGTCCAATAGTAGAGGGTGTTCAAGCAAGGTTAAGAACACGGCGTAATGAGTAGTTACCAGCACCCATGCTTATTCTGGCTGGATTTTCCTTTTTCCCTCTTACCCCCACTGCCTTGCTTCTTGGTGCATTTATTTGCCCTGTCCAGGCTACTGGATACCAACTGCTGCTCCATAGATTTGGGGGAAGAAATTTTTTTTTAATGAGAAACGATATTCCTGGTTCTCAATCTTATTGAAAGTTTCTCGCTCTTCGGTTTCCCTAAGTTACCAAGTGTGTGTTTCCGCGTGTCTCTATTTTCCTGGGACACCGCTCTAGTTTCCTATCCAGGAGCAGGCAGGCAGGCGGGGGATTTGCAGGCAGTGTGTTCTGTAGGTCTCTCCCTCTTCTGTCTTGATTGCAAAGGGCTGGGAAGTGAGCCTCTATTGTGATTAAGTTATAATTTAAGGCAGTGAACATGTGCTCTGCTAGCGGCTATAAAGATTCAAATCATAAAGTTTTACAGTGGATCGGTTTCTGTAAAAGCATCGTTAGGAAGTGGGAACCATGCCTTTAATTCTTATGACATATGGGACTGCCTGGTTTGTTTGGGTTTCCGTGGAGTTTAGTAGGGTGATGGTCTCACTAATTAAAGGCAGACCTTCGTCCTCCTCACAGTGCGTGGCCCCATCAGAGGACAATGTGGACTTTCCTCTCCACTGCTGCCTCTGGGTCAGCTTGGCGGAGACAAGGAATTCTCCGAGAGCAGGAGTAACCCTTTGAGAGCTGAATGTTTTCCCATCGCTTCCAACTTATTAGGCTTTATTTCTTGGGGAGTCCGTGTCTCCTTTCCCTTACTGACCAAAGGGCAAACCTAGGACCACAAATCAAGCCTAATTGGAAGATGATGTCCTTCTAGGGGTGTCAGCCGAAGAGATGGTTGGGCCTTGTAACTAGGTCAATGGTAAAAATAAAGGGAAAAAAATAGTAGATCTTTAACAGAGCTCCCTCTTAGTCTACTTACCATGTTAACTGTGCCCAGGGTAGGGCATACTAATGGATGCCCATGCTGACGGATAGTCTCCAGTTTGCATGACCACATGCCGATACTTCTACCAGTTTGCTTGTGGGCTTGCCAAGACACAGCTAACTGTCCGCCGTTGTAAGACTGTTTTTATGCCAGTGGTAGTTGCTGTTTTTTTAACAGCCTAATTTCACTGAATTTAAAAAGTAAAGTCAACAATATAAAACTGTAGAGAAAGAGAGGTGGTTTCCATGAAAACCAACAGAAACCCAGGGCATCTGGAAGACAATGGCTGCTGACGAGTTAAGGCCGATTAAAGAAGCAACATCACAACCATCTAGGAAGCTGCGCTCAGATTGCCTGACGTTCTGGTTCTGCCTCAACAAGAAAGCCAGGAATGGCAGACGAGGTGTCCTACACGTGATTCAGGGGAGATATGGAACGCCAACCAGCAGACATGTTTCTTGGCTCTACATCTAAAGATTAGAGAATGAAGCTATATATTTTTTTTTGTTAAAAATTCCAAGGTAAGTATGTCGCTCTGTGTAATGACCTCCTGTGTTGCAGGACCTTCTAGGTGAGTGAAGTGACGTGTTGGAAGAGAGGGGTTCCCTGAGGGGGAGTTATTTACCGGACGCCGGTGCGCGTGTGTTCACTGTTGGAGAGGAGGGCATTGCTGGCTGTTTCCGAGGGAAGGTGCTGAAGCTCCGAGCGTGTGACTGGTCCTCACGCGCAGAAACAGTGCCCATCCCAAGTGCGCTAGCGATGGAACCAAGAAGGAAAAACAAACAAACCCCAAAGTGCAATGTATGAGCGAGTGGATCAGGGGATTAAGCAAAATACGCAGCTCTTGATGAGCTGCTGGGACTCCTCAGTGGTATCACCACTGTAGAAAATCATGGCATCAGGTTCATTTAGTTAATCAAAAACTACTGAGATCCTGCGCTGTGCCAAACGCTGTCTAGCTTGTGGGGCTTCGCAACCATCACAATCGAGCCCGAGCTCTGTAACTTCCACTCCTGGAGAGTAGAACATGTATCTCGCCACGAGCATGCCCTACAACTTAGTAGTTGCACCTCTAGGCATATTCCCTGGAGAAAGTCTTGCCCATGGGCATGCAAAAATGCTCTCAGCGTTCCTTGTCTGTAATAACAGCAAAGCAAAACAAAGCTCGTAAATAACTCGAATGTCTATTAAGCAGGAGAAAGGGTAAACAGATTGTGGAATCCGCCTACGACTGAATACTATAAAGTAGTGAACATGAAAGCACTACAATCACATGAACGGACACAGAAAACTCTTAGACGTGTAATGTTGAGTGAAAAGCCAGTTGCACAGGATCTATGCAGTGTAATGCCCTCTGATACAGTTCCAAAGCAAGCAAAACAGCAATCGATTGTTTAAGGGCACATGTATTTGGTAATCTATAGTGAAAAGTACGTGCCGGAGGGAGAAACGAGTCTGGAGTGGTAACTAAAATGAGTGAAATGGGGAGGGGGTGTGTTTATGTGGGGGTGTGTGTGGGGGAATCCAGAAGGAGAGCGGAGAAAGCTCTAACTGTTTTCTATCCATTGGATGGAACCACCATTCACAAGTGTTCCTTTGACCATGGTGCTTCCTAGTAAAGACTTGACGCAGACGAGGTGGCCAGTAGTTACTGGTTAATTAAGGACGGGAGAGCTGTGACGTCCTAAGGTGACGATGGCAGTTATACACTCCTAACAGCCTTCAGGTCCTAGTTATTTTTAAAATATCTGGGTGAGTCAAAAAGTACTGCTGTTGGCGTTCCGGTTCACACATGCTCAGGTTTATTTAAAACAGTGTATCTATTTTTTTTTTCACACCAACAGCCTTACATCATTTATTGTTAAACTTGATTAGGAAGCAAAAAACCAAGGAATAAACCAGATTATTTGCCATTAGAAGTTCAAGTCATCAGATGGGGACAAAATTTGAGCCTGGGAAAATGCGGCCATGCATGCCACCCTTCAGGGGGCTCCTTACAGCCCCAGCTTGGTTCTTCTCCAATGTCTTCTCTTGGAGTTGTACCTGATTTTATTACCGGTTTTCATTCGAATCCATTGGGGAATGGGCCGATTCTGCTTCTGTTTCTTGGCCAGGAATCTCTTGATCCTGAAAGTCTTATGAGACGACATGGTGAAGTCGGAGCACCACCGCACTCAGGGTGGCAGAGAAACGGAGAGAGGGAGGAGAGGAGGCAGTGTTTCTATTTTTAAAAAAAAGTTATTTTATTTGGGGCTCGAACAGCTCTTATCATGATCCATAAATCCATCCATTGTGTCAAGCCCATGTGTACATTTGTTGCCATCATCATTCTCAAAACATTTTCTTTCTATTTGAGCCCTTGGTATCAGCTTGTCATTGCCCCTCCTTTCCTCCTTTCCTCTCTCATGAACCCTTGATAATTGATAGACTTTTTTTCCATGTCTTACACTGACCGATGTCTCCCTTCATGCACTTCTGTTAAACATGTCTTTGTGATTAGGAGATGACTGAAGACAAGTTCTCTCAGTAATACACTTGTCTTAGTCTTATTTAGGTGACTTCAAAAAAAAAATGGTCTAATCCAAACAGAGGCCTCTGAGATTTGCCTGGCCGGTGAGGTTCTGAGGCCAGCTCATGTGCTATGGTAACTCTTTGGGCTGATTTCCAAGGGCTGACCTTGGGAGAATTTCTCAATGGCTATAGGGTGACACAGTGGCTGTTGCTTCTTCTTCTTCTTCTTCTGTTTTAATCATTTTATTAGGGGCACACACAACTCTTATCACACACAGGGACTTCTATGAATAAGCTTTGAGACACTCACTGAAAACCACATGATGAGGAAAAGATCAGGAAAGTTACAGTGTTCAATCATATTCAAGAAATGTGCTTCCATCAGAGCCATGTGCCTGGCATGTTCTTCCAGTGTAACATGGGACAATGAGGATCTCTCTATCCGCCTTACTCCATTCACCCTTCAGCCCCAGTCTCTTCCCTTCATATTTCTTATGGTCTCCCAAACTCCAAGAACATTTCCAAGGAGCTAGACTCGAATCCCTCACGGATTCCCAAGCTGCGTTTCAGTGTGGCATGCATTGGACAGTGGAGCCTGCTCCATGGAGAAAAACATCACCTTCAGAAAGTAAAGTGCAAAAGCTTCAAGACTGAACACACGTATCCTGACTTGAGCAGGGTGGAAGTCAGGAAGCTCGCAAGTCAACTCAACAGAACGAGCCTAGAGGAGAAGCCTGTACCAAGATCCTGACAATGATGGCCTGGCACCCCTCCTCTTCTCCTGATGGGCAGCCGTGGCTTCAGAAACAGTGCAAAGACTGACTGTGGGACCTGGCGGTGAAGAGCAGCAAGGGCTATGTGTGAGTCTGGGCACTGTGGAGAAACAAATCCACAGAAAACTCATGTATAAGAGAGAGTTTTATAGAAAGGGTAAGTGCACATCAAGAAAACATCCCAACCCAGTGCTGCCCAAGCCCACAAGTCCAACATTTACCCATATATTCAACACCAATCCACAAAGTCCTCCTCCATCTCACAAAACAGACGCGATGACACCGACTACAAGAGGAAAGCTGAATCAGTGAAAGTGTGAGCATCTCAGCGCTGGCAGGGGTCTCCACACGGCTGCTCCAGCACCCAGGGCTGCATCGGGGTAGGTCCATGTGGCTTCTCCTCAGGAATGTCTTTCAGGAAGTGAGCTTGCCAGCTAAAGGAGGGAACTGGCTAAGGCAGCTGCACCCTGGTCCGACCATCACAAAGCAAGAGACCTGAGAACTCAAAAGGCGAGGCTCACTTAGCCATTTATCCCTCTGCCCTTCAATTAACTCCACGTGTGTTTATCGGCCAGATTGGCACAATAAACTAACTACCTCAATCCACCCCTTGTCAACTTGGCACCTGTACATCATTCTTTAGCTTCACGATTGCAATTAAGTAACACCTACACCTTAATCCTATAATCCTGTGAATATGTTCACCCACCTATGAAAGTTTGTAAGCCAACCACTTCATGTCTTTATCCCCCCAATTTTGAGTATCCAATTTATGTACTGCCCACTTAGATCAACCCAGTGCTCTGAGGAGACAATCATATTTTTCGACATGAAGCATCTTCATTCCTGTTGGAACCTTGTGAAGTCTGCATCCAAAAGCAAAGTCAAATCCGGACAGGTCATCCATGAAGTCAGCAACAATATGCACCAGTTCACAGGCTCAAAAATCTCCATTTGGTCGGGTTCTGATCAACTCAATGTGGGCTGCCTCACTCAGCGTCCACAGGGTGCCCATTGGTCGCCTTGCCTTTAGACCATGGGCTCTCACCAATACTCAACAAGCCTAGTTCCCTCACGCTAGGTCATGAACTTTAGACCAGTCAACCCACTCACATCTTCTCTTTTTCCTGTAAACCAAGTCCACAGGTGTCAGTGGCCAAACTCGACCTGTCTCTTTATTGCTGCATTTCTCCCACTTCCACTCAGCAAGTAGATCCAGGTGGTCACCTAGCAGGCATTTTAGCCTGCTCACAGGCTCCCTTTAACATTGTCCCAGAGAGGAGTTTTCTTCAAGACACCAGATTGTTCCAGCTTCTGACAAAGACTACTGGTTCCTGAGTACTCCAAAGCACTGGGTGGGGCATATCTTTTCAAAGCTGTATTTGCAGACATGGTCTAAACCCATTTAAAGATCAAATTTTAATGGCTGGAGAAAGTGGGCTTACAAACTTTCTATTTTCCTACTTCCCATATTTTCCCCAGAAAACAACCTTGTAAACAGTGTGGCTTTATCTGACCTCTGGCTAGACAAGAAAAACTACCCTGAGGGTGAGGTCCTAAAAACATCTCCAGCTAGTGAATTGTTTCTCCAGTACCCCGCACCCAAGGTACCATAATCCCGTATGGAGACCCCTGCCAGTGCTGAAATGCTTACTCATCACTGACTCGGCTTTGCATCTGTTTCGTGAGATGGAGGAGGTCTTTGTGGATTGGTGTTGGACATACGGGTTAATGGGTTAATGTTGGACTCGTGGGCATGGGAAGCACTGGGTTGGGATGTTTTCTTGATGCGCACTTCACCTTTATATAAAACTCTGTCTTTACTTATACATGAGTTTCTGGGGATTTGTTTCTCTAACGTGCCCAGACGAACACAGGTTAGAAGCTGGAAACTATCAGCATCACCAGCCTGTGAACTTGAAGTCATCAAATTGGAAATAACCTTGGGTCTTGGGTTTCTACCACGGTCTTAAACCAAGTTCACTAAGTCTGCATGTGTTTTTGTTTTTGGATTGGACAGAAGATACCAATCAAGCTTTGTGAAAAGTCTGCATCCCCGTTGGCAAAAACAGTTGGGTGTGAACTGCACCCCTGGCCTAGGATCATGTGTGCCAGAATCATTCAGATGGAGCGGAAGCAGACAGCCTGTCAGTTAGGCGCTTGGTCTTGACAGATTGGTTCAGTTCCCAAGGCAGCACCCTGGCTCATTACTATTGTTAGGTGCTGTCAAGTTGGTGCCAACTCACAGCGGTGCCACGTACAGCAGAATGAAACACCGCCAGGTCCGCTGCCAGCCTCACAACTATCGCTGTATTTGAATAGCCACCAGGTCAGTCCATCTCATTGGACGTCTTCATCTTTCTCATTCACCCTCCACCTTACGGAACAGGATGTCTTTCTCCAGGGTCTGGTCCTTCCTGGCAACATGTCCAAAGTCCGTGAGACGAAGTCTCCTCATCCTCTTTCCAAGGAGCATCTGGCTCCTTCTTCCAAGACAGATGTGTTTGTTCTTCCGGTGGCATATTCAATATTCTTCACTAATACCATCATTAAGAAGACGTCACTTGTCCTTCTTCCTCCCTTATCCATAGATTTTATACGTATATTCGCAATGGAAAATACTCTGGCTTAGGTCAGGTTCCCTTACTCTTCAAAGTGGCAGCTATACTTTTGAACACTTTTACCACAGATTTGGCTTTTTGACTATTGTTTCCATGGACATTGAGGGTGGATCCAACTAAAACTAAATCCTTGACAACCTCCCCGTTTTGTCCATTGTATCATGATGTTGCTCATTGATCCAGCTGCAAGGACAGTGAAGGTTGCAGCCTTTGATCTTCAGCAGCCAGTGCTTCAAGTTCTCCTCACTTTCAGCAGGCAAGGTTGCGTCATCTGCGTTTCGTGGGTTGTTAAATGAGTTTTTCTCCAACCCTGATGCTTTGTTCTCCTTCATATAGTTCGGCTGCTCTGATTATTTGCTCAGCATATAGTTTGAACGAGTATAGTTCAAGGATACATTCCTGATAAATATACCTTTCCTGATTTTAAACCATTTCGCATCCCTGTAGTCTGCTTCAATGACCCTGCAGGTTTTACAAGAGCAATTAAGTATTCCAGAAGTTCTATGATTTGCACTGTGATCCATAATTTGCATAGACAATGTGACACAGGTAAATATCTTTTTGGTATTCTGTGCTTTCAGGTAAAATCCATCTGAGATCAGCAATTGTTCCGCATCCTCTTCTGAATCCAGCTTGAATTTCTAGCCATTGGTCTGTTTATGTACTGCTGCAAATGTCTTGAATTATCTTCAGCAAAACGTTACATGTGTAGGGTGTTCATGATAAATCAAAAACCAGACCTTGCCATCAAGTCAATTCTGACTCATAGTGACCCTGTAGGACAGAGTAGAACTGCCCCTGTGGGTTTCCAAGACTGCGACTCTTTATGGAAGTAGAAAGCCTCATCTTTCTCCCATGGAGCTACTGGTAGTTTCGAACTGCTAACCCTGAGGTTAGTAAGTGAACGTCTAACGCACTGTACCATAGGGCTCCTGGTTGTATTCATGACATAAATCAGAAATTTCCACATCTGTTGGGCCACCTTTCTTTGGAATGGGCATGAATACAGGTCTCTTTCAGTTGGTTGGCAGATGGCTGTCTGCTAACGTTCCTGGTAGGATGAGCACTTCCCGTGTTGCGTTTGGTTGTTGAAGCAGCTCAAGGACATCCAGTCAGTTCACCTTTTAGCTGCCACCTTCTGTCCTTTAGCGCTTAACAAAGACCTCTCATTTGCACTTCACTGTGAAGTTGTATCTCTGGCAACACCATGGATTTTTGTCTTGGGGCCCAGGATGGATCCTAATTTGAACATCTTTTTACTGAGAGGCTGGAAATGAACGAGTTTTATTTTTGAACTCAGAAAGTCCTAGGCTTTCTGTATTCCTACTAAATTCTCCTGCAAACGGCCACATTTCTTTCTCTCTTTCTTGCTGTTCCTCGTGGAGTGCAGCTAAATGCCATCTACTTAGGCTTCCGATATTTTGCCTACAGATTTTCACCTCTAATTCCTATCAGCTCATCACAGACATTTTGTGCCTTCTGTTTATTGTAGTTTAATCATCTATTTACCTCTACATAATACAATTTTTTTCTGGTTTGTTTGTTTTTTTAGGAAATTATTTTTACCAATGACACATCAGACAAAGGGTTAAATACAAAAATATAAAGAACTCTTTAACATCTCAATAAGAAAATAACAAGACCCAATAAAATGGGAAGATATGAACAGACAGTTCACCAAAAAAGAAATACAAATGATTAACAAACATAAGAAATGCTCATGTTCAACAGCCTTCAGGAAGATGCAAATTCAAACAACAATGAGCTAGCACATAACCCCTATAATGTCATCCCAAACAAATTTTCTGGTTGGTTTTTTTTTTTTGTTTTATTAGGGGCTCATACAACTCTTATCACAATCCATGCATACATCAATTGTGTAAAGCACACTTGTACATACATTCATTGCCCTCATCATTCTCAAAACATTTGCTCTCCACCTAAGCCCCTGGCATCAGCTCCTCATTTCCTCCCCTCTCCCTCATGAGCCCTTGATAATTTATAAATTATTATTTTTGTTATATCTCGCCCTGTCCAACGTCTCCCTTCACCCACTTTTCTGTTGTCCATCCCCCAGGGAGGAGGTCACATGTAGATCCTTGTAATCGGTTCCCCCTCCTTCTATGCTCCCAGTATCGCCACTCACACCCCTGGTCCTGAAGAGATCATCCGCCTGGATTCCCTGTGTTTCCAGTTGCTATCTGTACCAGTGTACATCTTCTGGCCTAGCCAAACTGCAAGGTAGAATTCGGATCATGATAGTGGAAAGGGGAGGAAGCATTTAGGAACTAGAGGAAAGTTGTATTTTTCATCGTTGCTACATCACACCCTGACTGGCTTGTCTCCTCCCTGAGACTCTTCTGTAAGAGGATGTCCAGTGGCCCACTAATGGGCTTTGGGTCTCCATTCTGCACTCCCCCCTTCATTCACTATAATAAGATTTTTTGTTCTGATGATGCCTGATACCTGATCCCTTCGACACCTCGTGATCACACAGGCTGGTGTGCTTCTTCCACGTGGGCTTTGTTGCTTTTGAGCTAGATGGCCGCTTGTTCACCTTCAAGTCTTTAAGACCCCAGATGTTATATCCGTTGATAGCTGGGCACCATCAGTTTTCTTTGTCACATTTGCTTATGTACCCATTTGTCTTCTGCGATCGTATCAGGGAGGTGAGCACACAATGATATGATTTTTTGGTCTTTGATGCCTGACAACTGATCCCTTCAGCACCTTGTGATCACATAGACTGGTGTGCTTCTTCCATGTGGGCTTTGTTGCTTCTGAGCTAGATGGCCGCTTGTTTACCTTCAAACATTTAAGACCCCAGACGCTATACCTTTTGATAGCCGGGCACCATCAGCTTTCTTCACCACATTTGTTTATTTACCCACTCTGTCTTCAGCGGTTGTGTCGGGAAGGTGAGCATCATAGAATGCCAATTTAATAGAAGAAAGTATTCTTGCATTGAGGGAGTACTTGAGTGGAGACCCAATGTCCTTCTGCTACCTTAATACTAAATATATACATATATGCACATAAATCTATTTCCCCATCCTCATATATAAATATATTTGCATATGTACATATCTTTATCCAGACTTCTATAAATGCCCTTTGCCTCCCAGTTCTTTCCTCTATTTTCCTTGACTTTCCTCCTGTCCCACTATCATGCTCAGTCCCCACCACGGTTTCAGCAATTCCTTTTTGTTACATTACTCTTGATCATTACCAGGCTTCCCACTCCCTCCTCACCACCAATTTGGATCACTTGTTGTTCCCTTGTCCCTGGGTTTGTTAACACCACTTCCTTTCCCCCCACCTCCCCATCTCCCATGTCCCCCCGGAACTGTCGGTCCTGTTGTTTTCTCCTCCAGATTGTTCATCCAGCCTACCTTATTTAGACAGACCTGCGGAGACAATAACATGCAGAAAAACAAGATAGAGCAAAACCAAGCAACAATATACAACAAAACAATAACAACAAAATGATGACCAACACAACACAACAAGAAAGAAAAGCTTGTAGTTAGTTCAAGGATACAAATTTATATCTGTATATCAATTTCACTGCAGCACGTACATATTGCTATGGATGCCCGTCTTCCCTGTCAACTTCCTTGCTCCCGACCTAGTCCCAGAGCCACTGTCACCTGCTGTAGTTGTTTTGTTGCTACTTTTGTTGTAGCAGCACGTTACTATTTAAAATGATTTCAATGGATGGAGTCACTGAGGCAGGTTATACGAAAGGACATGGACCCAAGCCCTTGAGAGGAGCTCTTAACGACATCGAAAGGTCTGGGAGAGGGAAAGAAGAAAAGAGGAGATGGAGCGGAGGGATGTTTTGGGAGAGAGAAGACGGTCATCTGTATCAATGCCAAGGACAGTTCGTTGTGTTGTTGTTGTTGTTGCTGTTGTTAGGTACCGTTGGGCTGGTTCTGACTCATAACAACCCCGTGGAGCAGAGACAAAGCACAGCCTTGCGGTGGTTGTGTTTGAACCCCTTGCTGCAGTCACTGGGTCAATCCAGGTTGTTGAAGGTCTTCTTGTCAACCGACCCTCTACTTTGCCCAACTCAGTGTCCTTTCCCAGTCCTGATGCAGTTTGAAGCCACCAACCACTCTGTGGGAGAAAGACGAGGTTTTCCTCTCCCGTACAGATTTACAGGCTTGGAAATCCACATGGGCAGTTCTCGTCTGCCCTATGGGGGTGCTGTGAGTCAGAATTGGCTTGATGGCAGTGAGGTCTCTCTTGATAACATGTCCCAAAGTGTGTGGGACCAAGTCTCGCCATCCTCACTTCTAAGGAGCATTCTGACTCTTACTTCCAGGACAGCTCTATTCTTCTAGCCGTCGTTGGTACTTCTAATAGCTTTCTTCAACATGCATGTGAGGCCACTGGAAATGCTGTGGCTGGATCAGGGACACCTCAGTCCTCCACCCGATCTTGGCTCTTCAACACTTGAAAGAGGTCTTGTGCGGCAGATTTGCCCAATGCCCTCCGTCGTTTGACTTCCCGACCACTGCCTCCATTGCGTGCCGTCTAGATTTGGCAATAGCGAAGATGACTGATAACCCTACAGCAGTGGTTCTCCACCTTCCTCGTGCCTTGACCTTTCATACAGTCCCTCCTGGGGTGGTGACCCCCCAACCATAAAACTATTTTGTTGTACTTCATCGCTGTTATGAATCAGGCGACCCCTGTGAAAGGGTCGTTGGACCCCCCAAAAGGGGTGGCGACCCACAGGTTGAGAACCGCTGCCTCAGAGCCTTTTCTGTGAAGTGCCAGGGGCAACGTGCAAATTGACATGAATGGAAGAGTTTGTGGAAGGTGAGAAAAAGCATACAGCAGATGGAGACGACACTTTGGAGAAATCCTACTATAAAGAAGCTGATAACAATAGGGTGGCCGGTTGAGAGGGCTGTGCGGTCCAGTGACGGTTTTTAATGGATAGGTGGGTTTTTGTATGGGTACTGATGGGAACAATCCAAGCTTGCTGCTCCCGAGTTGATTGCGGGCTTCTGAGCAGGTTCTATGTGGGAGCAGAAAGCTTTATCTTTCTCGGGCCCAGCGGCCGGCGGGTTCAAACAGCTGGCCTCGCAGCAGCCCCCTTGCAGCCACACCCCGACAAAGAAAACGGCAACGAGAGCACGGGGATGGGTCGAGAAGAGGTTGTTGAAAACCAAGGAGAGATGCGGCCCGGAGCACATGTGGAGGATTAGGCTTTAATAGGAAGAGGATCATTTTCTCAGCGGTAACAGGAGGGGACAGGAGAACTTGGATGTGAGGCCAAAACCAAGAGAGCTAGCATCTCCTGCGCGGCCCTTTCCCGACGGCCCGGGGCTCGGCACCCCATAAGGCACAGGTGATAGTCCAGCCTGGGGAATTGCCTTGTACGCCACGCCCGTTTTACAGATAGGAAACAGTCTTTTAAGAGTTATGCAATCGGCCCAGGATTTGTCAGACTGAAAGCAGCAGCGCTGGGCTTTGAACCCACTCAGTCTGGCCCTGAACCCACACTCTTAATTTCCATTCCAAACTGGCTGATTCTCCCATAGAGGAATTCAGCCGACCTTGGCAGTGGGCTGGATGAGCAGAGAGAGAGGCAGAGCCGCCATGGGAGGTGTGGAGGGAAGAAAGAGGCAGCTCAGCCTGTCCTCTTCACACACCAGACTGTCCCCAGGCCTCTGCCTCCTTCCTTCAGTAGCTCAATTTGCAGGCAGACGCCACGGGAAGGTAGAGTGAACCAGGAGGGTAGAGGGCTGAGCTCGGACAATGACAATGACTCCTACCACCGCAGGCTCCCCTGACGGCTGTGTCCGCAGGCCTGACCTCTTCTACTTTGGGATTGGGCAGGGCGGCTGGGAGAGGGACTGTCTGCCCCTTAGCAAAGGAGCCCGTGCCGAATGGGGAAGAAGTGGTGCTGGAGCCGACTCACCTTGTCCGAGCCTGTGGCCTGGGCTCTGTGTGTGACAGCCGATGGGATTGTGTCCCTTCAGCCTGTGGCACGCAGGGTCAGCAGGAATGGCCCACGGCCACCATCCCTTGAACGTAGTGGAACGACTTCTCCCCGTTGCCTGTGGGATGTACGTCCACTTGCTCCCTCCTCGGAAGAAGGAGGCACACCCTCACAGAAGTAGCAGGTTCTGCCCTGTGGTTCCACCCGGGATGAGAAAGGCGGGCTGCCTTTTCTCTTTGAGGCAACTGCTCCGAACAGTGTTCTTTCTCCCCTAATCTCTGCCCCCTCAAAGGAAACAGACTGATGTCATGAGAAATTCCTTTCTAATAACAAAAACAAATGGGCCGTCCCGGGGGCCGGGTCGCTCCCACGGAGGACGCTGGCGGTTTAAGAAATGAGAAAACGGTGGCGCTTGCTCGCAGTTCTGCTCAAGTATCAGGTCGAATTTTTCCCACATCACTTTTAAGTCAAGAGGCACACTGGAATCACTTTAGTAAAATCTGTGAGTGGGAAAAATGTAAAGAAAACAAAATCCAACCCAGGCCGCCTTCTCCCAGGAAAGGCATTAGTCAGGCAGTCGCTGGAGCCAGCCACCTCTCAAGAGTCTGTTTTTCAGAGTCACTATGGTGACTCTCCATGCTCTGGGTTTTAATTCTAGCCTCTAATCTCAGCTGCTTCTGTGATAAATTAATTGCAATGATAGAGGCCTCCGTTACGTTACGAGGTCCGCGCCGTTTGCTTGTAATGTGAGCGACAGGTTTAGGGCCTGCTTTATTTAAGATGCCGGGGTAATTACATGGGAGTTAGCATATGCAGGCGGAGATATGATTCATTCTTCCCAGCCACAAGTATGACACAGCTGTTTGCGGGATAAAATAGGGGAGCCGTGTTGTTACAAAATGTTCCCCTTATTATACCTCATTAAAAACAAGCCTGTGATAAGTCAGAACTGGCAGTGAAGAAAATCTATTGCCCTTCTGTAAAAGCTGATACAAGAGGGACTCAGAGCTGGGCTGTGTCATTTTTTCCCTGTCCTTTCTCGGACTCTTCTCTCCCTGTGATTCCCGAACACGTGGGCGCGGAATGGTCTCCCCTGCCCGCTGCCTTTCCTCTTCTGAAACAGGCTCTGGGCGCTCCCTTGCTTCGCTCAAGCTGGGGACTGTCAGAAAGAGGAGGTGTTCCCCGAGAACAAAGGGGAAGGGGCCTCTTTTGGACGACCTGCCCACCTTTAACACACCAGTACAGAGAAAGCCCAGGGGCTCCAGCGACACCAGAGCTTCCAAGTCAGAGGTAAACCCTGGTATGCAAGCGAGGCTCCTTCCCTTCAGAGCTGGACACAGGCTCCCTTCCTCCATCGTCTCTCTTTTTTAAAGTAACGTTAAACAGTGAAGTGACCGCTGGCCTCGTTTTCCTCCTCCTCTTCTCTCTCCCCAAGAGGTTAAATCCACATGTAGATGAACGTTGAACTACACACCGAGGACCCAAATAAATCAGGCCAGTGTTTGCCAACATGGATGATGAGGGACGCTCAGAGCCACGGTGTAGACAGGGTGGACAATCTTCTTGGGCACTAGCTACTCAGGGGCCTTGCAGAAGCACTGATCCATGAGACAGGCATGTGTCTGCTGAACTGTTCAGCGAACCTGGGGAAACATAGATCTTAGGAGCCAGAGTATGGGTCTGCCAAGCTGGACCTGGTGGTTCAAAGTGTATCTGCACCACGTCCCAACGGGGTGGCCGGGGAACAGTTCAGTGACTCGATAGTCCACCTTGTCACCTGCAGCGCGAAGGGCAGTAAGACTGCCTCCCTCTGGGCTGCTACCAAAGGCCCCGTGATCCAGTGATTACTGAAGCGTGGGTAGTTGAAGCCCACCAACTGCTCCATGGGAGAAAAAGACTCGAGAGATGGTCTCCCATTAAGAGGACAGCCTGCCCCCCTCCCCCCGAGATCTCCTTTTAGTGACATTGCAGAGTGGCACACAGAATCAAAGATGTTACTGATATGATCAGTTCCATTCGTAAAAATCATCAGGATGAGGCCACGGGGTCAACACTTCTCGGACGCAGAGGAAAAGCCAAGGGACCACGGGCCTAGAGAAGGGACAGAGAGAACCCCAGGGTCACTTGGACACTGCGTTAGATGTCACTGACGTCACTGAATAATTGGTGTTGGATGCTGTCTGTAGAACGGTTCACTAAAACCTCGATAAAAGATTATTTAAATAAAGAAAGAGGTTACAGGCCAGGAACCTCAGCGGGCCACTTCGACTCTGCCCATTAGGGCCACTGTGAATAGGAATCCACTTGATGGCCAACAAGGACAACATCAGGGTTGTCGTAGGAATTACTGACACAATCAGAACGGTGTCTCCCGAACCAGTGCTCAGTAAACGCCAACAATGGCATCCGCTGTGGATTAGAGTGGAACGCAGAGTCGAGCGAAAAAAGATCTGCCGCAACCAAAGTAAGGGCTCGAAACTGAGTTGGGACCCTCCCTCAGAATCCAGGATCTGGGTCGGGTCGATCACCCAATAATGAGTCAAGCACTGACTGACAGGTGCTTACCCTGCTTAGTAGGAGCTCCGTCGGTGTCGGGGTTGTACGTGTGAAACGGGGCTTGGTTTGTGGAGAGGTGCTGTTGGATTAGAGAGAGCTGCCTACATACCCAGAAACAGAATCTGTGATGTGGGGTATGTGTGTGTGTGAAATTGTTCACTATAGATTTGCAATTAAATACAAATAATACCTTGCCTCTTAGGTAACTCAACCCTGGATTTGGGAACAAGGTGTTAAAATGTTGGTTGGAGATACAGGGAAGGCAGCCCATGGGCATTGTTTGGTTGGCTGAGTTATAAACTAACACTTCATCCACCTTGGTGACCAGCGACCATAGTCTTGTAGCCTTCAACTTTTTCTCACTGTGATCTACAGGGAGAAATGAGTTTTACATCGTCACTCAAGAAACACCCGCCAACTGTAAAAAGAAAAGTGTCACAGACATAGTTATCTTTTCTTTGTTTTCTGATTTGCTCTATTCCATTGTATGAGAAAGTGCTGATCACCACTCTGAATTGATGTCACCCTCCACTAATATGCCGGCTTTACAAGTGACTGGTATTCTCTGTGCATTCTTGCTGGACTGAGTTGGCCGGGGTTGGTGTCCTGGGTGGAAGGGGTAGCCTATTGAGAGGAACAGAGAGGTAAGCATGGCACATTCCTGGTGTGGCTTTAAATCACTACTGGGGAAGGGTGTGAAAGGATAGTGTTAAAAATTGGTGTTGAAAAGATAGTCAAGGGACTTGATCATATAAGACTTTCATGTAATTCAAAGAAATAGGTTTAGACAAGCAACAGGTCCTTAGAAAAAAGACAATGCAGATTGAAAGATAATTATACCAATAAAGCAGAGTCCCTGAAAGATGCAAATGGTTAATGTGTGCAGCTGCTAATTGAAAGGCGGAAGAAGCCCACCAGAAATGCCTCAGTGTGGGGGGAGGGGGGCAAGGGGGGGGAGTCCTAGTGATCTAATTCCAAAAATCAGCCATTGACAATTCTGTTCTACTTTGACGCCCATGGGACCACCATGAGTCAGCACTGACTTGACAGCAATTGAATATGCTATGAAATAGAAACAGTAAACATATTAAGAATACTTCTGATACAGTGTAGGAATTCCGAGGAAGTTGAAGTGGCTTTCAACTGGGCATTCTGGATATTGCTCAAGATTCTACACATTGTCCGTTCATTGATTCTTTAAATATTGATGAGGTTCGACTCAACCTTTGTTCCCAAACAGATCCTGGGCTTCAACCACATGAGGCTGGCTTGACTTTTTAGTTGCCTCTCAGAGTGAGGAAGGAATATGCTTAATGAAGACCCCATAGCCTAAGAGTAGGAGAAAGGTTAGTGTCAGCCACTCTGTTACATTTCTTACCTCTAAGTCTTGACAAAGACTATTTCCAATGTCTGGGAAATGTTCTTTCATTCTTTTATCAAACTGATGAATCACTATTTTTCTTAAGAAAACCTGCTCAGTTATTACCTCTATTGTGAAGTACTTTCAACTAGACAGAACTAATCACTTGCTTTTTAAATTGTTCTGCATTTTATACATGTATCATTGAATTTTATCAATCTATATCATAATTGTCTGTTTCAGAGTTATCTTTTCCAGTATACTGTGAATTACTTCAGTGCAGAGAGTGTATTAACTTAAATATCTTTGTATTCCTGACACTTGGGTGGGACAGGGTAGATATACATTTGTATTGAACTGAAATATTCTTCAATAAAATTAGTTGGGTGATAAAGTGTAATATCAATTCAAAGGGAGATACAGGATACATTTCTTAGGAACAGTTTAAGAAAAGGAATGATGAGGGGCCAAAGAAGAAATAAAAAAGGAGATTAGGAAGTATCTTAAGATGAGTGAAAATGACAGCACAAATACCAAAACTTAGAGGGTGAAGCTAAAGCAGTACCCAGAGGGAAATGTATAGCTCCAAATACCGATACTTTTCAAAAGAAAGATCTCCAGTGGAGAACGTCATCTCACTGGCAAGTTCTACCAAACACTTCAAGAGAAACTAGTACCAATATTTTATAAACTCATCCCCAAATTAGATACTCTATGAAACCAAAACCATGCAAAAGGTAACAAGAAAAGGAAACTGTAGACTAACACCCTTTACGAGAGTAGATTTAAAAATCCACAACAAACTTCTAGCAAACCAAATCCAACAACATAGTAAAAAGATTATACATGACAACATAGTAAAAAGATTATACATGACAACATAGTAAAAAGATTATACCAGGATTTATGCCATGAATGAAGTTTAACTTAACATATCAAAGCAACAAAAGTACTCTATCATACTAACAGAATAGAGGAAGAAAGCCGCCTAATCTTCTCAATCTTTCATGATAGTAGAGGACTTCCTCAATGGTAAGCTAAGATCAAGAATAAAACAAGGATGCCACTCTCACCACTTCCATTCAACATTGATTATATTGGAGATTGTAGTCAAGGAAATTAGAAAGAAAATATAAGGCATTCAGCTTGAAAAGGGGGAAGTACACTCAACAATAAAAATAATTATCCAATTAAAAAGGAACAAAGAATCTAAACAGACCTCTAAAGAAGATATATGCATACTCAACATCATTAGTCATCAAGGAAATGCTCATCAAAACCACAGGAGACTGCTTCTTCACATCCACCAGCCTAACTGTAATAAAAAATACTGGTAGCAAATATTAGCAAGGATATTGTGATAGTTGGGTTTATTGTGCCAACCAGGCTTCCATAGGATCATGTGGGCAGAGCTTAGTCAGGTCGCAGCTTGATTGGAGGATGAGGAGATAAATGACTTTCCAAGACTGCACCCCTCCCTCTCTCCTTGGTGATCAGACCAGCACTCTGCTACCTCAGCTAGTCCTTGACTCAGCCGTGTGCTGCACGACTGTGGGCCAAGCCAACCCGTGGATCATGTTTCCTTTCCTTGTGTGTATGGCTAGAGCTTGAGGATTCATCTGCCCCTTTCACTGCACTCCCGCTATTGGCCTCTGCTACACCTCAACTTCTCTTCTTCCTGCTGTTGCTGCTTGCCTGAGGGCAGACTCCACTGTCTGCTTCCTTGACCTTGGACCAGCAGCCTGCGTGCGTTGAAGGATCTTCAGTATAGCAACTGTCCCACAAAAGTGTGTTGAACTGCGCCCTCTGCAGTGCTGTGTGGACTAACTGTTCTATCCCTTCTCACTGTATAAACCTCACCTTTTAGATATGTAGACTCATAAGTGTCCTGCTTTTGTTTCTCTAGAAAGCCCTGCCCAACACAATTGGTACCAGGACTGGTTCTAGAGAAACAAGATCATAAATTGGAATCTTTATAGATCGCTGATGGGAATGTAAAAGGGTGCCCCCATTTCAGAAGGAAATCTGCCAAGTCCTTGAAAAGTTACACTTAGCATTATCCTGTGATCCAGAATCTTCCTTCCTCAGTGTATCCCAGGAGAAATTAAAATATATGTCCACAAGTGGACATGAGCATCCACGGCCCTGAGCCCAGAACTAGACCAGGCCCAGCTACCACTACCAACTGCTCTGGAAAGGACCACATTCAAAGGTCCTGCACAGAGTAAGAGAAAAATGTGGGACAAAAATGTTTTTAAAAGATTAGGCTTAATGATCAAAGATAGACTGGTGGGTCCACAAGATTATTCCCCTTAGCCATCCTTCACAACTGGACCCCGTCTCGATGCTCAGCCAACCACAGACAGGTCTCTGAAGGAAACTATAACAGTAAGGGAGGCGCACATTCCTTAGAATAATCAGCCATTTGAGATCAAAGTGCAGCATTCATCCAATGACGAAGTTGAGATGCATTAGGAAAGAAAAAATTGAAACAGGAAGTCAAGAGAGATCAGTGATGCCATATTATGGGGATCGCAATCAATGACATGAAACAAAATGTGTATAGATTGTTGAACAGGAAATGTATTTGCTCTGTAAACCTTCACCCAGTTCACAATGAGAACCTAACAAAAGAAAATATTTGTCTGAACAAACACTTAGACATGAATGTTCACATAGTCAAGGATAGAAACCGCTCAAATGTCCGTCAACTGATGAATGGATAAACAAAATGTAGTAGTATCCTTACAGTTGAATATTATTTCACCCAAAAATGGACTAAAGTACTAATGGATGCTGCGCATGGATGTATTTGGACTATATTAGTGAAAGAAGACGCCAGCCACACAAGAACACATACTGTCATCTACATAAAACATCCAGACTAGGCAGACCTATAGAGACATAAAGAAAGATCAGTGGGGGTGTCATGAAGATGACAGGACTAACCAATGTTTTGTTCTATAATATGTAAATCGATATGGGTTGGGGTTGATTTTGATGGCAATTAACAACAAGAGCTCTAGAGAATTTAGAGGGCAGACTGAGTGGATGCTAAAGGGGTTGAATTTCTTTGGGGGGTGATTACCTGTTCTAAATTTCATTGGTGTGATGGTCTCATGACTATACTAAGTCCATTGGAGTTGGCGCTTGCATTGTATCTCAATGAAAGAACAACCTTGAACTACAGTAGTTATAGTGTGGCCAGAGGAGAGAGGAGAGCCTCGAGAGATGACAGAGATAGAATATCTCGGCTTTAATGGACCTTTTGGAATCCACCCAGGGATTCCGTGGAAGAAAGAGGTGGCGATCTGCTCCCGTCAGGACCACAGCCAGGCACACCCTGCAGGACGCCTCTCTTCTCAGCTCAGCAGCACTCAGCCATAATGGGCACTGAGGCGGAGAGAAGAGGGTGTCAAAGACTGCTTGTAAAGAACTTATCAATAGGAATGAAAACTTAAAAAGTCATCCTGATGAGATGGGCTATTGTGGCAGGTACAAACTGCGTTGGAAGTAGGTAGCAGAGGACTGTGGTCTAGTCTGGCGTAGTGAGGAGCACGGTGAAGAGGGGGAGTCGGCGAGGCAAGGGGGAGTTTGGGAAGGCGGCCATGTGGGGAGTAAGGCAATGACCTTTCCACGCAGAATTAACTTTGTTTATATTGTCCAAGAGGATAACAGAGAGTTTACCGAGACAGCTAGAACACCCGGAGATAGGAGGAGCATTATGTCCACTGTCGAATCCCGGCATGTAGAATAATGTCTGGCACCTAAGAAACACTCAATACTGAATGAATGAATGAATGAATGAATGAAGCTGGTAGGAGATGGCCATGGAGCAGGCGGGAAGGGCCAGTTTGTGGAGGACTTTCATGAGCACTGAATCCTGAAGACCATAGGAAGTCGTTGAGAGTTTTAAATTGGCCAGACATAGCGGATTTGTGATGTAGATGGGCAATATGGTTAGACTGGCAGATAAATGAAAGAAATTAAGACTGAAATTCCAATTAGGAAGTTAATTGGGGTCTAGATGGGAGATAAACTAGGCCAATTAGCGAATTGTGGGCGAGGAGGCCAGGGAAGGAATCAGGCTGGCTCTGGCAGAGCCGGCTTGGGTGACGAGAGAATGCCGGAGCCCTCCTTGAAGCAGGGGAGACACTGACGCGAGGGGAAGAGAAAATGAGTCCAGCTTCTGATACTAAATTTTCGGTGCCACGGGAAGTCCTGGAGAAGTTGGGGAGACAGGGAGTTTTCACAGGGTGGGGCTCAGAAGAGGGCTGGCTACGGTGAGTTGGGGGAATCCTGGGCCTTTATAGAATAAGGAGATGTGCTTGAAAGGGAGCTGTTGAAGATGATGAGGAAGGATGAACAAATGATTCAATGAAATGCAAAAGGCCATGCTGAATAGCTTTGGCCAGAAAGCAGCGCGGCGCGGCCTACTGTGGGAAGAGAAGGAAGTGTGTGTGAACTGAAGGACCGCAAGGCAAGGCCCTGGGAGAGGGAGCCATGTGTTCAGGGGGAGACCAGGGAGACTTGCCTCATCAGCAGTCCCCGCTTTTCACCCTTGCCCTGTGCCCACCGCCATGGTGGCCTAGCTCTCTACTCCCGTAGGTGCTGCTGTGTAATAGATTTGTGTGATGTGTGGTTTGTTGTCTAAGTTGCTCCCCCGGCCCCCCACCACCCCAACTACGAAACGGCCTTCCCTGTTCACTTAGTAAGTTGCAAATGAAAACTTAATCAAGCCTGTCCACTTGCGGTGTTGAATAATTTTGCAAACCCCCCCCCCCAAAAAAAAAAAAAAGAGCAGGGAGCTGCTGGGGCGGACAGTGACAGCGAGAAAGCGCTCTCCCACGGTGCCTGCCTGGTGCCCACCTGCCTGTGTGTCGAAGGGGCGACTCCGACCTGAGGATGGGTCCGGATCTCTGGGACAGTTGCTAGTTCTGCCCTTTTCCCTGGATCCAGAATAATTTGGATAATTCAGAGTTCCGAAATCCTGAGGCATCTCTGGAGGTTCCTTAAAAGAAAGAAAAACAATGCTATTCTGACAAACGTCTGTTTTTACCTTTTGTTGTACATTGGGTGAAAGTTTACAAAGCAGACCGGTTTTCCAATCAACAATTCATACACATTTTGTTTCATTCATCCCAGTGATTAACCAAACCCCCCCCTACCAAGAAAAAATCATTCACAAGAACACTCACTGCCATAGACAATCCCGATGCATGTGATCCTATTGGACACTGCTCTGTTGGTTTAACGAGGCTGTAAGTCTTTACAGGACATAGAGCCTCATCTTTCCGCCATTTCTATTACACAATCCTGAACAACCTTTCTTATTCTACTTCCTCTCTGTCTTTCCCGTTTCTATTCCTATTTTCCTCATCCTTTGGAACCTGGTCCTTGAGCAAATGCTGCGCTTTTGATGTCCAAGAGTTGATTATTCTAAGGTGTTCACACCTCCCCAATATTATTGTTCCCTCTACAGACCTGTCTATGAGTTGTCTGAAAACGAGTTCATTCCCAGGCTTGAAGAATAAGGAAAGGCCATAATCTCAAGCCGCTCACCAGTCTCTATCCAACCAGTAAGCCCGGCCATCTTTCTGATTTTGAGTTTTGCTCCACATTTTTCTCTCCCTCTATCTCGGACTTTCTATCATGCTCTCTATCAGAGCAGTTGGCAGTGGTAGCTGGGCACCATCTAGTGCTTCTAGTCTCAGGTTGTGCAGAATGACGCCCAGGTGATTCATTCGTCCATTGGCGTAAATGCTTCCTTACGGCTTTGATTTTCATCACTCTGTTGCTCCAGACAGGAGAGACCCACAGTTGTACCTTAGATCCCAGTAGGACTGACAGAGTTGATATGCTTGCTCACCCTTTCCAATAGAGGCTCTCTTAGCCACAGCCTAGATAGTTTCTTCAAGGTTTTGATGGTTCTTGGCACCTATGTATGTAGCAATCCTTCCCCTGCCTCCAAGTATTCTAGCTCCTCCTGGGTAAAATCGCCTCCTTCTGATGACTTTGGACCCTTAATCCTAGACTTTGGGTGGACACCAGGTCTCACCACAGCAGACCAGAGGCCTGTGTGTGGCCCCGTCTCCCGTCCACCTGTGTGCAATAATCCCTTATTGGCCCATCACCACTCTGCCATCTTCCCTCTCCTGGCTTGGGGTTGTTATGCGAGATAATATCCCCCAGGGAAGTCTTCTTAAGTAAAAGGTAGTATGTGAAAATCACCCACTCTCTCAGGTTTGACGATTCCCTTCATCCCTGTGTTTCTCGGGCACATGCTATATGGTTCCCCAAATCTCCTTTTATCGAGTCCCCTTTCAATGCTCGAAGTCACCACCTAGAGTCTTAGAATAATTCTCTCTCCAACGTAAATCCTATTTCTTCTTCCCATGTGAATTTCCCGGGGATCTGGGCAAGACCTAGAGACCAAGAGGCTCTCTGCATGCACAGTGGCTTGTGCTTGCACGTAAGACAGAACCCAGTTAGGGGAAAGCTTGGCCCGCCCACGAGGTCACTGGCTGGAGCAGTGGATCAGCGAGCTACTGGGCTGTCACAAAAACTGCTTTCCTCCACCCAGGCAATGCAGGAGAAGGCCAGTATTTACTAAGGAGTGTTTCGTAGGCGGTAGACATCCTTATTTCTTCCATTTGTCTTTCCCAAAGCTGTCTCTTCCGGGTTTCCAACGAGAAAGCCCCACTGACATACAGGAAGCGGCAAGCCCAGAAGTCCACATGCCCTGCTCGTACTGCTGCGTCCTCCGCTTCACCCCACATCTGCGCCAGCACCAATCTCATCATGTTCTGTTTGCTTTGCTCACCACCAAAAGCTCCCTTTCCCAGGAAGCCTTTGTTAGCTCGGCAGTCATTCCCAGAGGGCTCTGCATATCCCAGAAGCTAGTAGTTTTTAACCTTGGTTGCCTGTTGGAATCAGGGGGTGTTACGGGTTGAATTATGTCCCCCAAAGAGGTTATGTCTTAGTGACCCCATAGGGAGGAGCAAAAGTACTCCCTGTGGTTTCAGAGATTGTAAGTCTTCACAGAAGCAGGCAACCTCATCTTTCTCCTGAGGGATAGCTGGTGGACTTGAACTGCTGGCCTCTGGGATATCAGCCAGTGCATGTCCTGCTGCACCATCAGGGTTCCTGGTCACCAGAACCTATAACGTACCTGTTTTGGAAAGAGAGTTGTTTGAGTGTTACCCCAAACCAAACGCACTCCCACCGAGTGGACTCTGACTTGCAGAGTAGAACTACTGCTGTGGGTTCCGAAGGCGGTAAATCCTTACGGACATGAAAAACCTCCTCTTTCTCACTCGGAGTGGCCGGTGGATGCAAACTGTTGACCTTGCGATACAGGCAGCCGAACATACAACCCCCCACGTCACCAGGGCTGTCTTGAGATGTTACCATGAGTTTAACATTTAGTCATAACGGAGGAGGGTGGAAGCTAATCCCAGCTGAGTAGCGTTTATAAACAGGGACTAGACACATACACGCCAGGGGAACCCGTCAGAGCCAAGGAAAGCCAGGGATCTCCACGAGGCACCAGACGCGAGAGAGGAACGGAACCATTTCTCAGAGGCCGCACAGCGGACCCCTGAGCTGGACTTCTGGACTCCAGGACTGTTCTCGAAAGGCCGTCCACTTGTGACACTCTGTTATGGCAGCCCTTCTGGACAAATGAAAAACAAAAACTAATATCCTTAAGGCATACCTCCCTGCCAGGTCCCAATGTCATGGGTTCTAGAGTGTCACCTCAGTTTTATCGCTGGGTTTTTATAGCTTTCCTGGTGACTCTTAAGTGATGCGCTACGGTGGAGAGTCACTGCCACCACCTGACCCCCATCTCACACCCCGGTTCCGACAGTCCAGCAAACGTGAACATGGCCACATCTTCCGAGGTGACTTGTTAAAACACAGAGGACTTACTGTGTTCTCCTCCAGATTTCAGATTCTGCGGATCTGCATTTCTTACAAATCCCCAAGAGTCGCTGATGCTGCAGGTCCTAGGACCCTCCTCTGAGCATGACTTCCAACACCTGCTCCCTCTGCACCCTGACCTTCTCTCCTGCAGTGATCCCACCTCCCTCAGCCACAGACTCTGGTGTTCAGCCCCAAACCTTGTCATGACCCACAACTGGATCACTTTGTACACACTCTGCTCTGCAGCCGCCATACGGTAGATGCTCCATACATACGTGCTGAATTCATTAATTGATTAATTAATTAATAGAAAAGTAGTTAAGTCCTTCCTCCCCAGTGGCTGCTGCGGTGTACACCTCCCCTGCTTTTCTCCATTTTCTAATAGCCTCCTGGCCACCACCTGGCCCCCACCCTCCCTAGGGCCCTTCAGGCCATTCTGATTGTTCCTGCCGCTGCCCAGGGAGGGAGGGAGTCTGTAAAGAGAGGGGAGGGAGGGGAGGAGCTCCATCTGGTGTCCAGGAGAATCAGGGAGCACACTTGTGTCGGCTGGTCTAGGTCCACCCTTGAGGCCACGGTGTGGGACTAGGGAGCAAGGGGCAGGTATCCTTTAGGCCCAAACTTGCACTTGGCTCTTCTCTCTGGCCAGAGTGCCACAAGGCGACCCCAGCTTCCCTTGCTTTGCCCAAGGAAGCAGGGCCCTGGGCAAGGCCTGCAGGCAGTGGGGGTGGGGGCGATTTGAGACAATGGGAGAGGCCAGCGCCAGTTCCCCTTTCCCCAGCCTGCAGGGAGACAATGATACAAAGGGAGAGTCTTGTGCTTGGGGTAGAGGGGGTGGAGAGAGTCCTTTGCCTTTGTCTGCTTATACTTTGCTGGGGTGGGGGGGTTGGAAGGTTGGGGGTGGGGGTAAGCAGCTATCAATATGGGGAGGAGTAGAGATTGGTGCAGAGGCCCAGGAAAAGTTTTTGAATTTCAATCAGGTTGGCCCCGTGAAAGAGTTTGGCTTTTGTTGGCGGAGAGAGAAAGGTTCATGCTAACATTGAGCCGGAGGGGGTGGGTTTGGAAGACAGCGTCCTGTGGGACACCCAGGCTGGCAGAGAGGTCTCCCCCCCCCACCCGCTCCCTTCACAGACCAGAGAGGACTTGTGGCAAATGACCTGCAGAGAATGGCCAGGAAGGGGAAGCAATACAGGGCCATGCTGGGCCCTTTTCTTTCTTCCTTTTTGCCCTGTCTAGGGCCTTTGCCTTTTTAAGCCAAGAAAGAATGAAGTCCCTCCCACTCTCTTCTCCATCCCTACCCTACACCACCCCAGCAGCAGGGCAGCTGTCTGGACAAGAGCAGGCTTAAACGTGTGTGTGTGTGTGTGTGTGTGTTGGGGGTAAGCAGGGTAGAGGTTAGGGTGATGTGGGGGTCTCTTGGTGTCCAGAAATCAACTTGTTTTGCTGCTCTTGGCCTTCCTCTGCACCTGACCGTCTCCAAGAGCATAGCAAAACCTAGCGCTCTCTCAGGCTTTGAGACAGCACATTCCTTTACGTTGGGAGAAAAAGAAGGGATGGAGGCACTATAGCCACGGAACCAGGCAGAGTCCTCCTGTGGTCTGGCAAGGCCTGATACCACCACCATCACAGACACCGTCTCTGAGTCCTCGCCTCCATGGAGTCTCTGACCACCTCCTCCCGCACCACTATAGCGCTCCTGGCTAAGACCGCAACTGGGTCCAGTGTTGGGGATCCCTTGGCGAGCAATCTGTCAGGCTCCGAGCGACACCACTCTCTTCTTCGGGCCTGGGCTGCGAACCTGCCAAAGATACTCCCAGAATCAATCCTGGAAGCCCAGCCCGGGAGAAAAGCAGTCTGAGGCAAAGGACAAGAGAAGATGGGAATGGGGTTAGCCTTTTTCTGCTCTTAATAAGCATTTGCCTGTGGCTAGTCCTAGTGTGGCGGAACAAATGTCATTCGGTATGCGTTAGGCATGGAGCCCTGGTGGCATACTGGTCACACGTTGGGCTGCAAACTGCAAGGTCAGCGGTTCGAAACCACGAGCGGCTCTGAGGGAGAAAGATGAAACTTTCTATTCCTGTAAAGAGTTACACTCTCGGACACCCACAGAGACAGTTCTACCCTGTCCTGTAGAGTCACTAAGAGTCGGCATTGGCTCAATGGCAGTGAGTTTGGCTTATTTGTTAAGCATTCTTTCTGTCCAGCTCTGTGCCTGAGGAATGCCCATCACCTCCACCACCACCCAACAGGAGAGAGAGCGATCCCAGACTCTCTGCTCATCTTTCCGGGCCTGATCGCAAGTCAACCGAGGGCATGAAGAATTGTTCATTAGAGGAAGATTGTCTAGGTCACTGTTCTCAAAGCCTGGAGCCCCAACAGGAAGGTTCAAGTCCACCCAGGAGCACCTTGCAATTTACTTACCCCAACTTGGCCTTCACAGCACATTTCCATTCTGACGCCCTAGGGGTCATCAGGAATTGGAGTTGACTTGACAGCAACTGGTAGAGTTGGTTCTAAAAGCTGAATCCCTTCAACTAGGAGCATCAGTATAGCCTGGGGGGGTTGAAAAATGCAGGTCCTCAGGCCCTGACCCACGCCTGCATGTGGGGCCCAGGTATCTGTGTTTTAACAGGACCTCCAGAAGTCTCTGGGGCTTGCCTAAATTCGAGGCATGGCTAGTATTTGTTAGCGAATCCTGATGTCCTTCAAAAGTCACTTACTCTATGTGGGAGCCAGGCTAGGGGCCAATCAGCCGGCCTGTAAATCTTTTGTTAGTCCTCAGCCTAATCTGCTCAAGGACTGGACAGGAATGGCTAACTCTCAGAAGCTTTAGGGAACATCATCCAGGGCATGTGGGGTCCTGCTGAGCCCCCCTGGACCCCTGTGCTCCCTTTCAGGGAATGAGGCCTGGCAGAGAGAGAGGGGAGAAGGTGAGGGTGCCCTCAGAATGACTGGTCCCTTTGCGAGTCCTCCCAGGAACACAGTCCGATTCTCTGGAGCGTCTAGATGTGCAAGTATTGTAAACTGGTTAGAATGGGGAAGGGGGAGAGAGGGAGGAGAGAGCCGTCTCCTCTCCCATGTCTGGGCTTTCAGATAATATCTGATACCTCAAGAGCAAGCCTCGAGAGACCTCCAGCACCTTGACTTTGCTGGCACCAGGTATCTTCCTTGGCATCGGCTGGAGGAAGATGCCTCTTTGCCATAGACACGTGACCACTTCCTTATACTTGACACAATCTTTACACTTGTCCCCGGCCCCTCCACTTCCTCCTACTTTTCTCTTTCACCTTAAACTAGACACTGAAGATGAGGTGTCCTGAGGACTACTGGAGACTGATAGAATCATATTATTCTTTGATGGACCCATGAAAGTGAAGCTAAGGATGTCTTTCAAAGGGAAAGGAAAAGTAACAAAAGTCTACCATGTGACAAACACAGCCCCAGAAGAAAATTGCTTTCAAGCCAAGTTTCATCGGACACGCCTCTGTGTAAGGCTGTGCTTCGTGGGCTGAGTCTCTGGGTGGACTTGAACCTCCAGCCTCGTTCACAGCTGAGTGGGTGATGTGTTTGCCCTACCCAGAGATTTCAGCAACCCCACGAGCTGTGAGATGTCACCCACTGTATCAATCAGGAAACTGGAGTTTGGAGAGTTTGCGGTTTATACAAGGGCGTATAGCCTTTACGTAGCAGTCGGGATTTGAACCCACATCTAACTGACTTGGAAGTACATGCTGTTCCTCCTCCTCCTCACCACACAGTTCCTGAAGGCCCTGGCTCCTGCCCCAGCAGCATCAGGACACATGACTCTGACCATGCACATGAACTTTGCAGGTCCTGCCTGGATTCCCTTTGGGCTAAGTCCTTTCCCGTCTTAGCTGATTTCTGTCCGTCCCTTCTCATCCCCCAAGTTAGGCTTTCTGTCCTCTTGGCTCTGCACAGACCCCCAGAGGAGAGGGCAGAGTGAAGCCCCAAGGCTTCTGGACATGTTGCCCCCAGCGTCCCTCCTGTCCAGTGTTGACCCCTGCGGCCAGCCCACAGCAGGGAAGCCCTCTTGCCTGGCTCTGTGCGGACCGCTAGCCTGCCCGGGTTTGCATTATTTATTTAATGTCTTGTACCGTAAAGAATGGTAACTTTATGGTTATTAGGAACGGGTTAAGGTACATGCGGGCAGCACCAGGCTGCCTTCAAAAGGAACAGTCCTGGCATAAAATGCTGCGATAATTGCTTTACTGCTGAGCACTGGTCTTTATTTTGTGTCTGATTTGTCCCTTAAGCCAGCGTAACGTTCTCGCCACGGCAGGAGAATGCGGAGAGCAAATTGAAGGGCTGAGCATGAACAATGCGACACGGAGCACTGCTGGGGTTTTCTTTTCGCTTTCTTCGTTTCTCCCTTGACCTCCCTCCAATCCTCTCCGCACCCCTCCCCCCCCATTCCCTGCCCCACTCTCTGCCCTGGGCTGGGTGGTAGAATCAGTCTCCCCCTCGCCTGGACACCTCAGCAAGGTAACCCGTCCGATGCCTGCCTTTGAACTCGAGGTCCTCAGAGCCTGCCTCTGCCTTGCCTCTTCTCTAGGCAGCAAATAAAGCAAAACCAACGAATAAGCACGTCCAAAAGAGCCTTCTTTTGGAATGGCCCCAGCATCCCAGTCCTGCCCAGGCATCCCAAGCATGCCCCCCCAAAGCCCAGAGGTCATAGTCTTTTTATTTCTTACAAGGAAGTGAGGCCCTGGCACTACTTGGACATTCATTTTCCCGGTAGGACCCCCATCACCAGCTGACATAGGCTAGGGACCACCGAGGGCTGGGTGTTCAGGAGGCCAGGCTCTGCCGGCTCCTTTCTCGTGGTGGGAGAGGGCACTTGTGCCCAGTGGCCACCATGATGCTCCTCTTCTCTTTGTAGCATCCCATGAAGGCAGGAAGGTCAATGACAGCGCCTGCCACGTGCCTTGCCCACATTTCCCTGGTCTGCAGAGGGAGGCTGCCATCACAGGCCACAGCAGGGAGCTCCTGGATTTCACCCACTTCACCACAGAGGGCCAGCTCCCATCCTCTGGGGGCCCCTCCCCACCCCGCCTCGTTGATGGGCCAGGGCAGCTGCCCACAGCAGACAGGACCGGAATCGCCCCCCAAGCACGCTGCTGGCTCCCTCTGGACTTCTCCGCTGTCCAGGGAGTTTGTCAGAGGGCAGGAGAGGAGATACGAGTCAGGGCGCTTGTTTTAAGCTGGATCGCTAGCTTGCTGAGTGGTAGTCACCCTGTAGAAACAGAAGCTCCTTCCACCTCAGAACGAGGGCAAGACACAGTCTGCCTTGTGGGATTATGATGAAGAGCGGGGATCTTGGTTGAAGACAAAGGCCAAGACCAAACACAGCAGGGCGCCCTGGGCTCTTCACACAGCCCACCAGACTCTCTGGGTGCAGGTAGGAGGCAGAGTTGAGTTTGTGAAAAGATGGAGGAAGGATGGGAGACAGACACCCCCACAGCTCTCCTTGGAGAAGACCATGATCGCTCTTCTTCACGTAGGCGGCCTGCATACCCTGACAGAGCCGAGTCCTTCAGAGTCCTTCAGAGTCCTTCCTGTGCAGCTTTGCTCCCCACCCCACCCACCCCCAGCTCTAGCCATCACCTTCGCCTCTCTGGCTCCTATAGGGCTTCTCCCTCTTTGGGCAGCAGACAAAATCCAAGCAAGTTGGCCCTCAGTGGCTTTAAGCTCCAGGAGTCTCCGCTTGCCCCACCTCTCCAAAGCCCAGTAACTCATGGGTAGCGGAAATTTGAACAAAGTGGGGAACAAGGGATGAAAGGAGAAAATGCTGTGGTGATTGGGGGTGGGGGAAGGGGAAAGGGGGATGGCTTTAATTAGGGTTTCTTGGCCTCTTTAGTCCTGAGGCTGGTTGGGGTAATCCAGTTAGAGCCCCAGCCTTTCATCTCAGCTGGCTGGCCTCTCTGGGGCCCTGTCAGAGCCTTTAGGGGGGCAACAAGTAGCGGGCAGGCTTGGAGTGGGGTGGGGGTTGGTCCCACACTCACTTCCAGCTGGACGCAGAGGGGGGTGCTGAATGAAGCCCAGCCAGCGCAGCAGTTGGTGGTGGGCAGTGAAGTGGCCGGTGTGGGCGGCTTGGGCGCTGGGCGACTGTCTCCTGACACCAGAAACTCTCTTTATGAAAGGATCAAGTCAAGTCGGGAGCATTGTTCTCTGGGCCAGGGAACCAAGGGCTCAGAATGCTCTTTTGTGTGGAGGTGCCCCCCCCACCCACACACACACCCACACCCACATACACACACTCTCTCTCTTCTTTTTTCTCCCTTTTGAGCCACACTGCTGGCTCTGCCTCTGTCCCCATGGTTGGGGGGTTGGGAGGGGGGGCTGGCGATGGAGTGGTGGAGATGGGCCCCGGGACAGACCGTCCTGGGGGAGCCATCTGTGCTGGGGTAGAATCCACTGGAGCTGAAAAATTAAACAGCATTTTCAATTAACTTTTCCTCTCTTGTTTGGAGGTGGGCGTGAGGGGGTGGGGGGGCGGGCTGGTTGAATTTAACCTTTGAAAAGCTTCTGTGGGGGGGGGGCGGAGGAGGGGAAGACCTTTCTTTCCTGAGGCAGGCTAGGGTGGGGGTGGGGAGGGGTGGGCTTGCTTCCTCCCGCCAGGCGGGGCACCCTGGGCTCAGGGGACGCTTCTGGCACTGGGGTGTCCCATCTGGGCAGAGCCTGGGTTTGTGTTCTCATCCCCAGGTTGAGCACCCCAGGGAAAGGGGGAGGGGGCTTTCTGGGGGCGGGGCTGAGCAGGTGCACTGCAGTAGGTGGATGGCCCAGCAGAAAGAACTGTCATCAACCAAAGGCGGCCTCTTTCCCTCTCTATGGCTTTCCTCAAGAAATGCTGCTCGGGTTCCTGTTCTCCGGAGGGCTGAGTGGCCGAGATGCGTGGTCCTGAACTGGACCGGCGCTCGTGAAAGTGCTTCTGGGGATATTTGGCCTGGGTGTCATCTCAAACCCTTTCCAACCGATTCCATTGGCCAGAAGTCTACATTGGAGCCCCCTCCCATGGGGCAGGTCTTCCTCCAGCTTGGCTTCCTCGCTGCGGCCCGAGGTACCGGGTCCGCCATTGGGAAGACCTCTCTGTCCGTGTTGTAGTCGTTTTGGGTCGGTACCTCGGGGTCCATATTGAACTCACAGCTACCCCCTGTAGCCGAGTACCACCACCCCCTTTTCCAGGGGCTTCCAGGCCGTCTCCCCCTCCCCTGGAGCAGGCTGATTCCTACAGAACATCCCGTCGCTGTGACGAGATGTGTGTGAGCCAGATTCCAGTGTGTGATCGTAGATGGGTTGGCTTCATCCTCTTCCTGTATGATGAAGAAAGTGAGGCTCCAGGGGGACTAATGTAGAAAATGGCATCCCCTGGGTGGCATACCGGACCCCCTAGGGGCCATTTCCAAATGGCCAGACCCCACCCAGGGATCTTCAAGCCCCCTCCTCCCCCGACCTTCACTCCAGAGGAGAATGTTTTCATGAAATTGTATCTTCTGCGTTTTCTTTCAGCGAAGACCAGAGTCCCATTCACAGGTGAGGGCATGGCATCGGGAAGCTAGCCGGCCCCGGCCACGGAGTTAGCTGAGGCAGAGGAGGAAGCGCGGCCTGTGGTTTCGTTTGATTTCCCGTCAGCCCTGGTTTTCATCAAGGCGGCATGGCAGGATGGTCTTAGAAAAAAGACATGGAAGTGAGTTGCCCCCTCAAGCCCTCTAGGGCCCGGCGGGCGCAATCTTCCTTGCCAGACCTGCGCCGTGTCTTGTATTTCATGCTCGATTGCGAGCACCGCTCGCCGGCCTCGGCCGCGCCACTCTCCCTGTCGACAGCCAAGCGGCTCATTTCTCCTTTTGTCTTCTTGGTCTATCGAATGCGCCAGCTTGCCATTTCAAGACCTTCATGGACGTTTGCTCCCTCTGCCTGGAACTCTCGCCCTACCTTGCCCTTCACCCAGCTCACTCATCCTCCTCGTCTCAGCTGAATTTTACTCTCAGAGAAGCCTCCCTGTCCTTCCGAGGCAAACTGTGTCCCTCAGTAAGACTTCCTCATAGCACTCTGCGCTTCCCTGATGCGACATGGCTGGTACTCACACCCTGCGGTCTTCTCCACTAGACCTTAAATACCGTGAGAGTGGGTGCCCTGCTACTTTGGTCACTGATCTATCACCAGCACTTGATACATGTGAAAATGAGTGAGTGAGTGAATGAATGAATGAATGGATGGATGGATAAGGGGGGAAGATAGCAACTCACCGAGAAGCAAGGGTCCATCCTTAGCCGACCTCTGGACGGACTCTTGCTTTGAGATGGAAAGTGTTTCTTTTGGATCCACAGCCAAAGCTAAGGGGGCCGGCTGGTGTGGAGGCCACTTTGGCAGTGGCATGGAGTGTGGACGATGGTTGAGATCCCTTCAGACAGGCGGGGGAGCAGGCTGCCAGCTTCCCGGTGCTCCAGTATTTCAAGGCTCTAGGCCATTTTCAGAACCCTGAGGAGAAGATTCAAGTGTACCCATTAAGAACGGCAGCCAGTTCTGATGAAGAAGGATGGGGGAAGAAATGCCCTTGGCTGCTTGAGTGGCTCTAGGTGGGGTTGCAATCTAGAGTTTTCTGTAAAAAAAAAAAAAAAAAACGGAGAAAAGGAACTGACTCCAGGAGTCAGCAAAGAATAAATCCTGGGGCCTGTGTGCAAAAGGCTGACCCAGAGGAAGCAGGGAGAGATGTTAACCCATGAAGGGTTAAAGGGAGTAAACATGCTTCGCAATCTATTGCCGGGAAGGTAAGGGGTGGGGGTAGCAGTGAGCCTATAGGACCACTAATAAATGAAGCGAGGTGGGAGATTCATCTTACCTCCTACAGGGCAGGGCTCCTCGGCTCATTTTTTAGATCAGTCTTTAAGAAGAAAAATGACAAAAAGGAATTTGGATAATTAGGAAGTAAATGCAGACGGTGCAAAAAATCGTTCTTGGTAGAAAGCAGGCAGGAGAATCCTCGGAAAATGGGAAGGCTTCACAAATCAGCAAGCCAGGCTGACATCCATCATGAGGTATTAAGGCTAGGGTTCTGGGAACATGCTAAGCGGGGCGCTGATTGAGCCACTTATAATTACGACTGGAAAACCATAGAAAGTAAAAGGGGCCATCAGGAGCTTGGGGAAGTGAAACGGGTGTGACTCCTGTCTTCTTAAAAGTGCTAGGACAGTTCTGAAAAATAAATAAATGTTCATGTAGTCAGTGTGGAGCGAGAGACAATGGAAGTTGGAGGGGTGGGGGGAATCTGTCGTTGGGAGGGAAATAGAATTGAGAGGGTGTGTGTGTGTGTGTGTGTGTGTGTGAATGTGCCTAAGGGCCAAGCCACACCAAACAGAACAGCACTAAGCTCTCACATGGGAAACAGAAGAACAGATGTGCTGTAGTGGGTGAGCCACAAGTGGCTGCTCCCCGGCAGCTTCAGGTTCTCGTATGTAAATGAAAACTTCACAGAAAGGCGAAAAATCGATGGCAGGGAATCCATTCAGGGGGAGAGACACGGGGCAAAGAGCCATGCGGTGCCTATGTAACAAGGTCGCATTTGGGGCTGGGAGGAAGCGCATGTAACTGAAGAAGCTGATAGGTGGGTGTGGCTGAGGGATAATACCGGGACCTGGAGAAGAAGTCTGTTGTGAACACCTAAGTGTGTGGTGTGTGTGTGTGTGTGTGTGTAGGGGGGTGCCGTTCAAACGTGAATGCATTTGAAGGGTCTGGAAAGGCCCTGGCAGCTGCTTGCCTCAGGGGGCTGTGTACCCAGGGACTCTGGGTGCGGAGTCCTTGAACCTGACAGGGAGGTGACACCCTGAGGTGGTTTCAGAGAGAGTGAGGAAGGCCTGGGGGCGGGGTGTGTGTGTGTGTGTGTGTGTGTGCGTGTGTGTGTGTGTGTGTGTGTGTGTGTGTAGGGGGGTGCCGTTCAAACGTGAATGCATTTGAAGGGTCTGGAAAGGCCCCGGCAGCTGCTTGTATCAGGGGGCTGTGTACCCAGGGACTCTGGGTGCGGAGTCCTTGGACCTGACAGGGAGGTGACACCCTGAGGTGGTTTCAGAGAGAGTGAGGAAGGCCTGGGGGCGGGGTGTGTGTGTGTGTGTGTGTGTAGCTGAGGGGGCGTGGCTTCTCATGGTAATGAACCTAACTGACTCCACAGCCCCAGCGCCCTGCACACTTTTACAAGGTTAAGGCAACAGCTTGAACCGGTATGGGGTGAGCATTTGTCTCCTTTCCAGATTGCCAGCTAATGAGGAAAGATTAAAGGAGCTAAATCTGTTTAGCTTGGCTAAGTGACGACTGAGGCGGCAGCGGTAGTGGAGAGGCATGCTGGGCCTGCCTGGCTGAGCGGAGGGGTGTGCTAAGTGTCTGCAGATTTCAGAAAGGTGTGACCGCCGTGCAAGAGGCGCATCCGTCTCGGGTGGTGCGCAGGGCTTCAGCCTCCATCGGGAGGAAATGAAGCGGGCGCGCCCAGTCAGTCAATGGGAGGAGGAGAGGGCAGGCGCCGGG
Organism: Tenrec ecaudatus; assembly: GCF_050624435.1. Taxonomy (NCBI): domain Eukaryota; kingdom Metazoa; phylum Chordata; class Mammalia; order Afrosoricida; family Tenrecidae; genus Tenrec; species Tenrec ecaudatus. Next base: position 69,471,475 of record NC_134530.1, read on the forward strand.
GACATCCCAGTTAAGCTAAGTAAGGGACAGAGCAGGAGCGTGCCAACAGACAGGCCTTTCAGGTGGCATCTGGAGTTCCTGGGTGGCACACAGCTTACGTGTCACTGCTCTGCTGCCAGCTAGTTCTGCTACCGTGCGAGCACCTAACTGCGTGTGCGTTTGTGTTGCGTGTCGGGGTGCCTTTGAAACACGAATCTGTTTGAAGGGGACCCGTCACAGGAGAAGGCCCTGGCAGCTGCCTGGCTTCGGGGCTTTGGGTGTGGCGCCCTAGGATCTAAAAGGGAGGTTACATACTGGAGTGGCTTCTGAGAGAGTGAGCCCCTGCGGCTAACTGGTTCTGAGTCCGCACAGAGGTGCTACATGCACCCTGAGGATCAAGCACTGGGACCCCTAACGGAGCACAGCTCTCCTCTGACACACCTGCGCCCGCCTGGGCTGAAGCCACGCGATAGCAACTGGTCATCAGCGCCTCGCCATTCCTGAGAGTCTTTGTGGGCCCACTGTCCATACTGCCGTCAGTGCCCGAGGGGGCTTGAAGCCACAAGGGTTGCCCCGCTTTGGGGCCTGTGAGATTCTTAGCAGCCGTTGGTGACTCGTGGCCAGGCTGCCCTTTGGCAATGCTGGCTAGACTCTGCCAATGCTTTGGGCAGTGCTCTTCTACGAGTGGGAAGAACTTGGCAGAAAGCACCACTAGAGAGAGGCAAACAAGTGGCAAGGAGGGCCCAGCGGGTTGGTGTCCCAGGGTCCCCACGCCCGGCCCCTTGGGCGAGCTGGCTGCCTCTGCTCACCCTTCCTGTTGGCAATCTCACAGTTAAACACTTAAACAAGCTTTCTTTCTCTTCTCTTCTCTCTCTTTCTCTCTCTTCTCTTCAGAGTTGACAGGGGCCAAATAAAGGCCCTTTTAAAAAACACACACACAAAACAATTTTGTTCCTTCGGACCGTGATGGAGCGAGAGTGAGTGCAGATTATAGGCCTGTGTGGCGAGGGGGGAGAAGTGGTGACATGATGGGACCTAATGGCAGTAATTGGCCTTGGCTTTGACAGGCCCTATCACAGCTCAGGAAAAGAGAGATGGTTAAAGTCAAAATTTACACAAAATTATATGTTTTCGGGGTGAAAAAGACTGTTTGGATTTCATTTTTTTTTCTTCCTCTCCCACCCCCAGGGCATATTTCATGGGTCCTCTTCTGGTGTGTGCATTGTGTGTACATGTGTTTGCACACACGTCCAAGCTTCTCTCTGCCCGGGTAGATGTGTGTGCTCTATCAGCACTGTCAGCTCTTTCTGTGGCCTCCCTGACGCAAATGGAGGCATTGGCTAACTTTGGAAGGTTCTCTTCAGGAGGTGGAAAGAGTCTCCGTAAAAGAGGGAAAAAGAACCATTGAAGCAAGACTCTTGGTCACCCTTCGTAGCTCTCCATAGCTGAGGTGGCTTGGACTCAGGTCCAGTTGCAGCTGGTTCTGATTCATGGCAACCCATGTATATCAGAGCAGAACTGGGTTCCTGAGGCTGTGTTTTCAGAAATAGGTGTTTCTTCCAAGTGCATTCAGTCAGACGAGAACCTCTGACCTTCCGGCCAGCTAATGAGCATATTGACCGCTTGTACCGCCCAGGGGCTCCATCTAGCTGCCCAGCACCTGGCATAGATCTCCATAGCACTTGGTCCTAAGTACAACGAGCGACTAATGCATTGGGAAGTTGCCTTCACTTAGTGTCCGGCTCCCACTCCGTACTGCACTGTGAGCTCTTTGGATGCAGTGCCAGGTTTACCTTGTTCTGTGCCAGAACCCTAGGCACATAGTAAGCCTTTCATATCTGTTAAACAAGTGGCAACAGCTGTATGAAAAATCATGGCTTCTTGAGAATAAAATGTTGATAAATCAGACTTTGGGGGGTGGGGCGGGGCGGGGTTGGGGGATGGTATCTGGCCACCAGTATATAGGGGGAGGGGTGTTGGGGAGTAGTATCTGGCCCCCAGTATACTCAGGTAATTCGTCTTCACTGCTTACTGGCAATGTGGCCTGGCAGGAAAATCACAGACAACAGTGACACTAGAATACCATCTACTGGTCCCTGGTTCGGAGGGTTGAAACTCTTTCTACTGCAGACCCGGCTGGAGGTTCTACAGGCCCCCGCCTTGCCACTCTCTAATAGCAACGGCCACTTCCATTACAGGCCGATCGTGTGCAAGCCGCCAGGTGTGCTGTAGGTCCTCAAGGCTCAGCTTTACTGGGGTTGAAGCGGTGGCCTAGTGGTCACCCATTGGGCTGCTAACCTCAGGGTCAGCACTTTGAAGCCACCACCCTCTAAGTGAGAGGCTTTCCATTTCTATAAGCAGTGACGGTCTCAGAACCCCACCGGGCCTGTTCCACCCTGTCCTGGAGGATCGGAGTGAGTCAGCACCCGCTCTAGAGCAGTGCGTTAGCAATCATGCATGGTTTAAGCTCAGGAAGTAATCCTTTATCATTAGTCTACTTTTTAAACCCTTGACTAAAGTAATGAGAAATACCCGGCAGTTAAATTGAATGGAATGTTTTATTCACATGAACTCGAGGGAAAGTACGCGGATCACAGAACCTCAGATAAGCATAGCAGCTTCGGGACCACTGGATCCGTGCTCTGCTGCCGGCCTAACCTGTGCAATAACCCCAGAAGCCCCGCTTGCAAAGACCGGGCAGAGTGTGTCCAGGAAAGAAGCTGTCGCTTTACTGTACGGGACAAAAGGCAGTCCTTGGGAGAGAGCCAGTCATGGAGAGCCAGCACTGAGTCAGAAGGGGAAGAACTAGCAGGCATTGTGCCAGGAAGTCACTAAAGGAGTAGAAATGAATTCTGACAGGAGCATCCAGGAGGTCGGTGCTTAACGAGAGTGTGTAGGTCCCAGCAACAAGGACCAAACAACATGCTATGGCCTTTCCATTTTACCTCAGTGTTTGAAGAAATTCAGGCAAACCAGGAGGCTCCAGGACCATCCGGGAATTGTTATGGATTGCATTACCCCCCCTAGTGAGATTGGTTGATGTCCCCACCCGGCTACCTGCGGATGTGATCTTGTTTGGAAATAGGGGCTTTGCAGATGTTATTAAAAACAGGAGGGGCCACCAAAATGGAATGAGTTTTCATGCTCGATAAGGGGTGTCCCTCTACAGAGAAGAGACAGACAGGCCGGAAAACTGGCCATGTGAAAATATGTCACACACACACACACACACACACACACAAAAGAAGAAGAAGAAAAGAAAGAAAGATCCATAGAGAGACAAGAAAGGCTCTCTTCCTAGAGCCTTCTAAGAGAACATGTGTGGTGCTGCCAACCCCGGGACTGTAGACACCTGCCCTCCAGAACTGAGGATCGACATGGTTTACCCCACTCACTGTGTGGTGAGTGACTACAGCGTCCTGGGAAATGATGCAGGCCTCCGGACCCTCGGGGAGGGGCTGGGAGGAGAAGGGCAGAGGTGTTCTAGGGTCGGATGGAATGCTGAAATCAACTGACAGCGAAGTCAATGCAATGCAAAAGACGATTCTTGAAGAATACGAAACACGGACCTCACGGAGACAGTTTGTACTCGACAACTAGCCGGAAGGTTGGTGGTTTGGACTCACCTTTCAGCACTATGGTGGAAAGGCTGCTTGGGTAAAAGGTGATGGCCAAGTTCAGTTCCATTACACATGGGCTGCCCTGAGTTGAAATGGGTTCTTGGGTAACAGGGTTGGTTGGGATTTTTGTAGACCATGTGCTAGGCACGGTATCAGGGGGTAAACGAGCACAGTTGAATGCAATGATTACAGATGAACGGAGAAGAAAAGGTGCTCGCTTCTGTTCAGACAGATCCTGAAAGAACAACTGAGGCGTTTGGCTCTTCAGAACCACAGCTTTGTGCCAACGTTTATGAAATTCCAGACCTCGTGCTTGCTCCAAGCCCTTCAGACTCACTAATGAATTTGGCCTCTTTCTCTTTCCCTTTATCTGCTGAATTAAGATTGTGAGTAAGGTAAAACAATGCTCAGATTCCACCCAGGAAAATCACAGAATCGGAAGGCTCTCTTGGCAACCTCAAGCTTCCCTCCCGGAGCAGCCAAAATCCTCCTCCTTTTGGCATTTGGTAGCGAGAGGGTCACCTTGTCCTCATATGTCACCCCATGTGGGAATATTAACAGTGTAAATTGCATACATTTTCCTAGAATACAGTTCTTGCACCGGGATCTGGGAGAACAAGTTGGCATCTGCAAATGCCTCTGGGTACCAGTTGGCTTTCAGTCAATGCATTGTGTTGATCTAAATCTAAAATGATAGAACCTTGGACCGAGTCTCTTGGGTGTAGCCTTAGCTGCTGCATGATCCTCTCCTAAAAGACAGGCAAGGGGGTAGTGACCGTCGTGTACTTTTTTCCCTCATCCAACCTGTATGCTTAAAATTATGGAATATCAGAACATTGAAAGCCATGCAATGTTTTTAATGGACTGCCTCATCTATGTTAAATGCTTGGAAGACCGCAGTTTAACAACAGTTCCTACTTTGAAGGAATTCCGAATTCACTGAGGAAACCCACCAGCCAGAGATCATTTCAATATGAACACGATGCAGGCTCAACTCTGAAGAAGCAAGCACCTAAACCTCAGGGAAGGCTTCTCAGAGTTGGCAAAGCTTGAAATGGTTCTTTAAAGAGGAATAAAAGCTCGCTAAACTCTGAAAGAGCAAGAGGAAGAGTCAAGTAGAAGCTACTCAACTTTCAATCGTGTGAATTTTAGATCAATTAATATGTACCGTTGGCACTGGTGGTTCGTTAGTAGAACTCTTGTGGGAGATCCGGTTCAATTCCTGTGCAATGCACCATCTCCACTGTCTGCCACTGAAGGCTTGCATGATGCTATAGTACTGAACAGGCTGCAGTAGAGCGTCTAAATGAAGAGGAACATTGTGTTAGAGCGAGTTGACTAGAGAAGCAAATCCAATGACATCATATATGTTTAAGAAAGAGCTTTATATAAAGAAGTAATTATATTATCGAGAAAACATCCCAGGCCAGTCCAACTAATGTCCCTAAGTCCAAAACTAATCCATACGTCCCTCTTCAGATTCCCACAGCCACTGCAACAATGCGAGATGCAGGAAGATCACAGGCCGGTGGGTGCAAAGTCCTATGGATCCATGATGGTTGCTCCTGCAGTAAGTAGGGTCTGCCAGCAGGAGGGTGAAGGCAGAGGGGGGCGTGGGGAAGTTCCCAGGGCCATCCTTATGAGAAAGGCCACGCCCATAGGAAGGCATCATCAGGCTGTGACCTGACTGACAGGTTGGATACCACCCCTACACCTTGACATAGCTTCAAGTTGACATGAAGTTATGTAACCACCACAGACATGGAGGAAAGACTTCTGGAAATCAGCGAGTGGAAACTATGGATCCTACCAGTCTGATCCACAACTGATCACGGGGAGGGCAGCGGAGTGGGCAGCATTTTGTTCCTCTGTGCACGGGTTGCCATGAGTCAACACTTTCAACAGCGATTAACAACGGTCACCGCGGCCCTTAGTTCCTTAATGTGCTTTGCAGCTTGTAAGGAGTTTACTTTCTTTATTTTTGTGCCACTTGTGTGCAATACAGGACAGGGAGGAGAGGCGTGACCTGGAGGAGCTGCGAAGAGAGAGGACTTGGGAGTAGAGGAGAAGGGAATGAGGGCAAGAAATGAAAAGACCCCAGCATTCCATAAGCTTGTCTTCTGTACCTGGCGGCTTTCTGTTATTTCATTTAGAGGTTCTATTCCTGGTCTCTCTTTTTTTGTTGTTACTAGTCTCATTTTATAAATTATGAAAATGTGATTTTTGTGGGAGGGATGAATTTCTTTCCCTCCTTTTCATTTGAATCCTCCTGTCTTCCGTCCCCACTCTTGCTCTGCCTCAGTCCATCCTTTGGAACTCCTAACCCAAATATCTGCCTGCTGTCACCGCCAGGTTTCCAACACACCACTGACCCGCTGACTGAAATACTGCTCATAATTCCCCACCACACCTGCTCCTGTCCACTCTTTCCGTGACACCACCCCTTGCTCAAAACCAGAAACCGGAGAATCACTCTGACTTTCCTCCCTTCCTCGGGCCAACATTCCATCTGTGCCTCCGCCCAACTGGCCTGTCTCTAGAACACAGCGCCAGTGCTTTGGCTTGGGCTCCCCTTCGCTGGCCCGCACGAAGAAGGCCATGTTCCATCTGAGCAGGCGGCTGGGGTCTCTGCTGCTTGATGCCGCTCTTCAGTCCTGCCAGCTCTCATCACATGCCCCACCTGGCAAACAAACTAATTCTTTAAGACCAATGGCCCCATGGTCAAGCCCATAATTCTTAGCCCCGAAGAAGCTCCCTCTTGTCGACTCTGACCTTCACCTGACCTCCAAGTCTGTGCATCCTGCCCTGTTCACTGCCCCCTCCCTGCCACTTCTTCGTCTGGCTTGTCGCTTCTCATCCTGCAAAGCTTAGCTCAAAAGACATTTCCTAAGCCAGCACTTCTGCGGCCTCCAGTCTAGAACAGGTTCTCCTATTTTCATCCTTTCGGTGTTTGTCAGGAGAGACCAGTCCCTGGAAAAGGACAACATGCTTGGAAAGGTAGAGGGGCAGCGAAAAAAGAGGAGGGCCCTCGACAAGACAGACGGACACAGCGGCTGCAACAATGGGCTCAAACCTAAGAACAACTGCGAGGATGGCACAGGACTGGGCAGTGTCTTGTTCTGTTGTGTGTAGGCTCACTATGAGTTGCAACCAACTCAATGGCACTTAATAACAACACATGTTTATCACAAATTGTAATTATGTTTCTATTTGTGTGTTTGCTTACTGTCTCCTTCACCGAGTGTAAGCTCTGTGAGGGCAGTACTGTTTTGCTCACCACTGGCCCAAGCACATCTTGCTCCGCATCAAACATGTTGTTGTTTTTTTTAATCATTTTATTGGGGGCGTTTCCAGCTCTTAGAACACTCTGTACACCAATCGTGTCAAGTGTATTTGTACATATGTTGCCATCATGTTGTTGCTCTAGAGCTAGGAAACCAAAACACTAAGACTGGAGCAGACAACACACACACACATATTGCTACAAAAGTATAAAAACTTAAAAAAAACTTTAAAAAAATTATTAAAACTTTATGAAGCAAAAATAGCAAAATCTGTAGCTATTATTTTTTATATATCTTCCATATCAATCATTACACTTCAAAAAGCAGAGCTTCCAGCTGCAGGCCTCCCCTGAAGAACTGCCTGCTCCATGGTCCCACCAGGTCAAGACGGCTGTTGGTGCCCTCGACAGCTTCCACTGGCTTTCTTTAGGCAACAAACAGCAGTCTGAAGGGGCCTGCTCAGGACCGGAGGGTAGATGGGGTTGCGTTTCTCAGGGAAATTCTCTTGGGACAGACCTTGCTGACCTATGGAATGTCCACAGATGAATGAGCAGCTACAGTATCGTGGTGAGAAAACTTGCTAGGTGCAACTTTCCTGGCCGTTTTCAATTTTCTTAAAACATCTTCCTACATTGGGTCTCCACTCAAGTACTCCCTCAATGCAAAAACACTTTGTTCTATTACACTGGCATTCCATGATGCTCACCTACCTGGCATGATCGCTGAAGACAAAGCGGGTGCATAGTAAATGTGGTGAAGAAAGCTGATGGAGCCCGGCTATCCAAAGATACAGCGTTTGGGGTCTTGAAGACTTGAAGGTAAACAAGCAGCCATCTAGCTGAGAAGCAACAAAGTCCACATGGAAGAAGCACACCAGCCTGTGTGATCATGAGGCATCGATAAGATCACGTATCAGGCATCAAAGAACAAAAAAATAATATCATTGTGAATGAGGGGGAGTGTGGAGTGGAGACCCAAAGCCCATCTGTAGGCCACTGGAGATCCCCTTATGGAAAGGTCATGGGGAGGAGACGAGCCAATCAGGGTGCAGTATAGCACCGATGAAACATACAACTTTCCTCTAGCTCTTTAATGCTTCCTCCCCCCCTACCCCACTATCATTGCCCCAATTCTGCCTTACAAATTTGGCTAGACCAGAGCATGTACACTGGTACAGATAAGAGCTGAAAACACAGGGAATTCAGGACAGATAAACCCCTCAGGACCAATAATGAGAGTAGCAATACCAGGAGGGTAAGGGAAAGGTGGGGGGAGAAAGGGGGAATGGATCACAATGATCTACATATAACCCCCTCCCAGGGGGATGGACAACAGAAAAGTGGGTGAATGGAGACATCAGTCAGGGTAAGACATGAAAAATAATAATAATCTATCAATTATCAAGGGTTCATGAGGGAGGGAGGGAGGGAGGGAGGGATAGGGAGGAGGAAAATGAGGAGTTGATACCAAGGGTTCAAGTAGAAAGCAAATGTTTTGAGAATGATGGTGGCAACAAATGTACAAATGTGCTTGACACGATGGATAAGAGCTGTACTAGCCCCCAATAAAGTGATTTGTTTTAAAAATAATAAAGGGGGGAACCATCTTCCTAATAAACCCACATGATTATTCTTTGAGAAACTTTAACAAGCTTGCCCCTTTGGTGGGTGATCCCCAAGAGCGTGTGTATGTGGTGTGTGGGTGTGTGTGTGTGTGTGTGTGTTTGTGTGTGTGTGTTTATAGGAGCCCTGGTGTCATAATGGGTTACATGTTAGGCTGCGAACTTTCTACTCCATGAAGATTTACAGCCTCCGAAATTCAAAAGGGAAAGTTTTACTCTGTCCTCTAGGGTTGGTATGAGTCAGAATCAACTTGATGGCAGTGTTTGGTTCTTGATATAGACATCAAAATAAATATTAAATGAAACTTGGTCGGGAGAAAGAAGTGCTTGGATTTGAACCCACCTCTTTCTGATGTCAAAGTCTCCTTCACCACACTGCCTCCCTGCGGGTAAAGAGGTAGCTGGCATCGGTCCAACGCTTCCTGGAGTTTGTTTCAGGGCTAGGATGCAGAACCTTCCAAAACGGCATCCTGATAGACAATGAATTCTCTGACATAGAAGCCATGTGCTTTCTGTTCAGCAGAGTACCTGGCTCAGGTAAACCAAACTCTCCTGCCGAGGAGTCAATGATACAGCTGACAGCAACCCTATGAGACGGAGCACCACAGCCCCCGAGGGTTTCCAAGGCGGTTCATCTTGGGGGAAGCAGTCATTGCTCCCCCAGAGCTGCAGGTGGACTCGAGCTGCCAACCGCACCCCAAGGTCCCTCTAGCCCAGCTTAGATACCCAGTCAATGGGGAATGATCGAACAGCGACTTGCGAGAGCCTCTCAGCTTTCTGAACTGAACAAATGGGCAGAGGTGCCGTTGACCGAGGTGAGCAGGAGAGAGAGAAGGGGCAGATTTGTTGGCAGGGAACTGGGGGGCTGGGACATAAAAATAGAGTTTAATTTTCGAATGACATGCGGAGAAAGACACCATTGTGAACAAGCATGTTGTGTTTCAAGAACAATGAGATGTGTATTCATTCATCCACTTGTTCATTTATTTAATCACTTGCTTAATCAACAAGGATCTATGAAAGGCTTAGCATACATCAAACACTGTGCTCGATGCTAAAGATAACGGCAATAAACCGGACAGTTGAGTCAGGACGACGGATCAGAAAACACATTAAGGCAGAGTGGCGGAACTTTTCTAATGGTGGAGGCAGAAAGGCTTCCTGGAGAAAAGAACCCCCGAGCTCTGTCCGGGGTGAAGAATGGAAGACGGTGCTAGCCAGCCTCCACTCTGTAAGGGGAGGGGAGAGGGCCCGGGCAGAGCAAGCAACATATGTACAAAAGCCCCGTGGTGAAGGAAAGCAAAACCTTCTGAAGAGGATGCAGAGGTCCGTCTGGGGGGATTGGAGAACTGAGAGCAGGGTCCCCGGGGGAGGCCCATGCTAGGGACTTCCTTGACATCCTTCCTCTCTGCTGGGCCATTCAAAGAGAGCTGAGAGTGATGCAGGGATGTAGGCCACTGTGATTCAGAGGGACACCGGGGGAAAGTAGCAAAGAGAAAAAGTGGCATTGAAAACATAACCTTGAAAAAGAAAACATAATTGTGAAGAGTCCTATTTGCTGTAATAAACCAGAAGATTCTTAGCTTGGGGGGACTTAGAAGCCATTGACAGTTTTTCACTGGGAGGGGGCAATAGTAGTGACATGACCAGAAGGTGCCTTATTTTCTGTGAAGAAGATACTCTTCGGTGGAAAAAGTGGAATGATAAGAAAGGAATGAAGCCAAAGGTCTTGTGTGTGCTAGCACACGCATGTGCACCTGTAAGACATAATCTCCACAAGTCACTTGCCATTTGCCTAACATGCTTTCTGTTGGCATGCTCCCACACTCTCACACTTGCCTCCTCCTCTCTACACTATACACGCATTTCCATATCCCCAATATCCGGCGTCATTCGTGGTAAAGAGCAGCTAACCAGGGAGGGTATAAAGAGGAGCTGACATCAAGGGCTCAAATAGAATGTAAATGTTTAGAAAATGATGATGGCAACATTTGTACAAATATGCTTGATACAATTGATGCATGGATAGTTATAAGAGCTGTAAGAGCCCCCAATAAAATAATCTTAAAGGAAAAAAGAGCAATAAATATTAGATGAGTTAAAGTTTATTTGAATACTCATAAACTAGAATTCTCTAACAACAGAAAGTGCAATAAATGCAAATCCCTGCCCTGGGATCCAAATGCTTAGCTGCTTAAGTACAAGCTAGGAAAGCGAGGTTACTCAGTCAGCAAGCACTGATTGGCGATCAATGCTTGCCAGCTCTGTGCTTGGCACTGAGCATGAAGCAGGGCACTAGGGAAAGACAGGGTATTTTGCCCTTGTGGAGTGTGCCATCTCCTGGGGTGGTAGATTTTTAAGGAAGAGTGCGATGGAGACCCACCTGGTCTAGAGGGTCAAGGAAGACTAAGGAGTAGGAAAGGTGGTATGTAAGTTGACCTGAAAGATAGGTGTGAGTTTTCTGGGTAACATCAAGAGTTAGGGGACCTGGTTCTTAGCAGAGCTCAACTCTACCATTACATTATTAGATTATACTTCCCGCACAAGATCACATCTTCTCCTCTAGCCACATGGATGACTTTTGTAGAACTCATCTCTGTAGTAGATTCATATTTATTACTGATACCACCTGAGTAATGCCCATCTCTCCCACCTGAGCACCAGCCCTAGAAAGACATTTCTCTCTCTCTCTCTCTCTCTCTCTCTCTCTCTCTCTCTCTCTCTCCTTTTCCTTTCTCTCCAATGCTTAGTACAGTACCTGGCACATAGTGGGTTCTTGGTCAATAGTTCTTTAATGAAAGGAGGAATAATTAGTAAGTGACGAAAGGAGGAGATGAACATTTCAGGCAGATGAACTAATGCCACTGAAGCTGGAAAGACGGTCAAGAAGAGAGGGTATTTGAGAAAACCTCAGAGTTCGGTTGGCTGCTACATAGGGAGCAACCAGGCACAGTGGCTGCAGCCGGAAGCTGCAGTGAGTGGTCTTGGCTCTCTTCTGCTCTGGTCAGACTAAACCTAGGGCGCTTTTTCATGGGAGCCCCCCCATTACCAAGGACTGTAACAAGTAATCGCCTCCAGTTATTGTCTGTCTACTTTGGACAAGGAGTTCTGCTAAAGCCTTTGTCAGCAGCGACTCCACTCCTCGCCTCACCCAGAAGGGGTCTTAGTAGCCTCCCTTTAGAGGGTCACCATGAATGGACCCATTAGAGGGTCATCAGAATTGACTCGATGGCAGTGAGTTTTGCTTTGTTTTTTTATACACGAGGAAACTGAGGGCAGAGAGATCCAATCATGCCAACAAGCCCACATGGTAAGCAGCCCACCCTAGATTTGAATCTAGGCCTCACTCCAAAATCCACGCTCATTCCACAACACCGACTACTCTTTCCAAGAAATAGTTCTAGAGTCCTGCAACTGCACTGTGCACTGTGGGGCGATGAGAGAACGGTCACCATAGAGCTCACAATGTAATGGTGAGGATGAGCCAAGTCTAACTTAGGGCAGGTCCCCCGGAAGTGGAGGTTGAGGCAGGAATTGGGTGTACTTGATGTATGAGGCTGTGCATTGCGGGAAAAGGTGATAAGGGACGAAGGAGAGAATGGAGAAACACTAAGCAAGGATGCTCTGAAGTGAAGTCTGGTGTTGGTCTGAGCAATGGGGGACTCTGGAGCTGAGGGGCTGGGGCAGTTCATTCCTAAGCAGGGGACGTAAGTCAGCTACAGGCCACGCTCTAGAAAAAGAGACATGTGTGAGCTATCAGCAGCCAACGCTCACAGTCGCCGTGGGATGGGTGCACTGGCCAGATAAAGGGGGTTTGAGTGGGGTACCAACAAAATACTAGGTTTCACTATTAAGATATTCCACAAACAATGAACGCAAAGAAACTTACTGTAGCAATAATGAGCATTGTACGGATCTTAGAGTGTTCAAAACATTTCCATCCGGACAGTGCCCATCTCACATAACGGAAAGATGGAAAGATCATGGGACAGACTTGAGTTCTAATTCCAGCTCCGCCACTTGCTCCTGCAATTCAGCAAATCAAGTAACTTTTCGGAGCCTATTTTCCTGTATATGAAATGGAGATAATAGTATCTGGAAGCTCGGTGCAATAACATGTGAAGCACCTAGCATGACACACAATCAGCACCCAGTAAATGTAGCCCCGCCTGTATTCGGAGCAGCAGAACTCTGGGCTCTTTGAGTTTAAAAAGAGACTTCTTGAATGAGGTAACGTTAGAGCTGGTCACTTAAGAACAGGGGGGGTGGGGGGTTGAAGAAAAGAGGGAAGGCTCTCATTGAGAGGGTGTGAGTGGTGCTGTCTGCTGTCTGGGGACAGAGGAGTAGACCCCTTTGACTTCCAGGCCAAGAATTTCCCTCCTGGACCCGGACCTTCTAGCCTTTTTCTGGCCTTCCCAACAGGAGCCTGATGCCCAGGGACCATCTCTGACCAGTGTGTCCATTTTTCCAAGCAGAGAACCTGGTATAGGATTTACTAATAGACATACACCCCACCCTTGAGAGCCTGCACCCTTCGAACTTGTATGGTACATGCACTAAGTCATGGAAGTAGGAGAAGGATGTGTGTGTGTGTGTGTGTGTGTGTACACAGACCAACTCAGCAAAGCCCAAATAAAGCATGCAAGCATGCTACCCACACTGGCCTTGGGGCTTGCCGGTACTGGCCATTCACAGGCTGGCCAGAGGGGAGCTTTGGGTCTGGACAGGCTAGTAAGGGGGAAGGGAAGCAAGAGATGTGTGTGGGGGGAGGGGGGACATACATTCAAAAATAAACACAGCCTCCTGCTAAATGGTCTAGAAAGCGGCTGTAAGCGGGGCTCTGGGCTGTGGGGTTTCCGAGGATGGTTAGTACGGGAATGTTTTGTCTGTAGAGCTGAGCACGGGGGCTCCCACATCCTGCCCCAGTGCCACATCTGGGGAAGTCATCTGTGCTGGGCTGATGGCTCCCCGAGCACTGAGCACTCCTGCTTTAATGGCTGGTGGTGCCGCAAGAAGGGGCCCTGGAATGGCCATCCCAGGCCGCCCTGGGGAAGACTGGGGCAGACCCCGGCAGCCTGTTTGCTTTGCTCCCACCCAGGCCATCCCCCACGGCCCAGCCGCTCTGCATTGTGGTTCAGAGGCCGTTGTGCCTGTGGAAAGATGGGGACCTCGAGGGCACTGGCCAACCTGGTCCTGCTCTTCCTGACTGCCATCGTCCTCCTAAGGCGCTGGCTCCGCATCCATCCTGGGTTTGCATTCTGTCTCGGTTCCGGGGCAGAAGAGGGAGGCACGGGGCTGGGGGTCACTTCCCAAATCAAGGGGTGCAGCGAGGACCACATGGCACATGCTCCTGGTGAAGGACACAGTAGGCAAAGCCTGGGGATGGGGAGAGGGGCACTGAGGGTCCGCCCCCCCCCCCAAAGCCCAAGAGGACCCCTTCTGATGCCTGCCCTATGGGTCCAGGGCAGCCTGGGAGGCTGGGACAAAGGCCTGCCTCTCTGCGAGCATGTGCAGGTGCAGACAGACCTGTGCCCGGGAACTCTGGAGGGGAAGGTGGAGGGGTGGCCCTGTCCCCTGGCGCTGCGGGCAGCCCTGCGGAATGACCTGGGGCCGTGGAAGGCGCCTTCCCGGTGGAGGTGCCTGCAGGTCGACGTGAAGGTTTAACGGTGGGTCAAGGTTTCAGCCGGGCCGGGCCGGGCCACCTCCCTGCTGGGCGGAGGGAAAGGGGGGGCAGGGGGCGGGGCGGGGGGGGCTGGCCGCGCCGCCCTCGTAAAGCCGCAGGTGTGCCCTGTTGTTATTTAGTCTAGGGCCTGGTATGTGACAGCCGGGCCGCTCGGGCCAACTACCGCCCCGCCTCCGCCGGCCAGATAATTAGTCCATTACGACTCTCCCACCTCGGTGGGTGGGGGCGGGGTGCGAGGCCACCCTCAGACTCCTTGTAATTCAACTTCCTGTGTTTTATGGACGCGGGCTGTTGGGGGCCCCGAGTGAAAGGCGTCCTTCCTCGGCGGCTCCCCACCCCCCACCGCCCCGCTTCCACCCAAACCCGGTTGCTGGGGTGACCAAATGTTATTTCCCAGCTTTGTCTTCCGACCAATTTGGGAAAGTGTTTTTTTGGGTTGTTTTTTTTTTTAAAGAAAAACATCCCTTACCTGCTGAACAAATAATACAAGATGGGGTGTCTCCTCCCGGGCCCGCTCTGCCCGTCTCCCTGCGCCGCCGTCTCTCCTGTCTCTCTCTATTTTTATTACTCGCTTATCGCCTTTTTCCCTCCTGCTTTTGAAATTGATTTCCTTTCCTTTCTCCCTATTCAGGACCTAAACGCTGAATGTTCGATATTTCATTTGAGACCGCTAATCGCATTACTGCCCTTGACGTTTTACAGATATCATATTATGGGCGCAAATTTGGCAAATTATTAGCGCTGTAATGTATAGCTTGTCAGAGGTATTTAAGACGCTAAGAGCCCTAGGCTTATCGGGGTTAGCAGAGAGCTCTCGTAGAGCTTTTGAAATGCAGAGAGCCCGTTAAACACACTGTGACTCTCTCTTCAGCTGGTGGGGGGAAAAGAGGAAAAGAGAAAGAAGAAGGGGGGGTAAAAATGTCACCCGTCTATCAGAGGCTTCCAGGGCTGATAACAAGCAGAATTCTTCTCTGTGGGTTTCACTGGAAATGTGAGAAGCTTTTAAAACATTTCGCAAGCTGTCTGGAAAAGAAAAAAAAATCTTTATTGAAAGGATGTAGCAATCTTTTTTACTGTGGCCTATTTATCTCTGGGGGAAATGCTGTAACAAGAAGATCCCCTACCGGCCAGCAGCCTTGTCAGGGCCCGGCCGCCTTCAGTGCGGGCCTTTGGTGTGGGGGGCCTGCTGAGAGCGAGTGGGGCCACCGCCCTCCTCGGGAACACAGCACCCAGCTCCCAGCCCAGCCCACACAGCGCATCAAATCCTTTTGGAGTGAATGGGTGATTGAACCAACCAACAAATAACAAATTAAAACAAATTAATGGAGCATTGAAACCGCTGCTCCCATTCGGTGAGCCTGACTGTCCCCTGTCCCTGTCCAGTCAGCTCCCACTGGGTCCCAGAGCGACCCCATGTCCAAGAGAAAGCAGCAGCGCCCAGCTGGACGGCCGCCATTCCCCACTCTTCACCAATCGCAGTGTGCCTTGTTTTTCTAGTCGCGAGCCTTTGGCAAGGGTTCTTTCCCTCTTTCCAACATGCTTGCTCCTTTGAACATGCTTCCCTCCTTGCCTTCTTGTCACTGTCCCCGAAGGAGCTCCCGGTCACTCCCCTGTGCCACTTGCTCATTATGTCTCCACTCACCCAGTCCTGTCTTCATCCTAAGAACTTCAACACCCACGTGGACCAACCAAGTCCTTGGATTCTCGACTCAGACATCCTTCCCGGAAGCCCATGGGAAGGTGCCCACCCTCCTTCCCACCACCTCCCAGTTAGTCTTTGCCTCAGATTTCCCACTTTCAACCCAAACCGTCCATCGGTCTCCGTCCTTACTCGCAGGGAACCCAGTTGGTTTGTTGTCAACATTTTGCATGGTTTTACCTATTTTAAATGGAAGTTTACACAGCAAATTGGTTCCCCATCCAACAACTGACCCAGCCATGGTCCCAGCGCACTGGCTGCTATCTCTGCAATGCGTCCGTGCTCTCCCGTTTTCCATCCAGCCTTCCCCAGTGTCCATCCCACCTGGCCTTCTCATTTTTGCTCTTGCGCACATGTTGCCTGTTGGGTGTCCAGGCTGGTTGATTGTTCTAAGGTGCGCGTTGTTACTATTTTTAGGTCAATCTATTCCTTAATTGAAAGGTGGCCTCCAGGAGTGGCTGCAGGTCTGTTTAAAGGGTGTCTTACGTCTTAGGGTGTTAGTTTCCAGGGGCACCTCCAGTCTCTGTCAGTCCAATAAGCCCGGTCTTGTTTATGAGTTTGAGTTTGGTTCTACAGCTCCCCCACCCCCGCCATTCTATTGGGGACCTTCTATCGTGGTCCTGGTCAGAGGAGTCAGTAGCAGAGGTAGCCAGGCACCATCTAGGTCTTCTGGTCTCTGGCTGGAGGAGGCCATTGTGCCTGGACCAGTAGTCCTCTTTGCTTCCCTTCACTCATTTGCTTCCCAGACAGGAAGAGACCAATAGTTGTATCTTAGGTGTAAAGACTCACCAAGGCGGGATGTAGACCATTATCTCTGACTACGTAATCTGTTTGTAGACCTTCTCTCTCAGGGCCTGTCCTAGTTTCACAAGCCCATCATGCCTTTCGTTGCTTCACTTTCTTTCTCACCCAGCCTTGACCCTTTGATCGACCCATTTAAAGAATTTCTAACGGCAATTTCCTTACCCTTTGCCTTTCTGCCCCCTCCTGCCTACAGATCCCAGACCCCAAATCCATATAAGTACCTGCACTCTCCTCTATTCCTGACCTGGGATGCTTGACCCAGAAAATCACGTAGCCATTCAGACTGGAGTTGGCCTCTGCTTGGAATGCTTCCCTCCAGTCTGTTGGCTTATCCGTTATCCATATCTTTCCCAGCTCCCACAGCAGGTGTCTGAAAGCCTTTCCTCCCTTAAAATCTTTCCTTCCTTGCCTCTGTTTACCTCATTCTCCATAAAGGACTCCATGTTATGGGTCATAGAGAACAGAGAGGCCTATCAGCTCAAGTTTTCTCTTCTCCTAACCAAACCCTGGAGCCAGGCCTGGTGGCAGAGAGCAGACCAAGGTGGGTGTCTGCACTTTGAACCCGCAGACCACTCCGTGGGAGAAAGAAGTGACCGCCTGCCTCGGTAAAGACGTACTGCTTGAGAAACCCTGCTGGAATCCACTCCGCAGCAATGCGTTGGGAACCCTCCCCTTGACCCTGAGATCAGCCTCACTCCCTTCCCCCTGATTCAGCTCTGATGCGGCCTCCTGTGCTCAGCGCCCGTCACTTCTGTGCCCAGCTCTTCACTTTCCCATATTCTAAATCCTCTCTTCTTCTTTTTTTGTTTTGAATCATTTTATTAGGGGCTCATACAACTCTTTTCACAATCTGTACATACCTCATTTGTGTCCGGCACATTTGTACATATGTTGCCATCATCATTCTCAAAACACCTGCTTTCTACTTGAGCCCTTGGTATCAGCTCCTCATTTTCCCTTCCCCGCTCCCCCCTCCCCCTGAACCCTTGATAATTGATAATTATTATTTTTCCTCTCTTCTGTACCAGTGCCTTTCCTTCAACCTTCAAACATACTCAACTCTCCTCCTAAAGTCTCTTTTAAATCTCCCTTCCAAACGCATGACGACTCCATCTTCATGTCTTCCAACTCCCCTTCTCAGCCCGCCATGGCCTGGGTTCTAGCTCACTTTTCACTGATATGGCTCCACACCTCTTTCTCTTTGCTCTCAGCTTGTCCGTCCCTCACCTTGGCTTCCTTTCTGCTCCTTCCCAGTTTCCTTGGCCAGCGTCTCTACCTCCCCAGACCCCAGCACCACACTGCTCTCCTGGGTGCGAGTGTCCTGGCGAGCTCCTCCGTGACTGCAGTTTCAGGTGCCGTCTAGCACGGATGACCACCATGTCTACGGCTTCAGCTTCAACCCTCCCTCCCACTCTTAACCCACCCTCTCCGCTTGGAGGCCCTTGCACAGCGCCTCGGCGTCAGCATGTCTGAAACTTGCCATCAGTCTATACGGTTCAGCCTGCAACTGAAACGGCACAGACAAGCAGAAACCTGGTCCAAACTCCTTCCCACTTTGCCTCTTCTTTATTGCTCCTCTTCCCATTAAAAAAGCAAAATAAAATGGAGGGAAGAGTAGGAGAACATCCTTTGCCTTGCGCCTTATATCAGAATGAATTCTAGATGCATTAAGCAGGTAAACGCAGAGGATAGGCCATGTATCAGATAGGGATATGGCTAGGAAAGAACTTCCTTAGAATAAATGTAATGGAAGAAGGTGTCACAGTGTTTACCCTGCTATACAATGATATTAAAAACTTCACCATAAACTAAAATACAAGGAAGAGAGAAAGAAGGGAGAGTTAAAAATAGGGGGAGGAAATGAAATGTGTGACTACTTGCCTCCATGGACCAGAAGAAATGGATGGTGCCTGGCTACCATTACTGAATATAATGATCACAGATTCTGAAAAATAATCCTGATGAAAGGGGAGAAATGCAGAGTAGAATCTCATATTCTCATGGAACCCCAACTTTCTGGAGCCACGGATGCTATGTGAACCCCTGAAACTATTGTCCTGAGATTACATTAAAATCTTAAACAAGAGTATTCTCTTGAACTTCTCTTTAAAACAATCGATAGTTTAGTTTAACTAGTGTTTTTTTAAAAAAAGTCTTCCTTGAGCATTATGTTCTCTGTTTTTCCCTTTTATTTATGGAATATATGCATAAAGAAAAGTGCATCCCCTCACAGAGGGGTCAGAGGGAAGAGATGAGCCAGACAGGGTGCAGTTTAGCACCAATGAAACACACAGCTTTCCTCTAGCTATTTAGTGCTTCCTTCCCACCACTATCATGGCCTCCATTCTACCTTACAAATCGGATTAGACCAGAGCATGCACACTGCTACAGATAAGAACCCAAAACACAGGGAATCCAAGATAGATAAACCCCCCAGGCCCAACAAGGAGCATAGAGATACCAGGAGGATTAGAGGAGAAAGGTGGAATTGATCACAAGGATCAATCTAGAACCTCCTCCCAGGGGGACAAATAACAGAAAAGTAGGTGAGGGGCAACAGAGGATGATGTAAGATATGGGGGGAAAAGATATGGATAAAAATAATCTATGGCTGATGGACATTGAGCCTCCACTCAAGTACTCCCTCAATGCAAGAACAACACTTTGTTCTATTAAACTGATATTCCATAATGCTCATCTTCCCAACACGATCACTGAAGACAAAGCAGTGCATAACCAAATGTGTCAAAGAAAGCTGATGGTGCCTGGCTATCAAAAGATATAGCATAGGAGGTCTTAAAGGCTTGAAGGTAGACAAGCGGACATGTAGCTGAGAAGTAACAAAGCCCACGTGGAAGAAGCACACCAGCCTGTGTGATCACAAGTTGTGGAAGGGATAAGGTATCAGGCATCAAAGAACAAAATATATCACTGAGAATGAAGGGAAGCGCAGAATGCAGATCCAAAGCTCATCTGTAGACAACTGGACATCCCCTTACAGTAGGGGCATGGGGAGGAGACAAGCCAGTCAGGGTGCAGTATAGCAGTGATGAAACACACAACTTCCCTCTTGTTCTTAAATGCTTCTTGTTCTTAAATTCTCTTGTTCTTAAATACTATCATGATCCCAACTCTACCTTACAAATCTGGCTAGACCAGAAGATATACTGGTACAAATAGGAACTGGAAACACAGAATACAGGACAGATGGGCCCTTGAGGACCAGTGGTGAGAGTGGCGATACCAGGAGGGTGGAGGAAAGGTGGGCTAGAGAGTGGGAACTGATTACAACGACCTACATATAACCTCTTTCCTGGGGGACAGACAACAGAAGAGTGGGTGAGAGGAGACGTCGGACAGTGTAAGACATGACAAAATAATAATAATTTATAAATTATCAAGGGTTCATGAGGGAGGGGGTGCAGGAAGGGAGGGGAAGAGATGAGCTGATACCAAGGGCTCAAGTAGAAAGAAAATGTTTTGAGAATGATAAGGGCAACAAATGTACAAATGTGCTTGACACAATGGTTGGATTGTGCTAAGAGCTGTACGAGCCCCCAATAAAATGATTTTAAATATAAAACAATAATCTATAACTTATCAAGGGTTCGTGAGGGAAGGCAGGGGAAGAAATGGGGAGCTGATATCAGGGGCTCAAGTGGGAAAAGAATGCTTTGAAAATGATGATGGCGGCAAATGTGCTTGACACATTGTAATAAGAGATGTAAGAGCCCTCAATAAAAGCATTTTTTTAAAAAAGACACAAAACAAAAAAATTAAAATAAAATTTAAAAAGACACAAAACGAAAATTTAAAAAAAGAAAAGAAAAGCGCACTCTACGTGGCTCATAGTCCAGCTCATCAAAGCAGTGACAGTCTCCCAGTAGCCCCTGTGTAGCCCCTTCTCCTCCTCCTCCTCCTCCTCCTCCTCCTCCTCCTCCTCCTCCTCCTCTTCTTCTTTCTTCTCCTTCTCCTTCTTCTTCTTCCTCTTCCTCTTCCTCCTCCTTCTTCCTCTTCTCTTTATTTTCCTTTTTCCACCTACCCTATCCCTTCCCCTGCTAGCCCTGGCCTCATCATCATCTTCAAAGTCTTTTATTTTGATGTAAAAAAAGTTTTCCTTTTATAATAATGGTGTCGTGAAATATTCATCTTCATGAGATCGACTAACTTTGCTGAGCGTAATGTTCTCCCACTGTGTGCATGTCCTGAGGTGTCTGACAGAGCATTACGTTCTTTTAAAAACGACCTACGTGAAACGAGGTTGACAAGACAACTCACAGGATGAGAGAAACCCTTAGAGAGCAGCGCCTTCATGCTCATGAAGGAGGAACAACTCCAAAAGGAGAGGCCTTCTAGTCACACAACTCAGTGTCCTCGCACTGAGTCAGCGTCCTCGCACTGAGTCAGCGTCCTCGCACTGAGTCAGCGTCCTCGCACTGAGTCAGCGTCCTCACACTGCCGAAGCAGAAGCTGCTGAACTGGTGTGTGCCGCACCGTGCAGATCCTTAACAGCCAAGATAAACGGTAAAGAAACAACTTGAAGGAAGAGAAATGGCATCTGAGAAACAAAGATTTATGTAAATGTACTGGAATATTTGCTGTCCTTAATAGGTAAAGAACACTTAGGAATCGATTTAAAAATCACTATTCATTCAAGAGAAAGTGAACTAAGGCATGAATGAGCGGTTGGTAAAAGGCGTCCAGTTCTGAGGAGAGGTTATTCAGGCATTCTTGTATATTATAATAAAACCATAAATATGCAAAACTTTTCTAGAAGCAATTTTGTAATGTGTAGCAAATGCCTTAAAATATTTATTTCCTTTACTTTAGTAATTTTGTTCTTGGAAACTATTCTGAGAAGATAATTGGGTATGTGGCCAAAGATTTATAAATAAAGATAACCATTTCATATAACTTATAGCAGGGAAAAAAATAAAAACAACCTAAATATTCAACAACCAGGAAGTGGTTAGATAAATTATGCTACACTCATATGATGGGATACTGTGCAGCCATTTAAAACCACGTTTTTAAAGAACATTTCAGCAGACATCCTAAAATAGTGTGAAGCAAAGACTGTGAGATGTAAAGAAACCTAAATAATATGTGAGGAGATATTAATATTTATAGTGTGTGGTGAGATTGTAGGCCATTTAGTTTCTTCTTTCGGATTCTTTGATCTTCCAAATTATTCACAATGGGTAAATGTTACTATTTATTCCCCCCAGGGGTACAATCACATATTGTAAATTGAAAAATAATTTGTTAAGATATATTATAATGAAAACTGAAACTTTAGGGTCATGTGTTTCATAATAAAATAATATATGACATACAACACAATATCATAATTGATCATATTAATAACATAATGTATTAATAATTATTTTTAAACCTTTTTCTGAATTAATAAGATAGTTGTAACCAAAAGATTAGAGGTTGAAGCCTGCTATAAAGTATGTCTGACTACCGGCCTGGCAGCATGCTTCCACAACAGCACAGCCTTGCAGATCCCGGGTGCAGCGCTACTTTGTGCACATAGGTTGCCATGAGTTAGAATCAATTCAGTGGTAACTAATGATAACAAGAGCAACAATAGGATAAATGTATTAAATAGTAATAGCAGCTAAATTTTTTGAAATATATATTTTGTCTCAAAAGAGAAATACTAATAATAGCTGATGCATATATCAAGTGAGCAATTCAAATATTTTTCAACAAAAGTTTACAGAAGAAAAATTTATATCATGCTGATACTAATTTGATGAATTATGTTCTCATATTACAAACTAGAATTTCAGCCATGCAATTAAGGCTTCTATGTTTAAAGATGAGTAATTTTTTTGAAAAAATTAAGTTATGCCATTCTTGGACATATATTTAAGAGCAATACAATTGAGGAACTAGGTTGAGAACATAAAGTCTTGCCTAAGACTGCTTAATTGGTAAAAACCCAAACCTATTGTTATCAAGTTGATTCTGATTTACAATGGCCCCCAACGAGGGTAGATCTGTCCCATAGGGTCTCCACGGCTATAGATCCTTATGAGCGACAAGTCTCCCATGGTACCGCTGATGGATGTGAGCTTCAAGCTCTGGGCTGTCGTTACTAGGTGAGGATATAGATTACTTTCACAAGGAAAAATTACTACTCAAAAGTTCTGATCATATTGTCACCATTCAACCCTTGATATCGCCTTCCACTCCCTGCCAGTGACTTTTGAACACACACACGCAAGCATGACTGTGTTACTCTTCTTCATCGGTCCGTCATGCTTCCTGTAAGAGTCAAGGTAAATTCAACCACGTCAAATTGCCCGAAGTGCTTCGCCATCCAGCCCCAACCTGATCCTTCCGCCCCAGGTCCTAGGCACCTCATCTTTCCCCCGTCATACCCCGATTTTCCATAGTCCCATGGCTTTGCACATCTTTGCCCTGCTGGGCTGGTGTCCTTCACTTTGTTTTCCATCCAGTAAGAGTGTTTCTTCCAAACACAAGTGAGACTCCCTGCTCCAATCACTTGGCTGCCTTCTCTGATGTGTTCTTAAAGTCCTCTGTCACAGCAGCCAACCCCGTGAGACTCTAAGAGCCCAGAGGCCCCAGCCTTCTCCTGATTTGTTGCTTGTTCTCCGTACCTTCGACAACGCCTGGCAAATACAATCCACTGCCATTGGGTCATATTGACGCAGAGGGACCCGTCCAAGGTTTCCAGCTCTGTCGATCTTTATGGAGGTAGATAGCCTCCACGTTCCCCCATGGAGCAGCTGGTGGGTTTGAACCAATGGCCTTGCGTCATGCTTCCCCGAGAGGGCCACCAGGGCTCCTGCAATCAAATAGCAGATATTGAATGAATGAATCTCGGATGAGTGGTGAAACTAGGAATTTATTATTATTATTTCCTTAAGCTGAGTATTTGCAGGGGAAATCAGCCTTCCAGTGGACAGAGTTGTACATAAAATGCTCGCGGACATCGATCGCCCCCCTCACAGGGGCAGCACTCTCCCCATTTCCGGGGCTCTGCCTCCGAGTGTGTGAACTCTCTACTCCTCCCTACCTGGCCGTCTCTGGTTCGAGGGAAATCGTGACCCTTCCATCACGCATGATTGCTTGCTCTAAGGAACGCATTGCTCTGGGACATTGTTGTTCCTTTCGTGGGCCTATCACCTGACTGGAAGGCAGTCTCTAAGAACGGCTGTAATGCTAGGTCCGAAGGGTGTCGCAGACCAGCGTGCCTGGGCTTCCTCCAGGCTCTGTCAACTGAGTACTCCTGGCCGTCTTTATGAATATTAGTTTTGATTCATTTTGTTAATGCTCGGGATATGACCCGTGTTGTTTCCCCAGTTTGAGCAGTAGGAAGTGCTCGCCAGGTACCGTCCGGGCGGCAGGTCTCGGAGTCGGAGGCAGTGGTCCCTGGGGTCCATTGGCCCTCTGGCCAAATGTGCCCTTCGATCTCCTCCATTCTCCTTTCCTCCAGATGGGAAGAGACCAGTAGGTAGATGTCTGCTCACAAGCTTTTAGGACCCCCAGACACGACGCAATGAAGCAGGATGTGGACCGTGGTCTTTATGAACTATGTAGAGGTCCCTCTACGTCTATGGTCCTGCACTTTGAGTCAAGGAACTTCATCTCCTGTAGTCTTTCTTGTTATGGCCGAGAAGTTCCATGACCATATCCCGTGTACTCTCCATTGTCTATACGTGAAGAGCCTACAATTACACATGTAGCAATGGCCACAGCCTGACCCGTATCTTCCTCTCACACTCCCATACCTCTTTGGCATGTCTGTGCACTGTGTTTCCATTCACAGATTGTAAATCATCGTTTGCTAATGGAATTGTAACAGAATTGCCTGCGGTGTAGTGAGCCCCACTGTTCGATGCCACCAAGTGGATTCCAGTTCAAAGCCATGCTGTGTGCAGCGGACCACACTGAAACACTGCCTGGCCCTGCACCTCGCACAATTGTTACGTTTGAACCCGTTGTTGCAGCCCCATGTCCATCCATCTTGTTGAAGACCTTCCTCTTTTTTGCTCCCCCTCTATTTTGCCAAGGGAGATGTTTTTCCATTGCCTGGTCGGTCACTCCTGATGACATGTCCAAAATACGTGAGACAAAGTCTTGCTATTCTCATTTCTAAGGATCAAATTTGTCTTCCAAGACAGACTTGTTTGTTCTTCTGGCAGTGCACAATGTTTTAAATGTTCTTCGACACCACCACAGTTCAAACATATTCGTTTTTCTGTAGTCTTTCTTGTTCACCGTCCAGCTTGCACGTGCGTATCAGGTGGTTGAGAATACAGCACTTCTGTTGGGTGCATCTTAGCCTGGCACCAATGTGACTTCCTTGCTTTTCGACACTAGAAAGCGGTCTGGTGGGGCAGATTTGCTCCATGAAATCTGTCCTTTGATTTTTTTTTTTTTTACTGCATCTTCTCTGAGCATTGATTATGGATCCAAGCAAAATGAAATTTCTGACAACTTCAATCATTTCTCCATGGATCACGATGTTACCTCCTGATCCAGTTGCGAGAACGTCTGTCTTCTTTGTAGGGAGCTGCAATCTGTACTGAAGGGAAATGCCCAAGCCCTCCTTGAGTCCAGCTAGCAAGCTGTGTCATCTGCCTGTTCAGCTGTTCAGAAGCCTTCCACCGATTCCCATGTCGCCGTCTTCCTTCTGTTGTCCAGCTGCTGGGAATTGCTCAGCATTCAGATTCAATACGTGTGGTGGAGGGATCCAACCCGGACACACATATTCCCCTGACTTTAGCCCAGGAAGTAAGTGTGCCCTTGTTCGGTGTGAAGGACTGCTCTTGATCCATGTGAAGTGTTCTGAAGCCCCCGTTCTTCTCGGTCACCACAATTGCCCTTTATTCTCTTCTTCCCCTCGGTGTCTCCCTGTGCCGTGGTCAGGTTGTGTTGACTTCTCCTACATTGTGTTGTTTTCCCTGCACCATTATTGACATCACCATGAAAGACTTTTTTCCCCTTCGGCATAGAAATTTTCTGTGGTTGCGTTTTTTTAAAAAGTAGCGATCTCATACAATATACGTCCTTAGTGCTTGACTTATTCGGCAGAATGTCCTCTAAATTCCTCCATCTTGTGAGACGTGCCGCAGATTCCTCATTAGACTTTATCACTGCAGCGCCCCATTTGTGTAGGCACCGTAGCTTGTTTACCTGTTCTTCTGTTGATGGGCACTTACCCCCCAGATGCTGTTTGCCTCTTTCTGCTCTTAGGGACAATGCTGCAGTGAACGCAGGTGTGCATATATCTGTTTGTGTCGTGGCCCTTCTTTAGGGCATGGAACCCCAGAGTGCGGTTACTGGAGCATATCAACTGAGGGTTTCTGACTCTTCCCTCCCCTTACGATGACAGAAACCAAGGAGAAGAGGGCTCCGATAGCCATGGCATTTCAGGAGCCGAAGACTTCGCAAAGCCTATCTGGTCCTCTCTTCTGTTTTAATGTCCTTTGCTACCAATCCAGTTCCTGCTTGCATACCTCCTATATTTCAAAGCAGTCCGTTTTTGACATCTACCCAAGAAAATACTTTCTTGCAATGAATCTACATCTTGCAACGAGCTTCTAGTCACGCTCGCTCACCCCCTCGTCCGGGCTTCTTCAGGGAGCACACGGGGGAGTCAGATCCCTCAGCCTTATCAGCCCTTTAGAAATTGTTTTTAAGATTTTCCTTCACCAGTGCTGACTCTCACCCCCTTGCTGTGCTGTTTATTTCCCTCTGAAGTCAGTACAGATGATCTCTATACCAGTTATTATGATGCTGATGATGATTAATCATAGTGCTTTACATCTTTAAAAGCTTTATGGTTTACAATTGACCTTCACACACATTATTCTTTGGGGCTCTCAAAGGATGGTGTCCAGACCTGCCTTGCCGGAGGTGAGTGAACCAGGGCAGGCCAGAGTGAGCCGGCGCTGCCTTATGAATCCAGCAGGCTATCACGTTCGCGCTGACTCGGACTGAGCTTGCTAACAACTATGCCCCCCCCCACCTCTTCACTGCTGAGTCATGTCTCATTCGTGGTTCTTAGATTGTTGAGTGTTTGGATCCAAATTCAAACCCTGACCATTATTGTTATGTTCTGCTCCTTATTGAGTCCCTACTATATACTCAAGCATTCTAAGGTAGTTTAAGCAGTTATGGCTGCTGATTTTTTTTTTTTAAGTTAAAAAGTAGCCGTTTTAGCTACTCAGAGATGACTCAGAAGAAAGGGCAGTGGTCCACTTCTGGGAAGTCAGTCATGAAAAACCCTTCTAAGCACAGTTCTACTCTGACAGACGGAGGGTGTAAGTTCACTCAATAGGGACTTACCTAGACAGCAGAGTGATGTTAGATACTACAGATGCACGCACACACTGAACCGTTGTATCATATCTTTGATTCTTTATTCAATTGCGGAGAGATTGCTGTTAGTTGCTGTAAACTCGTGCCCGATGCATGGTGCCCTTACGTGTAACAGAATGAAACGTTGCCCAGAGCTGTGCCGTCTCCACGGGGTTGGCATGTTTGAGTCCATTGTCCTGATTCTTGGGTAAATAGTATCATTTCCGTTTTTCAGGCAGGGAAACTGGAGGTGAGAAAGGGTAGCAAGTGTGCCAAGGTTGAATAGCTTAATAAGACACACAACTGGGACTTGAGCCGTGCTTTCTGGCTTCAAGGTCCATGTGGTTTTTGCTGTGCCCTCAAGGAGAAGGCCTTGAACTGCTTGTTGTATGCCTGGGACCATTGCCTTCATCATCCCCATTAACCCCTTCCAGCTCATTTAAATCTCCTCAAAGGGGAATAGTCCAAAGTGAGAGGGCTGCTGAAGCATTTGCTAAACAGCCTCTTTAGACCACCCACCCCACCTGGGAGGCTGAGAGAGCTCCCACTTCCTGGAGGGAGTGCAGGTAGCAGCTGCCTTGCCCCATTTGAGAAAGAGAGGGGAAAGCACTGAACCAGGCAGAGCTTACATCTTTAAGGACTAGACTAAGATAAAGGGAAACTAGCTGGTATTCACCTAGGACATTGGCCTTCAACAGCATGCAAACAGGAGTTTGCCTTTCCTCCTTGGTTCTCTAGGGGCTGACTGGCTTTGAGTGCCACTCAAACAAACAAAGGAAGTTCACTGCCACCAGGGGTTCCGCCCTGAGCTGCTAACCACAAGGTCAGCAGTTCAAAACCACCAGCTGCCCCAAGGGAAATAGATGAGGCTTTCTACTCCTGCAAACAGGTGCCGTCTTGGAAACCCACAGAGGCAGTTCTACTGAGGCCTATAGGGTTGCTATGGGTCGGGTTTGAGTCAACGGCAGTGAGCTTGGGCTTTGAGGGCCTAAAGTAAATTTGTACAGTAAATTGAAATCCACTACAGGCTCTAGTTTGACATGCTGGCGTGTTTCAAGCCTTTAAAGTTCTCCCTAACTGCAATCCATAAAAACCTTTCTTTAAAAACACGTGTTGAGCCAAGCTCAAAGATATCTGCTCTGAAAAGGTTAAAAAAAAACCCTCATTGCTACTAGGGTGGAGGTGCACGCAGGGGGCTTCAGGCACGTAAGGGGTCACTACCACCGACTAAGGGTATGGAGGGTCAGCAAAGGCTTATGCAAAAGATAGCACGGGATCCAGTTGTGGGGGAAAGTAGTGTGGGAATTCTCGTGGAGGGACTAGAATGCGCCCAGGCAGAGATGCATAGAAGGCCTCCTTTGTTACGGGAAATAGACTCCGTTCCGTTCCGTGGGACAGAGGCATAAGGAGGGCAGAACCCAGGAGATGAATTGGAAGAGGGAGATGGGTACCAGTTCATGGAACCTCTTATAGCTCCTGATGAGGAGCTTGAACTTGATCCTTTAGTCCATTCAATTAGTGATTGCACCCAAATCCAAATACCATGTAGTTACTGTTGGGCTCGGCCAGAGCCCTGGCATTTAGTCTGGTTGCAGTCAATGACCCACCCTCAACTTACTGCTCTCTGTCTTTGGAGCGTCACAATAAGACGGCCGGTCCTTTTCCATCCCTGCCGTTACCCTCACGCTCTGCGTCACCACACTAAATGAACGGCACTTGTAAAACTGGGACCGGCTTCCCGTTCGTCACCCTCAAGTCCGTGATGTGTCAAGCATTAGGAAAGGTTCAGATGGTCACCTCCCTGGCCATCAGCAGTCTGATATGAACAGACATAGAGCAGACAACAGAGAACATATCTGGAGCAGAAATGTATGAAATATTTTTAAGCTCTTTAAGTGCCAATGCAATTTAAAGGGGGAAGTGAGCTATGGATTGTCCAGATTGTCCATGACCGGGCGGGGTGGGGGTAGGGGCTGCCACATCTCTTATTAGGATGACTAAAGCCTCTGGCTTCATAGGGCTCAAACAGAGGGAGCAGCCTCAGTACAGTTCCTTCCCCATGGGGAGGGCTTCTGATAGACCCTCCCTTTAGGAGGCGGAGTCTAATGAGAAATGTGTAGGAACTCCAACACTATTGGCTGGCCTCTTTGGCTATGAGGCCCCTTCGGATGGAGCCTCCAGTCCAGACCCTGGAGGGTGAGCTGAAGTCCATCGAAGAGTTCGCATCTTGGACATGAACTCGCAGCTCTCTGATGAGTCACTACAGGGAGCCCCGCTGTGAGGGGTACATCCCCAGCCTTGGCAGCCACCCCCTTCCCGGATGCCCACATCCGTCCTTTGCCGCAGCTCCCTTGCCACTATAAAAGCTGCTGTCCACGTGCAGGTCTGGG
Organism: Tenrec ecaudatus; assembly: GCF_050624435.1. Lineage (NCBI taxonomy): Eukaryota > Metazoa > Chordata > Mammalia > Afrosoricida > Tenrecidae > Tenrec > Tenrec ecaudatus. Next base: position 69,500,899 of record NC_134530.1, read on the forward strand.
AAGACACGGGGAGCCTGGTTGAGCTTCTGATCCAAGGGTTCCCTTGGAAGCCTTCGCTCTTCAATCCACTGCTCATCCTGACCGAGAGGCTGTTGGGAGACGGCTGTGTGCTATGGGATGGCATCTGTGGGAAGATGCAGCAGCGATCCCCCCAGGAGAACTCTTCAGTCTCTCCTTCAGCCTAGCGGTCAATGGGAAGAGAGGGAGAAGTATGAGAGAACCCCCAAGCCCTCCCTCTCCCTGCTTCCCTACGTAAGGGTCCTCATAGAGACTAACACAGAAAAGAACTTAGCTGGGGGCCCTTCTGTTTCTCCCAGCTCTAGGCCAGGCCTTTCCTGTATTTCTCAGTGAGGATGGAGTAGTGCACCCTTAGGAGATATGACTTGGGTCCAATGACTGGTTGGCAAAGAGGGAGCTACCCTCACTTGCTTGTTGTTTCTCATGGAGAACTGAGCAGGTGGCTGGGTAGCGAGGCGACCTAGAGGGCCCAGAGGCAGACCAGAACCCTTCGTAAGAATGAGTGATCCCCCAAATCCCTGCCCAGGTCGTCAGTCACTCACGAAGTACTTGGGGAGAAGGTGGTTGTTGTGAAACATTGCTGTGAACTGGGTTACTTAAGCATCTTCTTTCAAAGCTTGCGGAGCAAATGGTAAAGATTTACAAGAGCTCATTAAGCAGCCCCTGGGATTGACCCTGGGCCTTTATTCTCCAAGTGCCTGGGCTGCCCGAAAGATGGTGGGCCCTGGGCCTTGGGGCCCCAGAGCTAGAGGCCTGCAGCCCCCCACCCCACCCCACCGGGAGCTCCCACTCTCTCGCTTTCTTCCGGGGCCGGGGAGATGGGGAAGGATGGCATCTCCTTGCTTCTTCGCTCTCATGAAATGGTGCATCAGTAAGTGCTACTTAAGAAAACACATGGTCTGCCCCTTGAAAAGGCCCCCCTCTGCTGCCGCCGCCACCGACACCTTTCTTTATTCCGCCCAAACCTCACCGAGGGGAATTCGAAACAACTGTGGTGATAAATCCGCCTGCAGATAATTGGCAAGAAAACAACACTTGTGCAGTATATAACGTTTTATGGTTGTTTCATGTACTTTATTATAATACTAATGAGCAGTTATATATCAGGAGCTAACTGCACGCAGGATTAGCTTGTTAGCATGATATGAAATGGCAGAGCAAACAGTGCAGGCCCCTCGCTCCCTGCATGCCTCCCCCACCCTCCCCCTCCCCCTCGGTCCCATTTGCACTCAGTAATTAGTATGCAAATTAGGCCCCGGGACCACACAAGTTCTAGTATATTACAAGGGCTTTATTATGCTCTTGTGAGTACATGATGAAACGCCCGCTGGTGACAGTGTTTATCTCACTCCCTCTGCCTGGCCTTCTCCCTTCTCTCTGTGTGTGTCTCTTCTCTTCCTCTCTCCCTTTGCACACGCACATGCACACGCACCTTCCTCTGCATGGTTCACAACCTGCTACCCCTTCAATCAGATCTCCAAACTTGGTGGAGGCTTAACTAGATCTTTATTTGAACACATCCAGGGCAGGCCACCTATGCTTTCTGGAAGTCATGGGTCCAGTCTGGTCGCCAGAGTTGAACAAAAACTTTCCTCCTTTTGACTGGTTTTGTGTGTGTGTGTACCTGTACGTGTGCCATAGAGCCCTTAAGGCCATGGGCCCCTTCAACAAAGAAAATGTATCTACTCAACATGCGTAGATGTTTGCATTCAACTTTAGGGATTTACAATACCCATGCATAGAATGGATCCGTAGACTTCTTACCTCTGATGGAGCCAAAATTTGACCTTGAATTCCTACCCTGCAACTAAAATTTTCTTGTTTGAATCTCTTTACTACATGATAAACTGGCAAATACTTAAGAATTCTTATCACATTTCTTAAATTATTCTTTCCCCAGCTTCCCCAACCAATTAACACCAAAACATGGCTTCCGAACATCCTTCCACTCTAACCAAATCTGCCCTCGTTTATCTATGTCACACACACACACACACACACACACACACACACACACACACACCACCCCACCCCACCCCAGCCCCAACAAGAAGGCCAGAGCAGAATGTTCCCACCATTGTTTATGGTGAAATGAGCCCTCCTTTGTTCTGCATAATGCACCTCTGCTAATATGACCAGAAGTCTTTTGGTGAATATAGATTCACTCAGAGCTCCCAGTTCTTCCCCCCATGAATTATTCTAAAGGCATAAGTCATTCAACTTATATTTCTAGAATTTATATATATAGTACATATATACTATATAAATACGTGTATATATGAACGGCTATTTCTGTTCAATTTCACCTTATGTCCCAACTTGTGGAAATGAATTTCGAGTCCTGATCCTATGCTCCACCTTGTTGGCCGCCCCTCGCCTTGCCTCACTCTAAATGTGTACCCTGCGTTTGTGGCGTCAATGTGGTGATAACAATGCAGACTAGGGCAAAGGACAAAATCCTGTCACGTGTCACAGGAGGCCACTTTTCCAAACTCGGAGCGACTCTCCTGTACGCTGTCCAGCTAATCTTCTCTCACCGATAGCCTCTCTCTCACCCTCTCTTTTCTGCCTAGTTTGCCCTACAAACATATTCTAATCCTCCTGTTCCCCAAACAGCTCTTCCTGATCCTGTGCTTCCCTGAAAGTACCCCTCTTCTTCTCATTCCCTTCTGAGCGGCCTGTCTTGAAAGACTAGTCTACACGTCTCACTCCCCATCCAGAAGTAAACGGACTTTTGTCTGGCTTCTGCCCTCCCCACTCCAGTTAAATGTTCTCACAGAGATCAGAACCAGCCTCCGGATGGCCAGTCCTGTGGCCACTTGTCTTTTTTTTGCACATCGGATTTGGCACTAAAAACCGTCACCTCCGCCTTTAAAAGCTCCATTCCCATGACTGGCCGAGGGCCCATGACGGAATCTCCTAGGTCTTTCCTAGCTCCCTGCCCGGGTCTTCTCACTGACCTCCGTGGTTCTGCCTTCACTCTTAAATTCCTCAGCCTTTGGCCTACAGTACTGTCTTTGCTCATCTTTTCCACTCATACATTTATTTATTTATTTATTTGCTTGTTTATTCGAACTAAGTACCACTGAGCCACTCTACGGGCCATGTAGGTAGTAAGATTTTTTTTTTAAAGGAATCTCATCCCTTCAGGACCAGTGGTGAGAGTGGCGATACCGGGACAGTTGAGGAAAGGTGGGGTAGAAAGGGGAAACCGATTACAAGGATCTACATATAACCTCCTCCCTGGGGGATGGACAACAGAAAAGTAGGTGAAGGGAGACATCGGACAGTGCAAGACATGACAAAATAATAATAATTTGTAAATTATCATGGATTTGTGGGGTGGGGGCGGGAAGGAAAGGGGAAAATGAAGAGCTGATACCAAGGGCTCAAGTAGAAAGCCAATGTTTGAGAATGATGATGTCCACAAATATACAAATGTGCTTGATACATCATGGATGAATGTATGGATTGTGATAAGAGTTGTATTAGCCCCCAATACAATGATTAAATTTTTAAAAAAGAAAAGGGATCCCGTTCATGTAATCCAGTACCTCCTTCCAGAGAGCTCAGGTTGTGTGAGTTCAATGCTTCAAGAGCTACAAGGGAGTGTAAGAATTCCATTATGTCCTCATTTTTTCCATGAAGTTTTTGAAGCCCCCTCATATGAGGCAAGAATGGAGGGGCCAAAGGAATGAGGGAGCCAACCTGAGCGGAAACAGTTCCACAGGAGAGATGACACTGCAACTATGTCTTAAAGGACGTGTTGAAGTTTACTGAATTCTAAAGTTTTCTTGTGGCTGAATCCGCTCACTTGTCATTTTCCCATCTGAATTACTGCATCGTCTCCAAAACGGTCTGCTGCCCACGGTCCTCCTTGCTCCCTCTAACCTGCAGCCCTTTCCAATCTCTTCTCCTCATCGGTCACACACAAGAGGCTTGTTAACGTACAAATCTTATCAACAACCTTTGTCTATACCAATAGGATCCACTCCTATATGATTTCCATAGTATGCACGTATAGAATATGTACAACATGGCAGAACAAAACCAGCTCACTAACATCGAGTGGATTCTGACTCACAGTGAGCAGAACTATAGGACAGGGTAGAACTGCCCCTGTGCGTTTCCGTGACTGTGACTCTCTTTGGGAGCAGAAAGCCTCATCTTTCTGCCGAGGAGAGGCAGGTAGGATCGAATTGCTGACCACATGTAACCCACTGTTCCGCATGGCACACACTGTCTGTTCTCATCCAGCCTCGCTTGGCCTGCCAGCTCTTGTGGGGAGCTCTCCAAGACATGAGAAATCCAGGCATGGAAGGTAGCCTCCACCTCGGCTTCAGCTGAGTTTTGATGAATGCTCCTCCTGCCCTCCCAAGCTCAAAAGCTGAAGCTCCTGGCCTCCCAAAGGTACCCTCAGACAGCCTCCCTCTCCCGCCCTTCTCTTCCCTAGGCTGCAGCAGAGCCCCACCAGACAGGAGGACAGTCATGGCCAGAGGAGAAAGAGCAGGACGGAGGCATCTGTAAAGCGTGGGCACAGAATAATGGGCTTCATGAATACTTAGCATAAGGAAGAGGAGAAGAAAAAATCTGTGTAGCAGGCAGTTTTTGTAAAGCGGTGAACTGTGCCACACATCACCTCCTGACAGGCCCTGATGTTAGCTCCTGGAATGGATCACAAGAGACTCATTAGAAAAAACAAATATTATCGCACGCTGAAATGATTTATGGAGAAAAATGAAAAATGTTGTGTTGCTGCCTTCCCTCTCACTCACTCCCCCTCGCCTCGGCCTTCTTCTGGGGGAGTTATTTATGGCCACAGCCCCTTAACAAGAGAACAGCAAAGCTCTGAGCTGATCACTCCTGGAAACTGCCTACATTTGATTTTTATTAGTGACTTAAAGCTTCCTTTTTTTTCTTTATTGTCCTGGGTGAACCAAAATGCATTTTAATGCCTGCTATTCAGGCCAGACAAGAAATGTGCGAATTCCTCCCACAGAAACCGGCCACGCCAGTGTCTCTCGCCAGAGCCCAGGATGAGGCAGAGAGAAGGAGGCAGACCAAACTCTTGGAGAGGGCAAATAGGGTGCCATGAAGAGGGGCACTTCAGGACTACCCTCTTGTGTGGAGGCGACCAGGTTTACTTGTGGAGGCAGACAGGGACCAAGCAAGTCTCAGAGCAGGAAAGCAGATGGTCATGAGCAGCCACTCCAGTGGCTGCCCAGAGTCTTCCCCCTGGAGTGTGTCATTTCCTCTCACCCTCAGGAGGGAGGTGTCCTTGTGCTCGTTGTGTGAGTGAGGGAAGTGGACACCCAGAAAATCAAATAACATATCCAGAATCACACAGTTAGTAATTGACTGGGCCAGGAAGGAAATCGAAGTCCTCCTCATGCCATTGCCTGCCACTTTCCCGCTGTACCACGCTGTCTTCTAGACTGGTTCCGGATGTTTCCAGGTACATAACTTCTGAGCACTAATGGGAAGGTCTACCAGAGACCTATTGCATAGTCCCATCTTCAGCTCACAGAGATACCTCCCCTCACACGTTATCGCCAAGCTCCTGCAGGAAGATGTTTTCAGGTAGCCCAGGGCCTTGTGAAGTGGTTCTTAGTGGTCCCGAGCGTCTCTTATGTTGAACAGGAATCGGAGCATCTCCAGTTTGGTCCGATGCTTTCCCATCCTGGTCTCTCCGGTCTGGAAGCATTGTAGGGCTAACATTCTTCTTTTGACTATAGTTAACTTCATCAATTGACTCTTGAGAAATTTCTCTTGAAAAACACTTTATCTGTGGAAGCCTCCAGGTGGGAAGAAAGACGTGTCAGGCAGCTCCTGTGAAGATTTCCGTCTTGGAAACCATATGGGGCAGGTCTGCTCTGCCCTCTAGGGCCGCTGTAATGAGAACTGACGTGCTGGCACTGGGTTTTAGCATGATCCTGGCCTGCATTTTGGTGGCAATCAGGATCCAAGGGACACCTGGCCTTGATTACACTAAAATGTGTCAATCCTGGTCAGGCAGGTTATGTGCTTTTTGATGTCTGTCTTAGGCCCCTGATCCTGTAGCTTCTATAGTCTCTCTAGCCGCTTCTTATACAAACGATGCCAGCACCAGGTCCGGAGCAGAGTGGAGACGACCCAGTGGACCCGCTAGACAACCTTCCACTAAAGACCGGGTCTCCTTTTCCCAGTCATCTCCATTCTAATTCAGCACATAGTACGTCCCTACTGCAGCCAGACAGCTAGCGAAGAGGAATCTCGGTGGGCAAGAAGAGCTGACCAATTCTCCCAGCTGTATCGGAGGACCACAAGCCAAGGCCACGGCCCCTCTGAAGAGCCAGTCTGAGGAAGGTTACAAATGAAGCCTTAGGCGACTAAGCCTAGGAAAATAAATGTTCCGCTCGTGCCTCTGTATACCTGTGAATGTCCTGTGGATGGGGAGGGTGCCCGAGTGGATGGGTGGTCACCAGGAAGTGGAAACTACTTCAGCAGTGACTCCAAAATCAAATTTGGGTGCACAAACCCAGCTCATTCCAATCTAGACTGCCCCCCCCTTGCCCCGAACCCCCCTCCCCCACACACAGAGAGCAGGCTCCAGGGAAAGCTGGGGTCCCAGGAAGAGAGGATGGCGTAATTGACAACCGGGGGCTAGGGGCCCCAGATGAAAGGCCTGGGGACTGCCCTTCAGTGTGATCTGTAACTCACTCTGACATCTGAACAGAAGGAAGGGCCACTGGCTAGAGAGCAGCCCATCCTCCCTGCCCCCAGCGCTCATGAAGTCTCCTGGAGAACTGGGACCCCGCCCCCCACCGCCGCCCCCCCCCCACCTCCTTAGGACATTGCTAGCAGCTCCTCCTGAGCCCCCATCTCCTGTGGCCCACTGGGCTGGGCCGGAGAAGGAGCGGCAGAGGAAGGCCCTGGGCACCCTGAGCAGACTCAGCCCCTCTCGGGCTGCTCCGGGCAGGGGCACAGGGCCGCATTCCCGGAGGGCCCGTTTCTCCGCAGTGTTGCTAGGTGCGGTAAGCCCGGGCGGGCGCCTGCCACCGGCTGGCCCAGTCTCTGCCTAGAGACCACTGGGGAGGCTGCGAAGAAGGGGCTGCATTATTTGGCCGGTCCCTCGCTCCCTCCCCCAACCTCCGCACAGTGAGCTTTCCGGAGGGATGGTTCTGAGCCAGCCCATCCCCAGGGTTTCCTCTTTGTGCGGAGACCTCCCCGTCAGACCCCCCACCTTCTCTCGCCGCCCCCATCCCCCTTCCCTCCGGTTCAGCGGAGTCAGAGTTAAGCCCGGGGTTAATGCCCAGTGACACCTGCAGGTTGGCTAGTGTTGTTGACATGGGGGTGGGGGAGGGGCGGGGATGGGGGGTGGGGGAGATCGTTGGTGGCTTTATTATGGAGAACTCAGCAGGCCTGGGGCCTTCTATTGTCCAAGTGGCAAATAAATAAATAGGAGAAAGTAAGTCTTCCCCATGGCTTACCGACGGGAGGTTAACAGCTGGACATGACATGACAAATTGGGCATTTTTCTTTGGGGACTGATCCTTACAGCAGCTAGCAGGGAGAATGAGAGAGGGAGGGGGGAGTTGAGAGAGAGAGAGACGGAGAGCGAGCGAGCCAGAGCCTAGGACACGCTAGTCACAGAAGTCCACGACGTTGGAGCTGTGTGTGCACGCACAAGTACGTGACTGAGCAGCGCAGAGAGCATGGCTTCGTGGTTTGGACATTTGTGGGGGAGGCGGGGATAGGACTGCGTCAGGAATAAATCCTAGAGCCCCTGGACCTGTGGGGAGAGAGACCCTGGGGACCTGTCTCCTAAGGCCCCTCCCCCTCCTGCCAAATGGATAACCAAAAGGTCACCCCTGGCTCCCATCCTAAAGAATCCACCCCCTCCAGATGGGGGGGATTACTGGGCCTTTGGAAAGGGAGAGACCGAGCAGCCATCTCCAGGCCACACCCAATTGGCTAGAACTGGTCCCAGCTGAGCACCAGGGCCTCCCACTGGGCTCTCTAGCTGAGGTCAGGGAGCAGGAAAGCAAGCAGCTCGCCTCCTGCCCTGGCCCTGGCCCTGGCCAATCTCCATTCTCTCTCCAGGGAGCACCCAGCAGGAGTCCTGGAGAACCAGAGGCAATAGCCCCTCCCAAACAATGACCTCAGTTGCCCACTGTAAATTGGAGGAGGCTGGGAGCAGAATGGAGACCTTAAAGAGAATGCTTGACCTCAGCCAGCCCCTCCACCCCACCCCCACCCGCCATGAAGCCCAAGGGCTGCTCTCCCTGTCATCTTTTTCTGAGACACTAGAATCAGACAGACCTGGGATCCCATGGCCACAGTTCTTCCTGGCCTGGCCCTGAGATCTCAGGCAAGTTCCTTACCCACTCTAAGTCTTAGTTCCTTACATGTAAAGTGAAGAAAAATATGAATACCTTCTACCTAGGCTATGATGTGGTTTAAATAGGCGAGTGCATGTACTTGCCTGGCACTGATAAACTCTTTATAGATGCTTAGTATTTTTTAGAAGCTATCTAGTCATTTCCTCCCTGTCGCCTTGTCTTCCAAGATTGGCTGGGCGGCGGGGGTGGGGTGGGGGTGGGCTCCAGGGAAAACATTCTCCAAAGGTACATCACCCTGATCTCCTAAGTTAGCTGAGAACTTTCTTGGAACCTTGCCTATAAGAACCACCCCCTGCTCCTCATCCTTCCCAAATCCGTGTTTCTAGCAATGAGCTTCTTGGAGACTCCCATCCCTGCAGGGATAGGGAGGGGAGTGTTGAAGTGGGAGAGGAGTCAGACCAAAGACATTCAGAGGACTTTCAGGAGAGTTTGTGGTTTGTTCTTCTGCGAGGCAAATTCTACATTCTCCTCCTGGGATGAGAGGAAACCCACTGGAAAAAACAATAGAGGAAGAAGCTGAAGTCTACACTCATTCCAAAGGAACCTACTGAGCACTGACCCAGTGTCAAGCACCGCTGGACACACTGGGAAGCGGATCTGAAGCAAAACCTGTTTCACAATGCCTGCCCTGGTAGAACCAATAGTCTAAATGGTACCCCAAGAGCTTCCTTCTACAAGAGCTCTGCAGTCTGGTATGATCTACTTGGATCTTTGAGGCGTTTCTGGATGGATGCCCAGCAGGCCTACACAGCAAAGCCCATCAGAGCGCAGGCTGGGCGATCTAGGACTACTGTCTTTGGTTGGAAGGAGCAAGGTTTCTGATGATTAACTGCAACTTTATTGAAGGCAAATTTGAACGGAGGGAAATGTGGAAAGCTACCGTGTATTGCATGCTTATTTCATGCCTGAACTGTCAGGCACTTTACATAGCTCTAATTATCTAATTTCATCCTCCCAGACACTCTGAAATGAACTTAATAGCATGCTTCCCCGTGCAGAGATTCAGAGAGAAGTAGCTTGTCCAGGAGCTACAGGTGGTAAATGACAGAGTCTGGATTTGAACTCTCGGTCTATGTTCTTTCCTCTGGTTTGCTGGAGAAAGTCAAAGCCAATGGGACAGACGCAAGAGGCAGAGACTTGGAGAGTCGGCAAGAGTGTAGAATGTGATAAAAGAACAAAGGAGAGGAGAAATCTAGAGGGCTTTGAGGAGGGGGTAAGACCTTTAAGCCCCTGGAGAACAGGGTGCTACAGCCTTCCCAACAGAAAACCTTCCCAAGGCTAGTCCCCTGCCCTGGCCTCTACCTCATCGCACATCCTTCCAAACTAGACGAGGCCCACTCTGAGCCGGAGACAGAGGGCACTAATTCTCTGACCACCTATACCAGAGCATAGCACCAACGGGACGCGAGGTTGGCAGGAAAGAGGCGAGGAAGCTAAGCACACCTTACCAATGCAGGCTTGTCACCTAGTAATTCTGACCTGTCCTCCTCTTCACGGCCAGCACCAAAGAGCTGGGAAAGCTCATGTCCTCCTCCCCAAGCCCAGAGCGTTGACTCAGTGGCCCCAACCCAGCCCAAGAGGTCCCCGTGGCCAGGACTTGTACCTGCAGAGTCCAGTCGCCGTCGGTGTCGCATCCATTGTAAAGATCTGAGGACAGGAGCTTTCCTCTTCCAGGAAGCCCCCTCCCCCAGCCCCGGCTTCTCACTCCCCTATATAATATTCCACGTTAGAGCTCATAAATGCTGCCGCGGCTCCCCAGCCTGATTGAATTTGGAAGCCATTGTTTACAGACGTCTGGCTGTACAGGGGGATTTATTGAATTTTCCATGAAATGTTGCTCCCCTAATGCTGTAAAAGGCACGCAGCCCACATCAGAGGAGCCGCCTTATAGGATCATGTTACCCCGAGATGGAGTGCTTGCTCCACACACATCGACGCACCAAGCTCTGGCTCCGAGCAGGCAAACCGGACCTCGGGGATCACTCTGGACCCCTCACTGGCACCCCAAACCTGGGCCTGCCGAGTCCGCCATGATCCTTCCATTGCTGCCGCCCCCACCCTTCCCACCTACTTCCAATCAGTCACAAAGTCCTGGAAGCTCTGTCTAATCGCCTCTCTCAAACGCACCCTCCTCTCGCTGCTGCCACCTGTTCTTGAATTTCCAGCTAGGGCATTGCCTCACCTGTGCTCACCCCAAAGCCAGTGGCTGCCCAGCCAACTCACACCTGTGGCTGCCTCCCTGCCTCCCCCAGGTGTCACAGGAGAACTTCAGTGTTTCTTAATGAAGGCTTTCTCAGAAGCACAGGTGCCTTCTGAGACGCCTGGGGCGGTGAGGGAGGGTGGGGCGTGGCTCCAACCTCCAGGCTTTGGGGTAGCAGGCAAGTATGTTAGCCGCTTGCACAGTCTAGGGGCCCAAAAGAAAATAATTGCCATTGAGTCAACTTCAACTCATGACGGCCCTGTGTGCACCTGCGTGTGTGTGAGAGAGAGTCTGTGTGTGTGTGTGTGTGTGTGTGTGTGTGTGTGTGTGTGTGTGTGTGTGTGTGTGAGAGAGAGAGAGAGAGTCTGTGTGTGTGTGTGTCAGTGTCAGTGTGTGTGTCAGACGAGCTGTGCTACAGTTTCTCAGGGACAGGTCTTCCAACAGCCGATCACCAGGCCCTGCCAAGGTGCCTCCAGGTGGATTTGAACCTCCCAGTTTTCCATTAGCAGCCAAGCCCACTAACCGTGGGCACTCCCCATGCCTCCCCGCCTCCCACAGATGACAAATCATCGCTGTTCAGCATGATTTCCCTGATAAAAGAAGAGAAGACGGCAGGGCAGAAGGAAGGGTGGAGAGTGTCCAGTGTTAGTGAGTGTCATGTGTTGAAGGGACACTGGGCCCTGGAGATCTGGGCACAGGAGAGGCCCCCCAGGGCAGGGAGAAGGCATCACCAACAACTGTAGAGCTAAGGTGGAGCCCAAACCCACTGTAACCCACCCGGACCAGCTTCCCTCCAGTGAAGACGCCATTGTCAACGCTGGCCCCCTCCTTGAGCTGCTTCCGTTCTCTTTCCTCACTGCCTCCTCACTGCCTCGGGGCTCCAAGGGGGAGGCACACTCACCGCCCCTGGCTCATCTCCCCGACACCGCTCCCTTCTGACCACATCTGCTCCTTGGAGGTCACTAATCCGAATGTCTAAAGCTGTCTTCATCATCCTGTCCTTAGCTCTTTCAGCAACCCTTGGGCTAACCCTGCTGGCCACCTTCTCAAAACGCCCTGGTCTCCCGGCGTCTCTGGCTTTCCCTTCAGACAGCGCCTTCTTTGGTCTGGCACTTCTTGCACCCTGAAGGAAAGTCGGTCTTTCCCAGTGGTCTGCCCCACCCACGACCCCCTGCTCCCTGCGCATGCTTTAATCGGATGAGCTCATCCCTTCCTGGGCTACAGCCATCATCTGTATTTACAGGGCTCCCGAATATAAAGCTCCCTGGCCCATTTTCCCAACTGCTTGCTGGATATTGTCAATGATAGGTCCCGCCGACATCTCAGAATGGAATCCATCATCCGGCCCCCACCCGCATCATAATGCACCTTCAGCAGAGCCTTCTTCTGTTGATAACATTATCGTCCTCTCAATTACACAGTCATGAAATCTTGACATGATCTTTGGTATAGATGCCCCAGACACATATCTACTTGCTGCATACTGAGTATCTCCATCTGGGCCGGACTATCAATCTTTATTCTCTGCACACCTGCAACTTGTTCTCTCTCCTTTACTTTCTCTCCCCACCTGGGCACCTCAGCCTGAAACCTGGGCATCAGCTGCCCATGGCGCACAGCACCCAGGTCTAACCAGTCACTAACTCCTATAGGTGTCTTATCACCCTTTATCTCCCCTCCCCACGACTGACTTGGTTCAGCCTTCAAGGTGTCTCATCAGTACGATTCAAAACCCTCCCCGCTGGTGCTCAACGCCCTCTCATCCATCGTCACCCTCGCTGATGGATGGTATTTCTCAAATGCCAGTCTCACACCTGCGGAAGCCCTCTGGTACCTCCTCATTCCTCCCCAAGAACATCCCATTTCTCCCTGCTCTCCAGCATTTGCCTGCGCTGCTCCCTTGCCTAACCCATGCTCCTCCGCTTGTACTCCCTTCCCTGACCCCTTCATTCAAGCTCATTTTGGTACCCCAGTTGCCTGTGAGTCAGTGTCGGCTCACAAGGAGTTCATGGCATGTGTGTCAGATGAGAAGTGTGCTCCGCAGGGTTGACAGTGGCTGGTTTGGGGGGAGGTAGGTCATCAGTCCTTTCTTCTAAGCCACTGCTAGTGGGCGTGAACCTCCAACCTTTCCATTAGAAGCCGAGCACATTATCTTTTGCCTTGCCCAGTTACTCCTCTATTGGATCATCTCCTCATCACTCAAGACTCACCTGTACGCCTTCTCCTCTGCCCGATTGTCTCCAACCAAGTGAGCCCTCTTTCTCTGGGGCAACTGCAGCACTTGGCCCATGCCACAGTCAGACCAGGTGTGGTCGGGTCTGTAACAGTCACACGGCTCCATCTCTCAGTCACTCGTTGCTGTCCACAGCCCTGACACCCAGCACAATACCTTGCATCTCAGGTGCTCTCTGGGACCAACTGCTAAACGAAGGTCAAATTTAAATGCAGGAGACACAGCTTCTCAGAAGGGGAAAGGGAACCAGTGAGATTGTCTCTCTCCGTCTTTCCTGCAGTTCTCAAAGGGGGGAATCCAAGGGTTTCAGACCTGGCTAGCGCCCTACTGTGTGCAACCCCATGAGGCATTGGCCACTCTGACATCTTAGAACTTTCTCTATCTTCCTCAGACTGATTTCTGCTCCCCAATCTAGAGTCCTCTCTCTGCCTTCTCTTGGGGAGCCCTCCTCTTCTCCGGGGCAACTGAAGGCCTCAGAGGGAAAACAGTGATCCTCCAGAGAGCGCATGCGTGGGCCACGTTAGGAAAACATGCCAAGCGGCAGGGGCCCGCCTGAAGGAGGGGATCCCCAGCCCAGACTGGGGAGAGCTCCCACGCCAACCTCTCAGCTAGCGCTCAGACGAACCCACTCCGCCCTGAGGAGGGGGTGGCCAGTGGCTCTGGAGAGAAGTAGCAAGACATTGTTTTCTCAGATTTAATTGGTTTATTTATCCTAAGCCTGGGCTCCATCTGTCCAGCCTCCAAAGAGAAGCAACAAGGGCCTCTGGCCTCCAAAGGAGCCCTGTCCCGTTTGCCTAAGCCAAGTCAAGGAGTTTAGAGCTTGTCCTCAACAGGGTGAACGCTTGGGAGGGCCTCAGATCGCCCTGGCTCCAGTGCCCAGAGAGCTAGAAAGAAAAAATAAGCAAGAACAGAGTCCAAGTGCTGTCCAGATCCGTGTCCCTCCAGGGTCGCTTTGGCAAGGCCCGAGGTCAGAGCGTTGGAGCAAGGGGAAGGCTGCTCAACAGCATCCCAGAGCACCCAGGCTTGACCTCGCGTGCTGCAGCCGTGGTGAGGCCGGGCCAGGGCTATTTGGATTTATGGGAACATCCCCTAGTGGGCGCATCCCGAGTACGTGGGAGCTGAGAAGGGAGCTGCCCCGGGTTTCACAGCATTGGGGCAGCATTCAGTTCCCTGAGCCCCCAGACAGAAAAACAAAGTTCCTCCCCCGGGTGCCTGGTGGGATCTCATCGAAGGTGGGCTGGCGGGAGGGTGGCGAAGTGGGGCAATTAAAGAGACCCTGCAGAGATCCACCATGGTAGGTTTTCTACACTGAGGAGGAAGATGAGGAACGGTCCAGAGAGCAAAATGGTTGCTGCTCAGGACCTCTCTCCAGATTCCTACCCACCTTGGCCCTGTGCTGAAGTCTAACATTCCCAATTCTTTTAGTTGGGAGTCTCCGTGGCGATCCCCTGGAGAGGTGCAGGGAGTTCTTGGGCCTCTGTCTATCCCCTTCCCCGCAGCCCCCGAGCGCATGTGCATTCCCATGGCATGATCTCGCTGCGTCTACTTGAGTCATTATTCCCAGGACCTTCACCTTAGAGGCGGGCCTCGTACTCCCAAACCCAAACCAGAACCACTCATGGGTCATTGGTCATCCACTTCCAGCCGAGACTAGCAGAAAGGAAGGTTTTTGTTTCCTTCCTGGCCCCATCTCCACCCCCAGCCAAAACTGGCCTCCTCTCTGATCAGTAGTACTTCTGGAAGTGAACCGAAAGTTTACCGTCCTCTTCAATTCTTGCTTTTATTTTTCACCCCTATCTAATCAGACAACAAGGCTTAGCCACTCTTTCCCTTCCCTCAACTACCTCCTGAGAAAAAACATCCCAGACGATCCCACCTCTCAGAGATAATCACTGTCAACAGTTTGGTGCTGTATCTTTCGTTCATCTCAGTTCAACAGAGAATGGCTAAAACACAAAAGCAGGAATTCCTGAATTTGAGCTCTGGCTCTACCACTTAAAGCATGTGTGTTTGAGTCTGTTTCTCCATCTGTGAAAATGGGATGTAATGGGATCAACTTCATAACACAGTAAAACAAGCAAACAAGAGCCACTTGCCAGTGTCCGTGGATTCAGACTCCTGCTGGTCCCATGTGTGCCAGAGTAGAACTGCGTCCCGTGGAATAGGGTTATGATTAGTCTTGCCAGTTAGCCATTCTGACTCGTCACAATCTACATGCAAAAAACATCACTGCCACTGAGTCAATTCTGACTGTCAATTCTGTCCCTAGAGGACACCGCAGAACTGCTCCTAAGCTGTACATGTTTATGGGACTAGAAAGCCTCATCTTTCTCCTGCAGAG
The DNA here is from genome assembly GCF_050624435.1 of Tenrec ecaudatus. Classification (NCBI taxonomy): domain Eukaryota; kingdom Metazoa; phylum Chordata; class Mammalia; order Afrosoricida; family Tenrecidae; genus Tenrec; species Tenrec ecaudatus. The sequence goes on from NC_134530.1 coordinate 69,516,072, forward strand.
TGGCGGGTGGTTTCAAACTACTGACCTTGGAGTTGACAGTCCAGTTCATATCCCACTGCACCACCAACGTTCGGTGATCCTATATCATGAGGCTTAAAGGAGATGTAAGGAAAGGGCTTAACACAACATGAAGAAAAGGCTCAAGAAATACTACAGCTTAATAGGGAGCTAATAACTGAGTACAAGAATAAAGAAAATGTTCTAAAACTGTGATATGATTCGACAGCTCTTCTTGATGAGTTCAAATGGTATGATTTGTGAATTATATGGCAATAAAACTGCTGCGGGGCAGAAGGAACACTACAGATTTACCCTCCCCCAAAGTTGCAAAGACGGTGCACAGAGTTCTTGTAGCTTTCCTCAATGCTGACATCCGACATTACCACGGTACATTGATCCAAACGAAGATACTAACGGCACTGCTGTTCTGGGCTGCTGGCTGGATTCTGGCTCCGACTGGCCGTACAGGCCAAGTAGAACTGTCCCCAGTGGGTTTTCTGGACGATCCCCTTTACAGGAGCACCTCACCGGATCTCACCTCATAACGGGAAGGAGGGAGAATCAAGATCAACATCAGCCCACGGCTGATTCTTTGAGGCGGAGGCTTGAACCCACCCACCACCGTGGGGGAGAATGAGGCCACAGTCTGTTCCCATGACGATTGCAGCCTTGCCAACACGGTGGCACCGTTCGCTGTTTCCACTCTGAGTTGGAATCAACTCAAAGACAATAGATCGTTTTGCTTGCTTTTTGTTTGTTTGTTTGTGAGGGAGGGATATTTCATGAAAGAACCATTTGCAAGGAGGAAATGAAGCACCCCAAGGCTAGTAATATTAGAAGAGCCGTTACTACCCGAAGGCCTAAAGGAATACAGGGACCTGGAAAGAACCGTGTGGGGGACCGTGTCGAGTAGAATCAGCTCAACGGCGGTGAGTCTGGGGGTGTTTTTTGTGAGTGGTAAGGAGCTTTTCTCCTACACTTTCCCGAAAGCAATGCAAGCCTGTGGTTGTCACAGGAAGGCCACGTTACTCCTTACCCTTGCTGCTCCTCTCTCGCCCGCCAACATCCCCTGGGTGAGGAACCCACACAAAGGCAAGGGGAACTTGGCTGACGCCGCCCCTAGAAGGCAGAGTCCAGGACAGAGAAGGGACTGTGTGTGTCTGAAATGACAAACAAACTTCCATCCAGCCTTTCCCCCAAGGATGGAGGAAGGATGGAGACAAGGAGGGCTGCACCCAAGACAAAGAGCAGGAGTCTCAGAAGAAGCAGAGCCTAGAGTGTGAGGAGCCTGCTGAGGGCTGCAAAGCGCCTCGAGCCAACATGGACGGGACTCGTAGCACACAGAGAAGTCCCAGCATGGACAGATGGTTGCTCACCCAACGGTTGTTGATATGCGTCCAACCAGAGGCGCCTCCAAAGGTCGGCCTGAACAGCCAGCCACTGAATTGTGGCACATAGTTCTGCTCTCGCACACACGGGGTCCCCATGTGCTGGGACTGACTCCACAGCAAGTGACGAGCCACGGCTGAGGCGGCGTCCAGCTCACCTGCCCTGACTCCTTTGCTCTTACTCCCCCGCATGGGACCTGACCCAGAAATCTCGGCGCCTATTCAACCCAGCTCTCTGCCACCAAGAACTCGACAGTAGCTCCTTCTAGCTGAGTGTGGGAAGAAGAGCTCCAGTGTCCGTCCTGAGGACAGAAAACATTTGGGCGGAAAACACTGATCTGGGGCTTAGAATCAAAACTGAGAAGAAATTAAAGAGGCAAGAGCATCTGCCTTCATTCCATGATGCTCACCTTCCCGACACAATCACTGAAGGCAAAGTGGGTGCATAAGCAAATGTGGTGAAGAAAGCTGATGGAGCCCGGCTACCCAAAGTTATAGCGTCTGGGGTCTTAAAGGCTTGAAGGTGAACAAGCAGCCATCTAGCTCAGAAGCAACAAAGCCCACATGGAAGAAGCACACCAACCTGTGTGATCACGAGGTGTTGAAGAGACCAGGTATCAGGCATCAAAGCACAAAAAATAATATCATTGTGAATGAGTGGGAGTGCAGATTGGGACCCAAAGCCCATCTGTAGATAACTGGACATCCCCTTATAGAAGGGTCGCAGGGAGAAGACAAGCCAGTCAGGGTGTAGGGTAGCAACGATGAAACATACAAGTTTACTCTAGTTCCTAAATGCTTCCTCCCCACCCACTATCATAATCCCAATTCTACCTTACAAATCTGACTAGACCAGAGGATGTACACTGGTACAGATAGGAACTGGAAACAGGGAATCCAGGACGGATGATCCCTTCAGGACCAGTGGTGAGAGTGTTGATACCAGGAGGGTGGGGTAGAAAGGGGGAACCAATTATAAGGATCTACATGTGACCTCCTCCTTGGGGGACGGACAACAGAAAAGTGGGTGAAGGGAGACGGACAGTGTAAGATATGACAAAACAATAATTTATAAATAATCACGGTTCATGAGGGTAGGGGAGTGGGGAGGGAGGGGGGAAAATGAGGAGCTGATGCCAGGGGCTTAAGTGGAGAGCAAATGTTTTGAGAATGAGGAGGGCAATGAATGTACAAATGTGCTTTATACAATTGACGTATGTATGGATTGTGATAAGAGTTGTACGAGCCCCTAATAAAATGATTTTTTTTTTAAGAGCATCTGCTTTCACACACCCACCCCTCTCAAACCATCTAGGGTCAAACTCTGGGACTAAGAGGCCCAATGCCCCATAGTTAAACAGCCCCTTGGTTCCATCAGGTGGGAGCCAGGCCAGGGACCAGCTAGACTTCCGAAGCAGCAGGCCGGTAGAAGACAGGGGCCTTGGCAGCTCACCTTCACCGTTTGGGTTTCTCCGTCCTTGTCCCCACTGCTTCCACTCCTGTCACTCAGACCTGTCTTTATTCCTCTTCCCAGATTTCGTCAGTATAGGCTCCCTGCTGACATTTCCAATTCCTAATTCACATTCTTCCAAGCGTGATCGTTCTAAAGCACAAATCCAATCACGCTCCCTTCAGCAGCTCCTCTCGCCTCAGACTCACTGGTAAACCATCCAAAGTCCTCGATGCTTAGACCTCAACCTACCTGCCCAGGTTCAGTTCTCTGTGGCTCCCCATTGCAAACAAGACCAAGCAATGCACCACCATGGGCTCATGCCCAACTCAGAGCGACCCTGCGGAACAGAGTAGAACTAACTGCCTCTGAGCAGTTAGTTTTGGAGACTGTTCACTGCCCTAGATTTGAGCTGGGTGATCCGGACCGGTTTCCTTTCAAAGTCCCAGTTGATTTGTCCGTCTGTGCTGCCGCACAGACCCTTGTCCATATGGCTGTGTCTTCATTCACTGGGCGAGCGCCTAATTCATCTTCCAGGATCCAACACAAACGACACATCTGCTTTGAGATCTATACTGCTGACCATTCCCCCCATGGCGCCTCTACTCAGAACTTACCTCCCGTCGCCACACCATGCTCTCGTTGTCAGGGGAGCGCAGGCAGTGCTGGGGCTGGATTGGTGGCTCTGCATTGGAATTGACTCCATGACAGTGGTTTGGGTGTAGAGTGACTAGTCAATGAGTTTCATCAAGACAGATTCTGAATTCCTCGGATCTATCAGAGAAAGACAAGGCTTTCTACTCCAGAGGAGCAGTTCTACTGTGTCCGGTAGGGTGGAGATGAGACAGAACGACTTGAGGTGCAGGAGTCTGAGTTTGATCACAGTTCCTCAAGGAGCCCTGGGACAGAGTGGGTTACATGTTGGCTGCTGGCCACAGGGTGACAGTGCCACCCCCAACCAGTCCAAGGGCAAAAGAGCTTTCTGCCCCAGCAGAGATTTACGGCCTCAGAAACCCACAGGGGCAGTTCTACTCTGTCGTTTAGGGTCACTGTGAGTCAGAATCCACTCAGTGGCAGTGAGTTTTATCACAGTGCCTAGTCCATAAAACACGCTCAATAAATGTTTGATTAACGATGAACCGAAAGAACAAAGGATTCCCCTCTCTAGCTCAAGACCTGGCTGCTCTCCTCTGACAAATCGGTGCCTTCTTTATGCAACTCCCTCCGACTGCCTGGACCTTTCTGAGCATCGCTTCTTGTATCTCTTGTCTCTTTCTGGCTGCTCCTAATGGTAATTTTTAACCAAAGTTCTCATCTATGCAAATGCTGTTAACAGGGAGGAGGAGGACCAAGGAGCTCACAGCCTGACTGAGTGTGCTTGCCCACTAAGAACCCCAGGAGGCAAAAAATGGCGCACACACACAAAAAAGATCCCCATGCTAATGGGGAACCCGGAGACCTCATTCAATCTCTCTGCGGACTGAGCTGAGGAGCTTCTTTCTGCTCAGCTCTGAAATCCCCCAGTTAGTTTCCGTCTTGGCTTTGAGAGCTGCTAAATCCATGTCTGCCCCTTCTCCTCAGGGGCCTAGGTGTGATAGGATCGGGAGGGGTTTTGCCAAATCCCCTGGAGTCTCCAGAGGGCTGCCAGCTTTGTCATTCCCTCTCCTCCCAGGTATCTGTCTCTTGGCCCTCTTCCCCTCCTCCCCTCCTGCTTCTTTCCCTCCTCTCTCCGCTGTCCTCAGGGCACTAGATCGAGATCTAAAACTGCTCTATCTTTTTCCGGACCCACATTTCAGGATTTACCTTTCCATCTTTCCCAGGAGCCCCCTCTGTTCCCTCTTCCACCTGCTAAACAGACACTGGTCTTCCACGGTCAGTCAGTTCAGACACCACCTTTTCCATAAAATATTTTGATCCTTGCCCCAACCCTTACAGAATCTCTTTCTTCTTTGAGCTCCCAGAGGGTCCTGCCTTTGGGGGGGGGAGTGGGGGGGAAGGCGGTGGTACATCACTCACCCTGCCTGCCCGGTGTTAACAGTGTGCTTTCTAATCCCCTTATAAAAGTGTAAGCAGCTGGACAGAAACTGTTCAGGTTTACATCCTCCGTAGTGCTTTGTACATGGCAGGCACGCCATGAATATTTATTGGGCTGAATTAAAATACCTTGAGAGCCATGATCATCCATATTCATCCATCCATCCATTCATTCATTCATTCATTCACAGCACAACCCTTGATGAAGGAGCATACGGTGACACTGTCTTTCATAAATGTGTCCCGATGCTTTTAAACTCATTTCTGTTTTCTGCCACGCCCACCTCTTGGGATGGTGGATTTAAGCTTGCTGGCCACCACATAAAGCAGCGGCCCCTTGTCTTCCACGCCGCCGCCGCAGTGTGCTCAGGCTTCAAAGCAAACGCCCTTTGCCGAGGGTCTCAGGATGTCTGAATACGTCTCTGGTCACCTCCGCACCACTTGCGGTTCCCTTCCTGTCCCCAGCAACCTTCACGTGTTGTCCAGACTGGAGTGGACGCCATTAGCCTTTCTCATTACAGGACTTTCGCTCCCCACTCCCACCCCGCACCCCTTCTCCAGGACAGCAGGGCCACACAGTTGCTCGGGCTAGGTGGGGCTGCCCCCGCTGGCTACCTTAAGGAATAAGCGTTCTTTCTCTGATGTCTTATTCTCCGGTGCTCTTAGCCTTTTGGCCAATAGCCTCAGGGAACTGTCTAAATTAAGAAGGATGTCTAGGTCCTCTGCCAGAAGTGTGGCTGGCCATGCAGAGTTGAGCACTAACGAAGGGGTTTTGATGTGTTTACCACAAAAGGCACTGCCTTGCACTTGCCCACGTTTAATTGAGGCTGTGCCCTTTTACCCGGAAATCTTCCTGCCAGCTAAGCCTAGAAAGATGCCGGAAAAGAACATCCCACGTGACCTGTCCCCCTGCCATCTACAAATGCACACGCCGGAGGCCTCCCTTCTGCAGGGTGCCGAGCACACATGTCCGGACCAACCCCCGCCCCCTGTGCAGTACCAGTCTCTTCCATCCCTAGCGATCTAATCAAACACAGTGTGCACGGGCTGCCTCTAGGCCTGCAAGGACCTCCTAGAGGCTTCGAGGGTAAGAGAGCCGCGCCCGGCAGTACTATTAATAGTACTGTCTTCTGGTTCTGAATGTGTCCTATGTCTCAGGGACACTGTATCCATTCTTTATGCTGGGCATCGAAAGGAGCCCTGGTGCACAGTGGTTTGGGCATTTGACTGCTAACCAAAGAGCCAACCATTCAACCCTACCTGCAACTCCAGGGGAGAAAGACGGCTGCCAAGAATACGTGCAGCCTTGTGAACTCAGAGGGACGGCGCTGCTCTGTCCTCTAAGCTCACTGTGATCAACTAAACGATAAGGGGTAGACGGAGTGTCAATTGAATCCCTCCCACAACCATAAAGTGGTTGCTTATACCCCATTTTGATGAGGAAATTGAGAGATTAAATACTTTCACTAAGGCCATCCAGTGAAGCATATATGTCTATATGAGGAAAAGTGGGATTTTTTAATTGCTATAAAATAATAGAAATGTTTAATAAAGAAAAATACGGTGAAGCTATGTTTCTCAACATAATCTCCATATGGGTCTATACACTTCTTTTTTTAATCATTTTTGGGGGGTCCTACAGCTCTTATCTCAATCCATCCATCCATTGTGTCAAGCACATTTGTACATTTGTTGCCATCATCATTCTCAAAACATTTTCTTTCTACTTGAGCCCTTAATATCAGCTCATTTCCCCCTCCCCCCCACCTTCCCTCATGAATTCTTGATCATTTATCTTTTTTTTTATGTCTTACACTGATTGATATCTCCCTTCACCCACTTTTCTGTTGTCCAACTCCCTGGGAGGGGGTTATATATAGATCCTTGTGATAGGTTCCCCCTTTCTACACCTTACCCTTACCCTCCTGGTATGGCTACCCTCGTTATTGGTCCTGAGGGCTTTATCTGTCCTGGATTCCCTGTGTTTCCAGCTCTTATCTGTACCTGTGTACATCCTCTGGTCTAGCCGAATTTGTAAGGTAGAATTGGGGTGATTATAGTTGAAGGGAGGAAACATTTAAGAACTAGAGGAAAGTTGTATGTTTCATTAGTGCTATACTGCACCCTGACTGGCTTGTCTCTTCCTTGTGACCCTTTTGTAAGGGGATGTCCAATTTTCTACAGATGGGTTTTGGGTCTCCACTCTGCACTCCCCCTCACTCACAGCGATATGATTTTTTGTTCTGGGTCTTTGATGTCTGATACCTCATCCTGTCAACACCTCATGCTCACACAGGCTGGTGTGCTTCTTCCATGTGGACTTTGTTGCTTCTCACCTAGGTGGCCGCTTGTTTATCTTCAAGCCTTTAAAAGCCCAGATGCTATATCTTTTGATAGCTCAGCACCATCAGCATTCTTCACCACATTTGCTTGTGCACCCATTTGTCTTCAGTGATCGTGTCAGGAAAGTGAGCATCACAGAATGCTGGGTTATTAGAACAAAGTGTTATTGCACTGAGGGAGTACTTGTGTAGAGGCCCAATGTCCATCTGCTGCCTTAATACTTAACATGTAATTATATGTACATAGATCTATTTCCCTATCAATATATATAAATAGATGTGCATGCCTATATTTAAACCTCTATAAATGTCCTTTGCCTCCTGATTCCTTCCTCTATTTCCTTTTACTTCCCTCTTGTCCCACTATCATGTTTGGCCTTCATTAAGGTTTCAGTAATTCTTCTCGGCTACATTGCCCTTGATCAAGCCCCACCAGGTGTCCTATACCCTACTCACCATCGATTTTAGATCACTTGTTGTTTCCTTGTCCCTGGGTTGGTTGACACCCCCTTTCTTTCCCCTGCCTCCCCCTCTCCCATGTCCCCTCAGAACCCTCAGTCCCATTGTTTTCTCCTCTGGATTGTTTATCCTGCCTATCTTATCTAGATAGACATGCAGAGACAATAATAAGCACAAAAACAAGGCAGATCCAAACAAAGCAACAAAAGAAAAAAAAAATCAAAGCAGCAACAACAAAAGAAAAGCCTATAAATGTTCCAGATCTGCTGTAAATCCTAAGGGTCTGCACTGCAAGTTACCAAGAGGGGCCAGCCACAGACCCCAAAAGGATCTCCAAACACAATGTGATCCACCAGATCACGTGCCCCAAGTTGGCAGAGTGGCTTGAATGGCAGCCTAAACTCGCTGTAGACCCTTCTTGTGTTCTGAACCCACTCAAAACCGACAACTTTTCAAGTCACTTGATAAGTAAGCCTAAGTAGCACACTCAAGTGGGGATGAGCTATATCTTCTGCACAGGCCGAATAAACGAGTTGAACAGATGAGATCGCTACCTCGATCCTTCAAGGCGTCGATGATGGCAATCATCTCTGTAATTCTTCTAGATATGTGGTATTGTTTCTTATTTTTCTACCACAATATCCCTTGTTCTCCATGTCAAGTATAAATAGGAGGGGGCTCTGCCTATTGCTAAGTGTGTCTCTCCATAGCATATATTCATGAACAGAGGAAATCACTATGGGATGGACTCAGGAACCCACTGTGAGATGAAGCTGAGATAAGACTCCATAAAATAACCCAACCTCCACACACCTCTGCTCTGAGTGGTGGGCCCCAGTGGTGTTTTGGGTCGCCTGAAATTAATGTTAGCTCAGAGCCAGGGTCCAGTCATCCCTGAAAAGTTTATCTCCTTTTCCCCAGTGAACAGGCACCCTCATAAGACGCCGCGGGCCCTTTGGGAAAGGCCAGGAGAAAGATTACGGGGTGAGGGTTGGGGATTGCAGTGGTACCCTTCCTCCAGGCGACCCAGTCGCCCCTTCACTCGAGGGGCTGTGGGCCTGAAAACTGGCCCATGTCTGGGAATTGATGGAGGGGCCATGACTCTATTCTGGCAATTCGAGTTAGACCGCTGTTCTCTTGACCTAGAATCCTTCTGCTTGTGCAAATCAAGATTATATTCAGTAGATTCCCCATCTATCTCACTCCCAGGGACACCATGACTAAGTAGCCAGTGCCATTAAGTGCAGACAAGGCAGGCCGTTTTGATTACTGCTTTGGCTCTGCTGTCCATTGTAGTCACCACGCCCAGCTTATCTTTGTCAATTAAATGCTGCCACTCCGTGGGAAGGAAAGCAGTATACTCGCAAATACATACGGGTTTGACAAAGGATGCTTGTGTATGTGTGTTTACCTTCACTGCAGATAGATCCAGGAATGTGGTGGAGCACACAGGGAGCATGAGAGCTTGGACATAACCAAACACCTTGATGGAATGAATGCCTGGGCCTGCGAGCTCGGGGTCACAGTCTCAGGAGACACCAACATCAGCTGGCATAACATAGTTTATAAAAGCAAAGTCCCGCAGCCTACTTTGATGAGTAGTAATTGGGGTCTTAAAACCTCATGAGCAGCCATCTCAGGTGCAAATATTGGTCTCTTTCCACCTGGAGAAAAGAAGAGAGATGAAAGACAAATGAGCACAGTTAGTAGAGTGGACTAGCAAGCTGCACCAACAGTCTCCACAGCCCGGAGACCAGAGCCATTGAACGGTGTATGGAGGGAGTGGGATAAAAACGTGGACGAAACCCCTAAACTTGAAAGAGACCAGGTTTACTGGTTGGCTAGAGTACGGGGCCAACACTCGGATCCCTAGTCAGCCGTCAGGTCAGGAACTGAACGTGTTAGACTCACCAACCAGTTAAGATCAAAGGGGAAGCATTTACTCAAGGACAGAGGGCTAACAAAGAATCAGATTGGAAACAGGGAACACTTGGAGAAATGGGATAAGTGATGATACATCGAGGAGATTGACATGGATGAGTTGAAACAAAATGTATATAAATTATTGAACGTAAAACTGATGCTCTCCGTAAAACCTTCCTCTAAATCACAATAAAAGGTTAATGTATAAGTATGTCTGATGTCATACATGTGTTTATATCACATTATAAGCAGAATATTGCTCCACTGACCCAAAAAACACACCAGTACTGAAAACAATTGTTTAATAAATGAATAATTCTCTGATGTAGGAAGAAATCTGTTGGTTGGAAGTGTGATATCTACTTACCTATATACAGTTTAGTTCGTTAAAGAAAGAAAAATAAATAAATACTGCCAGCTGGCCACTACCAACTCAGGGTCCTATCAGCCCTATCATAATTAGATATCTTAATTAAGCGAAGGCACTTTCCACGGTCAAATCTGATCAGAATAGAAATCACAGGAGTCTTCAAGGATGCTGGGGCTCCCATCACCAAATTGTTTCTCACTGTTCTGGTGAAAGGTGTGTCCCCTGGCCACTTCAACCAGCCTGTGGGTCTAGACGGCTGTACATCCAGTCTAACAAGCCAAGCTCACTGAGATTTTAGATACCTTCTTCTCCAGGATGTCAGGATACTGCAGCTTCATTTGGTGTAGGTCACCCGTAATTCCTGCTTCTGTGAACCAACCAAATAAACGATTGGATTCTTTTCTTTTTAAAATCATTTTATTGGGGGCTCGTGCAATTCTTATCACAATCCATCCATCCATCCACTGTGTCAAGAACATATGTACATGTGTTGCCATCATCATTCTCAAAACATTTGCCTTCTACTTGAGCCCTTAATATCTGCTGCTCATTTTCCCCCTCCCTCCCCACTCCCCCCTGCCTCATGAACCCTTCATCATTCATAAATTACTATTATTTTGTCATATATTACACTGTCTGACGTCTCCCCCCCCCACCTTCTTCTCTGCTGTCCCTCCCCCAGGGAGGAGGCTATATGTAGATTCTTGTAATCAGTTCCCCCTTTCTACCCCACATTCTCTCCACCCTCCAGGCATCGCCACTCTCACCACTGGTCCTGAAGGGATCATCCTCCCTGGATTCCCTGTGTTTCCAGTTCCTGTCTGTATCTATGTACATCCTCTGGTCTAGCCAGATTTGTAAGGTAGAATTGTGATCATGATAGTGGGGGCAGTAAGGGAGGGAGCATTTAGCAACTAGAGGAAAGTTGTATGTTTTACATCGCACCCTGACTGGCTCGTCAACTCCCTGAGACCCTTCTGTAAGGGGATGTCCAGTGGCCCTCAAATGGATGGGCTTTGGGTCTCCACTCTGCACTCCCTGCCCCCCATTCACAATGATATGATTTTTTTGTTCTGATAATGCCTAATACCTGACCCCTTTAACACCTTGTGATCTCACAGGCTGGTGTGCTTCTTCCATGTGGGCTTTATTGCTTCTGAGTTAGATGGCCGCTTGTTTACCTTCAAGCCTTTAAGACCCCAGACGCTATATCTTTTGATAGCCAGGCACCATCAGCTTTCTTCACTACATTTGCTTATTTACCCGTTTTGTCTTCAGTGGTTGTGTTGGGAAGGTGAGCATCATAGAATGCCAATTTAATAGAAGAAAGTATTCTTGCATTGAGGGAGTACTTGAGTGGAGGCCCAATGTCTTTCTGCTACCTTAATACTAAATCTATACATATATGCACATAGATCTATCCCCCATCCTCATATATCAATATATTTATATATGTACATGCCTTTATTTAGACCTCTATAAATGCCCTTTGCCTCCTAGCTCTTTCCTCTATTTCCCTTGACTTTCCTCCTGTCCCACTGTCATGCCCAGTCTTCATTTGGGTTTCAGTAATTCCTCTTGGTTACATTACCCTTGATCATGCCCTACCAGGCCTCCTACACCCTCCTCCCAACCAATTTGGATCACTTGTTGTTCCCTTGTCCCTGGGTTTGTTAACACCACTACCTTTGCCCCCCACCCCTCCACTCCCTCTCCCTTGTCCCCCCGGAACCGTTGGTCCCGTTGTTTTCTCCTCCAGATTGTTCATCTAGCCTATCTTATTTAGACAGACCTGTGGAGACAATAGCATGCAGAAAAACAAGACAGAGCAAAACCAAGCAACAATATACAACAAAACAACAACAACAGACCAATGACAAAACACCAAAACAAAAACAATAAGAAAAGCTTGTAGTGACTGTTGGCCTTTAGGAGTGTTTTCCAGTCCAGTCTGTTGGGGCACCAAGCCCTGGCCCCAAAGTCCACCTTCAGCATTCCCTGGGGACCTCGCTGCTCCGTTCCCTTGCTGCTCTGTTGCTGCACCCCCTTAGTGTCTTGCCTCGGTGTGGGAAATACGGTTTTGTTTCAGGGCACAAGGGGCAGTGGTCAGGACCTTTCATTGGTGTTTAAGCTGTAACTCTGCAGCCTTGAGTGTATTTGTTTGTTTGTTTTTAACCACCTTGGCAAATGTAGAAACAACCAACCAACTTCCTTCTACATCTCCTGATGATAAAATGGTGGGGATTAATCCAGTACACAACCCCCTGGAGCCTTGTTTCTCACAAATATTTGATCTGCTGTGCGATGCTTTGCTTCCTTCTCTTGCTACTTCACTCCAAGGACTAGCAGTGCTCTCTTGACTCCTGGTGGTAGAGCGAGACAAGCCAGACTTGATAGCCAATTTCAAAAACGCATCCTTGCAATTTGATCTAGAACCACTATTTATACCAAATATCTCAGGCTGGGTTCTTTAGGGAATCAAAACCAGTGGCACACATACATACATATGATTTATCTCCAGGAAATAATGCAGTTGTCAAGGGTCGACAAGCCCCAAATGCAGTTGTGAAGGCTGACAAGCACCTAATCCACTGGACAGGTGTCGGAGTGGAGACTTCTCCTGAATCGCATGGTGGCTTAAAAGGGCCACACTCGGCAAGTCAGACAACAGGCTGTTGGTTCAATGGACTGAGGAGGCTGGAAGTTCCCCAAATTGGGAGGTCAGAGGGCAGTCATCTGAATGACAGGCTACAGAAGCAGACAAATCCCAGAGTCAGCAAGTCAGATGACAGGCTGCTGGCACAAAAACTGGAGGCCAGATGACAAGCTGGACAGGGTCCAGAGGAAGGGAGAGCCTTGACTGGTTATCCAGCTCTTAGCTGGATGCAGACCACACCCTGAGGGAAATCCCCCCACATCAGAGAAGGGTGGGACCTGAGTGAGGGCGTAACTTGGTACCATGGGACTTGAGTCATAGCCTCTCATGAGACGGTGATTAAAGATACACTCCACAATGATCCTGCTTCACTAACATATAAAAAACCTAAACTCCCTACCATTCAGCCAATGCTGACTCATAGCGCCCCCCCAACCCCCCACCCCTTTGGGTTTCTGGACTGTAACTGTTTACACAGTGGTTCTTCAACCTTCCTAATGCCACGACCCTTTCATACAGTTCCTCATGTGGTGTGACCCCCCCAGCCATAACATCATTTTCATTGCTGCTTCATCACTGGAATTTTGCTACTGTTGTGAATTGCATCACCCCTGTGAAAGGGTCGTTCGACCCCCAAAGGGGTGGTAACCCACAGGTTGAGAACCGCTGGTTTACAGGAATAGAAAGCCCCGTCTTTCTCATGAGGAGCTGCTGGTGGTTTCAAAATGCTGACCATGCAGATCGCAGGTTAACATGTAATCACTACACCACGAGGGCTCCCCCATTAACATATAGTGGTCAGAATTAATATTCCATAAAATGGAGGATAATTATATAACATCATAAAATGGAGGATAATTACATCAGATGACAACCCCACAATACTGGAAACTTTCGCTCGGTCAAGTTGACACAAAGCATTAACTCTCACACCGAGTCAGTAAGATCATAGGGCTAGTCAACTCAAGTTCATGTCCTTTGCTGTTACATGATATTGTCTCAACCTATTCCGTGTAATAACTCTGCTGAATGAGATCAGTTTTTATTGGGCTGTGGCCTGTCACCTCACTGTATCACATAATCTTCTCAGTCCTTAGCTTAAACCTCATTTCTCATTGGAAGGTTTCTCCAACTCCTTTTCCTTGGTCCCACAACACCTCTACGTGTCCCTTTTAACAATTACATAGGCAATTGCTTATTTAATGTTTTCTTTCCCTTCTGAAACCCATTCCACGAAGGCAGAGACGATGCCTTTTTCTTCACCACTTTGTCCCTAGCGCGGTGCACAGAATATGGTTGTTCATCATTAACCTTACTTTCTCTGGAGGGCTCCCTGCTGGAGCTTCATTTGTTTTCTAACCCCATCCAGGCCGCCCTCCGCTGTCCCCTCTACCTTGCCTCCAGAACAGCCTTCCATGGTGATGGCTTCAGGATTCTCTAGACTCAGTCCTCAGCCTCGATCTCTTGGCAATCCCAGGAGCTTTATTTTCACTTTCATGCTGGTCTCTGGAAGCAGGGCATCCCCTCAGCCCCAGCAGGGCAGGTGCCAAGAGGAGCAGCCAGTGGCCAGGATACCAGGTTTCCCTTTGCTAAGCTTTTTCTACAGAATGATTTAAGGCCCTGAACAGATAAGTGAAGAGCAAACCCGCGATGAAGTCAGCAGTCTGCTTATTAAGTGGAAAAAGCTGTGCTCGGCTTATTGAAATGTTCATTAGACAGATATATAGAGATGGAAAGGAGGGAGGGAGGGCAGGCAGCACTGCAGGAGCAGGCTGAGCCCAAGCAGGCGAGGCAGGGGGCATCTCGGGGGAACGTTAGTCTGGCCCAGAGGACGAAGAGCGAGCGAGTAGGCAGTGGGCAGTGCCTGTGAGGGAGAGAGACAGCCCCAGCCCATGGACAGAAGAGGGCTTGCTAGCTCCACGAAGGAGCGTTGCCAACTTCAAACTGCTGGCTTTGTGGGGCAGTGGGCGGAGGGAAGGGACTTGGCCCTAGAGACTCTGGGCTTCTTGGTCCGTTGTAGACGATGCTCATCCGTGTGCTCAAGGGCTGCTCTCCAGTCCTCTTCCAGGAGCCCTGGTGGTGTAGGGGTTACTTGATGGGGTACAAACCACATGGTCGGCGGTTCAGAACCACCAGCAGCTCCTCAGGGTAAAGACCGGACGTTTTCCTCTAAACAGTTACGTCGTGGAAACCCACAGGGGTCGCTCTGGATGGCAGTGAGTCTGATTGTGTTTTCTTGGTCTATTCTCTCTGCCCCGGACATGGCATTGCGAAGAACTCTGCCCACTGCCAAGACCAGAAGAGGGAGCCCTGGCGGCCCTGTGGGTTCAGCACAGGGCCTTCAACCACAAAGCCCACCCCCCAGTCACTTTGTGTGCAGAAGAGGAAGTTGTGTGCTCCTCTGAGACGGGCCTCAGAAACTCTAGGGAGCAGCTCGATTCTGCCCCGAGAGGGTGGCCGTGAGTCAGAATCAACTCCGTGACAGTGGTTCGTTGCTGTTGTTTTTAAGAAAAGAGGAAGGAAGCCTGATGGCGCCGTGGTTAAGCGCTCACCTGCGAACCCGAAGTCAGCAGCCAATCATCGTGCGGGAGAAAGCCGTGGTTGCCTCCTTTGATAAGAATGACAACCAAGAACCCCCCCCCCCCACCCGGCAGTTCAGTTGGTCAGGTGGGGTCCACATGAGTCCGCATGGACTCTGGGGCTCCTCACCCGTGAGCAGTGTGGCCGGTACTTTGTCAGGGAGAAAAGACTTGTTCAGAGAAGCGTGGGAAAGCACTGGCTGCCTCATAAGGGAGGTTTCCCCCAGGCAAACCTCACCCCAGCCCTTCTTCTGCCGACAGCCCCCAGCAGCCCTGAGCTCCCTCGCTGTGGTTGCCAGGAGCCATCCGGCCGGCTCCAGCTGGAAGCAACCCGATGGACAGCAGCCGGAGCGCTGCCCGGCCCCGGGCCATGCCCACAGTCACCGTGATGTTCGAGCCCATTGCCGCGGCCCCTGGGTCAGTCCGTCACAGCCAGGGTCCTCCGCTTCTCCACCGCTCCTCCACCTTCCCAAGCAGGAGGGCCTTCTGCAGGGACCCGTCTCTGGAGACATGTCCAACGTGCGAGACGTGAAGTCTCACCAGCCCTGCTTCTAAGGAGCCTTCTGGCCACATGAGATAAGTCAGCCACAAAGGGACTTAGCGGAAATATTTAGGATAGGCAAGGCTCAGAGACCAAGATGCTCACTAGCTAGCAGGAATGGGCAAGAGGGAGGGGGAGGAGGGGACGGCGGACGAGGTGCTGCAGAGACACTGAGATTCTGTTCAGGACGATGGAGTATTTCAGAACAGAACATGGTGATGGTCCAACCACATGATGTGACTGAAGTGTACATGTGAGACATGTGGATACGGCAAATATGTCGTTACATGTATTCCAGACAATAGCAAAGTAAGAATTAAGTTCTGAAAAGAATAGTATATTCCGAGCTCCCGAGAGTTCTCACACACGCTAGCTCATTGCGCGCTCATTCACTGAGCCATCAAATAGCTCCCTACCACATGCCACGCATGACGGGTGGCCCTTGGGGTCCCCCTGCAAATGACACTGTTTGTGTGGCTCCGCTCAAAGCCTTGTGGAATATGAACTTTATGAAAATAACGTTCATAAATGCTTCCATTCAGCAAACGCTGATTCTACACTGGGGCTCCTGGGATGGAGAAATGAATCAGACGAATCAGACGAGCCCTGCCCTGGAGACGTTCATGGTCCGGGAGGCACAAGTACAAGTCAAGCAACAGTTAAAAGAGAGTGTGTTTGAGGCACGGAGATAACCCAGCCTGAGAGGGTCAGGAAGCTTTCCTGAAGATGCTTGAGCTGAGCCTTTTAAAAACGATGTGCGTTAACCCAGCATTCAGGGAGCGTGAGTGTCTAGGCAGAAAGGAAATTCAAGTAGCGCAGCCATTGAGGGGCAATGGTGGGAGATGGTCTTCTAGGGCTAGGCAGGTATCAGAGGGAGAGAGGGCTAGGTGGACCTCAAATCACAAAGGAATTGACATGCTGAGTTTGAGAGTTAGACGCATGCTGAAGTGATGAAAGGACACGGAAGGATTCCCAGCAAGTGTGCAACCGCTGTCTGGTCTTAGAAAGATCACCCAAGAGGCTTCCAGAAGAGGTGGCCAAAGGCAGGGGCACCTGTCTGGAGTCCGGAGGTTGTTCCCATGGTGACTGGGGAGGTTGTTCCCACGGTGACTGACTCTGGCTAAGGAAAGGATGGACTGATGTCAATGGCACGGAAGGAGGCTTAGACATGGCTTGATGATAAGCCTATGAGGTCTAGGTGTCCGTTGCCCACGTGTGCAAAGGGCACTGGCCGTCACCGTCTGGGTGGCTTCGGTGCGGGCAGTGTAGGGTCCTGCAGGGGCCGAGGCAATGTCGACCCTCTCAGTGGTCTGCGCCTCTGGTGCTGAGGCCGCTGACACCTGCTTCCATGCTTTGACAACTCCATTTCCCGGCTCCCCCTCTGCTTCGCAGACTTTGGAGGTGATTAGTAATAAAGCTTTAACAAGCATCCATAGGTGCGTCTCCCTGTCACTTTTATGAGGCCATTTCCTGAGCAAAGATATAAGAGCGCCTTCCGTCTCCTCTAACCATGCTCTTGCTGCACTGTCTCAGTCTCAGCCACAGCGGGACCCAGACAGTGGCAGGGCTAAATGGGGCTAACCTGGAGGAGGCCCGGGACGTGCCTGGCTCACAAAGAGGAGGTGTGGGCTCTGCTTTTGTCCACAAAGGTTCTTCCCGAAGACCGGAAATTGTCATTGGAAAGTCATTTGGACTGCTCCGGCCATGATGAATCAAACCCCAAACCAAGCTCACCGCCACCGAGTCAGTTCTGACTTACAGCGACCCCACAGGACAGAGGAGAGTGGTCCCTTTTGAGTTTCTGAGGCTGTAAATCTTTACGGAAGCAGAGTGGCCGGTGGGTTTGAACTGCTGACCTTGGGGTTAGCAATCGAATGTATAACCTCACCAGACTCCGAATAAATCAAAGGGCCCTCATTTCTCTTTCTTCCCGCTCCCGTTCTACCACATTCCCTTCCAGCCCTTGTCCTGGACTTGCACTCCCTTGACTCATGCCATTGAGCTGTAGGTTTCTATCACATGTCACCACTGATGGATGCTGGGGATCCCACCAAGAGCCGCGCTTGTCTCCACCTCTGGGGAGCTCATGACTTGGTTCGGGCTGGGAATACAGACACCAAATAACCCAGCCCTGTTATGAGAAACGTTCTGGTAGGGCCTGGAGGAAGTGCTGTGGGAGGAACCCACGTCATGGGGCCACCGAGGTGGGGGCCACCAGGGAACATTTCCCCGAGGAGACTACATAGGCCTGGTCCTTCGAAGGATTATGTGAGCAGGGCAATGGGAAACCCAGGTCTTCTTTCCCGACAAGATCCCAGATTCCCTAGGGGCACAGCCCGGCTGAGTTGAGCGTCCGCTCACTCGGCTGCACGGAGGGGAGGCTGAGGCAGGTCTGCTCATGCTGCCGGGACCCTCTCTGCAAGGGGGAGCAGAAGGCGGCTGATGCGACAGCATGCTTCCCGTAGAAGCAGGTATGGGTTGAGAGGTCCTTTGCTCCCTGACGCTGACAGGCCATCTAGGAGGAGGGAAGAGGAAGAGGCGAAGCTGCTGTCCTTGACGCCATTGACTTACGCTCTTTCTTGAACTTCCCTGTCCTTGAGTCCTGTACCACTACCATGGCCTCCTGCACGATAAACATGACTTACAGTTGGACAGACATGGTTTCAAGTATCACCTCTTGAATTTGAACCCTCTAGTTATAGCTTCAGAAGCCCTAGTAGCGTGGTGAGTGGTGCCTTGTTCTAGTGATACCTTAAGGAGCCCTGGGAGCACAGGGGGTGATGCACTGGGCTGATAGCTGTAAGGTCGGCAGTTCCCGCCCACTAACCACTCTGAGGAAGGAAGAGATGGGCATACTACTCCTATGAGGATTCACAGCTGTGGGCACCCACAGGGGCAGTTCTGCCCCCTTCTCTAGGGTTGCTTTGAGCTGGAACTGCTCTATGTAGTGAGTTTGGTTTGGCTCGGGTTATACTTTGCGGAGTCCTGGTGGCACTATTGGTGTGCTCTGGACTGCTAACCAAAAGGTTGGAGCTTCAAACCCACCAGCTTCTCTAAGGGAGATTTGCAGAGACACAGGAACCCTATGCTCTGGAATTGGCTTGATGGCAGAGATTTTTTTTTGGAGTTAGACCTTGGAGTTTGGCACTTGTCTGTCCGCTTGTCATACTGTGGTGACTTGTGTGTTGCCATGATGCTGAGGACTATGTCACCGGTGTTTCAAACACCAGCAGGGTCACCCAGGGTGAACAGGTTCCAGCAGAGCTTCCAGACTACGAACAGACTAGGAAGACGGAATCGGCTGTCCACTTCGGAGGAAGTAGCCACTGAAAACTCTGTGGAAAGCATCGAGACATTGTCACTTACTGAAAAGTTAATGAGCCGAAGCAGAACATTATCAGAAATAGTGCCAGAAGATGAGCCCTTCAGGGCGAAAGGCACTAAAAATACGACTGAAGGATCGCTGCCTTCTCAAGATCAAGTCTACCATAACCAGGTGGCGAAAGCCTGTGAGACCTCCATTTGGCGATGGGCTTGACCCAAGGTGAGAAGAAACAACAGAAAAAGTCAACTAGTAATCAGAACTTGGAATCTACAAAGTATGAATGTAGAAAAACAAAGTTGTCAAACATGAAATGGGATGCATAATTATTGATATTCTGGGCACTAGTGAGGTGAAACAGACTAGTATTGGCCATTTTTAATCAGAAAATCGTATTGTTTGCTGTGCCAGGAATGGCACAATCGAGAGGAATAGTGTTGTAGTCATCATCAAAAAGGACATTTCAGATGAGCCCGTCAGGGTGCAGTATAGCACCAACGAAACATACAGCTTTCCTCTAGTTCTTTAATGCTTCCCCCCCCCCCACTATCATGACCCCAACTCTACCTTACAAATCCAGCTAAACCAGAGCATGTGCTGGGGAAAAATGAGGAGCTGATACCAAGGGCTCAAGTAGAAAGATAGTATTTTGAAAATGATGATGGCAACATATGTACAAAAGCATTCGACACAATGGATGGATGTATGGATTGTGATAAGAGCCCCCAGTAAAATGATTTTTTAAGAGAACATTTTGAGATCTATCTTGTAGCACAATACTGTCCGTGATATAATAATGTCTATCTGCGTGCAAGGAAACCCAGTCAATACCGCTATTATGCAGATGTATGCACACTCCGCTAAAGCTAGTGATGCAAACTTTTAAGAATTCTACCAATGTCTTCGGTCTAAAATTGATCAAACATGCAATCGAGGTACATTGGTAATTATTGGCAACTGTAATGCAAATGTTGGAGACACCTTATTTCCAACAGTAGCAGGGAAATATTGACTTGGGGATAGACAAGAAGGTGGAGGTCACCTGATAGAATTTTGCAAGATCAACAACTTGTTCATAGCAAAGACCTGTTCAGCAACACAAATGGTGACTCTGCACATGAACTGATCTATATGGAATACACAGAAATCAAATGAACTACATTTGTGGGAAGATTCGATGGGGAAGCTCAGTATCAGCACCTAAGGTCAGGCCAGGGGCCGACTGTGGAACAGACCGTCAGTTGCTCATATGTAAGTTCAGGTTGAAGCTGGAAAAAATTAAAATAAGTCCACTAGAGCCAAAATATAACCCTGAGTATATCCCAGCCAAATTTCAAGAATATGTCAAAAACATTGACTGCATGAACACTAATGACAGAAGACCTAGTGAGCTGAAGAGGACATCAAGAGCATCGCACGTGAAGAAAGCAAAAGCTCATTAAAAAGACAAGGAAAAAGAAAAGACCGGCGCGGGTGTCGGAGGACATTGACACTAGTCTTACTCATAGAGTAGCTAAGGCAAATGGAAGAAATGATGACGTCAAAGAGCTGAACAGAAATTTTCAAAGGGCAGCTCGAGAAGGCAAAGTCAACTATTATAATGAAGTGTGCAAAGACCTAGAGTGAGAAAACTCAAAAGGAAGAACACCCTAAAATATCTCTTTTTTCAATGCCTCTATATTTTATTGTAACTTTTAAAATAAAAAGATCATTTTATTGGGGACTCTTACAACTCTTGTTACAGTCCAGACATCGATTGCATCAGGCACGTTTGTACATATGTTGTCTTCATTTTTTTCTAGACATTTACTTTCTATTGAGCCCTTGGTATCAGCTCCTCTTCCCTCACCCCTTTCAATTGTAATTTTTAAGAATTACTTTTTTAAAGAATAACTTAGGGAGCCCAGGTGGCAGAGTGGGTTACACATTGGGAATCATTTAAAGAACAATCTACAAAGCCCAGAATACATGTGCAGTGTTCACACTGCATTGAGAGATGTGATCAGACAGAGAGCATTGCAAGCCGATGATGACAGACAGGTCAAAACGTAATATCTTTTTTTTTTGTCTTTCAAAGTTTTTATTACAAAATGCTAGACATTATAGAATAACTCAATAAAATGAAGCTGTTGTTCTTTTTTTTCTTAGTCATTTTCTTTGGGATAAACTTTATCTTAAACTGATGGAACTAAAGAAAAACTTCAAGCCTTGAGTGGCATTATTGAAAGATTCCAAGAACAAAATATTGCACGATGCAGCAAGCACCAAAAGAAAATTGGAAGAACACACAGAGGCACCGCACCCAGCAGAACTAGCCACGGCAACCACTTCAAGAAGCAGCACATGAGCGAGGATCAGTGGTACGGAAGGAAGAAATCCAAGCTGCACTGAAAGCCGTGGCCAGTGTTTCAACAAGCTGATGAGGCGCTGGACACACGCACTCGTCTATGTCAGGAAATTTGGAAGACAGCTACTAAGCCAACTGACTGGAAGAGATTCATATTTGTACCCACTCCAAAGAAAGGTGACCCAACAGAATGCTCAAATCGTAGAACAATATTACTATCGCATGCAAGTAACATTTTCCTGAAGATCATCCAACAACAGCTGCAGCAGCACATTGACAAGGACTTGCCAGAAGTTCAGGCCGGATTCAGAAGAGGATGTGGGATAAGAGATCATTGCTGATGTCAGATGGATCTCTAAGCTGAAAGCAGAGGACACCAGAATGATGTTTACTTGTGTTTCATTGACTATGCCAAGGCGTTCAACTGTGTGGATCATAACAAACCATGGACAACCTTGAGAAAAATGGGAATTCCAGAACACTTCCTTGTGCTCATGGGCAGCCTGCACATGGATCAAAAGGTATTTGTGCGAACAGAATTAGGAAATGCTGCACAATTTAAGATCAGGAAAGTTGTTTGTCAGGGTTGGATTCTCATCATACTGGTTCAATCTGTAGGTGGAGCCAATCATCAGAGAAGGTGAATTACACGATTGGAGGAAGGCTTATTAAGAACCTGCAAGATGCGGGTGACACAATCTTGCTTGCTGAAAGTGAGGAGGCGTGGAAGCACTTGCTCATGACATCAAGGATAGCAGCCTTCGGAATGGATTATGACTCAATGTAAACAAAATCATAATCCTCACAACTGGACCAATAGGTAACATGATGATATATGGAGAAAAGATTGAGGTTGTCAAAGATATCATCTTGCTTGGATCCACAATCAACACATAGAGCCAGCAGTCAAGGAGATCAAATGATGCGTTGCATTGGGTCAATCTGCCGCACAAGACCTCTTTGACGTGTTGAAAGCAAGGATGTTACTTTGAGGACTAAAGTGCCCCGTGGTCTTTCCAATCACCTCATATTGCATGTGAAAGGTGGACACTGAGTAAGGAAGACTGAAGAAAGACTAATGCATTTGAACCATGGTGTTGGCGAAGAGTATTGGAAGTTCTATAGACTGCCAAAATAGCAACAACAACAACAACATCTGTCTTGGAGGAAGTGCACACAGAATGCACTTTAGAAGCAAAGATGGGGAGACTTGGTCTCGTGTCCCGTGGACATGTCATCAGCCGAGAGCAGTGCCTGGAAAAGGACCTCACACTTGGGAAAGCAGAGGGGCCATGAAAAAGGAAGGCCCTCCATGGAAGGATTCACTAGGCCAGCGGTTCTCAACCTGTGGGTCCAGACCCCTTTGGGGGTCGAACGACCCTTTCACAAGGGTCACCCGATTCATGACAGTAGCAAAATAACAGTTATGAAGTAGCAATGAGAATGATTTTATGGTTGGGGGTCACCGCCACATGAGGAACTGTATGAAAGGGTCGCAGCGTTAGGAAGGTTGAGAACCGCTGGTTGGCACAGCGGCTGCAGCAATGGGCTCAAACCGAAGGGCAACTATGAGAATGGTGCAGGACCAGGAGGGGTTTTGTTCTGTTGTACATGGGTCATTATGGGTCAGGGCCAACTAGCGGGCACCTAGCAACCACAATCTTGGTGCCCTTGGGCAGCACAAATGGTTAAGTACTCACTTACTAACTGAAAGGTGGCAGTTGGACTCACCCAGAAGTGCCTCCAAAGAAAGGCCTGGCGATCTGCTTCCCAAAGGACACACGCCCCAAACCCGATGGAGCCCTGTTCAACGCTGAAACACGTGGGGTCACCAGGAGATGATTGAACTCCATGGCAACTGGTTTGTTTGAGTTTTGTTGGCTTCGCCGTGCCCTAGGCAAATCGCCCTCTCTGAACCATTTTACCCCCGTGTACTAGAGATAAAAGATGGCTGTGATGTTCAAATGAGAGGATAGCTGCTGGAGATCCAGTTCAGAATTGACCTATAGCTGACTCGTCTGTTTTCTCCTTCCACTGCCTTCTTTCTCTGCCTCTGGGCTTGTCCTTCTGGTCTTGTCCTTGGGTCATTTGCTTCCATGCATCTCCTAGTGTCTCCCAAACCCAGGCCTTCCTCTGCCAAGAGTGGGATCTCAGGTCCATTCAAAACCTGTTCACTAGGTGCCTCCCCACCTCACCAAACTCACTGCCACCAAGTGCATTCGCACTCACTGCAGCCCTGGGGGACAGGGTGGAACTGCTCCCGTGAGTTCCTGAGACTGTAAGTCTTGACGGAGAGGAAGTCTCATCTTCCTCCCTCAAAGCAGCTGGCGGTTTTGAACTGCTGACCTATAGTGGCCCAACGTGTCACCCTCTGCGCCACCAGGACTCTCTATCAGATGCCTAGCCTGTGACTCCTCTTCTGGCTCCTGTGGATCCAGAGCTGGTGCCCACCCTCCAGGAATTCATCATCCTGAAGAGCTTTACCCAATGGGCTTGCTGTCTCCGATGAAGTGGTCGTTCGGATCCTCCGTCGAGAGTGGTGGGAGCAAAGGATGCGGAGGGGGCTTGGAAGTCATGAAGGTTAAAAGTATCTCTAAGAAAAAGAGCGCCACATGCCCTCGGCCCTTCTGTCCTGTTATTGCTCCCTGGTGCACATCCTTGCCATCTCTTGCCTTCTTCCCCTAGCCTTCCACCTTGGCTGGACATTGGAGTCTCTGGGGGAAGTGGAGGTGGCGCTTCTTTGAAAATCTGCTGCCTGGGTCTCTCACAAGAGCTTCTGGTGGCATCGATCTCGGTGTGGCCTGGCGTCGTCCTTTGTTAAGTTGCCCGGTTAGTTGCGTTGTCCAACCAAGGTGGAGAAGCACCCGTTGGGTGTCCTGCTTCTGTTCCTGTCTCCACCACGTGCGGCCATGGGGTGCTCTCTCAAAGGCCAGGCTGACCCGTGGCTCACCTGCCCTGGGACTGGAAGAACCTCCCAACAGGGGCAATACCTGCGTCCCTGGCATCGAGCGCAGGGCTGGGTCTGTGGCCAGGGCTCGATCCACACTCAGTGGACAAATGAATGAGTGAAGAACTAATGAGTCCATAGCCAACAGCCTGACTACCAGACAGAGTTGCCCGGCATGTGGTGGTGGATTGTGGCAGCTACCCCTGAGCCAAGAGAATTGGGCCAGCTGGGGACAGGTCTGGAGGCCTGTAGGTGGGGGGACAGGGGGAGCAATCCAGGAAGGATGGAGGGTGGAGGGGGAGAAGAGGCAGTGAGAGGTCAGAAAGGCAGGGTTTCTTGAGAGGTGAATTATCACAGGGACCGCCATGGGCCGGGCAAGCACCTCAGCCAGGGAGTAATGGAGTTAGGGAGGAAGGCCCAGGCAGAGCCCAAGAGAGAGCGATGGGAGTCGCTTAATCTGCCCCCAGGAAGTGCAGGCTGGGGACTTGCTGGCAGGAGGCAGCAGGCCCATTCCTCAGCGGCTAATGCCCCCCTCCTAACACAATTACCCCTTCCTTCTCCCTCGGCCCAGGCAAGGGAGAGGTTGCAGGGAGGGCAAGCATGCCCCGCAGCTGGGGATCATGGGGGGCATGGCTGGAAATCCAATCAGGAGTTCCACTTCGGTCTGGGCCTGAGCGACCCCGTCATCACTGGAGGGGCTCACAAAGGCCTGGACTGGCACAGAGGAGGAGGAATTGCTGGGGGGTGTGGGAGGCCCTCGCCCCCTGCCCCTCCTGGGCTCCCATGCAACCTGGTCCTGGACACTGCCGTCTCCACCTGTCACCCCCATTCTCCTGGAAGCAACTCTACCCCTCTCCAATGGACGACAGTTTGCTGACCTCCAATTCTACCTTGGAGCTGCCCCCACCCCCGGATGTGCTTCTCACTGCCTCCCTCTGCCCCCGTACAGCCTCACCCCTCCCTCTCCGCCCCACATTGATATAAATGGAGGCTTCGGCCGCCTTTAAACAGTCCGATCTATCAGAGGGGCACACGCAGCCCATAAATCTGCCGGGGCTGATGGCTCCCTAAGTGGACTGATAGGAGCTATTTCCGGCAAGGTGTTCAGTTACGCTGCCCCTCCGTCCCTCCCCCGAGTGTGCCCTTCCCCAGGGGCAGGGACCCTTTCTGTCATCTGGTAATTGGCATTTTTTCACTTGCACTTGGTCCTAGAGAGGGAATGCAGCGCCCAGGCCAGGCCCCTAACCGGATTAGCATTGGCTTTCAAAGAATGCCCCTCTGGAGTCGACCTCCAGATCAAGAGATCAAGATTGAGCTGTTGGCTCAACATGGAAGGGGCCCGAGGTGGGAGGACGCTTCCCAGGGGAGGGAGCCCACAGTAAGTGTGCAGGGAGGGGTGAATGAAGTCCCCAACCCTTGGCCAGCTAAGCCTGCCTGCGTCCAAGGCCCCAGCCTACGGGCCCGGCAGAGACCAGAAGCCTGACTCTGGACTTGGGTATCGCCAGCCTGGCTGTCAGATTCGGTCTCCTCGCTCTGGCGCGGCTGCGTTGCTCTGCCCTTGAGCTTTCCTACCCTAGAGAGGACTTAGTATTGAACAAGCACGGGAATCTGAGGCTAGGCTGGGCGGCCCCGGCCAAGGGCCGTTGTGGCTACTGCCGTTTCTCGCCACCGAGTAGATCCTGCCTCGTGGGCGGGGTGGAACCCCTCCAGAAGGTTTGCAAGGCTGTGGCCTTCAGAGGGAGATCGCCAGGTCTGTCTGCCAAGGCACCTCCTGGTGGATTTGAACCGCCAAACTTTCCACTGCTGATGAAGCATTGAATGGCTTCTGCCACCTGAGGTCTCCAGTGCAGAAATGGCAACCCCCCCACCCCCCAAACTAGCTGTCGGGTCTGGTGGACATGAACCCCCAACTCCTCAGTTAGCCATTTGCACCCCAGGCCCTCTGCGGACCGAGCACACATGTCGTCCTTGTTGGGAGAGTAGCTGCTAATGGATCGGTTTCCCTGGGGGAGGGAGAAAAGACCTAGAGGCTGTAGCTTCGTCTGGCCTCCGGGCCCCAGAGCCCTGCTAGCAGAGACATGGAGATGCCCTTGGAGATCACCTTCACGGCCTCTGGTCAAGGGTCACTCTGGCCACTCAGAGAGCAGCACCAACATAGCTGTTTCCCATCCCACCCCTTTGTCTGCAAGGGCGGAAAGCAGAGCCCGCCGGCCCGTGCAGGGACTCAGCACATCCCTGCCAAGCTTCTTGCGTCCAAAGGAGAAGAAAAGCAGAGATGGTGGAGGGCAGGGACGAGCAGCTGGGAACGCGCCCCTGGTCTGTCTGTAAGGCCCTTGTCAGTCTTCTCTCCAGAACTCCAGGTCTGGGGCATTCGATCCAGCCGTGGGTGCAGGAGGCGGGATGCTCCTGCTTTGGGGGGGCTCTGAATGAGGAAATGGAAGAATCCAATCAGAAGGTTGGAAGAGTGTTGACTTGGGCTAAACAAGATTTTGCATATTCTAGTGATTCCGGTGCCCGACCATCTGTTAGGGATTAGGACCTTAGAGGTGATGGGATAAGAGTCCCAGCAGTGTGGGATCTTGGAACAGGGAAAACAGTAAGCCCTGGAACCGCCAGCTGGAGTCTTAGAACTTGGGCCCTGAATTGATCCCACCTCGTAGCAATTCTAGATAGGGTTTCCAAGGCTGTGAATCTGGATGCGGCCCCACGATCTCACCTTTCTCCCTCCGAATGGCTGGTAGGTTTGAGCTACTGACCTTGCAGTGAGTATCCCACCGTACCACCAGGGCTGAGAACCGAAGAGTACCTTTGATCCTGCTCCGGGGAAATCGCTGAGCACCCTCTGCCAGGACCAGCTGCAAAGTCTAGTGAATGACATTAGGAATGCACAGTACTAGGGAGGTTCCCCCATCCTTTAAGAAACACAGAGAGAGTCTATCCTTCCTGGAGCCGGGGCAGAAGCAGCCTTGGTCTAGAAGCAGTCCAGACAGTGTCTGAGGTGGCCACCAAGACCCCAGGGGTAGCCTCGCAGGACCGTCCCAGCTGCTCTCCCACCCAAGTCCCGCATCCATGTGTTCATCATTCGGCCACTGTGTGACCCGTGTCATGCTGGTTACTGAAGGTAGAGGATTTAATCAGGCCCGCCCCTGCCCTTCATGGAGCTCACAGTCCAGGACAGAGACCCAGACTTGTCAACAGGGGTGGGATCCAGTGTGGGGAGTCTTATGCCTGCTCAGAGGTCCTAGCTAAGACCACCCTGGAAGCCCAGCCTCACTGGGCAGCTCGAGACTCCAGAACGTTCCCATTTGTTTGCCTCAGATTCAACTCGTCCAAACTTACACTTGTCATCTTATCCCCAGTCTGCTTCTCCTCCCATGTCCCTGGCAGGATCGGCCTCTCTGCCATTTCCTAGTTCTCATCCTCACCGCTGCACCCTCCCTGCAGCCACACTGGTCACCTTGTGGCTCAGTTCCTCAAGCATTCCTGTCATGTTCACAACAGCAGCACCTAGTGTGACGAAATGCCCAAACCCCAAGCCACACCCTTTACCTCAAACTGCTTCTAACACATGCCAATTCCGGGGCTTTAGAGCAGAACTATGCCCCACAAGCTCCTCAAGGGTTGTGATCTTTCAGAAGTAGGTCACCAGGCTCTTCTGCCAAGATGCTCTGGGTGGAGTCAAACTACCAAGCTTTTCATTAGCAGTCAAGTACGTACCTGTTTGCACTACCGGGGGGTCCTTGATATGAAACAGGCATGTATTGTGTACATGTCTTACTTCATGTAGGCATTTGTTCACCTGTTCTTGTCTCCTTTACTTGTGATCTTGAGAACACGAATTCATTTTAATCTCGTTAAATAAACATATCATTGTAACCCCAGTGCCTATCACAGTGTCCGACACAGGGTAGATGTTTGTTTAATGTCTGCTGAACAAGTTGAGTAGGCCACGACCAAATAGAACATCCCAGATAGAGAGAGGCCCTTCTCCACCGTGCAGAATTTAAGAGATAGGATGCTCCAGCTCTGCCTTCGGGAGCTCTGTCCAGATCTGTAACAATCTGAGACAGAGAAGAGGTCAGGCCATGTGACTTGAGCTGTTGAGCATTTGTCCCCAGTGCCCAGAGCTGCCCTCATCCTTGGAGTTTGCATGCATGAGAACGATGCCCCGGTTGGGAGCAGGAGATCAGAGATGGAGAGGCAGGGGAGCTGTGGTCTGTGGGCAAGGAGCTCGGAGGCTGTCCGGTTGCAGCGGCATGTGGGTGGTCACCTGGGTTGGCTCCCGGCCCTCCCACAGGCACTGCGTGGCTTAGGACAGCTCCTTCCCTCATTCCTGCCCTTTTTTTCTTTCATTTAGGTGGTGGGGCGGGAGGTTAGGTGGGCAGACTCTTGGGGACCATTGCTGCTGAATATTCTAGGATCCTTCAAAAGACAGTCCGAGGCCAGTGGATTAGGCCAGGGTGCTCTGCGGAGGAGCCCGGCTTTGGTTTCATGGGGAATGCCGTTTCTAGGCTGAAAAGTTTGGCGTCAGACTTGGACCATTTCAGGACTAGAGGCAAGAACTTCCTTCCAGCCAGCTGCACAGACCTTGAAAGATTTGGAAAATGGATGAAGAACAAAGGCTTCGCTGGTGGGGTCACCCGGGGTGTGAGGAGCGGAAGAGAGGCTGGCTGTGGCAAAGGCTTAGTTCCCCCCAAGGGAGACTGGACAGGGACTAGTGTCTGTTTTTAGACTAGCCTCTCTCCCCGCCCCACTCTCCCCCAAAATTATTATAAAGAATTATTGCCATTAGTACGTCTTTCCTCCTGAAAGGAGAAAATCGCCTCATTCATAATTTATACCCTCAATTACTATTAATAAAGAAATATTTCAGCAGAAAATCGCCTGGGAAAATTACACGTAACATTGCATTAACATTCTATTTGAACATTTTCATCACATTTGTTATAGAGTTAATAAGAGGGATACGGTCCCCTGACTTCTTCATGAAATTATGGGCTGACGATGATAGTTTAATCTTTTAGACTTTATATAATATATTCACTTTACTAATTGAGCTATCCAAGGAGCAGTTAGAGATGTTCTTAAATGTGGAGACAGAAGAATCAGGGCCATGACTTTGCTGCCAGAGGCACCGCCTGCCAGGGTGGGCCTGGCCAGCCTAGACTCCACCCCGGCGGCAGCTATCCAGGATGGGTGGGAAGACTGTGAGACTGCTGAGCTGAAACAGAGAGGAAGAGAGAAGGGCATCAAAGAGAGATGAGACAAACAAGGCATCCCTCTTTAGACCATTCTTTTAATAACAATTTACACATTTACCTTCTGCCTGTGTTGTCCTGGGCAGAGCATCATGGTGGGTGTGGCATGGCCATTGCTGGTGGTTGTGAATGTCAAGAGCTCTTGGGAGATCTGTCCTCTGAGTCCTGTGAAGGCCCCTAGAGACAGACACTGGCAAAAGAGGTGCCTTGGAAGGCCATCCCAGCACAAAGGAAAGAGGGTGGGTGGATGGGTAGGTTGCTTCCTTGCTTGGTTTTATGTCTGGTTGGGAATGTTGAGTGTAGATTTTGAGTGATATGGAAGAGAATGGATCAAAATTAAGACAATCATTTGTAACTGCGTTGACCAATGGGCCTTCCCAAACATTTTCTCCTGTATTGGCACCCCACAAAATTGGGGTACAGTTCCTGTAGCTGATGCAGCTCAAATGTCTCTTCCCCAGGAGCTTCTCTTACTCAGGTCACCTAATGCCACACCTTCCTGTGAGGATACCTTGACCGATTTGTGGTGGCATTTATCCCTTCTTAAAATCTCTGGCTTTCGCCACTCTTGGAATTCAGCCAGTCTCATTCAGCACCTAACACGAGGCTTGCACACAGTACGTAACTCCAGACATATTTGCTGGTTAGATTAATGGTTACATAATGTTCCCAAGACCATGTAGTTATAGGTGACCCTTATTTGAAACGAGTCTCCCCATTTCTAGGTCATACATAATTCCTGACACCTTGTTTTGTCTTCCCCAAAACATCAGCAATAAGAAGGCAGTCAGACTACTTCGGAGCACCCTCGTGACTGATATTATAATCTAGGCCACCATCAGCTCTACCTGCACCACTGCTGTCACCTCCCTGCCCCTTGGCTTACTCTCAGACAGTGTGTCTTCTGCACGGTAGCCATAGTAATCCTGTAAAACATAAATCAAATTCTGTTACCCTCTGCAGCTCCAAATTTCTCTAGCCTGCCATGTATATAATGAAATGCAGTGTGCTTACCCTGGCCTTCAGCACCTCCTGATTGGCCCCTGACCGCCTCTCTACCCCCATTTCCTGTCATATTCTGTGCGTTTTCTCTACGCCAGCCCGACTGGCCTTGCTGCTCCTAGAACTTACCCCATGAGCCCCCCCCCCCGGGCTGTTGAACTTGTCTTCTCGTCCCTCAGAGATCCCCATGGCTCTCTTCTCCCATTCATTCAGATGTTTGCTCAAATGCCACCTCTTCAGAAAGGACTTCCCTGGCCTCCTGACATCATTCGGGCCTCTCCTTACCTTGATTGATTTTTCTGCCTTGCACTTCTTATTGTGTTTTTATTTATTGGTTGCCTGCCTTTGCTGTTAGAATGTAAACCCCGTGTTTGCTGCAGTATTTCTAGCACCTGGAAATAGTAGGTGCCCAAGAATTGCTTTGAATGAGTTCTTGCTCCTGTTTTCTGTACGCACCAAATCGCTGGGTGATCGCTTCTGCTCTAGAGGATATTCCGGCATGCCAGTGGCTTCTAAAATTTAACTGCAACCTAAATCAAACTTCGGAGCTTCAAACTTATTTTCAAACCACATCGTCTGGGCATATGCTCATAAACCCTGATCCACGGTTTTCAAAGTCGGTGCTGACTCACAACAACCCTGTAAGACAGGGTAGACCTGCACCATGCGATGTCTAAGTCAGCAATGTTGTGGGCGCAAACCTCCACATTCTGCTCCTACACGGTGCGGGGGTGGGGGTCAGACGACTGGCTGACCTTTCAGTTAGCAGCCCAGCTCTTGCTCAACTGTGCCACCAGGGCGCCTTGGTGCCCACGGAGCCACCGGAAGATCAGTCCTTCCGAAATGCAGCATGGAGCTTTCTCATTTCCATCGTTCCCATTTCATCCCATGGCACCCCCTCGGAGACACCCAGCCCAGTCGTTCTTGGCTGCTCTTCTCTCTCACACCACAGCCAATGCAGTTCCAAAGTCCGTGCCTTCTCCCCCTCCGTGGCGCTCAGATCCTCGAGCCAGGGCCAAAGGCTCCTACCCTGAGCCAGGCCACCGTCGTCATGTCTCCTCAGCAGCCTCCAGCCTCCGTCCCTCCGTCCATCCTCCACAAGCCTTTAATGTTTTATCTCACACATAAATCTAGGAGTCGGAGAGAACGTGGGGGGGGCAGGGCTTGCTTGAGCAGTCAGATGATAATGACCCCTAGCCCATTAAATGGAAGAGGAAGCAGTCTAGGGACATGTGACATCTGACGACCTTGGTGGCATCCCCTCCCCCTCCCCATGGCTGTCTCCTCCCACTAGATGGCAGAGATTTGTCTCATTGATCTTTGTGTCCTGTAGCCTCCGCACCCAACATAGTGCCTGGTGCTTAGCAAGTGCCGATGCATGCTTATTCCTGTGACTGTCGCCTTGAAATTCATCTTTTTACATCCATGCCTCCCTGGTCCCCACCCCTGCTCTGATGAGGTCTATTGTACGGCCTTAGAATTCCTTGTCTGACTCTGCACTAAACCATGCGCCCCTCCTGCGTGGCAGTGCCTGTTAACTAACTGCCAGGCTGACTCTTCCTCCCGGTACCTTCCTGGCGAGCTGGCCTGCCTGGCAGCCTGGCCGGTCATTCTCCGCCACTCATATCTGAGCGAGCCACTTCTCAGGTCGCGTGGTTTCTGTGACTCGTGGCCCCGGGTAGTTTTTGTTCTCTTCCACCAGCTACTCCCGAAGCTGCCGCCAAGGATCCGAATCACGCGCATTCCTCCCCACTGCAATACCCAGTAACCAGGCTCTCTAGGAGGCACGCTGCCCGTGGGATTCTGCGATGCTTGAGAGACGCTTGTAACCGGCCAGAGTTCTCTGGATAGACAAAGGAGGGAAGGGTCCTCCAGGCCGAAATCAAATCGGACAGATGGGCAAGGACCGAGGCGTTCCCTAGGGTTTTAGGGAAGGAAACACGAAGGCCAGCAGCACCAAACCAGACTAAGAGATGCACAGGAACCAGAAAGTGGAGGAGCTGCTGCTGTCCATTCGAACTCACAGCAACCTTATAGCACAGAGTAGAACTGCCCATTCGCTTTCCAAGACTTCATGGAAGCAGGTTGGCACAACTATCTCCTTGAGGGTTTGAACTGCAGATCTTTCAGTTAACAGCCACATGCTTAATTAACCAGAGCTCCTTGAGCATGAAGGAGATGTAATCATATAATAATCTATGATGCAGATTACAGAATGAATATCATAGAAATAATAGCTATTACTAAGTGAATAATTAAAATATTCTAGGTGGCATGCCGAGTGTTTGGCAAGTTGTATCTCCCTTAATCTTCTCTAGAACCTGTAGGTTAGCTGTTGAGTTGCTAACTACTAGGTCAGCAGTTCAAATGCACCAGCCCCCCCAAGGGAGAAAGGAGGCTGTCTGCTACCATCAAGATGTACAGTCTCAGGAACCCAACATGGGTCAGTATGCGCCAGTATTGACTCGGTGGCGGGGACGTTGGTATTTTGGGTTTAGAACCTGATGAATTAAGTGCTAAGGAGATTGGACTTCATCTTGAGGATCATGCTTGGGAGGAAGAGTTGGGTGGTCAGATTCATCTAGAGCTGACACATGGTATGTTGAGTGTGAGAAGGAGAAACGTCGGCACCATGACAACCATGGGGGTGACTCCTGTGGGCACGACGTTGGAGCGAAGAGCAGAAACAAGAACCCACAGAAGGAAGCGAGAGGGGGCGGTGCGGGAAGCACCCCTGCACAAGGCAGAGGACACGTGGGGCCACCAGCAGCTGGGAGAGAAGCATGGCGCAGTCTCCTCAAAGCCTCAGAAGAATTGCCCCAATCAGCACCCTGGTCTTGTCCTCTTGGCCTCCAGGACTTTCTGCCAATACACCTCTGTTCTTATAAGCCGCCCCGTTTGTGGTATTTGGTCACTGCCACCCAAGAACAAGACTGCATCTCATATGCTTTTGTGCTCCCGTTGAGGGAGATTGGATGGCATAGAAAGCGCCCTCCAGGGCCTCACTGTGACTCCTTAATAAATGGACTTCAGGAAGCCTGACCCAGACGCCTGACTGACCCCGGTACCCAAGAGCCTAACGCCTGGCCCTTTGGTGTGCTTTGGAGGGGACAAGAAAGCACTCAGGTCAGCCAGTCCCTGCACAGCCATTAGGGATTCTGCTCGTGCATTCTTCCTTCATTGAGCAGGTATATTTGCTTGTGGTACTGTGGGTCCTGTGGCCTCCCAGAAGCCTCCTCTGCTGCCCAGGCCAAGGGCAGTGCTCCTCAGAGCTTTCCAGCCCCCTGTCCTGAAACTTGTTCCCCAGAGACCTGGTCACTCTCCAGCCCCCTAGTCTGTGAGCTTCCATCTGTTGGATAAATGAAGCGATCGAGGACCTCGCTGTGTGGCATGTTCCAGGAGAGGCTTCGAGACCACAGAACTGACAAGGACATGGGCCCTGCTCCTGGGAAGCTACCAATCTAGGGATTCAGCTGTGTCCCTGTGGTGACTTGCAACCGATCACTTCATCCACAGTCATAAATGCCTGTCAAGTTCTTGTGTCCAGTGTCCTCCAATGCTCCCAGCAGCTTCGGCTCCGAGGGTGGGTAGCTAAGGCAGAGATGACTTCTAGACCGTAGGCAACCAGAAAGGACAGGGTGAGGGAAAGAGGGGGTTGCCACCATTGTGGTCAGACAGGCACCTCCTGGGGACCATGAGATTCCAGCAGGCCTCTTTTCTCTGGGGCTCCCCAGGACAGAGCTTAGCCCAGGGGCCACACCTTCCACCACTCCACTCCACTTTGAGGTCAGGGCCTCCCAGTCCTATTGCTGCTCAGCCTGAGACCGAGGATCCCAGGGCAGAGAGGTCACTGCTGGGCTGTGACTTGGGCTGCCCAGTCCAGCCAGGACAGGATGGGCCCCGTGTAAACCGGATTCACCTTGTAAACAGCTGAGCGGCTGGGCTCCATCTTGGCGGGGAGCCTCAGCAGCAAACCAGCAGGACAGACTCAGCCCAGCAGGGCATTGTCCAAAGAAAAAGAAGGGAAAAAAGCTGAGTAAACAACCAGGGATGGCCAGTGTGTTCGTCTCAGACTTGTTGTTTCAGCCGGACAGTTGCTGGGCTGGGCTGGGCCAGACGCGTCCATTTGCTGTGGGCTGAGCTCAGGAATGCTCCTTGCCTCCTCTCCCTCCTCTTCTAGCTTCTCACCTCAACTCGCCCCGGCCTTCTCTCTTTGGGCTCCCTTCTGGGAGATGGGCCGCGGATGGAGATAGCAGACCAGAGGGGAGAAACTCCAGAAAGTGGGAGTGGAGTTGGGCATGTGGCCAGGTTCCTGTCCACACAGAGAGACATGCCCAAGGTGCTGTGAGAACACAGAGCAGAGCTCAGTAGTCCAGACATCTGGAAGACTGCAAATCGGACCCGCTCAAGCGGCCTCTGCCGAGCCAGGCCACTCTACCACAGCCGTGAGCCTGACCGGAAAGGTCCCACTGGGAGCCCGAGGCCATCCTTCCTTGAAGGTTTCACTTCCCAGTCACCCGTGGTCCCTGCTCAAGAGCCCGGCCGTGCGGCCTCCTCCAGCATCCCACCCCCAAACTACTACACACTCCCTCGTTAACTGCCTCCTCTCCCCACTTCTCCCTTCTGCTACCCAAAACCACAAATAAATTCCCCTGCAAACTCATCTTCTTTCCTGATGAATCCCGCTAGTCCCCAACTTAATTGAAATCCTCCTTTCCGCAAAGATATGGTCTGTACCTCTTCCCGTGAAGGCCACTCATTCTCTGCAGCTCCTGAGCAGCATTCTCCTTGCCTCTCCCCTCCTCTCCTCTCCCGTCTTCTCTCCTCGCATCTCCTCTTCCAGGCCAATATGATTCTGTCCTCACGGTAAAACTAAAGTCCCCTTCCTGTCAGGCTCTGGCCATATGACCTTGGATCTTTGTCATCTGTTAGCTCTCTCTGTTGTTGCTCTCCGCCATATAGACACCCGTGCCAGTCATCTCTGTGTATCATCGAAGAGGCTCTCGGGTTCATGAGATGATGGTCCGTC
The DNA here is from genome assembly GCF_050624435.1 of Tenrec ecaudatus. Classification (NCBI taxonomy): domain Eukaryota; kingdom Metazoa; phylum Chordata; class Mammalia; order Afrosoricida; family Tenrecidae; genus Tenrec; species Tenrec ecaudatus. The sequence continues at coordinate 69,551,719 of NC_134530.1, forward strand.
TTATCCTCCATTCTTGGACACCTCAACTTTCAAGTCCTTTCTTACCACTTCCGTGGTCCCTGGCCCCAGGTCATTCATTAATACAAATTTATTTAGTAAGCACACCCTCACTGTTCTCAGCACTAGGGATAGAGTGGCAGACAAAATCTTCTCACGAAGGAGCTTTCGTTTTAAAAGTGAGAAACAGACTATTTAAAAACATTTTAAAAATTAAGAAACTGAGAAGTACTCTAACGGGAATAAATGGTCTGATAAGACAGCCATGTGGGGGTGGGGTGGCGGGGAGGTGCTGTCTGTGCAGCATGATCAGCGGGAGACTGACGCTGTAGCAGAGGAGAACTGGTAGGTGACCTGTTAGTGGTCTCGTGCTGCCCCACGAAACCCTGCAAATGGGCGGCTTTCACAAGCAGAAACGCGTTTCCTCAGGAAGGAAGGAATCTGGTGTTCGCAAGAGCCTGAGAAAGAGGCCAGTGTCGCTGAAATACAGTCAGGGACAACACGGTCCAAGACAAAGCTCCAGAAAGCTCCCTGCCCTCGAGTCGATGCCAGCTCCTAGGAACGCGACAGCGTGGCTGGAGCTGCCCCTGTGAGACTGGAGCTCCGCAGAAGGAGGAAGCCCGTCTTTCTCCGCAGAGCAGCTGAGGGCTTTGAACTGCTGGCCTGTCCGCTCACAGGCCAACGCTTAACCTCTGTGAGGCCAGCGGGCCTCATAGGATGTGGTCAGACAGAAAGAGTTAAAATGTTGCAGGGGCTCACAGTCCGTGAGAGAAGTTTGCACAGACTCCGTACTAGGAGACGACGGAAAGGTTCGTAAGTAACTAGATGCAACGCCGTGCCTCTTAAACGTGCTCCAGCATCCTCACTCCGCTCACACCCAAGGCCCGACTTCGGTTCCCGCCACTACCTCTGCCGGCTCCGGGAGGGGAGTGTCCTATTTCATCACTGGGGTCTTAGCAATTAACAGTGTCTGGCACAAGATGGGTTTCCAACCAATGTTAGTCGCATAAACAATTCAACATCACCTCGTCTTTGACCTTACCCGGACCCTCAGTGCCCCCATCTGACATGATCCCCAGAGCTCGTTTCTTTACCCAAACGCAACTCGGGGCTGATGGCCTCAACTGTGTGTCACCAAGACTTCTCAGCTCCTCTGCGGCAAACTCTGGGCCCTTGTTATGACCTCCGACCGCTGCTCCTGTAGCTGAGAGCTGGCGAGCAAACGACCTGGTGGCGGGACAGTCCCATGGCAAATGTCTGTCCTCCAAATCGCTCCTGTCTTCTGTCTCCGCGTTGACGCTTTTCTATCCCTGCCTCCTCATTCCTGACAAACTGCTTTGCTGCTTACTTCATCCGAAAATCGAAGGCACAGGACATCCCTCCAGCGGGGACCCTCTCCCCTTCTACGCCGTCTAAATGCGTTCTCCCCATTCTTTGCCCCACCCAGGATGCCTACCTCCTCTGACTGCCTGCAAATGCCCGTGTGATCTACCTGTCTCCCTTCTAGCTTCTTCTCCATTCATTCAGTCTCTCTGATGGTCCTTTCGAATGCCCAACATGCTGTCCCTAATAGCCAAACGCCCACTGCCACCTACTGGTTCTGGCCCCTGGTGACCCAATGGGACCGAGTGGACCTGCTCCACAGAGTTTCTGAGATTGTAAATCTTTATAGAAGCAGACAACCTCTGTTTGCTCCCACAGAGCAGCAGGTGGGCTTGAACTGCCAATCGTTTCATTATTATTATTAATTATTATATCATTTTACTGGGGGCTCTTACAAATCTTACAACAATCCATCACTCAATGGTATTAAGCACACTTGTGCATATGTTGCCATCAACATTTTCAAAACATTTCCTTTCTACTTGAGCCCTTGGTATCAGCTCCTCCCCTCCCCACACCGTCCCACCCTCATGAATCCTTGATCAATTATATAACATTATTGTATTTCGTGTCTTACACTGTCCGTTGTTTCCTTTCACCCACATTTCTGTTATTTGTCCCTCTTTGGGGGGGCTATGTATCCAACCTTGTGATGGTTTCCCCCGTCCTCCCCCTTCCCCACTTCCCCCACCATGTATCACTACTCCCACTATTGTTCCTGAAGGGTTTATCTGTCCTGAATTCCATGTGTCGAGAGCTCTTAGCTGACCCATGTGTGTACTCCGTCCTAGCCGCGTGTTAGCGGCAAGGGTAGGGTGTGGGGAGCATTCAGGAACTAGAGGAATGATGTGTGTTCGTCGGTGCTATCCTGCACCCGCCACTCTCCCCGGGCTATATCTCCAGTGCTTCAACTGCCAATCTTGTAGTTAATAGCTCGCCACCTAATCCACAGTGCCACCAAAACTCCAAACCAGACTCACTGCCATTGAGTCAGTGTCAACTCATAGCGACCCTATAGGACAGGGAAGAACTGCCCTGTGGGTTTCTGAGACCCTAACTCTTTCCAGGAGTAGAAAGCCCCACCTTACTCCTGTGAGGCGGCTGGTGGTTTCAAACTGCTGGCCTTGCAGTTAGCAGCCCCACACCCAACCACTAGGCCACGAGGCTCCTCCAGTGCCACCAGGGCTCCTTCATATCCCAAATAGCTAACCTTTATTAAGACATTATTATGCGCCAAGTATCGCTCTTAGCACTTTACCTACGTTAACTCACTTAATTACCATCCCAACGCACCCTAAGTTATGCTCTAATTATTGTACAGATGAGAAACTGAGGCACAGTGACTAAATATCTTATCAGGGTCACACAGCTAGCAGATGACAGTCTGACTACGTAACTCAGGCATTTTCTCTGTTTTTATCCACTGGGAGAATCCTTCTCCTATACCTCTGCCTCTTTGCCTAATTTCTACTCACCTATAGATACTGAGCTCAACCATCATTCTCTCTAGGAAACGTTTTCGACACTTTTTCTCGCAGGCCCGGAGGCCCGGTGCTGCCAACGTCTGCTGTTGTTAGGCACGCTCAATCTACTCCAACTGACCGTGGTCATGGTCATGGTCCTTCACAACAGGACCTCCTTCCTCACGAGTAGTAGGGCAGCCCATTGTTACAGCCACTTTTACGCTCCCTCAACCTCAGCTAGCAGGATGTTCTTCTCCAGGGACTGGTCTCTACTGATGTCCAAGTTTCTAAAACACAGTTTCCCTAGCCTCACGTCCTTATTTATTTTTTAAATCATTTTATACATCAATTGTGTCAAGCACATTTGTACATTTGTTGCCATCATCATTCTCAAAACATTTGCTTTCTGCTTGGGCCCTTGGTATCAGCTACTCATTTTTCCCCTCCCTCCCCGCTCTGCCCCCTCATGAATCCTTGATAATTTATAAATTGTTATTATTTTTTCATATTTTACACTGTCCGCCATCTCCCTTCACCCACTTTTCTGTTGTCCATCCCCCAGGGAGGAGGTTATATGTAGATCCTTGTAATCAGTTCCCCCCTTTCCACCCCACCCTCCCTCCATCCTCCTAATATCGCCACTTTCAGCACTGGTCCTGAAGGGATCATCCATCCTGGATTCCCTGTGTTTCCAGTTCCTATCTGTACCAATGTACATCCAATGTTCTAGCCAGATTTGTAAGGTAGAATTGGGATCATGATAGTGGGTGGGGGGAAGCATTTAGTAACTAGAGGAAAGTTGTATGTTTCATCATTGCTACCCTGCACCCTGCCTGGCTCGTCTCCTCCCCAAGACCCTTCTGTAAGGGGATGTCCAGTTGCCTACAGATGGGTCTTGGGTCCCCACTCTTCACTCCCCCTCATTCACAATGATTTGATTTTTTGTTCTTCGATGCCTGATACCTGATCCTTTCGGTACCTCGTGATCACACAGTCCCAGCCTCACTTCTTTCAAGACACATTTGTCCAAGGGCTCAAACAGAAAGCAAATGTCTATGTACAAATATGCTTGATACAACTGATGTATGGGTTGTTATAAGAGCTGTAGGAGCCCCCGATAAAATGATCTTTAATGATTTTTAAAGAAAAAAAGGTAAAATTAAAAGTTTTAAAATATTTTTTAAAGAGAGAAACATTTGTTTATTCTTCTGGCAGTCGCAATACTTTGAATAGTCTTCGCTGACACCATACTTCAAATGCGTTGATTCTTCTTTGGTCTTTTTTCTTCGTTGTCCACATTTCACAGGCATCTGAGGCTCCTGAACACACCACAACCTGGATCAGAGTGACATCCTTATTGTACGACACTGTAGAGAGGCCATGTGCAGCAGCCTTGCCCGATGCAATGCATCTAGCATGTAGTAAAACCAAACCAAACCACTGCCTTCAAGTGGGTTCTGACGCAGAGCGACTCTGTAGGACCCGGCAGACCTGCTCCTTAGCTTTCCAAGACTGCCGATACTTGCCGAAGCCGACAGTCTCATCTTCCTCCCTCAGAGGGACTGGGCTCACACTGTTGACCTTGCCGCTAGCCCCGTGCTTACCCGACTGCACTACCAGGACTCCTGAGCATGTAGCAGGTACTTGATCAATGGGCTTAAAACAAAGCTCTCCATCCAAAAGGTCCGGTATGGAACAAAGGGCCCGTGGTCTGAGGGAGCCCTGCTGTCGTCTGGGATGTATTGGGCTGGGACAGATTTGGTCTAGTTAAGCCATCAGTGTCAATGGGTGAACTTGTTTTGATTTTTTAAATTTGTATTAAACAAATGCTCAACAACAAATAAATAATAACAAGCAAATCGCATTAGTGAATTAAAATTCACCATACGATTTAAAATGTACAATTCAATATTTGTAGTATATGCATAGCGATCTACAACCATCACCCCAGTCTAATTTAGAATATTGTCTCCTGAGGAAGAAATCCCAGGGGCAGTTCATCGCCGTTCCTCCTGCCCTGCTCCAGCCCTAAGAAGCAGTGCTCGACTCTGTCTCGGTACAGTTGCCCATTCTGGACCTGAGGGAGATCTGGCTGCGACTTCTGTCACCCCACTGATCGCCACGGTTGATTTGGCTGATCTGGATGGCTAAGTGGGTGTCCCCTTCCTCCCTCACCGCGCCATGAACTTTCTTCCCAAAGCTGTGTGCTTGGTTGAAGAGAACGACTTTCCCTTCAGTCAAGGGTATCCAAACAGCTGCCCTCCCCTGCTAGGAGCTCCAAGCTCCCTCTCAATAGATTCGCATATTCTGGCCATTGAACCTGAAGCAGTGCATTGAATAGTCTTTTGTGCCTGGGTTCTTTCATTGGCTTTTTATTTTTCAAGATTCGTCCGCATTATAGCACGTATAGTATAGTACTGCATTCCTTTTTATCACTGAATAATATTCCCACGTGTGGATATACCCTATTTTATTTATCGAGTCATCAGATGATGGGCATTTGGGTTGTTGCCACATTTCGACTATGAGTAATAATGCCTCTGTGAACATTTGTATTTTGGTATAGACATAGGCATCCATTTCTCTTGGGGATATACCTAGGAGTAGAATTGCTGAGTCATATGGTAATTCTATGTTTAATATTTTGAGGAATTTCCTAGCCGTGTTCCTTAGCAGCTGTACCATTTTATATTCCCATCCAGTAATATTCAAAGGCTCAAATTTTTTCCCTATCTTCACCAACCCTTGTTATTGTTTGACTTTTTTTTTTTTTAATAATAGCTATCCTAGCAGGTGTGACATGTTCTGATCAATGGCTTTGAAACCAAATGTTAGTTCAGGGATTCTCAAAGTAGTTTGATATAAAGTTTAGGTCTTGAAGGATGAGAATAAATTTTCCATGTGAATGAGGGGAATCTGAAACACTTGGTTATTAGGCAGAGATTTTGATATTTTTTCTCTGCTAATTCCAAGCGAGGGGGCTTTCACAAAATACCATAATCCATGTTGGTAAGACATGTAGAAGACATAATTCTAAGAATCATAATCTCAAAATGATCTTGATTGGATCAGACAATGGGTGGAATCTTCCAGCCAGATTAAAGGTCACTGGGGTGAGTGCAGGGAGAAGGGAGGCAAAGCTGAAGAGAAATATTAAAAAGAAAAATTTTAATAGTGAAGTCAGAGGAAGCTCACAAGTGTGCTGGCCACCCTCATATAGTTCTGCTTATTTATTTATTAATCATTTTACTGGGGCTCATACAGCTCTTATCACAATCCATACACACATCCATTGTGTCAAGCACATTTGTACATTCATTGCCCTCATCATTCTCAAAACATTTGCTCTCCACTTAAGCCTCTGGCATCAGCTCCTCATTTTTCCCCCTCCCTCCTTGCTCCCCCCTCCCTCATGAAATCTTGATAATTTATTAATTATTATTTTGTCATATCTTATCGGTTCCCCCTTTCCACCCCACCCTCCCTCCACCCTCCCAGTATCGCCACTCTCAGCACTGGTCCTGAAGAGATCATCTGTCCTGGATTCCCTGTGTTTCCAGTTCCTATCTGTACCAGTGTACATCCAATGGTCTATCCAGATTTGTAAGGTGGAATTAGGATCATGATAGTGGTGGTGGAGAAAGCATTTAGGAACTAGAGGCAAGTTGTATGTTTCATCGTTGCTACACTGCACCCTGACAGGCTCGTCTCCTCCCCGCGACCCTTCTGTAAGGGAGTGTCCAGTTGTCTACAGATGGGTCTTGGGTCCCCACTCTGCACTTCCCCCTCATTCACAATGATTTGATTTTTTGTTCTTTGATGCCTGATACCTGATCCTTTCGACACCTCGTGATCACGCAGACTGGTGTGCTTCTTCCGTGTGGGCTTTGTTGCTTCTGAGCTAGATGGCCGCTTGTTTACACACCACCACCCCATATAGTTTTTATCATTGAGATCCCAAAACAGTTGAGAAAGCAGATGATTCCGCTCCACTCTGCACTGGCTGAAGCACGCCTGAGGACCACGTTCACTTTGGAAAAAGAGGTGCCTATCTACGACCATTATCTCTCCCACGAACACAGAGTTCAACAGTTTGCCAAGAAAGATACTTGCGATTATTTAGGACCCATGACCTTCACACCTGTTGTGAGTGTGGGATAATAATAAACTAAAAATCACTGCCATAAAGTTGATTCCAACTCATCGTGAATTACTAATATTACTGCGTGCTTACTGTGTACCCAGCATTCTTTGTTCTAAGTGTTGTTGGGCGCCACCGTCAGTTCCAACGCAAAGTGACCTTGGCCTTAAGCACAACAGAATGAAACACTGCCCAGTCCTGGGCCGTCCTCACAATTGTTCTTATGCTTGAATCCATTGTTACAGCCACTGTGCCGCTCCATCTGCCCCTCTCCTTTACCAAGCATGATGGCCAAGAGCTGGTCTCTCCTCCTATCATGGCCAAACTACATGAGATGAAGTCTCACCATCCTTGGCTGTACTTCTTCCAAAGCAGATAAACGTGTTCGTCTTTTTGGCAGTCCAGGGAACCTTTGACATTCTTCCCCAGCACCACAATCAGATGCATCCATTCTTCTAGAGTCTTCCTCACTCCGTGTCCAACTTTCACGTGCACCTGATGCCATGGAGCTGCCCTGGCTTGCGTCAGGGGCACCTTAGACCTACTTAGTCCTCAAGGTTACATCCTTGCCTAGTCTTTCGCAGTCCTTGCTTTTCCACACTGTGCCGAGAGGTCCTGTACAGCAGATGTACCCGATGCAATGCATCATTTGATTTCCTGACTGCTGCTTCTACAAACATTGATTGTGGATCCGAGCAAGATGAAATCTTTGACAACTTCAACCTTTTCAATTTTTCCTTCATTTATCTTGATGTGACCTATCAGTTCAGTCGTGAGGATTTTGGTCTTCTTTACATTGATTTATAACCCACGCTGAAAGCTGCTGTCTTTGATCTTCGTCAATAAGTGATTCAATCCTCCTCGCTTTCAGCAAGCAAGGTTACGTCGTTACCTGCGAGTTGCAGGTTCTTAATAAGCCTTTCGCCAAGTGCATATAATCATGTAATCCTTGTAGTGACCCTAAGGTGGGTTAACTGTGTGCATATTGCCTGAAGAAACAGCCAAGTTTAGTAACTTGAACAAAGACACAATTATCAAGTTAGGACACAAGATAGGAGCATGAATGGTTAAGTACTCTGCTATCTGCTATCAGCAGGAGTAGATAAACCAGTCAAACCAGTACCCATGTCTCCTCTGTCTCCTGCATGTGGCTTATACTGGTATTGGTGGTTCAGATCCACCCAGAGGAGCCTCCAAAAACAGGGCTGGCCATCAGCTTCCACAAGGTCATGGCCTTCAAAGTGTGTGGAGCAATTTTACTGTGCACACGTGGGACCACCATGAATTGGAACTGACTTGCCAGCAGTGACAATTACAACAGCAACCAGGACCAGGCTCCAATCCCAGCCTCCCGAAGGGGCTGAGCAAGCAAAACTTAGGGGAGCTTCGCAGGAATGGATCAGCCCTAGTCGCTTCAGCAGGAAGTGGCTGGCTGTATGATAATCCCTCCCCAGACCAAGGCAGCCCCAGATGGGTTCATACATCCGGGTTCTGGGGGTCTATGAAGGAATCAGCCTCCCCACTGAGACAACTAGCCTCTTACATCAAGGCTTGTTAGTCCAAGCATGGAACCCTCTTGAGGAAAAGTGGGAGGGAAGGAGAGAGAGTGATGAGCTGTGACATCTTTTTTGAGGAGTTTTGCAACTAGAAGTAGCTACACACATGCCTACACAGCTTCGTGTAGTCATTCAAGAGATGCTTATTGACCTAAGTCCTGCGCGGGAAGGGGGACCAACTGCATCCTTGAAACTGCTGAGCAGTTCACTGGGGCACAAGTCTGAAACACACGTGTGTTTGTGGGGTGTTGTTGATTCTTGTTTCTCCTGGTATGACCTCTGCTGATCTCTTTGGCTTGAGTAGGTCCTGACTGACGTCCTGGCCTTTCCTGGGACCAGTGAGGAAGTTGTGCCGTCATCTATTGGTGTGATAAGGAAAGCGAGTCTCAAAAACGTGCAGTAACTTGGTTCACCTAACTACTATGTCATGATATTAGATCATCAATATTATAAATTGTGTCATTAGAAACTTGCGTTTCTGGCTCCAGACGCTGTGCTACTTGCCCCCCTCACTGCTGAGTGCGTTTCCGCCATGCCGAGAGGGCACAGGCAGCATGGGAGTGTTCACAGGCATGTTGGGCATCCTTGGCAGGACTAGAAATGTTCAACCTAGAAAAAAAAGAAGGTTCCGGTGGGCATTACCATTCGTTTCAGGTGCCGGAATGGCTAGTGTGTAGGACAGAGATCGAACCTTTTCTTTCAGAACTCAACATGTGAAGCCCAGACCAACCAGGGGGTGGAATTTCCAGGGAAATAGATTTAAGCTTATGCTGTGTGTGAACTTTCTAAGCGGACAAAACTCTGAGGATGCCTGAAGTTTGGGTTGTGTCTAGGCAGGTCACCCGTCAGCAATATCACGGCAGTGGGACGGACCACGAGCCCCTGAGACTTTAAATCGAAAAGCCTGGGATGGCTGGCGCCACACCCAGCTTTTCCTGGACTTTGGAGTTCTGAAAGGCTCTGGGTACCAGCCTTGGCATCTTCTTTCTGGTTGTGTATCCTTCCTTGTCAGTGTGTCCTTCAGGTACACCAGGAGACGGAGAAGATCCAGAGGCCAGTCTAGAACCTGTGTTCAGCGGGGCCTTAATTAGCTGGGTGGCTGCTTCCTCCCGGCCTTTCTTTCCCCTCGGTGTTGGGTAAAACCTTCCTCGAGCAGAAGGCAGAGCCAGGACCAGGCAGAGAGCCAGAGTCTGGTGCAGAAGAACTGCTGAGAAAAAAGAAAGCTTATCTGTGCTGAGAGGGCAAGGCCTGGAGCCAAGCCCTGGCTGCGGGCGGGCGGGGGTCTCCTGAAGGGCTGCCTGCCTGGGCAGAGGAGGGACGGCTCGTGGATGACAGCTTCATTAGGATTTTCTTCTCGTCATACGGACTCTGCCGCACGCACGCACATACATATCTATTGGAAAAACGATTTTAATACCCGTGGCACATTGTCCTTGTGTGATATAAAATCCAATGACACATGGCATTTGGAAAAGGTCACTTCTCCCATCAGGATTCATTAGCCTGTCCCAGCCTCTACGCCTGCAGGACGGGTCCCAGCTGCCTGTCCCCTGAAGTGGGGCCAGCTGGACAGGTGGGGCCCCTGGGGACCCTCCTTGGAGAGCAAAGGGCCTCTCCAGGGGGCTAGCCAGGAAACCCTGGCTTTGGCCAAGCTGTTTCCCACTCATGCCCGAGGAGGAGGGTTTCCGGAGCACATGCAGCCTCTAGCCAGTCTGCTTCCACATCTGGGTGTGAGGGCTGGGCAAAGACAGGCTGTTTTCCTAAAAGTGTCATCTGTCCCATGGCCAGATTTGAGGGATTCTGGAGGGATGCTGAAGGGGCAGGATGGATGTTATGAGTTACAGGACCTGGGGTAGAAAATCAAGTCTGAGAGGCCACATGGTGGGCAGGGTCCTGGGCCTCCTTTGGGGGACATAGTCAAACCTGTGATTCTCCCTGTGTAGTTTATTCTGTGACAGCAAACCTGGGCCCCAAGGCTGGTCTTCTTACTCCACACGTTTGTGTTCTGTCTGCTCTTGGACTTCACCTCTAGGCATAACCAAGCAATGTGCCCATCACTAGCCAGGTGCAGGGGACAGGCATCAACTGTCTGCGAATCTTGATCTGACCAAGAGATGAGTCAGCGTCATCTCATTACCCGTGTTTGCCCGGTGCTGCTACGGGTGTCTGTGTGAGCCACCTAGCCCGCATCAGGGGGGGGGGGGTAACTCTGACATGGCTACATGGGAGCAGCTTCCTCCAGATCCTTGGGCTCTTGGGTTGTTTGGTGGGAGTTCTCAACAGGTCCAAGACAGCTCTGATTTCAGAGTAGAACAGTGAAGACAGCCGGATCAGAGAGAAGGCTTTGAAAACACTCCAGCTGAGGCCCAAGAGGCCCACTGAGCCAGGAAGAGAGGAGAATCAGCAAGAGATGTCTCAGGAAACAAACCTGAGGAAAAATCGGAGGGGGTCCCAGACCAATCCACTCACACCTTCAGGCCCAGCTTCTTCTCCATGCCTTCTTGCCTTCCGGCATTGAGATGATGGGAAGAGAGGGGCACTAGCAGAGAGATTGAGGAGTGTCTAGTGAGGCAAGAAGGAATCAGAAGGTACGATAGTCCGGAAGCCCAAATATGACAAGAGGTCAGGAAGGAGGGAGGGGTCACCGGCGCTAAAGTTGCTACCAGTCGATTGCAATGAGGATGACTGAGAATTTAACTATCGGAGCTGGCAAAGATGGGCGTCTTTGGCAATCCGGGCAACAGAGATTTGAAGAAGGGGTGGGAGGGGAAGACCAGAAAGTGATGAGGTGTGATGTCTCTACTGAGGGGTTTTGCTCCCAGGAGCAGATGTATACATTGATACAAAGATGCATGTGTTCATCTGAGAACCCGTTATCGAGCCAGGTTCTGTGCGAAGCGACGGGCACCGCCCCCGCCTTCAGACATCTCACAAACTGACAGGCGAATGAATGAGATGAAGTCTCAATCGCCCCAGGAACAAATTTCACTTTATTTTCATAATTGGTAAAATAGAGAGACAAGAAATCCTGGCCCTCTTTGTGGAATTCACGTATCCCAGATGGTCTAAATGGCTCCGTTCTAAATGTGTTGGTCAGTGGGCATGGCATACCCAGGGGTCACACTGGGCTCTAAATTTTGGTTTCGAAAACATGGTCAGTGCCAAATTGTGTGAGCTTCACAGGAAGGAATGCCCGTGACAGGACTCTGGAAGCTGCCAATACATTCTTCAAGACGGAGCGGGACAACCGAGGAGGCTTCGCCACACCCTCCTTTGTGTCAGGCAGTAATGCCTCTGGTGCTCCTGGCCAGCAGTCTGTCCCGAATGTGCTTTTACAGCTGTGCCTCGCCCGCCAAACTGTCTGACACCGGCCTGACACGCAGTGTAATTCCTCAGTAGAGATTTATTGAATTTCAAAGACGTGTTGAATGGATGGCTAAATGGTAGGTAGGGGCATAGGGAAGCGAACAGGGATTGAGGACACAGACAGAATGAAATAATAATTAACCACTGCAGTGGGGGGTGGGGAGAAGGGCGGGGACTCAGTGCCATCCCATTCCAACCCCATAGATAAAGTAGAACTGTCCCAGTGGGCCCCTGAGGCTGTACACCTTTGCAGGAGCATACAGTCTCATCTTGCACCCACAGACCGGCTGGTGGATTTGAACTGTGGACCTCATGGTTAACAGATCAACTCATAACCTACTATCACACCAGAGCATCCTATAATTGACCATAGCTAACATTATTGAAGATTTCCTATATGTAAAACCCAGGGCTAATTTCCTTATGTCCCTGAGCTCAGGTCGCTCTCACAGCTACACTGTAAAGTAGATGGTGTTGTTAGCTGTCATCAAGGAAACAAAAGAAAGCCAACCACCGCCCTGCCCTGCGCATGCACCCTCCTCGAAATCAGTGCCATAGGGTTTTACTGGGCCGACTGTTTAAGAGCACGCTGCCAGGCCTCTCTCCCTAGTCTGTTGGCATCTGGAAGCTCCCTTAAAAGGGGTGCCACTTCATCTCCCCCTGCCATCAAGCGACTGCTGACTCAAAGCGACCCTCGGTGGGTTTCACAGACTATAATTGTCTCTGGGAATAGAAAGCCCACCTTTTCTCCCGAGGAGCTGCTGGTGGTTTTGAACTGCTGACCCTTCGGATCACAGCCCAACACGTGTGTGACCACTACCCCACGGGTCTCCTTCAGAGCAATGTGCAATCTTCCCTGACAGGCAGGTGGCGCCGGTGCCTGCAGGGCACTGGGGGGAGAACAGCGAGGCTCACAGAGGTTGAGTGACTTGCCCAAGCTTCAAGTCCTGCAGCCTCCACTTTAGGCAGCTCGAGGCCTCTGCAGGGGCCCCGAAGGGTCCATTCAGTTGACCTTAAACTGACCACTTCGATCGTTGCCCCTCCTTTGCCAGGGGCAGGACAGACCAGGTCAGTCCACCTAGAAGCTGCCGGGGATGGAGCTCCAGAAGAGAATGCAGACATGCGTTCCTATTTTACAGCCTTGTCAAATTCCAAAGCAAGCCATAAATTCATTAACCTCTAACGGATTAAGCTGTACGGCTTACTTAGCACCATAAACAAGATCATTGGGATGTTGATTTTCCCCTTTTATTGCTTCACTGGAGGGAAGCCGGCCTAGCTGGCTCTAGCTCTTGGAAGCAGAGGTTGGTTCCCCAGGAAGGTTGTCAGGATGCTGAGGTCATGCTGGGCTGTTCTCTCTGGGTGTTGGTCTAGGCAGGGTGGGGGCCGGGGGCTCCGGGGTCCAAGGGCCTCTGTCTCTGTGGAGCCGGACAGTCACAGCTTCCTGAGGAAAAGCCAAGGAAAGATGCCCACATGCCTGTCCTCTTGGCGACCTGCCCTTCCCAGTAAAGATGATGGTAAGATGGCACCTCCCTGCTCCTGGCTCCCCCCCCACCCCGAACCTGGGGTTTCCGCCAGCCCAGCTCCTCCCTGGCAAAGCTGTTAGCTCATGGAGGAGTATCTCCCCTACAGATGAATGCTCCCCTTGGGCATGAGTGGGACGGCCTCCTGGCTTCTCTGAGGCCTGGGTCCAGCGAGGAGCTTCCCTCCGGGAGCTCCACGTTCTGACCGCTCTTCTCCATGCACTGAAAAGAAAAATAGGCAAGAATCATTTTCATACTCGGTGTTGGTCAGTGGGCATGGCATACCCAGGGGTCACACTGAGTCAACCATAGTCCCTCGATCACCTCCTGTTCATGTGTGACTTCGACACCCCTTCCTTCCCACCCACTCCTCCGGCTCCACCTTGACCCTGGTTTGGCCCCCAGGTCAGCAGCTCCTTCCGGCCTTCACAGCCAAGAGAGGCAGTACAATCATTTATGGGTTGTCTCCTAGTCAACAAATATTTAATGAGCTCCTAAATGCTGGTGACACAATCGCAGGCAAACCGGAACACATCTGAGACCCTGAGAGATTCAGTCTGACAAAGAGGTCAGGACATAGAATGGAAGCAAAACACGGAACAAAATCCCCAGTCCTGAAAGTAAGAGACCAGCTTACTGGCCGGATAAAAATAGGCAGGACCCCCAAGACTATGGCCCGTAGTCAGCCTACAGGTCTGGAATTGCGCTCCCCCATGTTAGCATCAGCAGCCCTTTATGATCGGAGGGGCAGCGTTTATCCAAGGACCAAGCATAGAGGGTTATGAAAGACGGGCGGGGCTGGGGGGATGGACAAAGGAGACGCCGGAAGGAAGGAGGACAAGCGATGGTACGTGGCGGGCATTACAACAGATGAGCTGAAAGGAAATGTGCGTGGACAGTTCCAGGTAAGACTGTCGGCCTGCTCTGGAAACTTCCACTTAATTCACAATAATGCAAGTAGAGAGAGCGTGAGATCAGCTGCACAGGCTGCCGCCAGCCTGGGTTCACATCTTGGTTCCACCACCCACTGAGCTTTGCGCCCTTGAGTAAGTTTCTGAACCGCTCTGTGTCCTGTTTTCCAGTCTCTAAAACAGGGCAGTAAGAGTGCCGACCTGTCTTCTCTAGTGCTGCGGCACAGAAATAAAGGCGCCCGGTGGCGTAGTGGGTCCACGTTGGGCTGCGATACACAGGATCCGCAGTTCAAAACCACCAGATGCTCTGAGGGAAAAGATGAGGTTCTCTACTGCGGTTGCTGTGGGTCGGCATTGACTCCATTGCAGTGAATTTTGAGTTTATTACGGAAATACCACAAGTGAGTGATTTTAAAGAACAGAAATGTATTTCTCCCACGAAGCTAGAAGTTGACATCAAGGTACTGGCTCTAGAAGGAGGCTTTCTTCTCTGCTGGCTCGGGGGGCAGTCCTGGCCTTTTGTCCACCTCGTTTCTCAGTTCCGTGGCTGTCTGCCTCTCTCGTCCCCCATCTCGGGTTCTGTGCCTCGTCTGCTCTTTGTAGCTCTCTGAGGTGATTGGCTTCAGACACACCTACTCAAATATGGCCTCCTGAACAGAGCAATACTCAACGCATGCCACGCAGTCGGGGCTGACTCTTAGCGAGCCCCTGGGGCTTCTGAGATTGTAACTGCTCACGGGAGTGGAAAACCCCGTCTTTCAGCTGGTGGTTTTGAAGTGCAGCCCCTGCGGATCACAGCCCAGCGAGCAGGCACCCCACCCCCATCAGCACTTGGAACAAAGGAAACCCTGCTCCCATTGGGATCCGCTGCACAGGTGTAAGGGTGAGGATTGAGTTGGCTAGCTCAAGTATTCAATCTATGGTGCTACCACCACGACCATTGGGAGGGTTAGCTACAGAGCCTTCAGCACTGGCTGCGGCCCAGCAAGCACTCCGCTTACAGTCTAACTCACCTATCACACGGCTGACAAGTGATGAGTCCTGCTCTACCTGATTCCAGATCCTTCACTCGTGCACAGCGGCACCTTGGGCTCCCTGCCTCCCTCCTGCAACCCCACTGCCCTGCCAGGTTGGCATTTTGCACCTAGTTGTGGCGATGGAGGGGGGCCATTGACTTGGTTCCGACTCTGTGACTCAAGTGCACAACAGAATAGAACGGGCCATCGGAGCAGCGCTTGCG
The DNA here is from genome assembly GCF_050624435.1 of Tenrec ecaudatus. Classification (NCBI taxonomy): domain Eukaryota; kingdom Metazoa; phylum Chordata; class Mammalia; order Afrosoricida; family Tenrecidae; genus Tenrec; species Tenrec ecaudatus. The sequence goes on from NC_134530.1 coordinate 69,567,299, forward strand.
ATGTCGGACCCAGTGCCATGGCCTCTGTGACACCCCTCTCCTGGGAGTCCTCTTGTCTTTCTCGGACCCCTGCTTTCGCTGGCTCGATGGTGCCTCCAGATAACATGTCCACAGTACGTGAGACAGTCTCGTTGCCATCCTCACTTCCAATGAGCGCGCTGGCGGTACTTCTGCCCACACTCGTGTCTGTTCTTCCAGCTGTCCCTGAGACTTCCGCCAGCCTCCCCAACACCGCCCACAAATGCAGCTCCACATGCAGGGGCCCATTTCACACAAGGCCAGGTGTGCATCAGCGGTGCCTTAGTCTTCCAAGGGCCATCCTTGCCCCTCGCCACTTTAAAGAGATCTTGTGCCGAAGATTGACCCGATGCGACACGTCACTGGTCTTGACTGCTGCTTCCCTGGCCCTGAGTGTGGGTCCAAGTAAAGCGGAACCTTGGACCACTCCAGGCCTTTCCGTTCATCGTGTTTTCTTTACACTGGGTTCCACGTCGTAGCTACCCAGAAAACGTGTGCTCAGCACGTTCACCTAATTGGCGGCTCTGTGTTTGGGGTAGGCTGGGCCACCAGACCCAAGGTCACCGGATGGAGGAAATGTGACAGGGGAAAGAGCCAGTTGGAGCGGAGTAGGTCTTTCTGATGCCAGCATGTTTCAGTGGGGATTATTGTCGAGTCTCCAAATGGATGTGTCCTTGGGGCAACAGATCAGCGTGGGAGCTGAGAAGACGCGTCCAATGAGGTTTGAGAGTCATGCAGAGAAGGGAAAGCTGACGTCCGTCCAGAAGAGTGAGAAGGTAAATTCTCTCGGAGCCCAGAGCAGAGGAGTGACCGTGAGTCAGAGAAACTGAGCGAGGAAGAGCAGACACCTTCATCGGGAGATGTGAAGAGGAACAAGAGCTAAGGAGACAAGGTAGAAACCCGCCCGCCGTCCCGTGGGGAAAGATGAGGCTGTCCACGCCCATAAAGGCTCACAGTCTCAGAAACGCCATGGCACCTCAGGAGCCCGAAGGAGAGCCGCGGACAGAAAAGATGCCGCCGATGGTCAAGATGACCCCCGCTTCCAGGGGAGCCCAGGGAGCTGCGGAGGGTGATGTCACGGCGGTGACATCATCAGTGACAGAAGCTCAGACCCAGGTGGTCAAGGTGATGAGACAAGAGTATCTAATCGTTTTATTTACAAAGGGGAAAAGCAGGAAGCGAGGTCAAGAGAAGAGCCATTTCGGAGAGAACGTACACGAAGAAGCAAAGACCAAACTGGAGGCAAACACGCCGAATAAAGGGGGGACCCATCAGGGTGAGGTCGCTGCTGAGGACCGAGAGAACGAGTTGTAAAGCACGAGTAGTTGTTGTTGCTGCTGCTGTTGTTGTTGTTGCTGCTGCTGTTGTTGCTGTTGTTAGGTTCCCTTGAGTCAACTCCAACTCACAGCCAACTCCGAGTAAGATCTGCTCCAGAGGCTTGCAAGCCTGTGCCCTGTGGGCAGCCAATTGGCAGGCCTGCCTTCCACGTGGCTTCCAGGACAACCAGCCTGTGACTCGTATTTGCATCACCCAGGGCCTGCAACGCCCCGGGGCTGGGGTGGGAGCAAGGTGGGAATGCTGAGAACCGAGGGAAAATGAAGGAGAACGAGTAGAAGCTAACCGTCTTGGAGCTGAGGAGAGGAGTGGCTAACCTGCTTTGACGTGGTCTTCTCAGGAACAGAATCAAACCAGTTTCTTGAAGAGGATAAACCCCAAGCCCGTCCTGGCCCCTGGTGACTCTCTAGGTCAGGGTAGACCAGCCCCTGTGGGTTTCCAAGACGGTTGATCTTTCTCCCTGGTCTGCCTCTTGCCCACAAAGCCACACGGACTCGGACCTGACGGGTCAGACACACACCAGCAAAGCACGTTGTACCCAGCACTGCCCACACAATGAGGACTGTTATTCTCCAGTGGGAGACCTCCTGGGTGTGAACGCACAATTGTGTGTCGAGAGCTGTGTATGCAAGAGAGTTATGTGTGGGCTGGGAATGGGGCACCCTTGTGAGTCAGCTATTGTGTGTGTCGTTGCCTACCGCTGACCCCAGAGCTGTAAATCCTGCCCCGATGCCCACCAGAGTGAGCACTTCATAGCCAAGGTCAGGCCCATGAATCAGAAGTGGGGCTGGCAGGAAGTGATCAGGCAGGGCTGAGGGGAACCCTCGACGACGTAGGAAGCTGGGCCAGCCGAGGACCCAGTATGAGGCTGGGAACATGCTGCCATCCCGGGTCTCTGGGGGCCCAGTGTTCTCAGCAGGGTCACTGCTGTCCCTGGAGCCACGGGCTACCTCCCCACATGCCCAGCTTGCTGGGCGGTGACCCAGCCCACCCAGGCCAGGCCTCCCCTCCCCTGGGCCCTGGCAGCCGGTGCTCGGTTTGCCGGTCTTCAGGCCTTTTCACGAGCCCAGGGCTCACAGCTCGGAGGATGTGCGGCTCCCCAGCCCTCGCAGCCAGATGCTTGAATTTCTTCTTTTCTTTTCCAATCTGTCTTAGGGAAAGTGGCCCCAATAAGACAGCCCTTTCACTCCGAAACCTTTTTATGACTCCAGCCATAATTAACTCGAGTAATAAAATTTTTCAAATCCAAATAGATATAATTAACATTTAATGCCCCTGGTTGGTGCTGGTGGCTGGGCCCATTAAGAGCGCCGTATTGATTGAGAAGGTGAGCCAGCTGGGCCTGCTGCTGGGCCAGGGGGCAGAGGTGCCTGGAGCCTAGGGCTGCCCACGGGCAGGGCCCCAGCCCAGGTGTGAGGAAGGTGGCAGGCAGCCAATCTTCCACCCCCACGAGGGCGCAGAGGCTTCTGGGACTGGGCTGCACTTGCCTCTGCTTTCAGGCTCCACGGCTGGCGTTTCTGTCTTCAGACCCTGCGTGCTCAGGGCTCCTGGACCATAGAGCCCGTCCACCCCAGCCCCGGGGCCAACCTTCACGCGCCTGCATCCCGTCTCCTCCCCCAAGGACATCAGGCTTCCTGAGGTCATGGTGTGTCCTGCCTTCAGGACATCCTCTTCCCACAATTTCACCATTCACTCTTCTGCTCAGCTGTGGGCTGTAGGCTGAACTAACAAGCTAGTTGCTTACAACAAGGTCGGTGATTCAAACCCACCAGTGGCTCTGCTGGAGAAAGAAGAGGCTGTCTGCGCCTATAGATGCTACAGGGTAGAGGTGTGTAGGCTCTGGGCTCTGGTGCAAAGGGAGCCACAGAGTGCTATAGGAGAATGGGGGGGGGGAGGTCCTGGGTTCAAGGCAAAGCCAGGTATAAGGACAGGGGTGCAGGGGAGTGAGCGCAAGGTGCTGGTCACGGTATGGTCCTCGAGAACGCACTTGCTGCGGTCAGCCCTGGTCTGAGGAGTGCGTGCTGGTGCCAAGACCCTCAGGGGTGGTCACTGAGCCTGCCTAGCCTCCTGGACAACTACCCACGTGATGCCCTTTAATGAGGTGGGCAGCCCAGGAGAGCCTACGTAGGGGGCTGAATTCCTTACCCTTGCTCCCTCTGGCGCCCCCTTTGCCCAAAGGTATAGTCCTTGGCTCCTATGAAGCTCAGGCCCCCCCCTTCAAGGGTCTCCCTCTCAACTCTTCTGACAATTTCTGGCCGCTCCAAACCCCAGTCTTCCTTGGCACTCTCACCACGATCCATTCTGGGCCCTGCAGGCTTCGTGCTTTGGGCCAGGTCTTGCACAGAACTTAAACTTAGCTGAATCTTTACTCTCTACCCACCTGCCACAGAGAGTCTGCACCTGCCAATGCCTAGGGCCATGCTCAGCATCGGCTCCCAGTGCTGCAGGAAGGCGGGGTGGGGTGGAGTGGGGGTGTTGGCTCCTGAGAATCAGGGGATCCCATGGCTTTCAGGAATTGCCGCATTCACCCACTGCCGTGACTCACCGTGGCAAGCCCCGCTGAGGAAGCAGACAAGGAGAAGAGGCCTGGGGGAGTAGGCAAACCGTCTAGCCTCAAGGATCAGCCAGGACTCTTCCTAGAAGCAGTCAGCTGGAGCGGGGTTTCCCACGCCCGGGGAGCAGCTTGTTTGAAGTCCAAGAGAGGAGGCGTGGCGAGGAGAGGGCCACTTTCAGAAAGGGACAGAATCCAGTGTGAGAGAAACAGCCGCTTGAGCGGTGAGAGATGCCGCTGGCACGGTCCACTCAGAGGTGGTCTGGCCCAGGGGTCAGCCCACTGTGCCCAGGTCAGAGGCACATGCATGTGGCTCGCAAGTAAAACTGAGTGTCTGTAAGGCTATTACTCAGCCCGTGGTGGTTTCGTTTGCTTGTAAGAATAGATGTCTGGCTCTTGAATCATCTTTAAATTGTTGTGTGGGACAGGATTGGCTCTTCCGTCTCCAAAGTTTGCCGAGCCCTGATCTAAACCTCCACTGTCTCGCAGGCTGTCTGAGGGATTCAGACCCTCTTGTGGCCCCGGGTGCACTGGGGTGTCCCATTTCTCTGAGCCTCGGCTCACTCGTCGGTGAAGCGAGTGCGAGGTCGCAGGCTCAAACTGCTCGGCGCGGGCAGTGCCCGCCACATTAGGGTGTGGTCATAGGCAGGACTGAGAGGAGCTCTGGGGCATCGTGGATTCCGCTTTGTCCTCCTGGCCACTGGGTCAGCAGTTCAAAACCACCAGTTGTCCCAAGGGAGAAAAATAAGTCTTGCTGCTGCATATAGATGGTCAGTCTCAGAAACGCACAGCGGGCTCCTATCCACCCTGTCCTGCCGGGTCGCTGTGAGTCCCCATCAGCTCGATGGCAGAGTCTGGTTCCTTTTGCCGACAGATATGGTCAAGGTCCCTGAGTAGCACAAGGTGTCTGTGCTCCGTTACTAACGAGAGGCTGGCTGTTTTAACTCGCCCCGCAGCACCATGGGGAACGGGCCAGTGTCCTGCTTCCACCACCAACTCTGGAGTAGTTCCGCTCTGTAACATTCAGGGTTGTCATAGTCAGAGCCAACTTGATGGCGACCAGACTCCGTGAGTCTTGGTTTCTAGCTGTGGCCAAGAAGATCTCGCCTCCCACCAAGACCTCACCCACCTCACTGCCATCGAGCCGGTACTGACGCCCAGCGGCCTTATGGGACAGGTAGCCCTGCCCCTGTGCATTCCCAAGACACCCGCTGTTGACAGAAGCAGAAAGCCCGTCTTTGTCCCACATAGCAGCCAACCTTGAGGATAGCAGCCCAGCTTAGAAACCCCCATGCCACCAGGGCTCCACAAGCCTCACTAGCCTGTCTAAAGGTTGAGGGGGGCGGGGTGTCAACATCAGGTCTTACGTTTCTCCCAACTCAGCAATGCCAAGGCTGTGTCACCCCCTGGCTCACAACATATCATTGGCTCCTCAATGCCCGGACCCCTCTGCCCTCTCTACCCACCTCAGACTCAAGTCAAGTTCACCAACCCTGCTGGGTCCTGTCTCAGCCTTGGTCTCGCTTATCATGCCATCCTTCCTTCTCATACCACCCCGTGTTCTACACTTAAGTGGCTCCCTCCTCCAGGAACCTCTTCTTCTGAGCCCTGGCCTCCTGGTCTTCCTGAAGAGCTTCTGGCTTCAGCCTTGTCGTGGTATCTGAGGTGCCCAACCTTCTCCTCAGCCTGGGAACTTCTGCGGGCAGAGCCTGGGCCCACTCCTGTCCACACCCCCAGAAAGGGGGTGAGCACTGCCCCCACACTGGGAGAAGGGTACGAGACCAGAGTCTAGAGTGATTCATGTTTCCAGTGTCCAGAAAGAGAGGAAGGCAGGGCAGACAGGCCAGCGGTCAGGAGAAATAGAAGCTCTCTCCCTTGAGCAAGCCCAGCCTGAGCCGTGGGCAATGGAACCCCGTCTCTTCCTTCAGCATCTTCCTCCATCATTAGCGTTGAGAAGCAGGGGAGCAAGGGGGCCTGAGGCCAGTGTCCTTCAGCTCGGGGAATCATGGGGGGGGGGGGAACCTAGGAGGCCCACTGTTGTAACTGGTAACAGGCGGTGCCTGGCCAGGCTTCCCAGCTGCCCTCTGTGCCTCCAGCCCCACCCCCACACAGATGCCTTCCACATTACACAGGCCTGGGTTGTCCTCTTGCCCACTGGCCACTGGGCCTGGAGCGGAGGAGGGCCAGGCCTGTCAGGGAAGGAGACCCTCCAGAGAGCTCTGGCAGCCTGGTCTCCCTGCAGCCCCTAGTGGCTGCCCAATCTCTCCACCCTACCAACAGGGCAGGGAGGCTTGCTGAGTACCGGGGTGCAGGTTGCTGTGCGCTAGACCAGACAGCCCATCTCATTCATTTACCTCAGCAGCCAGAGAGGCGGGTCACATGCTCCTTAGTCTCTAAGGCTGAGGACGCAAGGCTCGGGTTAAGGCCCTTACCTGCCCAAAGTCACGGGACTAGTGCGTTTAAATTGAGTTCAAGACTGTGCCTCTCATAGCCTGCCCTCCCTGGCCTCCTGTCCCAACTGCTGCCCAGCCCAGCCCTGGCCCTGGGACCCTGCCTATGTTGAAGCCCGAAGAGCAGCGCGCAGGCAGTGGGGCCGGAAGGGAGTGCCCTGGGGGTTGGGCTGCAGGGGCCAAGGGCTGGGGGTGGAAAGGACACAAGCTTGGGGGAGGGAGCGGAGATTTGGGGTGAGAGGATTCAGTCCAGAGCTGCTGTGAAAGGTGTCTCCTCTAGCATCATTGGCGGAGCCCCAACCACAGGCCCGGCAGCAGAACTTCCTTGATCCCCCAGCCTCTTGGCACAGTCTCAGGTCTGGGCCAGCCTACGCTCTCCATCAGCTCAATAGGGAAGGCGGGCCCCTTGCCTGTTCCCTAGGCCCCACAGAAGGCAGGGCAGACGGGCCTATCAGCCTGCCCTCGGCTCCTAGTGGACGTGGATGAGGAAGACTGAAGAAGAATCGAGGTGCTGGGGGAGAATATGGAGAGCACACGGACTGGCCAAGGGACCAGCAGACCCGTCTGGGGACTGATTCGTCCAGCCACAGCGCTCCCCAGAGGCCAGGATGGAGAGACTTCATCTCACAAGATTTGGGCATGTTGTCTGTCGGGAGAGCCCGGTCCCTGGAGAAGGACATCGTGGTGGGTAAAGTGGAGGGAGCGCCAGCGGAAAAGCGGGAGGCCCTTGGCAGGAAGGGCGGACACAGTGGCTGCAGCAATGGGCTCAACATAAGGACGGTGGTGAGGATGGCGCAGGGCCAGGCGGTGCCAGGGTCGCAGAAGCAGGAGCTGACTCAGCAGCCCCCAACCACCACCACCTGAGTCCCTTACATCCCAGGGTGGGAATAACAAGCATGGAAAACACTTACCCGAGAGGGTCGGTTATGTGCTGGACACTGTTCAAATAACTTCACACAGAATGCCATGAAGTAGGAGGTGTTTTTAGGTGCCATCCAGACACCTGGCCCGGTCCTGCCCCATCCCCACAACCTTGCCCTGTCAGAGCAGCCTCTGTGTCCGTCTGTCTCCCGGAGGGCACGGCGATGATTTCCATTTTACAGATACGGGTATTCGAGGTGCTGAGAAGCATCTTTTCCTAAAATGTTCACAAGGATCTTTATGTTTAAACGGCTTTGCAAACCTGTCGAGCTATTTTCTAAACTCAGAGATGCTTTTAAAATGGTAAAGCCACCCAGAAAGAGAAAAGTTCTTTTCTTGAAGAAAAAGGAAACTCGCGGATGTCGTTGTTCTAAGCACAGAGGTGTTTCTGAGTCTGTGTGCGTGAGGTGGGGCACCGGGGGTGTGCGTCTTAAATACGGGCGTGTTTCATACACACCGGAGTATTTTTTATGACACAGGGGCCTCCCAGCTCCCGGCCTCAGATGGTTCCCCTGATTGGGTCCAGCCTCCTGGGCTCCAGACTCAGGAAGCGTTGGGTAGGTCACAGCAGGTCGCCCTCCAGGACAAGGCCAAATGACTCCTATTTAAAATTGCATTTCTACTTTCAAAACACAAAATGACAAATTCAGAAGAAGTAATCCCATCTGTCTAACCTCCTAGCCCCACAGGAAACTGTTTGTCATGCCCAGAAGGGCCAGAGAGTGGGAAGGGGGTGCTTTGTCTGCACCCTGCATCCCTTCCTTTGCACCTGTAATCAGGGCTGGGCCCCAGGACAGATTCTCCCTCTGCCTCCCATACCCTCCAGGAGCCGGAGCCGGTAGGACGGAGCAGAGCAACAACGAGCAAAAGCAAGAAGTCTCCCCCTTTTCCCAACCAAAAAGGGCCTTCTGGGAAGAGTCTAAGGAATGCCTATTCTCAGGTAGACTGTCAGTTGCCCCTTCTCTGCCCTGAGTTACTTATTGGGCTGCTAATCGCAAGGTCAGCAGTTCGAAACCACCAGCTGCTCTGTGGGAGAAAAATGAGGCTCACTACTCCAGGAAAGATGTATAATCTCAGAAACTCAGAGGGGTAATTCTATTCAGTGCCGTAGGGTCACTGCGAGTCATGGCAGGGAGTGGGTTTTGTGTTTTTGTTTTTTAAGTTCTGCCTAGGACAAACTGGTATCCTGTAATTGCCTTTAAAATTGTTTTTATTGACAAATAATTCACATATTGGACAGTTCAACAGTTCAATCATATTAAAAAGGAGTCGTGCAAGCCTCACCACCATCAACTTGGGGATGTTTTCTTCTGCTGGGGCAAATCCTTGTGCTCAGCTGCTGGGGCTGGAAGGAGCCTCGTTGTGCAGTGGGGTATGCCACTGGGCGGCCGGGCGCAAGGTTGGTTCGAAATCTACCAACCACCCCATGGAGGAAAGAGACGGCTTTCTGCTCCATAAAGACAGGCATCCTGGAAAACCATGGGGTCGAGACGAGTCAGAATGGACTCAATGGCAGTTTGTTTGTTTGTTTGTTTGTTTGTTTAAGAGATTGAGCCAGGCTGATATTCTTAGGCCCACCTGACATAGACTGCCGTCTAGAAGAAAACATGGCAAAGACTCCCAAGGGGTAACAGAAAGCACAGTCGTATTAAGTCCCGGGATTGGGCTGAAGCAATGGCTAGTCCAAGAGTTAGACTTAGGGGCATGGTGGGAACTGGGCTGAACTTGAGGCATTAGGATTTGGATTTAGATCTAAGTTTAGGATTTGGGCTAGGAGGTAGTCAGCCCTGCGTTCACTCAGAGGTCGGGGCTTAGGTATGGTTTGGGTTCAGCTTCTCAGTGTCTTCATTTCTGGTCTCCTCAAATGCATCTTCCACAAGAAGGGGGTCCCAGTAGCACCCGCAGTCTTCCCTTTGGGAGATAGGTGGTTAGGGTAAGGATTGGCTTTGGACAGGAGCTACTCAAAGGTAACCTCAGACCGGCAACCCCAGAATCTTGGTAGCAATGCAGAATCTTGGGCCCACACCAGAGTTACTGATTCAGAACCATATGCCACCCCAGCCCCAGAAATGGCCAATGTTCCAGGTGCACTTAGTTGGAGATGCCCTGGAGGAGGCTTTCCTGACAGGAAGACCTGAGACCAGCCTGGGTGAGAGAGCATCCCACCTCAGCCTGCTCCAGGGCCCCCGCACCTAACACCCCCCTCCCAGTGCTGGAGCCACAGCGACACCTACTGGCCAGGAGCACCTAGGCCATCCCCTCCAGGACATCTGGGCCCTGTGGTCCCACCCTGCAGGGCCTCCACCCTAAAGCTGCCATTCCAGAGCCCTGGGGAGCTGGCTTCCCAGCGAGGCCAGAGCAGGTGTAGGATGAGGCCCAGGTCTCCGCGTGGAACTGGGCCATGGGTGGGCTACAGCGTTGGGGCTCAACGGGAAGAAAGCAGGGCCCATGCACCGCAGGTACTTCCTCCCTGACCCTGACGTCCCTTCAGGCTGGGCAGCGCTGAGTGCATGTCCTGTCGCCTTCACTCCAGCCCTCAGCCAGATGGACAAGGGCGAAGCCCACCCGTTCCAACACCAGGCCGGTCCCCTCGAGCAGGTGGGACTTCTGTCTGACTCTCCCTGGAAGCGGACTTGTCGGAATGACCATTAAAAGGCAACTCAGGACGGGGTGCAGGTAGGGTCATTCCGGTACAGGATGAAGGTTGCTGGAGATGTCTATGGTAGAATTCTAAGGCAAGAGGGGGGAACTGAGGCTAACGGGCAGAGAAGTTAGGTAACAAAGGACCCAAGGGACCTGGCTCATCCTGAGGGCCACGCGGGCTCTGGCTGCAGGTGCAGTTCCCCCAGGGAGGGGCGAGGAGCCTCTGCAGTCGGAAGCAGTAACCCTGCCCCCCCACACACACACACACCACCATCATCCCCCAAACTACCTGTTCCTGTGTCCCTGCGCTGGTCTTCTCTCAGCTGAGAGAAAGACTGGCCTGAGAACTAAATGAATGTGATTGCCCACCAGTGTCCGCCATTAGTGGTGATTAGTTAAAACATCAGCGTCTAAACAGTCAATTGGCTCTAATAATTAATACTAAGGCTCAGCTGTGATTGAGAGCGAGCAACGGGTAAGGGAGGTGGAAAGAGGAAAAGAAAGGGGAGCAGAAGCACCCCAGCTCTAGAGCTACCATTTCTCGACCTAGGGCACCCCGGGCACCACGGGGGCGAGGGTGCATCGAGCTCCCCGTTCTGTGCTTTCATACAAGTGCTAGCACCAGGCTGTCCTAAGCACCCTATTAAGCAGGTATAATTGTTCCCAGAAAGGCAAACGGTACTAGCCGCTCAGTAACAATGTGATGAATGGATGGGTGCAAAGATGAAGGAGTAGCCAGGGTTGAAATGCAGGCCCAGGTCGGCCTGACTCTTAATGACTCACGGGGCCCGCAGTGAACAGGCAGGGGAGAATGCTCAGGGCCAGAGAGAAGATGCGCATACACGGTCTCTCTCCTGCCATCTCTCTGTCTCCACACTCCTCCCCCCCCCCACAGACACACCCTTTTCTGTCTCATCTCTCTCACACACAAACACTCCTCTCTCTCTCTCTCTCTCTCTCTGTCATAGGCGTGCAAGCCCCCCCCCACAGAAACCACTTTCTCCATCTCCCCCTCTCTCCCTGCCCCACCCCTTCCTTTCCCCTCCTCTCTCTCTCTCTCTCTCTCTCTCTCTCTCTCACACACACACACACACACATACACACATATACACACACCCTTTCCTCTCCCCTGCCCCTCTCTCTCACACACAGGCACCGCCATCACACACCTTGCTGACACGTATCCTTTCCTCCCTTCTCACCACGTTAATCTCATCTGGGTCGCACGCCCCTTTCTATCAGTCCCTATCGCACAAGCCCACTTTTGTGCGCACGCACACACACACACACACACACACACACACACCCTTGTTTATGCTAAAACCAAACAAAGCAACGCTGTGGAATCAAGTCTGATCCATCGCAATCCCAAGTGTGTTCACAGTGGAACTGGACTCCATCGGGGCTGATTTGGGGGTTCTTTGGATGTTTATCCAGAACTGGATCTCCAGGCCTTTCTCCCAAGGCACCTCTGGGTGGGCTCAGCCCTTTAAACATCTGGTTAGCAACCAAATGTGTGGGCTGTTTGCACCAGCCAGGGGCTCCGGTTCCTGCACACCTCTCTCAAACCATTCCTGAAAGCCCCCGTCGGCCACTCCCAGTAAGGTGTGTCTGCTGAGAAGGGCCTTCCGTTCACTTGCGAGCGGCCCGTGATCTTTCCGGGACACGTGTCTGCGTCATGCTCCTGTACGTTCCCACTGCCACCTTTCTGTTTCGCAGCCGAGCACTCAACTGCTGTGCCACTAGGGCCCTTCCTCGCACGTGTAAGCCTCTCCACTGTCACGCCAACCTCTGGTCCTCTCACACACATCTGCCTGCACAGCTCTCTCTCAGCCACACTGTGTGCTTCTCCCTGCCACACCCCTTTCTCTCCTCGAAAGCCTGCAGCTTCCTCTCACAGACACGCCTCTGCTGACTCAGGACCCAGGCTCCGCCTCCAGTTTTCAGAACATCACTTGGTCCATAGTACTACTCAGAGGCTGGTTCTGAAATGAAAGAAACATGCATACACATCCTTTCTCTCTCTCTCTCTCTCTCTCTCTCTCACACACACACACACACACACACACACACACACACTCCCCACTTCCTTCCACCCTCCACTCCCAGGGTCAGAGTATTCAGTTTACTCAGTAAGCAAGGGAAGCAATAGGTCTCTTGTGCTTACTTAGTAACCTGTAGTAAACAATTTCACATTTTCTACCGCCTTGAAGATGTGCCCTGTAGGCATGGCTGGCATCTGTCTCTCTCCCCAGCCTCAACCCCTTCTTACAGAACATGGCAGTCCCTGAGAGGGATGGGGAGGCCCGTGGAGCAGTCAGCTAAGTATTGGACTGCTAACCCCAAAGTCAACGGTTCAAACCCATCAACGACTCCTGGGGTGGGGGCAGGGAGCTATCTGCCCCCCTAAGATTTACAAAGTTTCAGAAACAGGGTGACTATGAATCAGCTTAAACTCAAGGGCAGTGAGTTTAGTGTTTGGTGTTTAGTTTGGCAAGACGGGTACCCAGTAAGCATGGTAAGCAAGCAACAGCACAAGCTGACATGTGCTTACTAAATAGTGGACAATTTTACATGGATTACACTACCAGCCAGCAGTGCTTAACTTTCTTATTGAGTAATCTGCCTCTGTCTACCCCCACCCCATATTCGTGCGTGCACACACACACACACAGGCTGATCCACACAGACACACATTTGGGGGCTTCTCTCAGACCCCGCGGCACCCCTGCCTGGTTTGCCCTTCAGGAGTCAGGTGTCAGAAGCTTCTAGCTGGGGGTTCTCAGGTAGAACTCGCTCCTCTTTGAACTGTGCCCAGATCTGGAAGGGTGGTGGGGCTCCCCTGCCTTGTGGTAGGCAGGGGACCGTCGCCCCGCTTCCTTAGTTGTCCTAGAGCGGGCTCAGCCCTCCCCGCCCCGCCCCAGGTCAGGAGCAGCAGCGGGATCCGCAGGCGCACAGGGTGGCTGTGTGTGTGCCTTGCTATTAATCACCCCTCCTGGTCCGCTAACGAGGCTAATGCGGTAAGTGACAATAGCCCGTCTTGGTTCCTGATTTAGGGGCTCAGGACGGAAGCTGGGCTTCTGGGAGTGAAGACGTGAATTCTCCACGACACTAAACCTTCCAATAAATCTCCTGCAGTCAGAGGAGCCCAGGGCACTAAACCCCACGCGCCGGTAATTGAAACCCTTAGAGCTTTCCTGGGGAGGGAAATTGTCGAGCATGGCAGTGACCCGGGGGGTCTGGGATGGGTGGTGGGCCCACAGAAAGGCTCACGGAGGGCTCTGGGCCTAGGGAGGCGGCTGGGGACCGGCAGTGGGCCCCTGGGCGCCTCTCTGCCCCCGTTCGGACGTCTCTTTGTTTCTTGGCATGGGGCTTTGCTGTGCGTGTGGTCAGCTGGTACTCACCAGGAAGGGTAGCTTTGGAGCTTCCATCTGTAGATAGCTTCTCCTTTCTTCCGCCCAAGTTTCGTTTCAGCAGAGGAATTTTCAACATCATCATGATTCCTGTTCCTCCCATTCCTCCCTCTCTCACCTTCACCCTCCTAGCAGCCCCCCACCCCCCATCTCTCACTCTTCCCTGACAGCCCCTCTGAGTCCTCCTCCCCTTCACTTGGTCATGGAATCATTCAACATTTCCAACATCCACTCTGTACCAGGCCCCCTGCTGACTGCAGAGTGGAGCAGGCTGAATCAGAGCATCTCCCGCCCTGGAAGAGTTCAGAGTATACCAAATGGATAAACAAATCACCAGGCTATATGATGTGTGTGAGAATCAGGGTGAGAGGCATATAAAGGACAGAGCACAAAACCACGTCTTTAACCCGAGTAGAACATGGGTTAAAGGCTTGGCTGCTAACTGAAAGGTCAGTTGTTCAAACCCTTCAGCCCCTCGGAAGGGAGTAAAATATGTAGAAATCTACTTCCTTAAAAATAGTACAGCCCCCAGATCAGCGCTCTGGGCACATAGAATTCAGGAAAGATAGACTCCTCGGGACCAATAATGAGAGTAGGGATACCATGAGGATAGGGGGAAGGTGCGGGGGTGGGTGGGGAGCGTGGGAAGGGGGGACGAATTGCAATGATCAACATACAATGCCCCCCCACCCCACGCCAGGGGGATGAACAACAGAAACATGGGTGAAGGGAGACAGTAGACGGTTTTCAAGGGTTCACGGGGGGAAGGGGGGGAAGGAGCTGATACCAAGGGTTCAAGTAGAAAGAAAATGTTTTGGAAATGATGGTAGCAACATAGGTACAAATGTGCTGGATACAATTGAGATAGGGATTGTTATAAAAGCTGTAAGAGCCCCAAATAAAATGATTTATAAAAATAAAATAAAGTAAAATATCCAAAATTAAGGGAGAAAACAAACAGTGCCGCCTTCAGAAACCCTGTGAGGCAGTTCTCCTGGACCCTCAAAGTCCTCTGTGAGCTGGAGTTGATGCAGTGACCATGGCTGGGATGAAACAAGAACAGCTAAACTATCAAGGAAGGCTTCCAGGAGGAAGTGTTCTCGGAGCCTGGTCTTAAAGACTAAAGAGGACTGTAAGTTGCCCAAGGGCAGATGGAGGTCGGGAGCGCACTGGGATGGGACTAACGCTGGAAGAGCTACGTCTTGCTCAGCGCGGCTCGCAGGGTTGTTGCTGGTGGCCGTATGGAGCTGGAGGGAGTGTTTGCTTCGAGTTTAGACTTTATGCTGTGCGCTCTGGAAGCCAGAGAAGGGCTGCAAGTGACTGAATGATAGGGTCCAATCTGTGTGTTAGAAAGATTCTTCTAGCTGTGGAGATGGAAATGGATTAGACGGGAGAGAGATGTGTTAGGAGACTTAATAGTAAAGGCTAAAAAGGACGATGCTTGAAGTAGGCCAATGGAGGGGAGATGATGGGTCTGAGGGGTACCGTGGAAGTAAAGACCACCAAGATATTGATTTACAGGATATAGGGATCCGAGCAGAGGCATATCTGCGGGAAATAGCGTCTGTGGCAATTAGTTTCAAATTGCTAAATGATCTCTCACAACCAGCGATGGAAAGTGAAATGGGGACTAGACACTGCTCACTGGCGGTGCCTTCCGAAGGCGCCCAGGGCACATGGCACAGCTGCCTTTCCCAGGATCCACCTCTAGACCTGAGTAAGGCGTAAGAGTCAAGACAGCTGGTTTCGAGAAGTCTATGGGCGATGGTGCCGTTCCCTGAAAGAGCGCAGGAGGAGGCAGGCCGAGGGGAAGAGAAACCATGTTTCAGGTACGTTGAGCTTGCAGCTACCCAAATAGAGAGTCTCATGCCAGAGCTACGGTGGGTCCGGATGGAAGGCACAACGCCAATGTGCAGATGGCAAGTGAAACCCAAGGAGCAGAGACCACACACAGCGTGTGCAGAGAGCGGTGTCGGCGATGGAAAGGCTAACTGCTGGCATAGAAAAGGGCAGTGAAGCCTCTGGGCGCTGGGGCTGAGCGCCACCTGGGCTGAGCGCCTCCTGGGCTGATTGCTGCCTGGGCTGAGCGCCGCCACTTACCAGGTAGCCACGGGCGAGGGACAGGAGTGAACAGAGAATCACATAGGCCAGCGCTTGGCACGAGGTAAGTGTTTTGATCGATAGGATCAGTTCCTTTCCTCTGCTTCTATCCAACTCCTACGCATCGGCCGCATCTCAACGTGTGTCTTCCTCAAGGGCAAACTCGAGCTGGGCAGACCCTCACCGTACAGGCTCCATCGCGCTGTGTGCCTCCCCTGAACACGATGCAACTACGTTACTGTTTGCATCATTATTTCATTGGATTTTTTTCTAATTAGACCATAAACCCCAGAGGATGTCGATTTCACTGTATGCTTATACACTTGTATATTGTTGTTGTTGTTGTCATTGTTGTTGTTAGGCTCTGACGAGTCGGTTCCAGCTCGCAGTGACCCTCTGTTCGACAGATCGAAACCCTTCCTGGTCCTGTGCCGCCCTCACGATTGTTCTTATCGATGTCGGAGCCCATCATTCCTGCCACTGTGTCAGCTCATTTTGTTGAGGACCTTCCTGTTTCATTGCCCTTTATCGAGCATGATCGGTCACTAATGATGTTGTTGTAGCATGTAACATGCTGTAAATACGAAACATGCGTATGCTGATGGAAGGAAATAAAAGGAGGCAGGAAGGAGGTCGGGGGGTTGGGGGGTGGCCATCATAGCTTTCCAAGGAAAAGCAAGTGGGGATAGGATTCCAAGCCCAGGAGAAGGGAGTAAGCTGGATCAGGAGTGGAGCTCTGGAGAAAGGAGGTGATCGGGGATCTGGAAGCTACAGGAACCCATGCCAAAGACTTCACACCTTTCTACGTGAAAGTAAGAAACAGGGCCACCTAGTAAGAGAGAGGAGAGCAGAAGGTGGAGACAGGGGTTCAAGATGATGAAAATCGTGTCGGATTGTCTCTGTGGGAAAGGAGATGCAGACCTGATGGAGGGCGTGCGCCTGGAGCACTCGGTGCGCTGACACTGGAAACCGGACATGTGGACATGTCTTTGTGGTTTTCTCATTTCCCCCAGCTGCTCGCAAAGGAGAAGCGTTGGACTATGGGGGAGCCAGAGGGAGTAAAGAGGTTGGGTGTGTCTGAAAGAGGGTGTCGCGATGCAGTATGGGAGCCGGCTAGAAGCCATAGATACACAGTGGCTGAGGAGATGGGAGCAGGGTAGAGGGGGGGTCTGTAAAGTGGGTGCATGGAAGGAAGAGTCCCGTCCCAGAGCAATTTAGGTGGGTGACAAGGTCTTCCAGGAAGAAGGGAAGGACGAGGGATGTTGAGGGGTGAGGAGGTCAGGGCAGCAAGGTCCTTGGTGGATGGGGAAGGTATGAGATGACAGTGACCAGGTAGTGTGGCAGGTGGTACTTGAGTCTTTGTGAGCCCAAGAGGGTGATGGACAATAATCTGGAAGCATCTGTGGAGGGTGCAACAGATACCAGCCCATCTCCTGACTCGTGGGACCTGGCTTAGGGAAAATAAACCACTTCCACTGGAGAGGACACCAGGAAAGTGCGGGCCCCCGGGATTAGGCTGGGGGGTGAACTGAGGGCGCAAAGGGAGTGCCCAGAGACTGCGAGTGGAGAATTCTTGCCTTCCATGCGGGAGATCTGTGTCCATGTCCCGGCCATGGCGCAGTAGATTGGTGGTGGTGGGTTTCATGTTGCCATGAGGTTGAACACCAGCTCAGCTGAGCTTGTGAACTAAGAGGGATTAGGAAGAAAGGCCCAGAGACTCTCCTGCCCAAAGTCAGCCACTGAAAACCAAACTTTGAGATTACAGCAGTCCTGCCCACGGCCCTTTCTGAGGATGGCACAGGACCGGGCAGCGTGTCAGGGATTGCCCATAGTCAGGGGCCGGCGGTACCAGAGCTAAAGACCACCGAGGAGAGAGAGAAGTGTATCCGCATGGTCTTCTGCCCCAGGCGGCATGATGGGAAGATGGCAGGGGTATAGGGCCACCTCAGCCCCATTCCCTCCATCCCCAGCCTGTCTCCTAGGTCTGTCCACCCTTTCACCTGCCTCCCCCAACTGGATGTCTCTCCTCTGGCAGGAGGTACTCTCCACCCCACCCCCACACACATATTCCCGGCTCATCCATGTGGCCATCCCTCCTCTTCCCACCCCCGCCCAAGTTCTGCCTGCCCCTGGCCCTGGCCCGGGCCCTGCCCGACCCCAGCAGGCCGGAGTGAGCGGGGACCCCTGCACCTTCATTTCTCAGGTCACTGCTTGGCTAATGGGCTATTAATTTGCTCAATCGTCCCCTGTGAGGCAAACTCAATTTCTGCCAGCCAGTCGTCCCTCCCTGTCGACAGTGTGATTGATTGGAGGAACAGCTGTCACCGCCCCGGCTGCCTGCCCCCGCCTCCTGCCCTCCAGTCCGAAGCACCCCTCCTCCTGGGGCCACCGCCCCTCGCCCACAGAGGCAGCGCACCCCTGCCACCTGCCCAAGGATCTGTCGCCAGCAATGAAAAATGACAGAAATATTTAAGGACAAATAAGGTTTCCCAACGCAATTGGAAATGATTACAGGCAGCTACAGATGGGGCCAATCTGATGCGCAGCAGCAAATCAAATCGAATTTCCTTATCGGCGTATTATTTTAGGCGTTATCTGGCACGTTGATGCAGTTATCAATTCAATTTCAGCCGCCGGTCCGCTGTTTACTGTCTCGCCTGTGCTGGGAAAAGGTAAACATGCTCAGCCCAGCAAATTAATTTCTGGCTAGAGCTGAAATCAGAGGCTGTGAGAGGACTGCCTTCGAGACCCCAGGCCCTCACCTCCGCCCTGAGCTGCAGTGGGCCTGGCTGGTTGGCCCTGGGCAGGTCAGAGCTTACCCCCACTGCCCCCCGGGGGAGCAGACCCCCACTAGCTGCTACCCCAACCTGGGGCCCAGCGCCACGCAGGATCCAGGGCTCAGAGGAGGCTGAGGTGACCGCTGTTGGCTCCTCGACTGCTGCCAGGGAGAGGTGAAGGTCTCCCATTAATTCCCAGCTAAAAATGACAAATTCATCTTGGACGACAATTAAATGAAGTCAGTAATTGATGCTAATTGATCTCCAGATGCGAGGGCTTCCCTCAGCCAGCACAGCGCAGTCTAGCTCACTCCCCCACCCCAGCCCTCTCTCCCGCTCTCCCAGGCCGGCCTCACTCCCAGGGGATCTGGGGTGCTCCTTCCCCCAGGCCTGTGGGAGACAGCTGGCCTGGGCCGGGCACACAGGGCCTGAGGTCCAGCACCTGGCCGACTGCCCGCCCAGCCCCGCCCGCACCACAGGCACTTTGTGACCAGTGCCCCAGTTGTACCCATGGGCCTAGAAAGCAGGTAACAGGGCCCTCCTTAGCAGTTCAGGATTTACTGCCCACAGCTGTGGAGGTTCCCGCTTAATTTTTATAAGCCCATAGTCAGAGCCAGCAGGAGGTAGAGCACACTTGGATTTACTTTACTTTAAACAGCGCAGTCTGCATTGGCCGGGGAGGCACGGGGAGAGGGTGAACTGTGCAGGCCTTCTGGGGAGAGCGTGCCAGTATGCTCAGCCGACGCTGGCCGGTACTCTAGAAACCCAAACCAAACAAACGCACTGCCATCAAGTTGATTCTGACTCGTGGCGACCCTATTGAACAGGGTAGAATGTCCCTGAGGGTTTCTGAGACCGCAACTCTTTACAGGACTAGAAAGCTCCCTCTTCCTCCTGGGGAGCAGCTGGTGGCTTCGAACTGCCCACCTTGCGGTTAGCAGCCCAACGCACTGCCACTACGGCACCAGGGCTCAGGAGAAGAAACCTCTCAAGTGTGAAGAAGTCTCCTGAGAAGACCTGCACATGCCAATGGCAGCATGCACATGGGTGTGTCCAGACGTGACCGAGGATACTCATGCTTGTCTGCCCTTGGGCACTTTCCTGGCTTATGCCCTTTTCTGTGGTTTGTAACCCCAGGGAACTCTGGGAGGTTCTACCTGTCCCACCCATCACTGGCCCGGCCTAGCCCAGGGAGCTGTCTGCAAAATATTAGCTGAGAGAGAGGGGGACATGACTGTCAGCTCCAGAAGAGAAGGGAGCTGCGTCACGCGAGGGACAACCAAGGCTGGAGATATGACATAGCTGCCACCCCAGGAGCCCCCCAGCCCCTGAACAGCAGCTCCAGCAGCCACTTGTCTGGAACCAAGGCACATGGAGCCAAGAGTTCAGGTTTCATGCCCACGACTCGGGGTGGGGTTTGTGTTTGGCTCAGAGCCCTTGGTCCCAGCCCAAACCCAAGTCTGAGCTCAAACCTGCCATGGGTTGACCTCCACCCAAGCTGTCTTGCAAATGTTTGCTGCCTAAGAGCCATGCCTGGCTTCACCCAGCCATTCTGGGACTATAGAGATGCATTCAGTAGTATCCATCACAGTGGGGTTGGGAGCACTAACCGGGCAGGTACTTCACAAGGGCCTGGAGCTACAGGAAGCCATGGGAGCGGGCAGTGCCAATCTGAGCTTCTGCGGGTGGGATGGAGGAGAAAGGAAAATAACAAAGGCAGTGGGTACGGCGAGTGTGTCACCCTGTGCGTTATATCTGACTATGGGTCGAACATCAGGAACCCGGTGCTGTGTGAGGGGTCTGCTAATGTCTAACGGAGAGAAAAGCAACAAGTGAAGAAACCATGTATATAGCAGGAATAGACGGCTAGACTAGACGATGGCCAGGCTGGGGGCAAGGAGCCAACGAATAACTCTAGGTGCCTCCCAGCTAAGGCCTGAGTCTTTGGGAGACTTAGCAAGACCAATAATCATTCATTCATTCAAGGGCTATTACAGTGGCTGCTCTCTTACTTTGGGCTAAAAACCAAACCAAACTCACTGCCATGGAGTCAGTGCCAACCACAGCGACTCTATGGAACAGAGTAGAGCTGTCCTGTAAGTTTCCCAGACTGTAGCTCTTTACGGACATCGAAAGCCCAGTCTTTCTCCAGCAGAGTGGCTGGTGGTTTTCAACTGCTGACCTGAGAGTTAGCAGCCCAATGTGTAACCACTCCCCAGCCAGGGGTGTAGCAATGAATAAATCCATCCGTGCCTAAAGAGGGCGCTAACCTGGCCTGCAGAAGACTCTGAATGACAGGGCTAGCCCCAAAGCCATCTACATGAACTGTCCCCATTGAGTCCCCAGGTCCATTGACCAAGGAGACCAATAGTCTTGCCCCCAGACAGAGCGCTTTGTAATGTGGATTCCTACTGATAGACAAGTCGGGGTAAATTGAACATCTTACCATGTTTTGTTTTTTAACCCATTTTCAACTTGTTCTAATGTTTATTACATTCAGCTGTTTGGGGATTGAGATTCTTGCTATGCTTTGTTTGTTTTATTAGCTCATCCTTTTTTTTAACTTGAATGATTTTCTTGATATGAAACTCAGGATAGGTCAATCTACAGAGACAGCAACTAGATAAATAGTTTCCTAGGGCTATGCGGGAGCTTGGCGGGACGCAGGCAGCTGATAAGAGGTACGAGAATGAAGAAAAGGTTCTCACATTGATTGGGGTGATGATGCACAACTCTCTTTAATACACGTCAACACTGAGCTGTATGATATGTGAATTATATGCCAATAAAACTTAAATTTTTGAATTAAAAACAAAAAAAGGTGCTACCAAAATTCCTTGCTATCACATCAATTCCAGCTCCCAGCACCCTTATGGGACAGAGTGGAACTTCTCCCTCGGGTTTCCCAGGCAGGCGGCAGTCTTTCCTGCCTGACGGGGCCGGCCTGCCACCGCTGCAGAGCAGTAGAGCAACTTCACCACAGCACCACGTGGGCTCCTTAGAAATAGTTGTGCCACGGGGCCATAGTTGTGCCACGGGGGCTCTGGGGACACAGGTGTCACCTAAGGCAGGCTCCATCGACAAGGAAGGCCTCCTGAAGAGAGAAGCCAGTCCCAGTGGCGCCCGAGGGCGTGAAAGCGCAGCTTGTGCAGCTGGCTCTTGCCTTGTTGTCCGCAAACCCAAAGTAAAGACAACTGTTCCAAGGCTCTGGAACCACTGGAGCTGCCACCTTTGCCCTTGAGCATGGACCTCTGCTCTGCCGCCTGGGCAGGCCCGGGCGCAGCTGTGTGCAGGGCATCCCTGGGCATCAGCAGATCAGAATGGGCCACAGCTAAACACACATCTCTCCCCTGCCTGCTCCACCCGCACCTCCTCGACCAGGGATGCCTATTAATCCTGACAAATGATGACTTACGAACATGTAATGCAAACTGATTCATCATACATTCAAATCCGCCGCCCCGCCCCAGCGGGAGGCCCCAGCCAGACAAGTGTATTACACGGATAATGTATTTGACGTATTAATAAAACCAGCCGCGTGGCTCTGGCACGGGGACTGGGGAATGCCAATATGCGATGACAGATCACATATTGATGAAATCCAGATGTTTGGAATCATAGTCTTGGGGCCTTGTTCATATTGACTGAAGGTAAAAAATGCCGCCTGTCAGCATGTTAACTCTTCCTGCCCCATACTCAGCAGAAACGCCAATCATGGCCTTCTGGAGGTCAGAGAAGAGGGGGGGTGAGTGCAGAGAGGGCTAAGCAGATGAGGAACTAGGTGGGCTGCATGATGGATGGATGGAGTGATGGGGGGTAAGTGGTTGTATTATGGATAGGGTGGGTGGGGCACATCTTATGTCTTATGTTCTTGACCTCTCCGCTGCACTTGACCCTCTGTGTGACCCCTCCTTGGAACTTCCCCCTCTGGGTTTTGATATCACACTTCCCTGATCTTCATCCCACCTCTTGGCTATCTTTTCTTTGTTCTTGCTTATTTAACTCCCCCTGCCCGTTGGAGGACACGTTGTCAGGACGCGTTGCACATGTTTGTCAGGAGATACCAGTCGCCAGAGAAGGACGTCATGTTTGGTAACGTCGAGGGGCAGCCCTCAACGAGATGGACGGGCACAGTGGCCGCGACAGTGGGCTCAAGCTCAGGAAGGAGTGTGAGGCTGCTGCAGGGCCGGGCAATGGTTCCTTCGGTGGTGCATAAGGTGGCTGTGGGTCAGAACCGACTCAGCGGTGCTGAACAACCACCGCCTGTTGGAGTTACTGAGGCCTCTGGCCCAGCCTTCTTCTCCCTCGGTTTACACTCGCCCATTCCGTAACTACTCGTGGAACATCTTTCCCATCTTCCAGACATTGTTTTAGGCACAAAAGCTATCCTGGTGAGCCTCCACCTTGACCTACATGTCAACGTCTCCCAGTTCTATCACTGCCTCTCGTTCCAGGCCTTCCTTCTCAGCATCGTTCCACTGAGCACTGTCAACACTCTTCCTTCCCCAGCCTGCTACTGGCTGCTCCTCCGGCTCTTAGTTCCAGGAGCCAGCAAAGGGATTCACCCTCTCGAAGCGGCTCTTAGAGTCGTCCTGGCGCCTGGCTGTCCTTCCACCCCAGGCCCAATGGACCTGCTTCCTTCCTTGTCCTCATCAGCACCCCAGAGCAGGTCCTATCTGCTCTCGCCTGAGTTGCCCTCCTAAACCGCCCTCTGCACTGCTCTAGACCTCTCTCTACCTTGGAGTTAGAATGATCTTTTTAAATGTAAGTCGAATATGCCCCTACTCTGCTCAAAGCCTTCCAATGCTTCTTGCTGTTGGCATGAAAGAAAAAGCAATCATTAGTGTGGACGAAAAGCCGTAGCTCAGTTCTCTGGCGCTCCTCAGCCTTCCACACCGGCCACTTCAAGCCCCACATAGGCTCTGTCCTCTCTGCGCCTTCAAACTACAGGACTTGCCCCCAGTGTGCGCCTCATTGATTCCCGCTCCTCCTTCCAGCCTTTGCTCCACTGTCACGTGTTTCCCCTCCTACAGTTCCATGTACTTGTTTTTCCTAAGGTCATTCTTGTGGCATTTGTCCATTGCCTCGGTCCCTAGTGAGGTCCTAAGCCCCTTGGGGGCAGCCATTGTGCCCTTCTTAGCCCCTCAGGGATGACACTCGCACTCCATCAGGTCCGTAGGTGGCCCCCAGCAGACCTCTGTTGGCTATCATTGAATCGTTACCTCGATGGGTTGCTGAGCGGGCCGATGGGTCTTGTCCAGTAGTTAAGACACCTGGGTTTGTGTCTCTGCTCTGAGCTTCCCAGCTCTGCCACTGCATTTTCTGAGCCCGGCTTCAGATCATGATGATGCGCACCGGTAACTCACATGGTAAGGAGGTAAGGGCGTCAGGTATGTACAGCCTAAACCTACAGCCTGACGTAGAAAGGCCCTCAGTAAAACGTCTCTGTTATTTTTATTTTTGTAAAAACGGAGTGGGGGGTGTGGGGTCTACTCATCTAACCTCACGAAGTGGGGAGGAGAGTCATATCAGCATTAACAGCCCAAGGCGGATTGCTGTGAGTGGGAGGTCCATCCCCCACTTTTTATTCATTCTGGCAGCCATCTCCCTCCCTGCTTCTCTGCTCCAGAAACTCGCTGTCACCGAGGCAGTACCGATCACAGCGACCTTATACAACAGGGTAGAACTGCTCCTGTAGGTTGTCTCTCTCCCTCAGAGTGACGGGTGGTTTTGAACTGCTGACCTTGCAGTTAGCGGCCCACAACCGCGTCGGGGCTCTAACTTCTCTGCTGGGTTCAATAATTAGTCGCAACGGCAACAAGAAAACTTGCCAACCATACAGTTTTGGGGTTTTCTAGGGAAGTAACAGATTACATTTCAGGATCAAAAATGACTCCGAATATAGTCATCTGGTCAGTCTAGCTTCTCAACCATGCCTACAAGCAAGCTTCTCTCTGGTTCTCAGCGCCTCTACTTGGCCTCTGTCCTGCTCAGGCAAGTGTTACAAAGCTCATTAGCTCCTCCGCTAAGTGCCCGGGGCACACCATTTTGCCAGGAAGCCTCCTGTCCAAGAGCTCTGAGCTCTCTTGCTCGCTGTGTTGGCATTCCCACTGTAGCTGCCTCACTCCGTAAGCCAGAGAGCCCAATGCACGGTCTGATGCCAGTCTCCTGGTTCTGCTGCCACGATCTCTCTGCTGCTGCTGCTGCCTTGTGCTGGCTCCAGTGTTACAGCTCCTCTCAGCTTAGACCCTCGGTTCAGATGATTCACTCTGTCCCCAGCGCTTCTCGGTGCTAATTAAGTTCCCCACCTTCTGCCTCTGGGATGGCTCATTTTAAGCTTGACAGAATGGCAAACCTGACCATCCCTTCATGAGGGTTCCGTACACCTTATTTGCATGGTCCCACCCCCCACAAAAGTGCCTTGCACCTTACTTGCATTATTAGCAAGCTGTCCAATCCCCTTGTTGGACCGCAAGCACCTTATTTGCATAGTCCCACTCAATCCTTTAGTGGATACAAATCCATAGCTGGAAGGCCATATACAAGTAATCCGTTAACCTGTAATTACTACCGGACAGATAAAGGATAAATTGCTGGTGGATAGTGGAATGGATATGTCGACATACAAACTACTAAGCGGGCATATGGGTCTGGGTGGAGAGGAGGAAGGAACCCCCTGGGAAGTGGAGGGACCGGGTGGGTGCTGAAGGGCAAATGATCATGAGCCTGGAGAAGCCTAGACACATTGCAAGGCGGTGCTGATGTCCAGACAGGGGAGAGACCAGGTAGATCCTTGTGCCAGTGTCTTACTAGAGATGGTACACAGCCCTGGCTTAATTGGATCTTCACAGAACTTCCACAATCCTGACTTAATTGGATTCTCACAAAAGCCCTAGCTGGGAGTTAGATATTATTACCTCCATTTCACTCAAATGGAAACTGAAGTTTAGAAATGTTAAGTGATTTGCCCAAGGTCACGTAGTCGTAAAAGGCAATTCTGTTGAATTCTGCTTGGAGCCCACCCTAGGTTTGGGTCACTAGGAAATGGAAGCCCTTCTGTTAGTGAGGGGAGTGGAGAGCTAGGACACACACACACACACACACACACACACATCTACACATCCTCTGAAAAGTCCCAGACTTCATTGCCATCTATCATTAGAGTCATTCTTATTGTAACCTTCCCCATTCTTCGTCACTCAGCAGACAGACAGCCCTGCCTTTTGTGGTCTGGAGAGAAAAAATAATAACAGATTAGGATTTGCTGCTCAGATGAGCAACGGAACCCACAGACAACAGAACCAGGACCAAACCAAAGAAGCCGTTAGGTGGGGGTAGTTGCAGGATCTGAGATGGGCTGGGGAGGGGAGGGGGGTTCCCTCTTGAATGAGACCCTCCTCCACCGTGTGTCCATGAGGCTGTTCGGTGAAGATGGCGGAGAAGGAGCCCCTGGGCGGGCCCTTGAGTTGCAGGGACCAGCCTGTTCCCGGTGGTCAGCAATCCTAACAGAGGGGGGCAGCAGAGGGCTGATCTGGACCCCAGGTAGCTGCGGCCCTTTCCAAGGTTGGAGGAGCCTGGCCCAGGTGAGCCTGGGGGCTGCCTTGCCTCCACCTCACTCTCTACTCAGCACCCTGGACCTCCTCAGTGCTCCCTGTAGGAGATGGTACTCTAGCAGCTCAAGACCCAGAAAGGAACCTTCTCCAGGTCATGCCCCTGGGGAGCTCCAGGCTAGAGCTTGATGTCAGGTCTTGACTTTCCACCACCAACTCTCAGCTTCTGGAGGCTGGTCACCTGGGGTAAGGCAGAGGGTCAGGGCCCCCTCGGCGGCATCGGGGATGGCTGCAGCGGGCATAATAGGGGAGGTGGCAGGCGGGGTGGCAGGGAGGGAGGTGTGTAATCAATGTGGACGGGAGGCGGAATGAGCGATCCATCTTTTGCATGGTAGGGGAGGGGGCCGCGGGCGTCCCCCCCCACACACACTCACACACTCAATCAGGCGCTGTCAGACCTCCGGCCGCCTGGCATTTTGGTGAAGAATCTCTCAGCTAAAAATTGTTGTCAGTCCCATTTCCTCGTTATCAGTGCAAGGGCTGAGGCAGCGCCCGGGGATTAGCAGGAGCGGCGTGCGCCCGCACCCGCCATCCGCTGCCGATAACACTGGGCCTCCCGCCTCACCTCCCCATTCATCATCTTTAGCACTGACAGCCGGTCCCAGTCCCTGTCCCCATCCCCGCGGGCTTCCTCGTCTCCCCACTATGCTGCTCGGGCTGGCGACTGACCTCCCTGGGGAGCTAGCTGGGCCAGGGTTCAGCCAGGGCTTCGGAGCCCCAAAGCCACCTGTAGCCGAAGACCTGGGCCAGCTGTGGGGGTGGCGGGTCTGGCAGGGGGGGGGGCTGGTCCTCAAGGAAGAGATGCCTGCCTGCCTCTGAGTTCTGAGCGCTCTTTCCCCTGCTGTGCGGTCAGCTGGGTTGGCACAAGCTTCCCTGCATCAAATGGGCAGTTGGCCTGAAGCTTGCTGGAGGCCTCTCCAGCCTGAGATGAAGGTCAGCATGCGAGGCTTGTGGGAAGGAAGAGCCAGAGGACGTCTCCTCCCAGGCCTAGGAGGAGCAGGGGCTGAGGGCTTCATTCCCACCCCAGCAAGACCACGGCCCCCTACTCCTGGCCGTCCCCAGCAGGTTTATGGCCCATTTTATGACCACTGTAATGGCCGAGGTCAAAAGCTTCAGGGAGCTGTATTCTGGGAATTATGCAAACGAGGAGCAGGCCCAGGGCCAGAGTATGGATTTTATCATTAAACCTGGGCAGGCCATGTCGTTAGTGCAGTAAAACCCACGTCATGACCACAGGTCTCAATATAAAATTATAGGGAACACAGCGGGGGAGGGGAAGCAGGGGACTGTGGCCATGCCACCACCTGCCACTCTAGCCCCTGAAAAAAGTGGGGCAAAAGTGAAGGGCACAGGGCGAGGGGGTCCGTCTGCTAATCTTTGCCAGTGCTATTCCTGAAGCTCAGAGCCAGGACGAGGGCTCTTTGTCCTGATAAGGAAACTGAGGCCCAGCTCAGAAACATCGAAGCACCTTGTGGTGGTAAAGCCGCAGCACTGAGAATAAGCAAAGGGAAATACTGACTCCTGGCCCCAGCTCAGAGGCCTGACAGCTCCAGGGGGCTCCACGCACCAGACTGGGTGTTCCAGACTACAGGAAGCGGAACCAGGGGGAAAAAAAATCCCTGCCATCAACTCAATGCCGACTGGTGGTGACCTTGTAGGACAGAGTAGAACTGCCCCGGAGGGTTTCCGAGACCATAACTCTTTATGAACGTGGGGGCAGAAAGCCCATCTTTCTCCCGAAGAGCAGCCGGTGGCTTCAAACTTCGGACCTTGTGGATCGCAGCCCATCTTGCAACCACTACACTTCCAAGGCTAGAGGAAGCTTTGGACCTGATGTTGGCATCTCAGCTCAGGCCCCGCGCCTCCTCCTGGCTCCTCTCTTACCACGTCCCCTCAACACCAACCTTGCCTGAAGGACTTGATTGAACAGCCTTTACAACGCTCCCCCACTCGTCCTCCTGCCTTCCTGGGAGCACCACCTCCCAGGGCATCCTGAGGCCCCTCTGCCCTCCTACAGAGCCTGCTCAAGCCTCCAGCGCTTCCTGGGCCAGAGCTACACTGACTGGAAGCTCTGGGTCCCTTTTTTGGTTTTTCCGATAGTTTGTGATCTCCTAGACGACAAGAATGTGTTTTGTCCCCAACATTCAGTTTCTCCGAGAAGAATCCATCACACAGAATAATTGCTCAATAATTGTTTGTTGAGTGAATAAATAAATGAACTCAAGTCCAGGGACCCCAGACTCATTGTAAACCTCTGTCCCCCTACCTGTAAAAAGTAATGGCCTGAAGACTGTCTCTGGTCTCATTCATCTCTGAGATCCTCCGACTGAGTGACTTTAGAGTCACATCAAAGCGGTATCAGCTCTTTTCCTCTTCCAGCCATCCTCTGGGCACCTGAGATCCAGCCACCGAGGTGATGGGAAGGGTCCCTTCTTCTCCTCCGAGAGACCTAGCCCCACAGGCTGGAGCCATACCTCTCCCTCTGGGCCACTCACAAAGCTCCGCCCTGACAAGCCAGCACCATGGTAAAGATCCCCTAAGCCCCGCCCCCGACAAGCCAGCACTTAAGCTCCGCCCCCGACAAGCCAGCACCATGGTAAAGATCCCCTAACAGTCTGCTCTTCAGCCTCTCATCGGCTCCCCCTCCTCTTCTCTCTCTGACTTCATCACTGAGCATATGGACTATAGCAGGCCTGCTATCGTGGACCTACAGATGGACAAGACAGTCCCTGCTCACGGGGAACTCACCCCACATCCATCCATCCATCCACTCATTTCTGCCTATTCTCTGCCTGGACACATTTCCAAGGCATGATGTACATTTCACTTCTATAGTTTAAGCCATGTCTTTTGGCCAGTCCTCACAATGGCACTCAGAATGAATTGCCCCTCCTCTGAGCTCTCAGGCAACTTAATTTGAGTATCGAAGAGAGTTGCGAACATCCTAAGTCTTATGTTGAAAGGAGGTGGTTCTTGTGCTCAGCCCGAGCAGAGTTCCTCAGGCCTAGATAATTAGAGTTAGCAAACAGAAATACAAGACGTCAATCAAATTTGAATTTCAGATAAACAATGACTAATCTTTAAAAATAAAAACTTGGCGGTGTAGTGGTTATGCACTGGGGCTGCTAGTCGCAAGGTCAGCCGTTCAAAACCACCGATGGCTCCATGGAAGAAAAATTAGGCTTTCTGCTCCTGTAAAAAATTACAGTCTCAGGAACTCACAAGGGGCTGTTCGACCCAGTTCTAGACGGTCACTATGAGTCAAAATTGACTCAATGACAGTGAGAGAATCTTTAATAAATATGTAGCATGCAATATCTGGGATATACTTATACTAGAAAAACAATCATTATCTACCTGAAATTCTAATTTAACTGAGAAGTCTGTATTTAATCTAACAATCTTTCTAGGCAAGCATTTTCATCATCACTACATAGCCTTGATCTCTGAATTTGACCCTCTGTAGGCATCAGTGGGAAGAACCGGGTGTGTGGGTGGGGGGGGGGGTGCTCTGAGCTCAATCTAAAGATCTCCTTTCTATAAACAGAATGTCCATGGGTAGGCATCGATGTTTTCAGATTAATAGGATTCCAGGACCCCACACCTGTAAACAGAGGCTAGAGGAACACTGAGTGGAAGAAATGGCCCTGAAGGGGACATAAATGTCCCCAGGGTATCGCCAAGCAATGTCTTCAGACTTCTTTCCAGCATGGAACTTTCAGGTTACCATCAATGACAGCGTTGGAATAACATGCAGGCTCCCAACTAGCCACCAAGTCAGCATAACGAACATCACATCCATGCTCATGTATTAGGGCTACACGATTTTGGAGGGAAATAAATAACCCAGAATAAGTAAGACTCACAAGAAACTAAGGCGGTTATCCAAATGAGAAGGAATGATATTTGAGCAAAGAGAAGGTAGAAGCCCAGAATCCTGAAGAGCAGAATGAACATGGCCTGTGGCTCAATGAGGGCGGAGCAGGCGGTGAGTGAAGCAAGAGAAAGGGCCTACGGTGAAGCTCGGGTTTCTGGCTCCAGTGAATGAAGATGTCACTAACTGCTGGGCCCTGGCGAAGAAGGAGCCGGTTTGGAGGAGGACAAGTTGAAGAACTCGACTTTGAATTGTTGAGTTCCACATTCTTGTGGGATATGGCCATGGACTAAGCATTTGGATATCAGGAGCTAAGAGAACAGGGGAGGGAGCTGGGGTTGAGATGGAGATTCTGGAATTAATAGGGCATGGGTGGAAGTTAGGGGGTCTAAGAGTGAACAAAATAATCCAGCACACAGAGTGAAAAGTAAGAGGCTGAAGACAGAACCCTGGGGAGACGTTGGAAGTCACTGGGCTGTTTTCAGTCTTTCCCTCTCAACTGTGAGGACCTCAAAGACAAGGGTTGGGTCTGTTGTCATTCATTGTCTCTCTTCTTTGCACTCGCCAGGCTCAGAGATATCGGGAAACACTTCTGAGGTAATTGCTTGAATGAGCCTACTTGCTCCCTCGTTTCTCTCTTCTCCAACAGTGGGAAAAGGAGAGGGGGGGGCACTGGATAGCCTGGGTGATGGGATGATTAAGCCAAGGGATTCTTCACTAACAAGTGTAAAATTAAGTGCTCAAGGTCTGATTGCACAGAACACTGATTGTGTCCTGGTAGATTTCCAAGAGTGGCCGCTAGCTCGGGAGGCGCTTTTCCTGGCCACAGCCTCTGGGGCTGCACGTAGGAGTGGTGCTCACGGACTCTGACCCTCCTCTCTCTCATCCCTCCTCCGGCCAAGAAGGCCGGGGAGTTCAGCAGAATTAGGTCAGGGCATTGGGACCTTGGTCTCCCTCCGCGACCAGCCCAGTTGATGCATCTGTGTTCTTCCCTCACCAGGTAAGAAGAAGGCAGCTGCGTTGTTTGACAGCCAGGCCCCCGTCTGCCCCATCTGCCAGGTCCTGCTGAGGCCCAGCGAGTTACAGGAGCATATGGAGCAGGAACTGGAACAACTGGCCCAACTGCCTGCCAGGTAAGCCACCTACCAGGTCCCAAAGATAGCCATCTAGCTATGCTGCTCTCTTCCACGATTCCTCCCATGATCCCACTGCACGTCCTCCAGCTGCTTCTCGCCGTCCTCTAGTTGTGGTGATGGGAAGTGGGTGACCCCTTAGGTATCAGCCTCCAAAGAGCAAAGACCAAAAAACCAAACTCTCTGCCATTGAGTCCATTCTGACGCATAGTGACCCTATAGGACAGGGTAGAACTGGCCCTGTGGGTTTCTGAGACTGTAACTCTTTTGTGTGTGTGTGTGTGTGTGTGTGACTGTAACTCTTTATGGGAGTAGAAAGCCGCATCTTTCTCTAGCAGAGTGCCTGGTGGTTCCAAACTGTTGACCTAATGTGTAAACACTGTGCCATCAGGACTCCCCAAAAGCACAGGAGAGGCTGGGAAAGGCATGAGGCATGTCAGGATGGGGTAAAAGCAGCAGATCCTGAGCTTGACAGCCCCGTCAGAGGTCCAGCCCGTTGCAGTCAGCCAAGGAAGTGAGCACTACCTTCTCTGTGAATGTCAAGATCTCAACTCAGGACTCCCCTCCAGTGCCCCACTGTACACACACACACACACACACACACACACACACACACACGTATGCACACACACACACACGCACCAGCTTTCTCTCCCTGAAGAACTAAGCTCAGCTCCTGAAGGGTTTGTGAAGGAGTCGGTTTATTGAAGGAACAGTGGAGGGGGCAATAAATCACCCCAAATCTTAGCAGTTTAAAGCAACCATTTGGGGGCCCCTGGTATCTATAGGGTCAGGAATTCAGATGGGGCCACAGAGGATGACCTAGGTCTGTCCCATGAGGTCTGAGGTCTCAGCTTGCAAGGCTGGCTGGCTGGGAGCTAGAATCTCCTGGAGGCTCTTTCACGCATGTGCCTGGTGGTCAATGCTGCCTGCAGCCTCAGACCTCAGCTCTCCATGGCTTGTGCTTCCTTATCACACAGCAGCCTCAAGAGAGCTGCACTTCCCAGAGACCGTTTGGAGCTCCAACGGCAACTGTTCTAGCCTGGGAGACAGACACAGGATCCCCATTTATACCTTAGCCTAGGAAATCACTTATTTGTCACTCCTGCTATACTGTATTGATCAACTCTTACTCGCTCACACACCCAGGTTCAGGGGAAGGGGGCGCACACCCCACTTTCAGATGGGAGGAATAGTAAGGTCACTTATTCTAGAGCATGTAGGATGGGAGATATTGAAGCAGCCACCTTTGGAAAACGCAATCCCCCAAAGGAGTGAAGAGCCTGCCCCATCTGCCAGCTCCACCCTTGGTTCTGTTTGTGTCTACAGAATTGACTAAACCTCTTTCCTTCTCCCTCTCACCTATTCCCCCAGGGCAGGTGCAGAGGCCGAAGGGTAAATCTGATAAGATCCCTGCCTCCAAAGCTCCTAGTATAGGGTGAGGGGAGTCAGGCAATGCAGAACCTGAGGAGCAGTGATCTCCTGGAGTATGGTAGTGGGAACCCAAGCAAATGCGGAGCACAGGACCCAGAAGATTTTCTGAGGGAAATGAAGACCTAGCTGAATGTTGAAGGCAGATGTATTAGTTGTATTACAACTATTGCGATGTAGCAAATTGCCCCCAAACCTATTGGTTTAAAGCAACAAACACTCATTCCTTCACCATTACTGGGGGCCATCAATTCAATAGCAACTTAGTTGGATGGTTCTGCCTTAGAATCTCCCATAGAGTTACGGTCAAGACTGTAGTCATCTGAAGGTTGGACTGGGGCTGGAGGATCCATTTCCATGATGAGTCATGTCCATGGCTATTGGCCCAAGGCCTCAGTCCCTCAACACATGGGTCTTTCCATGAGGCTGCACACATCTCCCCATGACATGGCAGCTGACCTCCCCCAGAGTGAGTGATCCAAGAGAGAAAGAACAGGAAGGAAGACATGCTGCCCCCCTCCCAACTTTTTAAAATAAGCTTTTATTTTGAAACGATCTTAGACTTAAAGAAAAATGGCAAAAATGCTAGAAAGTTCCCATATACCCTTCTCTTACCTTCCTCTAATGTCAACATCTTGTGTAACCTCAGTACATTTACCAAAACTTAGAAGTTAATATTGATCGAAAGCTACTAAAGATAGATCATCCGAATATCATCAATTTTCCTTTTGCCCCCAATGTCCTTTTCACTTTTGTTAGGTATTTATTCTTTTAGATGACAGTGTAAGTGGAATTGTTTTCTCTATTTCCTTTCCTGATTGCTCATTACTGGTACATTGAAACACAACTGATGTGTGCATGTTGATCTTGCAAGTTACTGAACTCCTTCATCAGCTGCGCTGTGTTCCTGTGGACTCTTCCGGAGTGTCTCTATGTCAGATCAGATCGTCTGTGAATAGAGGTAGCTTTACTATGTCCTTTCCGGTTTGGATGCCTTTGACTTATTTTCCAGTCTGATTGCTCTGACTAGAACAGCTGGTACAGTACTGAATAACAGTGATGGAAGTGAGCAGCCTTGTCTTATTCCTGATTTACGAAGGAAAACTTTCCATCTTTTATCATTGAGTATGATGTCCATTGTGTTAGTTATGTCTTTTGCCATGCTGAGGAATTTCCCTCCTATTCCTAGTTTACTGAGCATTTTTTATCAGGGAAGAGTGTCTGGTTTTGTCATATCCCTTCTTCCAATCAACATCACAATGCCCACCCCCTTCCTTCTGCTAATGTGGTGGTTTACAGTGACTGAACCACCCTTTCATCCCTGGGATACATCCCACCTGGGCTGCATTTATAAGCCTTTTACTATTATGTTGGATTCCATCTGCTGGCATTTTGTTGGGGGTCTTTGCATCCGTGTTCCTAAGGAATATTGGTCTGCAGTTGTCATTTAGTGTAGTGTCTTTATCTGGCTTGGAAATCAGGATAATTACACAATGTCTTTATGACCGCATCTTGGAAGTCACATCCTGCCATTTCTGCGATATTCTGTTCACTAGAAGCAAGGCACCAAATCGAGCTCCCATTTGAGAGAGAGGAATTGTGGTGTATCTCTGAGAGAAAGGAGTCTCGAAGAATTTATGGGTGTACCTTAAAACTATCATAATAAACTGTACTAATGATAACAACACTCCTTGCTCTGCCTTCCTATGTGCCAAGCACCTCACATTGCACAATTTAATTAATCGTCACAGAGGTTCTCTGAGATCGGTCATAACTATCCCTACCGTTTTACAGAGGAGGAGACTGAGGTACAGAGGAATTAAGTGACTTGCCCAAGGTTGCGCTAGTAAGCTGTGAAGCCTGGACTCGAACTCCACTGCGCCTGCTCCTACCCTCCTCCCAGTGCCCTGGTCCAGGACTAGCCTGGCGGGAGCGGAGAAAGATGCCCTAGCGGGGGGCTAAGAACATCCAGGAGCTGGGACGAGGCTGGATCCAGAATTCACCTTCTGCAGCTGAATTCTGCACCTCAGGTCCTCCGGGCCCAGGGGTTCCGCGTAAACCAGCCAATGGAGAAGTTCCGCTCAGCAAGAATAGAGGAGAGGAGTCCAGGCGAAAGGACCTGGGGAGTCTTGTAAAGGGCCTGTAAGGATCAGAGAATGGGTCCCCTAAATGCTCATACTGCCCCCTCAGCCTATTGCCCTTGGCCCCGCCCCTGGAACTGCCCAGAACACCCACTCTGCCTGTCGTCTTGCTCCACTGCCACCCCCAACCCCTTCTCAGAACATCCCCAACCCCCCCCACCCATGTCCCCCTCCCCATCCCTCCCTAGGCCTAGTGACCCCCCACTGCGTGCTCCCCCAGTCTGGGCCCGCCCGCGCTGACACCCTTGCACCAACCCCAGCCCCTCATCCCCATCCCGCGCCACGTGCACGCCCTACGCCCCAGCACGCCCCCCGCCCCCAACCGGGTGTCTGACAGCCGGACCGCGGGATCTGCACAGCAAGTGAAATTCCCGTCGGATCGATAAAGCCGAAGCGCTGGCGGCGACGGGTCGATGGTTTTATCTGTCTCGGCCCCGCCGCGCGCCCGGCGCGCTGACAGTCCGGCCGGCCGGCAAAGGCGTTCAAGGGCAGCCGCGCCCGCCGCCCGCGCCCGCCGCCCCTCCCAGTGGCCGCAAGCCCACCGGACTGCGCACTGGACCGGCCGGCCGCCGCCGCCGCCCTGATTTATCTGGATTTTTAATTGGAAAAAATTTGCGAATTAATTGATTTCAGGAACTTGCCAATTAACATTGTAATTGGGTGCGTGATAAATTCCCAAGGAGCGTGTCAGCTCCCTCCGGGCTGATGGGCCGGTGGGTCGCATGGGCGGGTGGGCAGCGCGGGGGCGGGTGGGCAGCGCGGGGGAGGGCCCCGCCCCGGTTGGCGTCCCGGGAGGAGAGAGAAAGATGAGGTGCCCGCGCTCCGGAAGCCCCTCCCCTGCTCCCTCCTCACTGTGAGCCCCCTGAGACTGGAGGGCCCTCCAACCAGCCATTTCACTGAGGGTAAACTGAGCCCTGCGGGGGCGCAGAGCTGCGTGTTCCCACAGTTCTGAGCAGAGCCCCAGTTCTCCACCCTTGCTAGGTGGCTTCCTCCCAGCTCGCCCTGTGTCCCTTCTGCCCTCGCCTCCCCCTCTAACCCTACCTTGGCCCCCACAGCCCAGCCAGCTCCAGATTTTCTGTCCCTCCATCTCTCGGGGACATCCCCCCTCCCACATGGGGATGACCGGCAACAGGCTGCTCTATCTGACACACCTGAGGGCTCACAGGGACCTTCCAGCTCCCCAGCTGGGGCTGGTGGCTTTTCATGAGGGCAGACCTATCTACACACAACGCACATCACTCCAGTCACACCTCGATGGGCTCCCACGTCCACATCCCCTTAACAGTCACCTTCGCCCGTCTGCTCCTTCCCCCAGGCGGCGGACACAGAGAAGCAAGACCAGGCAGGTCTCCCCACGGCAAAGCACTTCACTTTTCAAAGTACTGTTACATTTGAGATCCGAGCTGCGCTCACACCCAGACACAAGACCGGATGCACACTTCGCCCACTCCTTTCCGAACCCCACCCCACCCCCACCCCGGAGATGTGGCTAGGAGCCCAGAGGGGAGGAGGCCCTTCAGTAGAAAGATGCCCTAGGTGGGGGTGTGGGTGGGGGGACAGAATACTGATGCGACGGGATGAGGCTGGACCAGAGCTCGGTTGTAGCAGAATCACTCCGCCTAGGGAGTGGGATGGGAGTAGAGTGGTCACAAAGAGGCACGGAAGCACGCAGAGTAGGGCCCAAGGGGAAAATGATGAGGCCGACCTGGGACAAGGCCAGTGGCAGTGGGAACAAAGAAGAGGGAATGGCCAGAGACTTGGCCGAGGAAGAAGCAAGGAGACTTAGCTGAGTGCTTGTGGGTTTGAGGAGGAAGCCTCCTGACTCGGGAGGTGTCTGAAGAAAGGGACACCAAGAGAGGCAAGGCTCTGGGTAGGCTCAACCTATGGAATGGTGAGGGGATGGGCATTGGGTATGTGGGGGCAGACAGGCAGAGGCATAGCCCAGAGCTGAAGATGAAGGTAGTGGGGGTAGGGGTCTCCCCAGACTCCGCTGGCCCCCAAACAAGAGTTTCTACCCAGACAGGGAGGATTCCACAAAGGTGAGAGTGGGGCTTGGCTTGTCAGGACCTTAGTTCAGAGACTTTATCTGGGAGACTTCCAGATCTGGCCTCTGGGCTGGGAAGCCACCTTCCAGGTCAATGCTTTAAACGGGCTGGAAGAAGCCAGAGGGAGGCTGGGAGACTCTAGAGGAGAGGCGGGGTGTGTAGATGGCCCCCACCCCCACTTAAGCCTTATTTAAGGCCGGCCTCGGTGTTTGGTTGGGTAATGAACTAGATAAACAATTCCCCAAATAGATTAAAACGAAGTGTAAGTTACAAAGGCGGCTGGTGATGATGGTTTATTCCCGGGCAGCGCACCATTTCTTTATTTCCAAGGATAATTCAGTGTAAATCACCTTAATTAAAAGTGTCAGCCCAGCCCATGAATATTGTACTTAGGAACGCGTTTCCTGGGTCCCAGTTATAATTTAAAACCCATGGATCACTAGGCAGGGAGTGACTGAGCAAGGGA
Organism: Tenrec ecaudatus; assembly: GCF_050624435.1. Lineage (NCBI taxonomy): Eukaryota > Metazoa > Chordata > Mammalia > Afrosoricida > Tenrecidae > Tenrec > Tenrec ecaudatus. Next base: position 69,604,207 of record NC_134530.1, read on the forward strand.
GGAAATCATTGGGGGCGGGCTTGGAAACAGGGAGGGGCGGAAGGCAGAGCTGATGGGCTGGGCGGGAGCCAGGCTGCCAGCAGATCCACAGGCAGACCTCTCCTCTCCCCTCCAAGGAAGGTCCTTCCTTCAGAAGCCTTTAGGGGTGTGGAGGAGGGTGCAAGCAAACTGGCAGCTTGTGGGGAGAAAAGTCCAGGGGCGGGTGTGTCCTTGCTCAGAGAGAGGGAAGGAGTCTGACAGAGTGCCACTGCAATGTGAGAGAAAGGGGAAAGGGTTACACTCGGGAACAATCCAGAAGATTGGCAGGGCTAGCTAGTGGCTGGACATTTCGATCCTGAATGGCCCCGATTCTGTTCACCAGCAGAGTCAACTGAAGCCCAGGGGCAGCAGGTGGCCTCCCCATAGTCACACCACAAGTGGGTAGAGAAAAAGCAGCCCAGCGCTCCACTCTCTGCCAAGCTTTGAGTATCCTCCAGGGAGGCCGGGGAGGCCAGGAAAATGTAGCACTTGAGGCTCAGTCAGACATCAACTGAAATCCCAGCCCCGTCACAGACGGTGTGACCGTCGAGGTGTCACCTAACCTCTCCTAGTCAACGTTGCAAGGGTTTTGTGGAGGTTAAATGAGATCGCACACATGCAGCGCCTAGCCCGTGTCGGACACATGTCATGGTCTCATAGTATTTGCTCCTTCTTTGCTCTTCTCTTCCAACCCGGTCTCCGATGATGGTCATACCATCGCTCCAGGGAGAAATGAGAACAGTCCTGCCTGTGTCAGAGGATGCTTCGTTTCCTAGCTGTAGGGCCGGCCCAGCGCCCAGCATCAAGGGGACGCCAGCAGGTTTGCTGAGTGAAGATATGATAAAAGCAATGAACTCGCAAACTAGCAGCTTGCCTCCCTGCCTGTGTCCCCAGGGCCTGGAATCCAAGGGTCATTGATGGACAGAGTGTAATTGAATAGAAGCTAGGCGAGCTGGCCCTCTGACTCAGTGATGGCGCTCACGGTACACTCTGACTTAGCCTCACCCTGAGGCCCAGGCTGGTGGCCTCTGCTGCGTGATGTACGTGTGTCTGTCTGGGTGTGTGTCAGTGCGTGTGGCTATTTAGCTATGCATGTGTGTGTGCAGGCATATCCACGTCCAGGCTGTGTGGCTCTTGTCAATATGTCTTTATGCCTCTGGGAATAGAGACTCTGTGTGCATCTGTATGCATGTCTGTCCTCCAGGCATGACCGCATGTATCTTTGTGACTTGGCAGAATTATAGAGGGTCGACGGATATATGTGGATCTGCCTTTATACCGGGGTTTCTCAACCTCGGAACTATTGACATTTGGGGCTGGATTATCCTTTGCTGTGAGGGCTGTCCTGTGCATTGTAAGTAAGGTGTTTCACAGTATCCTTGCTCCAACTCCCTAGAAACCAATAGCAATCTCTTCTCTCCAGTTGTGACAAGCAAAACTGCCTTCAGACATTGCCAGACATCCCCTGGGGGGTCAGAATCACTCCAGGTTGAACACCGGGACTTTATCTGAATCTGCCTGTGGCTTTGCTCTCAGTTGGGTGTCTCATGAGAGTGCCTGTGCCAGTCTGAGTGTCTCCCGTGTACACGCTCTGTGTGACCATGTGTGGCCGTGTATTCTGCGGTGGGTGTGCCTGTGCCTTTTGTGTTTTCTGGATCCCTCCGGCGTGCTCTCGATCTGTACCCTGTCTGCGTGTCTGTGCAGGGACCCCCGGGGGACAGGGCTGTCTCCCTCCAAGCTTGTATTAGCCAGCACGTGTGTGTGTATGTGTGTGTGTGTGTGTGTGTGTGTGTGTGTGTGAGTGAGAGAGAGAGAGAGAGCGAGAGCGAGAGCGCAGATGTGGCGGGTGTACTGCGGGTGCCAGGGAGGGAGGGACAGGAGCAGGGATATTAATGTTTCTGAAGTGGATCTGATTTGATACGTCTTGTTCCATTGTCAGCATCTGTTTAGCAGGGATTTGTAATACTTTGTGGCTCTGGATCACTCATGCTTAGCGCAGGATGTGGCCTTGCATACCAATTTTGTTATTAAACACAGTCCTCGCCTCCCCCACAGCCCATCCATCACCTCCCTCCCCCACCCCCGCCTGCTCCAAGCCGCCCACCATATTTCAGGGCCCGGCTCCCGCCCACCCGCCCGCCATGCCCGATGCCGGAGGGCCTGGGGCTGACAAATTGAATCAGGGGGAGATCATTCCTGGCCTAACGCAGTTTGTAGCGTGTTGGAGGGAGAATTGACAAGAGCCATGTCAGCTCCATCACCCCAATCCCACAGGAGTTAAGAGCTAAGGCTGGGGATAGGGGGTGGAGGGAAGGGGACATCCAGGACACGCAGAATCCTGACACCAGGCATCAAAGAAAGCCCCCTTCTGAGATCTTTTGGTAAGGTACCCATGCCTAATGTCTGTGGCCCCTTCCCAGTGGCCAGCGCTGACCCTTGACCCTGATGGAGGCTAAGCCAGGCAGGGCTGGCTGGCTGGCTGGGTTTCAAGGAATTGCATGTAGCTCCCCTGAGCGAGGCTGAGGCAGGCTGCCTGCCTTCTTTCTTGGGGTCCTCTCCTCACCCTACCGCTGCATGGCCTGGGCAGCAGGTGGAATGGTCACCCTGTTCTCTTCTCTTTTGGCAGCAAGAATTCCCTTCTGAAGGATGCCATGGCTCCAGGAACCCCCAAGGTAGGTGCTCCGTTGTGTGTTTGCTCTCTGCCCATCCTGACGTCAGTGACCCCCCCCCCCACACACACACACTGGTTCCTCCTGAAAACTGGGATCTGAACTCATGCCGGAGGCCTTGGGCTGCTCCGTGTGGAAGGGCAGGTATGAGTGTGAGCGAGGGTGTGCTCATGTGACTGCCTCCTCTTCCAGCCTGACGGGGGTCAGAGCCAAGAAGGGCGTGGGGAGCGGGGCACCCAGACACTGAGGCTAGAAAGACTTCATGGAGGAAGATGAGCTGTAGCAGGTGAAGAAAAATATAGACACATGCAGGTCAAGACCAAGCACAGAGCCTTACAAGGGAGACTGTAGTGTGTGTGTGTGTGTGTGTGTGTGTGTGTGACACACATCAGGGAGGAGGCAGAGATCTGGGGGAGCTGGTCCACCCTTAAGATCAGACACTTTGGGAGAGAGGCTAGGGAGTCACAGATGGGAGAGCGTGAAGGGCAAGTCCTTTGCTCCAGGGAAGGGACCAGAGAAGTCTTAGCCTACTGACCAGAACTCCCATAGGTGGCCCGAGAGGCACAGGACACTGCTTCCCCCAAAGGAGACAGTTTTGAAAACGGGGAGATGGGCAGCACAGCTAAGCCCCTCCTCCCCCCAGTTCTGAGGCTGCCTTCTTTCTTATATGTCCTCACAGTACAGTATGGGCAGGAATCCCTAGCCCCTTCGCAGGCGCAGGAGGAGTGAGTCTTGAAGCCTTGGGGATGGACAAAAGCAGGGAAAAGAGGATACAGAGAGATTAGGATAAATGCCAACAAAAGAAGGCCTGCCCTTGGGGGCAATGAGGAATGGTGGAGGTTGGAGAGCACATGAGACCTTAGTATCCAGGAGGCTGGGGGGCAGCCAGGAGGGCAAGTTTCCAAGGGTTAGGAGTGGCCCACAGTCAAACGGGGGAGATGAGGGAGAAGGAACCATTGTACCTAGAATTGTAAAGCCCCTGGGGAGGTGTCAGGGAGCCATGTTGGGAAGAGGAGCCAGAGTAACCAGGCTCACCTTCGTGGGTGGGCCTAGATGCCCTGTAGACCTTGACAGCAGCATGGGAGTGAACGGGCACCTTCATGCCGGAGCTGGCCCGAGGAAGCATGCAGAGAGCCACCGTAGCTTGCTACAGACTGCTCCGAGGAGGCGAATCCCCAGCACCCCTGCAGAAGGTGGGGGTACGGTGGGAGCAGAGGTGGAGGCCACACCCACGGAGGGCTGAGTAAGATTCCCGGACAGTGGTTTAGGAATGCCAGGATAACTGCGGTAACTACCAGCAGCGGATTCCTGAGCATGGCTGGCAGGTGGGGAAAGCAGACCCCGCTGAGACCAGTGTTCGAAGCACAAACCCTGGGCTCCACCCCCCCCCCATGTCCACCCGTGAACAGGTGCAGATCAGAACACACGGTTGGGGAGTCTGACGTACACGTACATGTACACGCCACGCACGGCCATCCTGATCATCCTAATCACAGACTGAGATGTGCCCTCTTTGGGGTGCATATTCACATCCCCCAAACTGCACACTTCACTCTCAGCCTTGACAAGGTGTCAGGGAATCGGGGCCTGGGTAGAAGAGTGAGGAGGGAGAAAGACGGATTCCAGCCAGAGACCATGAGGAGAGGCGGGAGGGAGGAGGAGGAGAGGGTGAGCGCGGCCTTAGACAAGATTGATGGCCTCGTTGCCATTAAGAAAAAAATTAGCCGGTGGCGGCTATCATATTAAAGGGTGAAGAAGCCGTGAATTATTTTCTTAAAGATCTTATCGCTTACAATGATAATTTTACCTTCCAAAAGGCCACTTTTAATGAGGCGAAGAGCCAGGCAAAAAGTCATGATTTAATGCCAGGATTTTTTTTCCCCTTCAAAACACATTTTACTGCTTTTTGGTCCATGTTTAAAAAGCGCCAGTGACCTTTTTTTATTCTGCTTGCCCCAGGTGCAATGCAGAGGCCTCTCAGGGCTGCTAACCTAGAGAGACTGCGAGGGAAGGGCGTGCTGGTGGGGGGTGCCCCACATAGTGTTCCCGCTCAGAGCCTTCCTTGGGATCCAAGAGGAAGGGGACAGTGTTCGAAAGCACCTTCCTTCTGAGGGGCGGGCACCCTAGGGCATGGGGTGGGTGAAGTCCAGTCTCTTTCCTCCTCCAGTTCGACCCTGGGAAGGCTCCTGGGCTTGGGGCCAGTGGGGAGTGGGGGGCAGGGGAGCCCCGGCCACACCAGCCGCTGCCCTCCGCTCCTAGGGCCCTTGCAGGAGGATGTGCAGCCGGGCCAGCGCATGCGGGTCACATCCTAAGGTTCAGTCGGAGATGGAGGATAAATGGCTGCTCCATCTTTCCCAAATTGCTTTCTTTGGGCTGTCACCGGCGATTTGGCATGGCTTTCGAGGCTGGGGGGTGGGGGAGGGGCTCTCAGGGAATGGAGTGCGCTTCCGGTGCTGAGCTCTGCGGGCCGGAGGGGGGAGGCGCACCGGGAGCAAGTCTGCGGCGGCGTCCGGGCCTCCGGCCCCTGCTTTGCTGTGGCACAGGACCCCCGTGCCAGGTGGTATTTAGGACTGCGGCGCTCGCGCACGATTGAAGGCAGACAGTTTATTAATCCAAACCGCAGGCGTATGTAGAAGAGGCCGCGCGGGACTGACACGGGGGGATTAGTTTCGCCGGGGTTTTTTGCTGGGGTCATTGCTGCCGCGCAGGGAGAAATGGAGCCAGCGCACATGGCCGCTGCACGCGGGAAACTCATACATACCATTTAGTTTACTGTCTCCACTGCGGGGCTGCTATCAGCCCGTATTAGGGGGCAGGCAGGGGGGCAGGTAGGTGGTGGTCTTACCCCCAACCCCTCATTGGAGGTCCCAGAGTCTCTGCTCTCTACCCAGGAAGAAGGCAGGGAGACAGCTGCAGTGGGAGCCCCGCTCCAGGAAGGCAGCATCCCCCAAACTAGTTGCCATCAAGTTGCTTCCGACGACCCCCTCTGTGCAGAGTGGAACTCCTGGCGGGGGGGGGGGGTGGGTGGGTGTTGGTTTAAAGCTGTGGCCTTTGTGCGGAATCGCCAGTCCTTTCTTCCGAGGCTTATCTGGATGGGTTCAAAGGCCCAACTTTTCAGCTTTTAACCATCTGCCCCCCACCATCCCACCCTCCCCTCCCGCCTGGACTCCTAAGCAGAGACCTAGAATGTTTCCAAATGAATAAGGCTGGAGAAGAGGCCGTGGTATTTGGAGGTCTTAAAGTCACAGGTGCAGGCACAGAGGGCGGCTCAGGGAAAGGAACCAGTGACAAGTGTCACCTCCCTGGGACTGGTCCCGCTCTGGGAGTCTGCCCATTTTAGAAGCCAGCCATCCTCTCCCACAGCTAGACTCTCAGGGGCCAAGCACTTGCCTCAAGAATCACAAGCATGGCCCCAATCCCTCCTTTTCTTTGTCTTGCTCCCCAAAGCTCCGTAGGACTGGGTACCCGACAGGGCTCTATGGGACATAGGTCTCATTTGGGCCTGTGGCCACATGTCCTTGCTCTTCTTCCAGTCCCTTATGTTGTCCACTTCAATCAAGAGGGAAGGAGAGTCTCCCACAGCGTCACCACACTCATCTGCCACCGACGACCTGCACCACTCAGACAGATACCAGGTGAGGAGGGGGTGGGTGGGCAGGAGCAGTGAGCTCACCTGGATGCTAGCTCGTCCCCATCCTCAGGACCAGAGAAGAGGCCTGAGCTTCCCTCTGTGTCTGGAGCCCCAACTGAACCCTGAAGGTCCAGATGTCAGGGGATGAGCCTAAAATAGCTGAAGTGATGTCAGGGTCCTCAGGGCTCCGAGTACCCCCAGAAGCACCCTCACCTCTCAGGAGGAAGCCCACTGGATGGTTTCAGGATGGACACAAGAGATAGAACCCAGCATCACCTAGGACGGCCCCCACCCCGGCCCCACTCAGAACCAGATTCATTCTGACAGTGTTACTGCCAGCCCTAGAGAGACTGGCCCTCCTGAAAGATCAGCCTCCCACCTTTGAACTCAGAAGAGAGTAACCAACAGGCAAAAATTGTCTGAATTCCTTGACCTCCATTCCTCCCTTCACCCACCCCCTCCCAGCATATTGGTATTTCTTTCTCTAGAGGAAATGAGGAAAATCGGTGTATCCTCTTGCCTAAAATTTAAACACAGATGAACCCCTCCCCCGCGCCCCTCCCCCCCCCCCCCCCCCGCCACACACATGCAGAAATAAAGCATTTTATACCCAACTTCAGGGGGTTGAGAAGCCTCTAGAACCATCCAGATACCCTTTCTAGTCTTTGGAGCCCGGGTTAAGACACAAGAACCTGCTCTAGACTCCAAAGTGCACTTTAAAAAAATCATTTTATTAGGGCGCATACAACTTATCACAATCCATACATACATCAATTGTGTCCAGCACATTTGTATATTTGGTGCCCTCATCATTCTCAAAACATTTGTTCTCCACATAAGCCCCTGGCATCGGCTCCTCATTTTCCCCCTCCCTCCCCCCTTCCGCCTCCCTCATGAGCCCTTAATGATTTATCAATTATTTTGTCATATCTTACACTGTCCGACGTCTCCCATCACCCACTTTTATGTTCTCTGTCCCCCAGGGAGGAGGTTATATGTAGATCCTTGTAATAGGTTCCCCCTTTTTACCCCACCCTCCCTTTACCTTCCCGGTATCACCACTCACACCACTGCTCCTGAAGAGATCATCTGTCCTGGATTCCCTGTGTGTCCAGTTCCTATCTGTACCAGTGTACATCCTCTGGTCTAGCCGGATTCGTAAGGTAGAACTGGGATCATGATAGTGGGTGGGGAGGGAGCATTTAGGAACTAGAGGAAAGTTTTATGTTTCATTGTTGCTACACTGCACCCTGACTGGCTCATCTCCTTCCCATGACCCTTCCATAAGGAAAAGTGCACTTTTAAAGGACAGATTCGATTAGGTTACTTTTGACAACAGAAAGTTCAAGCGCCTTAGCTGGGCATGGAGGCCTTCTGGGCTTGATCTTCAAACTCTGTTTCCAACTGCCACTTTGAAGAATTCCTCTCTCCATGAATCCTGTGGGCTCTGCGCGTATGTTAACTCTCCCTGGGCATTCCACTCCCTTCTTACCTCAGTGGGCGCACTCACACAGGCGCTTCCTTCTAATGGGCTGGTTTCACCCTACTCCACCAAATCAATTTCTCCTTCACTACCCTACTCAAATAGCACTTCCTCCAGGAAATCCTTCTGAACTAGGTGTCTCGACTCTTGACTCCCATGGGTCCTTAGCATTGCCCTGTAGCACCTCTATGTTTTGGTTGCCTAGTTGGACGGCATGGCTGCGGTTGTCTGCTGATGAATGACCAACTGGCCTACTAGTTCTTAGGAATCTATGGGTTGCCTGGACGGATGGACCGCTGGACAATGAGCTGAGCTGGAGTCCAAGGTGGCCTCATTACATTTGGGGGTCCGAGGAGGCTTGGTCCTTTTCCACGTGGCTTGATCCTCCAGTGGGCTAGACTGGCTTCCTTCTTTGGCAGTCTCTGGGCTATGTCACACCAGGTGGGCGCAGGCCAAAGCTGTAAAACCATACGCTATTCCCGCCACCTCTTTCTCTTGGGTAGGATGAGCCACAAAGACAGCCCAGCCTCGAGGGAGGTAGAAATAGACTTGGGTAGAAATCTAACCAAGTCTCCTGACTGGAGAAGCACCAACAACAAAATGGTTCCCATATTTAATCTATGGCAATGGGCCCATTAGAGTTGAGGCTTTGTAGCCTTTCCTCACTTCCTTCCTCCCTCACACATCCCCAGCACTCGCACCTGCTCAGCCTGATAGCCTTGCCATGAGCATTTAGAAGACACAGATCCATGAACAGCCAACTAGGCCACAATGGCCCACTACTGTCAATGCTATGGCACAGGTGAAAAGTGGAAGAGGACGTCCGAGAGGAGCTACGGAAGACGAGGAGGAGTCTCCTTGGTGGCCAGGAGAAAGGGCGTTCTGGATAAAGGCCACACTGTGTAAAGGGCACAGAGATGTGAACGAGAACCTGCTAGTTGTTCCATTGTTAGAATGTGAACCACAAGGGGTGTTTTAGAAGATGAAGCTAGAAATAATCAAGTATCTCCTGACCTATTCCTTATACTCCAGCTCAATAAAAGAGAAAGAAAAAGCCTAACACTCATGATTATTGGATTGATTTCCAACTCATAATGACACTGAGGGACAGAGTGGATCTGCTGCTGTGAGTTTCCTAGGCTGTAAGACCTTACAGTAGCAGAACGCTTCATCTTTCCCGCAAGGAGCAGCTAATGGGCTCCAACTGCTAACCGGAAAGTTAATCCACTACGCCACTCTCTACCCAGTGCCTGCCATATAGTAGTTGCACAAGTAAGTTAAATTGGGGGCAAAAATTGAACTAGGCCCCCAAAGCAGGGCCTATTAGTTTCTGGTCTAGATTCTTATTGATTCCCCTTTTAGGTACTTAACTCTCATGACCACTATGAGAATTCATTGTCCTGATTTATTTCTAAAGGAACAGACCGAGGGTGACAAAGTGACTTGTCTAAGGATATGTAGCATATAATCAAGAGCCAGGATTTGAACTTCAATCTGTCTGACTTCGAATCCGTTAGCTTCCCTGGCCTGCACTGGAAACAGTATGTGGTTGTTGTTAGGTACCATCAAGTTGGCTCCCACCCTTAGTGACCCTATGCACAGCAGAACGAAACGCTGCACCATCCTGTGCCATCCTCTGCTGAGCCCATTGATGCCGCCACTGTCAATCCATCTTCGTGAGGGCCTTCTCCTTCGCTGCCCCTCCACTTTACCAAGCATGAAAATGTAACTTAGGTCAGCAGAGGCAGAGACACCTGTAGAGGCAAGAGTTCTCTGGGCTTCCTGTATCTGAGCCCCCAGGAGCCCCTTGACCCAGCTGCTCAACCTCTTCATCCCCTCATGGGCATTCTTGTCCACTTCCCACCGGCAGGCCCTGGGCCTGGTGACTGCATTGAGGTCTCCCAAGTAGAAGGGACTGATAACAAGGCATGATCATAGAAAGGGAAGCCAAGGGACTGTGAAATTCAGAGGCAATTAACCTAGCATTCAGGGGGAAGACGGAGCCTTCCAGAGTCCGAAGGATGAGCAGGTTAACCAAGCAGGTGGTATGGGGGCCCAGAAGTCAAGAGCCCAGAGTGCTGAGAACAATTGTGCTCAGAGAACAACTGGTACCTGGGCAAGGCAGTGTCAGAATACAAAAGGAGGGAGAACACCAACGATAGAACAGAGTAGGTTTAAAGGTCGACTCTGCAGGATCTGTGAAGGTTGAAGTCTGAGGGATGAAGGCTGGGGTCAAACGACACTCAAGCTTCCTGAGTGGATGGTGCTATCTCCGTATTACGGGGGCACCCAGGAAGGCTCCCATCTGGAGGTGGTTGAGTTCAGTGTTGGCAGCCTGGGTTTGCAGTGCCCCGTGGGCGCCCCAGATGGTCAGCAGCCAGCCGAAATGTTGGGAATCCTCCAGTAACGGAACTGCACACGGGCGAAACGAGGGGGAGGCGGTGGGATCGCTCGCAGGCAATTGGGAATTTCCCAGGACTCTCAGCAAGGCGCTAGGCTTGGCGACGCGGCCCGGGACGCCCGGGCGGAAGGCGGCCTCGGGGAGGAGGTGCTAGGTGGCGGGAGGGTCGAGCTGTCCAGCCGCCGGCCCACCTGGGACGGGTTGGCTGGGCGCGCGGTGGGAGGGATCCAGGGGCGGCCCCACCCGGTGGCTCCCGCGGTACCCGCGGCCGTTTCCTAATCCCGGTGTGACCGCCCCCCCCCACCCCGTGAACTTTCACCCCCGCGCGCGACGGCGGCGGGTCACGTGATCAGGGCCAACATGGCCGCCGCCGCTGCTGGGTGCTGAGGCGCCGCCGCCGCCGGGCAGCCGGGGGGAATCCGCCCGCATCGCCGCCCTCGCCGGCCGGGCGGCCGCGGGGCCCGGAGCGCCGGAGGCCGGGGCCGGGCGGCACCGCGCGGCGGCCCCGAGGTCCCGTGAGAGCGGCCCCGGCGGCTATGCCGAGGGCTCGGAGCGGCCGGCGGAGCAGGGCGGCCAGCGGGAGGGAGGAAGTAGGTTTGTTTACGGGCCGCTTGGGGGCGGGGCCGGCCTGGGCGCGGGTCGGGTCCCCGGGCCGGGCCGAGGGCTCCCGGCCGCACCTGACGCTCTCGCTCTGCTTTTTGCCTCCGCCCGGGATCTTCTCCCAGACCTTCCTGCGAGTGCGAGCCAACCGGCAGACCAGGCTGAATGGTGAGTCCTGCCCGGCCCCTCCCTCCGCTCCACCCCCGGCCTCCCCCTTCCCCGCCGCCCGCAGCTCCTGGTGTGCCCGGGCCTCCTCGACACTGGGGCGCCGGCGTCTTCGCGGTCAAGGCTCCTGGGTGTGCGCACCTCCACGCGACTGCACGCAGTTTCCCCGTCGGGCTGTCGGAGGTGACGGTTCCGCGCGCCGGCCCCAGCCTCTCGAAAGGCCCGAAGAACCCTGGGGCGCAATAAGTGCCAGAGAATGAGAAACAAGCCACACAATTCCACTCGAGAGCGCAGCTTTGAATTTGCAAACCGCTGGGACCTCACTGTACAAGCCGGCAGGGCGCTGGGAATGTTTTTCTTCCAGTTTTTAATCAGTGCCCAGTCGTGTGAATACAGCCTCTCTGCTGAGACTTGACAATGCAGAGAGATCTGGAGTTCCCACGGCAACAGGAACTTACTCATCCCGGGGCTCTTTGAGTTATCAGTCGGCCTACATTTCACAAAGGTGATCAGCGTGGGCCCGACAGCTCTTAGAGGCCTGCTCAGAAAGCAGGCTGGGTCTCGCTACCTGGCGCCCTCCCTTTTGGATTCAAGCCTCCGGAGCATTGCTGTTTGCTGAACACAATCCAGTGAGCCTAGCTTTTTGTACTGACTGAGGTGGGGCCCATCTGGGACTCCGCCGGAAGAGGCTTAGGGGCCCTGGGCCAGGTGGACATCCAAAGACCCCCAGCTCCTGCCATTAGGGTACCAGGTATACCCTTCTCTGGGAAAGCGAGAGTACTCATGGGCCAGCCCCGTGGTAAGCACCACACTCACACACGTTTCATAGAGAAAGAAACAAGGCAGTCAATCCTCAGAATGATTAGGGATTTCTTTAAACTCACACGGCTGCGGTGTCATGCTGGGTCTGATAGGAACAGAAGGTACTGTAGGTAGAGGTAATTATTCTCTAGTTAACTTAGGGGCAAAACTTTTCCTACCAAGCTTCTGTAAGCTTACTGCAGGCCTAGGAGGTGAGCGCTAGTGAGAAAAGCCAAGGCTGCCCTGCTTATGTGACTGTGCCGGCGAAGCTCCGTCCACCTGGGTGCTTCTCTGGGACCTGCTGCCGCCTAGGCCTGGGCAAGGGCTGTATCCAGTGCTGTGCCCTCGTTGGCTGTTTTGTGAAGTTTCCTTGCTCAGGTGTCTTGAGCCTGTCATCAGTGTCTGATCAGATCAGGGGCCTCTTCTTACCGTGGATGCGCTCCCTCAGACTGTTGGCAGGCTGGGTAAGGGACCCTGAGGTTGGCACACTGCTCCCGACTGGACTTCGAGAGCTCAACGTCCGTCCCATGTTGAGTGCTCTTACCATATCTAGCATCTCCTCTCCTTCCCAGCCCTGGCTTTGAAGTAGCAAGGCCACTCAAGCCTGAGATGCCGCAGGTTAAGGCAGCCAAGGCTTTTTGCCCACACAACCTAGTGGGATACCAGACGTAGTCATGTGGACAGCCTGTCGTGAAAAGGCAGGACACTGACGAGGGCCAAGCTCTAGATTAGCGTTTCTCAGCTCCATCCTTACCCTGGTGGCCTCGTGACTTTCCTCCTGGTTTCTATGTGTCTAGTCTGGTCGGTTTGGGGAGTTAGAGTAGCTCCCTGGCTCAGGCCCCAAACAAGCAGCAGCTGCATCCAAGTGCCTGGAGTGCTGTGTTCTTGCCTAGCCCACTCTGGGCTCAGTCTTTGTCTTGCTGATCGTTTGGGGGAAGGGGTGGGGACAGAGGACACCTGTGCCTGGAGAACATTTTAGGCTGTAGTCAGAATGGTTTCCTGTCCTGCCTTTGCATCTTTTCAGATCTTGGACAAGTGATTCTCTGGGAGCCCCAGCTTTCTTCATCTGCTTAAAATGGGACCATGGGACTTAGCTTCAGAATACAGAGTGAGCTACCTTGCACATAGCCCTTGGCTCCCAGCCTCACACACAGTCCATGCTCTGAATTGTAGCTTGACTGCTCTCACCTGTGTGCCCCTCCCTGTACTGCCTTCAGGAGGATCTCCGCCTTTGCATCAGGATCAGCACCCCGGAGAAAGCTCTTCCTGGCCCTGCAACCAGGAACTTTTCCCTCCCTGACTGGTTCCCTCACCCCCACCCCCATCTCTGGTCTGAGAGGCCGCCTGATCTGATGTTGGATCCAGGGAGGGGCTAGAGGGAACGGAGTCCCTTGTTCTGACCCCTTCCTGCTTCAGTGACAGGAGGGCTGCAGAGAGGGATTAGTGAGCTAATTAGAAATGATTGCATCTCTCAGCATTAATTAGCAGTGCTGTGGGCTTGCAGTGTGCACTTTAGAGCCGAGCCCCCTTCGGGACAGCATGGCAGGCAGCCCTTGGCCGATGGGACCTGCCAGCCCCTCTGCACTGATTAGAAATGATGGAACAGGTTTGGGTAGCTCAATGACGACTGCCTTCTCAAGGTGCCCTGGGGCCTGACCCAGACCGCTCTATCTTTATGACTGGGCCTCAGTGTGCTCTCCTGTAGAACGGGCCCAGTGGTCAGTTCTTCTTGGGGTGATTCTAGGTAGGGCCTCTTGGCCCAGGAACAGCGGAGATTGAAGTTGGGTGAGCGCTGGGCCCAACCAGACTTTTGGAGTGACCTAGGTTCTAGCTGTAAGCCATTCTCTAGGGCTTGAAGTACATTCAAGGTACCAGAAGAGCCCGTGGTCTAGAACTGGCAACATGGTGTCTCTGCCCACTGGACTCACTCACTCACTGGACTGCAGAAAGGTGATGCCGGTTGGGTTTGAGCCAGCTGTGGCCAAAGAACAGCTGTTTGCCTGACCCCCAGGCTCCTCCCCAGGTGCTCTTGGCAAGACCTGGTTGCCAAAGGAAAGGAAGGGGCTGCCTGATGGCCACATCGGGCACTGAACAAAGGGGCTCAGGGCAGCCGGTTGTGTCAGCCCTCCTGGGGCCCAAGGGCTGCAGTGACCAACTGCCGGTTGTGTTCTTTGTTTTCGGTTTCTCCGTGCAGCTCGGATTGGGAAAATGAAACGGAGGAAGCAAGATGAAGGGCAGGTATGTCCCCTGTGCAACCGCCCCCTGGCAGGATCGGAGCAGGAGATGAGTAGGCATGTGGAGCATTGCCTTTCTAAGGTAGAGGGGCCACTGCCCTCCCACCCCTCCTTCCCCTCCCCCTAACTCGCTGCAGACGACCCCCAGATCTGGGGGCTGCAGGGGTCTCCGTGTGGTCTTAGCAGCTTTGTCCTCTCTGTCCTTTGCCCTCTTGCTTTCGTTCTCTCCTGTTCCCCTGGGTCCCGTGGGGAAATTGCTGGGAAGAGGGTCAGTCAGGTCTTTGGTCTCTAGACTGGTTTCCTTCAAAGGGGCCCTAGAACTGTGGGTCCAGCTGGGCCCAGGGCCGGGCCTTCCTGGCTGGCCCTGGGTTGGGGGGAGAGGGGGCCTGGGCTGGGTCGTGAGTGATCCTTTCTGCCCTTCACAGAGGGAAGGCTCCTGCCTGGCTGAGGACGACGCTGTGGACATGGAGCATGAGAACAGCACCCGCTTTGAGGAGTATGAGTGGTGTGGGCAGAAGCGGATACGGGCCACCACTCTCCTGGAAGGCGGCTTCCGAGGTACAGGCAGTGGCAGCACTCTAGTGGCCGGGCCTCTGCTGGGAGGCCATCTGTTGGGGAGATGGGGGGGGGCAAGAGGCCAGGGCTGGTGGCTGCTGGTCACCCATCCATTCCGTCACCTGGGTGCTGCTGCTGGTGGCGCTCCTTTGTGGCTGTGCTGCCTGCCTGTGATGTGCATATTAAAACGGATGTATTTGGGTGGGGAGTGGAAGTGTGTGGCTGCAAGCTAGGAGTGACGAGGGGGGCTCTCGGCCTCGGGTGATGCATTGAAGGTGACAGCCAAGCCGCGTTGGCACCTGCATAAAATATTAAAGGGACGGTTATGCATTTATCACTCCATCCCTCTTAAGGCTGATAAATGAGAATCTAGCAACCTGCTGTACACCTCCAGCACTGGGGCCCTGAGGGCTTCCAGGCAACCACATTGGATTTGTCGCTGCCGCCGCCTCCTCAGCCCCCGTGTCAGGGAAATCAGTTACAGAGGAGAGAGTGAGTTATGGCAAAATGTGACCTCCCATGAGCTTTATTGGTGAATCTAATTTTAGCTCTGATCCCGTCCCTTCTCCCTGGGCGCCCTCTGCCCTGAAGCAAGAAGGGCCTGGGCCCACCTGCTCCCTGCTTCCCCTGGGCTCTGCCCAATCGTTGCCCAGGGGTCTGCAGGCCCTGCCTGGCCCCAGTGCCTTCCCAGCCCCTCAGAGGGCCATGGCTCAGCCCGGTGGAAACCCTTCACTCCTACCAAATCAGACAGCAGAACCGGGTGAGTGGGCACCTAGGGTCAGCAGGCTCGTCACGCTGTGCGTGGGCAGGGAGCAGGGAGCCGCCTGCCTCCTGGCCTCGGGCTCTTCCCAGGCAGCACATCTGGCACTGCAGCTTGTGGGCATTAAGTGAGCCCATCTGCTTCCCGTCTGCCTCCAGTTCTCTGGTAGCACCCTGGGGAGTGCTGCTGAGGCTGGTCCCTGGGGACTCACTGCAGCAGGGACGAGGGTCTCTGTCTCCTGGAGGCCCTGCTGCTTGCACCTGTGCCGAGGAGTGACATCCAGTATTGACGGGGTGGGGCACACCTGGGGCATGACGCTGCTGCTCTCAATTACCCCTTCCGGTGCCAGCAAGCCCAGGTGTAGGCAGGAAAGCTACTCAAATGAAGCCACTTCCCAGAGCCAGTGCTCCCTCCAGGCCTGTCCTCCCAGGGTGTCTGCGTGTCCGCCAGCCCCCGCGGATAAGCCACAGAGACTAGGACCCCACCGCGCGCGCACGGGCTGGTGGCGCCCTCACAGGGTCAGCTCTGCTGGCAGTGGTGCAGGTTCTCACTTGCCATTGCTGCGACCCCTTCTGAGTCAGGACGCATTCATGGTCCACCACTCGTCCTCAAGGCTCCTGGGCACCAGCCGGGGCGGACAGGGGTGGGGGCCCGGTAGCCCGGCGGCCTCCGGCTTGAGCTGGGTGCTCTTGCAGCCGGTGTTGTCGGGGGCTCTTAGGCCCTGGACGGGTGTCAGTTTTCCCTGAGTGTTTACACTGTGAGGTGGTTCCTTTCAAGAATTCCTGAGGGGAGTTCAAAGGGGGCTTTTCTTTGAGCGAGCTGGAGAGCAGGATAAGAGTGGGACTCGAAGAGGGAACAGGGGCCGGAGGTGCCTTTATCTGCAGAGAATTGCTCCAGCTTTCCTGATAGAAGCTGCTGCCGCCTCTGAAACAGCTTAGTGCACTCAAAAGACAGGCTGACTTGAAAGGCTGTTTTACAGCAAGATCAGCGGGGGCCACGAGACACAGAACAGGGCACAGGGGGCCTAGGCTCCTGGGGGGGGGGAGCGGGGAGGGGGCGGAAGCTATCAAAGGGAGTCTGGCTGATCCCAACTGCCTCATCCCTGGACCCTGTCTGCAGAAGCTGACCATCTGTCGGTCTACCCTCCCTGGTCTGCACCAAGAAACCCCCAACTCTTGGGGGGCTGGGTGTGGCCCCGCCAGGCGGGCTGGTGTCAGTGCAGCGCATTGATCGCCCGCCGGGTGGGCCGGGCCGCAAGCCGGGCAGCGCGTGCTTAATGTGATTGAAAGGCAGTTAAAATGGCGGTGACCTTTTCAGGAGGAATTAGATTGCCTGCCAAGACCGGTTAGAGGGAGTGATAACGCCGGCTGAAGAAGCTGCCCAGCAGACTTCAGAGAGAGGGAGGCAGAGGCAGGATGAGCCAGAGAGCAGCGAGGCCCATTTAAGCTGCGCTGTGCGTGCTGACAGAACAGAGATTGCTGTCCTTGTTAGATATGAAAGAATTGGAGAATTGCAGATAAGTTCCTGTATACGATCACCCCCTCCCTCCCCCAGACCAGGACCCCTTCGTCACTCTCCACTAAGCTTCCCACCAGGCCTCCTGGGAGTGGGGCTCTTGGACCAGATCCCTCACCTGGAGGTGGTGTCTCCTGTGGGAGGCTTGGTCGAGGCGCTCAGCTGAGACCACCTGAACGAGGAGAGACCCGTGACCGCTGAGGGGCAGGTTTGGCCGTCTCGGGCCTGAGAGCCTTGGGGTTGGTGGAGTGGGGCAGAATGGAGGGCCATCCCCTGCCGTTTTAGAGGAAGTGTGCAGGCACTAGGAGAAACAGCAACTCCGAAGGAGAAAGACCGGGCTTTCTACTCCTGTAAGCCGTTACAGTCTGAGAAATCCATAGGGACTGGGAAGGCGGCTATCGGTCAACATTGATCCAATGGCAGTGCATTTGGTTTGGACAAGAGAAACGGGTACAGATGTCAGGAGAGCAAACTGGCAGAAGTTTGGGGGATAAACCCTGAGCTGTGTGCCCAGCTGTTGAATTTCCTCTCGGGACTTTGGGTTTTCTAGCCCGTGCACCCCTCTAGAGTTATGACTGTGTATGGGGCCAGACACCGAGCCTCCTACTTCACTACCATTCCCCTCAAAGAAATTAGCAGTTAGAGGGAAAGGTGCTCGCCCAGCCGAGCAGCTGCAGGGGTAACCCTAATTACACAGTCCCATACTGTACTCGACAAGATGGGTGTCACATGAGCCAGGCCTTTCCAGTCATGCCCGACACCAGCCACCTGGATCCTGGGGCAGAGCCTTGTGGTCTGGAGCCTTTGTCCATAAGTTGCCAGGGAGTGAATTTGGGGAGTCCAGGCTCGAGTGGCAGATCAAACCTGAAGGGGATGGGCTGGAAAGGATAGGGGGGTGATTGGTGTCGGCGACATTGACAGGGATCTGGTGGGTACAGGTGTGATGGGCTGGGAGATTTCCCAGGAGTTTGCACAGGAATTGGAAGATGGCAACAGCTGGATTGCTGAGCCCAGAAGGCAAATGCCTTGCTGGAGTCCAGCAGTAACTCCATTGAATCAAGTAGGTAGAGGGCGGGGGCAACCAGCCGTGCAGGACACGTGGCCCGGGGGCCAAATCAGACATCCCCTCTAAACCTTAGCCTGGTTCCAGGCAGGCGAGAGGACAGGCGGGGCCGATACTGTGCTTCTTGGGCAAACCTCCACGCTAGTTTGTGGGACAGTCGGGCTCGGTGTATCGTGAGTCAGAGGGCACAGGGACATTGGCCTTGGCCCCTCTGCTGCTGCTTCTGGAGCTCAGGATGCCAAAAGCAGCCCCAGCACAGTGCAGCCGGCCCACTCAGTGGCAGGGGCTGGAGCCCAGCCTGCGGGAGGGAGTCTAGGAACCGAGCAGGTTCTGACTGCGCCTCCCGCCCCCATGTAGCTACAACTGTTGCCTCTCGGGAGGGGTGAGGAGAGGTGGCAAGGAGCAGGGGACCTTCTGTCCCCCGTGGCGACTGACGGGATTTAATCGCCTTTTGGAACACAATTGTTAAGCCAGGACAGCGAGAGTGCAGGCAGAAGGAGCAAGTATCAATGGTCTTAAACGGCGTGTGGCTCTGTACGTCTCCTGACGCGAGGCAGTGAGACGCGTTGTCGAGGAGGCCCGGAAAGTGGCTAAGTGCGTTTGACACACGCCAACTCCCTGCCTCCACACTGGATAATTGCATTGTCAACTGTGCGGCGAGGTGGCAGGTGACACTGCAGGCCGATTGATTGTCCCGCATCGCAGCTCCCCAGACTGTCAGCTCCCCAATCGATGGCGTTTACACAAGACACCGTAACTGCATCTGTAACTAATTCCAGTGTAAAACTCCGGAAGCCGCTGCCCCTGCCCTCCGTTGGAGAGCACGGCTCCCCGAGCCTCCCACCTCCCAGGGTTCTAGTTTTGTTGGGAGCAGCAGGTGAGGGAATCAATGGCTCCTTTTGTGTGTGGTTTCAGGTTCCAGGATGTCACTCCCCCCAATAAGAGCACCTCTCCAGTTTCTCAATCGATCATCTGATCAATTGATTAAATTAACACTGATTCTCTCCCCTTCCCCCTTTTCCTTAGTGGCCCAGGAAGAAATGAGTTTACAGGCGAGAGGTCGTTTTGATAAAATTAGACATGCTTGTTTCTACCCTTAACCCTCCCCCTCTCTCTTGTATAGATAGCATTCATGTGGAGACGGGTTTTTTTAGCTCTGCCCTGTGCACAAGACAGGGCACTCTGCTCAGCATCCTTGGTGATCAGGTTTCGTTTGCCCGTGGATAGTGGCCCAGCCCTCAGTGCTGCTAGGGGGCTCCAGACGCTTCATGGAGAAATAGAATTAAAAGATAATAGTGTTTTCTTACAAACTTTTTGAACCCCCTTGTACCTTAGGGAGGGGGAGGGTCCTTCCTTGGTGACTAAAGTGCTCCGGGTCATCTTGGGG
Organism: Tenrec ecaudatus; assembly: GCF_050624435.1. NCBI lineage: Eukaryota > Metazoa > Chordata > Mammalia > Afrosoricida > Tenrecidae > Tenrec > Tenrec ecaudatus. The sequence goes on from NC_134530.1 coordinate 69,623,489, forward strand.
GTCCGGGCTGCCTGAGCCCCTCCCTGATAGCAGCAGCAGGAGTGGCAGCTTGCCTGTTACCCACATGGAATGGGAGCCAGGGCCTTGGAAGGGAGCGCGCGCTCTGTGCCATCTTGCCTCTGAGTACTGGCTTGGGATCTTCCAGCAGCTGAGAACATAAACCCACCGCGGAGCCTTCCTTGCCGCTCGGGAGGAGAGGCAGGCTGGCGGGGGCGCTGTCTGCATAAAACGGCTTTATGGCCGTTTCTTTTTATTATGATTCTGCCAGAAGTCAGCAAGTGACATTTCATTAAGAAAATAAAGTTTAATGTGCTGGGAAGGAGGTTGGAGCAGGCCGAGGCCACACAGAGTGGAATTGGTGACAGCAGCCTGTTTGGAACACCTTTGGGGGCAGGGGCAGTTCCCATTGTCTCTCAGCTGGGTCCAAGGGCGCAGGCCAAGGCCACAACTGGAACCAGAGGCAGTGGGGCCTTTCCTTTGGTGAACAAGATGTGTCGCCTTCTTCCAGCCTGGCCTGCCAAAGGAGCAGAAGACCACAGCCCAGCTGGGGTCAGGTAGGAGGGACTCCTCTTGAGAGGCTTCCCCTGACCCCGAGTCAAGCAGGCCTCAGCCTGCCTCTGAAACGGGACTCCCCAGGGCCTGCTGGAACACTTGCCAGCCTTGAGCCAGGACTGTTGGGTGGTGTAGGGGGGCATCTGTAAGAGGACCTGGCCAGCTGGGAGCCAGGGACTGGCTGCCACAGGATCATCACATCTGGGAGGCGGCTGGCAACCTTACTGGAAGGCTTTTGGTTTGGGAGGGGCAGTGACCGTGCAGGGTAGTAAGTGCAGTCCCAAATGACCCAGGCTCCGGGTGAGTGCCAAGGAAGTGCCCCCTATGTGTCACTACCTGGAGAATGCACGTCCACTGTCCAGTGCACCTTCCAGACAAGGACCAAAGCCTGCAATTCTCAGAACTGGAACTTCAAACTGGCTCAACCCCCTGCTGAGAACGAGCCTTCCCAGCTCAGCTACATTCCATCAGAATCCACTTTTTAACAAGATCCCCACAAGAGTTACTTGGGTAAAAGTAGGGTGTGCTTCAGTATACCAAGGTGGAAAGGCTCACTCTCAGCCGAAGCATGGGGGATGGGGGGTGTTGTTGAACCCGAATGAATGAATCGGTTCAAAGCCTTGTTCACAACCCCAAACCAGGGAATGAATTCAGTCAAGATTGGAAGACTGGTGAGGGAGATGAGATTACTTCCTTGAGCATGTTGTTAGGAACCATCAAGCCAGCTCTGACCCATAGCAACCCTACAGAACCAAACACTGCGTCATGCATCCTGTGCCACCCTGACGGCTGTGCCGATGCTCGAGCCAGTCATTCCCACCCCGGTGTTATTCCATTTCCTTGAGAGCCTCTCCCCTTTTTGCTGCCCTTCTACCACGCATGAATGATGTCGTCCAGGGACTGCTCTCCCCTGACATCATGTCCACAGCAGCCTGATGGCCTCCACGGTGTCCTCTGGCCGTACTTCCAAGACAGAGCAGCCTGTGGCACTTTGGATATTCTTCGCCGGCACCACAGGATTTTTCCCTCCCAGCGGGTCGTTAGTACCGACAGAACATCCGTTCTGCGCTCGCAGCAGAAGGCACGTGGAGCGGAGTCGGACACGGAACGAGCAGGCATTCGTTTTGCAGGCCAGGGGGATGAAGGTTCTAGGCTGAGAGAACAGGTGCCCTGAAGGACTGGGGAGCCTTGAGGGCCCATGGAGAATCGGGTGCCAAGAAGCCTATGTCCCGGGGTCAGGGTCTTGGCTGACGTGCCAGACTGTGAGACTACAGTCGACGGGGCTGTAGGCCACCGAGGCTGGCACTTGTCCCAGCAGCTACGGGGCCACTGGAGCCATGCTGGCTCCGGAGGTGTCAGGGTCCACTGCACTGCTTTTCCCACGTGCAGATCGGCCGGGCTGAGTCGAAGTGAGGCTGGCTGCCGGGCCGTGTGTGCTTGGGGAAGGGGGGTGGCAGGGCTCAGGGGCACAGGCTGTAAGTGAACCTGATGGCTACATTCTGATTGATGGCGGAGTTTGTCTCCCAAACTGTCAGAGGGTTTATAGAGGTGCCACTCACCGATAAGGCGGGAATTGCTTGTCAGGCCACCTGGCCGCGAGCAGGAGACAGAGCTGTAACTTGGTGTTTTCTCAGCTTAATGGCCCTGCTGCTGACCTGCCTGCTGCCTTGTTTGTTGGTGCCGCCGCTTGCTCAGAGGGAAGGCGCCGGCTTTGGGGAGAGTGGGGCCCAGCAGCGCCTGGCCGCTTGCTTTCCTTGGTGCTTCCCATCCCCGGGTGGAGGGGAGGAACCTTCCAGAGACTAAAGACCAGAAGAGTCAAAAAAAAAAAAGGAGGAGGATCGGGAAGAAATGGCCTCTGTCGAGTTCCTTAAAAGATGGAGGGGAACATTCCTGGTGGAGGGAAGAGCAGGGCAGTGAGCCACCTGTCTGCCCCAGGCGTGACGGAAAGGATGGTGGAGAAGCAGCCCGCGGAGGGGCCTCACACGGTGCCGGGAAACACATACAGGGTTTGAACAGGAAAAAGGGCCCAGAACCACATGATAAGCAGATGAGGGAACAGGTCTTGTCTGCAGGGAGGCTGGGCAAGAAGAAAGTCTGAGGTCATAGGGCAGCGCACTTGCACTGCGTTCTGACCTCCAAGACTCCCTTGCTGTCCCTACTCAACAGAGTCTGCGTGACCCTTCCTTTTGCCCCTGCCAAGGCTGCTGTGCCGAGATGTGGGCTGGGACCTGCGGAAGGCAAAGGAGTTCTGGGCCCCTTGAAGGGTGGCTCTGGGGTCAGAGAAAACCACCTAGCAGGTCAGCAGGCCCGGTCTTAACAGACTAGCTGAGAGCCTGCAGAATGCGTTCTGGTGGGGTCAGCGGCTGCATGGCTCTGGGCTCTGCCTCAGCTGAGCTGGCTGCCTTCACCGGCTTCTTAGAGAAGCAGGTGTGCATGCCTAGCCTCCCTCGTCTGTCCCTTCCTAATCCCTTTATAACTGCACTTGTCCAGGAATCTGGGCTGAGTGAGGTGGAGATGAATAATTAATGTCAGGCGCTTCAGACACCAAATATTTGAACAGCTGCCTGGTGTTTTTGCTGGCTAGGACCTGGCGGCCAAAAGCAGGACATTGGCTGGGGGTCTCACTCTATGGCTCTGGCTGGCCTTGGGTCTGGTGGCCTTCTCAGGCTGGACTGTGGGAAACGGGCAAGATCAGGTCCTAGACCTGTCCTCTTCCTGTTCTTCCTAGGCGGGAAGGTTAGTGGGTAGCAGGCCTGGGCCTGGGTGTGTCTTGGGGACCTGGCCGGGTGTGGGAAGGGGCTACAGTTTGGCAGCAGCAGGCGGCAATGCAGAGGATGTGGGCTCCGCGTGCAAGGCCTGGAACGCCTTGAGCCTAGTAGCTGTGTGCGCCCTCCTCCAGGCAGCAGAAGGGGCCCCTCAGCCTCCCTGTGCTGACCCTAGTGCACCTCACCTCCTGCTTCCCACAGGCTCCGGCTTTGTCATGTGCAGCGGTAAAGAGAACCCAGACAGTGACGCAGACTTGGATGTGGATGGGGATGACACGCTGGAATACGGGAAGCCACAGTATCCTTGGGGCACAGTGGGGTCGGGGTCGGGTGGGCTGGTAGGGCAGGCCGAAGGGCATGAGGAAAGCCGCTCGCACCTGGAGTTCCTGCCCCCACCCTGGGGCAGCCTGCCCTGGCTTTGGCCTGGGAGCTCACGCCTTCCTCTGGAGTCAGTCCTCGGGCCACTGCAAGCTCGGCTCCTTGTCCTTGACCACCATGCCAGATACACGGAGGCTGACGTCATCCCCTGCACTGGCGAGGAGCCTGGGGAAGCCAAGGAGAGAGAGGCCCTACGGGGTGCAGTCCTAAAGCAAGTGTGGGCCCTGGGGGTGGGTGGATGGTTGGGCCCTGGGCTGTCCCACCTGTGGGCAGGGCTCATTTGGTTCTTTTCTCTCCTCACCCACCTCTAGTGGCGGCCCTCCCAGCACCCGAATCACCCCTGAGTTCTCTAAGTGGGCCAGTGATGGTAAGCCCTGCCCTAGGCTGGGAGTAACTAGCTGGGGAGGGAGCCTCCCTGGATGGTGGTGTCTGGCCTCAGGCCAGCCCCTGCCCCAAACTGCCCAGTCTGGTCAGCATGTGAGGGGTCCCTGTGTCTCAGCAGAGATGCCATCCACCAGCAACGGGGAGAGCAGCAAACAAGAGGCCATGCAGAAGACCTGTAAGAACAGCGACATCGAGAAGTGAGTGGGGGGGCCAGGGAGGGCTCAGGGCTGCTTGGCCCCTCCAGAGAGCAGCTTAGTGCCGCGGCCCTGGACACAGCCGGCCGTGGGGCCCAGCTGGTGCTAAGCATGACTCGGGGAATTGATCGCTGGGCCACGGCCCCGGGAGCCTGGTGGAGGGAGGAGCAGTCCGCCTGCCTGCTTGCCTGCCCGCTGCAGCGGCCTCCGCCCGGGGAACGTGATGTATGGCCACCCGGCCCAGCCGGCGCACTTGATTCATCTCCAGTTTCTGTTTCTTAATCGGGAGCTAAATTGGTTTCATTTTTCTTGTCCCGGGTGGCGCTCGCAGTGGGTTTTAGGCAGGAGCATTGGCCCTCATCACTTCTGATAGGAGTTTGTGGCCTGGGCGCTCTGGCAGGGCAGAGGAGGCTGGGGCATTCACCTCGGGCTGGCCAGCCTCTGGCCTGCCTCCCAGGAGCCACAAGGGCTTGAAAGTGGCAGGCACCACTCCCTCCACTTCCTGAAGCCCAAGCAAGGACCCTTCTGGCCCCCAGAGGGGCTTTGCCCGTCCAGCCTCCCTGGAGCTGTGGCCGTCGCTTCGCCTGACTCCCTGCACGAACCTTTCCGCCAGGAGCTAGGTTGCCCGGGGTTGAAAGGCAGCCTCTTGATTCCCTGGCCAGTGTTCCATCTTGCCTCCTGCCAGCGGAGTGGATTGCAGGCCGGCGCAGGGCTGGGTCGGCGGCCCTAGGTCACCTCCCATTTGTTTCCCTCCATTTTGTGTTGTCATAAATTCATTCCAGCCCGTTGTGGTTGATCAGTTTATCTCGGCCGGGGCCACGAGTGCTGCTGGCATGATGTATGGGCCGAGGCGCGGGGCCCGGCTGCCCATGAATCACCGCAGCTGCTCCGTGTCAGCGCCGGAGCGGGCCGCCCGGGTTCGGTGCAACCAGCTTGAGGCAGGGGGGAAAGAGGGGGGGGCGCGGTGGGAGAGGGGGGATGACGTATGGATGTTTATTTAATAATTCTCTCCTACTCCAGCTGAGCGGGGCAGGCGGGGCCATAAGGGGCGCCTACCCTCGTCTGGAGGGGCTGCTCATAAATCAGAAAGACAAGATCATTAATCAGGGATGGCGCTCGAGGGGAAGGCGGGGGCCAGAGCCGGTGCTGTCCGTGGAGCTGTTACCCACCCAGACTTGAGGGAGTCAGGATTTCTGCCCCACCTGTGTGAACACGGGACACTGGTGTGTGGGGCTCTCCGAGACGAGGCAAAGACAGGTTCTGGCTTCTGCGGCGGTCTTTTCAGGGCCTGGGTCTGCCAGAATTGGGGTCCCTTGGTCCCTATGGCTTCTGCCTGGTGTAGAGGAACTGTCTCACAGCCTAGGGGAGAGGCAGGCTGGACTTCCTCCAGGAATCCCCCCCCCTACCCCCACCCCCACCCCACCCCCGATCAGATCAACAAAGTAAGGACAGGCTGACTTGCACTTGCTAATGTGTAATGAAGAGTTTGGGCCACCCATTGCGCTACAGATTAGTAAGCAAACACAAGTCTGCATGTCCAACACTGGCCCAGGAATAGCTGCTGACTAGCTTGGGTCAAGGGCTGTAGGACTGGATGTTTGACCAGAGCAGAGGTGAAAAGCTGGGTGGGTGTGAGCACCATCAGGACAGGGTGGGCTCGAGTTTGCTGTGGCCTTAGGAGGAGCCAGAGTGATGCAGTGACTAAGTGCTTGGATGCTAACGGAAAGATGAGTGGTCAGACCCATCCGCAACCCCACAGGATCTGTGAGTCGGCATTGACCAAGTGGAATGGGTTGGTGGCACAGACCTCTAGCAGGAGGTGTGAGAAGTGCCATCGTTTCTTCTGGCCCTGTCCTTGGCACGCTACAATGCCCGCTTGCTCTGTGCCTAGGCGTTGGAAGGTAGTCAGTCCCTCACTCTAGCACAGGCTGCCGGCTTTGGTTCCCTCCTCTTGGGAACACCCATCTCCCCTCAGCCGAGTCCCTGCCAGGTTCCTGGAGATGGGAGCCTCGCATTCCAGCCTGACCTCCAGTGGTCAGCAGTCCACAGGGCTGATCTTTGGGCCTTGGCAGAATGCGAGGGAAGGCGTCAGCTTTGCCAGTACTTGTGGAAAGGGAGGAGGGCAAACGTTCCAGAACTGAAAGGTTGGATGAGCGGAGCTGGCAGTGGGCCTTTCTGTGCTCCCTTGGAGAGGGAACCAGGGCAGACAGAAGCAGAATTCTACAACATCACAGATATGGGGACACAGCCATTAGGAGCTGTTTTCTGTGTCACTTTTGATGTCCTAAGAGAAAAGTCTGATCCCCGTTTGTACCTGGCCACGGAGTCCTGCACCCGCCCTCACCCCCATTGGCACTTGCATCCCTCAGTGACGGGCAGCCTGTGTGCTGCCCAGCTACTCAGCCAGTGTTCTCCAGCTGGCTCAGGGACTATCGTTCCTAAACCACAGCACCCTTGTGACGTGGCAGTGGCCGTGCTTCCCACTCAGTGCAGGCTGACTCCCCGCTCGCTGGGTTCCGCCGCTCTTGCAGCGGCCAGGGGCCAGCCTCTGACACAAGCGCCTTCCACACGTCAGCAGCCCCTGCTCACCTGAGCCCACTGGATGCTCACGGTACAGCGTTGGAGGGCTAACTACAAGGTCGTCCGTTTGAGCCCGAGACTGGAGGAACGCTGCTGTCTGCTTCAGTAAAGGTGCAGACACAGGAGCAGTTCTAGTCTGTGCTGTAGGGTTGCCAGCAGGCATTGAGCAGTGGGGTTTTTTCCTGGCTCAGTCTCTCTGCTCCTGTGTCTTCTCCCCGACACAGCCAGTGCCATGGTTGCCGGCATAGTTACCAGTGGGTCAGGGGATCCCTGTGCTAGAGTTTGAATCCTGTATCTCGGCCACTCTGTGAACCTTGGACTGTTGTTGAGCTTGTGTCTTCACATTTCTTAGACTCTTCTCAGGAAGAAGAGTTGGTGAGGAGTAAGTACCATGTTACTTGTCAACCCTTAGCACCCACCAGTACCCAAACCTGTTGCAATTGAGTCTGTTCCAACTCAGAGTGCCCCGTCAGGTTTCCAAGGCTGTCCATCTTCTTGGAAACAGATTGCCGCTTCTGTCTTCCTCGGAGGGGCTGCTGGGCTTGAACCACCCACCTTTGGGACTGTGGCTGAGCACTTTGAACCAGTTTGCCACCAGGCCTCCGTCATACCTCAGTGTGCTCCTGGCATGCACTGTGTGCTCAGTAAGTCACTCCAGCACCGCCCCGTCTACTGCAGGAAAGGTCCCTCTCCTGCTTGGGAGCTCACCGAGCACGTGGGCCTCCTGCATCCTGGGTCTTGCTTTAGAGAAAGCGGTGGCGGGTGACATTCCTTTGGGTAGCCCAGTGTCTTTGGGAAGTTGAGGTCCCCTTGCTTGAGCGGGGCTTGGGCTGTGGGCCCCCCCGCCCCCCCATCTTGTCCTTTCCCTGCTGGTTGGCTGACTTCATTAGCAGACATACCTCCCTCTTCCCTCTTAGACCGTGCCTGGCGTGGGGCCAGGTAAGGTCTGTGGCGAGTGACAGCCACTGGCAGTTGTCGTGCCTGCCTCTCACTGCTGTGGTGTTGCAGTGCAGGGCGAGCAGCACAGAGGAGACAGCACTGGCAGGGCTGGGGGAGGTGCTAGCCAACCAGGCAATGGAGCTGTCTTCAAGTGCGGGGAGAACCCACAGTCGGTCACAGTGGACGGGACATCTGGGAGGCCACTGGCCGGGGCTGGACCTGGACCAGGAAGGGCCTGTAAGCTTCATTCGAGTTTGGGAGAGCTTTCTTTCCTCTGAGGGAGCCGAGCCAGTTTAGGAGTCCATGGGATGAGAGTTGCACTGGACAATGCCTGAAGGAGATGGAGGTGGTGGCCCTGGAGGTTGTCCCTGGGGAGGGTAGTGGAGCCATCCGTGAAGACGTCATGAGGACCAGGACTCAAAGGTGGTCAGGGTGGAGAGAGATGAGGCCCGTGGCAGATACTGAGAGAATGGTCGGAAATGGTTCCCCTGATGTGGTTGGGAAGTTGACTGGGAAGGTGATTCCAAGAGGTCCGAGAGCCGGCGTGGCGGTCAGTGCATGCGGATCTGCGGGGCAGGAGAGGCACGTGGTTCTGGAGTCCACGTCGGATGGAGGTTCCTACTGTCCGACCGTGCCACCCTCTGCAGAATCACCGAGGAGTCCGCTGTGACGACGTTCGAAGCCCTGAAGGCTCGGGTCAGGGAGCTTGAACGGCAGCTATCTCGTGGGGACCGTTACAAATGCCTCATCTGCATGGTGAGTGGATGGGGGACCTAGGGCTGCCCATGGTCAGAGCAAGGACAGAGTCCTCCGTGTTCCAGTGCCCTGCGGGCTTGGAGGGGGTCTCAGTGCTGGGATCTGGGCCCTTCTAAGGGGGAGGCGACCTCAGTAACCTCTTCCCCCTGCCTCCGCCCTAGGACTCCTACTCGATGCCCCTAACGTCCATCCAGTGTTGGCATGTGCACTGTGAGGAGTGCTGGCTTCGGACTCTGGTGAGGGGGTGCTGGGGCGGGGGTGGGGGGGCACTGCCCAGATGCCTGTGCTTTAGGAGCATAGAACAGTCAGCACAAAAGCTTAGTTCCTCCCCCACCCTGCCCCTACCCCCAGAGGATTCCGTGGATGAGGCCTATTGGTGAGCTCTGAGTCAGGAGCCTGGTTGTTGGGAAGCAGGAGCTCCTTCTGCTTCTGCCATATTCTTAGCTTGGAAGCAGCCATTAAAATGTCGCCCGGAGACAGCAATAAAAGGCCCGGACGGACGTGGGCTCTGTGTCCTGATCAAAGGCCGCGTGTAATCTCGTTAGGGCCGAGGCAGCCACAGCTGGACCAAGCCTTGTTCTCATTACCGGGGCTCCTGCTGCGGGGCTGGCCAGGCGGTTTGATCCAGGCACCCCCCAACTCAGTGGCTGCCTGTGCAGCTGGGGCTGAGAGGGAGGACCAGGGCCTAACACTGCAATGCAGGAGCCATGGCTGTGGGCCAGGGTGCCCCTGTGAGGCCTGGAGGCCCCGTGTGCAACCCACGCCTCCCCTGCCCTCCCTACAGGGCGCCAAGAAGCTCTGCCCACAGTGCAACACGATCACAGCGCCAGGGGACCTGCGGAGGATCTACTTGTGAGCGCACCCCCTCTCCAGCCTCGCCTCCCGCAGCCCCACCTGTCCCAGCCTCTGTGACAGTGAGCCTCTCCCCGTGTACATACATGCACATACACACACACACACACATACACACAGGACTCTGGAGCCAGAGTGGAAGCTGCGGCCTGGCCCTGCCGGCTGTTCTAGAATGCCCAGGATGAAGCAAGGGGTGGTGGAGGATAGGGGAGTAAGGCTCCTGAGATCCAGCCCCCAGACTGACCAGATGGACAGACAGACATGCAAACACCAGACTGAAGCACATGTAATATAGACCGTGTATGTTTACAATGTTGTGTATAAATGGGACAACCCCTCCCCCCCACCCCTTGGTTGTATGATTTTTTTTTTTTAAGAATATCTGAAGCAGTGCCTCCCTCAGGGCTGGCTGGGGGCTCGGCCCACCCACCTCTTGGGGTGCCTGCCTCCCCGCTCCCCTCCATGGTGTCCCTCCCTCTCCCATGTGCTCGGTGTTCAGTGGTGTATATTTCTCCTCCCGGACATGGGGCACACGCCCCCAGGGACATGGTCCTCTCCTTAGTCTTAGCTCATGGGGCTCTGTTTCAGAGCTGTGGGCAGGGATGGGCACCGAGCTGAAGCCAGGGCTGGCAGTACAGCTGGATGCGGGTGCACCTGGCTGCCCAGCTCCTCCCAAGAACTGCCCCTGGGATCAGAGCTCTGCTCCCAGGAAGTGTCTCCTCTCGGGGCCCCATGGTGTGATGCTGTGTCTGTATATTCTATACAAAGGTACTTGTCCTCTCCCTTTGTAAACTACGTTTGACATGGATTAAACAAATATAAACAACTGATGCAGTGTGTGTGCCTGTTGTGTGTGGAGGGAGGGGCCGGTGATGGGGCTGAATAGGGCAGTCAAGGGGTTAACCCCGGCAGCAGTGCAGCAGACACCTGCTGGGGTCTGTAAAGCCAGGCTGGGTGCTCTGGCTGGAAGGGTGAGGTGGGGGGCAGGGCAGGTCTGGGCTCCTGACTATTGATGGGTAGGGGCTCCAGGTTAATTCCTTATCGATGCAGAATCGTCAGCTCATTAATCACAGAAGAGGTCAGAGCTTGGGGGTACAAGAGGGGTTGTAAGCTCAATCCCCCAACCTAGAGCATTGGACCCTCCCTCCCTGTTCCTGAAAGGTTCCGGAGACTAAACCGGGATCAACCATCTCAGGTCCCTTGGGGGTGGGGTTAGGTTCGTTGTTCCCTCGCAGTACCCCAGGGCCCCGCCCAAGTGTTCACATAGAAATGGTGGCAGTCCTGTTAGGCCCCTGGAGAAGAGAAGGGAGCTGGGCAGCTAGCATATGACCAGAGCCCTGGCCCGCACTGCCCCGGTACCCATCCTCCATGAAGTGAGGTGGGACAGCAGCCTCGGAGCCGGAAGCCAGTCCTCACCTGCAACAACGCTGGAGTGAAGAGCTGTTAAAATGCAAGGCCCCTGAGCAGCTCCACCACTCGAGCGTCCTGGGCACGTCCTCAGGCTTGCCCTCCCAATAATTATTATCCCAGATGCCCACCACTGCATGGCAGGACTGGCTCCCTCTGCACCCAGGTGACAAATCTCCATTTGGAGCCTGGGAAAGCCCTTCACAATCACGTGCCCAGCTGGATGGCATCCAGTATCGAGACGCAAAGGATCCTGGGGCTGAAGGTGCCAGGGAGGAAGTCTGCTGGGCTTGGGAAAGCAGCAGGCTGAGGAAAGGAGTGGATGGGAGACAAGGCCGGTGGAGAAATGAAGAGGCTTTTGATGCCCACCAGGCCGGCTCCTCTGATGTCTCTGCTCTCCCTTTCCCTGCCATGGGCTCAGTGGGTCCTCGATGGCTGGTTACCCCCACCTGGGAGCCGTGTGCTCTCTAATAAGGGCCATTAACCCAGAGTGAGGGCATCCACTGAAGGCTGCCCAGCTGTGGGAATCCTGTGCTCTCACGGCACAGGCGGCACTGCCACCTGTTGGCCATGGCTAGGAACGCAGCCACCCACCACAGGCTTTACTGCAGTGGGGACTCAGGGATGAGGCAGCCAGAGCTTGGCCCATGGGGACATCCCCTTAACCCAGAGCTTCTCCAGCTATCTCCTCTCCTTACTGCCAAACTTTGAAAGCCCAGCCCTGTCGCCAAGCCCCTTGATCACGTTCAATCAAGGACTCCCTGAACAGCCTAGCCCTGGTGGCACCGTGAGAGCAGCACTGCGCTGCCAGTTCAAAGTCATCAGTTGCTTCTCTGGGAAAGGTGTAGGCTGTCTGCTCCCAGGACCCCATAGGGCAGTTCTCCTCCACCCTGCGGAGTTGCTAGGGGTTGGAATTGGCAGCAGTGGGATTTGCTTTGGTTTCTGATGCTACTCCAGAAGTGACTCGCAGAATGATTGATGGCACAGTGCTAGGCCGAGTCTACCCCCTGCCCTGAGGGTATCCAAGTGGGTGGGTGTCAGTCTATGCCTGTTAGCTTCCTGCTGCCTCCCTGCCCGCCCTGGTCCAGTGACTTTCCATTGAAGGCTGAGGGGCCTGGGCAGGCCGCTCTCTGCAGCATCCTCAGCTGCTGCCTCAGACGCCCTGGCAGTGTCTGAGAGGCTCCTGTGAGAACTGCCAGAGGGGACCCCTCGGGATATGTGGCTTTTGTTGGGCAGTTTGGTCTTTCTGGGACCCCAGAGCTCAGAGGACAGTCGCTGTGCCCAGGCCGGCCCTGTGGCACTAACCACAAGATCCACCTTGGGCTCATCCCCACCCCTGCGCCCTTGGAAAGCCCCTCATAACCTAGGTGCCCCAGGGACTGGCAGCCTGCTCTGCACGTGGGGAAGCACAACCAGTGGGCAAGGCTCCCACAGAGACCTGCACAGGGGTCCCTACTCCCAGGGAGCCGGGGGCTGGGAGTCTATCTACCAGGAGTCCCCCTGGACGGAGGCCCATAGGAATTTCATACTTGGGGTCCACACGGTCTCAAAGGACCCCGGGGAGCTGAGGCAGAAGAGGGCCCCACGGTGTCAGGTGTGGTCTTTATTTGGGGAGCAGTGGTGTGGTGAGGCGGGGCGCTCAGTGCTGGACACAGCTGCGCATGAAGCTGACACACAGACTGGTGTAGTAAGTGGGGTAGTCGCGGAGGTGGCTAACATGGGCGGATGACACAAAGTCCACGGCGTTCACCAGGACCTGGTGTGCCTGGCGCGCCTCCACCATGCGCTCCACATCCCTGGCCAGCACCACCTCGTCGGCCCGCGAGTACAGGTAGAGCTCGGGCCACCGAGAGGCCGAGTCCTGGAGCCGGTCATAGAAGTGGGTGTGGAAGAGGGCAGTGAGGGGAGCGAGCAGGATGTGGAACAGGACGGCTACCAGGGCGAAGGCCGCCAGGAGCAGCAGGCGCAGCACGGCAGCCCGGTGCTCCAGGATGGTCCCCAGGGCCCGCAGAGCCCCCACCAGGTTGCTGTCCCCGGGGCCGCTGTCGAAGATGGTGCCCACCACACGCAGGTGGCAGAAGCGCCGCTGGGTGAGGAGCAGCTCGAGCACGTAGCGGTACAGCATGACGCCCCCGTTGCTGAAGACGTGGAAGAGCAGGGGCTCCTTCTCAATCTCGTAATCAAAGAGCAGCTCGAGCAGCTTCCGGGCCAAAACGCGCAGTGAAGGGATGCCCAGGGACTCGGAGAAGAAGACCATGTGCCACGGAGCTGTGTATCGGATCACGATGCAGCCCTGGGGAGACGAGACAGGCTCGGTCGGTCCGAGGGGGCAGGGGCTGGTGGGTTTTGAGCGAAGGTCGGAGGGGTCCAGCTACCCATCCCTTCCAGGTCCCGCTTCAGCCTGGCTGCAGCCACCACTCACAGCCAGACACACAGCCCTCCAGGAGTGGACAGCAGCACAGCCAAGGCCTGTCCTGAAGTCGTCCTCACTTCAAGGTACCAGAGCCCCACAGCCCGGGATGGTATTTGGGGCCTGGAATCCAGAGCATGCTCTGGAAACCCTGGGCTGAGACTCAACAGGAGGAGCCCCCACCTGCCCACCAGAGAGCCTGTGGAGCCTTCTCAATCTCCAACCTCATCTGACCTCACAGAAGCTCCCCCTCTGCCCTCTCCCTACCAGCAGCCCCCGCAGCCCAGCCTGGCCCAGCCCACAGCAGTCATTTGAGTCAAACCCTGAACACCCAAGTCTGTCTGGCTCTGAGGCCTGGGGTCCCTCCTCCTGTTTGCCCTGCAATTTCAAATACAGTAAACGCTGTTGCTCCTCCAGTTCCAGGAGTTGGGCCTGAACCCTTCCTGGCTTCCATATGTGGCGATGCCTGGGTCAAGTGTACCCCCAACTCTCCACTCTAGTCCCCGTTTTAATCTGTCCATCAGCGAGCCAAAGCCACCCTGCCTGGTCGAGTGTCCTCTCAGTGACCTGTCCGCAAGGCCATGGGGCCCCTTTGTCAGGAGGGTGTGAGCTGGGCAGCCCTGGGACCAAGCAAGTCGGCTTCGATTCCTGGCACCACTGCTTAGTAATCAGATGGGCAATGGGCAATGTGCTTGTTGTTTCTGGATCTCAATTCCCCCTCTGTCAACTAGGATAGGATGATTTGGGTGAAAATAAAACGCAGAGTGGAGACCCAAAGCCCATTTGTCGGCCACTGGAGAGGAGATGGTCAGTCAGGGTGTGATGTAGCACCGATGAAGAACACAGCTTTCCCCCAGATCCTGGATGCTTCCTCCCCCAACTACCATGATCCGAATTCTATCTTGCAGGACTGGATATGGCAGAGGTTGTACACTGGTGCATATGGGAGCTGGAGGCACAGGGAATCCAGGGTGGATGATACCTTCAGGACCAGGGGTGTGAGGGGAGATACTGGGAGAGTGGAGGGTGAGTGGGTTGGAAAGGAGGAACTGATTACAAGGATCCACATGTGACCTCCTCCCTGGGGGACAGACAACAGAGAAGGGGGGGAAGAGAGACTCCGGATAGGACAAGATATGACAAAATAACAATCTAAATATTATCAAGGGCTCATGAGGGAGGGGGGAGCGGGGAGGGAGGGGGAAAAAAAAGAGGACCTGATGCAAAGGCTTAAGTGGAGAGAGCAAATGCTTTGAAAATGATTAGGGCAAAGAATGTACGGATGTGCTTTACACAATTGATGTATGTATATGTGTGGATTGTGATAAGAGTTGTATGAGCCCCTAATAAAATGTAAAAAAAAAAAGAAAAGAAAATGCAAACCTGTATTTCAAATGCCCAAAACGGCACCTGACATGAAATAAAACGTTCGACCAATAGCAGCAGTAATTAGTGGTCGAAATCCTGAAGTCTGAAGCGGCTACGCAGCACTCCAGGGATGCTGAGGAGAGGAGTCTCGAGCTGCGGGCAGTTCCCCAGTGTTCTGCTCCAACTTCCCAGAGAGAGGGCTGGGGAATGTCGCCCTCCCCCGCTACACACAGCAACCTACCTCCCCGCCACCGCTGCCACCACACACACACACACACACACACACACGTCCTAAGACTAAGACGCCTGGCCCATCTACCACGCATGGGTGCACACCTGGGAGCACCCAAGAATACAGCTCTGGACACAGCCACACAAAGCACAGGGAGGTACAAACTGCTGTGCGAACCTTCAGGTCTGTGCACACACACACAAAAGGCACTTCCTGGGACTAGGCACCCGCCCAGTAGTAGACAGGGGTACCTGTGTCCCTGCCAGTCTGTGGTCACAAAGCACTTCCCCTTCCCACGAGTGTGCGTGCCCCTGCTGACCTCATCGGCAGCACTCCCTGCGGGAGTGGACACAGCCCTGCATGTGCACCCTTGGGCACAGGCACCCGTGCACACACCCAGATGCAGAACAGTGCTCCTGAGCAGAAAGCAGACAGCAGGTACATGGCCGCCCTGCAAACAGCGAGCACTCCCGTGAATGGACACACACACCAGGCTTCCCGACAGTCCAGTGGTCTGGGCACCTCTGGTCGGCCACCTCCTAGTGCAGAGACTCCTAATAGTCTCTGTGCCAAGGGCCCGGCTCTGCCCCTTCAGATCCCAGTCCCTTCGCCACCCGCCCTAAGCTGACCATCCTTCCACCTTCACAGTGCTGGGTCCCAGGCCAAGGCCCTGCTCCTCCAATCCATCCCTCGCTCTCCTCTCCTCTCCTCTCCGAGCCGTCCTTGCTCCAGCGTCCAGCTCAGACCAGCCTCACTACAGAGCTCCGTCTTTCCACGATGCTCTCTCCTAAGCACACGCCCCCCAACTCGTCGTCTCCCAGACAAATTTCCAGAATCATTCTGACACTCACTCCAGTCTGACTTCTGCACGCTCTTACTGAGCTCACCCGGCGCTCCGGCTGCTCAGCCTGCCTGCCAGCAGCAGGTAGGAACACCTACCCCTTCATCTCATGTGGCCTCCACTCTTCAAGGAGGCAGTGCCAGGCAGAAAGGGACTGCTTGGATTTAACATGTTGGTTTGGTTTTTTTTGGTTTGTTTGCTTTCTTAAGAGCGATTTAATGTTTGCTCAAAAGCACAGCCTTGGAAGCCCAACGGGGCCGTTCTACCCTGCCCTATTGAGTCGCTATGTGTCGGTGTCTACTGGACGGCAGGTGGCTTTTGTTTGGTTTCGTTCTTCGGGAACAAGTAACGAGATGCCATGTAGGATCTGGGACTGGGTCCTGGTTTGGGCGAATCAGTTGTAAAAGACACTCTGGATGGAAAGGAGATGGAATGGACATGTGTTAGCCCAGGGAGGTGAAGATCAGGATCTGGAAAAAGTCAGATACTAAACAGCGACTCTCATTTAGGTGAGGAAAAGGTACACACACACACACACACAGCAAAGGAGCTGGGGAGATAGAATGTTTTATTTTCTTGAAAATTAAGTGTTATGAGTTTGATTTGGAGAAGCTTTTTTTCCTCCCAGGTCCCATCCTGTCTTCCTGTCCCTGACTAGCCCCTCCACCAGCACTGCAGCCCTTGTCCTCCCTGGGACCTTCCACCCAGCCATGGCTGTCTCCACTCCCTCCACAGTGGTCCACCTGCCCAGGACTTGCCGTGGATGCTCCCCACTCTCTGGGCTGATGCTCCAGCTGTGAGCACCACCTCCTTTCATCTGTGGGACCCTCCTCATCACTGGGGGTCTCACCCACCCCCCACCCCCAGCCTGAGCTGTTCTAGTGTTCCCTGGGATTATCCCCTCGGCTCAGAAACTGCCCCTGCCTAGCCTGGCTGTGATCCTGACCCCAGCCTCACAGCCAGTCAGTCTCTCCTTAAACTACCATCCCACCTCTTTTCTTAAATCAGTTTATTGGGGGTTCTCACAGATAGTATCACAATCCACGAACCATTTATATCAAGCGAACTTGTACAGATACTGCCATCATCATTTTCAAAACATCTTTCTTCTTGAGCCCTTTGATATAGGTTCTTCTTTATTCCCTTCCTCCACCCCCTTACCCCTCATGAACTCTTAATATATTATATTTTGTTATTATTTCATATCTTACACCATCCGAAGTATCCTTTCACCTACAATTCTGTTACTGGTCCCCCTCGAGGGGGTTATACGGCCAGCATTGCTATCAGTTATCAGCCATCCCACCTCCTAAAAACTCCTCAGTCAAGCCACCTGCCTCCACCTGCAGCACGGGCCCAACATCCTGGTCCTGGCCAACTGCTCTCCTGGGTCACAGCAACCTCTCCTGCCTCACCCCCGCCTCCCTATCACAGACCCTCTAACCTGCCCCACTCCAAATGGAGGGTTTTTCCTAACACCACGCCCCTGCTTGAGGACCCCCAGCCTCATCGCCTGCCCTTGCCCTCTTTCCTCCTCTGTTCTAGTCCCAACCAACTTCTGCTGTCCCTCAGTTGTCCTCCAGGACCTTAGTCCAGCAGAGACCGGACAGATGAGGCGCGCTCAGGAGGCAGAACTCAGAACAGTGAAAACTATCTGCAGAGTGAGGCAACCTGTAGAGCCACCTGCTGTTTGGAGGGAGACCTCACAGTCAACATGTCCCTCACCCCACTCCCATTCCAGGTCCACCACACAGCGTGGACAGGGTCAGAGGCATGAGGGAGAGTGACAGTGGGCATGGCTGGGACCTGCTGCCTGGGCCTTTCTCCCAGGTGCTTACCACTCCTCCTCAGCCCAAGGCTCCCTGCTGTGCTGGAGCCGTGTGCACTGTGGACCCTTTGGGCGGTTGCTTGGATGGAGGGAAAGGCCAGACCTCGGCCAAAGGCAGAAGGGACAAACAGACCCCTCAGGCCCCTCTCTGATGGCCTCCACGTCTACATCCAAGTCTTGGTGGAGTTCAGGACATCATTTTGCAAGACACCTTTCTCCTTTGGGAATTCAAAAGATGCCATGGCCGACCCTCAGGCTGGAGCCCCCCTAGTCAGAGGAGGAAGTTCTGGTAGTACAGGCTCCGCCCAGCATGCCCAGCATAGAATAGCATCATCTGGCCAACAGGGATCCCATAACTGGGGAGCCCATCCAGGCTGAGCTGACCACTGTGGGAGCCAGGGGGCGGCAGAGAAGTAGGCCAGCGGGCTGCAGGGGCTAGGCCAAGCCACGGGATGGGCAGCAGAGGCGGGGACACCCTTGTGAGGATTATCTTCCCCAAAGGATGGTTAGGTGCCATCCCCACGTTGGCCATACCAGAGGTGATGACAGCTAGGAGTTCCCCCCTCCCCCAGCAGAAGCAGGTGGTAAGGCCCCAGCTCAATGGGTGTCACAAGCCTGCAGTACTCACCCTTTTGTGGTAGATGGCGCTGTACTTGGCAAGGTTCTTGTCTGCGCAGCCACCCCAGCCCAAGAGAATCACTACCGGCTGTCGTGTGCTCTCCTCCTTCCTCCCTTCCTCTGGGCTGCTCTCTGAAACAACAGACAGGCTGGCTGTTGGCGTGGGTGTGACTGGCCACTCCAGAGCCGGCCGCCACCACTGCCTGCACCAGACCCCGCTCCCTGCCTGCCCTGCCTGATTCTCTGCAGGCTTCTCGGAGGTATATGGAAATCAATGGGAAAACCCCCCTGAGGACACCTTTAGGGGCTCAAAGATGTAACCCAGGTAAGGCACGCACACCCCGTGCCTTCCACCTTCAACCCTGGAGGCCGCAAACTACCCCGCAGGCCCAAATCTAGCCTGCTGCCTGCTTCTGTGTGGTCCACAAAGGATGGGTTCACATTTTTAAGTGTTTTCTTTAAGAGCACTATTTTGTAACAGGTGAAAATGATATAAAATTCAAATACAGGTGCCTAAAAATAAAACTTTACTGGAACACAGTCATGCTCATTCATTTATGTACTGCCTGTGGCTGCTTTCATGTTAAAACAACAGAGTTAAGCAGTGTTGTCACTTCTAACAGCACTGCCATTGAGCTGGTCTGACTGCTAGCAGCCGATAGGACAGAGGAGAATGGCCCCTGGGGGGCTCTGAGGCTGTGACTCTTCACAGGAGTGGCAAGCCTCATCTTTCTCCCACAGAGCAACTGGTGGTTTCAAACTGCTGACCTGGACATTCATAGCCAGCAAATAACCCACTATGTCACCAGGGCTCCTCTGTATCACGTGCATAGCCTAAATTACAAGGACCAGTCAAAAAGCAATGCTATAAAATCAGACCTGTCTTAAACAAACTCATCAAAGCATGCAGCTGTCGTTCCTCAATACCATAGATCCTCCCAGCAGGTCTAGACGCCTCTCGGTGTTTCCCCTTTGCAACCCTTCCCCAAGCATTCTGCACCCTTCCATTCACACACATCAGGGCGGCAGTGTGAGGGATTCAACATGCCCCTTGTCAATGCTCTTTGAGATGTGTGAGTAAAACGAAGTCTGAAGGGACAAGATTGGGATGCATGGAGTGTGCTTTCCCAACAGAATTCTCTTAGGGCCGCCCTTGAAGGCCCTTGATGGGGGGGGGGGGAGAGGGGAATCCCACCAAAGATTTCTGGTCTTTTTTTCACCAACGTCATTTTTTCATTTTCTTAAATAGCCTTCATAATAAGCTCCCCCGATCGTCTTGTGTCCTTCAAGACAATCTATCAAGATGCCCTTGGGAGCCCCAACACACAGTGGCCATCACCTCTGAGCTGCCTCTTTGCCTTGAATTTAACTGGCCCAGCAGATCCCCTCCGAAGCTGCTATGCTGATGCGACCTTTGTGTTTGGTTTTAAGGCGCCCTCATGAGACTAAGAGTATGTTACCGAGAAAACCCATCTACAGCCATCCGCTGCTGGCAGAGGCACGTTGACAGGTGTTTGATTTAGAATAAGCCCAGGCATGGTGGGAGCGGAACCCTACAACTGTGTTTGTTATTTTCCCTTGTACTTACTTACTGGCCCTTTATGGGAAGAGTTGCCCCCCCCCCCCGCCCCACGAGCATATGGATTGAAGAGAGGGTTGAGGCTGTAAGCAGGGGAGGGGAATCCAGAGTTGCAGAATGGCCTTGTTTCCAGAGGCATCCTAAGCCGTGCGCAAGGCTGGAGTGTTGAGCCCACCCGGGGTGCCTGGAAGAGCGATCTAAAGGGAGGCCACTCGACAGCGGGGGGGGGGGGGGGGGCTTTTCATACTGACTGAGCTGCAGAACTACTATTACAGATAATGGAACGGAAGCACAGAGAAGCTAAATTAGTTGCCTAAGGTCACACAGGCAGGAACTCTGGCCCCGTCTCCCCACCCTGCGCTACGCGGGCACAGTCTGTCCCCAGGCCCCAGTAGACACTGCAGCCGATTTCCTTCAGGGAGAGATGGAAAGGCACCATCAGCTGCCTTTGCCAGGGCAGCAGGTGCAGCGGCCTCCCAGCAGCCTCCAGGAACGGACCTCGTCTTATCTCCCTGTGACTGGAGAAGTCCCCAGCAGGGACGGTTTGCAGACAGTGACCTGCCCTCCTGAAAGGGCCATTGTGCACCCTTCCAAGGACCAAGCCTCTTGGCGATGCTCAGCTGCCACCCTGAGATTTACGGCTGCTGGGGGTGACCTGACAACAGTAAATTTCAAGGCTAGTTAAGAGGATGGTAAATATAAATCACTAACCTTTGGACAAAAAGAAGACAACAATTTCCTGTGGAAATTAATGTGATTGAAAAGTTCAATGTTCCTGCTCTGTAGCAGCGGTGGCTCTGGCCTTCGGAGATTAACTGCCCGCACCCGCAAGGATTCCGGGCTGGCGCGGCAGCCCCCGGTGCCTCAGGTCCCAGCCTCTGCTGACTACAGCCAGCCCCACAGCACTAACTCGGGCGGCTATAAATCTGCCCCTGCCTTGCTCCGGCTGCCGTCCCCTGTCCTCTGTTCTGCTGGAGGAACTGCGTCTCTGCCCCACTGGGCCCCAGCCCCAGCTCGCAACCCTCCCAGTGAAGTCCACCCCACCCCCGGTGCGGACCCCTGCTACTGTTCAGCTCGGAGGTAGAGAGCTGGACTCCTGAGACCCTGCCCTGGAGGTAACCCTCACCACTGGGCAGTAGTCTGCGCACATACCACCCCACTGCCACCTATGGGGACCTTGCCATGTGCCACGATAGAGGCCGGCAGTCCCAGCAGTTGTGGGAAACAGAAAAGTTATTCCCCAGGTTGTTCCCACCCCCCCACCCCCCCCCAACAGATGACAACCCTCAGGTGCTGCTTGCTCCATGACTATATATCTGGAGGGCTACTGCTGAAAGGCTATCTGCCATCTAGAGCACTCAGACCCTATAGTCTGTCCCACCCTAGTGGAGCCCACTCCCTTCTGATCAGGTCAAGCCAACTCAGGGACCACCAAGGTTAGGCTGCCATCTTGTCTCTAGAGCCCACCTGTCCAGTTACATTTGTGCCTTCTTGCACATGTATGCCCCCTAGTGCCTCCCTTCCTATTGCATGCACACCCCTAATTCATCCCCTTCCTGCCGTGCGTAAGCCTATTGTACAACCCCTTCCTGTTACACAGGTGGGTACTCGTAATCAGGGGGCTTGCACGCCCCGAGTGTATAAAAGCCTTGGTTGGAAATATATTCCCTCTGTCTGCGTAGATATGGCTGCTGAAGGCATGATGGTCCCCGAGGTGAGCACTTGCATGCTTTATCTTGTCTGAGGGCTCCTTCATTTTACCCCTCAATTACCCCTGAGACCCATTCGATGTGGAGACTGGTACCCCACATGCAGTGATGCTGCTTTCCTAGTGGGGGCATTCTTCTGAGTCTCAGAGGGTCTTCCCCCTTAGCTGGGACTTGGAACTCAATTGGCAGGAGGCTGAAGCTACTGACACTGGTCACTTGCTCCACCCCATTTTGCTGGCCCCCTTGGCTTCAGCCATTCAAGTTGGAATGACTCTCTACTAGGTGTACATCGCCAACAGAAACCCTCGCCAGACTGGCAGTCCTGCCTCCTCCCAGAAAGCAAGCTCGCCCGAGAGCACAGCCAGGTCCTCCAGGAATCCCTCAAGCCACCAGGTCTGCCGCCGGCCTAGAGCTGGCCCCACCCAGTGCGCCACACACCATGCCCATCCCCACCTCAAGCCTGCAGCAGGAGCTTCCCTCACACGCTGCTGCCCTGGAAGTGCTGGGGTCCAGGAGAATCCAGGGATCTCAGGAACGTGGGGAGGGTAACAGGACAGGGAAGGCGCTCCCAAAAGAAAGGCACATTTGTGCAGGCTTCACAGGAGCCTCCCTGGTGGACAGACCTCGTGAGCAGGGCGGGTAGCGGGCTATGGAAATGACACAGCCAGTCTGGGGAACAGCTTGAAGTCCTGGGAGGGACAGTGGTCAAGAGCATTGCGAAGAGTGGGTCTGGAGCCTGATCCTGCAGCGCACACTTACACAACCACAGCCGTGGTGTTGAAGACTCTAGGAGAACTGTTCCCTAGGGTTTCTGATGCTGTAGAACTCTCTGGAAGCAGACTGCCTCAGCTTTCTCCTGAGGAGTGGCAGATGGGCTTGAACCATTAACCCACTGTGCCACCAGGGTTCCTTAAGCCCCACTGAAGAGTTGGGACTTGATTCTATAGCAGTGGAGATCGAATAAAGATTCTGGAAGGTGGTGTGGCCTGACCCCACCTGTACCTGCCCATGGCCTGCACAGTGCTCGAAGCCTGTCCCCTGACTTAGTCTGTCAGCTCCCATTCAAGGACTCGGCAGGCAGGTGCTGGATGAGTGTACGTCACAGTGAAGAAGGGATCTGAGGAGAAAGCACTGCCTTGCTTCTCCTCCCCCACTGCCCTCATAGGGCAGTAAAACTAATCCTATGGCTGTGTTTGTCATTGCGCATCAGACAGGAATGCCTCTACCCCTTGTAAAAACCCCTGCTCTTTATCTGCTCACTCCTCTGGCCAGAGCTCTCTCCCACCTCAGCCCTGCTGCTGACGCCCCCAACCCACTCTCTTCCAGGCTGCAGCTGCCCCTGCATTAAAGACTGACCCCTGCTTGGATGCCCACCGGACTCCATGGTTTACCATCACCCTGGCAGACTGCATTGGCTAAGCAGGCAATCCAATCCACCTGGCTATTAACCATTACCAACCTCTCAGTGCCCACATTTCGTTCCAGCTGCAACTGTTCCTCCCGTTCTGTCCCCCCCACCCTCCCAAATATGAATAACAATCACAGCAACAAGAGCGAACATACAAAGCATTGTGCACCCTGGCACTTTACTTATGACTCATTGCATCTTCACAATAACCCCATGAGCAAGGCCCTATTATTATCCTCGTTTTACAGACGAAAAGCCAAGGCACAGCACTAAGAAGCCACTTGCTCAGTCACACATTAAAATTTTGTGCGTCCAAGCATACCACCAAAGAAGTGAAAACACTACCTACAGAATGAGAGACTATATTATTAGATATACAAGGGGCTTGTGGTCAGAATCTATTTTAAAAGCATACAACTCAACCACTGAAATGACAGATAATCCAGTTAAAACAGGCAAGATATTCTGCATCAAAAGGGGGAAAATGCAGAACACAATTTCAAATTCTCATGGATTTCCAGCTGTGGGAGCATGGAGGGCGGACGAACTCCTAAAACCATTGGTCTGAGTTAACCTTTAAAGTAGTGGTTCTCAATCTGTGGGTCGCAACCCCTTTGTGGGGTAGAGAGACCCTTTCACAGGGGTCACCTAAGACCATAGGAAAACACGTATTTCCAATGGTCTTAGGAACCGAAGAGACACTACCGTCTCCAGGCGGGTCTGCCCACATGCAGATACGCCCACATATGAGTGCCCGGCGTGAAGTCTGTTAACCATGCTGCACCATGCTTCAAGACAAAATCTCATTTATTTGTAATTAGAAATAAATATTTCAGAATATATAATTACATATTGTTTTGTGATTAATCAGTTTTAGTTACATTCAATTTGTAACAATGAAAATATATCCTGTATATCTGATATTTACATTATGATTCATAACAGTACCAAGATTATAGTGATGAAGTAACAACGAAAATAATTTTATGGTTGGGGGTCACCACAACATGAGGAACTGTATTCAATGGTCGCAGCATCAGGAAGGTTGAGAACCACTGCCTTAAAGCTTCAACCAAGAAGATTCCCTGACGTCTTCTGTAAACCAAACAATGGCTTAGCTGACAGTTACAATGCCTGCTTTACCCTGCAGCGGCAAAGACGGCAGGGACCCTCAGGCGGCAGGGAGCTCATGTTGAAGAGGGAGAGACTTGAAGAATGCAATCAGAAATGTCCATGTAGACGCTGCTGAATTGCTGCGGGTTTTGCTGTGTGCACAAGGCATGCCCCGCCCCCAAACCAGATTTTTTCCTAAGCTATGGATTTAAGCTTTTTTACACACAACCTTATCGCCTCCAAAGTACTCTCCATTACACAATGCATTTGTCAAATCTGCGATTCCATTCTTGAAAACATTTTTCAAACTCATCTGGATGGCTGACAGCACCTCCCTCATTTTTTTTCCTTCACTTCATCTTCCTTGGCAAATCACTGTCATTTCATGTCCCTCTGCATTCAAAGAAACAAAAAGAAGTTGCACAGAGCGAGGTCAGGTGAGTAAGGTGCATGGGGCAAAAGTGGCACGCTGTTTTTTGCCAAAGACTGGCAAACTGAAATGGCTGTGTGAGCAGGTGTCTTGGCGTGGTGGAAAAACCAGTCCCCCTTCTGCCACAAATCAGACTTTTTTTGTTGCACACTGTTATGCTGTCTTTTCACACCCTCTAAATAGAAAGCTTGATTAACAGTCTGACCTGGTGGAATGAACTCCAAATGCACTAAGAGCCAACAGGGAAACTGACAGGCATCCAGAACAAGGTTTGTCATCAATTGACATTTCACCTTATTTGAAATGACAAAAACACTTGTACACTTTAGCTTTTTCCATAGAGCTATCCTTGTAAGCTGTGTTCAACATCACAGCAGTTTCCTGTGGTATTTTTCCTGAGCAAGAAAAGTTCACAGCAGGATACTATTTTCTTAAATCACAAAAAATGAGGTTTGAGCGAAACTGCTTTTATGAAAAAAAAATTCACTGTGACCAGAGAACCTTCCCAGGCAATGCCACTGGGTGCACTAACTCAGAGCGAGGTGCTTGATGCTCATCTAGTGGGAAAAATGTGCACTACAAAAGCTCCGCTCTGCCCGGGACAATTCCATTTCTTGAGGGGTACTCCCTCATATTCTCAACAACCACATAAAATAAATAGGCAAAGGATTTGAATAGACATTTCTCCTAAGATACCCAAATAGCCAACAAGCACATGAAAAACTGCCTAACCCCATTCATCATTAAAAAGCCACAAATCTGATATCAAGGGTTCAAGTAGAAAGAGAATGTTTTGAAAATGATGATGGCAGCATATATACAAATGTGCTTGACACGATGGGTGGATGGATGGATTGTGTTAAGAGCCCCCACTAAAATGATTTTTTTTTAAAAAGCCACATATCAAAACCACAGTGAGATCTCACTCTCAGGCGAGGCTAGCAACCACTGGCACAGAGCGGATGTGAAGAGACTGGAACTCTCAGGCCTTGCTGGTGGAAATGGGAACTGGCCGTTTGAAAACCATTTGGCCGTGCCTCAAGAAATTAAGCACAGCGTTCCATGTGACCCAGCAATTCCAAGCCTAAGAGAACTGGAAACACAGATGCACACAGACACGTGTGAGTGAATGTTCACAGCAGCTTTATCCGGAATGGCCCCACAATGGGAACACTCCATTTGCCCAACAACTGGTGAATGGGTAAACAAAAATGTGTTATCCATACAAGAGACTGCTGTCTGGCCCTAAACAACGAGCAAAGTACCAGTACCAGTTAAATTGTAGCTGACCCTGAAAAGGAGTTGACATGAAAGTCCAGGGCAGGTAAATTGATAGGGAGAGAAAGTAGATGAACGGTTGCCAAGGGCTAGGGGCTATCAGGCACCTGCTGAGGGAATCAGCGTTTCCTTTTGGGAAATGAAAATCAGCATTCTGGAATTCAGTCGTGGCCTGCAGACGACCTAAAGTGCTGCAGTGCAAAGGTGTCACACTCGGAGGACGGAGAGCCCCTGAGCCAAGCTATGGCATTTGCCAGCGCTTCCCATGCGGGGCAAGGAAGGCCGAAGAAGAATGGCGCGTGTAACCATGGTGTCGGCAAAGAATAGCGACAGTACCCTGGACTGCCCGAAGAACAAACACATCTGTCTGGGGAAAAGTACCGCCATTCTGCTCCTTGAAACAAGAATGATGAGACTTTGCCTCACACACTTCAAGCAGTCTCTGGAAAAGACCATCATGCTTGGTGCAGCGGAGGGACAACAAAGTGAGCTGGATGGACAGCAGGGCGGCAGCAATGGGCTCCGACCTAACAATGATTGTGAGGATATTTATTCTGTGTGTTTTATTCTGCTGTCCAAACGGTTGTTTTGAGTTGGTACCAACTCAATGGCCCCTAAGAAACAAACTTACTAACATTCACCCAACTTTACAAGTGAATTTTGTGATATATGAGGTACACTTGTCAAAATGGTATGGCAGAAACATCTGACCTCATCGTGGGGGAAAGAGAATCAAGATCACCATCAACTGCCCACAGCTGACTCCTATGAGGCTGAGGTCAGACTGCCAAATGTTTTGTCAATTCTGACACCAGCCACTCACCACACCACTGACTATGTTTCTATGGGTTTGATAATTTGTTGCAATGGCCACAGAATTCACAGAAAATAGTGACAATGAAGGGAAGCAAGAGGTTACAATTCAAGATCAGAAATAATTCAAGTTACAATTCTTCAGTCAGGGCAGCTGTGCCTCCAGGCAAGACTCTCTGGGCCTCAGCATCATGGCTCCAGGCCTTTGCTTGGGCAAGTGTTACAAGTTCTCTAGCTCTGCCTAAGTGCCTCAAAGCACCCCACTTGCCAGGAAACCTGCTCAAAATCGCTGATGTCTTTGGCTTAGTGGGCCTGTCAGTCTGGTTCTGTCCAGTGGCCAGAGGCACCTCCACTCCGCCAATAAGCCTCCTGCAATTCAGCTTTCTGGCTCTGTGAGAGCCCAGTCTCCCCTGCCAGTATCCCCTGGTTCGGCTACCTCTGCTGCTGTCTCCCGCCCTCTCTCACCATCTCTGGTGTTACAGCTCTGTCTCCTTGAGCCTAGGAGTTTCCCAGAGTAGGGCCCCAGGTTCAGATAACATGCCCCACTCCCAGCTCTCCTTTCTGGATGGTTCTGAGATTCCTCTGTCCACCTCTAAGATGGCTCGCTGTAAGCCTCGTTAGGTGGCAAAATGTACCAAAATGACCAAACCATTAGGATTCCATACATCTTATTTGCATGGTCCCATCCCCACAAAGGTATCACAGAACTTATTTACACTACTGGCAAGCTATCCAATCCTCTAGATGGGCCACAAGCACCTAATTTACATAGTTCCACCCAGTCATTTGGTAATTGCCAATGACGGTGAAGGGCCAAATTAAGTACTATACTGTAATCTCTCAAGATTATTATTACATAGAACAATTTAAAAGAACAATACAGTATGTGAGAAAACAAATTGCAAAACCCTTTGTACAAAGATAACTTAAATTTTAAATATATATATACTTAGCTATTTATGCATAGAAAAAAGATATCAAAATAGTAGCAATTATCTTCAGGAAGAGAGCTGATTTCTTTCACTTGCTTTTTAAAATTTTTTTTACCCATATTCTACAATGCATCTGGGTCACTTCAATAGATTTTGAAAAGTTTTTAAAAATAGAATGATATAATTGGAGTTATTTCCAATGCTAAATTGGAAAATTGTGATATTATTTTCACAACAGAGTAAAACAAACAAACTAAGCGGTGGTGAGCAGAAGCAAGGGCAGTTACGAAGGCAAAGAGGAGCTATGCAGGCCCAGCAGCCCCTAAGCTGAGCAGCGGGACTCACTTACTGGACCCACCATGAACCAATTCAATCTCACGGTTGTCCCGTCCTCCAGATTTTCTCGAAAAGCAATCCTGACACTGATAATACAACAAGAATTGCAGATACGCATATTGGGTAACAGTTCAAGTCATAAATTAGATGGGGGTGTCCCAGGGGCACGTAGGAAGACAAAGGAAAGGGCTGACAGGCAAGGGGGGGGGCGTCGGTCTATGGACCAATATGTGCTTTTTTTATTTGCAAGTCAGAATCAAAAGACCAAATACTGGTGTTTATTTTTTAATGTGAGGAATAAAGGGAGCCTTCATCTCTCACTCTCTCCCAGAAAAAGTCTTGCCGTTCCTACGTTTAAACCACATTAGTTTGAAATTCCCATTTATTTATTTCCTTTCTGAAATACCAAGACAGTGAACAAACGGGAAGAGAGTCTCAGAGTGCCTGCTTTGTAAAATCAAATCAGAGCTGGGCTCAAATCTCCAGTCCCAAGGCATTTGGAAGAAGAAGAAGAAGAAGAAATCTCTGGCTCTGTCCCTCGGTAACTAGGAGGCAGAGCTTGAGCACGTTCTCTAAGCTTCCATCTCCTGATCTGTGAAATGGGGATGCTAATGCCACGGGTGGTATCAGGTGATCACCACTTAGAGGGACTAACAGAGGACTTAGCATGGTACTGGCACAAAATAAGAGTTCAATAAATCAAAGTTATTATTATCACAAGTAATACATGTTCACGGTAGAAGCAGCAGAAATGAATATCTAATAAAATTGGACTCATACTGTTTTGTAATCTGCTTTCTTCCGTTGAGCAATATATTGTGAACATCTCTCCCTGTCAGTTTATATATTTCTACACCATCATTTTTAGTGGCTGCAGAGCGGCTGTAGAATGTTTCGTAATTTATGGCAACCAATCTCCCAATATTGAACATGATTTTGTTGCCAATTTTCTTGCTGTTATAAAAATACCTTAATGGACACCCCTTTCTTTGTTGTCTGTCCTTAATTATTTGCTAGAAACAATTGTATTTGGGCACTACTCCCAGGGTAGGTCACAAAGTTCTGCTACTAAGGTTCTAGTTCACCCTTGCACAGGTTTGTTCCCAAGCAAATGTGCTAAAACAAGGCTCTGCCACTGGGAGAGAGTTGCCTGGCTATGGGTCCATCCTCTCGGCCTTAGTCTCATTAGGGTACCTTCAAAAAGAGAGAGAGACTTTTTGTGCCCCAGGGGGACAAAAAGTTATTTTTGAGGTCAGAAACTCCTGACCTAAAATCAAATTTTTAACAAAACTCAAATAGCCACCTTCCCAATTCATTGAAGCTTTGTAACAAGTTTATGGATACGCGACCCCATATAAAGCAACGGCTTTTGTATAGATTAGGTATTTCTAGGGAGGTTGGGAAGCCCTCAAAGATGAATTCAAGAGACAGAGGTTAGCTCAGAAGTGATGGGGACTCTTTGCAGGGACTTCCAAGGGGTAATCTTGATAGATTTTTGCAGCAGGTGCAAGATGATCACAGGAGTTCTTGTAAAGAAGTTTTAAGAGACTGAGAACTATACCGGTGAGGAAAAGGCAAGAAAGCTGCAGCCAGGATGTATTTTTCCAA
Source organism: Tenrec ecaudatus (assembly GCF_050624435.1). Lineage (NCBI taxonomy): Eukaryota > Metazoa > Chordata > Mammalia > Afrosoricida > Tenrecidae > Tenrec > Tenrec ecaudatus. The sequence goes on from NC_134530.1 coordinate 69,652,799, forward strand.
TCAGGACAATGCACCCGCTCCTGTACTCTGAGAATTCCATTGGGAAATTTACCCCATCCACCCAACTGCCTGACCTTGCTCCTTCAGGCTTCTCATTGTTCCCCAATCTCAAAGCACATTTAAAAAGAACAGAGCAGCGTCCCTCAAAGATCCCCGACTGCCATTTGACCTGGAACAAATCAAGAGCGCATGCAGAAGTCTTTGAAGAAGGGTTAGGGAGAAGGGAACATCTTCGGAAGTCTCTGGACCTAGATGGAGGGAATACTGAGAAACAACAGCTTCCCATTGGGACATTTTTGTTTAATAAAAGGCCTATGCCTTCATAGCAATACCTTTTTACTTACCTTCAGATTGAATGGTAAGTGAAACTTTTGCATGCATAAGCTTCGGCATGAGGCTCTTGAGCTGAAATCTAGAAAACCTCTGAGCTAAATACATGACCTTCCCCTTAAGTTCCTGTCCCTGATCTACAAAGCAGGCTAAAAGCGTTCCTTGCTTCACAAGAGGATTATGAGGATTCTTCTTTTTCTTTGGAAGTGAAAGGAGAACCTGGACAGAGACGGCATGGTCAGCAATGAAGTAGCACAAAGACCTCAGCGAAAAGGGGGCCTGCCAAGGGCCTGCCAAGACGGAATCCCAAAGTCAGAGTCTAGCACAGGGCCTGGGAGCCCTGGTGGCATAGTGGGTTGATAGCAAGGTCAGCAGTTCAACACCACCAGACCCTCCGCGGGACAAAGATGAGCTTTCTACTCCAGTAAAGAGTTACACCCTTGGAAGCCCACAGGGGCAGTTCTACCCCATCTGATAGGGTCACTATAAGTCAGAATTGACTCAATGGCGGTGGGTTGTTTTATGCCCCACCCCAACCCCCTCCCCCCAAAACAGAGCCTGACACCAAGAGGACCCTTGGAGAAGGGTTAGCAGGGATGAAAGAAAGAAACCATGGTTTAAAATAAACAACCATCTTCTGTTTTTACATTTGAGATTTTTTTTTCTTAAGTATGTCATGCTTTACGTAAGCGTCTGAGGACTCGGGCATAATAGTTCTTGAGGTGGTCATCTCATTTCTCGCTCCCCAAAGCACACCAGTCCCTCCTCAGGCCGTGCTCCCGAAGGCCGCTCTGTACCCTCTGTTGCTCATCCTCTCAGCAGTCCTCCAGAGTCTCAGGTCCAGCCCACAGGTTGGTCTGGACCACCCAAGCCTGCTTCCCAACTACTGGGCAAACTTGAGGATTATCTACCTGTCTTTGACCTCGGTCAGTGCTTAGCAACAGGGCAGGCTCACCCTAACTAAAGCTGAGGAACTAGAACCAGGCACTTGCCCTCTCGTGACCCCTTATGGTGTTCTTTTCACTCAGAGCAATCCACCTGCCCCAGGCCCAGGGCCTCATCCTCGCCAATTCTGCGAACGGTTTTTGGAAATGTTTACTGAGTCTGAAAGCAACACGGTGCCTTTAAGAAGGCAAGCTGGGCTGCCAAGAAGCTGCAGAGGGGCCTGGGCGGGATTTGGCTGATCATTCTCCGCCCAGGAGGAGGGGCAGGGCAGACTGGGATGTGAGGCCACTCTGAGCCATTTAGCTCAGCAGATGAACCCAATCCTTCAGCCCGGCCAAGCCCCAGCAACCGTGAGCACGACTGTCCGTCAAAAGCACACTCCTACATGGTAACAGAATTGTGGGAGTGCCCTGCGAGCGTGGGAGAAATCGCGGTCCAAGAAGAAGAATGTATGTGGTGGGGTAGGATTCCCCAGGGGCAGGAGTAGTGGGGTGCGGGCGGGGGGGGGGGGGCGGCTTCCTGGAAAGCCCAGACAGACATCCCCTTGGCCTGCACAGCCACAGATTTGGGCTGGTGGGTGTTTGGGCCGGGTCCGGACTAGGCAGCCTCTCCAGCTCCTTAGAAGGATAGAACGTCAAGGCCCCCATTTCCAGCCTCTCTGGGAGATAAATGATCTATGGAAGTACGCATCTTCTGCCCCAACATTCCAAGGAGCTTATCTCTCCAGACCAAGGTTGTGCAGCCCCTGTCCCAGCACTCCAGGGAGCAGGTTGGCAAACAACAAAGGCACTTCCCATCCTGACTCAAGTTTCTGCAGCTGCAAGCAAAAAATCTCCCTTCCTTCTGTGAACGTATTCCTTCCTACCTCGCCCTATATATCTCCCACCGCCTCACCGACAAGCTGTGGTTTCCCTGACCTAACTTGTTGGGTCTCAGAACTTCACAGGAGCTCAAAATGCTCCTGTCCCTTTCTCTGCTCTCCCTTCCCTCCTGATAGCTCTTTCCCTACGCTAACAAAGCCGCTCTTAACCTCACGTTTTTTGTCTCGATCCTATCTCCGTTCAGTGTCTCAGTGATGACCTCTCAGTGGGGTCCTCTCCAGGAGGATCCTGGGCTGTCTGCTCTGCCCCACAAAACCCAGAACTCTGACCCCACAGTGTAGTTGTCTTCCCACTAAGTGACATACCAGCAGCAGCTGCTCACTTCTCTGTCAGCATCCAGCGCAGTGCTTTATTGTAGGGTCAAGATAGTCAAATGTGGGAGACACGGAATTTCAGAGACCCGCTATGAACGTCCCACATGCTGCTGCTGCTATTAGGTGCCAGTGACTCGGCTCTGCCTCAGAGACACCGTAGGTGCAAGAGAACACAACGCGGCCCACGAGGCCTCACAACGGTTCTCAAATCTGAGCCCACTGTTGCAGCCACTGCCGATTCATCTTGCTGAGGGCCTTCCTCTTTTTTCACTACCCCTTGTCCATGCTGTTCCGCGGTTGACCAGTGACTGAATGGGCCCCTACGGACTGACGCTCTGTGAAACTAGGTTAGCCTGAATGGGTGCTTGCTGCAGATGGGAAGCAAACGGATTCAGGAGGTCACAGGGTATGACCTCCTTCTGGGGGGCCCTATAGACTGGGGCTCAGCTCTGGGACATGAAGAACTATAGCAAGCCTAGAGGGCCGGTCAGGAGGAGGAGCACTGTACAAACCACATCAGAAGACAAACAGCTGGGGAGCCCGAGGTATGGCCCTAGAAGAGGTTTGCAGAAGGCATGAAGGCATCCTCGTGAAGAGAGAGGAAGAGAGACCGCCTCCCTCGGGGTTGCACTTAGACAAATCTCTGGCTCTGTAGTCTCCACATCACTTCGCAACCTGCTTATCCCACCACCACCACCATAAGCCCACCATAAGGTCCGTGCAGGGAGCCTGTGTGTTAGTCCCTGCAGGGGCATCAGCAACGAGCCCCCAGCCAGGACCCAAATGCTGACGACTATTGTAGATTGAGAAAGGGACGCACTTTCTAACAATTCCAGGTGCCTCCGCCAGGCCAGGACGACTGGAGGGCACATCCTGTCAGGGAAGGGTCTGGCAGCAATGAATGTCCTCAGGCTGGCACAGGGATGCGGGACAAAATGACCCCCCCGGAGATTTCTTCTGATTCCCAGACCCAACCTCCTGGAGCAGTGAAAGGAGTCACAGTGAGCAGGGAACGAAGGGACCGGGCACACGCACATCCAGTGACTCTCTCCCTTAGCCTCACGGTCCTGTGAGGTAGGCTCAATTGCTACTCACCATACAGCAGAGGGATGTGAGCCTCAGGGAGGCTCACTACTTGCCAAAGCCATAGAGCTAGAAAGAGGTAGCGCCCAACTGTGAGCAAGGACCACCAGGCTGCCCTTCTGGACTGAGAAAGAGCTGCCCTCCCGGCCTTGCACCCAGGAGACTGCTCGAGACTATTGCTGCTGAAGATTCTACAAGGACAATGGTAAGTTTTGACCTCACCTCTCAAAACTTTGCAAAAATAGTTTTGCTTCCATAAGCCCCAAAGGCATAAACCATCAAATCCAGTTCTAGGGAAAAACAGCTGGGCTGGAGTCAAGCTGTTGAGTGTCTGGAAGCTTAGGAGTTGTCCTTCCCTCCGAGGCCCCAACCAAGGGTCACAGATGCTGAGGAAGGGGGCGGGGCACTCTGCAGGAGAATGAGCTGGGCAAACCAGAGGTCAGTGTCAGGAGCAGCAGGAGAAGGGCATCCGGGGCAGAAGATGCAAGACATGTGGAAAGTCACAAGTGAATTGTGATGACTGGAACATAAAATTAAACAGTAAAAGGGCACGGTGATAAAGCAGCAAGCAGGGGCTGCTAAATGATGAAAGACTCTTGAGTGCCACAGGCTAAGGAATCTAAACTTTATCTGGAGGATAATATGGAGCCACGGAAGGGTTTTAGGAAGAGCTGTCAACGATCACCTCTTTGCACCAAGAAGGTCCTTGTACTCACTGCCATCCAGTCAATGGTGACTCATAGGGACCCCCCGTGGGATTCCAAGACTAACTGTTTCCAGGAGCAGAAAGCCCAGTCTTTCTCCCTCAGAGATGCTGGTGGTTTCGAACCGCCTACCACATGGATCCTAGCCCAATGTGTAATCACTACACCACCAGGACTCCATAAGAAGAGCCTGTAGTATAGGAGGAACCACAATACTGTAGACTATATGAGGCTGAGTGCTGGCAGTGAGGCTGGAACCACGAAGGCGAGGCAAAGCAATGCTGGGAGAGACACTGAGGGACGAGTCCAGTGCCCCACAGGCTCCTCCGCCATAATTCCCAGACAGGCCAAACATACCGGCCCTTACCCCCCAAATCTAGTCACACTACCAGGACCCCTGGCCTGGCTTAAAGGCTACTAGTTTTGAGGGGCATACGGCACTGAGGTGGTACCCTGGTGGCACAACCATTAAAGCATCAGCTGCTAACAGAAAGGCTGATGGTCCCAACCTACCAGCTGCTCTGTGGGAGAAAGATGTGTCAGTCTGCTTCTGTACAGATTTACTGCCCTGGAAGCGCTATGGGACAGTTCACTGTCCTTTAGGGATGGTCTGAGTCAGCATCGTCTCCACAGCAGTGGGTGTTTTAAGTTTCATGGCCCTGAGGAAATCTGCCGTTTCTTTAAAGTGTAAAAAAAACAAACAACCCTATCACTTTGATGACTAAGGTGCACCTGATCCAAGTGATGGTATTTTCAATAGCCTCATATGGTTGTAAAAGCTGGACAAGGAACACAGAAGATCAAAGATCTGACATGGTTGGATTGAGGTGTAACTGAATAGACCCCATCGGTGAACGTTCAAAGGACAGTCAGAAGGCTGTTTAGAAGTGAGGCTGGTGAAACCTTGGTTCCCTTACTTTGAACGTGTCATCAGAAAAAAACAACAGCTAGAAAAGGCCATCAGGGTTGATAGAAAGAGACCAAAAACAAGAGTAACCCTCAACCAGACTGACACATTCGCAGCTGCAACAATGGGCTCAAACACACCCAAGGACTGCAAAGGGCCTACATTCCGTCCTGTACACATAAGTGGCCTGGGGCTGGGGCCGGGGCTGGGGCAAGACTACAGCATCTAACAATTTTGTGGGGCCTCCCACACAGGTTTCTTTATTGCTAAAACCATGCTAATCTAAATAGCTATTACTGAACTCATTTCATGACAGACCCTCTGCTAGGGACTGTACCCAAAGTAAGGTCAGGTGTGCACCCTACGACACCTAATACGATTCTGTTCCTTCTGCAGATGACGATACTTCAGTTCTGAGCGAGTAGTTTGCTGAAGGCCAAGGTCATCGAGCTACGAAGTCTGGGTTGGAACCGAGTTCTCCTTGCCTTCCCAGACTATTCTTTAATCACTGTCAAGGAGAGTGGAGGACGAAAGGCGAAGGTCTGGGTCTGTTTATGAGCGTAGACGACCCACATGAAGCCGTCCGTTCCTTCGGGAAAAATAACTGGTGGGACACAGATCCCTCAAGCCCAGACAAAGGAATCATGAGGGGCCCCCCGCCCCCCAGGACACTGCACCGAAAGAACAGAAACTGGACCCAACTGAGCACCTGACTCGGGCACAGTGACTTAAGTCAGAAACGGGGAGCATTCCGGGGGCGGAGCCTTCAAGGGGGCGTGGCTTACGGAGTCGGGCGAACTCTAGAACCCTGGGACCCTATGAGGGGGCGGGCCGGGAGAGGGCGGGGCCGCGGGGGCGGGGCCTCCGCTACCTCCGCGACCCACCGACTCTTTAGGCCACCTCCCCCGGTCTGGACCCAACCCTCGTTCCATACCCCGGCTCCGGCAGGGCTGGTCCGGGATCTCGATGGTGTAGTCCAGCTCAGCTGAGGCCATGGTGACGGTGCCGGCCCTCAGCACAGGCCTCCGACTGCTGGAACTCCCGCTCGCCCGCGCCTTCCCCCCGGCCACCGCCCCTGGCGCGGCCCAATCGCTGCTCACTCTTCTCCGGCACCGGCCAATCCGTGAGCCGCGCTCTGTGACCTCCCGCCCTAGCAACCACCGAGTCTCCCAGCGTGCATGCCCCGCCCGCGCTAAGTCCCTGGCCCGCAGCCATTGGCTGGCTTGCTTGGCCTCGACCAGCTATTGGTCAGCCCGGACGCCGGTCACGTAGAGTCCCCACCCCCCTGTGTAGGTAAGAGGGTCTGAGGGAGTTGCTGTGTTCTGGTAACTGGGCGAGTCCCTCGTCTGACCGGCGGCGCTTCATCCTGCAGCGTGGACGGCAATCCCATTTGAATTAAGTGTTCTGGCTCCATCAGCCTTCTGCCCAAACCCGCAGCGCCGAGGGCCGGAGGTAGAAAAACGAACGCAACGGCCAGAGCCGCTCGTGCCGGCGCCTCCTCCCTTTGGGTTGGGGCGGAGTCGAGGGCGACGGGTGGCCAGTTTGTGGGGGTGAGGGGAAAAGAATTGCCTGAACGCACCGAAAAGCTATTGAGTACAGCTTTCCTGCGTTTCCCTGCGTGGTTGCTAGGGCGTTTACCTGGTGTATATCTAATAGGTGCCCGGTAACTATTGCTTTGCTTTGGGGGATTATGTACCAGACAGGGAACTAAACAAGAGTCCTTAGGTTCGAAATGAAGACTTACGCATTTAGCCTGATTTCCATAAGTCTTCACAGAAGAACAGTTCTGCTCCGTCCCCACCGTGAGTCCGAATCGACTGTATGGCAGTGAGGTTTAACAGAGAGGAAAGCTGCCGTGCGTGAACCAGCTGTACTTCTGCACCGAGGGAAACTATTACAAGAGTAGCCCCTTAGGGTTTTAGGAACTGAGGGAATGGGGTAGTCATGGCAGCCGGAGAAGTTTGAGGCTAGGCCATGGAAGAGGTGCAGATTGGAAAGGAAAGGACCCCCTTTTGGGAGTGCAAAGAGGGGGAAAGTGAGGAATGAGTGCCCGAAAATGCACAGGCATCTCCTGAGCAGAGAGGAAACGCATGTGGCGAGATCACAATCTTGGTAAGAAGAGTTAGGCCCAGACCTTGAAGAGTCTTTTTTTGCCAAGCTGAGCTTTGGGCTTGTGAGGCAGTAGATCTTTCTCATGATAAAAAAAAAATTTTTTTTCTAATCCATTTTATGAGCCTAGAAATTAGACTCTCCTGGGAGAGTAATGATCCAGGTTTTGTTTTAGAAAGATGGTTGCAGAGAATAGACTGGGCAAAGGAAGACCAGTTGGGATGTTGTTGCCGGAGAGTATGGGTTACAGTGGCCTAAGGCATGGAGAGGCCCCCTGGTCGCACAATGGTTAAGCACTCAGGTGTTAATCATGCATTGTGGGTTCGGTTTCGGGTTGGGTTCCTATCCACCAGCAGCTCCACAGGAGGAAGACATGGCAGTCTGCTACCATAAAGATTATAGCTTTGGGAGACCTATGGGGCAGTTCTACTCTGCCCAGTAGGGTGACTGTAAGGCAGAATCCACTTGATGGCAATGGATAAAGGATGGAGTGGTGAGATAGGAATGAAGGGAAGAAGATGGATTTCTTAGACACGAGCTGCCAAGCGCTGCACCAAGTAACTGATGGGATGTGGAAGAAGTGGGAGAAATGAAGGATGAGTTCTAGATTTTTGGCTTGAGCAAACAGAACAAAGAAGAAACTGGTTTCTAGGAATGGATCGTTCTAATCTGTGAATGATAAATTTGAAATGCCAATGGTACATTCAAGTGGAGGTGTCCTGAAATAGATATAGCTGGCTGGAGTCTTCACCAGAACACTGGTGGTGTAGTGGACTATGCATTAGGCACAACCCCAAGGGCAGCAGTTTGAAACCATCAGCCCCACTGTGAGAGAAAGATGAGGCTTTCTACTGGTAAAGAGTTACAGTCTTGGAAACTCACAGGGGCAGTTCTATGCTGTCCTAGGATCACTGTGTGTCAATTGACACACTTGCAGCGAGTTTGGTTTTGTTTTCTTTGCATCTTCTCACAGGATTTTGAAATCTAAACTGGAGATCTAAATGTGGGAGTCTGAGTTACAGTCTCAGGAACTCACAGGGGGTAGTCTAGCCTGTCCTAGAGAATCACTATGAATCAGCACCAACTTGATGGCGGGGAGTGAGGTTTAGTGTTTTAGGGGACTTGGACCTGGGTACTAAAGTCCTTGATGTATAAAGCATTTTGTTCTAGAATCTGTAAAAAAAAAAACACAACAGCACAAGGAAGAGCAAAGATCAATCTAGCCTAATAGCAAAGTAGCAAATATAGCTATTAGCAGTATAGCCTAACTGCAAAATAGCAAGCATTTGTACAAAAAGGAAGTCGAATAAGGAACTAGTTTGGACTTTGGTATCCATCCCAACCCGTGAACCTTTAGGTGTAAGAGTGTGAGCACCCTTCATAAGGGAGGCTATACGGGGAAGAGCCAGCTAAGATAAACAAAGTGACTGTGGAAAGGGTGGGAAAACTCTTCTAAGCACAAACAAAGGTCTTTGACAGCACACTGAGAGGGTTGGGAAGGGAAGAAAGGGCAGAAAATTAGGTGAGGGAAGATGACGCATAGAGCACCATGAGATAAGGAGAGTGCCAGTGGAGAGTATGGTTGACCTACAGTTGGGATTTGTGGAGGAAGACTGGAGGTAGATGAATAGGTGGAGAGAGGAAAAGCGGGGTCTGTGCATACAGAGAGAAGGTGGTTGGGGGAAAGAGTAAAGGATGTGAGTTCTGCAGGGAGGAGATGGGGGGAAGAAGTCTATGAAAAGGATATAAGGAAAGCAAGGGTGTGGGAAAAGAGGGACAGATGGATGGCTTCTGAAGGTCTGAGCAGGATGAGTGGGCAAGAGGAAGAGACTCTTAGATGGAAGCGTTGAACTGGAGTGCCTCTGAGATGGAAGTGAAGCCACGGCCACCCGATTTGGCTGTGGAGGAAATGTGTGTGTGCGTGTGTGCTTGTGTGCACGTGCACACGTGTGTTTGTGTGTGTGGGTGATTTAATGAAAGAGTGGGGAACTCACAACGAGGGGTTTGGAGTGGGAGCCCAAGGAAAAGGCCTCTGACCCACTTGATAAGTGGAACCTACAGAAACAGGAAAACAATGACAGCCTTATTGTCCCCAAGGCCATCTGGGGACAGTGAGCCAGAACTGGCAGTACATGCCTTGGAGGCTTTTTGCTTTAGAAATGTATCGTTCGATTCACTTTTAAAAACAGGCAAAGAAAAAAAAATCCTCAGGGAATTTTATTTAGAAACAAGACCTATTGGCCTCTTGGTTTTTAATACTTTTTCCTGTTACCAAAGGCTTTTGCCTTAGATGGAAGGTGAGGTCTCAGATTTGGTGATTTTTAGTTTCCTTGTATGAAGACCCATTTGGCTGCTACAGAAGTGATTTATGAATGAATCCAGATTTCTTAATCACCTCTGAAGAGAGAGGAAATTAAAATCCAAGAGTCCACTCTGGGCTGAAGACAGGAGATTTCTCTCCCTTGCAGAAGAGCTTGCCAAGGTGAGAAGGCCACCAACACACCAATTTGGACTAAGGTTCCTAATCTGGATTTTAATTTTGTGTGCTTTGATTTTTTTTTTATCACTTTCTCTCCAAGGTAAAATAATTACTATTTTAATTGTCTGCCACTTACAGAGAGACTCCAATAAGCATGAAGACGCCCGTGTATTTTTCCTCTGCTTTCCATGTGCGCTCGCTCCACCTCTTATGATCAAGCTGGTGAATCTGCCTTTTACTGCATGCTGCTGCATGCCATGATCAGTTGACTATAAATTAAATTCTCTTTTCCAAAAGCCATTTTCCATTAGTGCTAATTTGTTTGCTTCTCATTTCCACTGATCATTAGAGTCTCTGGTTGTGAGCACCAAATTGGAAATAATTTCTTCAACATTTCAAAAAAATGTTCTCCTCTTCTTGAATGCCATTTGGCTGCAGCATAAGAACATGATGGTCTGCAGAGGGACAGTTCACTCCAATTACAGTTTAACTGACCATTCGTGGCACCGAGTCCCTGTCCTTTAGTATCCAAAGATGACGCTGCTGCTGACATTGCTATTTCCTGGCATCGCTGTAAAACGCCTCATAGACTTTGCATGGGCTCTCCTGGATGGGGATTCTGCTACTGTGCACATGGCAGATTTGGTAATTTGGTTATTTTATGGACCTCTACATATCATGGATGTTCAGATAGAACCATCTAAACAGGCTGACTGATGTCTGCACTCATTCGCCCAGCCAGCATTTATTAAACATCTACTTTGTGCAAGGTTTTATGTCAGACTCTGGAGACACAAGGACAGGGAAGACGGCCCCCTGGCCTTGAGGAGCTCACATGCTAGTGGAAGAAATGCGATTGAATTATAGCCTTGTTGAAGAAGGGGTATCCTAATAGGACCACAGCAGAGAGCCCATAGTTGATTGTCTCTGGGGATTTGCCACAGGGCAAAAAAGAAAGTTGGTTGGTTCCAATGGCAGAGGCCTCTGAAAAGGCCCAGGGAACTGAGAAGTTGAGGTTTGGTACAATACAGAAATGAGAGCGATGAGGTTAGGTTGGGGCCAAATTTTAATGGCTTTGTATGCTGCCCTGAGTTGAGACCCTGTCCATTAGACCAGAGGGAGTCATTGGAGGAATTTGGGACTGAAAAATTAGAAAGTGAGGAAGCTTAAGGGATAGGTAGTAAAGAAAAGATTTTGTATTTACTTTGATTGATAGAGATGAGGTATAAGACAAGACCGATATGTAGATGAAGCGCCAATAAAACTTAAATAAAATACAAATCAGAGACGATGGAAAGATCGAAGAGAGAGGATTTAGAACCTGATACACATGTAAAAGGGGCCTTTGTCCCTGTCTGGGAAGTGAAGGCTAGGTGCTGCCGGTGTGGTCTGGAAGGAGGGAAAACAGAGGGAAGAGGGTACTTGGTGGCTCTTTCTCTATGTGGCTGGCAAAGAATATTGGAAGTACCACACACTGCCAGAAGAACAAACAACCCCGTCGTATAAGAAGTATGGTCAGGATGCTCCTTCGAAGCAAGGATGGCGTGGCTTCATCTCACGTACTTTGGACGCGTCATCACGAGGGACCAGCCCCTGGGCAAGGACATCATGCTTGGGAAGGTGGAGGGCAGTGAAACAGAAAGGCCCTCGGTGAAACGTAGTAACACCGTGGCTGCAACAACGGACTCAAACGTAGCAATAGTGAGGTTGGCGCAGGACTGGGCCGTGTTTCCTTCTGCTGTCCAGGGGGTCACTGATTCAGAACCAACTGCACGGCGCCTGACCACCGCAACATTTTCTCTCGGAGGCCGGATGCCCGGTACTCTGGGCATCCTGTTTGATCCCTCCCTTTCTTGCAGCTTCACAGCTCGTCCGTCACCAGATCCTGTCGCTTCTGCCTATGTGTTATTTCTACACACTATAGCTCTCCCACCCTACAGTTATCAGCCTCATCTACAAAGTGACCAGAATGACCTCCTAACTGGTGCCCCATAGCCTGTCATGTCCCCTCTCAACCCTCTTTCTATCCTGCAATCAAAATGATACTTCTAAAACAAAATCTCTGTCACCCGACTTAGAACTGTGCCCTCACGTTGCCCTCAGGGTAAAATGCAAGCCCCGAAGCAGAAGATATAAGGCCCTTTGTTCTCTGATCTCTATCCATCTTCTCCAGCCTCATGTCTTGCTACTTCCCTCACCCAGCCCTCCAGCCAGTATGAACAGTCTCAGCAATGAAAATGAGAACTAAGCTTGGTTCACGGTTATTTATAGGTGAGGTAGTTATTAGTCCTTCTATTATCTCTTCACAGGTGAGGGACTGGAAGCCTACTGAGGTTAAGTAGTGTGCTCAAAGTCACAGAGCCACAAGGTAGATCATGTGTAACTGCTGTACTGTACAGCTTCTACTTTCAGTTTTTAAAATAGACCTCACACTTTCTCACCTTGGAGTCTTTGCATACTGTATTCCTTCTAGGACAGTTTCTCTGCCTGGCGGGGTGCACATTCCTTTTCAGCCTGGAAAGCATCTTTTCTGGAAAGCCTCTCACATAGGCTGCCACCCAATCAAGGCAGGTTAGGTAACCCTCCCTCATACTCCAAAGTATCCCGTGCTTAACACAGTGCAGCACATACCACACTATGGGAGTTTAAATCGCTCATTTATAGGACCCTCGGCTGTACCCTTGAGGACAGGCACTGTATCTTTTTCACATTTCTCCCCCTGATTGTATTTTAGTTATTTTTTAATTAATAGATCATTTTATTGGGGGATCTTACAGCTCTTACAACAATCCATACATCAATTGTATCAAGAATATTTGTGTATATGTTGTTACCCTCATCATTTTCTAAACATTTGCTTTCTATTTGAGCCCTTGGTATCAGCTTCTCTTTTTTCCCCCTCCCGCCCTCAGGACCCCTTAATAAATTATAAATTATTGTTATTATCATATCTTACACCAACCACTGTCTCCCTTTCCCCATGGTTTCTGTTATTGGTCCCCCTGAGGGGGGCATGTTATGTGCTGATCATTGTGATTGGTTTCCCCTTTCTACCCTCCTCTCTTCACCTTTCCCCTGCCCTCCTGGAATTGCTACTCCCATTCCTGTTCCTGGGTTCTGTGCGCCATGAGCTCTTATCTGTGCCTGTGTATGGGCTCCAGTCTAGCCTGCAGTGAAAGGCAGGACTGGGGTCATGATAGTGGGAGGTGAGGAAGCCTCAAGGACACCTCATGATCACACAGGCTGGTGTGCTTCTTCCTGTGGGCTTTGTTACTTCTCTGCTAGATGGCCGCTTGTTTAACTTCAAGCCTTTAGGACCCCAGATGCTCTATCTTTGGATAGCTGGGCACCATCAGCTTTCTTCACCACATTTGCTTATGTACCCATTTTGTCTTCAATTATCATGCCAGGAGGGTGAACATCACAAAATGCCAGGTTGTTAAAACAAAGTGTTCTTACATTGAGGCAGGGCTTGAGCAGAGGCCTCAAAGTTCATCCACTACCTCAGTGTATGGCCAAATAAATATATGTACATAGGGCAATACCTCTATTCCTTTTTTTAGAGATAAGACTAAACACTGTAATAGCCACACAAAAAACCACTAAAACGTCAACAAAAAAGAATTGATTAGTATTATTGTGCGTCGAATCAATTGAATAATATGCTTCCTTTTTAAAATTTGCTGAAATGTACCTGTGCTCATGCAAAAATAACCTTGTTGTATTAGGTAAAACTGCAAGTTACCAAGCAAAAGAATTGGTGTGAACCTATTAGAAAGCATAGGTGTCTGTCTCATTACCATTAAGTTCATTCCAACGCATAGTGACCCTATCGGACAGGTTAAAACTAACTGCCCTGCGGGTTTCCAAAACAGTAACTTTTTTTTTAATGTTGTATTGGCATATGGTCCACATGCCATTCAATTCAATAGTTCAATTGTCACTGTTTTTTAGGGATGCATAAATTTTGTGTGATTATGTGCCAGACTTGGTTTATCCATTGATGTTTAGTTTCCATCTTCTTACTACTATAGAACTTTCTGCAATAAACACAGATATATATGGAAAGAAAAGGAACAGGCTGTGTGACTCTGAGACTTATAGACAGAAACCCTAAGGGGTAGGCCTACTCTGTCCTATCTGGTTGTTAGGAGCAGGAGTCAATTTGACAGTAGTGGGACTAGATGTCCGTGTTCCTAAATGATCTAGAATCTGTCACACACACACACAGACCTCAAAACAAGTAATAATTAAGCCAATGTGATGCTATAATAATGGAAACAGTATTATTTTCTACATTGGTGAAATGGCAACTCTACGGAAGCAGAAAGTCTCATCTTTCTCCCTTCGAGGCGCTGGTGGTTTTGAACTGCTGACCTTAGCAGCTCCATAAGTAACTGACTACGTCCCCAGGGCTCCTCAAAATTATATGTACCTCTGTTTTTATCAATTAATGTATTTACATATGTACACACCTAGATTTATATCTCTATTTATAGCTTTGCTTCCTAGATCTTTCCTCTGTTTCCTTTTACCTTCTTCCTGCTCCACCATCACTTGCCCTTCATCTGCTTCTTAGTACAGTAATTCCTCTCAGCTAGATTGCTGTCCTCCAGCACTCCCGGATATCTATGTCCTCCTTACTGCTGCTTTTAAATCTGTAGTTGTTCCCCTGTCTATGGTGTTGTTTACTCACCGCTCCCTTCCCCCCTCCTAACCGCCGCCCCCCACCACCACCCCAAGTCCCTCTGGAACCATTGGTCCCTTTGCTCTCTCCTCAAGCTTGCTTCCCATGCCTATCTTATATAGGTAGGCAAAACCAACAATAATGGAGACAAAACAAAAAGATTGAATAAAAGGAGAAAAAAAAGATAATAACTAGGAAAAAACAGATAATTCCAGGTCTGTCCGCTGACCTTTATGACTATCTCCCCACTGGTCCTGGGGGATTTCCAGGAACTGCCCCTCCTAATCTGAAGTCGATTTGGGGGGCTCCTCAGGGGCTTGGTGGCTCTGCTTTGCTCCCATGGCTGATCTGTTATGTTCCCTTCTTGGCTCGCCCTGCTGTGGGAGGTTCAGACTGGACTAACTCCTTGCTGTGTGTCCCCAGTATTGTCCTCTGTCACGGTACGCTCCAGGGAGGGGGCGTCATGTCTTGAACTGTTGTCAGCCATACATACAGTCTTCTCTGTGCCTTGGCAGCTCCATGTAGAAACGTCGTCCTCTGGGCTTGGTGTGCCCAGATAGCCCCTTTCTCTTTTTCCTTTTGGTTTGTTTCTGTGTGGGTGTGGCAGGCCCGTCTCTCCCCCCAACCTGTAGGTTTAGTGTTGTCCTCTGTAGCCTATGCTTCTGCAGAGGGGCTCAGTCTGGCCCTGTAGCCCACTCTTTTCATGAGTTGCTCCATGTGGTTATGTTGCTCTCAAGATTTGGTGCACCATGGTGGGGTCTGCATGCACACTCCTAATTCTGCAGAGACATAATACTCTCTCCTTGGGTGGGTTAGTGCCCTGCTCCCCCAGTGCCATCATTCCAACCCCCCTTTGTTTTTCCCCTTCTCTCCTTCCACCTTCCCCACTTTCCCCTTCTTTGTGCTGGAATAACATGCACATCCTTGGGTTTGGTCTGTACCCCATCCAACTGCCTGTACCTCAACCCCTATAGTGTGAGATAAGTGGCTTTTCTTCTATACCTCCTGTGCTGATTTTACTTATCAGGGGATTCATGTTGTACTTGCCCTTTTGTGATTGGCTAACTTCACTTAGCATAATTTCCTCCAAATCTTCCCATGAGCCAATGTGCTTCATGTGATCATCAGTGCTTTGTAGTGATACATAGTACTCTATTGTGTGTATGTGACAGAGTTTTCTAATCCACTCGTCTATCATGGAAATTTTGGTTGTTTCCAATTCTTTGCCATTGTGAATGGCCCCACAATAAAATGTGGAGCACAGACGACTGGTCATGGTCTGTCTCTTAACTCTTCTGCGTATGTGCCCAGTAGAGGGATAGCTGGGTCATAGAGTAGCTCAAATTCTATTTGCTTTAAATATCACCAGATCACCTTCCACAGAGGCTGTAAGTGGCTGTACATATCTATTGGACCACTAACAGTGGAGGAGAGTTCCTATCTTACCACATCCCCTCCAACTTTTGTTACTCTCTGATTTTCTGATTCGGCCTATCCTCAAAGATGGTAGGTGGTAGGTATCTCGTGGTTGTTTTAATTTGCATTTCTCTGATGACTAATGATTGGGAGCACTTGCTCATGCATTTATTGACCAGGTATCCTCCTTCTTGAAACTTCTTTTCAGGTCTTTTGCCCACTTCCTGAGGGGTTAACTGTTTTCCTTTTTTTGCAAGGTAGGAGGGTATTGTAGATTTTGGTAATAAGCCCTTTGTATGTTGTGTCTTTACTAAAAATCCTCTCCCAGTCTATGGGATCTCTTGTTACTCTCTTGGTGAATTCTTTCAACACACACAGGTGTTTTATCCTTAGTATATCCCACTTGTAGATTTCAGGTTCACCTGTGTATGTACCCTTCCCTATTGCAGTTAGCCTATTTATTTCCTGAGCCAAGGTTCTTAGGTTTACCCCAGTTCCTTCATGGATAGTCCTGATAGTTTGGGGCTATACGTCTAGGTTTATGATCTGGAGTTTGCTTATGTGCACGGGATTGTTTCCAGCACCACTTGTTAAAGAAGGCATCCACCTCTGTGGTAGGTACATAATCTGGTGTCAATTGTTGTAGATCACTTGTCTATATGCTCCCTGTTTTATTTCTGGGGTTTCTGGGGTTTTCCATTGGTCTGAGTATCTGTCCTTATTCCAGTACCATGCTGTTTTGGCCCCGTGACTGTGTAGTAAGTGTTAAAGTCAGGTAAAGCGAGCCCTCTGACTTTGTCCTTCTTGAGGAGTTCTCTGCTGCTTCTGGGCTTCTTCCCTCTCCATATGAAATTGGTGGTCAGTTTTTCCAATTCTTTGAAGAAGGTTGTTGGTATTTGAATTGGGATAGCATTAAACTTATATAGTACTTTGGGTACGATTGACATCTTTACTGTATTGAGTCTTCTGATCCACGAGCGTGGGATATTCTTCCATTTGTGGAGGTCGCTTTTGGTTTCCTTTAGTAGGGTCCTGTAGTCTTCCTTGTATAAGTATTTTGGAGTTTTTTGTTTTGTTTAAATATATCTCTAGATATTTCTATTTGTTCTTGGCTATTGTGAAAGGTCCTGCCTTCTTGATCTCCTCTTCCATGGTTTTGTCCACTATATATAGCAAACTAATCGATTTCTGTTTGTTGATCTTGTATCCTGCCACTCTTCCATATTCCTCTATCACTGTCAGTACTCCTGTTGTGGAGCTTTAGGGGATTTTCAATGTATAGAATCATGTTATCTGCAAATAGTGGTAATTTCACCTCCTCCTCTCCCAGTCAGACATCTTTAAGGTCTTCACACTGCCTTATGTTGTCAGCTCAAACCTCCAGGAAGATGTTGAATAGAAGTGGGGACAGGGACGTCTTTGTCTTTTCCCCCTTTTCAGTTGGATTGTTTTTGTCTTTTCTCCATTAACTATAATGTTGGCTGTTGGCTTTTCGTAGATAGCTTGCATTTACTTGAGGAATTTTCCTTCCATTTCTATCTTCTTGAGTGTTTTAATTAGGAATGAATGTTGGCTATCATTAAATGCTTTATCAACATTTATTGAAATTATCATGGATTTCGTATCCTTTTTCTCATCAATGTGGTGCATAATATTGATGGATTTTCAGATATTAAATTATCTCTGCATCCCTGGAATGAATCCCACTTGATCATGATGGATGATATGTTTTACATACTTTTGTATTCTGTTAGCCAATATTTTGTTATGGATTTTTGCATCTATGTTCATTAGAGCTATCAGTCTGTTGTTCTCAATTCCTATGGGATCTTAGCCTTGCTGAGTATCAAGGTTATACTGGCTTCATAAAATGAGTTTGGGAGTTTGCCATCTTTTTCTATGTTTTGTAATAATTTGTGGAGGATCGGTTCAGCTCTTTCCTGAATGCTTGGTAGAATTCTCCTGTGAAGCCATCTGGTCTAGGAGCTTTTTTGTTGGTAGTTTCTTGATAACCATATCTATTTCTTCTTTTGCTATGGGTCTGTTGAAGTTCTTGACTTCTTTCTGGGATAATTTAGGAAGGGGTTGTTTTTCCAAGTATTTGTCCATGTCTTCCACATTGTTGAATTCATTGCAGTACAGACTTTCATAGTACTTTGTATTTATCCTTTTAATCTTGTTGGGGTCTGCTGTGATTTCCCCAGTTACAACCCTCATCCTGGCTATTGGTGTTTGCTCCTTCCTTTCCTTGGTTAGATTTGCCATTGGTTTGTTGATTCTGCTGATCCTTTCAAAGAACCAGCTTGTTTTTTAAAAAATCATTTTATTGGGACCTTGCACAATCCATATATACATCCATTGTGTGTCAAGTACATTTGTTGCCATCATCATTTTTCAAACATTTTCTTTCTACTTGAGCCATTGATATCAGCTCCTCATTTCCTCCTCCCTACCCTTCCTCCCTCATGAACTCTTGATAATTTTTTTTTCATGAAAGAACCAGTTTTTTTTGCTGCATTGATTTTTTACATTGTTCTCTTGCCTTCCCACTCATTTAACTCTGCCCTGATTTTTATTATTTCTTTTCTTTTGCTATCGGAGGAGTCATTCTGTTGACTCTGTTCTAGTTGATGGTGGTTTTGTGATAGTGTATCAGTCATAAGTCTCTTCCATTTTCATATATGCATTTATTGCTATCAAGCGTCCTCTGATAACTGCTTTTGCTGTGTCCCATAGGTTTTGATATATTGTATTCTCAGTTTCATTAGTTTCTAGAAACTTCCTAACTTCCTCTCTAATCTGGGCCAATACCCATTCATGTTGCAGAAAATCATTATCCACCAATTGTTTGCCCTTGTTTTTCTGGTCGTCCTTTTATTGATCTCCAGCTTTATGATGTGGTGATCTGAGAGGAATATCTGAGCAATCTCTATGTGTTTTAATTTACTCAGGTTTGGCGTGTGTCCCAGCATGTGGTCTGTTTTCAAAAATGAGCCATGTGCACTTGAAAAGAACATGAATTTTTTTTTGAATTTGCATGGAAAGCTCTATAAGCATCTGTCAGGTCCAGTTGCCTGATTGTAATGTTTAGCTCTGTAGCCTCCTTGCTGAACTTCTTTCCCAGTGATTTTGTTCTCTGACAGTGGTGCATTAAAGAAAGTCACCTACTATGATTGTTGAACCTGTGATTTCTTTTTTCATTTTTTGAATAATTTGACAAATTTCACGGGTATCTCATTAGGTGTGTATATATTTATTATGCTCACTGGCTTATTGTATAGTACCCTCCTTGTCTCTTGTTATGGTTTGCACCTTGAGGTCAATTTTGTCAAAGATTAGAATTGCAACCCCTGCTTTTTTCAAGTTGTCATTTGTCTGGTATATTTTCCACTAGCCTTTTATTCTTAGTCTCTTTTTGTCTGTGAGCTTAAGATGAGTCTTGCATATTGCTGGGTTGCATCAGATTGATGGGTTATGCTTTCTGACCCAGTCTGCTAACCTTTGACTTTTAATGGGCGAGTTGATGCCATTGACATTCAGAGTTATTATCACCATCTGCGGATTCATTACTGTCATCTTCTACCTTTTGTGTTGGAGGTTTTCCTATCTCCCTTCATATGAGTGTTCTGTGTTTGTGTGTGGGGTTTCATTCTTGCTTTCTTTTCCCTCTGAAGTCATGTTATCTTGGTAATTGTTTTTGGTGCATTGGCTTCTGGGTGGAGTTGGGCTATATAGTGGTCTGCTTGTGCATGGTGGATGTTGGTCTTCTGACCATAATGAATTGGTAAGGATTTTCCACAGGGAAGGGTGTCTTATGGCATATTCTTGAGTTTTTCCTTGTCCTGGAAGACTCTTATCTTGCCATCTATCTTAATAGATAATTTGGCAGGGTAGAGGACTCTTGGGCTGGTGGTTCTTGTTTTTTAACTTTCAAAAGTTACTACTCCACTCTCTCCTTCTCTTCATAGTATCTGCTGATAGATCTAAGAATATTCTTAACTGAGCACCATTGTTTGTGTTTTCCCCCTTACTGCTCATAAAATTTTATCTTTTTCCTCAAAGTAAGATAATTTAACTATTATGTGCCTTGGTGACTTCTTTCTGGGGTTTAGTGTAATTGGTGTCCTCTCTGCATTCTGTATGCGTGTCTGATTCTTTTTCATTATGGTGGGGAAGTTTGCTTCCAGAAATTCTCTTGCTAATTTAGCTGTTGACTTCTTCATTGTGTCTTACTCTGGTAGAGAAATTATTCAAATTTTGTTCCACTCCTTAGCATTTGTCATTGATCTCAGCTTTTCTTCTGCCTCATTGATTATCTTGTTTGACTGTCTTTCCCATTTGTTGAAGTCTGCTTAATTGTCATAGAAACTGCTGGTACGATTCTCCACCTCTTCTAGTCTGTTGATGAGGTCTGTGATCTTGTGTTTTGCTTCTGTTACCTCATCCATTAGTTCTTGTATTTCCCTTTGGTGCATGGACTTCACCCTCTCTATCATGGACTTCATCTCATCTATCATTGTGTCCTAATTCTGCATTGCTTCCATCATCTCCTATATTACTCCAAGAAACATTCTGA
Source organism: Tenrec ecaudatus (assembly GCF_050624435.1). Taxonomy (NCBI): domain Eukaryota; kingdom Metazoa; phylum Chordata; class Mammalia; order Afrosoricida; family Tenrecidae; genus Tenrec; species Tenrec ecaudatus. Next base: position 69,673,230 of record NC_134530.1, read on the forward strand.
AGATTTCTTTTTGTAGCAGATTCATGTCTGATTCTTCTATGAATATCATTAGTTTACAACTTCCTCCACTGTTTTTCTTGTTTTCTTGTGGAGAATGTTGAGGTATGTTGCTGTTTGTACGTCATTGTGGAAGAACTTGGTGCCATGCTTCTGGGAAACCAACGGTCTCTGAGCTCTTTCTCTGTGTGACTGGAAAGAGTGTTTTTGAGAAATACCTGTGGCCTACTATGGTGGTGGGTCAGGCTGCTATGTAGGCAGGGTGTCACAGCGACTCAATGACTGGTGGTGGTGGTGGTGGGAGGGTGCATCAGAATCTGGGTAAGGCAGGCGACTGTAGGATGCCATCTTGACTCCCTCCTCTTTTTCACATTTATGCCCCACATAAGGCATAAGACACATTGTCACTGCAAGCTCTTTAATTTCTTTGGAACAGCTGATAATGAATTGGAGGTGCAGCAAATGGATTCCTAGTCATATTTGAGTGTCTTATGAGGGGAAATTTACTGAAGACCTAGATACAACATGACAAGCACAGGAAATCCAAAGATAGGGTATGGTGGGGAGGCAGCAGCCAGAGATGCTGGCAAGCAATAAGAATATCTTCTTATGTGGAGAGATGTCATGGAAGAAAGTGCTTTGTGTAGAAGATGATGGGCAGCGATGTTAGTTGTTATAGCAGGAGAACAAATTAGTAAAGGACTAAGATACCCTCAGTGAGTCGGACAATTAGAAGGTTATCAGAAACCTTGCTAAAGTGATAATAGTGAAATGGTGTGGCCAGTAGATGCATTGTAATCGGTTGAGGAGAAAATGGCCAACAGAATTGAATGGTGTGTGAACCATTTTCAAAACGCTTCGTTGTACATTGGGTATAGCCACTGAAGAAAGATTTGGCAATTCCTCAAAAAATTAAAAATACAACTATCATAAAAGTTTTTTTTAAGACACTGCCATTGGGTTAATTCTGATTCATAGTGACCCTAAAAATCTTCACAGGGGCAGATTGTCTCATCTCTCACCTGCACTGTTCCTGGTGGACTCCAACTACTGGCCTTTCCATCAGCAGCTCAATAGTTAACCCACTGGTTACTAGGGCCTTTAAAATTCCACATGACTCAGCAATTCCATACCTAAGTATATACCTTAGAGACTTGAATGCTAGTAAACTCATGCCCACCGGTATTCATCACAGCACTATTCACAATAGCAAAATGATGGAAACAATCTCAATGCCCATCAAAAAAGAAGGGAATAAGCAATATGTGGTACATATGAGGGGGTGCCCCTGCCAAAAGCAGATTTTTTTCAAAGCTATGTATTAAAATATTTTGTAAAATAACTTCAGAGTATTCTCTATCACACTTAATACATTTGTCAAATCTGTGATTCCATTCTTGGAATCATTTTTCAAACTCATCTGTTTGAATGGCTGACAGCACCTCCCTTGTTTTTTCCTTCACCTCTTCTATGTCATCAAATCGCTGTCCTTTCATGTTTCTCTTCACTCGCAGAAACAAAAAGAAGTTGCATGGGGTGAGGTCAGGTGAGTAAGATGTGTGGGGCAAGAGAAGCATGCTGTTTTATGGTTGCATGAGCAGATGTATTATCGTGGTGGTAAAGCCAGTCTCCTGTCTGCCACAAATCAGGCATTTTTGGTCATATACTGTTACACAATCTTTTCAGAACCTCTAAATAGAAAGCTCAGTTAACAGTCTGACCTGGTAGAACATACTCAAAAGGCACTAAGAGTTGACATTTTCAACCGTTTGGGAAGTTAAAGGATGTCCAAAAAAAGGTTTGTCATCAATCAACATTTCACCCTTTTTGAAATGAGAAAACCGCTTGTACGCTTGAGTTTTTCCCATAACACTGTCCTTGTAACCTATGTTCAACATCATAAACAGTTTCTGAAGCACTTTTCCCAAGCAGGAAACAAAATTTCACAGCCATACGCTGTTCTCTTAAATCAGCCATCACAAAAAATGAGGTTCAAATGAAACTACTTTCACGAGAAAATTCACTGTGACCAGGGAGAACCTTCCCAGGCGATGCCACTGGGTGCACTAACTCAGAGTGAGTTGCTTGATGCTTGCCTAGCAGGAAAAATGTGCACTATGAAAGCTTCGCCAACAGAGCTTTCTTCCAGTTTTTGGTGGGGTACCCCTTTGTATATGCATTAGAATATTAGCCATAAAGATAAATGAAGTTCTGATCAATGCTACAACATGGAAGAACCATAAAAACATCACAAGGCAGGAATGAACTCTGTCATGAAAGGACAGATACTACATGAACCCATTATGTGAAAGATCTAGACTAGGCGATGTGGTCTGATAAGTGGCTACCAGGAGTGGGGGGGTCATTTTTGAGGAAATAGGTTCCGTTCATAATGATGGCATATTTGATAGTGACTACTGGTGATGGTTGCACAACATCATTAATGTAATTGATATCACTATATTGTACACATGAAAAACAATTGATTGGCCAATGAGGGGTAATGTACTGAGGACGTCAATACTATATGACAGGCATGTGCAGAGGTCATTGGACAGTGATGTGGCATTGAGAGAGGTGTTGTTTTTTTTGAGAGTTGTTTTTAATTTTCATTTTTACTTATTTCTTTAAAGATAGAGTAATACATTAATGAGGAAGTGCATAAATAAAGAGGATGGTAGTGAGAGGATGCAAAAAAGGAGCGATAAGAGATGGACTAAGGTCCTTGAACGGGCAGCTTAGTTGGATGCAGAGATCTGGTAGAAGGGTTAGGGAAGAGAAAGAGAAGGAAAGGGGTGGATGGCTATGTTAGGTGCCATCGAGTTGTTATGACACATAGTGACAGAACAAAATACTGCCCAATCCTGTGCCATCTTCACAATTGTTAGGTTTAGACCCACTGCTGCAGTCACTGTGTCAATTCATTTCTTCAAGGGCCTTCATCTTTTTTTTTTTTTTTTTGCCAACCCTTTACTGAGCATGATGTTCTTCTAAAGGGACTTGTCTTTCTTGATAACAAACCCATAGTATGTGAGACAAAGTCTCGCTACCCTCCCTTCTGAGGATCATTCTGGCTATACTTCTTCAATACATACTTGTTTGTTCTTCTGGCAGGCAGTGGTACTTTCAATGTTCTTTGCCAACACCATAATTCAAATGCACTGATTCTTTGTTGGTCTTCTGTATTCATTGTCAAGCTTTCACATGCATTTGTGGCTATTAAAAATACAGTAGTCTAAGTCAGACACACCTTAGCCCTCAAAGTAACAGTTTTTCCCTTTAACACTTTATAAAGTGGTCTTGCAAAGCAGATTGGTTCAGTGCAATGAGTCATTTAATTTCTAGACTGCTGCTTTCACGAGCATTGATTGTGGAACTGAAAAAAATGAAATCCTTGAAGCTTTAATCTTTTCTTCATTATCCTGATGCTATCTATTAGTCCAGTTATAGTGATAGGGACTTTTGTTTTCTTTACATTGCGTGCAATACATACTGAAGACCGCAGTGTTTGATGTTCATCAACTAGTGCCTCAAATCCTCCTGCTTTAAGCAAATAGGTTGTGTCATCTGCATACCACGTGTTAATGAGTCTTCCTCCAACCTTAATGCCTGTTCTTCGTATAGTCCAACTTCTTGGATCATTTGTTTAGCATACAAACTCAATAAGTATGGTGAAAGGATACAACCTTGATGCATACCTCTCCTGATTTTAAACTGACTATTCTCTTGTTCTGTTGGAACAACTGCCTCTTGGTCTACGTACCAAGAGCATGAGCACAATAACTAACTGTCCTGGAAATCCCAATCTTCTCAGTGCTACCACAAATCGTTATGGTCCATGCATTCAAATGCCTCTGCATAGTCAATAAAACTCAAGTAAACATCTTTTGGTGGTCTCTGCTTTGAGCTGACATTCCATATATGTGCCATTCTATACACGTGTGAGAGTGTGTGTGTGAGTGTGTGTGTGTGTTTCCTTGGTTAGCTCTCAGGTTATCCCATTACCTTTAGGAGAAATGTTCCAAAAATATTACTTTCTTTGCCCAGCATTATTTCTTCCTTACACCTTTCACCATGAAAGATACCTATTTCCCCTCTTACCTTAATGCCCAAGGAGTTTACAGAATTTATCCCCGCAACTTAATCTTTTTTTTTCTTAACTTTTTACTGTGAATTAGGTAAAGGTTTACAGAGCAGCTCATCAGTTTTACATTCAACAGTTCACACACATTCTGACTCAACTCATCTGTTTTAATCCCCTCAGGATCCCATCTCCTGTTTCCACTCCCGCTTCTTTCCTAGCCCTCTCAACCTTGTCCTTGGGTAATTGCTGCCCTTTGATCTTAAATGATTGATTATTCCAACACAGGGATTAGTTCAGTTCCAGACCTGGAGGGTGTCTATAGTCTTGAGGGGGGGTGTCTCACTATTCTCTATTGGTCTCACTACTCTCTATCTGACTAGTAAGTTGTTTCCTTCTATGACTGTGAATTCTGTTCCACACACACACACCCTCCCCATCCTATGCAGGGCCTTCAAATGCCATCCTTTTAAGAGTAGTTGGTAATGATAGCTGGACACCATCTAGTTCTTCTGGTCTCAGAGTTGGGGAGATGTTTTCATGGTCCATTCATCCATTGGGCTAGTTGTTTCCATGTCTTTTGTTTTTCATCCCTCTTCTTTCTTGCAGATGGGGAAAGACCAATGGTTGCACCTTAGATGGCTGCTCATGAGCTTTTCAGACTCCATTCACTACTCACCACAGTAGGATATGGGACGCTCGCTGCCTTTGTGAATTGTTGCAGCAATGGACCTGAGTGTCTGCTGAGACTAATTCTGAACCTTCAGGCCCAGCAGTAGTCCAGCAACGGAGTCTTTAAATCAGCCCATTATTCTCCTTTCTTTGCTATTCTCAATTACTTCTTAAAATTCTTCTTTCTTCTGTAGCCCTCATTAAATCTTATTTAGTAGAAATATTGAGATAAAAAATAAGTAAACAATAAGTGGCTAGAGACTCTTGATTAAATATGAATGGTTTACTACTGCCCTTTATTTCCTTTCAACCTCTCAAAACCTTACTACCATAACACCAAAGAAATATAAAATATATTAATTCACAGAAGTTCAGCAACAGCCTCAAAAGGTCAGAGAATGGGAATGGAGACAATAGCAGATGAAAGAGTTCAAATATTTGGAAGGTAGAAGGCAGGTGGGGGGTTTGTAATTGTCTTGAAGCAGAGGAAATTACAAACTGAAGTGCCAACAGAGGGAGATTACCAACAAGAAGCGAGTCAGTTCACCCAGTTTAACCTCCAAGAAGCTTAGGGCTGGCAAGCACAATTTCCTACAGAAGGTCATAAATGAGGTGCTGGCCGAACACATGGGATTGGCTGGCATTTGTGTACAGAGCACTTCTCCCACCTCAGATGTCTTCTCAATAACAGAACTACTGTCAACATTCTTGCAGCATAAGGAGAAAGGAAATTGAACTCTGGGGGCCACCATTCTCAGGGACCCCAGGCATAGTTTGAAGGGCAAAGATGAGAGAACAGAAAAACGAATGATGAAGGGCAGGTTTGCAGGCTGGACTGTGACAGCCTCAGTCCCTTGCCCAAGCTCACTTCCAGGTTGCCCACAGTCAAACATCTATGACTCCCACCCAATCACCCAGCCCGGAAAGGCAAAATAATAGACACCTCCACTGACGTGTGCGTTCCCACTGAAGAGGCGAACTGTTTTGCATGCCTGACAATAAAACATCTCCCCGACACTGAAGGGCAAAGTGCCCGATTGAAAGTGTCCACCAAAGATCTTGACTGATAAATGGAGGCAGAGGGAGAGACCTTCAACAGAGCACATCGTGCGATGTCACACGCGTTTTAAACACATCACAAGTGAATAAAGAGGTATGGGAATAGGAATAGTATCACGTTTCTCAACATCAACGCAAAAAGCTCACCGTAAGGGAAACTTATTTTAAAGTTATATACCCAGCCAATCCACTAAGAAGGTAGGAAAAAAGATATATTTCAGTCTTTGGAGGACACACAAAAATTCTCCTTTCTTAGGAAGCTAGTAGAGTGTGCTTCAACAAATCGAAGGAGTAAAACAAGGAGGAAGAGGTGGGATTCTGGAAATCCAACAGAGAAGAATGGTCCAGGGAAATCCCAGGGCAACATTCACGTAGCAAATTTAGGGAGCAACTAGTCCAAACCAGAACAGAAAGGCAGGTAGGGCTATGGGGAAAGATGGACCAGATCAGCGATAGATGGAGCATTTAGAAACGTTAGTGCTACATGTTTGAAACATTTGGAAGAACACAATACCATTCACCTGGAGCTTGTCTGGTGCTGTGATACTGGAAACGACCAGCAAGGGTCACTTGTGGAGAACTGGTTTCAGCAAAACTCCCATGCTAAAAGAGATTAGAAAGACCTGCAGATCTACTTCCAAAATTAGCTAGTGAAGACGACATCATCTACTTGCGTGCTCTGGACCACTGATGAAGAGCTTTAAGGAAAGCAGGATGTTTGAAGAAGTCAAGGACCAGCAAGGGTGAGGGCGCATCAGTCAACAGTGGGGTCAGCCGCGGCAGACGATGCGCGGCTGGGCAACGTTTCTTTCTGTCGCGTGTGTGTCAAAGTCACCGTGAGTTGGAGTGGACTCGATGGCAGCCAGCTACCTGGTTAGAAAATAGCTCCTGACAAGAGAGAGGAATTATTAACTCCAGAGTAGACCAAGTTGTAGGAGAAAAAAGTAATAATGGTTTGCTACTATTATGAATAACAAACTATGTTTCTGTATTCAGTATATAGTGCTTTATTAATTCTTTATTAAAAGATCATTTTTGGGGGGGCTCTTACAGCTCTTACAATACTCCATACATGGTTTAATTATAATATTTATTATACATCATGATTATCAAATCAGTTACAGCCAAGTCCGTTCCGACTCATGGCAACCCCACAGCATCAGAGTAGAACTGTGCTCCACAGAGTTCTCATTGGCTGATCTTCTGGAAGCAGCAAACGGCTTTCTTCCAAGGCACCTCTGCACTTGAACCTTCAAGCTTTCGGTTCGCGGCCTATCTGAGCGCACTCATCATTTGTGCCACCAGGGGCTTCCGCAGTGAGAGTGGATGGGGAGGTGAGGATGAGGCTTGGAGCGGTGCAGGAGTCAATGCAGTTGTTCTCAACTTCCTCGTGCCGCCACCCTTTCATACAGCTCCTCATGTGGTGGTGAACCCCCCCGACAAAAATTATTGCCATTGCTACTTCATCACTGACCTTTTCCTACTGTTATGAATCGGGCGGCCCCTGTGAAAGGGTCATTCGCCCCTCAAAGGGCTCACGACCCACAAGCTGAGAAACACTGTGTTAATGCCTCAACTGTCAGAATAAGAAATAATGTCTGAATTCCATAAATCAAGTAATATTAGTATATGCTCAATATTCAGAATTAAGACAAACAGCACAAGAAATAGCAAAAAATTGAAAGTGGCTCTTCTCTGGAATGAGACTGGAGGACGGAGGAGGCGGCGAGGTTGATATTGTTGTTTTGTGACTTGTAACTAAACAGCAAGTAGCAGAGCTGAGCTTTGGGCCCGGTCAGACTCCTCTGTTCTGTCCACTCTGCCTCAAGATCTGGAGGCCCTCCAGGGTCCGTGTGCATGTCCACGTCTCCCTGTGGAGCGGCAGCGGATGGGCCGTGACTGCATGTTGACTGCTCTAAGACAATTGCTGCAAACTTACAGGATGCACCTGCTGGTGTTCTCTTCCCATTTCACAAGAAGACAGAAAACAGCTGAGCTCTAAGAAGCCTTGAGGGGCCATGATGTGGAGAGTCCTGCTGCAAGGTCCCTGGGTGGCCTGGGGTTGCTGGGGTATCTCTGACAGCACATGGAGTTTGGGACCTAGAAAAGATGCATCCGAGGCCGGGGAGAGGCCTGGTGTGTTTCTCTGCCTTTCAGTGTGGTCTTTCAACTCCTCCTCCTCAGCGTCCAGAACAGCCGCTTCATCCCTATTTTCTTGAGGCCACTTCGGCTGTTGGAGGTGGTCATGGCCTCTGAAAATTACTCTCAGACGCATGGCTATAATTCAGTGATTGATGTATGACCCTCTGAGGGATTTTGGTCATTTCTGTGTTTAGGTTGACCCGCTGTAATTCACCTGGTTTTTAAGGCTGGCAGGAGTTCGTGTTTGTCTCCATCCCTGCGGCCACGTAGACGCCCTTCGTGGGAGCACAAATCCAGTGTCCTCTGGGGAGTCGTGGAGGTTGGTGTGTATGTCTGTCTGTCTCGGCATGCCTCCGGTTATTGCTTCCTAATAAAATTCTGATAGCTGGGTCCCATCAATATCTCAAATACATGTGAGGAAACGTTAATTTAGAATCAATTTTAGGATGTTTCAGACTGTAAAGTCCTTTTAACTAGATCTCTGGCGAAGATGTAGAAGCACTTTATGGGACTGTAAATTTCATGTGGAAGAGTCTTCGTGAAATACACATCTCCCCTACACGCAAGCTGTTCTCTCCATATCAATCATGGCCCCTGCAAGTAATGTTTCACAAATATTCTGTAAATCACAGAAAACCCCATGGTAATGTGAAATATGACTTTCACTTGTCTGTTAGACAAAAGAATCGCACATGCCTCTCTCCCATCAGCACTAACATTTGTTATGGATAATAACACTTTCCATCACAACTATTTTTGGAAAACGGGTTTATTTTAAATCTTCCCTTCCCCCACTGAAAACACTCTCCCAAGGACACGGACTCCTACAAACCACAGCCCATTAATCCAGCTAGAGAATGGGAACTTTTTCTTCTCACTAACTTTTTATAAAAGTTGATTTTTTTAAAGAGAGTATAAAAGTACAAGGAGAAGGAACATTTATCTTTTCTGATTGGCCTAAGAGTGGGCCAAGACCCCAGATCTCTGCCGTGAGCCCATGTGAAGTGAGGCATTAGAGACACCCAGGTGTTGAGTAGCATGCATCTCATCTCAGCGAGGGATGAGCTTTGTCTCAGCTTTCTGTGAGGACATCAGCAGAGACTCCCAAGGGCTCAACACTGTAAGTCTTAAAGAACAGATGTTGTCTGTTGGCTCAGAATCCCCTGACGAAAGGGCCCGAGTGTTCCCAGTGAAGCGTCAGATAACTAGTCCTAGAAATGCATCGGAATACAGCTCCACCAGTGCGGGTGACAGAGGCTTGCCCTCCCTCCAGTGAAAGCAGAACCATGGTTCAAAACACTGTGCTGACCCAGCTGCTCCCTCTCCCTCCGCAGCCAACTTCAGGACTGACTGGACCATGACTTCCATAAAAGAGCAGGCAGCAATTAGCAGACTCCTAAGTTTTTTACAGGATTGGGATAATGCTGGCAAAATCGCAAGGAATCACATCCTCAAGTGTTTCATTCAAAGCAACCAAGGCAAGACTGCCCCTGAATTGGAGCAGGAGTTTTCCCAGGGAGCCAGCTTGTTCCTGGTGCGACTGACCACTTGGCTTAGACTCACGTATCCTTTGGTGCAAGTGGGGGGAAAACTAGGCAATCTTCACAAGATCGTTAAGGGCGCTTTTCTTGGGGGTATTTTATTTTAAGATCATTTTATTGGGGGCTCTTACAGGTGTTGAACAACCTATGTATCAATTGTATCAAACATATTTATTTGTCCCTACGTTGCCATCAGTATCTTCTAAACATTTACTTGCTATTTGAGCCCTTGGTATCAGCTCCTCTTTCTACCTTCCCTTCCCCCCCCCTCATGATCCCCTGGTCAATTATAAATTATTATTTTAATTTCTTACACCAACTGCTTTCTCCCCCTGTGATTTCTTCCCCCTACCCTCCTGGAACTACTCCTCCCATTTCTGTGCCTGAGGGGTTTATCTGACCTGGATTCCAAGTGTCCTGACCTCTTGTCTGAGCCTGTGTACATGCTCCAGCCTCACCTGCAGTAAAAGGCAGGATTTGGGCCATAATAGTTGAAGGGTGAAGAAGGCTCAAGGAACCAGAGGAATATTGTGTTTCATTGATTGCTATACTTCACCCTGGTTGACTCATCCCTTGCTTGTGACCCTTCTGTGAGGGGATGTCCCATTGTCTTCAGATGAGTTTTGGTACAAAGTGTTCTTAATTGAGAGAGTGCTTGAGCAGAGGCCCAAAGTCCAACCACTTCCTCAACGTATTACCATATAAATATATGTACATGTGCCAATACCTCTATTTTTATGAATTGATATATCTGCATAAGTGCACATCTATGTTTATACTTCTATCCATAGCTTTGCTTCCTAGATCTTTCCCTATTTTTTACTTTCCTCCTGCCCCACCATCACACTCGCCCTTTTTCTGCCTCTTAGAAATTCCTCTCAGCTAAATTGCTGTTGCTCCAACACCCCCAGGATCTCTATGTTCTCCTCGATGATTTTAATTTCCCTAGTTGTTCCCCTGTCTATGGAGTTGTTCGTTCACCGCTCCCTTCCCCGCCTCCTCCTCCCCCAAGTCCCTCCAGAACCTTAGGTCCCGTTGCTTTCTTCGCAGTCTTGCTTCCCATGCTATTTATATGGGTAGGCCAACCAACAATAATGTAGACAATACAAAAAGGAAACAAAAATTGAATAAACAGGTAGATATATGTGTATATATGTGTGTGTAATAGCTAGCACCCAAAAAAGCATAGACAGTTCCAGGTCTGTGTGCTAACCCTTATGACCATCTCCCCAATGGTCCTGGGGGGTTCTGGGAACTGCCCCTCCTAGACTGAAGTCTGTTTTGGGGGCTCCTCAGGGCATTGTGGCTTGGCTTTGTTCCCGCTGTTTATCTATTATGTTACCTTCTTGGTTCACCACGCCATGGGGGGGTTCGGACTGGACTCTCCCTGCCATGTGTCCCAGTCATGGTATGCTCTAGCGAGGGGTTTCTGGTATTTTAGGTCAGCACATCATGTGAAAAAAATTAAAATTGTCTCCAAAGTCAAGAACTACTTCAACTTCCTGGTTTCCCCACCTATAAGCGTATCTCTACTCTCCCCCCTTGTCTCCTTAGCTTTCTTCAAAGTCGGGGAAGCAGGTATTCCTTCGGTCTAGGCTAGGGCCAATCTTTGTCTCCTCTGTCTGTTACCTTTGCCTCATTCCCTGCCCTTTTTCCTCAGCGTGTGTCTGATGCTTCAATCTCTTCTACCTTAAAAAAATGAAGTGAAAGCCCCTCGCAAGCTGTTGTCGCACAGGCGCCCACTCTTGTAGTGAAGCTTCTCGAAGGCTGGTGCTCCCTCCATCCCATTCTTCCTCTTTTCTTCTTCACCCTCTGCCGCCTGGCATCCATCCTCACCATCCCACCATCCCACCAGTGCAGGTCTTAGCAAGGTTACCAATGTTTTTCTGATTGCAAAACCAGTGACTGCATCCTCAGTCCCGGTGTGTGTCCTTTCCCACGTCTCAAAATACCCACCCTGCCCGTTGGTTTCTGTGATCGCCTTTCTCCTGGTTTCCTCCCACCGCTCTGTCCTTTGTGCTTCTTCCTCAGCCAGCCCTCACGTGTTGTTATTCCATGGGACTTCCATCCACAGCCCTCTGCTCTGTTTGCTCCTAAAGTCTCCCTGAGTGAGCTAGCCCATTGCCAGGATATCAACACCACTCAAGTGGAGGACTCTCACAGTTGACCCCTCACCCGAATGCCTCTCTAGAATCCGAGCTCTCTACCCATACATCCAACTGCCTCCTGCATTTCTATCCCTCTTTGATGAGGGTAAGGAAGTAGACTGGTAATCAGACTATTAAATCACAATGTCTGAGAATATCAGGGTCATACTACAGGTGGATTCAATGGCATTTCCTTTGGCCTTTGTTCTAGGCTTCTGTCTGATTAATAATTTCATCAGTTATTTAAATGTAAGGAAAATCTGTGCTTACTTGAACCTTCAATTCAGCCTTGCTGAAAACTCAGTGGTTGATTTTTTTTCCTTTATCCAGCAAAAAAGCATGTTCATGTAAGCTTGTGGATTCTGGGCTCCCGCTTAATTCCAGCCCCAATCCAAGAACAGTTAGTTCTGATAACATGGCTTTGCTCGATACTCACCTTCATGGGGAGATCACTGAAGATAGAGGTGCTACAGCAAAGTGTGGTGAGGAGCAGAAGGTGCCCAGCTGCCAACTGGAATGGTGTCTGGGTCTTAAAGGCTTGTATTCAAACAAGCAGCCATTCAATTGAGACATCAACTAAATTCACATCGAAGGAATACACCAGCCTGTGTAAGAAAAAAGTGATAACAAAATCCAAATAGGATAGAGGGGGAAGTTCACAGCGTAAATTATAGATGCCCGGTTTGTAGAAGGCTGTGGAGGACAGTGGGAGCTGAAAACCCATCTGCAGAGCATCTCGTCACATGAAGCCTCTGGCAGATCCCTACTGGCCACAAGCAAGAGACGTAACCAGCTTTACTATCAGAGATTATTGTAAGCTTGATTATAATGGATTGAATCATGGTTTAATATGATCCGTAGTCAGTTGACCTCCCTTTGGGCCCAACCTGAATTTGCTCTTAACATTTCTCATAGAAATTTCTTCTCTGGCTTTCAAAGTATTGGTGGTCTTTCTTACTCTGTGGTTTTACTTTTATCTGTATTATTATATCCTTCATTCTTTCATTTTGTTTTTTTAACGGTTTCCCAGTGTATGAAGCACAGAAAGAATGGATGAATAGAAACAATGACTTATGCAGTGGTGTATCAGGGACGGGGGTTGAGTGGGGAGGGGGAGGGAAATTGGGGAGCAAACAATAAATACGGGAGGTTGTGGAGCACTAGAACTGATTGTGATGTAGATACAACTTTTTCAGAGTGACTTAACTATGGAAGTGCATGATGTGTGAATTTTATATCAAGAAAACTACTAAAGAAAAAGAACCCAAAGTTGACCAATGGTTCCCGTGGGTGAAGGAGGAAGAGTCGTCGCTTAGGGGCAGTGAGTTTACGTTAACAGGGGTGGAATACTTTGGAAAAGAATATCAGTAATGGTTGCACACAGGACTATAATCAATGGCACTGAATTATACATATAGAAGTCATTGAATTGTGTGCTTTTACCACAAAAAATGTATAATTCTACTTTTAAAAAGCGTGTTCACGTAGGCATTATGCTAGGAGTTAGAAATGCAGAAACAAGTAGAACACACGCCGTATCTGCTCTTGTGGAGCCTGCAAGCCCATGGTAATAACAGCAATGTGATGGCTATGGTGGTAGTAGACGCGCTATGGGTTCTAAACTGGAGCACAGGGCTTCCTGAGAAAATACTGCTTAAGATGAAACCTGAATAACGAAGAGAGGAGTTAATCAGATGAGGCGGGGTAAGAAATGGGGAGGGGCTTAGGCAAGGAGAAACACGTCTCATGAAAGGGTCCAGATGAAGGCACAGAGAGAGCGGTGAGCACCCGGAGCAGGACTATTCTCACACCTCTCTGTTACTCGCACTGTCACCTTCCTGGCTACCACATCTGTCTTCAGCCCAGACCCGCCTTCTGTGGCTCTTGATCACAGACACCTCAAAACCCAGCATGTCTCCAAGCAAGCTGGTGTGTCCTATGATCGCTCCTCCTCCTGTGTTCTCCGCCTCTAGGACAGCACTCTGCAGCTGTAGTTTCTCAAGCCGGAAGTGTGGGTATCATCCTGTGGGACAGAAAGGCAGGAGTTAGCTGGATACAGGGGCAGAGAACTCAGTCTAGAGAGACACTCAGGTGAGGGTGCCACCCTGAGAGTCCTCTCGAGCGGTGGTGTCAACTTAATCCCATAGAGGTCGCGCTTGGAAGAGTGTGATACTTCAGGTTGAATTAAAGTATTGCTTGGTTCTAAGAGGACTTCAGGGGATAGCTTTCAGATTTAAAGATGATCCCAGGGCCACGTATCCAGGATTCATCCACTCTCCATAGCTCCATGCAGTCCGTGAGAAGGTTAAATTGTGTTCTGCATTTCCTCCCTTTTGGTCAGCTCTCTGATCAAAATGTTCAGTAATGGCAGTCAGCCCCATCCCGGCGTCCAGCTTCTCTGGTCTCTTGGCAAGGGAGGCAGTTCGTTATTCATGGAGGCCATCAGCCACACTTTCCCTAAACTCCTTTTCCTGACTCTCCGCCTTCCTCTGCTGTTCCAGCTGACTGGACTTCAGCTGTTGTCGCCTGGAGGCCCCTCTTCACACCCAAGCACTGCACAACCCACTCGAAGCAGCAGAAGCATGAGGCACATTATTAGGCCAATTCACTGGGGTCTCCATGCAGCTGTGACCCTCGACCTCCAAACCAAGAAATCAAATTCCATGAGGTACTTGGTTGCACATAATTAGTCCCAGCATCTGCTTTTTTCTTTTTTGTTATTGCAAATACAAGAGGTACCCCCCCCAAACAAAAAAAGAAATGGAAAAAAGCTCCACTGTGCAGAGCTGGCATAGTACACATTTTTCCCACTAGGCAAGCATCAAGCAACTCACTCTGAGTTAGTACACCCAGTGGCATCACCTGGGAAGGCTCTCTCTAGCCACAGTGAATTTTTTTGTGAAAGCACTTTCTCTTGAATCTCATTTTTTGTGATGGTCGATTTACAAGAACAGCATGCAGCTGTGAAATTTTGTGTCCTTGGGTGGTGGAGGGGAGAATGCTGCAGAAACTGTGGTGGTATTGAGCATAGTTTACAAGGACAACACTATGGGAAAAACTCATCTGGTTTCAAAAAAAGTGAAATGTCAATTGACGACAAACCTCATTCTGGATGCTCATCAACTTCCCAAACGGACAAAAATGCTGATTTGTTTTGCATTTAGAGTTCATTTTACCAGGTTAGACGGTTAATCAGGCTTTCTATTTAGAGGTTCTGAAAAGATTGTCTAATGATGTGTGACCAAAAAGGCCTAATTTGTGGCAGACAGAGGACAGGAGCACAATGCACCTGCTCACGCAACCATCTCAGTGTGCCAGTTTGGGGCAAAAAACAGCTTGCCTCTCTTGCCCACATGCCTTACTCACCTGACTTCTCTCTGCGGGACTTCTTTTTTTCCCTCAAGTGAAGAGGGACATGAAAGGACAGTGACCTGATGACACAGAAGAGGCAAAGAAAAAAAAAGGAGGGAGGTGCTGTCAACAATCCAAACGGATGAGTTTGAAAAATGTTTCCAAGAATGGAATCGAAGATTTGACAAATGTATTAAATGTCCTGAAGAGTAATTTGCAGATGATAAGGTTGTTTTGTAAAAGAAAGAAAAGAAAAAAAAATTACATACATTGCTTTGAAAAAAATTCGTTTGGGGGGGCTACCCCCTTCCCCTCATATGTCTATCACAGAATTTTGAACATGTACAACTTTTTGTACATGTTGTGCACATGAAGAAATGGCATGGGGCCCACATCTGACCACCTCTGTCTGCACAAGGGGGAAGGAAAATCCTGCTCCACATCTTCCCAAAGATGAGTCCTATAAAGGCAGAGACATACCTCCACTCTGCATCCTTCTCTGTCCTAATCTGAAACCAGCCATCCCTCCCAGAGCACTCTGCTTCTCTGCTGAGTTCAATAAGCAACAAAGAGCAGGAGTATTCTCAAACCTATCCACAACTTGAACTATCACCTTGATGGCCACCAAACCTGTCTTCAGCCCAGACCTGCTTTTTGCGGCTTTTGAGCACAGATACCTCAAAACCTAGCATGTGTCCAAACTGGTGGCCACACAGACCTTGCAGACAATACTCATGAGTTGTATTGGGGAATTTAGCAGGTTACAAGTCAGAATAAAAACGCATTAAGGATACAGTTCCTTTTGTACACAGCACCTTGTCTCAGCTGGCAGGAATGTCTCTCTGGTCCTCAGCCTCTTAGCCACATGGCCTCTTGGCCTCTACCTCAGAAAGGCAGGCTAAGTTTTACAAAGCTCCTTTAGCACTGATAAATGCCCAAAGGGGACCCCACTCTGTAAGTCAGCTCCCTGCCAGAAGGCATTCAGCTTTATTCTTTGGAGGGACTGTGAAGGCTGTGCTCTGTCTCGTGGTCTCAACGCTGTGGCCTCCGGCGCTACAGCCTCTGTCTCTGAAGCCTCTGCTACAGGCACCACTTCGCCCGTCACCCTTCACCACTTTGCACATGTCCCACTGGTGTTTACTGGTGGTTCTTCTTTCTTGATGGTCATGGGATTCTCTGTTTCTGCCCCTGAAACGACTCACTTTAAACCTCGCAAAACTGACCAATCTCCAAATTAGAGTCTTCTGTGTCTTATTTGCATGCTCCTCTCACCCAGTCATTTTGGTGGGAATTACAAAGACTGGAGAGAAATTCATAGTGATCCTGCAGGACAGAGTACAACTGTCCCTTTAGGTTTCCAAGACTGTAACTCTTTATAGGAGTAGAAAGCCTTGTCTTTCTCCTAAGGAGAAGCTGGTGGTTTCAAACCGCTGACCTTGCAGTTAGCAGCCCAATGCATTATCCACTGTGAGTTAAAATTGACTCGATGGCAGTGAGCTTGGTTTGGTTTGGTTTGTTGGAGAGGACAATCATGCCAACTTCACCAGAGCAGCCGAACCTTTAATCGGGGTGAATTTTCCATAACTGTTAGCCCCCATTTTCTTTCTTCCTTTCACTCCTGGTAACTACAAATAAACTTTTGTCTCTGCTCCTTTACCTTTTTGCTTTTGGTTTTTGTTTTATGTAAGCGAGATCATACAGAATATGTCCTTTTGTGAATGACTCATTTTACTCAGCGACTGTCATCAAATTCCTTCCAGACTGTAGCATGTCTCAAGGCTCCATTTCTCTGACTGGCTAAGTATTTACCCCATTGGAAGGATGGACCACATTCTGTTGCCTCTCTGTACACGGGCATTCAGGTGGTTTCCACCTCTTAGCTAGTGTGAGTAGGGCTTCTGTGGGCAGTTGTGCAAGTCTGGGGGGGATATACCGAGGAGCAGAACTGCTAAGTCCTATGGGAGGTCCAGTTTTCATTTTTTTTTAATGTTTTATTAGGGGCACATACAACTCTTATCACAATCCGTACATATACATATATCAATTGTATAAAGCACATCTGTACATTCTTTGTCCTAATAATTTTTTTCTTTTCTTTTTTACATTTTATTAGAGGCTCATACAACTCTTATCACAATCCATACATATACATACATCAATTGTATAAAGCACATACGCACATTCCCTGCCCCAATCATTCTCAAAGCATTTGCTCTCCACTTAAGCCCTTTGCATCAGGTCCTCTTTTTTATTTTTTCCCTTCCCTCCCCGCTCCCCCTCTCTTATGAGCCCTTGGTAATTTATACATTGTTATTTTGTCATATCTTGCCCTATCCGGAGTCTCCCTTCCCCCCTTCTATGCCGTCCATCTCCCAGGGAAGAGGTCACATGTGGATTCTTGTAATCAGTTCCCCCTTTCCAACCCACTCACCCTCCACTCTTCCAGCATCGCCCCTCGCACCCCTGGTCCTGAAAGTATCGTCTACCCTGGATTCCCTGTACCTCCAGCTCCTATCTGCACCAGTGTACAACCTCTGCCCTATCCAGTTCTGCAAGGTAGAATTTGGATCATGGTAGTTGGGGGGAGGAAGCATCCAGTATCTGGGAGAAAGCTGTGTTCTTCATCGGTGCTACATCACACTCTGACTGACTCATCTCCTCCCCTAGACCCCTCTGTGAGGGAATGTCCAGTGGCTGACAAATGGCTTTGAGTCTCCACTCTGCACTTCCCCCTTCATTCACTATGGTACATATATTCTTTTTTTTTTTTTTGCATGATGCCTTATACCTGGTCCCTTTGGCACCTCGTGATCGCACTGGCCGGTGTGCTTCTTCCATGTGGGCTTTGTTGCTTCTGAGCTAGATGGCCGCTTGTTCACCTGCAAGCCTTTAAGACCCCAGACACTATCTCTTTCGATAGCCGGGCACCATCAGCTTTCTTCACCACATTTGCTTATGCACCTGTTTGTCTTCGGCGATCGTATCATGGAGGTGCGCAGTCAATGATATGAATTTTTGTTCTTTGATGCCTGATAACTGATCTCTTTGGGACCACGCAATCACACAGGTTGGTGTTTTCTTCCATGTGGGCTTTATTGCTTCTGAGCTAGATGGCCGCTTGTTTATCTTCAAGCCTTTAAGACCCCAGTCACTATCTCTTTTGATTGCCGGGCACCATCAGCTTTCTTCACCACATTTACTTATTCACCCACTTTGGCTTCAGCAATTGTGTCGGGAGAGTGAGCATCATAGAATGCCAATTTAATAAAAGAAAGTATTCATGCATTGAGGGAGTGCTTGAGTAGAGGCCCAAGGTCCTTCCGTCACCTTAATACTTAACCTATAAATATAGACACATAGATCTATTTCCCCATCCTCCTATATATATTTGCATGTACATGTCTTTGTCTAGACCTCCATAAATGCCCTTTGACTCCTAGCTCTTTCCTCCATCTCCCTTGACTTTCCTCCTGCCCTACTACCATGCTCCGTCCCCACCTTGGCTACAGCTATACCTCTTCTCTATGCAACCTTACCCTTGATCATTCCCCACCAGGCCTGCCACTCCCCCCTCACTACCATTTTGGGTCCCATGTTGTTCCCTTGTCCCTATGTTTGTTAACACCACTTCCTTACCCCCCTACCCCCCCACCCCAAGTCCCCCCGGAACTGTCCGTCCGTTGTTTTTCCTCCAGATAGTTCATCCAGCCTGTCCTATTCAGACAGACCTGTGGAGACCCTAACATGCATGAAAACAAGACAGAGGAAAACAAAGCAACAGTATACAATCAGACAACAAAACAACAAAAACAAACCACTGACAAAGAACAAAACAGAACACTTCACAAGAGAAAAGCTTGTAGTTAGTTCAGGGATCGTTTGCTGGCCCTTAGGAGCGTTTTCCAGTCCAGTCTGTTGGGGCACCACGCCCTGGCCCCAAAGTCCACTTTCAGCATTCCCTGGGGACCTTGCCACTCCATTCCCTTGCTGTTCCGCTGCACTCCCCCAGTGCTTTGCCTCGGTGTGGTGGGATCAGGTCAGGTGCAATTCCCACACTGTGTCTCCGGTGCAGTCCCCTGTATCGCCCTTAGTCACTGAGGGGCATCATTTCTCATAGTGGGGCCAGCCATGTTGTTCTCTCTGTGGACTGGCTGCTCTACTCAGGAACATCATCATCACGGCCTGGTGGGCCAGGCTGTGCTCCAATCTCTCCTCCTGCCCCTTCATCTGCTCCCTTGTGCTCTGATCAGATATGTCCATCTCCCGGAGCTGCAGAGTCAATGCCGTCCTTTGAAACAAATTCTTTTGGGGGGAGGGGCAGGACCAGTTTTCATTTTTTGAGGACACCCCCCCCACACACACACACCACGCACACACGTTTTCTACGGCAGCCGTATGATTTTGCATTTCCACCAGTGCTGGATCAGGCTTCCAGTGGCCCGCATCAGCGATGCTCGTTACTTTGTTTGCTTTGTTGTGGTGGTGGGTTTTATGTTAGCCATTCTGGTGAGAGTTTAGTGGCATCTCCCGGTGCGTCTGATTTGAATCTTTCATAGCTGATGGTATGGAGCATCTTTTCGTGGACTTGGTGGCCATCTGAATGCACATTATTGAATTATTTGTCTTTTGTTATTCAGTTGTTGAGGTTTTACATACATTTTAGCTAATAGATTCTTGCCAAATATATGGTTCCCCAAGATATTCTCCCAGTTAATGCCTTGTCTTTTTACTTTTTTGATAAAGTCTTGATGAACAAAAGTTTTTAATGATTTTATTATAAGGTCTCATTTAATGTATTTTGTCTTCTGCTCTTTATGCTTTTGTTATTATATTAGATAATACATTGTTCAAAGCTAGACCTGGAATTGCTGCATTTGTTCTTCTAAGGTGTTTGTGTTTGTAGTTTGCCATTTAGGTCCTTCGTCCATGTTGAGTTTGTTTTTGGGTGTGGTGTGAGACACGGATCCTGTTTCATTTCCTTGCATGTGGATAGCATGCAGAAAATTGACAATCATATAATCCCACATAAGTTTCAAACCC
The DNA here is from genome assembly GCF_050624435.1 of Tenrec ecaudatus. NCBI lineage: Eukaryota > Metazoa > Chordata > Mammalia > Afrosoricida > Tenrecidae > Tenrec > Tenrec ecaudatus. The sequence continues at coordinate 69,693,260 of NC_134530.1, forward strand.
TTTTTTTAGACTTGACCTTTTAGAATTGATCAGCAAAACAGACTTATATACTATAATGACAAAATGATTGGTTACCATTTGTTGAATCTTTTAATGTTTTAGTCAATGAACTATAATCTATACAAATATTCTCATTTTCACCTAATACTAAATGAAATAAGGATTGGCTTATCTTGTTTTATCAAGAAGAAGGGTAAGCCTGGAAAAGTTTGAGTCATTTACCAGAAAGTGGCAGAAGTAAAGCTTAGACATGGGTCTGTCTGACCCAGGATCCCCTGGTGGCTCCAACCAAGAAAACCAAGCTCACATCCTTCTAGTCAGCGCTGACTCATAATGACCCCCCTGTGGGTTGCTGAGACGGACTGTTTACAGGAGTAGAAAGCCCAATTTTTCTCCAGAGGAGTTGCTTGTGGTTTTGAACTGCTGACCATGTGAATCGCAGCCCAACTTGTAACCACTGCATCACCAGAACTCCTCGGGTGATATAATATTCAACTACTAACTAAGGTTGGTGGTTCCAATCCACCCAGGTGTGCCCAAGAGAAAGGCCTGGAGATCTTGCGAAAGGTGACGGCCATTAGAAACCCCACAGTGTGTACATTTCCTTCCCGAAAACAAAGGCGATCACCATGAGTTAGAATGGACTCAATAGCAACTAACTTTGACCAAAACCCACTCACCCTCTACTGTCCTCATCACCTCCACCTGCCCTGCCCCCAGTGGACAGCCCAGAGCCACAGTTTCACCTTCTACAGGACAGCAGCAGGCAATCTATGCCAATGGCCCTACTCCCTCCATTGAGCAAGAGGCAGGACGGACCCATGCTTTAACTTTGGGACCTTGGACAAGTCATCACCTGTGCTTGCTCGCTCACGTGGTAAATGGAAATACTAATAAGCACCTGCTGCAGGGCTGACTTGAGAATGAAAGGTGACAACGAAAATCAACCAGTGAGCGCAGTGCCTGGCACACGACTTGTTAGCCGCTGATTGACTTTTTAATCGGAGAACTAATAGGCTAAAAACCTATGAGGAGGCTTCAAAGAGCTTATGGGGAAACTCCATCATCTTCTAATTCCGCTTTTCCATAAACTTTGTGAAGCCCCCTCATGCAATGAGGGGCCGTGGGAACAAGAAGGATCCCCAGTGGCACCATGAGGAAGAGCGAAGCTGGTAACTGAAAGGTCGGTGGCCCCAACCCATCAGATGTTCCTTTGGAAAAAAGATCTGGCCGTGGACTCTGTTAGGATTCCACACCAAAACACCAAACTTACTGCCGCTGAGCCGATTCCGCTCAGACCCTATAGGACAGAGTAGAGCTGTCCCTGTGGGTTCCAGAGACTAGAAACTGGCAGACTTATTTTAAAAATCATTTTATTGGGGCTCGTACCACTGTTATCACAATCTATGCATGCATCCCTTGTGTCAAGCGCATTTGTACATTTGTTGCCATCATCATTCTCAAAACACTTTCTGCTTGAGCCCTTGGTATCAGCTCCTCGTTTTCCCTTCCCTCTCTCCCCTGACACCGCAGCTCTCTGCAGAAGTAGAAAACCTCATCTTTCTCCCACAGAGCTACTTGTGGGTTTGAACTTCTGACCTTGTGGTTAGCAGCCCAATCCACTACACCCTCATAATCCACTACACCACCTGGACTCTTCTGCCTAGAAAACCCTATGAGCCATTTCTACTTTGGCATAGAGGGTCGCCGTAAATTGGAATCCGTTCAATGGCACTCAACAGACCCATGCAAGCAAGGCTAACCTGAGACACAGGGGAAAGCTGGTAACGCAGTTTGGTTAGCCCAGCTGGTAACTGAAGAAAAGGGGGGGGGGTGTACTGAGACAGCGTGGGGGCTGTGGGGTGGAGTGGGCACAATGTAGGAAGGAAAAAAAACGATGTAGGTTGGTCGCTGCAACAGGCAGGGAAGCCTGGCTGCAGAGCAAAGACTGTTTTTGCAGTAAAGAGCCTTTCCTAATGAGCCAATCTGTCTCTACTTCTATTGGCATCCTGGGAACCAGGATGCAGCAGAGATAATTTGCTTCATGCCTGCCTACCCCCCTCCCCGTGCCCCCCAACAAAGCACCATTACCTCCAACCCATTACATTAGCCTTGATCAGTCTTGGAAGCTCTCAGTCATCCTCCATGAGCTGCAATAATTTCAGCTAATTTCTTAAGTGTTCTAAGAGCCTGTGATGTGTTATGAGCCTAGTAATTGTTGACTGGTTCCTTTTCTGTTGTGGCTTGATTTCCTACCTTGTATCTGAGCTGATGCGTGCTCTGGGTGCTTTATTACAATGAAGCTTTTTGCCAAGGCTCACATTAAAAAATATCATTAAATACTGAGGTTGTTTTAAATCAGAGTTTAATTTTTCCACCATCTCCTGTTATTCTTATTAAGAAGCTACGCAGTTCTTCATAAAGACAGTGACCTCCAGTGTAAAATTTTGGGACAAGTACAAAATTGAGAATTAATGATGAAGCTGATTATGTTTTAGAGAAGTGGTAGACTGTGCTGAAGCCCAAGGGTGTGGTGGTCATGGCTCAGAGACACCTGGGAGAATGACCCCAGGCTTATCATTGCACCTTTTGTTGATCAGTGCCTCCCTGCCCCCTGGGGAGCCTGTCAGAGCCACCCTGGGCTGAGGGACGCCAGAGAGAGCTTCCAGGAAGAAAATCAGCATGCCTCCCAGCACGCCCTTCTCTCTGTTCTATGGGTGGCCCCTCTGAGAGTAAAGCTGCTTGGTCATTCTGGGCAGTGGCTGCTGGGCGGGATCGGGCACAGGATCTGGTTTCTTTGTGAAAAAACACCCTGAGGTTCACTCTTTAACCTGTCGTGCAGCTACATGACTGGCTGCTGTTTGGATAAGCTGCTCAAGGCCATTGGCATCTTCTTGTCGGCAGTAAGCAGGTGAGCACAGAAAGACTCCATGGTTTCAGCGGTGAGCTGTGTTCAGAGGGTCTCACCAGGTGCGACCATGACTTCTAGCAATCGCTGGGCGTTCCAGAGCCCTCCGGACGGGCCCAGCGGTAGAAGGCAGCCCCAGCCCTGCCCTTGCTGCTCTGTCCCATGTTCTCCGTACACACATGACACAACCAGGATCTTCCTGGCTGCAGAGTACTGAAGACCAGGTCATGTAGACAAAGGAAAAAAGGGAGATTTTACTTAACTGGAAAACCCCGAGATTGGAATTCTCTATGTCAAGTCTAACGAGATCCCAGACTCAACGTCATTAGCACTCAGTCTCTCCATCCCTCTCTGGGCTTTTTCATTTTGTTTTTTATTTTGTTTTGTTTTCCCTCCTCAACTCTGCTCTGTTCTCTGTATCCACAGGCTACTGTGTGCTCTGGTGATCAGAAACTTAGATCACTCCAAAAGTAGTCAGAGCTCAGCCACTCCACAAGAAAACACCTCCTTCCCAAGGGCTACACACACACACAAAGTCCAGAGTTTGGACCCTCACTGGACCCAGTTAGGTCTCATACCTGGTTCCAAACCAGTGACTGCAGTCAGGAGCATCACATGCTGCCTGTCACCGAAACCACATGGGCCATGAACGGTAAATGGGGGATTCTGCTAGGGGCAGTTGGGGTGCTTTTAAGATGAGACCGATGCTAGAAAATCCCAAGTGTCCATATACTTACCTTTTGCATTTCTTACTGAAGGGGAGAATTTTCACTACTTTGTCGTTTTATAAAGAGATTTTCCTGGGTAGGAAGGCAAAATATGTAGCGAGGTCACCGAGATCCCTTAGGAAGGTTAATACCAGCAGACTTGATACGTGCTTTTTGTTTCTCTTCTATCCCTCCTGGATAGTAATCGGTACCTTATAGAATTCCTGGAAGTTGGAGGAGTCCTAACACTCTTGGAAATACTTGCATTGGAGAAGATCCAGGAGAAGGACAAGAAGGAATCCATCAAGTTACTTCAGCTTATTGCCAACTCTGGGAGGAAGTACAAGGAGCTCATTTGTGAAAGCTACGGTGGGTACTGTGGGTGACCAGGTGGTGAGACCCACCTCTCCTTAGAGGCCTCGGTCACCTGCGGCAGCATGCCCTGCTTCTGTAAGAAGATGCACTTGGGAATTTGGTGCACAGGAAATATTTTGTACAGTGGCTTCTATCAGCCCTTGCCTGTGTTACCGCGAGAATACCTGTGTATGATTTGGGGGGTGGTCTAAGTTTCTGACCACCATAGCACACAGTAGGTCATTTTGAATACAGCCTTTCCCAGGCACTCATTCAACAACGGCTAATCTAGTAGCAGTTGCCTGAACCCTTTGTGGAATTAGGTAAAGTATGAATAATTCTAGCAATAAAATTAAAACGCAATGACTGAGTACCTGTAGTATTTTAGAATATGCTAGCATGCAAGGGCACATCAATAAGTAGACCACCACCCCTGGCCTCAAGGCTTACCGTCTGGTGAGAAAGATAAATGATCCAGTATAAGCTAACAAATGCTGTCGTGGAGGCAGGCAAAGGAGATGCCGCCCTCTTGCGTCTTGGGCTCCCCTTCCATGGAGGTTCTCGCCTCTGCCTCCCCGGGACCTCGCTGAGCCAAACAGCACCTCCCGTCAGAGTAGTTTCTAGGATTAAGTAGGTGTGGAAATAATGTACAGACTGCTCATGGTGGTATGCCTGTTAGTGACCATGCAAAATGCTGCATTGAGGTGATTCTATTTTATTCATGCTGCCTCCGCCACTTTAGAACACAGATTTTTTTCTCGCCAGGTCAAAACAAGATGCGCCGACACTTGGCTATAAGGAAAACGAGAGGGCAGTGGGCAGAGCTCCCATCTGGCTTTGCCGGAACAGCCTGGGCCGACTAGATGTCAGCCCTGTGTGTTCGATGTGGTCTTGCGTGAGGAGGGTTTCCACGAGTCCCTTCCAAGCGAGCTCTTCTTCTGTTCTTTGCGCAGGTGTCCGATCCATAGCAGAATATTTGGCCAAGTCTAAGTCAGAGGAGACCCAAGAGGAAGTGCAGGTCTTGCTGGATGCTTTGGTCCATGGGAACCCTAAGTACCAGAATCAAGTGTACAAAGGTCTAATCGCGTTACTGCCCTGCACGTCCCCCAAAGCCCAGCAGCTGTCCCTGCAGACTCTCAGGACTGCCCAGGTGAGCCATCCGCAGCTGCAGTCACTCCACACAGCAGGCCACGCTGAGCCCCGCCCCACCGCAGGCCTGCCCTTCAATCAGCGCGACTGCCAGAAGGCCAAGGCAGGGCGCAGAGTTCACGTGTCCCAGCAGAGTGATTTGTCCTGTTTACTTAGAGATCAGGAGAATGTTGGCAGACTTCAAAGTGGTTGAGACAAGCAACCAGGATGATGAAAGGGCTAAGGGAGTCAGTCTGAGGGGGAGACTCAAGGAGGGCGGGTGGGGCGTGTGTGCACAGCACAGCAGGCCCAGGCCCAGGCCCAGGGCTGGGGAAAGCGCCACTGTGCTGTGGCTGCCAGCTCTTTTCTCTGCCAGGGCCCTGGAAGGTGAGGAAGTGGTTTTGGAGCATGGTGGCCTCGTGGAGACACTATGAGGAGTAAGGCGTAGGGGGATAAAGATCCCAAGCGTGGCTTCTAAGTTCCCAGAGCAGCTCCCAAGGACGGGCTGGAGCAGGGGGACACCGAGTGCCTCAAAGAGACGCAGAGGCTGGAGCAGTGGCAGCGGAGTTGGACGGCTGGTTCTGCACAGACGGAGGTTGTAAGAGGAAAGGTGTCAGAGGAGACAGCTGGTGGGTGGTGCTGCCGTCCAGAGCGAGAAACCAGTGTGATTTGGGAAGAGTTAGGTGTTGACCCGGTAAAGTGAGGGCCCTGGTGTTTCCCAAACGGCCAGCTGAGGGACACACCAAGTGGCCACAGAGAGAAAGTTGAATCATGCGTTTAAAAACCAACAACAGCAAACATGGACAACGTCGAGGTGGTAATACTAACTCTTGCTTCCCCTCCTCACTAGCTGTGAGATTCACTGTGCAGGTCGGTAGCTGGGGCCTGTTAGGAAGGAGAAAGGAAAGATTTCAGGTTCGTGAAGTTTGTTTGGATTTCAGGGCTTACTGAGGCCGCAGAAGAGGGTCCTGGATGAAGGTGCCAGTAAGACAAGAAAGGAGCCGACACGTCCAGTATTTAGGAGACAGGCTGCGTACCAGACACTCTTCACGCCATCATTTCCACAGGGTCCCAGGGCTAAGTGGCGCCAGCCTGGGCCTCCTTGGGTTCTTCCATGCTGTCTTCGCATGCTCGGGGAGGCCATGGGACTCTCCTTGTAAAGACATGGAACAGGGCCTCAAAGTGGTGCTATGTGACTTATCTAAAGCCACATACTGAGTACAAACTATTTACAAAGTGGGCATTTAAATCCAAATCCGCCTAACTCCAAAGTCACGCTCTGCCTCTTTAGAAAAAGAGCGCAAAGAGCAGCGGAAGGGAAGCAGCAGGGAATGAGGTGGTGAGAGTCACAGGCGAGTGTTTGCCTAAGAAGGATGTGGTCAGCTGCAACAGAGAGATTAGGACGGAAGGACGGCAGCAGGAAAAGTTTGGGTGAGTTAGGGACTGGTGTCCCTTAGCAGAAAGAGGTAAATTGCAGCCTCCTGTCCGAGAAGGAACAGGGAATGAAGCAATGGCTTCTCTTGGATGTTTAGGTGTAAAGGGGGCGAGAGGCAAAGAGGAGCAAGCAGGAAAGACAAGACAGGGACAGGTCCACTAAACATGGTGAGCTTCCAACCCCTAAACCAAACCCACTGCCGTTCCATCTCATAACAGCCCTTGAAAGGGTTGTCCAGGGCTGTCAACCATTGGCAGAGCACACGGCCTCATCCGTCTTCCATCGTACAGCTGGTAGGTTTGAACTGCCAACCTCGCAGTTAGCAGTTTGGCGCTTACCCGATGCTAGAGGAGAGGAACTAACGCGTGGACAGAGACAGAACAGGCAGGAAAGAGGGACCGACTGATTGGGTGAGGTTCCTGAAGAAGAGAAGATATTAAGGCCATCGAGGTAGGAGCAGGGCCCCAGTGGCACAGTGATGAAGCGCTCAGCTGCTAATCAGAAGGTCCGTGATCTAGAGGTTATTTAGGAGGAAAACATGGTCCAGCCTGCTCCTGTACAGGGTACAGCCTGGGGAACCGCACAGCGCCGTCCAACTCCACTTTAAAGGGTGCCCATCACTGGCCCTCCTAACTCCAAAGTCTCGGTTCTGCCCACGTCACACTCTGCCTCTTTAGAAAAAGAGGTTAAAGGTGGTGTGGGGCCAAGACCAGTGGTCCACCACCGAGCTCCCTTCCTCCACCCCGCAGGGCCCCCAGCTGTTTTTCCATCCTTCCAAACCCAGCCTGCAGACTAACCACCTCACCCTGTTCTCTGTCCTGTCAGTCGATCATCGGGGCCACACACCCCAGCATCGTGGACTGCGTGCTGAAGGTGCTGCGCACCATGCACCTGGAAGTGCAGTACGAAGGTAAGGGAAGCAACCGCTCCAGGTCCCTGGAGGAGGCAGGGAGAGTCGATCTCCCATTCCCGGCACCCCCAGTTGTGTTGGGGGTAGAACTGTGCTCCACTGGGTTCTCAGTGACTGATTTTTTTCAGAAGTAGTGTTCCAGACCTTTCTTCTGACGTCTCTGGGTAGACTTGAACCTCCAACCTTTTGATGAGCAGCTGAGCACATTAGTCCTTTGTACCTCACAGGGACTCCTAAGAGGGTTGGGGCTTTCTCTTGGTCACAAAGAGCCTTGTGGTTGAGGGCCCTCGAGAGCCTCGGGAGGCCAAAGATGCAGCCTCAATACTGACCGACAAGTTCTTGAGCAATGACAGTCCTGGTCTGCGCTCTAACCGTCGTTGGAGTCTGCCGGGTCCAGAGCGGCTTTCGATCCCAGTCATTCACGGTAACTCCCTGTAAGCAGAGACGCCCTGAGGAATGTCCTCATTCTTCCAGGGAACGCACTGGGCTAACAGCAATATGAAGAAGGTTTCTCTGACTACATGCCAGCCCCCACTGTGCATCGTTTCCCTTAGCCCGCAGATTCACCCCACGAGTCCAGAGCCAGCACTTGGCGGGTGTCTGGCTGCTCAAATGAATGATGGAAGTAGGGTTTTGGGGTGTTTTGGAGATAAAACCATGAAGCACCGAGAGGTTACATACCTCTCTTAATTTCTAGGGTGACTGTAAGGGAGCCATGGTGGTGTAGTGGTTACGCATTGGGCTGCGCTCCACATAGTCGGCAGTTCAAAACCAACAGCCGCTCCTCTGGAGAAAGAATGGGCTTTCTACTCTCATGAGCAGTTGCAGTCTGAGAAACCCAGAGGGGGCCACGATGAGTCAGCGTCGATTCCATGATAGTAAAGTGACAGGGTGGCTGTAAGGAATTGTCACAAACTTTAGCAGCTGGAAACCACAAGCATTTGTTCCCTCACGTTTCTGGAGATGAGAAGTCTAAAGTCGAGCTTCCTCCAGATGTTCCAAGGGCCATCTGGCCTCCTGGTCCCATCTAGTTCTGCTAGGTCCTAGCCTTACCTAGCTGTGTCTGCATAACTCCAGTCTTGTCTCCCCCTTCACGAAGCTTCTCCCCTTCTCCAAGTGTCTCCCCTCTGTGTGTCTTTTATAAGGACACTTGTCATTGGATGGAGGACCTGCCTGGACAATCCAGGATGATCCCCTCTGGAGATCCTTAACTTAATAACACCTTGTTGTTTCTTAGGCTGCAAGTCGGTTCTGACTCTTAGCAACACTGTGTACAGTACAACGGGACACTGCCCGGCCCAGCACCCTCTTCAGCAGTATTGTTGTTTAAGCCCATGATTGTAGCCATTATGTCAGTCCATCTCACCAAGGGGCTTCCTCTGTTTCACTGTCCCACTGCTTGACCCTACAGGAGGCCCTTTTCCAGGGCGGATCTCTCCTAATTACATCTGCACAGACCATTTTCCATATAAGATTACTTTCACGGGTTCTAAAATATGAGCCTAGAGCTGGGGGGAGAGGGCATAATTCAATCCAGTTAAGTGCCCATTCCAAGCTTACCCAGCCCACTTGATTCAAAGATCCAACTGACCAAGCACCTGTTTAAACAGGTAGCACAGGGCAGCTGTTGCCGGTGTCCCTTCCTTCCCTTTCATTGCATGAGCTCAGAGAGGGGAGATACTGTTGGAACAGGAGGGAGCAAGGACAGGTTCAATGAGAATGTAGCATTGAAACAAAGCCTTGAAGAAAGGGAAGAATTTGGGAAGATAGGAGAGAGTGGGGACGGGGGCGTGTGCGGCTGGGAATGGAATGGTATAATAGGTTCCCGAACATATTTGGCCTGTGTTAGGCAGGAATCTCCAGATAAACAAAACCAGGACACTTATGATTATGTATATGTAAAAGGATAGGTTTATACAGCAAGAAGGACTATGACAGCTAATGAGTCCACACAGTGGTATGGATGGTTCAGTTCAACTCACTTTTGTAGAACAGTTAATATACTGAAAGTCCTGCAACTCACTCAAGCTGCCAGTCCAAGGTCAAGGAAGCAGACAATGGAATCTTCCCTCAGGCAAGAAAGGCAATGGGGAGGATCAGCAACAGTCAGTAGCTCAGGAGCCTCCCGAAGCAGGCCCCATGGAATCTCGAGATGCATTGTGACAGAATCCACCAGCCTCAGGCTCAAGCAGTGTGCATGCCAGCAGCATGGCGAAACAGGCCTCAAAGAAGCCGCAAGCTCTAGCAGCAAGATCCATGGGTTGGCTCGGCCCACAGGTAGTGCAGCACACGGCTGAGGCAAAGAACAGCTCAAGCTGCAGCACACTGGTCTGATCACCAGGGAGGAAAAGAGAAGAAGGGGGTGGGCCTTGGAAAGCCATGTATCTGGTTGCCCTCCAATCAAGCTGGGACCTGATTAAGCTCCACATACATGTTCCTATTGGCCTAGTTGGCACAATAAACCTGATTGACAGGCCAACTGCCCCCTTTTTAGAAAAAAAATAACTTAAAAATTTTAAATTAAAACCCTTTTGTACTTTAGCCTATAATCCAGAATAAAGCATGGGCATCTGCTTTTGCAGCCTCCTCCCATCACTGCAGGGCCCCAGGAAGCAAAGGTTGGACATAGGGAAGTGCAGGGTGAGTCTGGAGAATGCCACATAGATTCTTTGGAAAATGCTTGTGTAGGAAACCCTAGAAGAGGAAGCAAACAAAGACCTTGAATGGCTGATAAAGTAGTTGGCACTGTCTTGGTGGGTAGCACTGAGCTGAAACAGCAGTGCTTGGGAAGAGCAACTGGGCAGGAGTGTGCCGGTGTGGGGAAACTTGAGGACGGAGGTCAGTGGGGAGAGCTTTCCTTTAAGTCGGGCCCCAAAATAAGAATGTGCTGGACTCCCTGTGTGCTGGAGGCCCAGAGAAGAGAGAATGGGTAGGATGGGAACTGCCCAGGTGAGGATGAGATGGCTTATGGCAGAGGAAGGGGCAGGGCCAGGAAGGCCAGCCCAGGGAGGACCACTGAGCAGCAAAGGCCTGCACATCAGTAAGAAGAGAAACTGTGTTCTCTGCCCATAGTGACAGGCTGAGCCAGGGTCCAGGAAGTCTGAGAGGGGCAGAAGTAGCAGACAGGTACAGGGACTCAGATATGCAAGTGATATCCCGGGACAGGGCAACAAAGGTCTGCAGGCTTGCTTCCAACCTAAGAGGCATGTCCGTCATCTCAGCCCTTCCGCAGCGGTACCAGTCTTGTGTTTGTTTGACCCCTGCAGGAACATGTGGGTCTGTGGGCCTTGTTTGTTGGAAGTAGCTGTGTGGAAATTACTATTGATTGCCCGCTGGAGCAGATGAGCCCAGCTGGGGAGGTGTTGCCAGCGAAGGGATGCAGGATGGAGGGCCTAAGTAAAGGTCAGACCCCGCGGCAGGGGACTGTTGCTGGCTTTGGAGCAAGGGGGCAGCCTGGCAGCAGAAGCATATCAAGGAGTTTAATCTAACCACCCAGAGAAGACTAAATGGGGTGATGCTGAGACCCCCTTCCTCTCCTGCCCGCCCCCTACTCACCCATGGACCTGCTTCACCATTTCTTGCCTAAGGCCTCCCTGATCCAGCCTCTACCTCACCTCCCACAAAGTCAGCCCTCTCTCAAGCCTTTCCCCCACCCTGATACCCCCTTCTCCTGGAGCAGTGGTCTCCAAAATGGCAGCCGTCCATTATGTAGACGGGGCGCGGTTTCAGCAGCCACCGTGACACTTATCCTGTGTCCCGAGCACAGCCCTCACATATTGCTAGGGCCTCCGTACAGGTTTGTGGGGTGTCTTGTGAGTGACGTCCCCACACCTACAGTGGCATGGTGCCCACTTGCCTCTCTGCCCTTCTCTGCAGACCTGGAGCGTTTCCAGGCCAATGACTGACACCGTCTCTTCCCCCAGCTCAGGGCCTGGACTGTGATTGGTACTCAGTAGAAATGGATCGACTAAATTAATGGGGGGAGTGGCTTAGCCTCAGGCACAGTAATGAAGCCTTCCAGAGTGGGAGTGCCATGGCCCTCAAGCTCTGCCAGTATCCGACCCCGTCAAGAACCAGGCTGCGCTTCTGAAAGAGCAGCTCACGTTGGCAGAGGCTGAAGGCGCACGGAGCTGTCACCACCTTTTTGGTTGAATGTCTGCACCTGTGAGAACAGCAAAACACCAAGGCCTCCAAGCCGTTTCAAACACGCCACACTCCTAACAGGTGCTCAGGACACGCCTGCTGGATGAATGCCTTGTTCTTTCACCCGGGAGTCAAGTCTGACTCCTGGTGACTCGATTGGACGGAGTCGAGCTGCCCCGTAAGGGTTTCACGGCTGCCAATCTGGGGGGGGCAGACAGCATGTCTTTCTTCTGTAGAGCGGTCCAGGGGATGACCCACGGACTCTTGGTGAGCACTTAGCCTCTGCACCCCCAGAACGCCTCACAGTGGCTTCCAAATACAAAGAATGTGCGTGCAACGATTGTCCACCAGGGGGAACCAGTCCACATGCTCAGAGGAGTTGGCGTTTAGAGAGCACAGTGGCTGTAGCATCCCAACGCCTGGCCCACAAAGCCGCCCGCCCGCCTGGACTCCTCCAGGCACCTGCAGGGGAGGCAGGTCTGGCAGGTCTGAGATGACTGGAAAGGACTGGAGGTGGGGTCTCTGCGTTTGAGAAGGCCAGGAGGATGGCATCCTCTGGAGGAGAGAGGAAGCCGTCGTGACCTAAAGGAGTCAGTGAATGGCAGTGATGAGCTGAGTCAGTGGTGACTCCCCCTCGAAGGGCAGGGTTGGTTGGTTAGTTTAAGAAAAGAATATTGACTGCGCATCTGTAGTGTGCCAAAACCTGCGTCAGGCACTAGGATTTCTTTGTGTGTGTGTTTGCTTGTATTACGAAAGAGGAAGGGGAATGGTATGGCGGGGCGTGTACCAAGGATAGTCACTCTGCCCCCATACTGCCAGTGGGGTGGAGGCAGTGCTGACAGTCTCCCCCTGAGAAGACAACAGGAAAGTGGGTTCTCAGAGAGCCTTAGGGTATCGCTCATTGTTCCTTCTGCAGCGGGTGTGGGTGGTGGAGGAGGCAGCTGATGGCCTTGCCTCCTAACTTCCTCTTCTCCAGATCGACCAGCCTGCCTGGCATGTTACACAGTTGTCCTCCCCAGACAACAGGCCACCTCTGAGACTGATCCTCCAACTTGGGTCCCTCAAAGGCTGTCTCCTGTGTTCACCCTCTCCCTTGTTCCCTGAGGGAGCCCCTCCATTGATGAGGAAATATGCTGTTGACATGGTTAGGTTCCAAAGACCAAGTCCTTGAGGGGACATCAGCAGTCTGTGAAACTTCAGTGACCAAATGTTCCGCAGGCTCCAGGAGTCATGGCGGTGGCCTCTGGGGACGCCTCCCTCCCTCCCCCACTGCAGCCTGCAGCCTGTGGGTGCAGTGAGAGGACTGCAGGTTCATGGCCCCAGCCAAACAACCCCACAGTCAAGCCTTCTAACATGTTTCGCCCTTTACCTCTATTTGCGTCTAAGACTGGGGAGAGGGGTAGATGTGAGGGATCAAGAATTTGGGGCTCAAGCAAATTCTCTTATCAAAGACCACGGATCCTTACCTGGCTCTAAGTAATTGAAGTAGGTCCAGTTGTGAGAATTGTTGTGTTTTTTACACTGCAGTGTAGTCCGTGTGGAAGCCTGTAGTCTTCATCTCCATCAGTACGAACTGCAAATCCTCCTCTTTGCAGGAAACTGTTGTGTGACCCGTGTGTCCCAGCTTGTTAATAAGCCTTCTGTCCGTGCTGATGCCTCGCGCTTCTTCATACAGTTCACTCAGCGTCTTGGAGTATTTGCTCAGAGTGCAGATCAAATAACATGACCCTGACATATGCCGTTCCTGATCTTAAAGCACACAGCACCCCCTTGTTCTGTTTAAATGACTGGCTTTTTGTCTATGTACAGATTCCAAGTAAGCGCAATGAAGTGTTCTAAAATTCCGTTCTCATTGTTTTCCATTATGTTTCATGAGCCACCCAATCAAAAGCCCTGATATTCTCTGCTTTTGCCCAAGATCCAGCCGACATCAGCAATGTTATACTTTATTCCAGGTCCTCTTCTGACCCAGCTTGAGTTTCTGGTAGTGCCTCGCTGGTACAAGCTGCAACTGTTTTGTTTTAATTATCTTCAGCCAGACTTTACCAGTGCATGAGAGTACTGATATTAGTGGATCACCTTTCTTTGGAGTGGACACAAATATGGATGTCTCTTCTAGTCAGCTGGCCCAGTAGCTTGTCTTCCAGATGTCTTGGCATAGAGGAATGAACACTTCCAGCATTGAAACACTTCAGTGGGCATCTGTCACATCCTGGAGCCTTGATTTCTGCCGGTGCGTCGTGTGCATCCCGGCCTGCTTCCTTCAGTGCCGTCAGTCCTTGATCATCTACAACCTCCTGAAGTGGCTGACTGTCCACCGCCTCTTGGGTGCCGTGACTGGATTCTTCAGCCCTCCCCTCTTGAGGCCTTCTACATCATTCCATAGACCATTTTAATTTGTAATTCTAGGCTTGGAGTTTCCTTCAGTTCTTTAAGCTTTGAAAGAACTTTGAAATTCACCTTCTTTTTTTTTTTTTTTTCTTTTACATTTTATTAGGGACTCCAACAACTCCTACCACAATCCACACATATACATACATCAACTGTACAAAGCACATCCATACACTCCCTGTCCCAATCACTCTCAAGGCATTTGCTCTTCACCTAAGCCCCTTGCATCAGGTCCTCCTTTTTTTCCCCCCTCCCTCCCTTTCACCTTCTATTATAATACTTTTCTTGGTCATCTTCTCATCAGCGCTCTTTACGTCACTGTTTCTTTCATTCACCTTAGCTAATCTATGTTCATGAGCAAGTTTCAGAGTTTCTTCTGACATCCAACTTGGTCTTTCTTTCTTGTATTTTGAACGCAGCTGGAACTGTCCCCTGGACTGACTCAGCTCGGTGGCTGGCCCCAAGGGGAGGCCCCTGGAGTGGACATTCCAGAACATGCCAGCTCGAAGCTGCTCCACCTTTTCTGATCCAGCCTCCAAAGTCCCACAGCATCACCTCCTGCCCAGAGTCCAGGGCAGCCCGTAGATGCCACCTCTCAATGAGAAGATTGAAACTCACTGAGAGGGGGGTGTGGGCCAGCTGTTCAGTGGGGACAAGCCTCCCTCTTCCTTTTCTCCCCCTTCCCTGAGTAATGCCCACTCTCGCTGCCCTCAATCAAAGGCAACCTTATAGGACGGGACAGACCTCTTCCCTCCAGTGCCCCAGACTGTCGATCTGGGGGTGCAGCAGCTGGGAGGTATCAACTGCCTGCCTTCCAGCTAGCAGCCCGCCACTTATCCCACGGCACTCCCAACAGTTTCTCAGGAGAAGTTTGTCTGCCGGAGCATGATTTCACAGAATGACTCCTCCCTCATGTCTGGGCAGGGCCGCCGGGGGCGGGGCAGGGCCAGCACCTTGTGTCAGACGCATGGGACGCACCTGCCCTTCTAGCGTCCTTCAAACTCGGGGAATGGAAGAGAAATGCATGCACCACCTCCTGGCTGTCAGGAGACTCCAGCTGTCCATTCCGATAGCGTTCTTCCCTTGAAACAGCAAGCAAAGGAAAGGCACTCACTCCCGTTCCCACTAGTTTCTTAGGTTTCTCTCCGGGAATGAAGAGTGTAGAATTCCTTTTAATAAGCATCCCATTTAACATAAAAAGACCAAAATTAAAGTGAAAACAAGGCTCCTCCAAAGCGGGCCTGCTAGGAATTTATCTCCATTTATAATTGCTTTGACGTGAAAAACAGCAGTTTCCTCCCAGGGAGAGTCGTGATTCCAGGAATTAGCGGCAGGCAGGGACTTCATCATGACCAGCAGTCTAAAGCTGCAGAAGTCCTCGCTAATTGGTCTCCCTCCTCAGAGGAATCGCAAAGCCAGGGAAAGTATTTTTGGAGGAAGAGATTAATTGATTTTGGTGGGAATTAAAAAGAACACATATCTATGATATATATCATATCCATGCTAGGACTTTTTAGAAATAAATTATTACCTTAGGAACATACCAATGAGTGTATGACTTAATTAGACGCAAGACCAATTCACTGCAAATCAATCTGCCACATGCAAGCTTGCCAAAAATCAATTGGCCAAATGACCGATTTGCTGAGTAGCCAGTTCACCAAATGACCAATTTACGGAAAACATGTTTCTTCGAGTCGTGTAAAGTTTATAGCAGTTCATATCGGTTGTGTTGGTAGGGCCTCAGAGAGCTGGCTGGGAAAACTGCAATTTTCGAAACTTCAGACCATCCTCTGCCCCTCATCGCGTCCCTTCTTCATCGGCCCCCTCTGGCCCTTGGCCTCCCTTGCTCTGCTCAAGGAGGGGCAGTGCAGGCCGGGCAGTGTGGTGACCCCCAGGAACCCTTCTCTCAGCCCTAGCTCGCAGCCATGGCGACTACAGCGTTCCTGGGACAGACAAATTCATCTTCCTTCAACCGATGCCATCAGGACAAAAGCCGTTATGGTCCAGCTCTACATAGATCTACAAAAACTGTTCAAATCAGTCCATCAATATGGTTACCTAGTGCTGCGTCGTAATAAATCACCCTGCAATTTAGTGGCTTAAAACAACCGTTATCTCCCACCCTGCACGAACACAATAGCATCTTTGAGAGATGTCGGCACACAGAGACACAGTGGCCCTACATGACTAAACTGGACAGAGACAAGGCTTTGAATCCGTGACTTCTCTCCCTAAACCCACCTAGGATATGAAGAGGCTGTGGTGGGGACAAGACTCTAATTGTTACTGTGCCTTAGCTGCTTGGTTTTGGGGAGCTACTTAGGTTAATCCTAAGACATGTGATTTATTTAGGCATTCCTCACAGACTTGGTTTGCTCTGAAATGATGGGAGCTTTTCATTCGTTCACTTACTCAGCAAGCACAGGAGGCACTGAGCTGGCACTGCGTGAATCCTGGCAAGTGACACAAAGTCCCTGCCCGCACGGAACCTCGTGTTCACGGTAAAGACAGCTAGCTGGCCCCAGTAATGGTCATGGTACCTGGGAACCACTGCTGGGCCAGGCCTCGTTGTCAGTGTTTGCAGCATCCTCAGTTAGCTCAAAACCTCCAATCAGCTCCTCAAAATGAGCGCTGCTCTCACCCCCAGCTTACAGATGAGGTAACCAAGGTGGGGAGTAACTAGCGAACCTGCCCAAACCCCGGTCTCAAGAGTAGATGTTCTCAACTGCATGGCCCTCTCAGGCACAGGCAAAATGACAAAATCTCGTTTTAAAAGCTCAGCCATTGCCCCACGAAGCCTGTGTCTTCGCTCACCTCTGCTGTGCCGGCAGGTGGCTGCTTCAGCTTTCTTGTCCGAGGACAGTGGTCCTGTAACTTCACCGACTAACCATTACAAGACCCTGACACGAAAAGATCCGTTCACATAAAATCTTTCTGCTGAATATTTTTAAAGCTGTTTCTTCAAAATGATGTGAGCCCCAGGGCTTAGGATTTGTTTGTCTGTGTTTGATAGGATCCCCGTGGAACATTTGTCTGTAACTTCCCAGCTTTCCTGGCCCTCAAAATATCTGCATCAGGCCCTTTGCTGTGCTGCCTCCCCTTTGCTACTGGGCGCAGGCCTCGGGGCCCCGTGCAGAGCATCGGCGCACTGGCTGCCACTTGCTCGGGGCGCAGGGACGGATGGAAAGCACCAGTCAAGCAATACGTAGACATATACCATTAGCATAGAGCATTCCTGTGTTGCCTGGCACTGGGGGAAAAAGAAAGAAATTTGCATATTTTTAATATTTCAGCATTGGGCTTTAAACAGGATGTGACCAAAGAAGTGGTGAAAAAGTGGCAAAAAGTACAAGAATCAGAGATAGACGGTCAGGGAAATGTCTAGCCCTGGACTGTTCCTTACCAAGGGGCAAATTGCCGGGCCCGCTGGCATTGTGGGGACAGAAAAGGAAGCAAGTCTCTAAACGGGAAGACACTTCTCACATCTGCCCAGTAGGTGGCAGTCTTGTCCGATGGCGCAGAGGAGGGAGGGAGCCCACTAGATTTTTATTTTTCTGTTTTTTTTTTAACTTATTGTGAATTAGGGGAAGGTTCCTAGAGCGTTCGTGCTTTCAGATTCAACAATTCATGCACGTTAAGATGCAACTCATGCGTTATGATCCCTTCACTGTACCCCAACCCTGAGCAGTGCTTCCTGCGTTTCCAGTGCCCGTTCCTTCCTTCCCAAACCCTGTGAGCATTGTCCTGGGGGATAAATGCTGCCCTTTTGATCTGGAGTGGCTATTTTGACAGGGAGGTGAGTTCGGGTCTAGGCCTAGAGGATAACTGAGGGTCCAACCAATCTCTAGCCAACCAGCAAGCCTGCTCTCTTTTAGGATTTTGAATTCTGCTCTACATTTTCCCCCTGCCCCCCACTACCCAGGACCCTCTAATGTGATCCTTTCCAGCTCAGTTGGTGGGTGGTTGGGTCTCGCCTAGCTCTGGGGAGACGGGGGTTTGTGTGGCCCACTGGTCCATGGGACTCGCTGTTCCCGTGTGCCTCTCCATCTCTTCACTCTCCTCTCCTCGAGACTGGGAGGGACCAATGGGCGTGCCGTGGAGGACTTGGATGGAGGGACCAATGGGCGTGCCGTGGAGGACTTGGATGAGCTTTTAGGTTCCCAGATTAGGACATAGAACACTGGCTTGGTGAACTGTTATGCCAGTCAACTGTGGTGTCCCCAGAACTAGGGCCCTAATCCCTCAGCCCTGGCGTCCCCACGCTCTCTTGTTACTAAAGGAGCCCTGGTGGTGAGTCTGATTGCGATCCGGAGGGTTGGTGTTTAAGCCACCCAGCCGTTCCACGGAAGAAAAACGAGGCTAGCTGCTCTGATAAAGATGTACAGCCTCCGGAACGCTATCCAGCTGTGCTGAGTCCAGAGCGGTGCCTTGCTGCTTGAGGTCAAGTCAGGTCTGACGCACAGGGGCCCCATGCGTGCAGAGCAGGACTGCTCCGTGGGGCCCTCGAAGCTCTGACCTTGCAGAAGCTGATCGCAAAGTCTGGCTTTCAAGGCACCACTGGGTGCATTGGAACCACCAACCTCTCGGCTAGTGGTTGAGCTCCTCACTGTGTACCACCCACAGGCTATTCCCAAAGCTCTAGGAGCAAAGGAGTTTAACGACCAAGCCCACCATGCTGCGAGCGCCCGCCGTGGGAAAGCTGTGGAATAGCCGCAGCCCCAGGTGCACTGCCCTCCCTAAGGGTCCTCCGCGCAGAGAATGGTGCCCCTGCTGCTCCGGCTCTCTTCACTAGTGGCCCCAAGGAGTGGAAGTGCTTGCTTTACACTAGCACCCAGCAAGTGCTCAGTCAGTGTTTCAGATAAATGAGCGGGGCCCCACAGGAGCACTCCAGTCTTCCCTGCGGCCACACCTTCCTCTCTGAAATGCTCCCAGGCCCCAGGCTCCTGCTGCTCCGGTTTGCCAAAGCTCTGTTTCCTTGAAGGAGCCTGGCAACACCTTGGGCTGCTGACCACAAGGTCGGAGGTTCAAGCCAACCAGCCCCTCAGGAACGCTGAGTCAGAATTGACTGGACCACAGTGAGCAGTGAGCAGTGAGCCTTCCTAATTCTCCCCTGGTTTCTTCCTATTTCCCTGGAAACGGCTTCTCGCCTTTTGCAGGTCTCTACCCCGTGTCAATTTCTCTCTCTCTCAAGAGTAAATCCTTGGTCATCTTCTCGTTCTTCGTTCTCTATGCTAATTCATCCATCCCGGTGTTTTCATCGCCATCAGAATGATAGAAGCAGGAAGAGCTGACATTTATCAGCTGATTTCCCATGGCCGATATTTTCAGAAGTAGGTCGTCGCCAGAGGAGCCTCTAGAGGGACCGGAACCTCCAACCTTGCCGTTAGCAGCCGAGTGCATTAACTATTTGTACCACCAGGGGCTCCACCATTTATAAAGCACGTAGGTACATCTGGGTACTGACCTTGCTCTCCACCTGTTTCATCCTCACAGGCAATGAGGTAGGCCCTATGGTTACTCCCATTCTGTGGCAGGTGGGGGACAGATGGCCAAGGGGCGGTTTCAACAGCTCAGGTCCCCTTTGCCTTTTTGGGTGACCTCCAGCATCTCATACCCACATTGTTCAGAAGGGCTCTCACCGCCTGACATTTCCGCCTCCCACCTTTACTTCTGGGTCCCAGTCTCGATGAAAAGCACCCAGCCACCTGAGCCAGAACCGTGGGGAAATAGGGCCCAGAGACGCAGAGTGAGCACCTGCTGGGGGAAATGGCACCAGGAGACTTGCTCTTAGTGGGGCTGCCACACCCCCTCGCTTGTTGGCACTCAAGAAGATGAGGTATGCCTGAACCCACATACCAGCCTGGCCTCCCTCCATGCCCATGACCCTGAAGACTCATCAGAGGTGCTGGCTTCCGTATAGGTCACCCTAAGGCAGGGGCTGTGTCTCCGCGATCCTGACAGCCAAGCCCAGGGCTCTGGCCCAGAACAGTCGCTCCTGTAGTGTTTGTTGGGAAAACAAATGAATCACTTGGTAGATCCAAGCCTGCTCACAGTTGGGTGTCATCAACCCCACAGGCTTCTGGCAAAGCTGCCAAAAGCTGCCTTCTCTTGTCCTCTTGCTTTTTGAATGAGTCTGCTACACTTGGGTCCCTGGAGTAATTTATAAAGAGTTGTAACGGGGCTGTGTTTCTGTGCTGACATTTGGCAGGAACTAGCACTTTCACTCTGCATAAACAGTGACAGCTATGAATGTTAAAGCTCAATTGGAAATGATACAGTGAATAAATCTTCATTTTCCCAAGGAGCTCCAGGTGTCACAGGTACATAAGTAATGACGCCCCAAGCACCTAGGGCAGTGAATAGGAAGAAGCAGATGTGTGTCTCCTGGGTATCTGGTGGCCTGATGTGTACAGAGAACACTGTTGGGAATGAGGGACAGCCCATAAAATCGCCCTCATCCGTTCATTTATATGTAGCCTGAGTGCCCCCCCAGGAATGACAGGCCGGAAAAGCTGATGCCAGGCACAGCCAGGCATCTTCTCTGGGGACCCTGGCAACAAGGGGCTGCCAGCTTGTACCTGGGAAGAACCCAGCTACGAACCAGAGATGGGCTGCTGCCGCCAAGGCCAAGTGTAGCTGGGCTGTGAGGAAGCGTCAGCCGCTGGGACACAGAAAGCGAGAAGAGGGGAGAAAGGGTGTCAGGAACCCCTTAAGGGAAAGACTGGTGGCTTCAGGCTCCAGCCAGTATAGGCCATGGCCCAGCCCTCAGCATCCAGGCTGCAGATTTGTCCAGGTGGGGAAGCCAGGGCAGTGCCTGTGCTTGGTGCCTTCCCAGGACTGGTCTCTTTCCCTCCACACTGTGGCTGTCCCCCTACTTCCAGATGAAAACCAGATGCTGAGTGCAGAGTAGGAGGAGGTACCCCCAACAAATGGAATTACGGTAGGCAGAGCAGAGTTTTCATATACGCATTCCCCCCCCCCCCCCCCCCCGCTAGGCAAGCATCAAGCAATTCACTCTGAGTTAGTGCACCCAGTGGCGTCTCCTGGTAAGGTTCTCTCTGGTTGCAGTGATTTTTTTTCTTTTATTTTTTTGAATTTTTTCATAAAAGAAATTTCACTCGAACCTCGTTTTTTGTGATGGCTGATTTAAAAGAACAGCATGCGGCTGTGACATTTTGTTTCTTGCTCAGGAAAAAATGCTGCAGAAACTTTTGTGATGTTGAACACAGCTTACAAGGACAGCACTTTGGGAAAACTCAAGTTTACAAGTGTTTTTTTTTTTTAATTTCAAAAAAGGTGTTTGATGACAAACCTTGTTCTGGACATCCATCAAAACTTCCCAAACAGATGACAATGTCAACTCTAGTGCATTTGGAGTTTGTTCCACCAGGTCAGACTGTTCATCAAGCTTTCTATTTAAAGGTTCTGAAAAGATTACCTAACAGTGTGCAACGAAAAAGGCCTGATTTGTGGCATGCAGGGGAAGCCAGCCCCTAGCACACCATCACAGGTCCAGTAGGCAAAATTGTACAGCGATATTAAGTGAAGATTCTATAATTGATGTATGTATATGTGTAGATTGTGATAAGAGTTGTATGAGCCCCTAATAAAATGTAAAAAAAGATTATAGTAAAGTCATAGAGAGCATGAGAGATAGAAGAGAGATTGGAAATAATGGAGTCAGACACATTTCATGGTACCAATGCTCACCTCAGCCTTGCTTGGTGGTCCACGTGGAGGGAGAGAGAGCAATCTTTAACGCTAGCCCAGGATTTTTATTTTCTCTGGGGACATGCAAGCCCCCTAATTACAGGGGAATACATACGTCATAGGAAGGGGTTGTGCTATTGGGAATACAGTAATGGGAGGGGGTGATCTAGGGGTATCCACCTAATAGGAAGGGGAAGGATTGGGGGTAGGCAAGTAGCAAGATCAGCAGATCCCAGGTTCAGGATGGCAGCCTAACTTTGGATGTCACTGAGCCGGTTTGGCCTGTTCCCTGGCTCAGCTGATAGAGGCTCTTATCAGTAGGGTGTGCACCCCACCTGCAGGAACCAAATCCATGAGATGAGGGCAAGCCTTCAGGGAGCAGTAGCCCATTGTCCTGAACAGCAGGGAGTGGGCTCTACCAGAGCCTGGTGATTGCCCCCAGGGAGGATGTCTGTAAGCATCTGACCTCCCCCCACATGCTAGCAAAAAGCCCCTCGTGTTTGGCATGTCTTTGGGGGAGACAAAGCTGGGGGAAAGTCTCTTTATAATCCCACGGTGGCAGACGGGACTGTTTTTGCCACCACGACAATACACCTGCTCACAGAGCCATCTCAGGGCGCCAGTTTGGGGCAAAAAACAGCATGCTTCTCTTGCCCCACCTACCTGACTCACCTGACCTCACTCCATGCGACTCCTTTTTGTTTCCATGAATGAAGGGGGACATGAAAAGACAGCGATTTGATGACATAGAAGAGGTGAAGAAACAAGGGAGGAGCTTTCAGCCATCCAAACAGATGAGTTTGAAAAATGTTTCTTCCAAGAATGGAATCGCAGATTTGACATATGTATTCAGTGTAAAGTAATGGAGAGGACTAAGTGATAAGGCTGTTTTGTTTAAAAAGATTAAATACATAGCTTTGAGAAAAAAATTCCAAGGTTTTTGGGTGCCCCTCACAAGAACACGCCTGGACGTCTGGACGGGAGGGGAAGTGCAGAGCGGTGGCCGGACTGGCAGAGGGCATGTTTCTAAATGCAGCAGCTGTTTCCGAGTTTGTGCGTTCCTGACAAGAGGCCTGTCCCTGAGTGCCACCAGCCCTGGACCAGCTGTCCCACCGAGAGCAAATTTTCATCCTGTGACTGAGGGATGAGACAGGACTGGTTTTGCATGGGGCTTCAGGGATGCTCCTGGTGTGCCCCTTGGCTCTGGACCCTGGGGGTAGATGGGAGGCTGTCAGGGGAAGCCAGCCCCTAACACATCATTACGAGTCTAGTAGGTGCAACTGTACAGCGATAATAAGTAAAGATCATAGTAAAGTTATAGAGAGCATGAGAGATAGAAGAGAAATATTGAAATAAATGGAGTCAGGTACAATTCATGGTAGCATGCTCACCTCAGCCTCGCTTGGTGGTTCACGTGGAGGGAGAGAGAGATATTTAATGCTAGCCCAGGCTTTTATATTTTCTGGGGACCTGCAAGCCCCATAATTATAGGTGAGGACATACATCACAGGAAGGGGCTGTGCTATAGGTAATACAGTAATGAGAGGGGATGGTCTAGGGACATACACGCAATAGGAAGAGGGATTGGGGGTATACATGTGACAAGATGGGCTGACCCTAGATTCATGATGGCAGCCTAACCTTGGTCATCCTTGGATGGGTTTGACCTCTATGGGGTCTCCTACAAGGAAACAGACAACTACTATCCTTATCAGAAGGGAGTGGGCCCTACTTGTTGTGGGATAAACAGTGGTGACTGCTTGCTCTAGATGGCTGATAGCTCTTAGGGAGAATGACCCCTGACCTACTCCTGATGACCTCCAAGTGTATAGTCCTTCGCAAGCAGCTAAGTTTGGCATATATTTGGGGGAGACAGCTTGGGAGAAATCCTTCTGTTTCCCACAGGAGCCCCCCCCCCCGCAGGACTTGGCATAAAGGCAAGTGTGGTGAGGTGGGCCTGCTCTCTCCTTGTTGGTAGCCTTTTATCGGCTTTCCTTAGATCGCCACACCAGCCCACACCAGTTCTCTCCGCCCTGCTGGTAGACATGAGTTTCCTCACTGCCCCGTGGTGTTTAGAGCTGGTGATGTTCAGCTCCCAGGCAGGAGAGTTGAGTGTGAAGCGTGTGAGATGCAGGGTGGGGCTGCTGACTGCCACCCCAGCCTGTGCCCCTCCTGAGGCCCCTGCTCTGTTGGTAACCTGCAGTGACCTTTTCTGACAGGGTTGTAAATCACTCACACATTTCACTGTTAGCCACCATCTGATTGGAATTAAGCAAGTAAAGTTCCCCTGAGCTGAAAGCAGTCGCCATGGGGACCTGTTCTCCATGCTCTTCAGTAGACTCAGGTCATCTCTTCACTGGCCCTGTGACCAGATGCCCCTCGTGGGCACACCCATACCTCCCCACCCCTACTGCAGAGGGAGAGTCACCTTCCCTTCCCCTTTCCATAGCTCTTGGCTCGGATGAAGGGGGCACTCATGGAGTGTTCCAGAAGGACAAGGGCCATCCCAGGTAGCCAAGGGGTGGGGGCAGGTCTCTGGCCCGAGGAGCTCCCAGCGTGGGTCTGTGTAGAGGAGGCCAGTGCAGAGCCTCCTCAGGGGCCGTCTCCCACCTGGGCTAGCAGGTTCCAGTCACAGTGCTAGGCTACCATGACCAAAGTGATCTTTTGCCAGCAGGAATACAGAATCCGGTTAGTTCTTTGGTGAAACACCATTGATGGCGCAGACACTGTATGCCTGGAACTATACAGGAGGCTCTGTGTAAATGGAGACGCCTCCGAGATGTTCACTGGAATTCACACACTGACAGATGCATCCCTACTCCAGAGCCAGGAAACGGTGCTCTGGGGCCGGAGAGGAAGGGCATCTAATCCCAAATAGATTAACAGTAATGATGCGCAACTGATTCCTGCATCTGATGTCACTGAGCTGTATGCCCGGGGGAAAGCTGAGTTAGCTGGTGCCGTGGGCCATGGGCAGTTTGACGCAGCCAAAAAGAGCAACTGCTGAGGCTGCTGCTTTGCGACCATAGGGTTTGTTTGCTTGGGTTGGAGGGTTAAGTCATGACTTCAAGAGCTATCGCAGTTAGGTGGCCTGGTGCAATTTTCAGTGCTTCTGTTCTACTTCAGAGTTTGTTGCATAGTTCCTGGCAGTACAGGAGTTCGCAGGTGACCATTCAGGCACACAGGTTGGTCTCTCTACACCTGGAGCAGTACAATAAGAAAGAGAGCTGAGGTCAGGGGGAAGAAATGAAATGCGTTGTCTCATTGTCTCCATGAACCACTGCTTTCTCTGCCATGAGACCAGAAGAGCTAGATGGTGCCCCACTCCCATTCCTGGACACTCTCACTCTCCATCTCTGAGCTGTCAGCATAACTCTCCTGCTGACGGAAGCTCCCTGCCCACTAAGTTTTCGACCTAATCTTTGAAACTGCTGTTGTCAGTTTGATCCCATAGAGGCAGATCTTAAAAGAACAAACAATCAGGACAGACTTTTCTTTCTGGTGGAGTGAAACTATTTAATGTTTGGTTTCAAGAAGAATTCAGGGGTTTTTTTCCGTGGCGTCACGGGGCGGTCGACTGCTTCACCACGAAGCTGAACATCTCCTTCCCAGCCACTGGCTGCCAGAAACGCATTGAAGTGGACGAGGAACACAAACTTCGCACCTTTTATGAGAAGCGAATGGACACGGGAGTCGCCGCTGAGGCTCAGGGCAATGTTGTCAGCATCAGCGGTGGGAATGACAAGCAAGGTTTTCCCATGAAGCAAGGTGTCTTGATCCGGCCGTGTCCACTTGCTGCTGAGTTGGGGACGCTCCTGCCACAGACCAACGAGAACTAGGGAGAGGACACGCAAATCTGCCCAGGCTGCATTGTGGGTGCCAATGTGAGCGTTCTCAACTCGGCTATTGTAAAGCAAGGAGAGAGAGCAATCTCAGGACTGATAGAAACGTGCCTCGTCGCCTGGGGCCCAAAAGAGCCAGCAGAATCCGCAAACTCTGCAGTCTCTAAAGAAGATGATGTCCACCAGCACATTGTGAGAAAGCCCCGAACAAAGAAGACAAGAGACCCAGGACCAAAGCGCCCGAGACTCAGAGTCTTGTGACTCCGCGCGTCCTGCAGCACAAGCGCGGGCTCATTGCCCTGAGAAGCAGCGCACCAAGAAAGCATAGGAGGCTGCCGAGTACGCCAAGCTTTTGGCCAAGAGAACGAGGGAGGCCAGAGAGGGACGGCAGGACCAAACTGCCAAGCAACGGGGGCTATCCTCGCTGAGGGCGTCCACCTCGAAGTCTGGGCCCAGCCAAAAATAAAATAGAGCCCTGAATAAATATGCTCGTCTGTTAAAAAAGAGAAGAATTCAGGGAACATGTTTGGGCTACAGTCTAAAGATCGTGTGTCAGAATAATTGCTTAGGGGTCGTAAGGTTTACTGGGGCGCGAAACAGAACCAAAGATCCAGTTGGCAAAGTTTTAGAAGCAGGCTTTATTGAGAAGCTTGTGGGCGGGTTCAGCAACTCAGGGTATTGAGCTATTGAAGCCGCGCCCTACAGGTGCCTAGGCGAAATGTTTATATGGCGGAGAGAAGGAGGGGGTGGGGAGGTTCCTATTAGCAGGTGCAGCTGGCAGGCTGCCTGGGGCACCTGGTGTTCTGGGTACATTCCGTGCTGACAGCAGTCATTATTCCGAGAAGGGTGTTCACCGAGGGAGGGGAAGGGCAGCAAGGGGTGAGTTTGAGAGCTAAGATGGAGGTGCTGGATTCAAAATGGAGTTCCTCGTGCCAAGACCAGGCAGGGTCCATGCAACTTCCCTGGCTCCAGAAAATCTGTATTCCATGAGATTTTAAAGTCTGTTCTTCATTTTTCCCTTTTGATCAGGCTTCTCCAATAGAATATTTTATCAAATGTCCGGTAATGGTAGCTGACCACCATCAGGTTCTGGTCTCCTGGCAAAGGAGGCAGCTGTTCCCCAGGGCCGTTAGCCCCACATTACAGATCCCCTCCCATTCCTGACTCTCCTGCTGCCGCTGCTGCCTCCGGTGGATGGAGACCAGCTGATGGCTCATTTCAAGCTTCAAAACCCCCAAGCTTCGTGCACTGAAGTAAAACTGCAGCACTAAGCACATTATTAGGCCAGTGGACTGAGATGTCAGGCAGGAAACCATGGCCCTGAACTTCCAACACGGAGACCTATGGTTAAAGTTCGCAGGCATTGTGTTAGAGAGAAAGAGGAAACTGTCTGCTTCTGTGAAGATTTACAGCCTCGGAAACCTTATGGGGCAGTTCTACCTCTCTCACAGTGGCTCTGTGGCAGAACCACCCTGGGGCAAAGGGTGTACAATAAACCTAGCCCCATGAGGTGTTTTGTTGCACACCTGGACCAGTAAGCAACATTGCACTAAACGAAGAAAAGATTGAAGTCGTCAAGGATTCCATTTTGTTTGGATTCACAATCAGTGCTCCTGGAAGCAGTGATCAAGAAATCAAATCACTTTTGCATTGGCCAGACCTGCTATAAAAGACACACCTCTGAAGGGCCAGAAAGCAAAGCTGTTACTCTAAAGGTTACTGTGTACTTGACCCAACCCGTGACATTTCCAGCTGCCTAACCTGCAAGTAAAGGCTGGACAGTTAATAAGGGAGCCTGAAGGAGACTCGATGCCTTCGATTATTGCAGTAAACCGCAGTCCCTCTGCCACGGACCGACAGAAAGGACACGTGTGTGTGGAAGAAGTGTCCTCATGCTCCTCGAAGCTTAGGCCAGTGAGATTTCACCTCATGTGCTTGGGACATGTCATCAGGAAAGTTCTTGGAGAAAGGATATTATTCTTGGTCAACATAAAAGAGGAAGACCCTCAGCTTTGAATTCAGGTGGGGTCCAGATCAACATGTGTTAAGGCCCAGAAGAGGAGGCCTAGGTGCCTCCAGCCCTTGGGGCCAGGAACCACGGATGCAAAATGTCCAGCCTCACTTTGGCCCCACCTGTAGCTGGTGACGGCAAATAAGGGGTTCAATTCTAAACCACTGTTGAAAGCTACTGATCTCCCAACTGAAAACCAACCCCGATACCAGGCAGACCCTGCCCCAGCCAGTCCTCTTCCTCCTCCGGAGGGGGACATGTTAGGCCAGTTTGACTAGAGAAATAGATCCAGAGACACCCATCTGTGTGTAGCCAAGAGCTTTAGATCAAGGAGTAGTTATCTATTGATAAAACAACCCCATCCAAATCAAGTGCATAAGTCTGATACTAGTCCAGAAGTCCTCTTCAGACTCACACAGCCACATGCCATGATGCAGAATGCAGAAAGATCACAGGCCGGTGGGTGCAAAGTCATGTGGATCCCGTGGTGGTGGCTCTGGCCGCAGTCACGGTCCGCCAGCAGAAAGGGAAAGGCAGAGAGAGGGAGGTTCCCAAGGCCCTCTATGAGAAGGCCATGCCCGCAAGAAGGTACCATCACGCTGTGACCTAGTTGACAGGCTAGACCGCACCCCTACGCTCTTAAATCTTCAAGTTGACATGAAATATAGCTACCCCCAGGGACTAAAAGCACATGGACTGCATGCCCTTATATTTCCTAGTTCTACTTGTTGCCTTTAAGTGATAGTGACCCTATAGAACAGGGTAAAAGTTCCCATAGGATGTCCAGTGTTGTAAATCTTCATGGGAGCAGACTGCTACATCTTTCTTCCATGGTTCAGTTGGCAACCAAGCAATTAACTACTACCTCACCAGGGCTCATCTGGTCCTACTTACACCTTCCTACACCAAATAGCTACCTTTGACAAACCAGCTACTTAGCTGGAGTACGTCAAGCACTGGACTGCCAGCCAAAAGACTGGCAGTTTAATCCCCCAGCCACTCCTCAGAAGAAAGATGAGATAATCCAATAGTGCAGTTTGGCTCTGCCCTATAGGGTTCCTTTGTCCTGTAGGTTCCTACGTCAATTGTGACCAGTTGGCTTGATGGCAGGAGGTTTCATTCCGCATGTTAGGCTGGCTCTTCTAGAGAAACAAAATCTGATACTCGTAGATGTAGAAGGAAGAACTTTGTATCAAGGACGCCTCCCGGCTCAGTCCAGCTCCAGTACAAAGTCAGAAGGTAGTTGGAGGCCCCTCCAGACAATGGCAGCTGCTGGCCAGTGAGACAAGAAGCTGGGAGATCTTAGACCGGTGGGTGCAGAGCCATGTGGCTCCAAGGTCAGGCTAGAACAATGCCCAAGACTAACTATTTGCAGGAGTGGAAAGCCTGTCTTTCTTCCTCAGAGCCCTTGGTGGTTTCGAACTGTAAACCTTGATTGCAGCCCAGCGAGGAACCAGCACACCACCAGGGCTCCTCAGTAAAAGGCCAGAGTGTGTGCCTGTCACCAGCGTGCCAGTCTCCCCAGGGCTTGGCCGGTCCCCCACGGATGGCAGTGCTTCTGAAGGAGCCAACAAGAGCTTTTCTTCTAGTGCCAAGAATCACCCCAAACATATTCTCAGTGGGTCAAACCTCCTGCCTAGGAAGGAGAGCTCATTCTGATTGTCCAACCAGATCATGCTGGTAATAGTGCTCCCACGCGATTGCATTCTGGTAGGCAAGTGAGCGACTCAGTCGAGCGGAATTCTCCCTCAGAATAAGTGGAGAGAGAGAGAGCAATGCTACATTGACTCCTGGCTGGGGGGGACAGAGAGCACCGGCCCCACGTCTTGCCTTCCACGTAGCAAGTGCATGTGTCCAGAGGGCTTGCCTTGTTGGGGACTGCCCTCATTACCAACCCTGCCCCTTCTAGCTGTTTCCCCGTCTTTACCAAAATGAATGCCCCTCCCCATCCTCCCAGGCACTGCCATGCCCCTCTGCCGACCTCACAGCACTTGTCACTGCCTGGGTATCTGTGTGTACATGCCCAAGGAAAGCTGTTGAGGGAGTGAATGAATGAATCTGTCTCCCCAGCCCCGGGGGCAGAACCTGGCACAGCAGGCATTCAGTGCAGGTTTGCTGCAAGGGTGTAAGCTGGAAAAGGCCCGGCAAGCTGGGCCTCTCAATAAAAGACGGTTCCTCCTGCCTAGCCACATCTGTCCCTCCCACTCCCTAGCTGTGCGCCTCACTTCTCTGGGCCCCCTTTCCTCAAGCAGAAGCTGGGGGTGTTTGGGGATTACTGCAATGCTAACCTCAGTGTGACGCTTCTGTAGGACACTGTCTGGAAAGCTCTCCTCAAAGAAAACACTCAGGAAGGTGGCGGTGGTCAGAAACCACTGGTTAGGGGTGTCTTGTTTCTCTGGGGGTGGGGAGAGGGCAGGGAAGTGGGAAGGGGAGCCAGGAGTGCTGGACGGGCCACAAAAAACGCCTCCACCCTCCCTCAGCCATAGAGCTGATCAAGGACCTGGTCAACTATGAGGTGCGCAGCGCGCTGCTGCAGGGCCTCGTGGCGCTGCTGATACCGTGCGTCGAGGAGACCTCCAAACTTCAGCCCAAGATCCTCAACGGTACAGGGAGCCACGGGGGATATTGGGAGGGTGCCTCCTGCCCAGAGGCTGCCTAAGGAGGACGAAGTGTGAGACATGACCTGGGCGTCACTCAGAGGGGGCGGGGGCGCATCTACGCAGTGTCCAGTAACCCAGTACAGCCTAATTTCCTTGCCCAAACTCCATACACATCTGGAAACCTAGCAGGACAGGGCAGAGAGGACACTGCGAGTCCCAGGGGGCGACCTGGAGTGCCATTCCACAGAGGCAGGGGGCAAAGGGAGGGAGGGTGTCCCTGCTGACGCCCCCTCGCAGCTGTCAGACACGCATTCGTCATGAAGCCGGTGGAGATCGCCTCTGCTCCTGCCTCTCTCCGCAGACACCTCGGTGCTGCAGCTCACCGCCCACCTGCCGGTGTTCTTGCAGCAGGCGGCGGCCGCCAAAGCCATCGGGTAAGTAGGCAGGCGGTGGCGGGTGGGTGCAGCCCGCCCGGCTCGGGCGGTGCCACCGGGCGAGGGCGGGAGGGAGGAGGGTCCCAAGGCGCTGCCGCAGCCCGAGCCCCGCGGCCTAGGGTCCTGGCGCGCAGCAACTTCAGCATCGCCGAGGAGCTGCTGCAGCTGCGCGTGGTGCACAGTCTGATGGCCGCCATGGGCAACACGGACCACAGCAACAGCCAGCGGCTGGCCTGCCTCACGCTGGAGGTGGGTGCGGAGCGCGGGGCGCGCGGGGGCGGGGCGGGGCGGGGCGGGCCGTCGGTCACGCCCCCTGCGCCGGCCCGCAGTACTACGTGAGGATGTTCCCGGTGGTGGAGCAGCACGTGCGGAAGAGCATGGGGGAGGAGCTTTTCCAGCTCTTCCTGGTAAGTAGCCCCTCCCTGCCCAGAATGGAGGCCTGCCCTGCCTGGCTTGAGCCCCTGTCCCGTCTGAGCGCCGGCGCCGTCCCGCCCACCCCCTGCCCGCGCCCAACCCCGAGTCGAGCGCTCCCCTGCCTCAGAGCAACCCCGAGGACTTGTACATGAAAATGGACAGCATTCAGGCGGACATCCTGGCAGCCAACAAGGTCAATGTTACCAAAGGTGAGTAGGGGGCCCTGGAGCAGGGCGGAGGGGGAGGCACGCGGCCAGCCTCACGCCCTCTGTCTGTCTGCAGCCTTAAGCATCGCCTCCAGCTACAAAGAACTGAGCTTCCGCTTTGAGGAAAAGGAAGACGATTGGGCCTGCGCTACGCTTCCGGAGAGGAATCCTGGAGAGCAGAGGCCGTGAGGCCGGCCGCCCGAGAAAGCCAGCCGGGGCATGGAAGCCTGGCCGCTGGGGAGGAGCGGGGCCAGCCCCCCCACACACACACACGGGGAGGGTCCAATAAACGGCCTTGCTGTCTATCCCGTCCTGTGCAGTGTGTGCAGTGGGAAGGGCGATCAGGTGCGGGCTAGGATGAGTTGGGCGCCCTCCGCTCCCCAAGGGGAAAGCAGAAGAGTCAGCAGCATTCTGGAAAGTTCGGGAATACAGCGCTCACGGCAGCTTCCTGCCCACCTGCCATCCTTCCCTGGGACTGCTTGTGTTGCTGCCTCGCCCTCTCATTTGCTGACTCCTCCTCCATCCCGCCTCCTGCGCGGTGGACGGCCGGCCGGCGGACTCTCACCCGAGAGCCTGGTCCTCCTTGATGACCACACTCCGCCTCCGGCTGCGACTCCCGCGCAGATGCTGACTCCCACACTGCTGTTTCCTGCTCCACATTCCAACCTCACTGCATCTGGGCCGGAGCGCCCACAGCCTTCCCTGTCTCAGCCGATGGCAACGCGGCCTGCCTGCACCACCAAATCGCGACCACTGACCACGTGCCTCGTGTCAGTTGCGCTACCTGCCCAGTATATCTACAATGCACCAGCTCCCACTAGTTCTATTGCTAATACCGGAGTGCGGCGCCCCGAGACCGCAGCCGTTTACCGGAGTGAAAGGCCGGTCTTGGGCCGCAGCACTGGGCTGGTCCTTTCAAACTGCGGCCCAAAGCATGACCACTATGCCACCAGGGCCCGAGCTCCCTTACCCCTCTTTTTTCAACTGGCACTTAGCATGTGTCCAGTTAACTCAGCTCATGCCGACCCCACGTGACAGGAGAACGGATTCCTAGGGCTTTGGAGGCTGTCGTTCTTTTTTACAAGAAGTTTGTAAACTGTTTTTTGGGGGATCCAACATTTTTATTGGCATATAATTTATTGGCATCTATCATACCATTCAATAGTTCAATCGCATCAAGAGGCATTGTACAACCATCACCACATAGCAGTTTTAGAACATTTTCTTCATTTAAAAAGAAATCATTTTACTGAGCAAGGCTGTAAATTTTTTAAGGAGCAAATTACCAGGTCTCTCAGAGCCCTTGGAGGGGTGTGAACCACTAACCTTTTGGATGTCAATGGAACACTTAATTGTTGCGGCGGCCGCCGGCCCTCCTAATGCTCCACTTACTGGTACACTTAGAACAATGCCGGCATGCGGGAAGGAAGCAGGAGGCCTGGTGAGGGCCCTGAGTGTCCCTCTAAGGCAGAGAAACTGAAGGCAGTCATGATCCGCGACTGCCACAAGGGGTCATCGCGACCTGACAGGCGGCTGAGGCAGCTAGCCATCCTAGACCCAACTGCCCGCTCAGGCCAGGGGAGAAAGTCATTCTTTATTCAGTCCTGAAATGCCTTTTTTCCCCCCCTTTCTTTCTTTTTGTTTTAATATAATGGTGTTTTTAAAAAATAGACAATACACTAGACTTTCTTAGAATTTTTATTAGTTGGAAAATCCCCAAACCTAGGAACCATTGGCCTTAAGAGACCATAGTTCCATGCAAGCAATGGGACAATTGAAGTATAATCTTTAAGAAGATACATGTCCGAAATAGAGATATATGAAATATATCCATATAAAGTCACACACACACTTGTTATGTTTAAAAGCTACAGAAAAGTTAGAAGAAAAATACAGCGGATTTCTATATAGACACCTTTGTATGTGTGTTTACCGAACTATTTCAAAGTCTCAGATCAATAAATACTTCATATTATGCTTGTACTAGGAACAAAGACACTCCGACATGATTAAACTATTGTGATGGTGATCTTCCGAAGAATATCCCCCAGAGATTCATGTCGTCATTCCTACAGCCTATGAATATATTACCTGACATGATAAAATGGACATTTTGTAAATCTGTTTAAGATCTTAAAATCCAAAACGATCACAACAATCTACATATAACCCCCTCCCCTTGACAACATCAAGGGCTCATAAGGGAGGGGGTGGGAAATGAGCTGATTCCAAAGGCTCAAGTAGAATATATTTTGAAAATGACCAATAAAATGATTTTTTTAAGATCTTTTTTTTTCTTCCCCACCCCCACCCCCCAAGATCTTAAAATCCTTATCTTAAGGGAGATTTTTCTAGAATATCTGGATAGGCCCAACATAATCACAAAGCCCTTAAAGAGGAGGCAACAGGATCAGTTAGTAGTAGATGTAACAATACAAGCAAGAGATTAGTGACTGGACGGGGACACACATCAAGGAAGCTTAGGCAGCTTCTGTTCCTGTTAGGGGCCATCTAGTCAGTTCCAACCCACAGCAACATTGTGCACAATAAAAGGAAACTGCTTGGTCCTCACAATTGCTCCTGTCCCCTCAGCAAGGTTAACACACGGCTGCAAGTGGACTCAAGCATAGGCAGCTTCTCGAAAGCTGAAAAAGACAAGGAAACAGATGCTCCCCTGAAGCCTCTAGGAAGACTTCTAATCTCCAGAACTATATAAATGTGTTTTTAATTTGTGTTGTTTTTAACCCATTAAACCTATAATATTCATTTTTCCCTTGTTAAAAAGTTACATATCCTGACTTTTTTAAATCTCTAGATTTAAAGTTTGCATATTGCCTTTGGTTGTGACTTCGCATGTTTGTTTTTTAAGTTCAAACTTATATCAATTGTCTTGATCCACATACAAAAAATGTGAAATGTAAGAGAAACCTTATATTTGCAGTCTACATAATCAGCCCGGAACATATTGTTTACTTTAGTTGAAGAGAAAATAGGTATTAAAAAAAGTTTTTTTTAAAACAGCTTGCTTTATTTAACAGTTGGTATTTGATTCATTGGGCAAGTTTGTGTTTTCATGGAAGATGCAGGCAAATGAGAGTTAAGTCTTCCAGGGACTTAGAACAGTCTTCTGAGGAGGCTGGGTGAGCCATTCAAAAAAGCCACAAGCTTCCTAACTCCTGTTAAAAAAAAAGTTAGGGAGACCACAAGGGCAGATTGAAACAGTTACCTTGAGTCGGATCTTACAGAAAACTAGTTTGTTACCAACACTGAACAAAACACTACTTTTGATAACCTACCCTGGATAAAACTTAGTTCTTTAGAGCAACTGTTACCCTAACGAATAAACGGCACCAACTAGCTTCCGAAAAAAGACTTACACCAAAACCGGTCTAGTTAAGATTCATTCTCATGCCATGTACCGGAGTTACATGAGCCAATGACTATGTTAAAGTGAGAACATAGCCAAAAACACCCACTGAAAATACCAAGTATCCGAAAGTGCCTGAAGAAATAACCCCTTAAGCCACGTTCTGTTATTAAACAACTTGTAAGCCTTGCAAGGGCAAGGCCTCAAAAAATTAGTTTATGACTCAGAATTGTTCCTCTCCACGGAAATCTTTAGTAAAAGGCGAAAGATTTATACGATCTGAAGAGAAACCAGAGTATGCCTTGTGCCACCGGTGTACAGTGCGCGGATAACTGTAACTCCTAACACAGTAAGGGTAGCTATTTACCAAAAGCAGGTAGAGATTTCTGCCTTTCTCTTAGACAATTATATAAGGGCAGAGTCATTTCAGGTGAGAAAAATTGAAAGAAATAGACGCTAATAGTTTTAAAGGAGAAAAATCGCCCTGCGTGCAGTGTATTGTGGGTATGCAAATAAGTTTCCGAGTCACCAACCTTCGGTTTCCGGAAATACTTCGAATACTTCACTAGTTGCCACCAGGGGCAGAGCGGAGGCCAGATTTAGGATTTGCGGGACCCAACTCGGAAAAAGTATCTTTTTCTTTCTTTCTTTCTCTTTTTTTTTTCTAACTTTAAGTGTTTAAATGTTTTCTAATTGGCGCTCCAGGCACAACTTTGACTATTTTTTTTAATGTCTTCGTTTTGTTTTGGTTTTTTTTAATTAATCATTTTATTAAGGGCTCTTACAACTCATCACAATCCATACATACATCAATTGTGTAAAACACATTAGTACATTCATTGCCCGTGTCTTCGTTTTTTTATTCAACAAAAATGTTGTTGAGCCCTGGGCCCCTGCCTCAACCTTGTGTCCCACTGGAGGAGACAGGTATTTGAGGAGCTGGTAAACACCCTGAAGCAGTGTTGTGTGAGCTACAGGGCAGAAGGCAGATAGGAAATAGCCGAGACTAGATCATCTTTTTTTTAATCACTTTATTGGGGGGGCTCATACACATCTTATGATAATCTATCATTCAATTGTATTAATCATAGAGACTAGATTTTTTTTTCCAGAGATGATTTTGTTTTAAATTGGGGCCTCTTACAGCTCTTATCACAATCCATACATCCATCCATTGTGTCAAGCACTTTTGTACATTTGTTGCCATCATCATTTTCAAAACATTTTCTTTGTACTTGAGCCCTTGGTATCAGCTCCTCATTTCCCCCTTCCCTCCCTCATGAACCCTTGAGAATATTTTTGAACCCTTGATAATTTTTTTTAATGTTTTCCATGTCTTACACAGACTGCTATCAGAAACTAGTCCTTGATGTGCCTTCGGGGGTCTAGCTGAGAGTGTGGATTTAACTTGCGGGTAGTGGAGAGTCATTGAAAACTTTTAAGCCAGACTAGTGATAGAACGAACACTGCCCAGTCCTGAGCCGTCTCGTGATCCGTGGCAGGTCAGACCATTGTGATCCACGGGACTTGCCTAAATTCTGGAAGTTGATCACCAGCCTTTCTTCCCCGTCTGTCTTATTGTGAAAGTTATGCTGGAACATGGCCAGCATCCTAGCACCACACAAACCCCCACGGGAAGCATGTGAGGAGGCGCCGGCGAGGAAGAGAAACACCAGGCAACACAGAAAGCGAAAGTTTCTGAAACGGAAAAGACCCTGCAAGACAAAGAGTGTACCCTTGTGTCACATATCACTGAGAGGTCAAGTAAAATGAGTGCTTCAAAGTCCACTGGATCCGGCAGTAGGAAACCCACCCGTGGCCTTGGACAGAGCAGTGTCCATGGAGCAGGAGGTGACGAGGTGACGGGAGTCCAACGGCAGGGAGCCGATGGGTAAGTGAGGAAGTGAGGGAGAATGGAGGCCAGAGGGTGTAGGCAACTCCTTCGAGGAAAAGTTTGACTCTGAAAGCTTAAAGAGAAACTGCAGCTAGAAAGTCATAGGATGAAAGATGGGACTAAAGTCCTTCCCCCTTCATTGACGTGACGGGGGTGTCTGGCCTTTCTGATTTCACAAGAGGGGCGCGTCGGCAGCATTGGGAACCCAAGTTTGGTTCCTGTGCCACAGCTCCTCTCTCCAACCTTGGTACCGATTCGGGCTACGTACAACCCCGTCCCTCCCACTGTCCTCTCTGCTCCTCTGCTGGGTTGGCTCATTCCTTGCAATGGCCGCACAGAAGCCACGGGTTATAGATTGATCCTCAAAATACAGTTCGGTCTTTGGCCAGGGCAGCCTCTTCTCAGCTGGCCCTACAGGCGGCTCTCTCACTGGCCTCTGCTCTGCTCAGCTAGCTCTGCTGGTAGGTGCGGGCCCACGGGCACCCTCCACACCCCCACTCCACCCGCAAGCCTCCTGCCGAAGGCCCTCGGCTCTCACTGTGAGGGCCAGCAAGCCCACCACACCATCTCCTGACAGGTTCTGCCGCCGGCATTTCTCTGCCACTGTTTCTCACCCTCTGCTGCCATCTCCAGTGAGACAACTCTCGGTCCCCTGGGGTTCCTGTCTCACCTTCCATCTCTGCCTTGGTTCTGCGGTGAGGGAGGACTTGAGTGGAGGTCCCATGTCTGTAATAACATATAAATATAGGTATGTAGATCTATGTCCCTGTCGTTATATATAAATACATTTTCCATATGTCCGTGCCTGTATTTAGACCTCTATCAATGCCCTTTGCCTCCTAGTTCTTTCCTCCATTTCCTTTTACTTTCCTCCTGTCCCACTGTCATGTTCGGCCTTCATTCAGCTTTCAGTAATTCCTCTCAGCTACACTGCACTTGTTCCAAACCCCAGCAGGCAGTCTATGCCCCATGCCATTGATGTTAGATCACTTGTTGTTCCCTTGTCCCTGGGTTTTGGGTCTGCCCTTCCTTCCCCACCTCTCCCTCTCCCATGACCCCTGGAACTGGTAGTCCCATTGTATTTTCTCTGGGATTGTTTATCTTGCCTATCTTATGTAGATAGACGTAAAAAAAGAGAGAGAAAGCCTATACATAGTTCCAGGCCTCTCTGTTGGCCTTTATGAATGTTTTCCAATCTAGTCTGGTGAGGTACCAAGCCCTGCTCCTGAAGTCTATTTTGGGGATTCCTCAGGGACTTCATTGCTTTGCTCCCCTTGCTGCTCTGGTGCACGCCCTTTGTATTTTGTGCCAATTGGCGGGGGGGTGGGGGTGTCAGACTGGGTACAATTCCCGCACTGTGTCTCCAGTGTGGTCCACTGTATGGCTATGGGTCTCTCTGGCGGTGGGGCCAGCCCTGTGGTCCTCTCTGTGCCTTGGCTGCTCAGAGCAGGAATATCGCGTCCTGAGGGCATGGTGGGCCAGAATGCGGTTCTCTTTTGATCGCTGATCAGGGGGAGCCCCGATGGGTTAGCAGTTCTGCATTGGGCTGGGATCCTCGAGGTTGGCGGTTTGAAACCACCAGCAATTCCGGGCTTTCTACTGTAGTAATGAGTTTGCCCTGGAAACTCACGGGGTATGGTTCTACGCGTCCCTATAGGGTCACTATGAGTCGGCATCCCCTCAGTGGCAGTGAGTTGGTTTGGGTTTGGCCAGGGTGGTAACTACTTTTGCATTAGAACGTGGATGACCTGGCCCTCTCCAGCCAGCCCTGGGAGGAGCAGTCTCCTGGAGGGGCTTGCCTGCTGTATCCAAAGAAACCCCCTTACTGGGGGCTATGTAATTATGAGTGGTGCCCTGGCAACCTTGGTCAGCAGACCCTGGACACTCCTCTGTCTAGCATAACTGAGATAGTTTCAAGCTTATTGTGCCAAACTGACCGATAAACATGTGGGGTTAATTGAAGGGCATGAGCCTCGCCTTTCTACCCTGTCTCCCGAAAATAAGACAGTGTCTTATATTAATTTTTGCTCCCAAAGATGAGATAGGTCTTATTTTCAGGGGATATCTTATTTTTCCATGAAGAAGAATATGGTACATTTATTGTTTATTGTTTTATTAAAAGAGACCTCGCACTTCCTGTCTGCTCCGGCTGCGCTGTGGCCAACAGTGAGCTGTGTGGTGGCGCCTGCTGCTACCGTCCAGAGTCCAGAGTTACAGTAGCTTCGGGGGGGTCTTATTTTCGGGGGTGCCTTATATTTCAACGAGAGGCAAAACTGTAAGTAGGTCTTATTTTGGGGGATGTCTTACTTTCAGGGAAACAGGGTAGTTCTCGCATCTCTTGCTCTCTGATGGTCGGACCAGGGTGCAGCTGCCTTAGCCAGCTTCCTGCTTCAGCTGGCAAGGCTCATTTCCTGCAAGACATTCCTGAGAATTCACATGGACTTACCCTGATGCAGCCCTGGGTGCTGGAGCAGTCATATGGAGATCCTTGCCAGCACTGCTGAGATGCTTACACATTCACTGACTCAGCTTTCCTCATTGCATCTGTTTTGTGAGATGGAGGAGGACTTTGTGGATTGGTGTCAGACATATGGGCTAATGTTGGACTTGTGGGCTTGGGCAGCACTGGGTTGAGATGTTGTCTTGATGTGCACTTACCCTTTCTATAAAACTCTCTCTTATACATATGAGTTTCTGTGGATGTGTTTCTCTAATGTACGCAGATAAGCACAATAACATACTTGTACTTGTGGCGTTTGGGTCACGTTTCTCCGACAGTTTCCTCCACCCTTCCAGGCCCCTTTAAGCTCCGGGTGCCGTTAGGACCCCGTGTGCATGGTCCCTCTCGTCCAGAGGGTGTGTCCTTGCCTGATCTTTGTTCCATTTAAGACTCGATAAAGCTTCTCCATAAATTGTATGACGATATGGCGTCTCATCGTAACTGCGAGATCGTGCCTCGGGAATGGCCGGGGAGGGGACATGTCCGAGAGGAACTAGCTTCCTGAGGACCTGGGCCCTGATGTCCGGGGGGGGGGGGCGGTGAGGGGTACAACTGTTGTACTTTATCTGCACGAGCAAGGTCATAGAAGTCCGGAATAGGCAGGGGTTTCTAGTGCAGACATGGTCATTAGTAAGAGGGGAAGGGAGGAGGGGTGGGTGCCGTCCAGGAATGAACAAGTTCATAGGGTCAGGCAGTGCCTTGGGTTTCTTTTCTTATTTTAAAAATCATTTTATTGGGGGCTCCTACAACTCTTATCACAATCCATACATACATCTTGTGTCAAGCACATTTGTACATTTGTTGCCATCATCATTTTCAAAACAATTGCTTTCTACTTGAGCCCTTGGTATCAGCTCCTCATTTGCCCCTCCCTCCCTGCTCCCCTTGGGTTTCTTTTCCAAAGATTAAAATTCCCTGATAAGGTTTTCCTTACATCTTTGGTATCCTAAAACACAGTTAAACTCTTGGATCAGACAACTCAGTCACAGTGGCCTGACTCTGGCTGGCTCGCTTTCCTTGGTCTCCCGGCACTCAGCCCCCCCCACCCCACCTTCCTCTCACGCTCAGTCAGTGTTCTCAGGGGTTCCCCTGGTCGCACCCTTGACAAACCAGCCACGGAGCCTAAGCTCTAATGCACTGCTACCCAATGCCTGGCTTCCAGCGGGGCACAGCCTTCGGAAACCTGCGGAGTGCCTCCTGTGCCTCCTACAGACGTTGTTGAATCAGAGAGTTTGGTTGTGTGTATTGTTGGCACAATTAAAAAAGAACATTCTGTGACTAACAATGAGTGCAAGGAAGAAACAGTGTTCTCAAATTGAGTAGGGTAATGACTGTACCATCATATCTTCCCGATCTGATTGAACAATTGAATTGTATCTGTGGATGAAATGCCAACCAAACCCTTAAAAAAAAAGCTGCAGGGGGCTGCGGGGGTGGGGGCAGGGAAGGAAGTCTATGGAGCACGCTGTCGGGGACACCGCGTGCTGACAACGGTCACTGGTTCTATAGGATTGCTGAGGGGGAACAAGGTCTGCGGCGACAGCCTGTCACTCTGTCAGCCAAAGAAAGACAGCCATCTGGTTGATTCAAGAAATTCAAAGTTAATTTCTGCAAGGGTCTGACAGCCACAAACAATGGAGTTTGCTACCTCCAAGCAGCTTTAAAGATTCTGTGAGAATCAAACAAGTTATATATCCTTTAAACTGTATGGTGACTTGTGGGGTGTATTAGAATTTACATTCTGAGCACCCTGGTTTGCAAGAGGCTACAGATGGCAGTGACTGCCCAAGATCCATTTGCAGGATCCCCACAGGGTCTCCATTGAATGTGTTCTGATCATTAATCAAGTATGTAAATGACCTTTCCCTCAGGCAGAATGCCTTGGGGAGTGGATTGCCTCCACCTCCCTCAGTCCAGCCCAGGGAGGAGCAGTGTCTCCCTGAAGGCTTGTCTAGACATGTTCTTCACGGAGGTCACCGTCCTGGGCGTGACACCGGGTCCCATAGTCAAGAGTCATGCCCTATCAGTCTCTATCAGAATGCCTTGACCCTGACCAATCTTGTCAGCCCTTCCAACCAGGCCGCTGTCCCAATCACAGTCCCTTCCTGGTTTCTGCAGTCCCCCTGTCACTGCGAGGTAGTCATCTGCCACCAGTCATGCTGTGAGACCGTTTCCTTTGCCCGCCCATGCCCTTTCTAAACTTGGTATCTCCATGGGCCCTCAGGCACCATCCCAACCTCCCTCCTCCGGGAGGGATCGGAGTCTTTGTGTTGTCTTGGTCTCTTTTAAGACTTTAGAAATGTTCTCTTTAAATTCTCTTTGAAATGGGGTCTTTTATACCCTAAACCAGGGAGGGGGGTGGATAATGAACAGGTTTTGGAGATGATCAGTGGGACCCAGGGAGCATGGCCCACGGGAGACAGTATACCTTTCCCCGGGGGGTTACCAGCCCATCATTACTCCAGGGCCATGAGCCAGGTCTCGCAAAGGCTGCAGGTGCATGGCTATCTAACTAGTCTTGCTTGCCGCTTCCTGATCAGAACATCCTACGGGTGAAATTTAAAAGGAATTGTTACTGCAGGGGAGGGGCTGTTACATCTTGGATACCTTTTTTTTTTTAAACAATTTATTGGTGCTCATACAATTCTTATCACAGTTCATACATATTTAGATACCTTTTAACAAACTAAATCTCACCAGACCAAATCCCAAACTGTTACATTTCCAGTATTTTGATTAACTTCAAGTTAACTCTTTCACCCCCTCTATCAGTCTTGTCCTAAGTTTCTCCTTCTACAACTTGCTGTTTTCACTCAGCATTACATGCTCAAGATTTATTTCTGTTGATGTCTATGGAGTATTCTCAGAGGGAGAAGATCCTGAATTCACATATATTTGATAGGGACCCCTTTATTAAGTCTTAACCAAGAAAAACACACGACCAAGGTGAATCATCCAGAGGAAGAAGACCATCAGCATGAGACCCCAATGGTGTCCGAAGGATCCGTGACTTTGCTGTTCCTTAGAGGACACAGAAACAAACTAGTGTCGCACAAGGTCAGGATTGGCAGCAGGCGGATTCATCACTGTCTCGGTGGGGAAGCACCACAACTGTGGTCTGGATTGGAAATGCTCACAGGATTAGTTGTGGGGCCCTCTGGCCACCTTTGGTGGGAATAGAACTGATGACCATATGGTCCTGGTGTCCCAATTTCCATCACGAGCTTGCCCGCAAGTGCCTGCGGATGCCAGTGCGCAGTCCTCTGAGGGCAGTGCCCTTTCGTGATCAGTAGGAACTCAGTGGAGCCGAAGCTTTGCCAAGAATCAAAGTGGAGTTGGAGCGCCCGCTGGAAACTGCCGTCTTCCACCTATCAGGTGCTGAGCATGGACGCTCTAATAAAAGAGCTCGTACCTGCTGTCCAGTGTCCACTGCGTGAACACACCACAGTCACCACGGTTCAGAAGTAAAAATGCCCTGGAGCACTAAACCAAGGGAGACTGTGGGACATAACTACAAAAAAGCTTTAAACATTCTTTAAAACTCCCCAATTCCCATCTGAACAAGATGTTTCAACCTTTTCACTCATAAAAACAGAAAAGAGGGGTTCCAACAACCCCAGGGACAAGAGAACAACAAGTGATCTAAAATCGACGCGAGGAAGGTGTAGGACGCTTGGTGGGGCTTGATCAAGGGAAATATAACCAACAGGAATTTGCAAAACCCAAAGGAAGGCTGAACATGATAGTGGGACAAGAGAAAAGTAAAAGGAAATTGAGGAAAGAACCAGGAGGCAAAGGACATTTGTAGAGATCTAAATGCAGGCATGTACATATGTAAATATATGTATAGATAACGATAGGAAAATAGATCTATGTACCTATATTTAAGTATCAAGGCAGCAGATGGACATTGGGCCTCCATTCAAGTCCTCCCTCAACACAAGAACCCTGTTTTAATAACCCAGCATTCTGTGATGCTCACCTTCCCAACATGATCGCTGAAGACAATATGGGTAGATAAGCAAATGTGGTGAAGAAAGCTGATGATGCCCGGCTATCAAAAGATGTAGTGTCTGGGGTCTTAAAGGCTGGGAGATAAATAAGCAGCCATCTAGCTGAGAAACCAGCAAGCCCACATGGAAGAAGCCCACCAGCCTGTGTGATCATGAGGTGGTCAGGTATCAGGCATCAAAGACCCAGAACAAAAAATGACATCAATGTGAATGAGGGGGAGTGCAGAGTGGAGAGCCAGGGCCCATCTGTAGGCAATTGGACATCCCTTACAGAAGGGTACAGTACAGTACAGAGAAACATACCACTTTCCTCTAGTTCTTTAATGCTTCCTTCCTCCCCACTATCATGACCCCAATTCTACCTTATGAATCTAGCTAGACCAGAGGATGTTCACAGGTACAGACAAGAGCTGTCTGCTGGAAAACAGCACACCCCGCGCAAAGCCCTGGCCAGCTCTGTCTAGGAAGGCGGGCGGGTAGCCCGTCCTGTCCTCAGACGGGGGAATCCGGATCAAGGGGGTTGGCACGCTGGCTGTTGGATTAGTCACCAGCAGTGCCTGTCCCAAACAATGGCTCATTGGTTTTCAGTCTTCCTTCCTGACGCCTTTGGGATGAATCCACACCCTGATCTCATTGCTCACCATTTCATTTTGGCTGTAACCACTCTGCTGTTTAATCCATGTAGGAATTTCATCTATAAAATCCTTCAGACGCAGGATCTCCAACAAGACTCTCTCTGCTTGTTCCTGCTTATATTCACAATGCCCTCTCTTATCTTCCTAGACTCGTTTTATACTGCCAGGTCCGTTCGTTCTCCTTCATCTGATGTAAGTTTCTCTATTGTTTCTTCTAAGGAATCCTGGTGACAAGGTGGGCTACTCATTGGGCTCCTCAAGGTCAATGGTTCGAAAACACCCGCCACTCCTAGGCCGAAGCTCAGGGCTTTCTCTGCCCGTGGACGGTGACAGTCTCGGAAACACAGGGGCAGCCCTAGCCGGTGACAGGGTCGCTTTGGGTCAACATTGGCTCCACGGCGCTGAGTTTGGGGGTTTGGACAAAACCTCAGGTCGTTGTCACCATGTCCATTCTGGCGCATCGCAGCCCCGAAGGCCAAGGCAGCCCGGTCCCACACGTGGAGTGACCATAAGTAGAGGGCTCCAGGGTAGCTTCACGGCTGTAAATGTTGACAGAAGCAGACAGCTCCGTCCTTCTTCCTCGGGGGTGGGGGGGCGAGGGG
Source organism: Tenrec ecaudatus (assembly GCF_050624435.1). Taxonomy (NCBI): domain Eukaryota; kingdom Metazoa; phylum Chordata; class Mammalia; order Afrosoricida; family Tenrecidae; genus Tenrec; species Tenrec ecaudatus. The sequence continues at coordinate 69,737,467 of NC_134530.1, forward strand.
GGAGGGATTTAAACTGCCGACCTTTCCGTCAGCAGCTTGCGTTCAACCCACTGCTCTACCAAGGCGTCTCTGACCCGGGCACTGGGACCTTCACCTCTGGCTTGTAGACCAGTGGATTAAGGTAAAATGAACCCCAGGTTCTCCAGGGCGTCCCTGACAGTCTGTACTAGTTCTTTATCTAATCTGCTCCTTTTCATGATTCCCCCCCCCAACTTTTTCTTATGAAAGTATTCAAATAAAAAAAGAAAATATTAACATACAGTCAACTAGAATGACCAGTATAGAAAGCACCTTTATGCCCACCAGCCAGCTTCAGCAACTATTCGTACTCCTCTTTTTGGTTTGTTTGTTTTATTTTTAAATCATTTTACCAGGGGCTCTTACAGCTCTCATAACATTCCATACAATTGTATCGAGCATATTTGTACCTGTGTGGCCATCATCGGCATTTTCTAAGCATTTGCTTTCTATTTGAGCCTTTGGTATCAGCTTCTCCCCGCCCCCACCCCATTGTCTCCCTTGAGAGTCACTTTGTGAAGACATCAGGCTGGAACCCTGGTCCCCTACACTGTGACTTTGCCTATTTCCAGTGTCTTCCAACTTACTCCTCCAGTCCCCGTAGTTGGTGGAAATTAAGTCCAGAAGGTGGGTTGGATTAAGTTTACACACTTCTGACAATGATGTTGTATAGTTCATATTCTGTCTTACCAGGAGGCACATACATGCCAGGCTACCCCACTGTGATTCTAAGCTTGATCACCTCGTATGGTGGTGACTACCATGTTCTTCTATGCAAACTTGTTTCTACTTCACATCGTTTCAAAGCAAATCATATGTGGCGCCACACGCTGGCGCTGTGCAAACATCCTGGACCTAAGACCTTCCACCAGCAGCCACTGATGCATTTATTCATTGGAAATTGCCAAACCGTTCCATTGACATTTTTATTTTAAAATGTTTGTCTAGATTTTGTTTTATTTTTCAAATAAATAATTTTGGTTTCATTTTTTCCACCTATTTCTCTATCTCAGTGACATGTTGTCAGGAGAGACCAGTTCCCGGAGAACATCATGCTGGGTAAAGTGAAGGGGCAGAGAAGAGGAGGAAGCTCTTTTTAAAATTATCTATTTAATCCTTTTATGGGGGGCTCGCACAACTCTTATCACAATCCATCCATCCATCCTTTGTGTCGAGCACATTTGTACATTTGTTGCTCTCATCATTCTCAAAACATTTGGTATCAGCTCCTCATTTTTCCCCTCCTCCCCACTGCCCCCTCCAAGAGGAAGCTCTTTGAGGAGATAGATGGACACAGCTCAGACCCGAGGGCAATGTGAGGGTGCAGATAGCTGTCAGTGGGGCTCTCTGACACCTAGCAACGGTGTGCCCAGAGTGGGCAACACTGCCCCCTGGGGGACACTGGAAGGAACCAAACCCCCAACTCACTGTCCACGCACAGCCACCCGATAGGACAAACTAGACCTGCCCCTGAGGTTTCTGAGACTGTCGATTTCTACAGGAGCAGCAAGCCTTGTCGTCCTCTCTCAGAGCACCTGGTGTCTTGAACTGCTGACCTTAGGGTTATCAGCCCAAGTCATAACCCTCTGCACAACCAGGACTCTTCCAAAGGAGCCACAGGGCAACTGGACACCCCCTTAAAGAAGGGTCACAGGGAGGAGACGAGCCAGTCAGGGTGCAGTGTAGCAATGATGAAACATACAACTTTCCTCTAGTTCTTAAATGCTTCCTACCCATCACTATCATGATCCCAGTTCTACCTTACAAATCTGACTAGACCAGAGGATGTACACTGGTACAGATAGGAACTGGAAACACAGGGAATCCAGGGCAAAGATCCCTTCAGGACCAGTGGTGAGAGTAGAGGTACTGGGAGGGCGGAGGGAAGGTGGGGTGGAATGAGGGAACCGATTACAAGGATCTACATATAACCTCCTCCCTGAGGGACAGACAATAGAAAAGTGGGTGAAGGGAGACATCGGACAGTGTAAGATATGACAAAATAGTAATAATTTATAAATTATAAAGAGTTCATGAGAGAGGGGGGGAGTGGGGAGGGAGGGGGAAAATGAGCCTATACCAAGGGCTCAAGTGGAAAGCAAATGTTTTGAGAATGATGAGGGCAACAAATGTACAAATGTGCTTGACACACAATGGATGTACGTATGGATTGTGATAAGAGTTGTACGAGCCCCCAATACAATAATTAAAAATAAAATGAAATTAAAAACAAAAAAATAAAGAAGGAGCCGAGGGGGCTGCAGAAGCAGCTATTCACACTTGATCCTGGATAATGGGCTAGAGTAAAAATGTGTTCTTTGCTAGAAGGGCGCTAAGTACTTTTTTTTTGGTCTGAAAAGGGGGCCACATAAGTTTGGGAACCTGTGTTCCAGGTTTTCGCAATGAATCACGTTGCTTTCTGTTTGTTTTTCAAACAGTTTTGCTGACATAATTCACGAGTCACACTGCTTTTATAACTTTCAAGAGTTATCTAGGACACAATGTGGTCTGGCTAGGATAATGTCCACATAAAGCCAAGAAAGCCCATTCGGTACAACTATTATTCAAATTTACCCTCCAACCATTAAACCTAGTGATGAAGACATTCAAGAGTTCTACCACCTTCGCCTGTCTGAAATTCAGTCTGAAACGTGCCATGGAGATGCACTAATTATTATTGGCCATTAGAATGTACAAGTGGATGTCAGAAGAAACTCTGAAACTTGCTCTAATTGTAGAGTAGCTAAGGTAAATGGATAAAATTATGAAGTAAAAAAAGCCGACTAGAAAATGTCAAAGGGCAACTTAAGGAGACAAAGTGTTATAATGAAATATGCAAAGACCTGGAGTTTAAAAACCAAAAAGGAAGAATATGCTCAGTATGAATCAACCTGAAAAAAAAAACTGAAGAAAAAAGTCAGGACTCGAGTTGTAATACTGAAGGGTTCTGTTGGTAAACTATTGAGTGAGGCAGGAAGCATCAAGAGATGGTGGAAGGAACACACAGTCAACTTACCAAAAAAAACAACCCAAAAAACAGATCAACATTCAACCATGTTACTAGGTACACAGGACCCAGAACAATGGTGCTAAAGGAAGAGCCCAACCTGGTGGAAGACACAATGGAAAAACAAGGCTCCGGGAATGGACGGACGCCAATGGAAATGTTTCAACAAGCTGACGGATGAAGCACTGGAAGCGCTCACTGGTCATGCTAAGAAATTTAAAAGACAGCTACCTGGCCAATGTGCTGGGAGAGATCTACATTTGTGCCCATTCCAAAGAAAGGTGGTCCAACGAATTAGAAGTTACAGAACAGGATCATTAACATCACATCGAAGTATAAGAATATTTACAGCAGGATATCCACAGGGAGCTGCCAGAAACCCAAGCTGGATTCAGAAGAGGGTGTGGAAGAAGGACTATCATTGCTGACGTCAGATGGATCTTGGCTGAAAGCAGAGACCACCAGCCAGAGGTCTACTTGCCTCTTGTGGCCTGTGCAAAGGTATCCCGCTGTGTGAATCATAACAAACTCTGACCAATATTGACAAGGATCTGAATTCCAGACCACTTAATTTTGCTTGGAGAAGCTGTACATGCACCAAGAGGCAGTTGTTTGACCAGAACAAGGGGAACTGCCTGATCTTAAATCAGGAGAGGTGTGCGTCATGGTAGTATCGTTTTGCCATGTTTGCTAAATCTGTGTGCTGGATTATGTGACCAAGAGCTCGGCATCAAGACCCTAGACGAAGACAAGTGGACTGCGGACAGCTCAGCATCTCTTAAGCTGAAAGAACCGAAGGGGAAAACAATATGATTCTATGGGCAAAGCACTGAACGATGCAGGAAGCACTGGAAGAAGATGGAAGGAATGTACGGTCACGGTACCAAAGAGAACTAGGCCATAGGCAACCACTTCAAGGGGGAGCATGTGACCGAGAACCAATAGTCCTGAAGGAAGAAGTCCAACCTGCACTGAAAGCAGTAACCAAAACAAGGCTCCAGGAATGGGTGAGACACCAAATGAAATGTTTCAACAGGCTGATACAGTCAGCACAGGAAGCACTCACTTCTCTACGCCGGGGACCTGGGAAGACAGATCCTTGGCCAACGGAATGCAAGAGCTCCATATCTGCACCCATTCCAAAGAAAGGCGACCCACAGAATGCGCAAATTAGCAATTTGATTAATAGCACATGCGAGTAAACTGTTGCTGAAGGTCATCCCATATTGCAGCAGTACATTGACAGGGAGCTGCCAGAAATTCAGGCTGGATTCAGAAGACATGGAATGGTGGATTCACCAATAGACCTTGGCTGGAAGCAGGGAATCACAGAAAGATGTTTACTTGTGTTTTATTGGCTATGCAAATGCATTCGACTGTGTGGACCATCACAAACTGTGGGTTCCCTTGAGAAGCAAGTCGTGGGTCAAGAGGCAGCCGTGCAAACAGAACAAGGGAAAGGTGCAGGGTTTAAAATCAGGAAAGGTGGGTGTCAGGATTGTATCCTCTCACCACACTTGTTCCATCTGTGCTCTGAGAAACTAACGCAAGTCACTGGACTCAATGAAGCACTTGCCGAAGATGAAGCTGTGCAGCCTTCAGTGTGGATGACAACTCTGTGTAAAGAACACCCGAATCCTCGCGACTGGACAATGGACAACCTCGTGATCAACGGAAAAGACCGAGGCCCACAATCAGTGCATGGAAGCAGCCGCCGAGCAGTCACTGTCAGCGAAGCCGCAGTCAACCCCAAGGATGCCTTACATCAGGCAAATTCGCCGCAGGAGACCTCTTCCACGTGTTGAAGAGCAAGGATGGCACTTTGGGGACTAAGGTACACTGGACCCAAGCCAGGTATCCTCAAGTGCTTCCCTGCCTGTGACAGTTGGACAGACTGCAGGAGAATCAAGGCAGCCGAATCAGGGTGCGGCTGGACAACAGTAAGAGGGCAGGGGCCACCAGAAGAACAGACAATGGGTCTTGGATGAAGTACGCTCAGGATGGGTCAGTTGCACCTTTAGTCCCTAAAGTGATAAGACGTGCTTTTCAATACTCTAAAGAGGGCTTGTGCAGCAGATTTACGTCTTGGGATCTCGACTGCTGTTTCCATGAGTATTGATTATTGTATTGGACAGGGTTCTCTAGAGAGACAAACCAGATTGCTAATAATTATATATAAATATATTTATAAAGATAGATATATAATTCAAGAAATAAACCGTTAAATTATATACAGATAGATAATACAAGAAATTAACAGTTAAATTATAAAGCAGTGAGACACTAGCAGTCCTTCAAGTTTTGAGAGCTGCCAGGTGCCAGTCCTCTTCTGTAGAGAGAGCTGGGCTATATATACCCAGGCAGCAAACAGCAAGGCAGGTCCCCAACTGTCATCAACTGTTGGTCCCCAGCTCCAGAGATGAACATTCCAATCGTGTGGGCTTAAAGGGACCTCAACTTACAGCGACACAGTCCACAGGCTAGGCATCCCACAGGTAGTGTACCCCTTTAAACTGAGGCACAGAACAAGCAAGGCGAGGCTCACCGAGCCATTTATCCCTCTGCCCTTCAGTTAATCCTACTTGTGTTTATCGGCCTACTTGTGTTTGTGCGACTCTAGGAAAGCTAGTGAATAAAACAGCCAGAATCCCAATCTGTCCATCAGAGACCCTCACTCTGTGTGGAAGACTCCGGGGAACCCTAACGGGCAGGATAAACCTGGTAACGCAGAGCCCGGCACCTCTACAGGGAGCCAAGCTCCCAGAAGGCACAGCGCGCAGGCGAGCGGCCAGACGAATCAGCAGTCCCGGATGCCGGAAGAAGGACCGGAAACTACGTTTCCCGAAAGCCTCGGTGGGACGTCGCCGGTTGGCGTGATGACGTCAGGAGGGACGCTGACGCGCGGGATTTAAACTGCGGCGGTTTAGGCGGCGTTGGGAGTTCGTGCGTCCAGCGGCGTCGTGGGTTCTGCTCCGTGGCGTGCCTCCTCGCGGCTCACCCTCCGTCCCCTATGGACTCCTCGCTTCAGAACCGCCTCTTCCCCGGCCTCTCCATCAAGATCCAGCGCAGTAATGGTGAGGGGCGGGCCCAAGTCCAAGGGGCTGTGGGCGCTGAGAGGCTGAAATTACCGGGCCGCCGCCCAGTGCCGGGGTTTGAGGCGGCGGCGCTGGCTCGTGGCTTCCTGACCCGGTGCCAGGGCTCTGAGCTGGCCCGAGTGCCCTCCTCCGGGGAGGGCGCGGCTCCTCGGCGGCCCTGGGACATCCCAGACAAGTGAGGGCTGCCAGGCTCCCCCAACCTGCGTCTGCGCGCGCACAGGCCCGTGGGCTTCTCCGTCCCAGGCAACACTTCGCACCTGCAACCTGACAGACAGGCAGTGGGCAGGCTGCAGTGAACCGGACACGCAAGACTGTGTCCTTAAGGAGCTTGTCATCCCGTCTTGTTTGGGATTATCAGCGCTTCAGCTGACAGTTCTTAATACCCGTGGCTCAGGGGGATGATCAGACTGGGAGGGCCCTTCCCCTTGGGGACACCTAGGCGCCCTTTAGGCTGGGAGGTGCATCCTGACCCCTGAAGTTCCATCGCCCTGCAGCTCCACGGTGGCTGCTGCTGAGGGCAGCCCCTCCCCCGCCCGAGCTTTATTGATCTCTCCTGTTTAATGACTTGATGCCACGCTTGGGAACGGTTGTGGCGATGGCACAGGGTCGCTGTGGGTCAGCACGGACTCGAGGGCACCCAGCAACAACAAAAGCAGGGCAACTGCCCCTTCATCCAGCGACCCCTACTGAGGGTCCCTGGGGTCCTAAAAACGACGAGCCAGCCCTTGGGCCACAGCCGGTGACCCTGGCCTTTCCCCGCTGCAGGTTTGATCCACAGCGCCAGCGTAAGGACGGTGAGCAAGGAGAAAGCCTGCGTTTCCGTGGAGTGGGTAGAAGGCGATGCCACCAAGGGCAAAGAGGTAGGTTTTGAGAGATCCCTCTTGCTGCCTGCGGAGTCCGGGACATGGACCTGGGAGAGCCGGGTGTCCGAGGCCGTTCTGCCCCCATTCATCTAAACAACGATCTTAGGAGCCGTTGAGATTTCTTTTCGCCGGGCTTTTTTGGTTTGATGAGTCATGTTGTAGTGTGTTCTGGTGAAAGCCTCCACAACAGCTTAGGGCCCTTGTCAACAATTTCTACACACCGCGGAACGTTCACCATGTGCGAACAGGCCCACGTTTCCTTCCTGGTGGTTCTGTGTCCATAATCGAGGGTCCCTGCCCCCTTACGAGCTCATCTTTATTTTAAAAGAGCTGTTGGCTTTTTTCAGGAGCCACGGTCGTAGGGTGCTAGTCATTGCTATATGGTGACTTACTCCAGGGGCTAGTTTCTGTGTAGGGTTTGAGGACTATCTTGGAGTCTGGGGGCAAGGGAGAGGGTGCAATCCTTCAGCGCCAACTAATCCACTGAGTCTGGATTCTTTTTTGGTGGTAGTTACATTTTTAAGGAATCTGATATTCTTGTTTCACAGCTGTCTCCCATTCTGACAGGACCCATCCATGTGGTTCTGTTAAGGACGCTCAGCAGTGCTGACCAGGCTCCATCTGCTTCTCTCGGGAGGAGCTAGCAACCGCTTGTGGTGTATTTATAAAGAGCAAACTGCACACAATCCTAAAATTTTGCTTACCTCGGCTAGCTTATGGGGCACACTACTTGGAGAATTTGGGGAACAAAATAGGTGAGCCAGTTGAGACAAAGATTTGTTTCAACTTGTAAATTGGGTGACCAGATCATTGGTTTTACATTCATCAAAACCATGTTTCTGGGATACCAAACAACAGAAAGCAACTTGTAATGAGTAGCACATGAGAAGTGCTGGAGCACTTGAGGGCTGAGGTATTATGGAAGCAAGAAGGCCCACTAGGGACGGTGCTGAAGGGGGCCCCTCGTAGTGGGGGACTCAGGATGCTGGAGAGTGGCAAAAAGGCTTCAAAAAGAGACTGCAGGAAATCGTCATTTTTAGTAATGTTATTTGGATTTTCAGTGGTTTGCTGTTGTGTGTTTTATTTATAAAAGAGAAATGTATTGTCTCCTTTTGACGCAGGGCCACACCAGCGGGCTCAAACAGCCGAGATTCCGAGGTGGCTCAGTCTATCGCACACAGGCTTGGTGTGTACTCGACGGCACTTCACAGCGTGCCGTCTGGATTTGCATGCCGGCAGGGGCACGCTCTCTCTGGGCTCTCAGACAGTTAGTGTGTCGGTGCAGCATCGCTCCTTGGTCGCGGGGTCTGCCCTCTACCTGAGATGCTCAGATTGTGTCTGTAGACAGCAGGGAACATCGGCAGGCCTTTGAAAGAGGAGGGGCGTCGTGAGATGGTCACCAGACTAAAGAGTGTGACCCCTGGATTCTATCTGGCATTGCCACACGGGCAAGCTCTTCACCTCTCAGAAATGGAGTTGTCTCATCTGTAAAGTAAGGATGCAGTAACCAATCCTGTGGGGATCTAGATATTCAGGCCTTTGGGCTTGATTCTTCCAAAGAGCCAGGCAGTGTGTTGGGGCCAAGAGGAGCCCTGGGGCGTGCAGTGGGTTACTGGTTGGGCTGCTGACTGCAAGGCCAGCCATTTGAGCCTGCCAGCCACTGGGCAGGAGAGAGATGAGACTTTCTAGATATTCAGTCTCAGAAACCCACAGGTTTGCTCTGAGTCGAAATCGACTCAGTGACAGAGTTTGGGTTTTGAGTTTGTGCTGAGGCCTAGGGATACAGAGGCTACTAAACCAAGTCCCTCTTATATGAAGTGTCATGTGGTAGAGAATGCAAAGACTATATTTTATTCAACGAACAGAAGACTGGGATTTATATCAGCTGCTCTTAAAGAATATAGAGGTTCCTCCCAGCACTTTGGAGTCTTAAAGGCTTGTCTCCAGACTAACAGCCATCTAAGAGAGGCATCAAGTAACCCTCATGGAAGAAGCACACCAGCCTGTTTGATCCAAGGATTGTAAATAATAAAATCCACATTGGAGGAGGGAATGATATTGGAGCTTACACTGTGAACGCCTGGTTTGCAGAAGCGTAGGAATGACAGCGGAAGCAGAGAGTCCATTTGCAGGGTCCCTACCTGGACGGAGCTGCTGGTGGATCCCCTGGACCACAGTCGAGGGACATGAATAGCCGTGCTGTCAGAGAGCATTATAAACTCGATTGTGGCAGATGTAATTAGATTAAAATGTAATATTTTATCATTTAATCTTGACCCATTTAAAACTTGCTCTAGTTTTAATGTTTCCTGCTTTCTTTTCGATTGAGGTTTTCTCTGGTTCATCTTGTTTTGTTTGCTGTGTATGTGAGAGGGAGATTCAGGATAGGTGCATCTAGAGAGACAGTCAGTAACTGGATTAATGGCTTATTGGGGTGTGGGAGAGGAGGTTGGAGGGAAATGGGGAGCTAATAAGGAAGAAAATACTCTTGAACAGATATGACTCTTTAATGTGAATGAACTATTGAAGTGTTGTACGGATTATAAGTCAGTAAAACTAGTTTTTAAGAAAGAATCCGGAGGTTCCTAAAATTCTTTTCAACCAACTACTAGCTGTTCTTTGGGAGTTTTGTTGATGTTTTCCTGTCGAGCTCCTGCTGGCTCCCACCGCAGCTCGATGACTGCCTGGGAGGCGCTCCGGACCTCTTCGCTAGGCGACCTCAGTCAGCCTTCTGCTTGGCTTCTCACCCTGTTCTTCTGAAGGGTCTGCCCGGTGAGCCAGCGCGGACCCTGTGTTGCTTCCATGCTTTGACCCTTGTCCCTTCCTCCCAGCGAGACCGCCAGCTCGTATCATCAGTTAACTGAGAGCCGGGCCTGGGACCCTGGCCCCATGCCACTGATGCCGTCCGTCTGTCGTTGGGGATGGGAAGCTGTTGACAGCTGTCTGCAGCTGTCGATGGGATGTGGCCAGAGTATGATGGGGAGGGAGCCATTCACCAGCTTTTGCGTTTGGTCCCTCTTGCCTGTGTCTTAGCCCGTGGTGCATAGGCCTCCCGCCTCACCCAGGTGAACTCCCGAAGGCACGGGCGAGGACGGCTTCCTGTATCTTTGACTGCCTTTCCCCTGCTCCGCGCATGCCTCGGCCGGCGCTGTTGGAACGACCAGTTAGTAGATCTTGTGGAGGGACAGGCCTCAGCCTGGAGAGCGTCTGTGCTCCGCTCGTTGTGGAGTACAGATGACCGTGTTGGCCCTGATGGGATATGATGGACCTGCTACTGGATTTGAGCTGTTTCCTGGAGAGCTGCAGCTCTGATGACGTAAACCCAGGATTGTGACCTCATTGGGAGCAGGAAGCTGTGCTGGGAAAGGTTTGGGGGCCCCGTAGAAAATGTAGGTAGACTTAGGAATTAGGTCTCCTCTGTCGGGAACTTGTCCCTGCCCATAAGATCCTGTAGGACCGTCCCTTGAGCCCCACGGGACCGACCGTTGGAGCGTTGACGCCAGAGATGCTGCAGGCCGGCCCAGCAGGTCTCACTGACGCAACAGTTGGCTTGGGAATCAGAGACTTCGATCCATGCAGAGGGTAAACGGTGACTAAGAAAGAGCCATGCATGGCTTCATAGCTCTTTGCCTTGGCGAGTCTGAATCCAGAGGGAGCCTCGTGTCTTAGTTGCTTATTGCTGCAAGTGGGGAACTTAACTTGCAGATTCATTTTCTCAGATTAGCAATTGAGGCTCTGCGAGGTTTCCTGTCTGTTCTGAGGGGCTGCCTTTGTCTTCTCATGGCATCTCTGCCCCAACCTTGTCTTGGTTTCGCTCGGTGCCTCGTCAGCTCTTTCTATCTGGGAAGCGATTGACTTAAGACACACCCTACCTTGGACATGACAGAGAGCCAGCCCTGCGCCTACCAGGACTATGTACAGAGGTAACCGGGTTAGGGTTCACCACATGTCCTGAAGGGCACAGTGCGCCGTACCCCTTGTTGACAGAATTAAATGCGATTGAGCAGCTGTGATGTGATGTCTCCCTGAAATTCGTCCTTGCTTCTTGCAGGTTGACTTTGATGATGTGGCAGCAATAAACCCTGAGCTCCTGCAGCTTCTCCCCGTCCTCCCGGGCGACCACCTGCCCCTGAAGGAGAATGGAACGGCTCAGGTAGGTGCCTGCCTGCCGTCTGGTTCCCGCCCCCAGAAGGCTCACTCACCTTGTTGGCCGGCTGGTTTGTTTTCTGGTACTTTCCTGGGTTTATTAGCAAAGTATTTGGGCCCCAAGTAAACAAAACCCGCTGCTATCGAATCCACTCTAGCGCCCAGCGACCCTACAGGATGGTGTAGAACTGCCCCCGTGGGTTTCTAGATCGTGGCTATTTGCAGGAGAGGAAGCCTCTTTCTCCCTCAGAGCAGCTGGTGGTTTCGAACTGCTGACCCTGGGGTTTGCAACTTAACAGGTAACCCACTACACCACCAGGGCTCCAGGTGGGCCCATCAGAATTGAGAAGGGCTATATGTCGTGGTGGTTTATTTTGTTTTTCAGAAACAAAAACGCAAGTCAGTCAACTCCAAAATTCCTGCTCCAAAAGAGAGTAAGTGGATTTCTCCTGACTTGTGCTCACGGGGTTTGTGCCCGGATGATGTGGAGGAGGCACATCGCTCCAGCCTAGCCAGCGGCTTGCTCCCATGCGGGTGGGGTCCTGTCCTCTCTTCCAAGCAGCTCTCTCTGTGAGGAAGGCTACCTTCAGCTGTTAGGCCTAGAAGGCCTTCCTGCCGGATCCAGAGTCTGGTGCTGGCCTGCAGCTCTGCCCTCGGCAGCCGAGCTGGGCTCAGTAGTCTCAAGGGCAAAGTGCTTAGAGTGAGATTAGGCTTATCCAGAGAGAGGTTCAGTTGACGGTGTTATGTGTGCACAGCTGGTTGGTTTTGGGAAAAGAGGCAAACAGACAATCTGCGCCTCTAGTTCTGTGATCGAGTTTGGCTTTCCCTGCAGAATGAGTGACTGTGATCCAATTTTGATACAGTAGATTGACTACAGGGGTGGCTTTAGGCTCACACTGTCCACCAAATCCAGCTTGCCACGCAGAGCAGAGCCAGCCATACCTTGCAGCTCAGTGGGCCTGCGCGGTCTGTCCCAATCCTGATCCATCTACCTCCGAGGCCCGATGAAGACTTTCAGGGTGGACAGTGGTGCCGTTTCCAGTCTGGGGGTGCGGTACCGCCCCACATGCATGTCCTCAAAGGAGCTTGCCATCTTCGTCAGTGTGCATGCGATCTAGTGGTAGAATTGAAATATACAAAGTCACTGAGGAAATATGGGGACATGTACAAATTCAAGCCATTTATAAAAGACACTCAAGCTAGGCCAGACATTCAGCCTAAACTGGCAAGATGGTATCAGCCTCTACCAGATATTCATTTCCACATTTCTGACTTGGGTTTTATAGATGATGAGTTGTTTGCCTCTGTTTTGGAGGTGAACTGTTTACATTGGTAGAAATGAACAAAAAGTCAAGTGTAACTCGATAATTTCTCTTGGTTCAACAACCTTCAAGAGTCCAGAAAAATCAATGTAGCTGATCATCGTGGGTGTCCGACACTGTGGTCCAGGCCTGCTCTGTAAAGCCCTCTGGGGCTGGGTTGCGTGACGTGAGGCCAGAGCAGGGGTGCTGGTACTCTCCGCAGGTTGTCGTGAGTGTCGCAGCTGCCTGGCAGTGGTAGTTGTCAGGTGTGTCCTCTCTAGTGTGCGGTTAGCTCGGTCTACTCAAGAGAGATGCTCTTGTAGGGAGCATTCTTGCTTGCCCTCAGGAGCTCCCCAAGTTGCAGAAGATGGACAAAGAAGTTTTGAGGGTGCTGGTACTGGGCCTTTTCCATTTTTTCTTCCTTTGGGTGGAGAGGAAGGGACCCATCTCCCACCCTGTGGGGAGCCTTGGCGAGTGGTCCCTGGCCCACCAGATCCAGCTGTACTGACTGGCTGCTGCTCTTGACTCCTCAGCTGTCCGTGGCCGCTTGGCTCGAATGTCCACCGTCTCAGAGGCTCGAATGACCAGTGAGGAGAATGAGATGGAGGTGGAGCTGCCCGTGTCTGTGAACTCCCGCAAGCAGCTTTCAGTTCTTGGTGAGCCCTGGCTCCGCTCACTCGGCCCCACCCTGCCCTCTTCCCCGCCGACCTGACCTGCAGGGCTGTTCCACTCTCTTCTCTGTAAATGGCTTCATGCTGTGGTTTGTTTTTGAATTCTCTTATGGAACAATGTGTACAGGCAGAGAAGTGGGCGTGTCTCTGATTCTCACCCAGAGCGAGCAGCAGAAATGGGTTTCTCTCTTTTTGTACTTTATATAAATAGAATTTTAAAATCTTTAAGGAAACTGCCTGTAGTTTTTAACAGACGTGTGAAGTAGGCACAGATTTTGTAAGATGCATAAATCATGTATCAAACTCAGCTCTTAAAAAAGAAAAATGAAAGGCTGTCGCCAGGTATGGGAAGGGTGGACATTGCAGATTATGCCTTTGTGTTGGCTCCGTGGGGCTAACATTGCCTAAGTTCCCCATCCTTCCTGGCTTTTTAATCTGCCAGTATGGGTCACCTGGGTGCCCAAGACTTAGAGGTCAGGAAGACTTGGACTCTGAGCTTGCCACCAGCCCTCCCCAGGCTTGCCTTTCATGGTGAAGCGCGGAGTGAGCCCTCACACTCCTCAGTGATCCGGGCAGCCTTCGCACAGCCTGGGTTGGTTCCACACACGTGTGAGTCCAGGTGGGAAGCCCCAGCTCTGCTTGTGCTCTAGGACCCGAGCCCAGCTGCCAGCCAACAGCCCTCCTCCTGCCCGTGAACAAACACTGTGCCCGCCTGCTTCCCCAACGGGTTGTGTTCTTCTGCAGCTGGTCTCCCTCGGCCCTCCTGCCCTGCCGTGGCTGAGGCCCCACTGAAGGCGGTCAGCGAGGAAGTGGAAGAGCGAGTCCGTTCCACCCGAGGCAACGCTTCTGCAAACCCCGTGAACTCAGGTAGACTGTCCTGCTCCTAGTACAGAGCGGGTAGTTGCCGTCCTGCCTTGGCACCGGAGTCCACATCCCTCATGGTCAGAGGGCATGCACAGTCCCTGTGGTCCTGGCACCAGCAACCCCACGAGTGAGAGTTTCTCGGAGGGGCTCTATCCTCACAAGCTGGCAGAGGCCACGGGCAGCTCTGTCTCAGCTCTCCCCGGGGCCTGCAGAGCCCGCGCGTGTGAGCAAGCCTGCAGGGGGTGTCACTACTCTGTCACTGCGCTGTGGCCTTGGGCCCCACCGGCACCTCTGTTGCTCCTGCCTGGCACCTGGCGACTTAAGAGTGCGGTCCAGAGAAGGCCTGGGTCTGGGAGAGGTCCGGACCAGTGAGCGAGCAGGCTTCCTGTTTCCTCTAGTTCGGAGGAAATCGTGTATCGTGAAGGAGATGGAAAAAATGAAGAGCAAGCGAGAAGAGAAGCGGGCCCAGAACACGGAAACGAGGGCAAAGCGAGCGCAGGTGCCTGCCTTGGGGAACTCGGGCATGGGTCCACCACAGCACGCCTGAGGCTCCGCTTCCGATACCCAGAAGGAGTCTGATCAGTTAGTCGTCAGGGTGCAGACACAAACTATTGAGGAGTTTTTCTGAAGGCCCTCATGGCAGAGCTTTAATAGCGGCTGTCCCGCTAGGCAAGCCCCTGGCGTAGCACAGAGGCCAGAGAAGCCCCGCCCAGCTGCTGTGTGTAGGTGGGACAGGGGTGCCGCGTGGAGTCCCAGTTAGGAATACTTCTTCTTATGAATAATGTTCTGAGGAAGCCCAGCCTCTGGTGGCCTCCTAGCAAGTGGGAACGGGCCCCGGCCCTAGTTCCAAAGGTAGTCTGCTGCCTGGGCGCACATCCCGCCCACACAGGCTCTGTTCTCGGGTTCTCAAACGGGTGTCTTTAGCACTTACATGTTTTGCTGTGTCCCGAACAGGACTATGACAACAGCTTTCCACACTGGGAATTTGCCCGCATGATTAAAGAATTTCGGACTAATTTGGAATGTCATCCACTTACCATGACTGATCCTGTAAGTATATCCACAGGGCTTCTGCTTCCGTCCCTGGCTCTCCACTCGCCCTGGGCTTTTTAAATGCCTTTGGGTGGGCTGGAGCTGGCAAGGCCCTTTCGTTTCCAGCTCTGTGCTCCCTCTCCCCGCAGCTTCCAGAGGGCGCCTAGATTATTCCTAATGATTAAATTATGGAATTTGTGCTTGAGCCTCCTGTAAGCAGCAGAGAGAATGCTGGGAAGAAATCCTGCACCACCTTCTTTGGCTCTGAGGAGCTAGTCGGGGGGGACAGGGGTCCGAGCCTTAGCTTGCAGCCCTGACTGGACCAGACACGGGATCGGGGCCCAGGGGTTCTAGAAAGGCTTTCTTTTGACATTGCTCTTGCCATGTGCTGCTTGGCTGTGCTCCGTCTCCCCGCTCCAAGATTGAAGAGCACAGGATATGTGTCTGCGTTAGGAAGCGCCCGCTCAACAAGCAAGGTAAGCCCCGTGCAGGCAAAGGCTTGGGGCTGACCAAGGGTGTCCTCTGTCCAGGCGCACCCTGAAACACTGTCTTCCTGCAGAATTGGCCAAGAAAGAAATTGATGTGATCTCCGTTCCCAGCAAGTGTCTCCTCCTGGTCCACGAGCCCAAACTCAAGGTGGACTTAACAAAGTACCTGGAAAACCAAGCGTTCTGCTTCGACTTTGCGTTTGATGACACTGCTTCGAATGAAGTTGTGTACAGGTTAGTTCCTTAGCATCCCCCTTCTTCTGCCCGCTCTTTTTGATGTTGGGGCGTTGGGACCCCACTTCTCACGGACATAGCAGGCTCTGAGGGTCTCTGGTCCCTTGGGTGTTTTCTTTGCCATCCACCGAGAGCCAGCTCTGACTCTGCCCAGGAAGGGCCTCGTTTGGACCTGCCACGTCCTGAGTGGATCTCAAGTGAGGTACTGTGTTCTGAGCCTGGGCTGGGGTCGGGCTTCTCCCACTGTCTTATCAGACAACCACCCACAGAACCTCGCAGACCCAGGAAGTTCTAGAGCTGTGTGGAGTGGCGCCCATTGGCCACAGGTGCCTACTTGAATATGGCCGAGGCCTGGAGCTTAGCACGTGGGCTTTCAACCCCCTTCTGGAGGGGCCGTCCACACCTCCCAGTTGCCTGGGAGCATTCCCGGTTTGCACGTAGGTGGGGCACGTTGCCCCAAGACTCCAGAGGCAGGAGAGGAGGCCCCTGCTTGGAAGGGGAGAATTTGAGTGCCCTGGAAGTTCTGTAGTGGATGGTGGAAGAGCCCTTCCAGAGGCGCATTGTGAGAGCTAAAAGCAGCCTTCCCCATGGGACCTGAGGGCTCAGCACTGACGTAACACAACCCACAAAGACTGCTGTGTATCCTGCTGTGATAAGCAGCAGCCAAGGTGCAATGATTGCTCTCTCCCCATCTGGTGGGAAGAAGAGGGGCTGAAACTGAAGGCACCTAGGATCCTGTAGTTGACAGTGCCTGACTACCACCTCCAGCTGCTCCTTGCGGGGTCCTGGCTTGTGAGGGAGAATGTGGACATGAACCCAAATCATGAAGAAAAAGATCAGGCTTATGGGTCAGATAGAGACTGGCCCTTCATCACCCCAACAACAGACGGGAGTCTGAGGGGAGCAGTAGTACCGTCCAGAAAGGTGAGGGGAGGAGGGGTAGAAACAGGGACTGCAGGCAGACACTGCGGTCAGTGAGAGGACGCAAAGTGGACAGACTTGTTGAATGGAAAAGTGATCGGCTCCACAAGCCACCACTCAGTTCATAATGAAATAGACTTTCAACATCCCCCCTCCCTCCTAGATACACAGCAAGACCGTTGGTACAGACCATCTTTGAAGGAGGAAAAGCAACCTGTTTTGCATATGGCCAGACAGGAAGTGGCAAGACACATGTGAGTGTTCAGGCCTGGCAGGGACCACGCCTGTCCCGGCAGCCCCGGCATGGGGACTCCTCACCAAGACCCCCACCCAGGAAGGCTGTGGGATAGAGCAGTTTCCAGGCTCGTGTGCGTCTTCCTTTGCAGACGATGGGCGGAGACCTCTCGGGGAAAGGGCAGAATGCATCCAAAGGGATCTACGCCATGGCCTGTGAGTGGTGGGCTTGCTGCATCTGGGTCGGCCCTGTGGAGGCAGGTGGTCTACTTATCCATCCAAGCTCTTTCCCACAGCCCGGGATGTCTTCCTCCTGAAGAATCAGTCTCGCTACCGGAAACTGGGCCTGGAAGTCTACGTGACGTTCTTTGAGATCTACAATGGGAAGGTAGCTAGCAGGGAGCCCTCTGTTGATGCGCTGGGGGCTGCTGAACTTTCCGAAGCCTTGAGGTTGCCCCGCAGTGCCAGAAGGCAGACCACTTGTCAGCCGAGAGTTCTGCCCGGGTCTACTCCTGGTGCTGCGTGTGTTGACTAGGGAAGCATTCAGAGAGACGCGTAGACATATAGAAGCAGCTTTATATAAAAGATCAATTGCATATTGAGAAAACAGCCCAGTCCAGATCGAGTCTATAACTCCGATATTAGCCCATATGCCTGATACTAGGCTATAAAGTCCTCTTCAGACTCAAACACAACACATGCAATGACGCCAAATGCAGGAAGGTCATAAGCCAGTGGGTGGAAGGTCTTGTGGATCCAGTGGTGGTGGAAGCATCTCAGAGCTGGCGTGGGTCTCCACGTGGCTCCTCCAGCTCCAGGCCTGCAGCTCCAACAGCGTAGCTCCATGGACCGCGTGGCTTGTCAACAGCAGTGTCTCCCAGGGAGTGTGTGGGTCTGGCCTCCAGTGAGCTGCTTAGCTCTTTTGCGCTTTCAAATGAGGTCATCAAGCTGTGGCCTGATTGTCAGGCTAGACTCCATCCCTTCAAGTTGACACCAGCTTATGTAACTGCCACACTGCGGCAGCATCCAAACTTAGAGGGAAGGCTGCCCTGGGTGCTCGCTGTCTTCCCCTCCCGCCTGACTCCTCGTGCTCTCCCCTTCTCTCTGCGTGCTCTGCTTACCCTGCAATCTGCCTCCGCCGCTCTGCAGCTCCGCTGCTTCCCACGGCCGCGTGCCCAGACAGGGCCCTAGACGATGACAGCTGCTAGCGTGTACCACTGGCTGGCCCCGTTTCAGAACCCTAGTGGTGTAGTTACATGTTGGAGTGCTAACCACAAGGTCAATCGTTAGCTGCTCCTTGGGAGAAAGACGAGGCTCTCCGCCCACCCTGTAAGCAGTTATCGTCTCAGAAACACCAGGGCAGTTCCACCCTGTCCTCGAGGGCTGCTCTCGCCGCCTTCCTCTCGAAGGCAGTGGGTTCCGTGTTTGGGGGTAGGGTCAGCATCGCCGCTCACAGGTGAGAGGCCGGCCCCGGGTGGGCAGGCGACTTGCTCAGGACCACACAGCTAGTCTAGGAGCAGAGCACAGCAGAGGGAGGCAGCCAGGCTCTGCTCCCCGCAGCCCGCCCTGCCAACGGGGGAGGCTTGAGGAGGGAGGGCGGTGTCAGGTGGGATGCCCGGCGCCTCACCCTCCCCCTCCCCAACGTCACAGGTGTTCGACCTGCTCAATCAGAAGGCCAAGCTGCGAGTGCTGGAGGACGGCAAGCAGCAGGTGCAGGTGGTGGGCCTGCAGGAGCACCTGGTGAACTGTGCCGAGGATGTCATCAAGATGCTGGACACAGGCAGTGCCTGCAGGTCAGCGGGGAGGGGGCACCTTTCAGTGCCCGCCCAGGTGGTGGAGACCAGCGCCGAGTCCCGGCCGCTTCCACTGCACCCCTCCCCCAGCTTGGGGAGGTTGGGAAGGCCGCTGCTTGATGGGGTCTTGATGGGATCGATGACTCCGGGCCCAAAGGCACATGTCTGACAAGGCAGGTGCCATTCCCAGGCTCTGGCCCCAAAGGCATCTGTCCTGGCCTCTGGACTTCTTGCTGTCCCTTCCTGCTAGTTATAAGAAACGAGTCCTGGGTCTGTTCTGGCCTCAAGTAACAGGCCATTGCTCCCGCACAGAGGCGGGCAAGTGCTCTCTTAGGGGCCCAAGGCCTGGGGTCCACTGTGGCCATGGGGCCAGCTTGTCCTGGAGACCAGGCGGGGCTGCCTTTGCAGGGCCCTAGCCGCTCGCTCTGTGCTGCATGGAAGCACCTCCTTTTCGTGTTCCGGCACAGGGTCCAGGGCTGCTTGAGCCACTGGGGAGACCTGTTAGGGTCTCCAGCGAGGGACCAGGAAGGGAGTCTGGGTCCCTCCCTGAGCAGAGAGCCCCGCTGAAATGCGAGGAGGCCGCTGACCCGGAGCTCACCACCTCTCTCTGCTCTCCTTTGCACAGGACTTCTGGGCAGACCTTTGCCAATTCGAATTCTTCCCGCTCCCACGCCTGCTTCCAGATCCTCCTCCGAGCCAAAGGGCGAGTGCATGGCAAGTTCTCTCTGGTGGACCTGGCGGGGAATGAGCGCGGTGCAGACACGTCCAGCGCTGACCGGCAGACCCGCATGGAGGGTGCAGAAATCAACAAGAGTCTCCTGGCCCTGAAGGAGTGCATCAGAGCCCTGGGACAGAACAAGGCTCACACACCATTCCGAGAGAGCAAGCTGACCCAGGTGCTGCGGGACTCCTTCATCGGGGAGAACTCGAGGACCTGCATGGTGAG
Organism: Tenrec ecaudatus; assembly: GCF_050624435.1. NCBI lineage: Eukaryota > Metazoa > Chordata > Mammalia > Afrosoricida > Tenrecidae > Tenrec > Tenrec ecaudatus. The sequence goes on from NC_134530.1 coordinate 69,757,080, forward strand.
ACACTGCCAAGGGGCTGCTGCTTTCCAGGGAGACGGTAGTCCACCCTCATCCTGCACCTCAGTACTGGCCGCCGAGCCCTTAGTGTACGAGGTGCAGCTCAGGTGCAAGGAGGTCCTCCCCCCCCTTGCCTGGTGAGAGAGGGGCCTTTGGGTAACCTGGCTTCCTGAGTGGGTTCACCTAGCCCCAGGGTCGCTGTTGTATCCTCAAGGAAGCTTAGCCCTGCTCACAATACCGAGCCATGCCACCCCTCCAGGAGATGTCTGTCCTCTCCTGGCCTTTGCATGAGAAACCTGGAAAAGCAGGGATCCTGTTTCTTAAGGTGTCACCATTTGCTGCCGTGCCCGTGGTTTGCCAATAGCGGGAGCTGAGTGAGGGCGTGGGCAGTGTGAAGAGGCTGCTCAGGCTCCAGCAGCAGGCTGTCTGGTACCCGTGCCTGCTGGTCCTCGCCACTTAACACACACCCCTCCCTTGCCTCTTGCAGATCGCCATGATCTCACCAGGCATAAGCTCCTGTGAATATACTTTAAACACCCTGAGATACGCAGACAGGTACTAGGATGCCCCCCCCCCAGGGGAATTGCAAGGGGTCTGTGGGGGAAGGGGTGGCAATGGCATGAGGTGACCAAGGGCCCTCTTCTCTGACTGCTGACCCTGCGTGGATCAGCTTGCGAAGGCCTCGCCCAGCCAGCTTCAGTGGGCACTGGCCCTAGGCTGCAGGAAAGCTGCAGCCCCATCCCCTGCAGCCTGCCCCCTGGAGTGCAGGCCAGGAGGCGGTGTGGGACTTGCAATCTTGTTTCCTCAGGGTCAAGGAGCTGAGCCCCCACAGTGGGCCCAGTGGGGAGCAGCCCATTCAGATGGAAATAGAAGAGACAGAAGTCAGCTCCAACTGCACCCTGAACTCAGGCAACGTAAGGGGCAGTCGGGCCAGGGAGGCCGCTGAGGTCTGCTGAGGTGGGAACTTGGCCACAACTGTGTCTCCCCTTGTGGTCCACCTAGTTCTCCAAGGACGAGGAGGAGCTGTCTTTGCAGATGTCCAGCTTTAACGAAGCCATGGCCCAGATCCGGGAGCTGGAGGAGAGGGCCATGGAGGAGCTCAAGGAGATCATCCAGGTGGGGCGGGGCCCTAGCCAGCGAGGGACCCACACCGCTCCCTGATGGCAAGAGGCCGCTGCCTCTGGCTTCTCAGACTGCAGCTCTTCACAGGGGTAGAAAGCCTTGTCTTTTTCCAGCCTGCGGGCGCAAACTGCTGACTTTGTGATTAGGAACCCATCAGACTCTCAGAACGCCGGCTCTCTGCTGTCGTCTTAGCTCTCACAGCCACACTGCAGAAGACGTCCTGCAGCCCCCTGGCCAGGGCGAGGCTCTGTTCCAGTCCCCGGAGGGTGATTCACGGGCAGAGACCTGGACTTGTTCTTGCAGTGAAGGGTCACACCATACTCTGTAGACGCGAGCTCCTGTGCTCAGGCCCCAAACACCACGTCTGCGTAGGGTGATGGCCCTACAGGAAGGCTAGAGATCAAATTCTAGTGCTTCTATTTACTAGACGGCTCTTGGGAATGAGGTGTGGCCTTGGCCAAGGGATGGGTTAGGGGCTGATGGGAGATTTCAGAGCCATTTGAGGTTGGGGACAGGTGGGTGTGGGCTGGCAGGATTTGGTGGCATATAGAGTAAAGCTGACACTGGGATTCTGATGTGGGCATCAGAACAGATTATGTCATACTGTGACGGGGGGGACAGGCTTAGGGTGGGGAAGAGGCTGGAGTCAATTTGGGGGCCTCCTGGGGCATGGATTAGGACCTCTGAGATGGGGGCATCTGATGGGGGCATCTGCACCGCTGACCCCAGGAAGGACTTGCTAAGTTGGCTGGTAGCTCATGAGCTGGCTGTTCCTCTCCCTCTGTGTCTCACGCAGCAAAGGCCAAACTGGCTTGAGCTCTCTGAGATGACCGAGCAACCGGACTATGACCTGGAGACCTTTGTGAACAAGGCAGAATCTGCCCTCGCCGAGCAGGCCAAGCAAACCAAACACTTCTCAGCGCTGCAAGGTGGGGGGGCTGGCTGCATGGGGTACAGGGGTGGGGGGCTCTGCTGGCTCCTGGGCAACAGCAGGTGTTGGCACCTCTGCCCTGAGTGAGTGGGGGCCCTGGGGCACACCACTGACCCCAGTGGACAATGTCCTTCCAGGTGTCATCAAGGCCCTGCGCCTGGCCATGCAGCGGGAAGAGCAGGCCAGCAAACAAATGAGCCGCAAGAAATGGCCCAGTGATTACTGCGAATAAAGACCTGCTGTGTCCCTCCCTACCTGCCTTCCCGGCCGCCCCTACCCAGCAGACTCAGCCCAGTGCTGAGGGGTCTCGTCAGGGTCTGAGCAGGGCAGGCATTGGTAAATGCCAAATCTATGGGCAACTGGGCCCGGGGCAGCTGTGGAAAGGATCTGCACTGTGAGTGAGACTCACCTTTGGCTTCACTGTGGCCTGCCCACTCGGCTCCTTGTTCCCCGCGGGATGCAGCTCCTGGTACCTGTGTGGATGGATCCTGATCCTGGCTGTGGCCCTGTGGCCCTTCCTCCGCCTCAAGAAGGGTCCTTTCAGACGGAGGGCTTTCCCTGTCTGTGGACTGGCTGTTAGTGAGGGCTTCCCGGCGTGTGCCTGGATCTGGGTCCTGGGCACGGAGGCATCTTAGACTCAAAAAATTAAGTTTCTGGGACCCTGTCTTTCTTGCTGGTTTTTGAGGCCAACAGGATCCCTGCTGTTTCACTGTTTTTGTGTTTGTACATTGTGTTTTATAATAAAGAGAAAAGATGGCCTTTGAGTCATGGTGTGCGAGGAGTCTGGTGTTTCTGCATCTCTTAGGCTCAAGCACTCGGCGTGCCTAACGGGGTCTGTGGGCGTGGGTCCTCAGAAGATGGCTGCGCGTCAGCCCTCGTATGTACACTGAGCCCACTCACACCCACCTCACTGACTGCCGCCTCTGGAATTCCAAATGAGCCCCTAACTAGTCTCTCTGGTTGAATTAACTTCTAGTCTCCCCAGGCAACCAGAGGAGTCAAATAAGGCATCCCCTGCCTGAGACCTCCTCCGGGTAAATGTGCCCCTGTGACCTCATGGGCCCTGCCTGGTCCGCACCTGTCTGACTCCAGCTGGAACAAAGGCAGAAGGGAAGTTGGAAGCCTCCCTGTAAGGTTGGATTTGGGCTCTGCCTACCACTGTGGAATCGAGTGGGGTGGCCTCTGCCATCTTTGAAATGGGGTTAATGCTAGTATCGAGTCACTAGGAAAATTGAGTTCTCTAACACCCACTGCCCATCTGTCAGTGACTTAGTGGTGGCTGGAGTTTTGTTAGCTCGAAGCTCAAGGTCACCTGTGGCCAACAGATAAGGAAAAATGCTTGGTCTTCAGAACACTAACCAGTGAGAACAGGGATCCCAACAGAACTGTGCCCAGTGTGGTGCTGCCAGTGGAGAAGGTGGCACAGCCCTGGACAAGTGTCACCGTGACCCACAATCATGTGCCAGTTGACAAGGGCAGGAACGCACAGCTACGACACGATGTCTCCCATATGTGCCACATAAACGCTTGTTACTGAGGGCCGACAACAGAAGGCTTTGGGTGCCTTCACTGCTGTATCCGCAGAGCCTGGAGTATCGGCTAAACACGGTAATCCATCATTGAACGAATAAATAATTACATCTGCCACTCGCCGTTCTCCTGATTTGCCGTTATTTCTTCAATGTGCCACGTGCTTTCTCGCCTGTGACCTTTGCCGGAATAGCTTTATGAGATGTCTGCAGGGAGTTCCCTCTAAGCCCATCTCTAGAAGTGCAGTGTGGTGCTGTGCTATGGCCATCTGGGACGTTGGTGTCATACCGAAAAGAAGCCCTGTGCCCACTAGCAGCCACCGTCTGGGCCTTTCACATAGGTGCCAGCCCACGGTCTGGCCTGTGGTTCACCCAGGGCGGACCGTGCCAGTACTTCACTCCTTACGGCGAGCTAGGCGGGGCTGGTGGAAAATCCCATAATCTTCATTACATTTCCCCCCAAAACAATCATCTATCCAATTTTATTAATATCCCATTAACCTTGATTATTGGTGGATTGTTTATCGGTTCCCTATAGGCATGCCTGTGTTGTGCCCCAGTTGGCAGAGTAGGCTTTCTGACGGGGAAGGGTGGTGAATGTCCAGCACGTCCCACCAGCATGTGCTCACTTTGCCCGTTTCCCCATCATGCTAGTGCACACTCGGGGAGCCCTCGGGGCCCAGTACTAAATGACCAAGGGGTCAGCAGTTTGAATCCACAGGAAAGAGGACGCCTCGGAAACCCCAGGGAGCAGGTCTACCCTGTCCTGGGCGGCCACTAGGAGTCCAAATTGAACACCTGTGGGGAGCATGCACCCTATTATAATAGACTACCAGACCACGGTAACCATGCCCACTGCAACTGAGTCCACTCGGACTCCTAGCAGTGCTGTCGGGGGCGTGGGGCTGCCCCTTTAGGGCTCCAGTCACTGTGCCACCAGGAGGCCTCTACTACACTACCAAAGCCAAACAGCCAAACCCACTGCCCCGGAGTCGGGGAACAGACCGTCTCCTCGTTCTCCGGCAGAGCAGGGGGGATTTGAACCACTGAACTTACAGGAATCAGTCCAACGCCTACCCAGCAGTGTCACTGGGTGTTAGTCTGGGACGACTAGAGAAACAAACTCGTGTGTATAAGAGAGAGTTTTATATGAAGGGTAAGTGCACACTAAGAAAGCATCCCAACCCAGTGCTGCCCAAGCCCACAAGTCCAACATTAGTCCGTATGTCCGCCACTGATCCACAAAGTCCTCCTCCATCTCACAAAGAACACTCAGTGATGCCGACTGCAGGAGGAAAGCCGAGTCAGTGAGCTTGTAAGCATCTCAGCGCTGCAGGGGTCTCCACGCGGCTGCTCCAGCACCAGGGCTGCATTGGGGCAGGTCCATGTGGCTTCTCCTCAGGGATGTCTTGCAGGAAGTGAGCCTTGCCAGGTGAAGCAGGGAACTGGCTAACGCAGCTGCATCCTGATCTGACCATCAGAGAGCAAGAGAAACAAAAGGCGAGGCTTTCTCTCTCCACCCTTCAATCAATCCCATGTGAGCATTGGTTAGGTTGGCACAATAAACCGGTTTTCCCAGGCACGTGAAAGCTGTGTTGGTATAAACATAACTGTAATATGTACACCAAAAGCTCACTGCCAGAGTCTATTCTGTCTTGTGGCGACCTTACAGGGCAGAGGGAACCAAAACTCCCAGGCCACATTCGGCGCATTCTACTGGTCCCCAGCACCACCCAGAGTATCGCCGAGGCACTCCACCTTACTTGCATCAAATACGGCGTGGGCCTGTGCAGTGGGGCACCAAGTGTGACCACCCTGGCAAGGGTTGCCAGTTGAGAGCCAGCGGAGACATCCTTTCTGCCAGAGTGCGGGCGTCAGAAACACTGTCCTTCACGGTCCATTTCGTGCTGCGTGGTCCACATTCTTGTACTTTTTCTGGTGTTTTGATGTTCAAAATGGCCTCCAACCTACCAGGCCTTGAGGACAATGCTCCCAATTAGAGCAACCAGTCCACAGAGAGGACCACATGGCCGGCCCCACTAGGAGACATGACGCCCCTCACTGACTCATAGCCCTACAGGGGACAACAATGGAGACACAGTGTGGGAATTGCACCCAATATGATCCTGCCACACTGAGGCAAAACACTAAAGGGGTGCAACAGCAAGGGATTGGAGTGGCGAGGTCCCCAGGGAATGCTGAAGGTGGACTTTGGAGCCAGCATGGTGCCCCAACAGACTGGACTGGAAAACACTCCTAAAGGCCAACAAACAGTCCTTGAACTAACTACAAGCTTTTCTTTCTTGTGTTTTGTTTTTTGTCATTGGTTTGTTGTTGTTTTGTTGTATATTGTTGCTTGGTTTTGCTGTCTTGGTTTTGTGCATGTTATTATATCCGCAGGTCTGTTTAAATAGATAGGCTGGATGAACAATCTGGAGGAGAAAACAACGGGACCGATAGTTCTGGGGGGACATGAGAGAGGGGGAGGTGGGGGAAAGGTAGTGGTGTTAACAAACCCAGGGAGAAGGGAAGAAAAAGTGATCCAAATCGGTGGTGAGGAGGGTGTGGGAGGCCTGGTAGGGCAAGATCAAGGGTAATGTAACTAAGAGGAATTGCTAAAACCCTGGTGGGGACTGAGCATGACAGTGGGACAGGAGGAAAGTCAAAGGAACTAGAGGAAAGAGCTGGGAGGCAAAGGGCATTTATAGAGGTCTAGATAAAGACATGTACATATGCAGAGATATTTATATATGAGGATGAGGAAATAGATCTATGTGCATATATTTATAGGTTCAGTATTAAGGTAGCAGAAGGACATTGGGCCTCCACTCAAGTACTCCCTCAATGCAAGAATACTTTCTTCTATTAAATTGGCATTCTATGACGCTCACCTTCTCGACACAACCACTAAAGGTGAATAAGCAAATGTGGTGAAGAAAGCTGATGGTGCCCGGCTATCAAAAGATATAGCATCTGGGGTCTTAAAGGCTTGAAGGTGAACAAGCGGCAATCTAGCTCAGAAGCAACAAAGCCTACATGGAAAAAGCACACCAGCCTGTGCGATCACAAGGTGCCGAAGGGATCAGGTATCAGGCATCATCAGAACAAAAAAAATCTTACCATAGTGAATGAAGGGGGAAGTGCAGAGTGGAGACTCAAAGCCCATTTGTAGGCCACTGGACATCCCCTTACAGAAGGGTCTTGGGGAGGAGAGGAACCAGTCAGGTTGTGATGCAGCAATAATGAAAAATACAACTTTCCTCTAGCTCCTAAATGCTTCCTCTGTCCCACCCCCAGCATGATCCCAATTCTACCTTGCAAGTCTAGCTAGACCAGAGGATGTACACTGGTGCAGATAGGAACTGGAAACACAGGGAATCCAGGACGGATGATCCCTTCAGGACCAGTGGTGTGAGTGGCGATACTGGGAGGGTAGAAGGAGGGTGGGTTGGAAAGGGGAACTGATTATAAGAATATACATGTGACCTCCTCCCTGGGGGAAGGACAACAGAAAAGTGGGTGAAGGGAGACGTTGGACAGGGCAAGATATGACAAAATAATAATTTATAAATTATCATGGTTGATGAGAGAGGGGGAGCGGGGAGGGAGGGGAAAAATGAGGACCTGATGCCAGAGGCTTAAGTGCAGAGCAAATGTTTTGAGAATGATGAAGGCAATGAATGCACAAATGCAGTTTACACAACTGATGTATATATGGATTGTGATGAGTTGTATGAGACCCTAATAAAATGATTAAAAAGTTTAAAAATAAATAGCATCCAAGCGTAGTGTGAAAGTGCTCCCTCCCTGATGCTCCTAAGTGCAAGGACTCACAGAGCCAGAGCAAATAAATGTGTTAGGTTTGTTTAATTGAAGCATGATTTAGAATGCCATTGGCCATGAGTTCAGTGTTCATGAATCAACAATATATATTAAATAAAATCTCTTTAAACTGAAATACACCGAAAACAATTTACATATTGATCAACTGACGCAATAAATGTGACCAGAAGTTGGTAGGAACTTGACCTTTATTTCTCCCTAGGAGCAGTGTGAGGGGAACCAACCCCTAACAAATATGTAATCGCAGATCTGATCCGGTAGGCACAATTGTACAGCTATAATATATAAAGATTATAGTAAAGTCATGGAGGATAAGGGAGAGCATAGAAGAAAGGCGTCAGATGCATTTCAGGATAGCATGCTCACTTCAGCCCTTCTAGGTGGTTCACGTGGGTTGTGGGAGGAGGAGAGGGCAGGAGAGAGAGGGAGAGGGAGCAGGGAAGGAGGACAGCAGGAGAGGGGACATGGCTGGATAAAGAGGACAGCAGGAGAGAGAGTTTTTATTGTTTGGGGCTTTTCTAGGTAGCCATTAGTCCTGCATATTCTGAGCTACATGCATCACAAGGTGGGTGGTAATCACAGAAAAGTGTCTGAGCTCACAGGTGAGGAAACCTAATACCTGCATTGGGGGAAGACATGAGCGGGGATGGGTGCCTGACGCGAGGAGATAATCAGAGAATGTCTGCTCCTACAGGGAGACAGCACCAACCATGTGCTCACTTGAAGGCAGCATAGCTGTTTGGGGAGAATCTGCAGGAATGACACTGGTTAGCTTCCCACATCTTCTGTTTGAGTTATGCCAGGTTAGCAAATGAAGGTCCCCAGTCTTGCTTCATCCACATCATTAAGGTCAGCTCTACTTGGAGAGAATATTGGAAGTGACCTGTCAGAAGAGTAACCAAATCTGTCTTGGAGGAAGTACAGCGGAATGCTCCTAAGAAGTGAGGATGGTGACCCTTCGTCTCACATACTTTGGACACGTCATTCGGAGAGACCAGTTATTGGAAAAGGGTATTGCACTTGATAAAGTGGAGGGTCCTTGAAAAGGAGGAAGATCCTGAGGAACATGGATTGGCACAGTGGCTGCAACAATGGGCTCAAACACAACTGTAAGGATGGCCCAGGACTGGCCAGTGTTTTGTACACAGGGTGGCAATGGGTTGGCGCCAACTTGAGGACACCTGACCACACCCATATTGAGAAGGCAGCTCTTCCCTAGTTCTATTGGGAGTGTCTTCCTCCCTGAGGGGCCACCTTCTGGCCCTCTATCACATGAGGTTCTGCTGTTCCTCATAATGTTTTCAGGAGGTAATGTTTCAGAGGGGCTCTCTCTGCCTCTCGTCCTTAGTCTGTCTTAGTTTAAAACTCTGCTGCAGCCCGATTACCCTGAGTGGTCTTTGAAATACCAGGTAGCCTAGCTTCCAGCATGACAGCAACACACCAACCACCACAAGCTGACCAACGGGCAGATGAACAGTGACTTGCACCCTGATTGTGTACACACCCAGACTTGTAAGCAGATCCTCAAAGAGAGACGGCCACAGCAGTGTTTGTTGCAGCAATGTTCATAATAACAAAAAAATTTCACTAACCTAAGTGCTCATCAACAATGAACAGACCGGCAAACTGTGATACACACGACAAATACTGCTCTGCCAGCAGAAGAAATGAAGTGTTGATACAGTGAGGCTAGAGCTGGAAGACATGCTGCTGAGTGAAAGAAGCCAATCACTAAAGGACAGATAATCTGACTGACTTCACTTATACAAAAAGATAAGAAAAGGGAAATATAAAAATGTCAAAGTTTATTAGTAGTTAGTAGGGTCAGTGTAGAGAAGTGGGGCGGTGGAGGGTAGTGGTGAGGGAACTGCATGGATTATGGAATGGTGTGCTTACAGATTCTGGTAATTGTTGTCACATAAGGCTTAGACCTATACATTGAACAGGGAAAGGTTGTGTGATAGACATACAAGCTTGTGGGAAACTTCCATTCTTTTTAAATTTATTTTTCCATGAATTTCTCAAAACCTCCTATTTATAGCAAAAATACCTTTTATAACAAAAATGAAAAAGAGTAGGCACTGAAGCTGCTTGTGTCCAACCACTTTATGAGATTTGATTCCGTGGTTTGGGGGGTAGGGGTGTGGTTTCATGGGACATCCATACAGTCATTTGTTCTTAATTTCTATTAGCACTAGTGTACAGAGATACACAATTTTATCTACGCCCACTCTGTAATCCATGTGTCTGTCAGGTACAAGGGGTTGGGTTGATTCCAAGTTTAAGAATTTACAGGTGAGGGGTTAGTGAAGAGTTGAAGTTGAGAGAGCTGAAGACAGGTCATGCAGACAGGATCACTGGGTCTACATGGATAGATGAAGGAGACCGTGGGGTGGGGTGGTGTGTGTGTGAGAGAGAGAGGGAGGTGCAGAACAACTCCTGCCGTAATCTAGCATCAATCATCTCACTATTACTGTATGCCATGGGCTGGATTCCGGCTCACGGGGCTCTGGAGGGCTTCAGAGGCTATATGGAGAGCTTCAAGCTTTGCTGGCAGAGCGAATATGCAACTGGGCTGTAGTAATTTGAAAGCGCCAGCCACTCAAGAGAAAGGGCTTTCTACTCTCGTAAAGTTAGTCTCTCCGAAACTCGAAATGCGTTCGAGGGCGAGCAGATAACCTCATCGTTCCCCCAACAACAGCTGGTGCTCTGGCACCGTTCACCTTGTGGGTGGCAACCCAACGCTTAGCCCTTCGTTGACGGCCATGTGGAGGGAAAGAAGGTTTGTTCCTTGTCTTCTGGAGGGGAGCGGAGGGGCTGCTTTTACGTTCACGGGACGCACTACTTTGGAAAAGGACGGAGGTACTAATGGCACACGAAAGCCCGGAACAATACTCCTTCCTTGTACGGCGGACGCCGTGCTGGGGAAGGTTGACCATCCGAGACCCTCGTTTCCATCCTTTCCCACAGCACGCCTTTCTCGGCAGGAGGCCTTCTACCCACAGGCGCTTAAGTGAACACTTTAAAACGCAAATAAAAGCATTCTGTTGTGCCCTGAATCCCTCCACGTCGCAGGCGTCACCTACCCAGGCCTCGCCGGGGTCGACGGAGCGCGGCGGGGTGGCGGCGCCGCGAGGCGGGGGCGGGAAGGCCCGCGAAGCCCTGGAGGCGCGCGGCGCCCGGCGCGCTCGTTACGACTTCCGGTGCGACCGTCGTGAAGCGGCGCCCGGAAGTACGTCTGGGAGGCGGGGCTTCGTTTTACAAACTCGACCGTGAGGCTTTGCGGGTCCTCTTTCCAGCCAGCGCCGAGCGATGGGTGAGTTTCCCTTAGGGCTGCGGCCATGACACAGGGGTGAGTGCAATCCGCCGCCATCCTGCCACGGGCCAAGTTGGGAGTGCGGGCGCCCGGAGCCCCGGCTGCGAGCAGCCATGGGGCAGGGTGGCTCTCGCGTTTGGGCCGCTGAGCTGTGCTCCGGGGGCTGCAAGGGCGCCGGCCTGCCGGCGGCCCAACATGGCTGTCGCGGGGAGGGAGGGAGGGCGGGCCTGGCCGGCCGCACGTGCATGATGACACCTCGGTAATGCTGCAAGTCCCCGAGTGTACGGTGGGGAAGCCAACCTTGGAGAACTGAGTCTGCGGCCCGCCCGGCGCCAGGGTTGTGGGGCCTGTGAGGCACCGGCCGCGGGTCCCAGTGGCTTGAGCGTCTGCCCCCCCGTGTAGGCATCTCTCGGGACAACTGGCACAAGCGCCGCAAGACCGGGGGCAAGAGGAAGCCCTACCACAAGAAGCGGAAGTATGAGCTGGGGCGCCCGGCTGCCAACACGAAGGTGCGTGCGTGGGTCTCGGGCCGCAGACGCCGGCTCCCGCTGCTGCTGCCCGGCGTGGTCCGTGTAGGGCTCTGTAGTTGCTTAGAAGCGCCCTTTACCCTCCCGCCCTTCCCTTGGTTTCTAACACAGGGGAAAGCTCTGGAAAGTAGGATTTGATGGGTGCTGGGAGGAGGAAGTGGCGGTGGTCCTCGGCTGGAAGCAGTTTTCACTGTTGGGAGGTAACCAGAGTGATGAAGAAGTGACCTTAGGCGTGGTGGTGGCCGTATTGGCCACCTGAATGCCACTTGCCAGTGTTAGGACTTGTCATAGTTACACTGACGGTTGCCTCCGTCCAACCCAGGCCCCCTCCCGCGCCTCTGTCCCTCTGCTCCTCACCCTCGTCCTTGTCTCCTGCTTCCCAGATCGGCCCCCGCCGCATCCACACGGTTCGTGTGAGAGGAGGCAACAAGAAGTACAGGGCCCTGAGGCTGGACGTGGGGAACTTCTCCTGGGGCTCCGAGTGTGAGTACAGCCCTTCACCTCTTAAAAACCAGTGTCTTCGGCAAAAGCACTGGAGACAGCTGTTTTCGGGAGGACCTTGAGGTTTCCCCACCCTGATTTACTCTAGGCCGGTGGTTCTCCACCTTGCTAACGCCAAGACCCTCTAATAGTTACTCATGGGGGGAGGGGGAAATGAGAAGCTGATACCAAGGGCTCAAGTAGAAAGTAAATGTTTTGAGAATGATGAAGGCAACAAATGTGCTTGACACAATGGATGTATGTATGGAATGTGATTAGAGTTGTACGAGCCCGCGATAAAATGATTTTTTAAAGTTACCTGTGTTGTGGTGACCCCCCCCCAATAAAAACTTTTCATTGCTACTTCATAACTAATTTTGCTACTGTTCTGAATTGGGCAACCCCTGTGAAAGGGTCATTTGACAACCCCCCCCCCCTTCAAGGGGTCATGACCCACAGGTTGAGAACCTTTGGTGAGAGGCTGGGAAGAACTGATGGTGCCCTTTGGCTGAGTAAAGGGACGGCATCCCCATGGTTTCCCTCGCTACCAGGACCACTTGGGCAAAGCCTTCCAGAGCAGAAGCGCCTGCATAACGTTGGTGAGGGACCCGGCTTACAGGGTTTGATTCTGGCTTTCTCCTGTTGACAGGTTGTACCCGCAAAACCAGAATCATTGATGTTGTCTATAACGCATCCAACAATGAGCTGGTCCGGACCAAGACGCTGGTGAAGAACTGCATCGTGCTTGTTGACAGCACACCGTACCGACAGTGGTACGAGTCCCACTATGCACTGCCCCTGGGCCGGAAAAAGGGGGCTAAGCTGGTAAGTGTTTGGCAAGCTATCTCTGGGAGGTACAGCTTGGTTCTAGCCTTCTTGTGATGAAAACTCTGTCCAGTTCTGCTACTGAAGGGAGAGAGATGAGTCTTTAGTGCTGAGGAAGGCTGGGTTTGGGGTGTTCAGGGTTTGAGTTTCTCTTGGATATCCTTCCTTTCTTGGGGCTCCAACTAACTACTCAGCTGTATCCCTCTTATTCAGACTCCTGAAGAGGAAGAGATACTAAATAAGAAGCGGTCAAAGAAAATTCAGAAGAAATACGATGAACGGAAAAAGAACGCAAAAATCAGCAGTCTTCTGGAGGAGCAGTTCCAGCAGGGCAAGCTTCTCGGTGAGATGAGTGCTGCTGTGGGGGGTGTCTCAGTGGCTGGGGTGGGGGCAGAGTCTAGGCTAGAACTGGTCTGTCCAGGAGCTTTACCATGTGGGAAGGGGTCTGTACCCAGGGCGAAGGGACTGTGCTATCTCAATGATGAAACCTTTGTCCAGTTCTGCTACTGACTTGACTTGCTGATAACTTAGTATCTGAGGAGACAGTGGATTTCAGTTAATGCTTGCCCTTAAGTGACCTGCGCCGACATGGGCTTCTGAGGTGGTTAGGTGAGGCCACTCTTTGCCATTTTGTTAAGAACCATGCCCTTTCTCTTACAGCCTGTATTGCTTCAAGGCCAGGCCAGTGTGGCCGAGCAGACGGCTACGTGCTAGAGGGGAAGGAGCTGGAGTTTTACCTGAGGAAAATCAAAGCTCGAAAAGGGAAATAGATCTTCCCATCCTAGCACATGTATTAAAGGTGTTTATTCTATGTTTTGTTTTCCTATTTGAATATTTTGACTTTTTCTCTCTACTTGATTCTCCTTGTTGAACTAAAGGGATTGGATTGGGGGTTGGAACTTCTACCAACCAGCCTGACTCCATGAAGAAAAATATTCCGTTAATGTGGGTTCACAAATGAACTATAGATGACATGAAACATTGAAATTGTATTCCGATGTTACTTGTATTGATTACACGTTGTATACATGCATAGCATGATCCTGTGGATTACCAGCGACAACCTCCAAAGTCCTATTTAAACTGCTGTTTTATGAACTTAACACCCCCCCCATATTTGTGCTAAGTATGTGAATTTTTAAAACTTGATGCAATGAAATGTAGTTGATTGTAAAAAGTATAAAATCCATTTGGTTGGCAGACATTTGTAAGAAAGGAAGCTAGATCGATCTTTTATTGTACTTCCTTGACAACCTGAGTTGACCTTGGTCCATCTCGATAATTCATGTTTGCTGAGAGCTTTATGTTGGCTGCTAACTGAAAGGTTAGTGGGTCTAGCCTGCCAGACCTGGCATTCTGCTGGAAGATACATTTAAGTTGTAATTCACCTGTCAACCTATAGGACAGGGTAGGGTTGGCTCTATGAGTATTGGCAGTTCTGGGGAGAGGAAAACCTAGTCTGTCCTAGGAAGCACCTGGCAGCCCAACTATGCCACGAGGGTTCAAAGGAAAGGATGTGGGTGGGGGTGGCTTCTATTACTTGCTGCCGAGGAAATCAGGGTGCAAGTAAGGGTTGTGCGAGTGGAAGACTAGTGGCATGTCTTCATGACAGCAAAGCTATAGCACCTGGTCCTTGTCTGCTGGAGGGTTGTACTCACTGCCGTGGAGTCAGCACTCACTGGGCGCAAGCCCCTATTTACTGTAGGCCCAGGCTTCTCTCCAGGAGCTGCTATCTGGAATACAGCCCCACTTGTCACCAAACCACTCCCCCCCAGGGCTCCTGCTCTTCCACCTCCAGACTACGGGATTCATCTCTGAAAGTGCCTCCATGTTTTGTTCAGATTAACCTCAGACCATTAGTAGGTCTGGTCTTTGTACTTGCCCTTCACTAGCCAGTGAATCTTTAAAAGGATCCGTCCCCTTCTCTGCTTAGTGGCTTTATTGTAAATTGGCCTTCCATTTTATATTGGTGCCCATTTTCTCCCCGAAGCAAAACTTCCCTGTCAACACATAATTTTTTATTTAATAGTTCTCTTCTATATGGGATTTGTTAGATCTCCATGGTCACTAGGTTAGATCTCAGCTAGTTGATGAATGAGAGGAGGCTGCACATGCTGTTAGGTGCGTCGAGCCCCACCCACAGTGGCCCTAGCACAACTGAACTGCCTGGTCCTTTATCTTCCTTAGCAGACTGGAATCTTGATGGATCCCATGAAGCAATCTTGTGTTCTGCGGGGTCTTCACAGGAGCTCTTGTAACTTCATAACTGAGGTGTTCCCAGTACTGCAGCCCCCCGCCTCCCCCTCCTGAAGATGGACAGCCTGTGCCCCCCAGGCTGCCCTTTCTCTGGTTGGCTAGCAGAGTAGCATTCATTCCAAGATCTAGTGGGTGCTGAAACTTATCTTCACAACTGATTCTGATCAACCTCCAGGGCAGAATCCCGTTGCTGAATGCATGTCAACTACAAACTCAACCCCCCTAAGCTTCCTCTTGTCAAGTAGATCAATATAACCCAAACCCTGGCGCTGACTTGAGCTTACTACAGGCCTGAGCAGGATTGCCCCACCAAATTTCCAAGACTATTCTTCAGATGGAATTTTTTCCCCATGGGGTGAGCAGCTGGTATCTGAACCACGAAAATTTTGGTTAGCAGTCCAGAGCCTGACCATTGCCTCACCAGGGCTGCCGCCTGCTACGAGCAGCCCTGTTCAAAATTAGAGGTGGGTGAGATCCAGCCAGGATCATGGTGGGTCCTCCATGAAGACTTCTGTCCCATGTGGTTCTTATAGTGGCTTCCAAACCGGAAGCAGCAGCGTCACCTGGGAACGCATTAGAAATGCAAGTTCTTCAGGTGAGAAGTGGAGTGGTGTCAATCACTGTTACTTCCCCTAGTGATGCTTCAAGTTTGGGAACCACAGGCCAAGATCCACAAAGCCCCTCACAGCCAGGACATGGGCAGCGTGCCTGGGCGCAGATCTAGCTTCACCTTCGCTCTCACCAAACTGGACACTCCCAGCCCTGCTCAGGCTCTCGCGAAGGGCGGCGGGGCCTGGCCTTGGGGAGCAGGCAGGACCATGGGCCGGGCTCCCTCCGCTTACGGCTCCAAGGCCTCGTCCGCTGACTCCGCCTCCTCCTCCTCGATGCGGTCGGCGGCGGCCTCGGGGTCGCAGCTCTGCTCGTCCCGGAAGCGCACCAGATGGGGCGTGCGGGGGGCGCCTCGTACGCGGCTGAAGTTCCGGAGGCTGATGGCCGGGGAGGGCGCTCCCGCGCCGAGGAAACGGCTGAGCAGCGGGGTCTGCGCGCCGGGCCGCCGGGCCGCCCCGGGGGACGCCTCCACCTGCACGCTCTGCTCCGGGTCGTCGCTCATGCTGCGGGCGGGCGGGCGGGCGGGCTCAATGAGAAGGTGGGCGGGGGGCAAGGTGGGCGGGGCCCGGGCCGGGGGCTCCGCGGAGTGGGCGGGGGCTGCGCCGGCCACTCACCGCAGGTTGAAGGTGGAGCCCAGGAAGGAAGGGCGCAGCGTCTCGGCCGCCGTGGCTACCGTGTAGGGTGGCTGCGCCAAGTCCTCGTCCCAGTACGGGTCCTTCTCGGCAGGGGGCAGGTTCTGGTACATGTCGTCCACGGACAGCAGGGACACCTGGTCCAGCAGAAAAAGTGGGCAGCGGGCCACCAGAACCCCACTGCTCTCCGCACTGAGAGCTAGCTGGGAGAGGGCCCGCACACCTGCAGATTGCGATCGATGAGCTTGTTGGTCTCAAAGTCGTCATCATCTTCGCCAAAGGGGTTGATGATTTGTTCGGCCACCTGCAGGTTGCACAGCGGTGTTTTCTGGGCGCAGAGTCTCGCTCTGTCCCCAGGGTTGGGTTGGTACCGAATGAGTGCCCCGTGTCGAGTGCAGCATACTGCCCCATGACTGGACCAGTAGCCCCCTGTCTCCACCCAAGTACCCGCCTCTCACCTCTGAAGCCCCAGTGCCTGCTGCCCCCCCTGCTGCACAGAGATGCTGTGACAAAGCACCCACCTTAAGCCAGCCAGCATAGAAGAAGAACTGCAGCAGCGTGGTGAGGGGCACATACATGTCCAGGTCTCCCAGGGCCGGCGCTGGCTCCTGGCCTGACTCTGGGGGCTCCGCAGCACCTGCTTCTGGCTCCACAAACTGGCGGCCCACCAGGGAGAGCGCAAAGAAGGAGTACACAGCTATGGTGACGACCTGCAGAGGCAGAGACTAGGCTCAGGGCAGGGCGCAGGGGAGCAGAAAGAAGCGGCCCTCCTCTGACCAGTCCTTAAAATGGGTCACAGGCTACGGCGGCAGGGAGTGGGGGTGCGTGGCCATCTTGGTGGGGGTGTTTCCCAGGACGGGGCTGCCCCGGGGCAGGAACGCACAGAGCACAGGGGCTGAGGAGGGGAGAGGCGGGTACTTGGGTGTAGACGAGAGGGATGCTGATCCAGTCGTAGTGGAACAGCATGCTGCACTTGGCACGGTACTTGTTCAGCTCCTGGTGGAAGAGCAGGAAGATGTCAGTGGAGACGATGATGGCAGCATTTATACAAGGTCGCTGGATGTGACTGATTTATGGCTTGATATCATCTCTGTAAGAGCCCTCAATAAAATGATGGATTTTAAAAAGAGGTCAGTAGAGGATCGGGGAGAAGAGGAGGGCATAGAGGAGCTCAGATGGGCCTGCGTGGGCTCTCTGTGGTGATCTCCGGCTGAGGAGCCACAATGTCCCCATGGGAGTCTCTCAGCACTACTGACCTGTGTGACCTGGACACGTTTATTTGTTGTTGTTTTGTTTGTTTGTTTTCCCCTCCCCCCCTCAGTTTCCCCATCTGTGAAAGAGGCTGGGGATAATGGCACTTATCTCGACAGACAGCGTTGTGAAAAGCCACTTGAATTCACACAGGGACAGGGCCCCTGCAGCCCTTGGGACAGAGTGGGCGTCGTCTGAGTGTTAACCCCTAAATTCTCACTCCCTCTGGCCAAGCAGACGGGCCTGGTCCTAGGCTGACTGACTCACTTCCAGGAGCAGGCAGAGAGCGATGTCATCACGGATCCGCCCGTCCCTTCGAGCCTGGGCTGCCAGGTTGGTGAACCAGACACAGGGGACCCAGTACTTGTTGAAGTCGGATTTCAGGCTCTCAAACTTTTTTCTCTCTTCCTGGGACATGAAACCTGAAGGGTTAAGGTGGGCGCGGTAAAGACGGCTCCGCAGAGGCGCAGAGAGGCTGCAGCCACACCTTCCCTTTCACAGGTGCCTCCCAGGGGCCGGCCTTCTCCACGAGAGCCGCCCGCCCCGCCCCGGCCTCCCCTGCGCGGCACCTGCACGCGGCCCTGGGCCGGCGGCGCACCTGCGTCCACCACGTGGTCCATGGTGGGGAAGCGCTTGAGCACGCGGGTGCTGACGGAGCGCAGCACCAGCACGGACGCCAGGTTGGCGTAGCGCATGAGCGTGCGGCGCAGCAGGCGGCCGCGCTGGTCCACGCCGTGCACGCTGGCGGAGATGACGCACATCAGCTGGTCCGGCAGCGGGATGCTCGTGTACTGGGCCCACCAGCGGTTCACCACCAGGGTCACGTAGAAACCTGGTTGGCCGTCATGGATAGTGGGAGACAGGAAAGGAGAATGGAGGGAGGGCCTGCGGGTCAGCGAGTCCCAAAGAGCCTGGTCCAAGCAGGTGGAGTCCAGGGAGGACGTAACCGACTTCCTCAGGCAGAAAGGGAAGTGGTGTCAGGGTAATGGTTAACTCTGAGACCTGCTTCCCACTAGAGGAGGGTGGCAGGTGTCACCTCACAGCGCCCCGCTGGTGCCCAGGCAGAGTTGTGAGCCCTTCTGTGAAGAAAACCAAATGCAAACTCACTGGCATCGAATCCATGCACACTCATGGTGATCCCATAGGACAGGGTAGAACTGCCCCGTGGGTTTCCCAGACCGTCGCGAGTTACGGGGAATAGAAAGCCCCGAGTTTCTCCCTCGGAGCAGCTGGTGGCTTTGAGCTGTGGACCTTGGCAGGTCGAAGCCCAACGTGTGACCGCAGCCCCAACCGGGCTCCTCTGTGGACAAAGGCGTTGAGGAACCCCGGAGCTGCTGTGCCTGCTTCTCATCCACCTCTGGGCTGTGCCATTGGGGTTACTCGGCCTCTCGGAGCTGCCTACCCAACCAACCCGAAGATGAGGGCGGCCTTACCCAGCACGAAGGACAAGGGGATGAGGTCCGCAGAGCGGTTGCAGTACCGGGCCACCTGAGCATACACATGCTTTTGCGCCTGCGTCAGAAGCAGCCTGGGCGGGGCAGTGTGGGGCCCTGAGTTAAGAGAGGCGAGATGGGCAGCCCTGCCTCCCCTGCCGCCCAGCCCTGAGCCGCGTGCTCACCGGTAGGTGATGCTGAGCAGAGCGTACAGGGCGATGAAGAGGAGGAACTCCTTGTAGAGGAGCTTGTAGATGCTTCCCCTCCAGCGAAGGAGCAGCCCAGAGAAGCCACCAAAGCGGGCCTCTGCCACTTTGAGGGTGTATGAAACCGTCATGGCGCTGAGGGCCTGCGGCAGGAGGTCAGGACAGCTGTCCTCACGATTGTCCCTTTCCCTAGCTTGCCTTCCCACCCTCATACTTGGCTCCCCAGGCAATCTCTCTTCAACGTTGGTCAATACACCCCCTGCATCAGTGTTTGAGGAGGGGGACAAAGCACAGCTCCATCCTCCCCCACTTGTACATGAGTCAAGGGGCAGGGGGAGCTGAGGGCCATGTCCCCTCCTGTGTAGGAGGCATGCCAGGCTTCTCTTTCACCTGCCAGCCTCTGAACTGCCAAGGACGCAGACCCAACACCAGCCTGTGGGGCCTTGCTCTCAAAGCAGATTCATTAGCTGGTCTCCCAAGGCCCAGGGCACCCCCCCACTCTTCGCCCCCCATACCTGCCTACCTGTTCTGGGCCTTGACCGACGGGAGCTGCAGGAGAACTGGGCTCGCTTTCACCCCACACAGGCTTAAGTACCTCCTGGGTCCATAAAATTAGGCTGGACGGAAGCTGTCATTGATGGATTGAGGCTGTCACCCAGCTGCCCTGGTCCTGGGAACTGGGTGCGCCTCTGTCCCCTTGCAGGGCTGGGCTAGCCTTTGAGTGGTAGACTGCCGTGTGCACTGGCCCCACAGCTCATGGCATGGCCTTGAAGCCAAGATGACAGGAATTACTCTTGCAGTAATAGCAGCTGGTGGCCCCTGAGCTCTGGCTGAGTGGAAGACTGGTGCCAAGGGCACTGCAATGTCATTCCTCAGGGACTCCCCATCCAAGCACCTGAGGCAGGATCAGCTCCGTCGCACAGACAAGGCTGCAAGTGGCCGTCGTTTCCTTACCCACGCTGGGATAAGCTGGAGGCGAGATCAAAGGCAGAGATGGCGGATGTCAGAGAACACTAGTGGCCGAACTAGGCCCAGACCGGGGCTTAAGCTCCAGAACCAAGGTCCTGTGCACTGCCAGGCCTCTAGTCCAGTCTCTGGGACCCTAACCAACCCCTTTCCCAGGCCCATGCAATAGTGCTGACTCAACGTCCCAGATCTGTCCAGCGTCCTGATGGGTAGGGACGCCGGTTTCTCAGATGGCCACTTCCACCGCTGGACCTCAGTTTCTTCATCTGTCAGCCAGAGAAGAGAAGAGAGTTGCAGGAACAGCCTTAGAGTAGGAAGTGAATGGCCAGCCAGCACTGAGGTCCCGCTGTGACACTCTAGGAGTGGCACACCGTTGCCATTCTCAGGAAGGGCCTGCTGGACACTGGCATGGATCTTACCTGCAGCTGTTCCTGAAATGAGGAAGCCTCGCCAGGTGGTTAGAACAGGCGGAGGAGTCAGACAGTCTGGTTTGCTTTCCAGTTCTCTGCGGCCTTGTGTTAGGAAGACCTGGTAGCACAGAGCGTTAGGTACTGGGCTTCTTACTGCCAGGTTGTCCACTCCCGTAGAGACCTGCAGTCTCCGGAACATTACAGAGCAGTCTAGTCTGTCCTAGAGACGTGCTCTGAGATGGAATAGACTCAATGGCAGTGGGCTCAGGTGACCTTGTGCAAGTTCCCGAATTGGTCCTCGTTCTATCTCAGGGTCCTCCCTCGAGCTCATGGGAATATTCAAGAAATATTCAAATGCAAAACCAAAACCAAAGAAAAACCCAAACCCACTACCGTTGAGTGGATTCTGACTCATAGTGACTCTACAGGACAGAGGAGGGCTGCCCACTGGGGTTTCCCAGGCAGTCAGTCTTTCACTGAGCAGACAGCCTCATCTTTTCTCCTGAGGAGAGGGGGTGCTGGGCCATGTCCCAGATCTTCAGCCCAGTGCACTTTAACCAATGCACCAGCAGGACTCTGTGCAGAGCTTTGAAAAAACAAGTCTATTCCTCCCAGGTCCACCTGCAGGCCTTTCAGAGCCAGTCTGACACTCCCCCAGAGCAGCCCTTCTGAGACGAGATGGGAGGCTGAGACTGTCCTGTTCCCCACAGCCATTATCCATGCCGGACAGGGCCAAGCCCTAGCTCTGAGATCCCCCACCCTAGACCTCTCCTCCACCCCACCCCCCCACGCCTCCCAGTGCATCCTGGGCGGATTCCTGTTCAACCCCTCCACTCTCGGCTGCCTCTGCCTCCAGCTCCTCACCCTGATCATCCTTACCAGCCTCTGGGTTAGCTCATTTTCAGACCTCAAGGTCCAGCTCCAACGGGAGCATCTTCAGGAAGCCAGCCAGGACCTTCTCCTGACCACTCCGCAGAGCCCTCTGGCCTTCAGCTCTGAGACAGACAGCTCACCACTCACTGTGGGGTGGGGGTGGGGGGCGCCAAGGCAAGCGGGCCTTGGCTCCTTCAGGGGGGGGGTCTCCCCACCCCTGAGGACAGGTCTGGCTCTGATGACTCCCAGTAAAGTCCTTTTGTCTCTGTCTCTTCTCTTGTGTATGTGTGGGGTCTCTTTTAACCTAAAAGACATCTGGCTCCACTCCACCCTCCTCTTAGGGCAACATCTCCAGAAAGAGCAAGGGCTGAGAACCTACTCAGACCTTGACTAGAATTAGTCTCCTCCCAGTCCCAGACCAGGGCTCACCACAAGAAAGCAGGGCTCCGTGTGTGCATGTGTGTGTGCTGGGGGTCTGGGAGACCCAGCTCTGACTCGGGTCAGGAGCCAGCCCTCTGGGGCCTCCGCCTGCAATGCCCGGCAGTCCCCTCCCCATAGATCTGGTGTGCAGGGCTCCTGGGTCACTCTGCGTGGCTGTCCTTGTTCCTGGGAGACCAGGCCCAGAGCCCTTGCTGGCTCTCACAGCTCAATCTCCCCTAGGGTAACCCAGCTGTGTTTCATTCCCACCCCCACCCCCATCCCTCTTGTCTCCCTGTCACCAGCAGCTGGACTCCTGGGTTGTGAATTTCCCACAGAACTAAGGGTGCAGCTCCTCCCCAAGGAGGGGCAGGCCCCAGGGGGCCCCAGCCAGCCTCTCCCTCGTGAGTCACCTTATCTTGATTCCCAGCTGCTGTTAGTTCAAAAAAGGGAACAACTCAGCTTGTAAATCACCTGCTCCCGCCCTCCTGTCAGTCAGTGCTCCTCTCTCCACTACCCCACCCCTGCACGGAGAGTTGATCCTTCAATCCCACTCCCAAACATTATTAGCTTTGTGACTGTGAGCAAGTCATTTAACTTCTCTGCTGAATTTCCCCATGGGGGAAATCAGATTCCCCCAAAGGTCAGCAGCTCGAAACCTCCAGCCACTCTGTGGGAGAAAGATGAGACTCTCTATTTCTATAAAAAGTTACAGGGGCAGCCAGGGAGACCGCCCTGAGATGGTCGTTGCGACTACTGACAAAGGGGCCGTGTATAAAGTCCTCAGAGGAGTCCACCTCACTCCCTCACGCAGAACCCACAGTGTGGCAGTGAAACTGTGCACCAAGAGGGGGTTACAGTGGCTGGATTCGGCTGGGGGCGGGGGAGCAGACTGCCAGGCCTTTCTTCTGAAGGGGACCTGACCCTCTAGGGAGGCCATTCTGGAGTCCCTGTGAAGGGCTTCCAGAAGAGCCGCCGGCAAGCTCTAACCGTGACTGGAACCCTCGTCGTCCCTTGTCCGTCCCTCATCCTCTCTTCCCACAGAGGACCCTGGAGCTCTGTTCTCCCCACATCCTGCCTCCTCAGTCCCAACCTGGCCTGCCGTCTTTTCTTAAAAGACTCCTTCTTTGCCCTGAATTTCTTCCAAGAGATTCTGACTCTGGGCCACCAAAGGAGCAGGGGGTGTGGAACTCAGTGCAGAGCCCCAGGCCAGATAGCATCTGCTGGGAGGGAGGTTGTCTCCATTAGCTATGGCTGCTGTAACAAAGGTACCACAAGGGTGACTTCAACACACAGGACTGGAGTGTCTCACGGTGTAGGAGACGCGGTGTCTGAATGCAGGGCGCTGGCTTGGGGAAAGGAGGGTCTCTCGCTCTATTAGCTCGGGGATAAAGTCCTTGTCTGTTTTCAGGATCTGCTGAAGGTGTCCCTTGAAGTTCTCCTGGTCTCTTGGTGTCAAGCTACCCTTGGGTCTAGCACAGGTTCTCAGACCCCGATCCAAAGGATACACTCTACTCCAGGTTGGATTGCTTTTTATTTTGTTAATATAATTGGGAGTTAATGCATATATCACATCATTCCATAGTTCAATCACGTCAAGCAGAATTGCGCATACTATTGCTACCACAGCCAGTTTCCAAACATTCTTTTTTCCAAAGAATATACTCTGCTCCTGGTTCTATTTCTTTTTTTTTCAAATCATTTTATTAGGGACTCATACAATGTTTATCACAATCCATACATACATTAATTGTGTAAAGCACCTTTGTGCATTCGTTGCTCTCATCATTCTCAAAACATTTGCTCTCCAATTAAGCCCCTGACATCAGCTCCTCATTTTCCCTCTCCCTCCCTGCTCCCCCCTCTCTCATGAACCCTTGATAATTTATAAATTATTATTTTGTCATATCTTACACTGTCCGACATCTCCTTTCACCCACTTTTCTGTTGTCTATCCCCCAGGGAGGAGGTTATATGTAGATCTTTATAACCGGTTCCCCCTTTCCACCCCACCCTCCCTCCACCCTCTTAGATCACCACTCTCACCACTGGTCCTGAAGGGATCATCTTTCCTGGATTCCCTGTGTTTCCAGTTCCTATCTGTACCAGTGTCCATCCTCTGGTCTAGTCAGATTTATAAGGCAGAATTCGGATCATGATAGTGGGGGGAGTGGAGGAGGAAGCATTTAGGAACTACAGGAAAGTTGTATGTTTCTTCGTTGCTACACTGCACCCTGACTGGCTGGTTTCCTCCCTGGGACCCTTCCTTAAGGGGATGTCCAGTTGTTTACAGATGGGCTTTGGGTCTCCACTCCGCATTCCCCCTCATTCACAATGACATGATTTTTTGTTCTGATGATGCCTGATACCTGATCCCATAGACACCTCGTGATCACACAGGCTGGTGTGCTTCTTCCACGTGGGCTTTGTTGCTTCCGAGCTAGATGGCCGCTTGTTTTCCAGGTTCTATTTCTTGATGGCTCTCTTCTGCTCATGTTTCTCCTTTTCTCAGTTGTTAGACAAAGGTGATTCTGGCCACACCCCAGGGAAACTCTGGGGTCTGAGTAAGGGTCTTACGCCCCACCCTAATCACCTTACAACCGGATGGCTGATCACAACAGATCACATCATCAGGATGGTGGCATCATTACATAACTGCCAACTACTGAGAATCACAACCTGGTCAAGATGACACATATTTGGCGGGGTGGGTAGGGGGTGGGTTGTGGAGCCAGAGAGCGTAGGAAAGAGCCTTTCCTGGAGTAGAAGTTGTGGGAATCTTGGGAGTGGAGCAATGGCTGGTGAGAGGAATGGGGCATTGTAAAGGGAAGACAGGGCTAAGGACAGGAACCAGTGACACTCAGAGAAGTGGTGAGTAGTGGGGTCAGACGGTCTTGCCCTTGGTGGCTGTGTGTGAAACCAGGGAAGGGGCTTAGCCCTCTTTGCCTCTCGGTTGCCTTGTCTTTAACATGGGACTAGCAATCACATCCATATCGTGTGGTTATTGGGTAAATGTGTAGCCCAGCCCATGATTAAACGTCCCTCACTGCCACCGAGTCCATGCCAACTCATAGTGACCCTGGAGGACAGGAAAATGCTGCCCCTGTGAGTTTGTGGAGCTGTAACTCTTTGTAAGAGGAGAGAGCCCCGTCTTTCTCCCTCGGAGTGGCTGCTAGTTTCCAACTGCTGACCTCTCAGACGACAGCCCAGTGCGCGACCACTGAGCCACCAGGGCTCCTGCGCAAGAGCCCTTAAAGAGAGACACATGTCACACAGAGGGAGGAAGTAGAAGCAGGTTGTCAGGCTCTTAAAATGACAGTGCCCCCCAGAAGCAGTTGACAGACTTCAACCAGTTGTTACCTTTCAGTTAGCTGATGAGGCAGCACCATCAGGGCGCCACGTGAGCAATTCCACTTTGTGTCACCATGAGTCAGAATCTGCTCAATGGCCCCACAGAGCAGCAGCAGCAGCAACAAATCTCCTGGGGACTCTAGTATGCCACCAACGTTGAGAACCACTGGGATAGTTACGAGATTTCACATCAACTTTGATCAATATGTGAAGGGTGGAGTTTAGCCTGTCAGTCAGGTCACAGCCTGATGATGCCTCCAGGTGGGTGTGAATTTCTCAGGAGGATCCTGGGGGTTTCCTCTTTCCCCCTGGAGGTGGCCCACACTCTCTGCATCATCACCTTCCTGTGGAGGAGCCACCTGGAGATCTTCGCCAGCCCTGAGATGCTTCCACTGCCACTGGATCCACAAGACTTTCCACCCACCGGCCTGTGATCTTCCTGCATCCAGTATCACTGCACGTGCTGTGTGAATCTGAAGAGGAATTTATAGACTATTATCGGACATGTGGGCTAATCTCGAACTTATGCACTTGATCTGGACTGAGCTGGTATGTTTTCTCAATATGCAATTGCTCTATGATATAAAGCTCTCTTACACATTAAAAAAATAAAAATAAAAAGACAGTACCCAGGAGGAGCCGCTCCTGCTGCCCGAACCCCAGAGGACGCAAGAACCAGGGGCGGAGACAGCCGGATAGCTGGAGACAGTCCAGTGCAGTGACTCCGTCATGAGGAAGGCGATAGGAAGGGCTGGTGAGCGCAGCCGCACGGGCGACCTTGAAACGCGGGGCTGGTAAAATACATCCGCTCCAACCGGGCAGCCCTATGGGACCTCACTTGCACAGACAGGGAGGCACGTAGAAATCATTAGGGGCAGGGCGGCAGGGAGAGGGCATGTTGGTGCTTAGGAAGCATTGAGTTTATGTTCACAGGCCGGCATAGTTCAGGAAAGGGTGGGAACAGCCCACGGAGCACAACGTGAAGAACGCTGTCAACTCACCTCACTGAATATGCACGTCAACCCCGTTGAATCGGTAAAAGTCTCCCTGAATATGTTTTTACCACAATTTCAATCCATAGGGAGGAAGGGGAATCAAATCGGCTCACAGCCCTCTGAGGCCACACCCACCACCCGGGAAGGCATGGGAAGAGAGCCTGCAGATCCTGATGGGCCTTCATTCCCGAGTGGAGGCTTAGCTTGCTCTTCCTAAGGCTACTGTCATAAACGTGGTTGCACCTTTAAAACACATGCATTGAGGAGCTGATACCAAGGGCTGGAGTAGAAAGCAAATGTTCTGAGAATGGTGATGGCAACAATGTACAAATGTGCCTGACACAATGGATGGATGGGTGGATGGATGGATGGATGGATTGTGTGAAGAGTTGTACGAGCCCCCAATAAAATGATTTTTTTAAAATACCAACTTTGATGGGAAAATAAATAAGTAAATAAATAAATAATAAAACACAAACATTTATTCTCTCATAGTCTCGGAAACCAGAAGGTTCTGCCGTGGCGGGGTCATGCTGCCTCCGGGTGCTCCAGGGAAGCCGTCCCTGGCTTCTCCCAGCTTCTCCTGCCTGCTGACATTCCTGGGCTGCCACCACAACACTCCAATCTCTGCTTCCGTCTTCACATCACCTTCTCTTCTGTGTATCTCTCTGCCTCTCTAATGACACTTGCCACTGGATTTATGGACCACCCCAATAATCCAAGGTGATCTTTAGTGATGTCATTCATGATCCTTCACTTAGATCAGGGCTTTGCACTTACAAACATCTTTTGTCCAACAGATAACATGCAAGGTTCTTGGAACTGGGAAGTGACCATAACTTCTGCGGGACAACTATTCCTCCCACTAAAAGATCCCCCTGGACATCATAGTCCATGACAAGGACTGGAGAATTAGCTCAGACATGGGTCACATGGCCAAGCTATGCCTTAAATTTCAGGCTTGGAAGGGCCAATGACTAGGAACACAGAGTCTGTTCAAACAAAAGGCAAAGAGACTTCTCAAAACAATTTGAACCGGGGCACATCTGATTTCACAACTGAAATCAAAACACTCCAAAATGGTGGGATAGCAAAGCCACGTCTGCCCCTCTCAAGTCCATTCTGGTGCACAGGGACCGAAAAAATCTCTACAGGAGCAGCCAGCTTCATCCGCCTCCTAGGAAACACCTGGTGGGCTTGAACCGCTAACCTTGCTTTAACAGTCTAACACAGGAGTTCTCAACCTGTGGGTCGCTACCCCTTTGGGGGGTCGTAGCAGTAGCAAAATCACAGTGATGAAGTAGCAAAGAAAATAATGTTGTGGTTGGGGGTCAGCAGCACGTGAGGAACTGCATTAAAGGGTTGTGGCATTAGGAAGGTTAAGAACCGCTGGTCTAACACTTACCTGACAGCACCACCAGGACCCCTCAGTGGAGGAAGAGCGGCATGTTTCTGGGGTCGGTCAAACCAAGAACTAAGGGTCCCACATTCTGATTGGAAGTTGCAAGATCAGGGAAGTCAGAGGGAGCCCACTGAAGGGGGAGTCCTTTTCAATGATGTGGGATATTTTGATTGTTTAGTTTAAATATGTGATTAAGGGAGTTTGACAAGGTGGTCATACTGTAATTTTCTCCCCTCCCACAAACACACTTATACAGTTTGGGGAAGTAGTCAATTGTAATTTAGGACCAGAAATGGCTCAGGATATGGTTCTTCAATCAGGACAAGCTCTTCTCAGCAATGCCCACAGGTAGACCTCTCTGTTCTTGGCCTCTGGGTCCTTGGCCCCTGAGTCTGGGCTCTGCCCTGCTGAAGCAAGTGTTACAATACTCTTTAACTCTGCCAATAAGTGCCCAGAGGCACCCCACTCCACCAGGAACTTTCTGTTCCAAAGAGCTCTGCTCTAGTGGTCTGTGAGTTGGTGCACCCACTGCAACCACGAGGTTCTGTGGACCAGGAAGTCCATACTTCACCTCTGGTTCTCCTGGGTCTAGGAAGTTAGTGCCGGGACCTCCCCAGGTCCAAAGGGCATGTTCCGCTTCAGTCTTCTCTTTTTGGTGGCAATGTGGTCCTTTTTCTCCTCTGCTGGGATGGCCCATTTTAATCCCAGTAGGATGGGAAATGACCAATACCCTAGTTAGGGCTCCACACACCTCACTGGCATGGTCCCACGCTCACAGGGTGCCATGCACCTGACTTGCATTATTCGCAAGCGGCCGGGTCTTCTTGGTGGCCGAGGATAATTATCTCGAAACACCGTCTGAGGGTGACTAAGGGAATTTCTGAGAAGGCTTTTGTGTCCAGACCCTCCTCAGGGGCAGTCTGTCCATATCTTTATTCAACCACAGGAAGCATTTCATTTCCTATGTGCTTATGTCTAAGAGTCTGACGGTTTCTAGGAAAGTGAGCAAATGCCAGGAGAGTCAAGGACCCCTGAGAGTGCAGTGGTTAATGAGCTTAGCTGTTCAAATCTACCAGCTGTCCCAAGAGAAACAGCTGTGGTTGTCTATTCCTGCGAAAGCTTACAGACTCGGAAAGCCCGCGGAGCAGTTCTGTTGTGACAGCAGTAGGTTTCGTTTGGTTTTTAAGGTGGAATCAGGATGGAGACCTGGGCCATCATGCTGGTCCATGTGCAAGTTCTCCATGAGCCCACGGAAGTACTTCTCAAGGTTATTTACAGTTTAACTGGAACGTGCACGTGGATCAAGAGGCAGCTGTGCAAACAGAACGAGGACATACTGCATGGTGTAAGATCAGGAAAGGTGGGTGTCAGGGTTGTATCTTCTCATAATACTTGTTCAATCTGTATGCTGAGAAAATCAATTAGAAGCTGGATTATATGAAGAAGAGTGGGGGGAGGGAGGGGGAACCGATCACAATGATCTTCCTATCACCCCCTTCCTGGGGGACGGACATCAGAAAAGTGGGTGAAGGGAGTCATCAGGCAGTGTAAGACATGACAAAATAATAATTTATAAATTATCAAGGGTTCAGGAGGGAGGGAGGGGAAAATGAGGAGCTGAGACCAAGGGCTCAAGTAGAGGGATGATGGCAACAAATATACAAATGTGCTTGACACGATGATGGATTGTGATAAGAGTTGTATAAGCCCCCAATAAAATGATTTTTAAAATAAATAAAGAGTTATTGAAGAAAAGAAAGAAGGGTGTGGCATCAGGATTGGAGGAAGCTTATTAACAACCTGCGATATGCAGATGACACAGCCTTGCTTGCTGAAGGTGAGGGCCACCTGAAGCACCTGCTGATGGAGACGAAAGACTGTAACCCTCAGTGTGGAGTACAGCTCAGTAAGGAAGACCGGAACCCTCACAACTGGACCAAGAGGTCACATCATGGTCAGTGGAGAAAAGGTTGACGTTGTCAAGGGTTTTGTCTTGCTTGGATCCACAATCAGCGCTCATGGAAGCAGCAGTCAGGAGATCCCAAAGACAAATCTGCTGCACAAGGCCTGTGTAGAGGGCTGCAGAGCAGGGAGGTTACTGTGAGGACTGAGCTGCTCCTGACCCAAGCCACGGAATTCTCCATGGCGTCATACGCATGTGAACGTGGCCACGGAATCAGCAAGACTAGGAGGAGAATGCGTGGATTTGAACTGCGGTGCAGACCAGAATATGGGAAGCCTCTGCCCTGCTAAAAGGACCAGCAGGCCTGTGGGAAACCGCCTCTGAGGGAAATGGGGCGAGGACTGCGTTCCCTAACTTGCAACAGGGAATCTGGAAAGCCAGTATTCCACGGCAGGAGAGCCTCCGCTTCGGTAAGTTAAAGTCCAAGTACATTGTCCTGCTTTAACCTCATTCCCACCGATTCTCCCCTAGGAGCTGTGCTGCTGAAAGCGCGCACAGGGTTGATTTTCTCTCCCTACGGAAGCAGCCACCCTGTTGCTGTCTCCTCCCGCTGTGTCACCAGCCCCCTCATCCCTTCCCCCAGTGCAGGTAGAGGTTTCCTCACCTGTGGGCTCAGGGCCCTACTGTAGGCTTCCCTCACCTTGTGACCTATGTAACTGCTGAATATGCATGTCTTGTGGCTACCTATAAATACCCCAAGATAGTAAAGACGCCTCTTCTCCCTTCTCCCACCTCCACGTGACCACCAAGAGGGACCGAGGTGAACATGCTACTGTAAAATGTGTCTGACTCTTTTTATTTATTCTCTCTCCTGCCTTCTACGACTTGCCTATAACCTTTATTTATATAACCGTACAATTGCGCCTACTGACCCTTGGGATGTTAGAGGCTGGCTTCCTGACAAAGCTCTGTATTGGAAAGAACACCAGAGACTCCTGAGAGGCAAGGATGGCAGGACGGGGCGTCGTCTCACCAGGCCCTGGAGAAGGCCATCGTGGTTGGAAAGTGGAGGGGCGGTGGAAAGGGGGGGGGTCCTCAACAAGGCGATGGACACCGTGGCTGCCGCCGTGCGCTCAGGCACGGGAACCGTGGTGAGGGTGCCGCAGGGCCGGGCAGTGTGTCCTTCTGCTGTGCCTGGGTCTCTATGGGTTGAGCCCACAGAATGGCACCTGACAACAATAACATCATTCAGGTTGCTTCCCATTTTGGAAAGCTCCCATTGCAAAGAGAATAGTCTAGCCTTAGACCCATCACTCACAGGTTCGCAGGAGTGCTTCAGCTTTGGGGAGAAGGTGCTAGGGAACAAGCCTTGGAGAACAAATCCATTGAATTGATTCCCTCTTCCCAGAACCTGCTTCCTCCCTATACTGTCAGCTCTGGATCCACCAAATTCAAACAGAGCCCGGCAGGAAAGGCCCAGCAGCGAAGGGCAATGTGGGTCTCTGATCCTCCACGTACCTTTCAAGGGCTTGGGGGCTGATCCCTGAGTAGCTTTCCAACTTCCCATTCTGCTTGCCCTCTGAATTTCTAGTCCTCCGGAGAACAAACCACTCTCACTTCAGGCCTTAAGAAAACCGTTTCCTAAATTTCACATCTCCTTCAGGGTCTGTTTGGATTCCCCGCCCCCTCTGCCAACCCCCTCCTTCACCAGGATAGAGCTGCTCACAGCACATGACAGTGTCCTTGGGTGTCCTCAGGGCCAGCAAGGGATCTAACGCACAGTGGTGCTCAGGAAGACATTTGTGAAAGGATGAACGACTGGTTCCATGGGGAACTCTAGTCCTGGCACCTGGCTCTAGGAAGCAGCTTCCTTCTGGCCAAGGCTGCTTAGGGACGGGAAGCTGTGGGCAAGCTGCCAGAGTGGGTCTCTGCTTAAACCTGAACCTGAGGGCCGTTGGAGCATTGCTGGAAGTCTCAAGGTCAGGAAAGAAGCAATTTGTCATTGTTTGAAGTAGGACTTTTGGATATCTTCGAGGGCTAACTGACCTCATGTCCTAAAGAGTTCTGAAGGCGCTAGCATTTTAAGCGTCGGACTGCCGCCTGCAGGATCAGCAGTTCAAGCCCCACAGGAGAAAGCTGAGGCTGTGGGCTACAGAGTGGCTCTCGGTTGGAATGGACTTGATGGCAGCAGGGCTCGGGTGTGCGCTTGTCCTGGGACCTGTACTCCACATGGGACAGAGCTTTGTTCACCAGGCAGCAGACCCTGTGACTTCTAAGGTACAAGTGGCTTAGCCTGGTCAGTTAGGGTTGGAGTTAACCCTCCACAAGCCCATTCCGTGAGTGAGGACCTGCGCTTGTGGAGAAGTGGGTTTTCTCAGCTTGGGGACCGACGATTCTGAGCTGGCCCACAAAGGCCTCAAATGATAGATAGCAGAACTTGTGACTGTCCCCTCACCTGAGAGTGTTGGTTAGATCTTGCCCAACTTTGCCATCAGACTGAGGCACTTTGCTTTATTTTCCAAACAGAAAGTTGAAGATGCGTGTCTTGGTCTCTTAGTGCTGCTGTAACAGAAGCACCAGACGTCTGTAGCTGTAGGAAACAGACAGTTCAGCTTCCCAAAGCCCTGCCTACCTGGGGTTACCCGTCCAACACTACTGCATAACGCCTCCCGGAGACTGTCCTTTCTTCTCCGTGGAAGAGGTGGATCAAACAGCACGGGGCCAACCACCAACCACCACTGGCCTCCCTATTGCCAAGACGCAGAGGTCCCTCCACCCTTCTTTACCGTACTCTGGCACCGACTGTTCCCCTGCAACACTCGATTCTGCTGGTGCCATAACTCGTAACGTCCACGCAGGTCTCACAGAAAAAACTCATAATTATGGGGTTTTATTAGGAATGTTAGCAGGTGATCCTCACAAGTCAGGATCAGAAAACAGTAAGGACGCAATCATTGGTCCTCGCCGCCTCTCTTCAGCCAGCGGCCAAGTTTCTCTCCGGTCCTCAGCCTCTGAGCCACTTGCTTTGCCTCGGGTCTCCGTGGGCCAGGGAGCCCCCCCACCGCTTTGCCTCCCAGTCTCCCCTGCGCTGTGGCATGGTATCGTTTCCTGGGCCTCTGGTCTTGGGGGGGCATGGCGTCTGCTGCCTCTGCCGCTTCAGCGAGGGGCTGGCAGCACAATCTGCTGGGGGCGCTTCTTCCTGGATGGTACCAGGAATCCTCTGCTTCTGAGACAGAGGGCACTGAAACACAGAAGACGGCTTTGATGTAGTGCTGGCTTTTGTCCTTTAAGAGATTCTATCTCACCCTGGAGTAAAGTGGAGACTCAGACTGTATCCCACCTTACTCCTGTCAATTCGCATCGCGGAGGGAGAAGTCCCCCCAAAATGGGCTTATAACCACAGACAGAGAGGCTAGAACTTATAACATGGCCCATAAGAGACTGGGGCTAGAAGGCCGTATTGCTTACGTTGCAGAGGTTATACATCTGGATTCAAGGCACTGGCTCAGAGGAAGGCTTCTTTCCAGGCGCTCCCGGGTAAAAGTCCTGCCGTAGGTTTCCGAGCCAGTCATCCTTGGAGTTGTAGACTGCTCTTTCTCAGCTGTCTTCAGATTGTCTGCATCTTCTCCCGCTGTCTTCTTTCTTCTGTAACCAACCTGCTCCGGGATAGCTCCGTGTCACTCAACTCTCGGCCAGGGAGTTGCTGCCGGCTCAGTGACCTTACAGGACAGGGTAGACCTGCCTCTGGGTTTCTGAGGCGGTAACTCTTTTTTTTTTTTTTTAATGATTTTATTGGGAGCCAATACAACTCTTATCACAATCCACACATACATCATGGTGTGAAGCACATTTGTACATTTGTTGCCCTCATCATTCTCAAAACATTTGCTTTCCCCCTCCCTCCCCAGCCCTCTCCTTCATGAACCCTTGATAATTTATAAATTATTATTATTTTGTCATGTCTTACACTGTCCAATGCCTCCCTCCACCCACTTTTCTGTTGTCTGTCCCCCAGGGAGGAAGTTATATGTAGATCATTGTAATCGGTTTCCCCTTTCCACCCCACCCTCCCTCCACCTTCCTAGTCGCTTCACAACTCTCACCACTGGTCCTGGGGGGTTTATCTGTCCTGGATTCCCTGTGTTTCCAGTTCCTATATGTACCAGTGTACATCCTCTGGTCTAGCCAGACTTGTGAAGTAGAATTGTGATCATGATAGTGGGGGGAGGGCAGCATTTAAGAACTAGAGGAAGTGACAAAATAACAATCTATAAATTATCAAGGGCTCATGAGGGAGGAGGGAGCGGGGAGGGAGGGGAAAAAAAAGAGGACCTGATGCAAAGGACTTAAGTGGAGAGCAAATGCTTTGAAAATGATTAGGGCAAAGAATGTATGGGTGTGCTTTATACAATTGATGTTTGTATATGTATGGATTGTGATAAGAGTTGTATGAGCCCCTAATAAAATGTAAAAAAAAAAACTAGAGTAGGGGAACTGATTACAAGAATCTACATATAGACTCCTCCCTGGGGGAGGGACAGCAGAGAAGAAGGTGCGAGGAGACATCGGACATTGTAATATATGACAAAATAATAATAATTTATGAATGATGAAGGGTTCATGAGATAGGGGGAGTGGGGAGGGAGGGGGGAATGAGCAGCAGATATTAAGGGCTCAAGTAGAAGGCAAATGTTTTGAGAATGATGATGGCAACAAATGTACATATATTCTCGACACAATATATGTATATGTATGGATTGTGATAAGAATTGTATGAGCCCCCAATAAAATGATAAAAAATAAAGAGTAAAAAAAAAAGAACTAGAGGAAAGTTATGTTTCATCGTTGCTGTGCTGCACCCTGACTGGCTCGTCTCCTCCCTGCACCCTTCTGTAAGGGGATGTCCAACTGCCTACAGAAGGGCTTTGGGTCTCCACTCTGCACTCTCCCTCATTCACAATGATATGATTCTGATGATGCCTGATACCTGATCCTATGGACGCCTTGTGATCACACAGGCTGGTGTGCTTCTTCCATGTTGACTTTGTTGCTTCCCTGCTAGATGGCTGCTTGTTTACCTTCAAGCCTTAAGACCCCAGACACTATCTCTTTAGATAGTAGGGCACCATCAGTTTTCTTCACCACATTTACTTACATACCCACTTGGTATTCAGCGATCGTGTTGGGAAGGTGAGCATCATGGAATGCCAGTTTAATAGAACAAAGTGTTCTTGCATTGAGGGAGTTTTTGAGTGGAGGCCCAATGTCCATCTGCTGCCTTAATACTAAATCTATAAATATATGCACATAGATCTATTTCCCCATCCTCATGTATAAATATATTTACATATGTACATGCCTGTATTAGACCTCTATAAATGCCCTTTGCCTCCTAGTTTTTTCCTCTATTTCCTTTTGCTTTCCTCTTGTCCACTATCTTGCTCAACCTTCAATTGGGTTTCAGTAATTCCTCTTGATTACATTGCCCTTGATCACGCCCTACCGGGTCCATTACACTATCCTCCTCACCTTCGATTTAAGATCACTTGTTGTTCCCTTGTCCCTGGGTTTGTTAACACCACTTCCTTCCCCCACCTCCCCCTCTCCCATGACCCCCCCCATGGAGAATCATTGGTCCAGTTGTTGTTTTCTCCTCCAGCTTGTTTATCCTGCCTATCTTATCTAGACAGGACTGCAGAGATAATAATATGCACAAAAAACAAGATAGAGCAAAACAAAGCCACAAAAGAAAAAACCCAAGGACAAGAAAGAGGGAAAAGCCTGTCAGTAGTTTGCGGTCTGCTTGTTGACATTTAGGAGTGTTTTCCGGAGGCTGTAACTCCTGATGGGAATAGAATGCCTCACCTTTCTCAGATGAGACTTTCCAAGGAGCGACGAGCAGTAGCAAACTGCTGACTTGGCAGCTTGCAGCACACCAGGTAACCCACTACGCCACCAAGGCTCCTTTATTTCAAAGGTGACTGGTTTAAACTGCTCTGAAAGGGATCACAGAAAGCCCTGGATACAGTGAGTGAAAGACCTGGAACAAAAGACATCCGGCTTGCTGGTTGGATAGACTAACATCCTTGGTCACTCTTTGGTTCTAGAACTCAATTTTCAGCCTAAAACATTGAGGTCCATAAGGGAAACAATAACACCACTGAGATGAACACAGATGGACCATGTGGGACCCAGGTAGGCAAAGCAGTGTTTACCCAAGGACAAAGTTCATAAGGGATGGAAAGAAAGACGAATGGAGACGGGAAACACAGACAACCGGTGGGGTGGAGGCAGAAAGAAGGTGGAGTGGATGATTTCAATGAAACAGAATGTATGTGAATCCTTAAATGTAAAACTGATGATCTGCTCTGTAAACCTTCCTCCAATTCACAATGAAAAGTCTTCTTTAAAAAAAGTGATCGGGTCATAATACACTGTGGACTGATATGGCTTCCTTAGCATAACCAGGAGACTCCTGTTGTCAAATGGGATTACACCACAAATATGTTGCTGCTGTGTTAAGTGCCATCGAGTCGATCTGACCCCTGGCGACCCTGTGCACAATGGTGCGGAACTGCACGGTCCTGCCCCGTCCTCACAGCGGTTCCTGTGTCTGAGCCCATTGTTGCAGCCACCGAGACAATCATCTCCTTGAGGACCGTCCTCTTGTCGCTGCCTCTCTACTTTGCCCAGGCATCCTGTCCTTCTCAGGGACTGGTCTCTCCTGACATGTCCAAAGTAAAAGACGAAGTCTTGTCATCTGACTCAGTGACCCTACACACAACAGAGCAAACAGGACAGCATCCTCACAATCATTCCTCTTCGAACCCGTTGTTGCAGTCACTGTATCAGTCTACCTTGATGGCCTTCCACTCTTTCACCAAGCCTCTACTTGACCAAGCACGATGTCTGTCCTTCTTCAGGGCTTGATCCCTCCTGATGGCATGTCCGAAGTACATGAGACAAAGTCTCACCATCCTTAGCTCTAAGGAGCATTCTGGCTGTACTTCTCCCGAGACAGATCTGTGTTCTTCTGGCAGTCTTTGGTGTGTTCCATATTCCTCACCAACCACAAATATAGAGGTTAGGGCTTAGAACATATATTTTGGGGGACACAATTCAATCCATGACAATACTTTCTCAACCTATTTATGCTTCGCTGCCATTTGCTTTCTGGTCCCATTACTATCATCTCCCTCTGAAAATTGCTGACTTGCAGAATAAAGACCAAACTCTGGGACATGGTGTAAGGCCATCCTGCCCAGACTTAGACCTGGTTCCCCTCCACATCCTCGAGAAAGGAGCCCTGGTGGCATTGGCTGATAAAGTTGGAACCACCTCAGGAGAATGGTGAGCCTTTTGGCTCCTGCAAAGACAGCCTGGGAATCACACAGGAGTTGTTCTACCCTGCCCCAGGGGGTCACTGTGATGCAGAACAGATCCATCTGCTGTGAGTTTGGTTTGGGAGTCCTGCTGTCATCCTTGGTAACTCAGAGGTTAGCAGTGACTCCACCCCGTGCTCCTGGAGGAAGAAGAGGCTGGCTGCTCCTGTACATTTAAAGCCCCACAAACCCAAAGGGGCAGTTCTACTCTGTCCTGCAGGGTTGTTATGAGCTGGAATCAACTTGATGGCTGGAGTTTGTTTTTTAAGCTTTTTATTCTGTTAGTGGTAAAAATCCTGACAAGGGAGCTTGTGACCTAGCCCAGGATTTAGGCGATGAGGGATGGAAGTGGATAGATTGCAGAGCAGTTTGGAGATAACGCTGACAGAACATAGGTGTCTAATATTTGCTGACTTTCCTAGTTACTCTTTTAAAGGAGAGGCGTTTTACTTAGTCTTCTGTCTACTTTCTTCAGAGAGCACTTACTTATCACCAATTCCTGTGTTTACACACTTGCCTACGGTCTATTTCCATCAAGTAGAATGTAAAGCAAGAAGGCTGCAATGTGGCCAGCCTTATTTAGGAGGGTGCCCTGGTATTTTCCGTGCATCTTTGAGGCATGCGTGGCTTGTTGATGAATAAGGGGCTTGGGTAGCACACATGGAAAGCTGAGGGACACAGGCCTGGAGGTTGCTTATCCAGTGACAAACACGCCAGAGGCCTGAAGACCCCACATTGATCTCTGACCCTCGGATGATGAGCACTGAGGAGGTGTCTAGGGGTCCAGATGTCCTTGGACCAGCTGCCCAGCAGCACTAACATCTGAGAAAAGAATCCTGGTGGCCTAGTGGGTTACAGACTGAGCTGTGGACCTTGTGGGCTGCTAACCCCAAGGTGGGCAGTTTGAGTCCACCAGCCATGCTGCAGGAGAAAGATGAGACTCTGGAAACCAAAAGGTCAGTTTGACCCTGTCCCATAGGGTCTCTGTGGATCAGAACTGAGGCAGCAGTATCAGCATTTGAGAAAGCCCCAGTTCCCCTTTCCATTCTCTGGCTTTCTGGTTGCTGCACCGGGGCAATGAGCGCTTTCAGGGAAGAAAATAAGGGACCCTGCTGGATCCAGGATCCACCCTCAAGCGTGTGCAAAGGAGTAGCTCAGGCACCAATGGCCAGGTGGGCCCGGCTCGGGAGTGCAGCCTCTCCTGCGCCCTAAGGTGGCGGTGCCGAGCTAGGAGGGCGTGGACCGTCTCCGGAGCTCCGGCACGGGAGGAGACTCGTTGCATCGCCCCGGGAAAAGGAGGCACGCCCTGCCCTCCCTATTGGAACCTGGGTCCAGCTAGCTGCTGGGAGATGGCCCTCGATTCCGGGCTCGCACGCCCCGAAGGCTGGGGCGAGAAAGCGGCCACGCCTCGCGCCACTCGCAGCCTCCTGGGATGGGCGGGCGTGGGCACCGGCCGCCAGTCGCTCCCTCTGCCCGGCGCGCACGGGCCGAGCGGGCACCTGAAGCGCAGCTGCGCCTCGAAGACGGGAGCAGCAGGCCGGCCTCCGAGTGGGGGCGGAGCTTCTCGGTTACGTAGGAGGGAGGGGCGTGGCCTCCGGTGACTCGCCGAGGAAAGGGGCGGGGCTCTGGTGACGCGCTCCGGGGGCGGGGACCGGCGTTCATTGATAAACTCGCCGGGCTCCCTGCGCGCCAGCGCCGAGTCGCCGGTCCAGGCAGCCCCACGCGCGGCCCTAGGCGGGCGCATCGCAGACCTAGGCGGGCGCGCTCGGACTCGCTGCCGCATGGAGCCCGCCGCCGGCTTCCTGTCCCCGCACCCCACCCCTCGCTCTCCGGCCTCGCCCTCGCCCCCCGCCGGGCCCGGGCCGCCTCGGAGCTCCGTGCCCGCGCCTGCGCTGGAGGGGCCGGCGGGGGCACCGGCGCCGGATGCTGGGCGCCTCATCGCGGACCCCTGCAGCGGCCGCACCTACTTCAAAGGCCGCCTGTTGGGCAAGGTGGGCCAGGGCGGCCCGGAGGGTGGTGCTGGCTGGGAGAGAGAGGGCGCGCCGGCCCCCTCGCCGAGTGCCCGTGAGCACCCTGGTGCCTCTCTCACAGGGGGGCTTTGCCCGCTGCTACGAGGCCACTGACACGGAGACTGGCAGCACCTACGCGGTCAAAGTCATCCCCCAGAGCCGCGTCGCCAAGCCGCATCAACGCGAGAAGGTAGGTCCAGGCCCTGAGGACGCAGGGCGGCGGCGGCGGCGGTGGGGATGGTGCCGCAGAGGCCCGGAAAGAATGACGACCCCACTTGCCACGGCAGATCCTAAACGAGATCGAACTGCACCGAGATCTACAGCACCGCCACGTTGTGCGTTTCTCACACCACTTTGAGGACGCGGACAACATTTACATTTTCCTGGAGCTCTGCAGCCGGAAGGTGAGGAACAGGAGGCAGATGGAGATGGGGCAGGGAGAGGGGCCGGGGGGGGGGGCACCGATGGAGAAGGGCTAGGCAGGGCGCCCCGGCTGAGACAGGGGCTCTCCACAGTCGCTGGCCCACATCTGGAAAGCACGGTATACCCTGTTGGAGCCTGAAGTGCGCTACTACCTGCGGCAGATTCTTTCCGGCCTCAAGTACCTGCACCTGCGGGGCATCTTGCATCGGGATCTCAAGCTGGGTAAGCTTCAGGGCCCAAGGGGGGGGGGGAGCGGGGGAAGGGAGAGAGGAAGGCAGCTGACACACTCTCTGGCACCTTCCAGGAAATTTTTTCATCACGGAAGACATGAAGCTGAAGATAGGCGATTTTGGCCTGGCAGCCCGGTTGGAGCCCCCGGAACAGAGGAAAAAGTGAGTGTTGAGGAGACAGATGATGGCGACCGCAGTCTGCATGTGACACAGGATGTGTGTGACAGGGAGTGTGTGTGACAGATGGAGGAGGAGGGGATGGGCTGTTTACCTATGAAGATGGAGGTGGCAGCTTGGGATACTGGGAGTGGCAGAGGGCCCTCCGGGTGTATGACACAGATGGGGTGATCGACTGTGAGTTCCTGAGCCAGATGGAGGTGTAAGAGCTCGTGGAGGTGCCTGACTGACCCTGAGTGGACAGGGGGAAGGTGCCAGCAGGTACTGTGTGTGTGTGGCGATTGTGGGTGTGACCATGATGAGTGGGTATGCCTGGCACACACACAGCATAGGTGGCAGATGAGTGTTTGTAGGGAATGTGACAGCTGGTGTTGGTGTGTGTGTGTGTAGCACAGACCATGGGAGGTGACAGCCTGTAAGGGTGCCTGACAGACAGCAGCCGGGGGAGGGGATCTCAGTGATGAGCCCTCTGTTGACCGAGAGAGAGGGGGCTGGGTTAGGGGCCAGGGGCTCCCCCTAGGCTGTAGAGCTGCTGGGCAGCTGGGCCAGGCGGGTGAGCAGGGACTCAGCTGCCATAGCTGCCATCCATTGTCCTAGGACAAGCAGGAGCTCTCTAGCCTTTGGTGACAGGCAGCTGCTTTGTCTGGGCTCACAGCGGGGGCAGGGATGGCAGAGGCTGCGGCGCACTGGGGCTGAGCCTTCCCCTTTATTCCACCTCCCCCCTTCCAGAACCATCTGTGGCACCCCCAATTATGTGGCTCCAGAAGTGCTGCTGAGACAGGGCCACGGCCCTGAGGCCGACGTGTGGTCACTGGGCTGTGTCATGTGAGTCCTAGGCCTGTGAGAGGCAGGTGGGTACAGGGGCTAGGGCCTCCCTCCCCTCGACTCCTGACTTTCCCTCTGCCCCTCAGGTACACGCTGCTGTGTGGGAGCCCCCCCTTTGAAACAGCTGACCTGAAGGAGACATACCGCTGCATCAAGCAGGTCCACTACACGCTGCCTGCCAGCCTCTCACTACCTGCCCGGCAGCTCCTGGCTGCCATCCTACGGGCCTCACCCCGAGATCGCCCCTCGATTGACCAGATTCTGCGCCATGACTTCTTTACCAAGGTCTGTGGCTCACTACATCTCACAGAGTCCAGTCTGCCTCCTCCCAGGGGACTGAATGGGGGCCAGTGACAGGATCCTTGGAGCCTCTCCTCTCTGCTCATGTGACTCCCTTCCCCAGGGCTACACCCCTGACCAGCTTCCTGCCAGTAGCTGCATGACAGTCCCCGACCTGACACCCCCCAATCCGGCTAGGAGTCTCTTTGCCAAAGTTACCAAGAGCCTCTTCGAACGGAAAAAGAAGAGTGAGTCTGGGGTGTGAGTGGGTTGTGGGTTTAGAGTGTAGAGTGGGGGCCTCTTATGCATGAAGGGTGCTTGTGAACTCCTGGGGAGAGCACGTGTTGTACTGGCATTGGCCCTGGGGTATGTATGTCTGTCTCCGTCATCCCTGTGGGGAGCAGGGGGCCTGAGTAGGGAAGGACCCTGAGAGCTAGCTCCCCAATCCTCTCTTCTCCCCAAGGTAAGAACCATTCTGAGGAGCGGGATGAGCTATCCTGTTTGGTGAGCAGCCTCATGCGGACATCTATCGGCCATCAAGATGCCAGGCCAGAGGTGAGGTGCTCACGTGGGCTGTGTGCCTTGACTCACCCCACCCTTGTTGCTGCGGGAAGCCCAGGATAAAAGGCTGATGAGGCATCCACCTCGTGTTGGCCTAATTGGCTGTGTCTCATTAGCCCGGCGAGGCTGACCTGGGGTGCCCTGCGAGGCAGGGCAGGGCTGGGCCATTGGCTCCCCAGAATCTGTTATTTCAGGGCCCTACTGTAACCCTCCCCAGGCTCCAGCAGCTTCTGGTCGGGCCCCTGTCAGCCTGGTAGAGACAGCACCTGAAGACAGCTCCCCCAGGGGGACACTGGCGAGCAGCGGAGATGGTGAGGAACCAGGGAGGCTGAGAGGGCCCTGGGCTGAGACCCAGGCTCCGAGGAAGGATGTGGGCAGAGGGATGTGGCCTGCATCTTCATGCTTAATTCCCACCATCCTGTTTGCCTTCAGGGTTTGAGGAAGGTCTGACTGTAGCCACAGTGGTGGAGTCAGCCTTCTGTGCTCTGAGAAACTGCGTGGCCTTCATGCCTCCAGGTAAGGCTGGGTTTCCATACATGGGAATGCTGGGGGACAGGCCAGGAACAGGTCCTCACTCCCTCCTCTCCCATGACAGCGGAACGGAACCCGGCCCCCTTGGCACAGCCAGAGCCTCTGGTGTGGGTCATCAAATGGGTCAACCACTCCAAGTTTGGCTTTGGGTATCAACTGTCTAGCCAGCGTGTGGCTGTGCTCCTCAATGATGGCACACACATGGCCCTGTCGGCCAACAAAGCGTGAGTGCTGTCACGGGTGCCTTGTCCCCAGCAGGCTTGTCTCTTGTCGTGTGTGCTCCTGAGCTGGGGGGACTGAGATTTCTCAGGGGAGGGGGGTTGATGCAGGGCTCTCTCTGATCTCTCTGCCCCCTTGTCCCATCCCCAGGACTGTGCACTACAACCCCACCAGCACCAAGCACTTCTCCTTCTCGGTGGGCGCTGTACCCCGGGCACTGCAGCCTCAGCTGGGCATCTTGCGGTATTTTGCCACCTATATGGAACAGAACCTCATGAAGGTAGGACAAGCAAGGGCCTTGCACATTCTGACCCCTTCTCAGTCTCCTTGGTGGGTGAGCAGGGGCCTGGCTCAAGTCAGGCTGGTGACGTATGCCTCGCCCCAGGGTCGAGATCTGCCCAGTGTGGAAGAGGTGGAGGGGTCCGCCGCCCCATTGCTGCTGCAGTGGGCCAAGACCGACCAGGCCCTCCTCATGCTGTTCAGTGATGGCACAGTCCAGGTAGGAACTGGCCCTGGGGCTGCGGGGAAGGTCTGGGAGGCTCAGGGTGTCCTGGCTGAGCCCTGAGCATGCCCTCCTGTGCACAGGTGAACTTCTATGGGGACCACACCAAGCTGATCCTCACTGGCTGGGAGCCTCTCCTGGTGACATTTGTGGCACGGAATCGCAGTGCTTGCACTTACCTGGCGTCCCACCTTCGCCAGCTGGGCTGCTCCCCAGACCTCCGGCAGCGACTCCACTATGCGCTACGTCTGCTCCAGGACCGCGGGCCGGCCTAGGGTCCAACCTGAAGAGCAGGCCCGGACCCATGCCTTTTTGACCCGTCTCCTCCCTCTGGGTGCCTCACTGGGGGCTCTGGGCTGTATCCCTCAGGGACTCAGGGACCAGCTTTACTGGGGTTAGTGGCTGCCAGTCCTTGCGGCTGCCTACCCCTCCTCCAAAATAAGCCTGAGCCTTAGCTCCCAGCTAGGGGGCATTATTTATGGACCACTTTTATTTATTGACAGACATTTATTTATTTGGATGTGAGCCCCGGGGAGGGCCTCCTCCTGGGCTAATAAACCGTTTTGCAGAACGTGGCTGCGTCCTCACTCGTAGTAGAGCCCGTGGACCGTGGCCACAGCAAAGAGTGAGGCGTTGGTGAAGGTGGCAGAAGCCAGCCCATCGCGCGCCGCGTCCCAGAGCGCGCGGCTCACCACGTGCACGTCCTGGCCGGCGCGCGGGCCCAGCACCACGCTGCACACCAGCTTGTGGCGCGGAGGGCAGAGCTCACGCAGGCGCAGGTGCACCCGCTCGCAGACATCGCGGGTCAGTGGCCCAGCCTCTGAGCCCAGGTAGCACTTGTCGCTCAGCGCGGCCGCTAGCGCCGTCTCCAGCGCGCGCTGTGCTCGGGCAGCCTGCCAGCGCTCCCCAGGGGCCGGCTCTGTGCGGTACGAAGGTGCCACTCTGCGGAGCGGTGCCAGGGGCAACCCTGAGAAGCTGACCCGGGAGCCAAGAGGGGGGACAGGACCCAGGGATGGTCGCCGACCGGCAGGCCCCGCCAGTGAGTTGCGGCGGGAGAAAGACGCCGCCGGACCGAGCAGGGAGCCGCGACGCGAGGCTGGGCCTGGACCTGTGGGTCCAGCCTCACTAATGCTGGGCAGGCGGCCGAGTGGCCGTGCTGGTGGGAGTTTGGGCCCAGAGTCTTTGGCGATCTTCTCCTCCTCTTGGATTCCAGGGGGCAGAGGCTTGCCAGCCATGGACCTGCCAACTGGAAGACCCACACTTAGGCAGGATGCCCTTCCCTGGGCAGCTTCACACACTACCCAGTCTCGGACTCAGTGGCTGCCAAGGGCTTCACCCGCTTCCCCTTCAGGAGCCCTGGGCTGCGTGGCTCAGCAGTGGGCTGCTAGCCAAGGTCAGCCTTCGAACCCTGCAGCTGCTTTGCAGCAGGATGTGACAAGATGATGACAGCCTTGGGGATCCTATGGGGGCGGCTTACAGAGTTCACGCCATGGCAACCGGCACCCCTTTGGAAACTGTTTGAGCAGTTAGTTCCAGGGCTGTGTGGACTCCTGGGTGCTCAGGGTCCCCTTGCTTGGAAGGTCGAGCCAAGCCGTTAGGACAGAAGCAGGGGTGCTGCTTAACCATCTTGGGCAAGATTGCCCTGTGCTCCTCTTTCCTTTCAGGCACTGGGGATGGGATCTCAGTGAACTGGGAGTCCCCGGATTTCTCTCCCACTTGGCTTGCCCAGAGGAGGAGGGCGTGTCTCTGGCTTGTGCCTCTCACCCCTTGACTAGGAGGCACAGACAGACCTATCCAACTCCATCCACCACCCACACAGGTCCTTTTGGATTTGGAGGGTGGAGGCCCTTCATCTATCCCTACCTGTTCAGGGGCAGGGCCACGCAAGCGTCCTCTGCCCTCTGCTTTGGCTTCCTCAGCCCAGTCTCCTCCAGAATCAGTTCTAGGGTAGCGGCACCCCACCCCACCCCCATCCCGAAACTCCCCGGGGGGCACCAGAGTCACCTGTGAGACTTGAGCTTCCCAGCGGCAGGAGGGGAAGGGCCCCAGGCTTTGTTATGGAGTTGCCATGGGTCCCCTGGGCAAGCACTCCTCCCTCTCAGGTCTCTCCCCTCCCCTCCCAGCTCCGCTTCCCTTTCAGAGCAGCCACCCCCAGAGGGGCTGGGTGGGCGCTGCCTGTGGTGCCCCTGGGGCGACACAGAGACAGAAGGAACAGCAGCTTCACACTCAGGCATGAACTGCAGAGCACTGGGATCGCTACAGGACAGGGGAGCCATGAGGGAGGAGAGGCCTTTGCGAAAGAAAATGCCTTGGAAAATGCTGCAGGGGGGGGGGGGCGGCTGCTTAGGAATTCCGGATTTGGGCCCACCGGAAGGAGCGTGTCCAGGCTCCATCATTTCCTCCTTGGCGTGAGCTAGGACAAGCATTTCCCATCAGGGTTCCGACTTGGGGTGGGGCTTG
Organism: Tenrec ecaudatus; assembly: GCF_050624435.1. Lineage (NCBI taxonomy): Eukaryota > Metazoa > Chordata > Mammalia > Afrosoricida > Tenrecidae > Tenrec > Tenrec ecaudatus. Next base: position 69,801,950 of record NC_134530.1, read on the forward strand.
GATGACTTCTTCAGCCTGAGGCTGTGTGAGGGGGTGGGGGGGAGGTCCATGGCTCAGCTGGTGAGAGCTAGGCCTGCCGGTGACTTGGTGACCCCACTCAGGCATCCTGACCTTTGCTGAGCCATGTGCCCTGAGGCGCATCTTCAGCTGGCCACACTTCTGTGCCCAGTCTTCCCCTCCCCCTTGAGTGGTTACATGGATGCCAGAGGCTGTGACGCTGCCTCACCTGACAGCCTCCTGGGGGTGACTGCCAAACAGGTCAGCCTGGGCTCTGAAAACCATCCACGAGGCCCAGGAGTTTCCCTGTGGAGGGGGTTTCCCGGCCGGCCGGGTAAAGCGATCTGACTCAGTCAGGGGGCGCAGGGGCGGGGAGTTGGAACTTCTGGAGTCCTGGTAGGCAGGAGCCCTCCCCCTGAGCCAGGCAGCTGCTTTAGGCTTTGCGGAAAGATGGGCGGGCCACCGCTTAGGCTGGGCTCCAGTTTCCATGGAAACCCACAGGCTTCCCACCGCAACTGCTGCCTGGCCAGGCTCCCAGCCTTGGCCTCAACTGCTGCCAGCCCCTTCCCGACTGACAGACCTCTGGCTCTTTCCAGGCGAGGCCTTGTCTGGGCCCCTCCCTGTGTCTGTCCTGTCCAGAGCCTGTTGCCTCTCCCACCAGCCTCTCTGGGCCCTGTTCCTAAAATTCAGCTTCTCAGCCAGCAGGCCTGCCAAGCTCCTTCTAAGACTTTCCCCGTCTCCTCACCAACTCTAGCGCCGGGCCAGGCCTGCTTCTCCCCACTGTTGCTCCTCCCAGACCAACGGGCCCCCATTTCCTCCACTGGCCCCTCATCTCTTCCCACCCATGGAGGCCCCGGGCCTGGTGGTGCACGGGGAGCCTGCGCCCTTTTCCACTGCACTCGGAAGCCTCGTCAACAACCCTCGGTTCAGGTGAGGGGCTGGGCCCTGTCCTTGGGTTTCCCTCTCTGCCTGTGCTAGGCCCGTGACCGTGAGGAAGCCCTGGGGGATTGGGACTTGGTTCTCCTTCAAGTGATCTCTCGGTCTATGGGGGAAGTCCAGCGCAGAGGATGGCTACTGGTCACTCAGTGTTTGAGAAGCTCTGAGAGCCAGAGGTGGGGGTCAGTGAGCTGGAGCGGTACTCTTCCGCCTTCCCGCCCAGCTTCTGTGCAGTCTCAGCCAAATGCTGCCTTTTCTGGGTCTTGGGCTGCTTAGCGGTGGGGCGGGGGCGGGGGCTCTTCTGTTTCCTGACTGCTGAGAAATGGATGCCAAAGAACCTGTGCACTCCACTTGGTGCTGGGGCTTCCCTCCCCTCTCCCAGGAGGCCAAGAGCAGATGGCCCTGCTCAGGGGATTCACCAAAGGCATGAACTCAAGGGACTGATCCGGAGGCCCAGACAGGAAGTTATTCAAGGTTGCTGACTGGGGCCTTATGGTTTGCTAGTGATGCTGAAACCAGGGACCAGAGTGGTCTTGGGAAAGGAAAGGGCAGCTTTCTGCACCCCCTGCCTCGGAGTGGGGCTCTTCCCCAAGAGCAGAGGCGTCCTATCTCCCTGATGCTTTGGGGATCACAATCTGGCCAGAGTAGTGGGAACCCCAGGAAGTGCAGGCTTCATGTCCTGTCTCCTCCCTCCCCCTTTGGGGCCGGAAGTGATAGTGAAGATGGAAAATGTGGTCGGCCTCAGCCTGTGCTTACCCCACCCCCTTGCCCTTCTTCCTGGCGGAGGGCTAAGCATGATGCGTTGCAGCCAGTGGAGGGGAAGCCAAAGAGCGCCCCTCCCTTCCCCCAAGACTCAGGGTGAGGGATCACTCCGATTTCCCTGCCTGTATGAGCTCTGATGACCAAGCACAGGCACCCCTCCCAAGACCTGAGGATTGGAGATTGCCATCCCATATCCCATATCGTAGAGCGAGAAACCTACAATTCAGAGCTAGGAAGACGCTGGCCTGACTGATTCAAAGTCTGTTCCAGACCTTCCATTGGATGACCAAACCCAGTCTCTTCTTTTACCCATAAAGAAGCTGAGGCCCAAAGTGGCCAGAGACAAAGCCCAAGCCACATCCTCGACCCTGGCTTCCTCTCCTCTGGCTCTCTGACCCTCTTTCCCACAGTGATGTCCGCTTTGTGGTTGGTCAAGAACAGAGGGAGGTATTTGCCCACCGGTGCCTGTTGACCTGTAGATGCGACTTCTTCCAGCGACTTCTGGGCACAGAAGCAGGCCCCGGGGTGCCTGACCCCGTGGTGCTGAGCACGGTGCCAGCCGAGGCCTTCCTGGCTGTGCTGCAGTTCCTCTACACCAACAGTGTCAAGCTGCACCGCCATTCTGTGAGCCCTGCTAGAGCTGGGACCTGGGTGGGAGAGGCTCGGGTGCAAGAGGCAGGAGGAGTTTGCCCGACTCACTCCGGGGAAACTCCCTTTTGCTCCCCACCCACCCACTCGGCAGGTGCTGGAAGTGCTGACAGCAGCAGTGGAGTATGGGCTGGAGGAACTTCGAGAGGTGGGTTCCTGCCCTGTTGCCCTTGCCTCTCACTGGCTCAGCTCCCACCCTGCTCCTCTCTCTCATAAACCCTGGAAAATAATGGGTTTCTCTTCCAATAGGCCAAGGGCACCAAGTGCTCTGTGCACTGAGGAGGTATCCAGGGTTGTCTTGTGGTGGTGCTGCCCTGTGCTCTGAGAGAGGGGACAGACACAGAAAGAAAACAACACAGCCACAGAGGAAGTGCTAGCTGGGGGTACACAGTGCTGAGGCTGCATGGTCCTGCCCCCAGGAGAAGGAGGGAGGAAGAGGAGGCAGTTGCCGGGGAGGAAACATTTGTGCTGCATCTGGTAGAACATACAGGCCTTTGTTCCAAGAGAGAGTGGGAAGATGGAGTTTCAGTCTGAGAGGCCCACAAGGTGCCAGGGGTGGAAATGGAATAGTGTGCGAGGAGGAGGAGGAGGAGGAGGAGGAGGAGGAGGAGGGACAGATGGGACTGGAGAGGGTAGCAGGCACCTTCTAAACCAGTGGTTCTCAACCTTCCTAATGCTGGGACCCTTTAATACAGTTCCTCAGGTGGTGGTGACCCTCCAACCCTAAAATTATTTTTGTTGCCACTTAACAAATGTCATTTTGCTACTGCTATGAATCGGGCGACCCCTGTGAAAGGGTCGTTTGACCCCCCCAAAGGGGTCATGACCCACAGGTTGAGAACCGCTGTAAACCCTTTCACGCTTTTGGACTTTTTTTTTGGCCCAGAGAGCAGCTACTATTACTACCAGTACTGTGACTACTCAGATACAGGACAGAGTCCAACTGCCTCCGGTGGGTTTCAGAGACTAACTCTTTCCAGGAGGAGAAAACTTCTTTCCCCCTGGGAGCAGCTACTGGTCTTGAGTTGCTGGCCTTGTGGAACCCATGACACCACCAGGACACTAGAGAGCAGTCGGATTTACTTAAAAGTTCAGGGTAGAGTGTGAAGATTTGGGAGAAGGGACTGAGAGAGATGGGCAGGGCTTGCTTGGCCAGTGAGGAGCTTATGGGGCAGTCAAGGGACAATATGAAAGGAGTGACAGGTGGATGGCTTTGTAGGAGCGGGTAGAACTGGCCTGGCCCAGACCTCTGCTGAAGGTGAGGGTGGCAGATCCTACAAGTGAAACTCAAGTTGCTGGCTGAGAGGAGGTTTCCTTCAGCTAGGAGGGCAGCCAGTGGAGGAAGAAAAAGGTCCTAAGAGAAGCAGAGAGTGGAGTGTGTGCACACCTTCCCTCTCATCCAATGAGCACAGGGTGTTGCTGAAAGAGTGCTCTTGCTAGTCCTGTCCATCTGGGTTTTGCCAAGTCTCAGGCCCTGATGGTTCTCCACCTCCCTGGCCTGGGAGGTCAGGATGGGTCTGGGGCTGCTAGAATTTTCAGTGACTCATGGCTTCTGGGGTGAGGGCAAGGTCGTGGTGCAGGAGCACCTTGCATAACTGGTAACCTCTGTCTCTTCCCAGCTGTGCCTGGAGTTTGTGGTGAAGGTGCTGGATGTGGAGCTGGTTTGTGAAGCCCTGCAGGTGGGTGTCGCTGCACAGGCCAGCGAGGAGAACCCCAACTTTCTTCCTGCTGGGTGCCCCAAGCTCAGGACCTCCTCTGTCTGACCTGGCACAACATGGGCAGGAGGGGACAGGGCTGCTGCAAGGTGATGTTCATGGGTGAACTCTGCCCAGACTTGTGTGTGGGAACCTGCGCCGTCAATGGGATCAGGTGCAGGAATGGTTGAAGTTGGGATGGAGGTCTCTACTGGCCTTTTCTGTCAGGATTGGGAAGTGGTTCTGAGCTGGACTCAAGTTGGGGGAGTGGGGCGGGAGCCAGTGTGGCATTTGGAAGCCAAGCTTAGGCACCAGGATGGGGATGCCAGACCGTCCACTGGCTTCTTGAACACAAGCTGTTGGGTAAGTGTGTCTACATGTGCGAACTGGGGGCTTCTCTGAGTGTGGTACACCATGGCTTTGCCTCCCTTCCCTGCACTAAGTCCAGCATCAGGCTTGGAGAGGCAATAGTCAGTACAGAGCGCTAAGCTACATGACCTTGTCAAATTCCAACTTGATCTTCCTTCTCTCAGGTGGCGGTCACTTTGGGCCTGAAACCACTGCAGGAACGCTGCGTGACCTTCATAGAAGCCCACAGCCAGGTACTGCCCCTCCTCATACCACTACTCGCCCCCCCGCCGCCCCCGCCCCGCAAACAACTCTCCTCCCTGACCCTTATGGCGGCCTGCAGGAGGTGCTCCGCACTCGTGGCTTCCTGGAGCTGTCAGCGGCCGCTCTGCTGCCCCTGTTGCGCAGCGACAGGCTCTGCGTAGACGAGGCCGAGCTCATCAGGGCGGCGCGGAGCTGGGCGCGCGTGGGCGCCGTGAGTGGGGACTGGGAGACGTGGTGAGGGCCGCAGGAACTGCGCGCGGGGGCGGCGAGGCTCGTGCCCCGCGGCCGCCCGGGCTCAGGGCTGCTGTTCTTCGCAGGCGGTGTTGGAGCGGCCGGCGGCCGAGTTGGCGGCCCCCGTGGTGCGGGAGCTCAGACTGGCCTTGCTGGCCCCGGCGGAGCTGAGGGCCCTGGAAGCGCAGAACCGGCGAGAGCCGCTCATCCCGGTGCGGACACGACGAACCAGGCTTAGATGCACGCGGCAGCGTGGTGGGGGTAGGGGTGGGGGTGGCCCGTCGTCTGCGGGACGAGGGGTCCCTGCTGGGCCCCGTGGTGACAGGCTCCCGCCTGCAGGTGGAACAGATCGTGGAGGCGTGGAGGTGTCACGCTCTGCGGCGAGGGGACGTGGCACGGGGCGCCCTGTGCCGCCGTCGGAGGGGCACCCTGCCCCGAGAGCATCACCGCTTTCTGGACCTGCCCTTCCAGTGAAGCCACTGCCCTCTCGGAAACTACAGCTCCCGGCATGCTCAGCGCGCGCGGCGGCTTCTGTTCCCAGCATGCTAGGCGAGCGAGGCACCGGAAGCGTCGCTACCCGCCGGGAGCTGGGTCCTCGGCGGGCGCGCTGGGGTGTGGGGTGGGTGGCGGGGCGTGGAGGAGAGATCTGGAGTTGAGCCTTCGGGGGATGGAGAACCCAAAATCACTGCCATCAGTTCGATTCCCACTCATGGTGGGTCTACAGGACGGGAGAACCACGTCCGTGGGTTTTGAGACTGCAACTCTGTAAGGGCGAAGAAAGCCCCGCGGTGCTCCCCTGGCACCCCTGGCGATTTCATCTGCTCCCCTTGCTCGCCTGGGTTAGCCGCCCGGCACGTAACTGCTGCACCACCGCGGCTCCCCTGGCGATGGCAGCTCGAGGCAAACTCACATTTCCTCCGCACGCCTCCACCCCCGCTCCGCGCCCGCGCCTAGGTGCTGCCCTGGTAACACCCCGACATCTTTTCAGACCGATCCTCCTAAAGTCCGCTCCTGACTCCAGGAGGTTTCCCTGTGAGTGTCCTACAGCCACCTCCGAGCGATTCTAAAAACCAGCCCTCCATCTTTCCCAGTTCCACCAAACTTGGATCTCATCCCCCTCTTCCTGTTTCCCTCACTGCCTTCTCTTGCTCCTACCTTCTTAGCGCCCTTTCCAGTTGGTTTGGTTTTATCCGCCCTGGATTGAGCCAACCTGTCAGTTTCAGGGACTGCTGTCCTGGGTGCTAATTACTCTCTGTTTTCACTCCATCCGCCCCTCCCTCAGTCCATTTCCCACACTGAAGCCAGATCGTTCACAATTCCGGTCTTACAACAATCGTCCTTTCCCCTGATCAAGCGCTTCAGTATCCCCACTGCCTTCAGTACAAAATATGACCCATTTCCCTTTTAAGCCCCTCTAAAAGTGGCTTGGCTTACATACATTTACTCCTCCTGTAGCCACTGGTGGCATTGTGGGTTGACTATTTTGCTGCTAACCTCAAGGTTGGACGTTCCCACCCAGCAGCCTCTCGGCCCCTGAAAGATGAGGTTGTCTGTTCCAGTAAAGGTTTGATGTCCAGGAAACCACTGCAGCCGCTAGTCCTCTGGCTCCGAATTTCCTTAAGGGTATTGGAGTCTGTTTGTTGGGCTACGCCTTTCAGATGCGTCGTTCACAGGACCTGAATCTTCCTGGCGAAAAATTCTTGGAGTGGTGCCCTTGTTCATTTCTGCTTCCCTGACCCTATCACGCAATCCACGCCCTGCAAATGTTAAATGAATGGCTTTATTTTCTTATGTGAATGCCACTTTATTCCACAAAAATTCCTCCAGTGGTGTGTGCTACCCTAAAGGTTGGAGGCTTGAACCCACCCAGCGACACCATGGAAGAAAGGCCTGGCAAACCTGCTTCTGCAGAACTCAACCTTTTCTAAGGATCCGTTCTGTGCGGAGCAGTTAGAATAGACTGGACAACAGCAGGGTTTTAAAAAGATGAAAGAAGAGCAATATAGCATCAACCCAAAATAAAGGACAATCGATCACTTGGAAAAACATAAAGTTAGATTTTGCCTCAAAGACTTTATATGATACATTCCACATGGATTAAAGAGTTATCTGAGATTGTCTCTGAAGTCTGAAAATATGGTTATCCAATAGTACCAATTCCGTAGCAGCGGCAGTGTGGGGGTAATAATTGGAAAGAACCTATATTTCATCAGTAGAACCCACTGACATCAAGTGGATTCTGACTCATAGTGATCTTACAGGACAGTGTAGAACTGCTTCCTATGGTTTCTGAGACTAAATCTATACAAGAGTAGACAGCCTCATCTTTTCCTGGGGAGCAGCTGGTGGGTCAAACTGCTGACCTTGTGCTTGGTTAGCAGCCCAACTTGTAGCCCACTATACCACTAGGGCTCCTTGTCCATCAGCAGATGACCGATTAATAATGGTTTATTGGTACAGTAATTTTTAAAAGATGCCTATTATATTCACTGATAAGGGCATAGAGCATCATTTCTTTTGTTAAAAGAAAAGGTAACAGTGACTAAGTGCATGCCTCTCTGTGTCTCGGTTTCCTAGTTGATGAGAATGGAGAGGGGAATCGCCTAGTAGAGCTCTTAGGAAGAAGATACTTTTGTAAAGTGGTCAAAGATTAAATGCTTGGGAAATAAATTCAATATGTTCCTTTGTTTCACAATATTGAGTGCTCATGGGCTAGGCCTTACTTTCTAGTGGGGGAAAAAAGACAATAGACAAGAAGTAAATTACATACTTTTAGGCTTCGTTCTGTTAAATATAAGGTTGCCATGAGTCATGGCTGAGTTGATGCTAGCTAACAACAGCATAATTTCAGAGAGTAGCTTGTACTGTGAAGAAAAGTAAAACCGGTTAAGAGGATAAACCGATGTGGAAGCGAGGAGTTTTCTCATACAGGTGGATGCACGAAGGCCTCTGGTGAGAGCATTTGAAGGATAGGGCAGGAGCCCTGTGTCCTGAGAAAAGGCATTGTAGGGTCCTGTGCAAGAGTGTTGTTTGTGTGATTAAATTAGCTTTAAAACATTAGCTGCTGTGGAGAGGGTTATGGTGAAGGGGATGGGATAGGATGGGAGAGAAGGGGCAAGAGTGGCCCATGGAGAATAGTTAGGAGTTTGTTGTAATCTAGGCAAGAGATTTCCGGACCAGGGTAGTAGCAGTGGAAGAGCTCTGGCACTGGCACTTAGAGTCTGCCAACTACCCTGTGTAGCAGAGAGAAGTGGCCATTGGCGTCCTTAAAGAAATAGAGCCTAGAAAAACCATATGGGGCAGTTCTGTATGAGAGACCTGATGGCATAGTGGGTTACAGGTTTTGCTTTCAACTGTTAACTGCGGGTCAGCATTTCTCTGCAGGAGAAAGAGAAGCTGGCGCACCCTGGCAGAGATTCAGTCTGGGAACACTCAGGGGCAGTTCTACTCTGTTCGAGAGCGTGGCTGTGAGTCAGAATCACGTTCTGTGTGAGTAACAGGTTTGGTAGCATGGAAATGGATAAAACATGTTTGGCTACAGCAGCACATGCTCGAATATGACCGTTTGGCATGTCCTGTTTCAATCTTCACCTTATTATCTCTATGGAATTGGTAAATGAAGAAAAGCACTCCACTGTCAACAGATGTGGGCAGTATTAAGGACCACCCCGTGGTACCAGATGTTTAAGAAAAGCACTGTAAAAAGAACTTTTTTTTCCTGTTTTTAAATCATTTTTTTAGGGGCTCATACAACTCTTATCAAAATCCATACATATGTCAATTGTGTAAAGCACATTTGTACATTCATTGTCCTCATCATTCTCAAAACATCTGCTCTCCACTTAAGCCCCTGGCATCAATCAGCTCCTCATTTTCCCTTCCCTCCTTGCTCGCCCCTTCCTCATAAACCCTTGATAATTTATAATTATTTTGTCATATCTTACACTGTCCGACATCTCCCTTCACCCACTTTTCTGTTGTCCGTCCCCCAGGGAGGAGGTTATATGTAGATCCTTGTGATCAGTCCCCCCTCTTTCTACTCCAGCTTCCCACCACCCTCCCAGTATCGCCACTCTCAGCACTGGTCCTGAAGGGATCATCTGCCCTGGATCCCCTGTGTTTCCAGTTCCTATCTGTACCAGTGTACATCCTCTGGTCTAGCCACATTTGTAAGGTAGATTGGGATCATGATTTTTTTTTTGAGGGGGGAAACATTTAGGAACTAGAGGGAAGTTGCATGTTTCACCCTTGCTACACTGCACCCTGGCTGGCTCATCTCCCCGAGACCCTTCTCTAAGGGGATGTCCAGTTGCCCACAGATGCGCTTTGGGTCTCCCCCTCATTCACGATTTGATTTTTCGTCCTGATGATACCTGATCCCCTCGACACACCTCGTGATGGCACAGGCTGGGTGGGCTTTGTTGGTTCTGAGCTAGATGGCCGCATGCTTACCCTCTAGCCATTAAGACCCCAGATGCTGTTATCTTCTGATAACAGAGTACACACTTGTTTTCAGCATAGAAATCAGGCAGTGGTTACACAAAGATACAATTAGCTGTGCTACTTGCTACATATCAGATACCCTTCCGCACCTTAAGATACGCTGATGCGCTGACTTTTAAAAACAGTGTTTCCAAGGTGTAGCTTTAGCTTGCGCGCTAACAACCCCTTAGACAAATGCTCTTGTTCTTTCTTTAGACAGTGAAGTGGAGCCCCAGAAGCCTGGGGCATCAAAAAATTGGTTAAAGACTCATAACTGTTCCTCTCCACGGAAATCTTTAGTAAAAGGCGAAAGATTTATGCGATCTGAAGAGAAACCAGAGTATGCCTTTTGCTTTGCGCCTCAAACCCCCAGGGGATGACAACTCTTAATTAACTTATGGTGGTTAACAGACTACGCTATACGTGTTAACTGCGTGTATTTAACACGTGTCACCTGCCTCTAGCAGATACTGTGCCTTCACAATAGTGGAGAAATGTCCGTGGGAGTGGAGCCAAAAGAGCGTGGAGTTCTTTTCCTAGTGCACCCTGGATATGCAAATCAGTGGCGGCTCCGGGCGTGGCCTTGTTCCTATTGGGGGCGGGGCCGCCAGCTGTGATGGGCGGGATCCTTTGGCCACGCCTCTCCTGTCCTCTGCCGGGTAGGTCCGCGCAGATGAAGGTGCACTGTAGGTGCCTAGTGCGTACTCCCTAAAGGGGGCTGGGATGATTCGTTTCATTTGTTACGGCACATCAGCCTATACCAGCATGAAACACACACGGGCTCTGGGGCCACCTAAGGGACACATCCAACCGTCTCAACAAGCTGATGCAGTCTTGGAAGCGATGCAGTTAATCTGGAAGGTAGGTAGGTCCCTGATCAACTGACTTGTACCCATTCCAAAGAAAGGCGGCTCAAGAGAAATGAACAGGATCAATAATGTATCATTAATATCTCATGCCAGTAAAATTTTGTTGATGAGAATTTAAAAATGGCTGCCACTGTCCATGGACAGGCAGCGGCCAGAAATTCAGTCTGGGTTCAGAAGAGGATGTGAAATGAGGGATATTGCTGCTGATGTCAGATGGATCTTGGTTGGAAGCAACGAATATCAGATGTTTGCTTGTGTCTCATTGACTGTGCAAAGGGATTTGTCAGTGTGCATCATAACACGCAATGGGCAGCACTGCAAAGAACAGAAGTTCCAGAACACTCCCGTGTGCTCACAGGGAACCTGTACACGCGGTTCAAACACAGCAAAGGAGTACTGCCTGCTTAAGAACCAAGAAAGGTGTGTGTCCACCAGGGGTGTTTTCTTCCACCACACTCACTCAATTTGAACGCTAAGGAAGGTCCTCATCGCTGGAGGTGGACTGGACAGCAGTGGAGGGAGGCTTGTTAGCAACCTGCCATGGGCGGACAAACCCTGCTGGTAGAAGTCACGGAGGGCTTAAAGCACTTGCTGAGGAGAATCAAAGACGGCTCACGGGAAAGAGACCAAAGATCCCCCCAATTGGACCGACAGACAACCTCGTGATGAAGGGAGAAAAGACTGAAGTTGTCAAGGGCTTCTTTCCCTGCGCTCTACACTCGGAGCTGCTGGAAGCAGCAGTCAAGAAGTGGAGGGACACAGTTTACTGGGCCCTCTTTCAAGTGTTGAGGAGCCAAGAGGTCAATCTGAGGATTAAAGTGCACCTGGCACTTCTGACGGCCTCACATGCATGTGAGAACTGGGCAATAAATAAAGAAGACTGAGGAATTGATGTTTTTGGATTCTGCTGTTGACCAAGAGTACTGAAAGTGCCACCAAGGGCTCAGGTAGAAAGAAAATGTTTAGAGAATGATGATGGCAACATAGGTACAAATGTCCTTGACACGGATGGCTGCATTGTGATAAGGGTTGTAAGAGCCCCCAACAAATGATTTTAAAAAGAAAGAACATGCCCAGGACTGTCAGAAGAACAAACAAACATAGTATCACCAGCGTGCTCCTTAGAAGGGAGAATGGGGAGACTCGGGACGTGTTCCCAGGAGTGATCGGACCCTGGGGCAGAACATCATGCTTGGCAAAGTAGAAGATCGGTAAAAGAGAGGACAATCCTCCACGACATGGATTGACACGGTGCCTGCAATGGTGGCCTGACACATAGAAATAATTGACAACCAAACAGAACCAGGCATGGCTTTGTTCTACTGGGCGTAGGGTAACTTGGGGTCAGAAAGGCTGAGCAGTGAAAGGTGCCACGCGAGAGTCCACTCCACTGCGAGCCGCGCTGGAACCTGTCCCAAGGATGACCACTCGGGTTGGTCACTCCTGGGGGCTGGAAACTCGTAACAGCTGCCCCACCGGGCCTGCACGTCATGTTTCCGGCTCCCTTGACAGGAGCACGCAGAGCAAAGGAGGCCTGCAGAGCTGTGAGGTGCCATCTCTCTGTGTCTCCAGGTTAAGATCCCAACTAACTGAAACACCCAGGCTCAGCGCAGGAAAAGAGCAGGAGCAGGAGAAACGATTTCTTAGAGTAGGGGACTGGGAATAATTGCTTTCTCTTCACATTTTCGACACGACCGGGACATTCTTTTTATTCCTACTGTGCTAAAAATATACGTGACCCCAGACGCTTGCCATGTTAGTCATTTTAGTGCCCTGCTCCCTGGGTGCCATCAATCACTACCTCAATACCGGGCAACCTGCATCACAGCCTTGTTTCCAAAGGGCTGTCGTCGTTGTGCGAACGGCGCCTCTGTACCCATTACGCGTAGCTCCCCGCTCCCCAGGAAAACCACTGACCTACTTTCTGTCTCGCTCGCTGCACTGGCCCACTGGCCTCCCTCCTCGAGGGGTTTCCTGTGAGTGGAAGCAAACAGTGTTCGTCCTTTGGGTCTGGATGATCTGACTCAGCGTCATGCTCTCAAGGCCCCGACCATGATTTTAGCGTGTGTCAGAGCGGCATGCTCAGGCCTAGGTAGCATTTCATCTTTCATCGTCTGGATAGACCACCTGTTGACACCCATTCAACCGTGGATGGGTGTTTGAGCTGTTACTATCGTTTGTCTTTGGTGAATGTTGCCCAGGTCATTTCTGATACAAATCGGGCATTTAACGTGCTAGCGGGGGGAAGCATGCCACAAGACAGACTCTCATCTTCCCAGTTCACAGAAGAAGTCACCGATGCCCGATATTGTTCTTGCAGTTAGGCTGGTTCCGACGCATGGCAACCTCATGCACAGGTGAAGGAGACACTGCCCCGTCCTGCTCCGTCCTCACAATCGTTCCTGTGTTTGAGCCCACTGTTGCAGCCACTGTGTCCGTCCACCTCCCAGAGGGCCGTCCTCTCCTTTGCTGCCCCTCTCCTTTACCAAGCACGATGTCCTTCTGCAGGGGCCAGTCTCTCCTGACCACACGCCCCAAGCATGTGAGATGGAGTCTCTCCATCCTGGCCTCTAAGCAGTGCTCCGGCTGTACTTCTAAGACAGATCGGTTTGCCCTTTTAGCAGGCCAGCAGTGCAGTTCAATGCAGCCATCTCCGCCCCCCCCTCCCCCTTCCGTCTTATTCAATGACCAGCTTTCACAGGCATGAGGAGATCAGAAATACCAGGGCTTGGGTCAGGCACACCTTAGTCCTCAAAGTATCATCTTTTTTTCTTTTTCAACATTCTAAAGAGGTCTCGTATAACAGATTTACTTAATTCGACTCATCTTTTGATCTCTTGATGGCTGCTTCCATGAGCATTGATTGCGGATTTAAGCAAGACAAAAATCCTTGACAACGTGCACCTTTTCTCCATGTATCATGATGGGACCTCCTGGTACAATTGTGAGGATGCTGGTCTTTTTTACAATGAGTTGAAATCCATAGCGACAGCTACAATCCTTGATCTTCAGCGGCAAGTACTTCCTTCAAGTCCTCCCTTTCAGCAAGCCAGGATGTGTCCCCCGATGCCCCACAAGCCAGCTTCTTTCTCTGATGATCTGCTCAGCATGCAGATTGAGGAGACGACCCAGTCGCACACCTTTTCTGATTCTAAAGCCTGCAGCGTCTCTTGCTCTGTTCCAACGACTGCCTGTTGATAGAGGTTCAAGTTCCTCAGGAGCACAATGCAGTGTTCTGGGATCCCCATTCTTCTCCAGGTCACCGTGGTTTGCCATGCTCAGTCAGGTTAACTAAATGTCCGCGTCTTTTAGCAGGGCAAGTGGCTCAGTAACAGCGATAAAGAACCGCCCCTGCAGGGGACGGTATCACCACTTGGAGAAACATTGCTCCTCTGAGCCCACTGCCTCCGGGGTAAATCAATGTGTTGAACTCCCTGCCTGGAGTCAGTGTGGACTTGATAGTGACCTCCTAGGGCAGGGGAGAGCTGCCCTGGGGGTTTCTGAGTAAGTCTCACGGAACTGCGGACCTTGAGGGCAGCAATGGGAGTAGAAAGCCCAGTCTTTTTCCCTTGAAGAGGCTGTTGGTTCCGAACTGCCGACCAGGTAGATTGTAGCCCAACATGTAACCACTCTACCACCAGGGCTCCAAGTAGCTCCTTAGGTTGGAAGATCTTGTATACTATTCTAGCCTGGTAAGCTTTCTGTCCCCCACCCTCACCCCCATGCCCCTTCTACCTTGCTACCCAAACCCTGTTGCTGCGGTGCCCCACGAGGTAAAGTCATCCACGGTGATCTCTGGGCAGGTCTGTCCTGCCCTGGGTGTCCTGGCAGCGCTGTGGGAGAAACACTGCACTGCTAACTGCAAGGCTGGCACGTTCCTTTGGGAGTGACCAGGAGGCTGTCTGCCCCGTAAAGATGTACAGTCTTGGAAACCGCAGGGAGTTCTGGTCTGTCTTCTAGGGTTTGCTGTGAGTCGGAATCTGTGCGTTGGCAGTGGCTACTTGGGTCTTATGGGATTTCCTAGGCTGTCATTTTTATGAGCACAAATCACCAGGTCTCTGCTCACATAGAGCGACTGGTGGGTTAGAACTGCTGACCTTTCTGGAATCCATTCTATTCAAATGGCCCTATGGGACGGGCAGGCGAGAACGGCCCACAGGCTTCCTGGGGCGGCACATCTCTGCAGAAGCAGGTTGGCACATCTTCCTCCCACAGAGCCGCTGGTTCCCAACTGCCCACCTCTCTGTTGGCCACGGCGCGCTTAACCACCGTGCCCCTGGGCCTCCTCCCCAAACACTTCTGGTCCCGATGGCTGTGCTGAATGCCCCTCCTCCTCCAGGTTCCAAGCCTGCTGCCTGCTCGTCTTGCTTTCCAAACAAACCCACTACCACCGAGGAGTCAATTCCCACCCACCGGGGCCTGATAGGACAGGGAAGCACTGTAACTAACTCGCTAGGGGAGTAGAAAGCCGCATGTATCTCCTGAGGTGCGGCTCCTGGTTTAGAACTACTGATTTTGAAGTTAGCAGCCCAGCTCAGATGCCATCGCGGCTCCTGTTTCAAATAAAAACCAAACTCGCTGCCATCAGGTCAATGGTAACCCTTATCGTGACCCTCTGTGGGCGTTGGAGACTGTAACTGGTCACAGGAGTAGAAATCCCAGTCTCTCTCCTTCAGAGCTGCTAGTAGTTTCAAACTGCCGACCGTAGGAACCACAGCACAACGGGGAACCACTGCCCATTTCAGATCACACGCATGGCTTATTCCAGACAACACCTGCTAAAGCATGTCTCTGCCGTCAGCGATGGCTGCAGGAAAGTCCTCCCAGTTGTACACTTGCTCAGCCTCCTGACGGTGCCGACCAGCAACAAACAGGTCTAATCAAGATGGCTTGTGAGGCTGGGCCAGCACAGCCCAAGGCAGAAAGGTCAGCTCAGGTTCTGGCGTCTCAAGTGCAGTCTCGGTGGATGCTCTTGAAGCACACGGGGTGGGCCTGGGGGCTCATTATGGAGGAACTTTAAGAACTTGGAATCTGCTTTGGTGAGAAAAGGACTGGGCAGCTGGTCAGAGGGGATGGTTTCCCTGCTCCCTCTTCCAGGTCGTCCTGGGAGGATTTTGTTGGGAAACCTTGCCCCGCCAACCTCACAGCCCTCAACTTGCCCCCTCAGACTTTCTGTTCCTCAAATTCGAAGAACGTTTTCAAAGACACGGTCTGAGTCCCTTGGAGGAGCCCTAGGGCTGTGCGGATGTGGTGGAAACCAGAGGGCCCAGGTTCTTTGGGTGGGAAGCAGACACTGCCTTCAGGTGGGCAGAGACCCAGATGGAGGATTGGCCAAGAACTAACAGTTTCTTGTTTTTATGTTTTAAATAAAGGTTTCTATGAATTTGTAGCAGCACTTTTTGACACACCCTCTTATTTCACAGGTTTTCCTTTTTCTCTTTCTATTTTTTGGTTTTCTCTCTGGCTTTTAGCCCCGGAACAGATCCTGGAGGTGGGGTGGCGTGTCGGAGGGCAGGGCTCTCAGGGTGGGGTTGCTCTTGGTGCGTGGGTGGCTGGAAGCGGGGTGTGTACGTGTCTGTTATCAACTGAGGAGCCGGGGGAAGTGCTGGGGAAGGATGATAAGAGGCCTGCCCCACCCACGGGGTGAGGCTCTGTTCTCTAGGCCCTGGGTGTGGTCTGTCACCTAGGTTTTAGTTAAATGGGGCCCTTCAGTTTAGTTTGAATCCAGAGCCCTTGATTTTGCAAGCAGAATCTCAATTTCAGGGCAGCTCCCCACAGAGGCGGCCCACTGCCGAGAGTTATAGGCTGGGAAACTCACAGGGGCCGGCGCTCTACTTTGCCCCTCGCTGTAGGGCCTGCAGGCTGCGTGAGCTGGGCTCAACCTGATGGCAGCAAATGAGAAGCACTTGGGGACAGAAGGCGTGGTGATCTCTGCTGAGAACCCGGTGGGGGCAGCTCTCCTCTGAAGTGTGCGGTCACTATGATTGGTGCTCTTCCCCCACCACATCCCCTGGTGTCCACCTCTGGGGCCCCAGGCCACCAGCTATCTTAGCCAGGGAGGTGGCTGTGGGCCCTTGGCCCTTTCTGTCCTTAAACCTGCCAATCAATGCTCCCCCACCCCCAACTGTGTTGTCTTGTCCCCTGTCAGCTTCCCCTGCCACCTGGGTTCCCAGAGCCAGGCGCAGGGAGGGGGTGATGAACCTGCAGGGGCAGGGAGGGCTGGGTTATGGCTCTGAGGCTCCCAACAGGGCTGAGTGACACCCCCTGATTTGCATCCTTTGTGTACAGGGCGGAGAGCACTGACTCAGATCCTATCTCCAAGCATCTGACCGAAGGATGCTGGTTGGTGTCTTCGTCACTTGCTCCGTGAATAAGCCTCCCAGGCCAAAGCTGTGGCGAGGAGAATTCAGAAAGCGGATCTTCCCCCTCCCTGGGTCTCAGGCCCCGACACGCCACCGAGCCATCTGCAATGTGGAAGCTCCACCGGCAAACTCCCAAGTGTGCTGGGCAGAAAGGCAGGCACAAGCATCCTGCGAGACGATGTCGTTCACAGAGAATATATTTTACTCTCGAAAATAAAACTTTCCGCAAAGCTACCATCTATTCAAACTACAAAAATAAACCTCTCCATATAAATAATTTAGGTGACAGAGGTAGGCAGGGAAAAAGGGCCTTCGTGGGGGGAGGGTCACCAAGCAGTGAGGGGGGGGGGCTGCACCGCAGCTTCAAACTGCCCCTCCAGGGTCAGGCACTTCGCACACACAAGGTGCACATCCGCTCACTCACACGCAGGCTTCGACCCCGACAGATACACTCACACAGGGCCTGGGTGGGTGGGGGCCAAGGAGCTGGGGATGGCTGAGTATGTGTGTGGGGGTGGGGTGGGGGCGATGATGCAGACAGTAGCAGCAGGACCCCTAGGGGTCACCCTGAATTCAGTACTCCAGCTGTTGCTTCGCGTGGGGCGAGCCGGGTCTCCAGGTGTCATCTCCCTTTCACCTGGTGGCCACACAGGGTCCCCCGGGACTGAGGCTGCCAGGGGTGCGGGCAGCTGGGTTGGCGGCAGGGGACCAGGCAGCCTCCTCAGCAGGTGGGTGGGTGTAGGCACCAGGCAGCGGGGGTGGGTGCAGGGCCACGGTCATGGAGGTAGTCACTCTGGCAAAGCCCTGGGGCAGGCTGGGGGGTGGCCCCCACCTGAGCCCTCCTCGTGGAGTGGGGGGGTTCAGGACCTCCGGGCTCTCCTTGTACACCTGCACCACCTGGAGTGGACACCAGCCCAGTGAGCCCTGGAGCTCCTGGGGCCTCTTGTCCCTTTGGAAGCCCCTTGGCACCACCCCTGCCCCCTCCTCTGGGCCCTAAAAGGTTAAGGGGAGTCCCAGAAAGAAAACAGAAAGGGTGAGGGGCACAGGGCTTGGGGGCAGGAGGCAAGGCCATCTTTGGGGAGTTGGGGGCGTGGTTACCTCGGGCGGGGGACCCAGGAGGGAGAGCAGCACGGGCAGCAGCACGAGTCCGTGGAGGAGGCCCAGCAGCGTGAGCACAGCCAACACCACGAAGAAGTACCTGGGGGGTGTGGCCGTTACCTGCGGGCTCCACCCACCCAGGCCGAGCCCCGCCCCGCCCGCCCAGGCCCCGCCCCTCCTACCGCACAATGAAGTCAAAGTTGGAGCCAGCAAGCATGAGAAGGCCCAGCAAGGTGGAGACGGCCCCATCCGTCACTGGGGCGAACGTGTGCTCCAGGGCGCGGGCCGCCCGCAGGTCCCGGCTCCCCTGGGTGGTCAGGAAGCCCTGGAGGAATACAGGGGTCCCCAAACCATTCCCACATGACCACAGCCGGCTCGGCCAGGGCCCTGGTTCTGACCCCTCCATCCCCAGGGCCCTCTTGGCCAACTGAAGGCTCTAGGGCAGTGGGTCTCAACCTTCCTCGTGCCGCGGCCCTTTCATAGACCCTGGTGTTGAGGTGACCCCCAACCATAAAATGATTTTCAGTGCCACTTCAAAACTGTAACGTTGCTACTGTTATGAATTGTGAGACCCCTGTGAAAGGGTCATTTGACCCCAAAGGGGTCAACGAACCACAGGTTGAGAACCGCTGCTTTATGACCAGAGAACCAAGTGCATGCGGATAGCCGAGAAGCAGGCACCGGGGTAACCAGAGGCAGAGAGGGGTCAGTACCCTACAGCGCCAGCTGTCTTTGTACATGTCTTATTGAAACACAGCTGCCTCCCTCCATCACCTCCTACCTCTGGCTGCAAGAGCTTCAATGGCAGAGTCAGGCAGAGCCAGGAGGGACAGGGACCTTACAGCCCACCAGGCCCTCATCGAAAGCCCAGAGCTGCCTCTCTGGGGGTGGCTGACAGGGTGCCTAGTTCCCTGTACTTTTCTGAAGGCTGGGTTCTTATTCCCAAGGGCATTCTTTGGGTGCTGCGGCTCCTCTGGGTGCAGTGCTGTGCCACCTCTGCACGTCCCACGGGGAGCATGGAGCAGGGGGAGGGAGGCTCACGCCTTCTTCAGTTCTCGTTTCTCCCACTGCCATCGAGTCAATGCTGGCTCACAGCGACCCTATAGGACAGGCTAGAACTGTCCCTGAGTTCCCGGGACTCTACTGGAGCCAAGCCCTGTCTTCGCCATACAGAGTGGCTGCTGGTTTCCAACTCTGTCAAATTCCTCCCGTGCTCCCCCACAGCACCCCGCTACCGCCCTTTCTCGACCCTTCCACAGAAAAGCCATTCGAAAGACCTGCTGCTTCTCCAGTCTCACCTTGCAGTCCACCTCTAGCCCCTCCGCTCAGTGGAGCTACCTGCCTGCCCACTTGTCCATTGCCCAACTCTGTCTAACCCGAGACCACGCTCCTTTGAAAGCAAAGACTGCAGTGTCATTAGAGAGCTGTCCTAGGAGCCCCGTACAGAGCAGGTAACTTGATTACTTTCTACTCAAATCAGTAAGCGCTGACCCATCCCCCAGGGGCCTGAGCAGCTCACCAGGGCCACGTGGACTGTGAACTCAACTCCGATGCCCACAGAGGCGACGAGGATCACCACAGGTATGGCACTCAGCTTGATGCCCAGGAAACCCATGATGCCAAAGAGCTCCACAGTCATCATCGTCAGGACCAGCACCTGGGGAGGGCAGGGCTCAGCCAGGCTCCCAGCAGGGGGAGCGCAGGGGGGCAGGAGGGGCTCACTCACCACAAGGCTGGCCGTCCAGGGGCTGAGCAGCAGCAGGGCGCAGACAAGGAAGGTGCAGAGCAGCAAGATGCAGATGGCCAGCAGGAAGTAGTGCCGCAGGCCCAGGTACTGCTCCCAGAAGAGGAAGGGGTAGCCACTGGGGTAGGCACGCACCCCGGCCCTGCCTGCCTCCGCGCACGCTGCCCGGGCTCCCTCGATGGCTTCCAAGAAGTCCGCAGTCTCCTGGAGGCCGCGCAGCAGGAAGGGGAACTGGGCAAACTCCAGAGGCTGGGCGGCCGGGACTGCAGGAGGGAGGGGGCAGTAAGCACAGGCGGACAGGGCAGGGCCGGCGTGGGCTGAGGCCGAGGCTCTCACGGGGTGCCCCCAGACTCACTGCGAAGGTTCTCCCCGGTGGTGTCGTACTTGTCGTGCAGCCACTCGGGGGGCGGCGGATAGAAGTTGGCCTGTGAGGCTGCCAGGCCCAGGGGGTCGCTGCTCACCCACATGGTCAGCCCCATGTAGAAGAGCTCCGGGGGAATCAGGCCCTCCTGGTCCACCAGCTGCCGGGTGGTCAGCTGCAGAGGCAGAGAGAGCTGCCAGTGGCTTGGAGGCAGCCCCAGTTGCCTCGCTTCCCAGGCTCGGCCCCGTGCCCTGGTGCCCGGCCCCCAGCCTGCTCCCCACCTGGCTGAAGTCCAGTGGCTCTTGGGCATCCCCGGTCTGGATGAGCAGCTTGTAGGCCAGGGCCCCATCCTCAGAGCCATTGCGGTAGGAGTGGCGGGTGATGCGCCCTGAAGCCCAGTCGTGGTCAAAGGCAGCCTGGATTCCTGGGGAGAACAGAGAGGGTGGTGGGCTGTAGCCCGGGGCTTCTCCACCCCTGCTTCCATGGTGCCCCCCTCACTCTTACCTTGGAGCCAGTTGCGGTAGTAGTGCAGCCACGTGCGGGGGGCCTGGGTGGCCGGCAGGGGCAGCACGGCCTTGAGGGAGCTGAAACGCTGGTGCAGATCGAAGAGGGCACGCTGGGAGCGGGCGTAGTCGAAGCCCCCCTGGGTCACCAAGGCGACCTCATACAAGGAGAAGTACCTGAGCTGGGCGCTCAGGAAGGCATGCTCCTTGGTGCCCCGCGGCACCACGTCGGTCAAGGCCAGGCCATCCTGCACCAGGGTCGCTCCATAGAGACTCAGGCCCAGGAGAGCGCCGAAGAACACCAGCACCAAGGTCTGTGGGAAATGGCAGCTCAGCCCGAGCCTGGGGCCCGGCAGCCCCTCCACCCGCCTTGAGGCCCTGGGACAGTCAGGCCTTGGCCTGGCCCATCCAGTTAGCCTGGAACTAACCTTGCTGTTTGGCTGGAGCAGCACGGGGGCAAACCGATAGCGGGCAAAATGGGCCAGGTTCCAGTGGCCACAGGCTAGGGACCTGCAGGTCCTCTTCTCCCTTGTTCCCTCCTCCTGGTCTAGAAGGTCCCGTGTGGAGCCTCCTGGGCTGAAGAGCTCAGAGCCCAGTGGATCTGAAGGTAGGGGTGCCAGGTGGGCCTGAGGCAGGATGGTGACCACATGCTGGCTGTTGGCATCATGGTGGGTAAAGGTCTGCACTGTGGTGGTCAGGTGGGTAATGCCCATGGGAACTGCCCTGTCCCCCAGCTCCTGGGGCAGGATCTGAATCACTCGAGTGGAGCAGGGGCTGCAAAGGCAGAGAGGATGACAAAAGCTCGGCTTTGGGATGCTGGGCTAGGCAGGCAGGGGTGGGGGGGCTGGACCCAGGGTGGAAGGCGGGCCTGGATTGGGCGGGGCCAGCAGGTGGGGCGGGACCTGGAGGAAGGCCGACTTGGATTGGGCGGGGCCAGCAGGCGGGGCGGGGCCGGGTGGAAGGCGGGCCTGGATTGGGCGGGGCCAGCAGGCGGGGCGGGGCCGGGAGGAAGGCGGGCCTGGGAGGGCAGCAGCCAGGGTACCTCGGGAAGCAGCAGAGCACATCCAGGCGCTGGCAGTGGCGCCGGTGCAGGTCCAGGCTGAGGATGGCTGGGAAGACAAGCATCACGGCTGCAAAGTTGCAGCCAACCACTATGGCTGCCTGGGGGTGGACAGGAGGGGCACAAAGGCTGGATGAAGCTTGCCCCAGGGCCAGCGCCGCCCCGCTCCCGACCTGCAGCGAGCCAGCCGGTCCCTGTGAGAGGCCTCACCTGCAGAGAGAAGGCGCGCAGTGCAGGGATGGGCACCAGGGCGGCCATGAAGAAGGCGACCATGTTGTTGATGGACGTGAGCACCACGCTGGTGCCGGTGCGCTGCAGGCACTCGCCGGTGCGCTCCTGCACCAGGAGAGGGCAGGGAAGTGGGGTGACGGTGGGGTGAGGCTTAGTAACAAGCCTGTGGGACAACCTGCTCTAAGGGCTGAAGGGCTGAGAGGTTGTCACTGAACCTCAAGGCTCTTCGCGCCTCTCTGCGGGGGACAGGACGGGAGCTGGGGCTCACCTGCAGCGGGGTGCCTGGGGGAGCCTCAGTGAAGGCATGAGCTAGCAGGAAGACGTCATCCACACCGATGCCCAGCGCCAAGAAGGGCAGCACCTGGACAGGCAGAGGGGCGGCTGCTGAAGGGAGTGTGGAGCTGGGCTGTGGACATTCGGCCCGAGCCTGCCCTGGGCCCTGGTGTACCTGGGTGGTGGCGGCATTGAAGGATAGGCCGAGCAGCGCGCAGAGCCCCAGGCCAGAGGCCACGGCCAGGGCCACCAGCAGCACCCCGGCCAGGCCCACGGCACCCTGGGACTGGGCACAGTCCCACCGCAGCATCGTCACGCAGGCATAGGCCAGCTTCGGGAGAAAGGGCATGTCTCACACCAGGGTTTCCCAGGGTGTGCTCGGGTGGGGGTGGGGGGACAGCACCCACCATGAGCAGGTAGCCTCCCACCACTCGGGCAGTGCTGACTTCGGAGAAGGTTCTCAGGATGTCATCCAGGGTGGTGGCGGAGAATGCGTGGATCTGCTGGGTGGCGTTCTCAGCTAGGGCCTCCTGGGCCAGCTGGAGAGACAGGTGGGTTTGAGCAGGGGGAGGGGGAGGAGGAGGCGTCTGAGGCAGCCCCCACCCCAGGCCAGACCACTGACCTGCACAAAGCGCCGCTGCCAGGCCTGCAGCACAGCGCTGGCCTGCTCCTCACTCCAGCCAATGTCATGTGTCTGGTAGTCGCCCCGGAAGTGCTCATACAGTTGTCGGGGACTCATCAGCAGGAAGGTGCTCTGCAGGGCCTCGGCGCTGGTGGGAGAAGGGGTGGGGGGTCCCGGGGAACTAGAGGTCAGAGCTGCCTCTATCACGGGGCCAGCTGCCTGGCACCAGAGTGTGCATTCCCATGCCCGGGTTCCCTCACCAACTCCCAAGGGAGGCCCTACCTCAAAAGCTGACCTTGAGGGTCTCTGGTCATGCCTCCAAGCAGCAGTTCCTCCTGCCAGCGCATGAACTTGTAGGAGAAGCCGTGACAGCCCCCGCTCAGCTCCCGAGCCACGTTGGGAGGCTAGAGGGGCAGGAGAGAGGCTCTACTACTCCAGGCTGTGGATGACAGGGGTCCCTGGCCTCACACCTCCAGGAACCTTGACTGCTGCAGCTCTTGCCTACTCTGGCTGGTGCTTGCAGAAGGTGGCCACAAGAGGGAGCAGGGGCCGCGGAACAAGAAAGAGGTGGTTTACTGGGAGGAGCTGGCATAGCTGGTGGGTTTGGGGTACACAAAGGGCCCTTGGTGGTGCAGTGGTTCAAGTGCTCAGTTGCTAAAGGAAAGGGTGGGGGTTTGAGCCCACCAGTCTGCTTCCACCAAAAGGACAGCCTTGGAAACCTCCTGGGGCAGCTCTGCTCCTAAAAGGTCTCGAAGAGTCAGTCTGGACTCCAGGGCAGCAGGTTTCCTGGGTATCACGTTCACGGGCCACGTGCACACTTGGGAAGTAAGGTGCAACAAGAGCACTTGGCTAATGCGTTTGTAGTTTCCCAGCACACATTGTGATAAAATCTAGCATTGTCTGGAACTCACCGGGGTTCCTTCGGGAAACTCCTTTGTGGAAACAGAACTTTCTAGGTGTCTGACAACTGGGGCAGAGGAACAGAAGACTGGGGAAATAGAACAAGCCCCGCCCTGGGCTGGAACCTACCTGTTTGCTCTGATGGTTGGGGGCACTAGTTGGGCAGTGGAGGTCATCGGGGTGCAGGCAGGGCCGCCCCACATAGGCCTGGCCCACTTGTGCTTTGTCTAGCAGCTCCCGGAAGCTCTCAAGGGAGGCAAAGGGGCCCAGCTCCTCCAGAAGCTGCTCTGGATCCAGGTTGGTCCACTGGATATCGGGGCGGCCCCTGGGGTGGGGGGGAAGGCCAGGGTGGGTGGGTATCAGGGACCCATGCTATATCCCACCTCTTCCCATCCAGAATTCCCAGGCTGCACCAGCCCACTAGGTTGCTGCAGTGGACTGTGGACTGCCTGAGACAGACATCAGGACGGACACTACGTAATATACAGACAGGGCCAGAAAAGCCCCTGGCTTCTTGCCCAGCCATCTATCCTTGGCTCCAATACCTGTAATGGGTTCTTTCTGGCCTGGGCACCTAGCCAGTTTCCCTTCCCAGAATCTTCCCTCAGACTTGACAGATTTTGGGTCTTGCCCTCAATCTCGGGGGCTGGAGAAGGAGGCTGCGGACAGAGCCTTGTGGGGGCCGACCCCTGATCCTGGCATGAAGAGGACTAGGACTTTGGGTGGATGGACATCCCCCTTCATTTCAAGGGATTCCCCAGAGTTGCTGAAGCAGGGGCTCAGGAGTAGGGAGGGGCACTTACGGCAGATAGGCAGAGCCCCCCTGGAGCTTGGCTCCCTCCCAGAAGCAGTCGAGGGGAGTGAGGATAACACACGGAAACAGCTTCTCGATCATCTGCCAGGGACACCCCCCGGAAACATCAGTGGAACTTTGCAGGGTGCCCATGGTCACCCCCAATCCCACCTGCCCTTCAGCTTCCGGGAGCCTCTGAGCCTCCTGGATTGGAGAGACGGCTCCATGTTGACTGTCTCAGGGACAGCGCCAGACACTCACCCGCTCAATCATCCCATTTTCAATGAGGGGAACTCCTGACTTGTAGCAGATTTTGTTCAAATCCCAGGACCTGGAAGAACCAGGGACACAGGGGTCAGCAGAGGGGCACAGTGGTCACCTGCCAGGGCATCCCTGACCGCAGCAGCTGAGGCACAGCCACTCACTTTCCGTAGAGCGAGACTTGGACTTTGCTGGCGCTGAGGGCTGCCTGGAGGTGGAGGCTGAGGGCCTCGGGCGTGAGGACGGTCTCCCCAGGCCGGCGTGCAGTCTGTATCAGCACCTGGGAGGTGTATGCAGCCTCCTCCCCCAGCTTCTCCTTGGTGTAGTGCAGCTCCTGGTTCACCCGGCTGCCCACTGTCACCGATGGGAGGAGAGGTGTGGGGAAGGCGCCTTGGGCCGGGCCGGGGGAGCGGCAGTGCTCACCCACTGAGCCCGCCAGCCTTTCTGCCCTGGCTGGACCCCTCAGCTGGGAGGGGTGGTTTATGGCTCCCTTGGGTGGACTGAGGAGGCATGAACTAGAAAGGCTGGGTTTGGGGCACATACTTAGAAGGGAGAGGTCAATGTGACCGGGGCCAGGCCTGGGGTCAGGGGGGTCAGGGTGCCGGCTCAGGTCCTCTCTGGTGTGGTGGGGAGGGTAAGGAGGAGGACAGGGCTGATCCAGTTTTCCATTGGGATGGGTTCCTACAAAGGTAAGTCTCGGGCTCCAGGGCCCTCACCGGTGATTACTATCACACAGTTCTTTCGAAGACAGTCATGTCTCATCGGGCCCACAGACACAAAAGGGGAGGGTCGGCCTGTTGTGAATAGATTGCACCCCCCACCCCCCCCCTCCACAGCAGAAGAGAACTCAGGGCCCTGGGGAAGGCGGGGTCCAGAGAAGCCTGCCTTGTCTCCCGGATCTTCGAATCCTTCAAGCCCTGCCTTCTGCTCTCTGGGGCCTCTTCTGGGGTCCCTGCCACTCACAGGGGCCCACGTGCGTAGCTTCTCCAAGACTCTGGACCCATCCTGCTCCCTAAGTCAATACAATCTCACTCAAAGAGCCCCGAACCCTTTGGGAACCCCACCAACACAGACTTGTCTGTATTCTCACTCCCTTTCCTGGCCCTCCCCTTCAGGACACCGCCTCACCCAGCCCACCCCTCCCCTCTGCTGTCAGACCCCCACCTCTACCTTTTTCTTCTGCCCTATTCAGGAGCCCCCTCCCCACCCTCCCTGCAGCCTCAGGCCTGCAGCGGCCACATGGAGGAGCGAGGAAGCCAGGGATCAGCTTCCCCACCCCAAGTGGGTTTCCTGAGGAGGACCAAGGAATCCAGCCCCACTTCCCGTCTCATAAGGAAACAGGAGAAAGAAACGCTGAGGATTTAACATACAAATTCTCCAAGGGAGACAGGCTTCTCACAGGAAAAAATAAACAGAGAAGAGAAAACGAGAGCCATCCACTGGGTGTATGAAGCAGGCAAGAAGAGACACGACCCCCGCCCCCCCAGGCCTGGCTTTGCTCCCGCACTGACACTTAGTCGGTGCCTCTGGCAAACTCCTTAGTCTGAGTCTCAGCTTCTTCAACTGTAAATGGGGACAATGCCCACCTGAGTGGGTTAGTGTAGAATCAAAATCCATGCTGTCCAAGAACTCAGGACGCTGCCTGGCACACAAGTTATTGGCCCATGTTGGTGGAGGGAGGATGCCCGGTGGAGTCGTGTCTCCGTGTTGGGTTGCTAACTGTGGTTGACACCACTAGCCGCTCCTCGGGAGAAAGACGGGGCTCTCTGCTCCTGTGAAGAGTGACGATCTTGGACCCTCCCAGGGGCAGGTCTACCCTGTCCTGTAGGGTCACAGTGGGTCGGCCTCGAGTGGACAGCGGTGAGTTCAGTGGGCGGGGGGAAAGAAGTGATGGCAGGACGGGAAAGGACTGGAGGAAAACATAGTCGGGAGGTGGGGAGGAGGCGGGATATTGGGGGAAGACACCCCAAACAACACCCTTTTAAAATGCTTTCCAATTAGCAATTAAAAAACCCCAAACAGCAATAATCACGCCTCAGACAGACCTCATTGTCTAAGACACTGCCACTGAGCAGCGCTGTTTCACGCCTTTCTGTCTGTACAGCAGGGAAGATATAACTGGCTAGTCAACAAGAGAATTTCAACTTTGCAGATCATCCTATAGACACTAATTAAAAACAGCTCATGATCATGTACGAAATTAGTCAAGATTAAACAAATGAAAGCCCCACTGCCGGCTTTCCAGCCCACCACGGGAGAATGGTTATGTAGGGTTCAGAGAGAAAAGCAATATTGCACTATGTATCAAGGCCCTCAGAAATGCCCATCATTTTTGGTCCAGAAATGTCACCGGCAAGAAAGGGCCTGTGAGCTTTTGTAGGGCTCAGGCTTTCTGGGTGAAATCGGAGTCGTGGTGGGAAGGTTCAGAGCAGAGGGAAAATGGACGTCATTTTCCATCACAAGCATATTCTGGTGCAAGTGCAGGATGGATAGGGGTTGGCCAGGGGAAGAAGGCAGGGCAGGGCTTGAGGCTCAGCACTGAGGGGACCTGATGGCGTGGGAGGACGGAGGCATCAGTGCAGAGGAGTCTGGGTGGGACGAGTGGGCATTTACCTGCTTGGCTGCTAAAAGCTGGAGGTTCCAGCTCACCCAGAGGGGTCTCTGCAGAAAGGCCCTGTGGCCTACTGCTGGAAAAATCACCACCGAGACCCCACGGAGCACAGCTCTCTGCCACCCAGGGGATGGCATGCCATCAGCGGGAATCAACTTGACGGTCACTGGCCTGCAATTGTTTTTATAAAAAAAAACATGTGTAGAAGCTTGCAGTAGATTCTAGAGCAGTGGTTCTCAACCTTCCTAATGCTGAGACCCTTTAATACAGTTCCTCATGTTGTGGTGAGTCCCAACCATAACATTATTTTCGTTGCTACTTCATCACTGTCATTTTGCTACTGTTATGAATCAGGCGACCCCCGTGAAAGGGTCATTCAAACCCCAGAGGGTTGAGACCCACAGGTTGAGAATCGCTGTTCCAGCGAGTCCACAGTAAGTAAGAAAGAAGTGAAAACCATTGCCGTTGAGTTCTTCCGACTCACGAAGACCCTTCTAGGGTGGAGTAGACGTGTCCCTTTGGATCTCCGAGGCTGTAAACATGCATGGGAGCGCAGCCTCATCTTCTGAGGGTTTGAACCACAGACTGTGCAGCCAGCAGCCTCACCAAGGTAGAGACCGGCTAGGTCGGATTTAGATACACCACGGGGGGGCAGTGTGGAGGCAGACTTAAAGGTGAGGTTCTGGGAGATGGTACTTCATTCTATCACATTACTCTCCTAAGAACGCTGGGCCTGGCTCTGGGGTTTGTGATCCAGGGAAGCTTCCCCCACACCTTCCTTTAGCCTCAGGGAAGACAATCACAGCAATTTAGGCAGAGGTTGCACAGATTTTGCCAAGGGATCAAATAGGTACTTTGCTGGGGCTTCTGGGAAAATCGTCCTCGCTTTCTCAAAGGGATGAATGAATGGTTGCCCGTCTCTGCCACAGCAGTAAGCCCACGGATAGGGTGGTATGCCTGAAGACAAAGCCCGACATGTTGAAGATGCCCAGAGGAGAGATAGATAGCAAGACATGAGGTCCTTGCTTCCATCCTTCCAAAACTCAAACTCACCTCTATCGAGTCAATTCTGATTCAGTGACCCTATCAGACAAGGTAGAACTGCTCCTAGGGGGTTCTGAGAATGTAACTCAGAGCCTCATCTTTCTCCTGCAGAGTGGCTGGTGGTTTTGAACTGCTGACTTTCCAGTTAACAAGCCCAATGCATAACCACCATGCCACTAGGGCTCCTTGCTTAAACCCTTAGGTTGCTGAATTAACCATCTTGCCCACTGCCAGATTTTGCATTGTTCTATAGTTACAGAAGATAATCAATTTTCTTCATTTCTTTTTCATGTGTCTGAAGGCATTCTAGACAATATCATCAAGAGTGTGTGTGTTGGGAGAGGCTGCCAACTTCAAGGTCTATTGTTCAAAACCACCAGCCACTGTGCAGCAGACAGACGAGGCTTTCTGTTCCCATGGAGATTTCCAGTCACAGACACCCCACGGGCAGCTCTGCTCTGTCCTATAGGGTTGCTCTAGGTTAGAACTGACTCGGTGACATTGAGGGTTTTACGCACACATATATTTTTAGATGCACTCCATGAGAAAGCTTAAGATGGAAGCATTCATAAGCTAAGTGAACAGTCAGGTGAGTCCAGCCAAAGGTATGTGAGCGGTTGGTTGGACCAGTTGCCAAGCTCCGTCCCCTGCCATTCTAGAGGACTCCAATGCCAAAGAGTCTCCATCACGCTTCCTTTCAGTAACAGTTGGGCCTCCTACTCTGATGTTTATTTTAGAGAACAGCGTACCTTTAAGGCCTTTAGCTTTAAAGTGAGCCAGGAAGGCCATAAGGTATACCCCTCACCTGCCACTGCAGAGCGGGAGGGCCGCCTGAACCCTGGCCCAGAACTCACAGAGCCCATGCTCTGCTTCTTCCTCACACTTTGGCATTCACAGACGGGAACCAAGTGGTGAGTACCCTCCGGTCCTGACCTTGATCAGCAACTCACCGGGCACTGGGGGGTCGAGGAGGACAAGTCTAGCTACAGACAAAGCATCAACTCAAGATCATTGCTTTTACGCACACCCTCCGGCCATAGGTAACACAGGCAGAGGGGTATTCTAAAATGAAGAGAGGCCAAGGGATTGCCTACCACTCTCCCGTAAGAGCAGCAAAACAACTCTCCCTAAAACAGGCAGTGCTGGGTGAGAGAGCGAGGGCGAGGAGACACAGGGTGGGAGGGGTTAGATGGGGGGAAGATGCGGGAATTGGGGAAGGAGGAAGGGGTGGGAGACCACCTCCATTGTAGAAATCCAAGCTCCATTTGAGACCACCCAGGCAGCGGTAGTGTGGGTGGGGGTATGTCTGTGTGCATGTATGCACATGTGTGTCCTGGGGCTAGGGGCGGACGGGCAGGCACAGAGAAACATCTGCTGTGGCCCCCCGGGCTGGCTGAGAGTGTGTGTGTTGAGTCTGCAGAGGCTGAGGGGGTAGGGTGTGGGAATGGGGTGTGGAAGCCCAAGAGGCAGGCAAACTCCAAGAAACATCTGCTCGGGATCCTAGGACTTGCCAGCATTTGAAATAAGTCAAGGGTGTGAGCTTTCAACCTGGGCCCTGCCTTTGGGAGTGGGCCAGCTGTGTGTGTATGTGTGTGGGGAGGCGCCCTGGAGAAGCCCACGATATAAACGTCCCAGGGAAGAAGAGAGGGGTGTTCAACTTTGTGAAAGCGCTGTCCTATGAAGCCAGGCCCCAGAAAGCCATGCTGAACGTATTAATCAGAACGATTTAAATGGAATGCCCCCATTAGGTAGGGAGGCTGTGGTCCCATGGGACCTTGGCTGTTGTCTCCAAGCTCAGGTCCCCGGCCATGTTCCCCGCACCTTGCCTCCAATGGCCAGAGGGGGTGCTGTTGCCGTCCTGCCCTAACTTTTCTGGTCAAACGTGGTCTCTCCTCACCTTCTCTTACTAGGGGACTTCAAAGGGTTTGTGGAACAATGGAATGTACAGAAAACCACACCAACTCTGTACTGTCTTGCTGTTATCCCAGCACTCACTCTATTGTGCTTGCGAGAGTGTAGCCTACCATAGATGGCTCTCGTTTTTTTAGTTGCCTTTATAAATTGTGCCGTGTTCTCAAAATGACATCTATAAAGTGGATAAATACACGCTAAATGAACACACACACGTACATAATCATAGCTAAATCGCCTGTACACCTATTCAGAGGCCCCACTGTCTGCCGATGCCCACTTACAGGTGTGGGAGGGATGGTGGTCCCTGATGTTCAAGCTCTGGCAGGCTGGGCTCGCTCGACTCCTCCACACCTTCGGGGGCTCAGGAGCCAGCTCCACACCCTCTTCTTGGTTGGGGCTCACCAAACCCAAGTCATCTACAGTGCCCACAGCTTACCTTCTACCCAGAGCTGCTCCAGGTCCGTTTCAATGATGGCCACACGGAGCCCCAGTGCCAGGGCCCCAAAGACGAGCAGTCCCAAGAAAAGCACTTTGCCACAGTGCCTCTGGATCCCGCAGCCCAGGGAGAAGAGCAGGCCCTGGAAGTAGGCTCGAAGCCAGAGAGGAGCCTTCAGGCTGCCAGCTGGGGTCTGGAAAGGCACGAGAAGCTCTTACAGCCACCTCTGACATCCTTCCCCTCGCTCCCCACATCCTCCCTCTGCCCAAGTTTGCCAGCTGCTTGATTTCCCCATGCGGTCCAGGGAGCACCAACACTGACACGAGTCCAATCTTGGGGGGGGGGGGGATCGAAGTCTCCCAAATTGGGAGATGCCGCTCGGTCGGGAGCGCTGGCATGATCCAGGGCGCTGCAAAGGCACATACTTGCCTTGATCCCCGGATTATGGGCTACAGTACAAAAATGTTTAATTGTTGGGTGGGGGTGCGCTGAGCAATTCTTTTTGAAAAGAGGGTGGCAGGCCAAATCAGTTTGGGAGTGTATGATTCAGAGCCTCTTGCCCGTCCGCTTGGGCGCACGCTTGGGGAAGGCACTGACCCATTTCCTGGGAGCAGAAGACAGCTAGCAACGCGGTGCCTGTCCTCTAGCGGACCGGACACTCACCCTA
This sequence comes from Tenrec ecaudatus, assembly GCF_050624435.1. NCBI lineage: Eukaryota > Metazoa > Chordata > Mammalia > Afrosoricida > Tenrecidae > Tenrec > Tenrec ecaudatus. The sequence goes on from NC_134530.1 coordinate 69,833,061, forward strand.
CTGGGCGGGACGCCGAGGGGCAGGACGGTCCCACACGACGCACTCGGGCTCCCCCGGTCGTCTGCACGGGCACCGGGGAGCACACCACACTTTCACGCAGGCTACTGGGTTAGCGGCCCGAGGAACACACCTGGTTCGCAGCCCCCCTCCCCCGTCGCTTCCCTGCGCTCACCTGGCGGGCCGAAGTGCGAGCAGCGGGCGCGTAGCTGGGGGGCAGCTCCCCGAGGGCCGGCGCTCGAGCCATGTGGACGAGCACGGGGGCGCAGACACCCCCAAACCGTGCTATCTGGGCGCCCCCATGGGGCGGTGCGCGGGCGACCGGAGGAGGCGAGGAGCGCGCGGCGGCGACGGCAGTGGGGGGAGGCTGCCTCGGCAGCCCCAGAAAAAGGGCCCGGGCCCGGGCGGCGCCCTCCCATTGGCTGAGGGGCCCGCAAATTACCCGGAGCCGCGCGGCCCGAGCCGCTGCTAGGCAACGGCGCCGCGGGGGAGCAGGGCGCAGACCACCCAAGCAGGGCCACCCCTCGCCCCGCCGCTGGCCCGCCCGCGGAGCCCTGGGGAGCGGGGGGCAGAGCTCGCCCAGGCAGGCGCGGGCCAAGTGTCCGCCACCCTTCGCCTGCCTTCTCCGCACCCACACTTCTTTCTTTCTCTCGCTCTTCCCTGACTCCACTCTCGCCAAATCCGATACCATCGCTCCAAACACCAAACCCACTTGGATCGCAGTGCCCTCTGCGATTATTTAGCTGCAGTCTGGACTCCCAAAGTGCTCTCGCTCCTACCCCAACGGTTTTTCTGTTTTAGAGAGCCCCCAATCTCAAATGGAGTTTACGAAGAGCATTTCTTACGCCTTAGACAGGGAGAGACAAGACAAAGGCACGTCACCCAGATGAGGCAGACCATTAATCCGAGTTCACAGAGTTCAGAGAATTGAAATAGCCAAGGGAGGGCAAAGGAAATGTCGATACATCATCGTTCTCTAAGTATGGATTGCAGAAGGGGGGCGGGACCGCGATTGGCACTCACACCTTCCGTTATTAGAGCTTGCAAGATGGGGTCAGGGCCCTCCAACCAAAGCAGCAGGATATGACTCGTGACCATGCGACGCCAGCACCCCAATTCCCATTAAGGGCGAACCCAGGCAAGTCCCCAAGAGCTATGCACCCTCCCTGGACTGGCTAGGGGAGTGGCAGCAGTCCACTTTCGAATGCACTGGTGCGGAGGGCCAACTATTCATGCTGCTGGTTCACGGTCAGGAGGAATTCATGGTAGCGGAATTTATGTGGAGACTCCTAACTGGATTTAGGGTTTCTCCTGTGATCTGTAACCTTTTGCAAACTTAAAGCATACTTTTCTAGGCCACAAAGAGTGACCTGTAACTTCCTAAGCACATGCATTCTGTGCATTCCCGCTTTCGCACATGCTGCGGCGCTTTGTCTGTCCGGCAGTCAACTTTCACAACTGAACTCTCCCTCTGGGACATCGTCCTTTATTCATGCTCCGCCCGTGGCAGCAGCTGGTTGGTTGTATCTCTCTTTGTGCTCCGTGCCCATGGCTGCTCCCACTCAGTTACCTCATGAACAATGGTAGGAAATGTTCCCCTGAGCAGCTGCATCTTGAATCATTGCAATTTATAATTTACACCGATTTTTAGAAGCATATTGCCAGGTCTTTCTTTCTAGTCTTTCTTAGTTTGGAAGCTAAAACTTCGTCCATATCATAGCAACACACAGGCATCTGTTGACAATTGGTAAGTTAAGCACCAGACGCATCTGAGACAGGTGAGCAGGGTCTAGCCAGTAGAAGGGTCCCTCTTAAAAAAATCTAGCCCAACTCCCTGGGCTAGTTCAATCAGATAAGATTCAGCCTACTATGCAGATAAGCATTTGTGATATGATATATATTGTACCTCTGGACAATAGGTTTTAAGGAAATCTAATCAGCTGTCTGCACAAATGGTAATTTCACGGTATGTATTGTAAAACAGTTTCCTGTTAAAAATCCCCCCCCAACACCATACGACCTTTTATGACATGGGCCAATAACCCAACCAAACTGCACAAGTGTGGCATCCCAGAAAAACTTGATCACCAGTACAAAAAAATCTTTGAGCCAGAATCCATTTTTTTAAAAGATCATTTTATTGGGGCTCTTTTTAAAAATCATTTTATTGGGGGCTCATACAATTCCTATCATAATCCATAAATATATCCATTGTGTCAAGAACATATGTACATTTGTTGCCATCATCATTCTCAAAACATTTGCCTTGAACTTGAGCCCTTAATATCTGCTGCTCATTTCCCCCTCCCTCTCCACTCCCTCTTCCTCATGAACCCTTCATCATTCATAAATTATTATTATTTTGTCATATATTACACTGTCGACATCTTCCCCCCCTTCTTCTCTGCTGTCCCTCCCCCAGGGAGGAGGCTATATGTAGGTTCTTGTAATAGGTTCCCCCTTTCTATCCCACATACTCTCCACCCTCCAGGCATCGCCACTCTCATCACTGGTCCTGAAGGAGTCATCTGTCCTGGATTCCCTGTGTTTCCAGTTGCTCTCTGTAGCAATGTACATCCTCTGGTTTAGCCAGATTTGTAAGGTAGAATTGGGATCATGATAGTGGGGGGGAAGCATTTAAGAACTAGAGGAAAGGGGTGTCCGGTTGGCTTTGAGTCTCCACTCTGCACTCACCCACATTTTCAATGATATGCTTTTTTGTTCCTTGATGCTTGATACCTGCTCCCTTCGACACCTCATGGTCACACAGGCTGGCGTGCTTCTTCCATGTGGGCTTTGTTGCTTCTGAGCTAGATGGCCACTTGTTTAACTTCCAGCCTTTAAGACCCCAGAGGCTGTATCTTTTGATAGCTGGGTATTGGGGCTCTTACAACTCTTGTTACAATCCATACATCAATTGTATCAGATATATTAGTACATATGTTGCCATCATTCTTTTCTAGACATTTACTTTCTATTGAGCCCTTGGAATCAACTTTTCCCCCTCCCTCTCCCCCCAGCCCCCCTGGCCCCTTGATAGATTATAGATTATTACTTTCATATCTCACACGGACCGCTGTCTCCCTTCCCCTCTGGTTTCTGCTGTTCTTCCCCCTGAAGGGGTGTGAGTGGTTATGTGCCCTTCATTGTGATCAGTGCCAGCTTCCTCTCCACCTCTCCCTCCCTTCCCCCTGCTTTTCGGAATCCATTCTTGTTCTAGTTCCCTGTGTCGTGAGCTTTATCTCTTGTCTATACCTGTGTGCATGCTCTGGTCCAGTCCAGAGTGGGAAGCAGCATTGGGGTCATGATAGTGGGGTGCGGGGGAGGGGGCGGAAGGGGAGAGAGAATCCATCTTAAAGAAACTGCTGGGTGTGCACCTGCCTGCCCAAATGAGCTATTTTCCTGGGACTCTTACCTACTTATAAATAAACATGATGCCGTTTGCCATCTAAAAACCTTTAGAAACCCTAAGAATGCCTTTGTTTGGAGAGATGGGGTGATAAGCATTGCATAGGCTCTCCCTGTTTCCATATACAGGCTCTTCTCCTGAAAACCTTCTGTCCTGTGGGAACTCTCTCCCCTTACTATTCTTAGAGAGCAGGAGGTAAAATCTCATAGCTGGGGAATAGCACCCCAGTAGCACACAGGCTGGGAATTGAACCTTAGTTTTCTGAACAGACGCGAGACTTCCACTGTGGGATCACCAATGCCCTTTGTTATGTTGTCATGCTCCTTGTAACAGTTCCTATACTTGATAGTGCATTTATGACACAGTAATTTATTAGCTAAGAAAGACTGCAGAAGGACTGATGCATTTAAGTTATGATGTTGGTGACGAATATTGAAAATACCATGGACTGGCAGCAGAACAAACACATCTGTCCTGGAAAAAGTACAGTCAGAATGCTCCTTAGAAGCAAGATGGGAGGCTTTGTTTCATGTACCTTGGGCGTGGTATCAGGAGAGCCCAGTCCTTGGAAAAGAACATTATGTTGGTAAGTGGAGGGTCAGTGAAAGAGGAAGGTTGTCAAGGAGATGACCTGACGCAGAGGCGGCAATAGTGGATTCTCGTGAGGATGGTGCAGGACTGGCAGTGCTTTGTTCTGTGGGCACAGGGTCACCGAGTTGAAGCCAGGTCAATGGTACCTAACAAGTTATTTGCTTAGGAGCCCTGGTGGCACAGGAAAGCACTCAGCTGGTAACAGAGAGGTTGGTAGTTTGAACCCACCAGTTGCTTAAAGAGGTAGATGTGGCAGTGTGCTTCTGTAAAGATTCACAGCCTTCCCTGGAAGCCCCATGGGACACTTCTAGCTTATGCTATAGATTTGGTTTGAGTTGGAAGCCATGGAATGCCAGTGGGGTTTGGTTTGGTTTATTTGCTTGAAAAGTCTGCCTCCCTCGGTAGAGAGTAACAGTGTCTTGTGTCCTATAATAAATGGAATTGTTAGGTGCGGTGGGGATTTTCCACTCATAGAGATCCAATGTAACTGAGCAGAACTGCCCCATCGGGTTTTCCTGATGGTAATCTTTGTGGGAACAGATTACTAGGCCTTTTGTCTATAGAGCCATTGGGTGCGTTTAAACCAACAACTTGCAGTTCATAGCTGAGTGTTTAACTGTTGTAACAGTCTGTTCCCACTAGAGATGCCTAATAGAAGGAATAGTCCTTCTACTGTACTGCACTAAATTATTCCATCTGTGTGATGTTTCTGTTAGATCCCTGATAAACCCTGGCTGGTAGAGGAGGGTAAAATCAATATTCCAATCTGCAAAGTTTGGGAAAAAGTAAAATAATCTTCAATGAACTCATTACATGAATACACTATCCTCTCTAATTTCTTACAGACATTTTTGCTTACAATTAAATCACAGACAGTTCAATCATTTGGAGAATTTCCGTGGGACACGTTCCCAGAAATGGGGCTGCTGGGTCAAGAACGCTGATGGTTCCTGCGACAATACCAAACAGCATTTCGAAAACTCGTCCTGGGGGAAGGAAGCCTAGGGACTGAGTGGGTGAGACCTAACAGGTTTGCCACTTGGGTTAATTTATTTATCTTACAAAATGCCTGTGGAGGAGCTAGTATGTATGATGCTGTGGTGTTGGCCAAGTAGTAAATAAACATTAAAAGCCAGCTCTGTGCATTTCCTTCTTTGCCATATAGAAATCATCAGCCCTGTGTGTCTCAAGACTGCTCATGGAGCTGCTTTGTCGTAAACAGCTCTGTGATCACTGTTCTTAACGGATTCTGCAAGACAACGTCCAAGGAGAAACAGACATGTAATCACCGTGCCTTGAACGACTAGGGCTCTACTGCAGACTCGCGAATGATAACAGCTGGGGGAAAGTCCAGTGATTTTCTATGGTTGCTTCCAGGGGAGGGTCTGCTTCCTGGAAAAATCCCTTGCCTTTTGGTGTCCAAATAGCAGGATAGGAGAAATTGGCTTGCAGTTCCTCTCCAACCTGGAATTTAATGCCCCCTGGCGGCTCCAGCTCCCCAAATGCATTTCCTTCTCAACAAAATGATTTCCTCGGTAAAGCTGTGCTAAGCCACAGACACCAGGGAACAGGCAGAGATGTAAAGGCTGCTCTCCTCTCCCTGCCAGCGTGTTTCACGGTTCCTTCCTTCAGTCATACCCGGGTGTATGTTTTGGACCCAACGCAGTGATATTCCCCAAAGGGCAACAAAGGAGAAAAATAACTAGGAGTTTATCGATTCAGGAGACAAACATGTCTCTTATATGTCTAGCCCTGTGCTGAGCTCTGGGGCTGCAAAGCATGTGTTTTCTAGGCCCCTCCCACAGCTAACCAAGACCCAACAGAACAGCACAAAGGGACTTCTGTGGGGCTCAGGCCAAGGGAGAGCACAGAGATGGGGAGACCACTGTGAGCTGGAATATGCAGGGCGGTTTCCTAGGGGAGGCAGGTGCTCAGGAAGTTTGAGGAAATGGATGGAAGAGGTGGGAGTAAGAAGGCTGAAAGACATGATTTGCAGTTTGGATAGTTCATGTCCTGGCTGTATGATCTTGGGCAAGTCACATAACTGCTAACATTGAAGCAAGTATTTGATGGTATCCCTGTTTAAGGAACGCCAGCACCGCTCCGGGTCTGTGTGGGAATCTGTGGAGCAGCTAGGACAGGTCCCTCCCCTTGGCTTTCCTCTAGGTTTCTCAGCCACCATGCTTTTTCTTGGTCTCTATTATCCGGGCCCCATCAGTGGTAATGATCCTGAAATGGGGGTAGTGGAAGGACATCACTCTTGCAGCCCCCCTTCCATATGATTACATTTATGAGTTAAGCCTTGGAATGTCTGCCCCTTCCTTGTAGGGAGGAGTCCCAGGGTGGTGCGAAGCCAGGCTGCTAACAAAAAGGTTGACTACTGGAGTGTTTCTGCAGGTGCCCTGGAAGAAAGGGAGATCGACTACCTCAAAACCAGCCACTGACAACCCTATGGTGCGTGGCTGTCAGCACACAGGGCTCCCAGGAGCTGAACCTGCTGGTTCTGTGCCGCAACATTAGGCTAGTAACACTTGTCAAGTGTGGTGCTAGAGTGGTCTTTCACCTTGAGAGTGGGGCAGAGAGAGCTTGAGCCAAAGCAGCGTCTCCCCATTTTATCCAGAGCTGCAAGGACCCTGATGCAATCCTCCTGGTTGGTGGTGAACCCCTCCGTAGGCAGGTCACCTGGGCTGCCCAGCCTCCAGAAGAGTACGGTCTCCTCTCAGCTTTTTCCGCTGCCTCTGGCTCCAGTAGAACTGAGCTTTCTAGACCTGCAGTCTGGGTGGTCCCTCCCACAGCCCTGCTTCCTTTCAGACACATTTAACTATCTCAAAAGTAATATACAGGACCCCTTCAGGGGTGGAGAAGGCGGAGAATAAATAAAGTGTATCCCCTGAAATTCTCCCAAAGTAGAAACAGTCCTAAACAAGTTGTAGATCTCTAAATTGCTCTTGGGGTTACAGCTAGACAATTCGCGCCCCCCCTCCCCACCAGGAATGGGAATAGTAAACAGGGTGAAGGGCTAGGTTCCCCTCTGACCTTGGGGGTGGTAAATGGAGGGCTGTTTTGGCAGTCAGTCCCCTCATTGCCTCAGGTGGGTGCAGTGTTATTAGGGGAGGAGGTTCCTCTGGTAGGAGTCATTAGACTTCCTCTGGCAAGTTCCCAGAACCTTGTTCCTCAACCTCCCCAGACTGCTGCTCACTGATCTGGCTGTGAAGGCACCCTTCCTCCTCCCTCCCACTTCCCTGCTTCCACTCTTCTGCACGCCTGACCCTCCTGGGCCCCAGTCCATGGAGGTGCTCACTGGTTTTCAGACACTCACCCCCTCGGCAGCTGCTGCCCAAAGAAACAGAACTGGCCCTTGCCTTCTTGCAGAGACAGGGCAAAGTGAAGGACAATGGAAACATCACGGCATTCAGCCAGTCTTGTTGGGAAACAACACAAGTAGCCTGGCTGGGGCTACTCCCAGCGGGCCCCACTCAGATCGGCCTTCCCCTGGGGAGTCCTGGCTTCTTCAGCTCCCTTTTCCTGGGTGCTAGGGGCTGCTGGTAGGCATGTGCCAGGGCACAGGGAAGAGTTGTTTTCTTCCACCTCATTGCCGGGGTGCTCAGGGCTCAGTGGGAAAGGTGAGCAACGGTCTAGGAAGGCTCTGGGGCAGTTTTTTCATGATCCTCTCCTCCCCTACCCCACCCTCCCTGGCTCCATTCCCTTTCTGTGGTGGAGGAAACTTTTTGGCCTCTTGGGACACATGAACACCATAGGCCAGCAGCCATGAACTTTCTGGAAAAGGGGATAAAGTCTGAGAACAGGAAAGGCCTTTAAAAATCACCCACATTTTCCTTTAATTTGCAGATGGAATATTAACAGAGAAGAAGCAGTGACTTGGCCACAACCAGAGACCATTTCCAAGGCCAGAGCTCCGTCCCACACCATCAGGGCCCCACACACTTCACTTCCGTTCCAGTGGGAGGCCAAGGCTTGGCTCATCTTTGGTACCACCCTTCCCCCTGCTCAGTCGAAGCCTCCCATCTTAGCTCCTTCAGCTGGATCTTTTCAGCTCCTGTCTGATTAGAGCAAACTCCAGGAACCTTGTCCTGACCAGTGGGAGGAATGTGGTACTCAAGCTCCCCAAAAGACAAGTGGGGGTGGAGATTCCCCCAGGGGGAAATACATCTAGTCTCTCACAAGATGAGGAAGAACACAAAGATTAGGCTAAATTATGCAAGGGACTTGAGTGCCCTGAGATTTTTGAAGCAGTGTAGAAACCAGTATTTCAAACCATTCTTCATAATTACTGCCACCCACAGTGCAGTGAGGACATCAAGAGAAATCTTTGATGATGGCAAGAGGTGAAATTTCACTCCAGGAGTCGCTTTTATCTTCTACCAAACACCTGCAGGTTGTAAACGCAGTGCAGGGAGGGGCCAGGGAAGTGCGTATTGTGTGTGTGTGAGATGGGGGTTGGTGGAGGGAAAGTGGCTAGGGCTATGAATATGGAAATCTTTTTGCTCAATTATCTGAAGCAGGAGAGGCAGTATAATTAGTGTATAAAGGAGTGCATTTGGAGAAGAATCAGAAAAATGTCAAACCATGATACAGGATCCCAGCTGTTCTGTAGCAGGGTGGGCAGATCTCCCGAGGGGGAAGTGGGGAGAGGTCTGACTTCTCAGACCATGGCCCTCCTTCCCTGCTCTTGCCACCACTAAAACCTGTGCGCATAAGCTGTTTGGCTGCACAGGGGCTGTCCTCTGCTTGCTTTACAAGTCTCCATGGAGCAGTAACTGAGCTGGAGAAAGTGGCTAGACTGAATGGGAGGCTAGGGAGTGAATACTGGGGGCTAGGGAGCAAGGGTGGGAAGGACAGGGCTGAGAGCTTGGAAAACAAGGCAGGTGGAGCAGGAGCAGAAAGTCCAGAGCCGAGGGAACAAGCTGGGCTGCTCAAATGCAGCACTGCAGAGGAGCAATATCTGCAGACACTGCCCTGCCAGCAGCTAGGTCTATGACTGGGATCAGAGGTCTTCAGTGAAAGGTGCTTTAAGGATTGCTCTGGGCCAGCCAATCAGAGAGCTCCCTCTTAGCAGCTTGATCACTGGACAGCTGCTGCTCTGGCCTAATTGTTCCACACTTGTGTCTAGCTGGTTTTTCCTTGATCTGTGAGCACACACGGTGCATCCCTGGAGCCCAAATGACACGGAGACTAGAACTGCTCCACAAGCCCCCATGCCTTTGGAAGGTCCTCTTTATTGGGAAATAAATACAGAGTCAAAGAGGTGGGCTATCCAACAATGTCTGCAGTTTTGGGGGCCAAGAGGAGGAGTAGACTTCCTCAGAACTCAGATCTCCATGAGCTGGTCACTTCCCACGATCACTTCATTCACTCGTTTGGCTACAAAAGAAAAAGAAAAAGTTTTCTGAGAACTGGCAGCAAAAGATGCCATTGCAAACCCAACCATTTCTAATTCCATTCTCACAAATTCCTCTCCTATTCTGGATCTGCTCTTGAGAACCAGTTTGCTAAAGTGGCACAGAGGGAGGCAGTATCTCACACATAGCAGGATAGGGCAGACTATACACATGGCTCTTAGACGATTAACAGAGGCTTTCCTTCCAGGCAGCAATTTGGAGGGAAGGTTGTTTTTTAACTTTATGTATTTATTTAAACATTTTATTAGGACTCATACAACTCTTATCACAATCCATACATATACATACATCAATTGTATAAAGCACATCTGTACATTCTTTGCCCTAATCATTTTCAAAGCATTTGCTCTCCACTTAAGCCCTTTGCATCCAGTCCTCTTTGTTCCCCTCCCTTCCCGCTCTCCCCTCCCTCATGAGTCCTTGATAATTTATAAATTATTATTTTGTCATATCTTGCCCTGTCCGGCGTCTCCCTTCACCCCCTTTTCTGTTGTCTGGAGTGGAGGTATTATAGATTGTTAGGAAACCATGAGCAAAGGCACGAAGGTGTGAGAATGGAGAACATGAAATGCTCTGGTGTAATACAGGAAATGGATGGAAAGAGCTAAAGAAAATGAGGATAAAAGGATCTAACCGGGTAGTGACAATGAAACATGCAACTTTCCTCTAGTTCTTAAATGCTTCTTCCCTTCCACTATCATGATCCCAATTCTACCTTACAAATCTGGCTAGACCAGAGGATGTACACTGGTACAGATAGGAACTGGAAACACAGGGAATCCAGGACAGATGATCCCTTCAGGTCCAGTGTTGAGAGTGGTGATACTGGGAGGGTGGAGGGAAGGTGGGTTGGAAAAGGGGAACCGATTACAAGGATCTACATATAATCTCCTCCCTGGGGGACAGACGGCGGAGAAGTGGGTGAAGGGAGATGTCAGATGATGTAAGACATGACAAAATAGTAATAATTTATAAATTATCAAGGGCTCATAAAGGAGGGAGGGAAGGGAAAAATGAGGAGCTGATACCAAGGGCTCAGGTAGAAAGCAAATGTTTTCAGAATGATGAGGGCAACGAATATACAAATGTGCTTGACACGAAGTATGGATGTACGGATTGTGAGAAGAATTGTATGAGCCTCTAATAAAATGATTAAAAAAGAAAAAAATGATGGTAGCATATGTGCTCAATATACTGGATGAATGTATGGATTGTGATAAGAGATGTAATAGCCCCCAACAAAAGTATTTATATATTAAAAAAAAAAGGGATCTAACCATAGGAGGAAGGGAATTACATTGAAATCATCCCACCTCTTCCACTGTGCTGACATAAAGATGCAATTAAATAAATGGCTACGTGAGTACCTGTGAAACAGAGAATATCTGGACTTCCATAAAGTCCAAATCCATAGGTTTTCTGTGACCTGGTTCCGGCTTCTCTCTCCAGTTTCACCTCCTACTTAGTACTCTCCAATTATCCCAACAAACCACACTATCGTGTCCGTCTTCCCTCTGTGGACTGCACGTCCCGCCTTCTCTCAGCGCACTCTCTGCTGGTGTTGGGTGCCATCAACTTGGTTCTTACCCAAGTACAACAGAACAACATACTGCCTGGTCCTGCATCGCCCTCATGTTTGTGCCATTGCTGTAGTCGCGTCTGTGCCAATCCATCTCACTGCGGATCTCCCTATTTTCCTCTGAACCTCTACTTTACCAAGCATGATGCCCTTTTCCAGGGACTCGTCCTTCCTGGATCACATAGCATCTCCAAAGTATGTGAGACAAAGTCTTGCCATCTACCCTTCTAAGGAGCTTCTTCCAAGAAAGATCTAGCACCCTCATTCAAACGCACCAGTTCTCCGTGGTCTTCCTTGTACACTGTGTATCTCTGCGTGCATAGCAGAGGACCGGAAATATCATGACCTGGGTCAGAAATATCTTAGTCCTTAAAGTGACACCACTGATTTTAAACACTTTATATCACTCTTTTGCAGATTAAAAATATTTTTTATTGGAGCTCTTGCTGATATCATAACATTCCATAGTTCAATCACATCAAGTAGTATTGTACAATTGCTACCACAGTCAGTTTCAAAAGATTTTCTTTCTTCTTGAACTCCTTGATTTCAGCTCGTGTTTATCGCCCCCTCCCCACAGGAACTCTTATTGCTGTATCTTACACCGTCTGCTATATCCATTTACATACAGTTCTGATGTCCTCGGAAACTGACTCAGCTCGTATCCACAGCCAAAAGAAGACAAGAGTTCTTCTCTGGATCTCTGGCCTTTTCCCCCCCTCCGCCTTTTTTGCAGATTTGCCTAATGCAATATATCATCTGGTTTCTTAGCTGCTGCTTCCATGACTGTTGATTATGGATCCAAGGTAAAAAACATACCCTTGACAACTTCAACACCATCGCTGTTTATCATGATGATATTTTGTTTTTTGATATTTGTTTTCTTTATGTTGAAGTGTAACCGATACTGAAGGGTGTAGTCTTTGATCTTCATCAGTAAATGCTTCAAGCTCTTTGTATTCTTATTTATCCCAAATGCTCTAGTTAGGCACCTGCAGTATGCGATGTTTTTCTTTCTGAAGCGACCACTTCTCGCTGGGTGAACCACAGCATCTAATAGTATCTATATTAGTATGTAACCTTCATACCTGAGGGCAGGGGCAGTATACTTATGATAATACCTCTACCATCTAGCAATAGCCACTGGCACAAAGGGAGTTCAGAGGTTTGGGGCATTGATAAGGAAAAGGCATGGCCATATAATGGAGAGCTAATGGTGAAAAGAAGCCAAGGCTGGTCAAGGTCAGTAGAGTAGTTCAAGGAGTCATGAAGCTGGAGCGTTCACTGATGAAGTAGTTTAAGTTGTCTAACGAATGTTTGTGAGGAGAATGACTGAACCAGAAAGATTGCAAAGGTCTGAATCAATTTAGGGGAGTGCCCTGGAAGCTGGGCATGGGGTGAAAGATAAGAACAGGGTAACCTTTTAAGGAAACAGGGCCACAGAAAGGGGTTTCTGAAGCAGTGCTCTGAAAGGAACAAGAGGAGCCAGGGGCACGCTGTTTGTCTCTTGCTTGAAATTATGGGGCAGAGGTAGAGAAAAGGAGTTTCTTCAGTCTTCTATTGGATCAGCAGAAAAGGCCAACAACTTAGCTGAAAATGGATTCTTTCTGGCCTAGCTTTCCATGGCCTGGATAGGTCCAACACCTTTTTGGCCAGATTTGGGAGCCCGAGTGCAACCCTGATAGATGATAGATGTGACCTTGATAGGCAGATATGGGTTTTCCTGAGGCCTCAGAAAGTATTGGTGTAGCCCAGGGGTCCTCACACTTTTTACACAGGGGGCCAGTTCACTGTCCCTCAGACCCGTTGGAGGGCCGGACTATAGTTTTAAAAAAAACAAACCTATGAACAAATTCCTATGCACACATCTTATTTTGAAGTAAAAAAAACCAACACGGGGCAAAAACACCCGGTGAGCCAGATAAATGATCTCGGTGGGCCACAGTTTGAGGACGCCTGGTGTAGTAAAATAAAGATCCCTGATGATGGAACCAAGATAGGCCGAGAAAGATGTCTGGGTCTGTTCATCGCCTCTCTGCTGAGGAAACCTGTAGCTTGACAGGCCTGGGGATTCAGATGTGGCTTCTGTTCTGCCTACCTTTCCAGCTTTGTTCTTGCTACATTTCTCCCTTGCATTTTATATGCTAGATTTTGGATAAGGTTTGCAGTTTCTTTTAAAAAAATCATTTTATTGGGACTCTTACAGCTTTTAGCACAACCCATCCATCCATCCATTGTGTCAAGCACCTTTGTACATGTTGCCATGATCATTTCAAAACATTTTCTTTCTATGTGAGCCCTTGGTATCAACTCATTTTTCCCCCTCCTTCATGAACCCTTGATAATTTATAAATTGTTATTTTTTTCATGTCTTACACTGACCGCTGTCTCCTTTCACCTACCTTTCTGTTGTCTGTCCCCCTGGGAGGGGGTTACATATAGATCATTGTGATTGGTTTCCTTTCTCCCCCCACCTTCCTCTTCCCCTCCTGGTATGGCTACTCTCATTATTGGTCCTGAGGGGTTATTATTTTGCTTGTAGGTGCCTGCTTACACTGCCCCCTTTGCTCAAGAGGTTCTCGGCTTCCTACATTGAGAACTAGCCAAATCTTTTGTGATTTGCCCTTTGCCTTTAACAAAGCCCTGGTGGTGTAGTGGGTTATGTGCTGGCTGCAAACCACAAGGTCGACAAACCTACCAACTGTTCCACTGAAGAAAGACAAGGCTCTCTGCCCCTGTACAGATGGACAGCCTTGGAAACCTTGAAGGACAGTTCTATCTTAAAGGATAGCAATGAGTCGGAATTGGCTTGATGTCAGTGAGTTTGATGTTTTTAGTTTCTTGCCTTTAAGATAGTATTCTTAATCCTTGTAAGAACTGGCCTATTTCTCCTTTATGCTCTTAATTAAGTCCTTTACCACTCATTGTACTTGTGGTACTATACACTACATTTCTCTTTTTTCTTCTTCCATTTATTTAGCACAAATGAAACTTGCAAATGGGCCATCTATTATTTTTCTTTGCTGTGCGGCCTGGTGTTAGGATTGGTGACTAATGGCTAGATGGGCTGGCTCTTTCTATGATGGCTGATTCTTGAATGAAACATTGTGAGCGATCTCTGCACAGTAAGACTTGTTGCACATTAGCAGCACTTTCAGCTCCTTGATGTTGTGGATCGGAAGTTGCGGAAGCCACAGGGCAGCATGTGCTTGGTTTTCTCGTTGTCCGTAACCAATGTTGGGCATGAAGAGATGGCCCTTGAATATCCACACCCTGTTGTCAATGCCTCTAGGCTTGCGCCAGCTGTGCTTAATCTTGACATAATGGTCTAAGTGGTGCCGGATAAACTTCTTGCTTCTCTTTTTGGACAATTTTGGGCTTCACTAGGGGTCTAAGGGCAGCCATGATGCCGGTGGGAGATGGCTGCCTCCTCCTACTCGATAAGAGACCATGAGTAAATGGGCATCAAAGAGCAAGTCATTATCTTTATACCTCTAGCCTAGAAGTGCCTGGAACACAGTTGGTACTAATCAGGTTTTTGCTGACTGTGTGTTTGGAGGGCCATGAGAGTATGAAAACAGAACATGAAGAACACATAGAGGAGAGCCTCCAATTGTATTGTCAATGAGAACACACATGGACAGGCCCACTTCTTTTTAACTTTCTCCAGTAGGAAGAGAAACCAAGGTCTCGGACTTGCACAATGTTTTCTGTTCTAGCACCAGACTGGAAAGAGGTGATATTATTTGGAAGGAAATGATAGGAAAGAGAGAGAGAGAAGGTGATGGTATAGGAAAGGAAGAGGATCTGAGGGTGAAAGACTTGGACACTAATCTGATTTTCAGCAAATTATTACCTAATTTGGAGCAAATTATTTCACGTCTTGAGCTTTAGTTTCCTCACAAACTTGTTATGGTGATTTAGGGACATTACTGATGTAAAGTACCCAGCATGATGCTTTGAAAAGTATTAAATAGATATGATTTCCCTTTGAGTTGGAAGAACAGGGCTGGGGCAGTTCTGGGTACTTCTATACTTTAAAGCCATCTGCTTCCTTCAGTGAGAAGAATGGAAAGGAGGTCCAGACCATGTATACTGAGTGTCTTCAGGCCAGGGCTGGTCCTGGAGCATGATTGTCAATCAGATTACACCCTGAGGTAAGGCTGCCAACTACAAAAATAAAGGGAATGTCCCAAACTACAATAAAAAAGTTAACAAAGAAAAGTCCCGATTTTTGGAAAGAATGCATGACAAGCTAGGGTATACGGCTGCCATGTGGCTATTTCACCAGGATATGAGTTTTATCAATGGTGTCCCGCTTTACCAATGTTAACATCTGGTCACCTTATCCTAGACTCTACCTTTGGTCTACTCTTGCCTAGAGATGAGAAAAGATCTTGCCCAATTGATTTCAGAGGAGAGTGATTATATCTGTACTGTTGATATTTTTATGAAGGCTTAGTATGCGGGAGGGAACTCTATGGGCAACAACAAGCAGGACTGGTTTGAGGTAGACTCCAGTAAAACCACAGGAAAATTCTGAACTGGAATCAAATTAGGAAAGATTCTAGCGGGAGAGTATAAGGAGAATGGTATTGGGGGTGGGGGACAGAGAGGAACGAGAAGACTGATTGTCCAGGAAATACTAAGGTCCACGAGACTATGGAGGTTTGGCTAGCTTATCTCTGTGCTCACTGACTGGAGAAGCCAAGCTCTAACTCCTCAACATCAGGCATTCAGTGATCATTCAGAAATTTGCACACAGACTGAAAATGTGTCTTGTGAAGTGAAAGTAAGAGGCAATACCTTGGTGGAAACAAGGAGGAAAGAAAGCAGAAATAAGCATGTTCCAACACACAAGAAGAAAGCAGGGTTTGGTGGAGGCAAAATAGAATTAATAAAAAAAGAGATCACTCATTGATTATTCCTATAGTTTCTAAACCCTTTTAACAAAAGACAGGCAACTCTTGACTTCAGGAGGAGCTAAAAGAATAGGAAAACATTTAGGGGGTGGTGGTGCTGCTTTAAAAAAAACCCCAAAATTTACAAAGACAAAGAGGCAGGAAGGAGGTGGAAGAAAAATTGTGGGGGGTCAAAAGAAAACAAAGAAGAAAGAAAAATGCAATGTGGAGGCAGAGGTGGGGACAGAATATGGAGGAGGTAGCTCCAAAGACCAGCTGAGCAGCTGCTTTTGATTCTCTGGGTACCACTTCCAAGGGAATGGAGACAGAAAAGGCTAGGGGTTCTGAATCCTATTTAAAATAAATTATCAAAAGTTTAAAATTCCCCGTTTAAGAAACAAAGCTTTGCACCTTAAGGAGAGGTTTGAGTAAGGCAGTGTGTTAAACAGGAGAAAGGGTTAGGGCCTGAGTCTTCTGAGGACCAAAAAGGGCAGGGTATAAGGCCGATTTTTTTTTTTCAATTGGCCTGGGAAAGAGGGACCAAAGAGAGGAAAGAAGCAGCACTGGCTAGAATCTCCTGGGAAGCTAGGAATATTTTTTCCTCTGGTCCTTTTGGAGACCTTCTGATAATAACTCAGGCTAAAGATCTAACTAGTGTTATCCACTAGCTACGTACCTTGTGAAGAGCTTGGTTTTATTTTGCCAAATTGTGTCAATAATAACACCTCAGATGGCTTATGTGAGAACACAGTCAGGTGGCAGATGCAAAAATATTTTTAAGCTATAAACGAGTAGTGTCCCCGGGGTGCAGTTTGACTCCTTATATTGGAGTTTAAGCTGCACATGATCATAATGAAGCCTGGGGCTAGTACTGGTTCATGCCCCTGCTCAGTTTCTTAGGTGAGGCCCTGGGCAGAGGCTGCCACTAAGTGAGTTGAGAATACCAGATAAACGTGCCAGCCTAGAGGGCCTCTAGCTCTTTAATGCCACCCCCACTGTCATGGCCCAGTTCTACCTTACAAATCCAGCTAGACCTGAGCGTGTACATTGCCATAGATAAGAGCCCTAGCAATACCATGAGGGTAGGGGGGAAACTAGGGGGGTGAAGGGGGAGAAGAGGGGAACTTATCACAGTGATCAATATATACCCCTCTCCCCCAAGGGAACAAACAACAGAAACGTGGGTGAAAGGAGACAGCAGATGGTGTAAGATATGAAAATAACAATAATTTATTAAGAGTGGAAGGGTGGGGGAAAAAAGAGCAGCTGATACCAAGGACTCAAGTAGAAAGAAAATGCTTTGAAAATGATTATGGCAACATATGCACAAATGTCACTGATACAATTGGTGTATGGATTGTTATAAGAGTGGTAAGAGCAAAAAAAAAAGACAAAATAATAATTCATAAATTATCAAGGGTTCATGAAGGAGGGGGAAAAATGAGGAGTTGATGCCAGGGGCTCAAGTGGAGAATGAATGTTCTGAGAATGATGAGGGCAATGAATGTACAAATATACTTTATACAATTGTGATAAGAGTTGTATGAGCCCCCAATAAAATGATTTTAAAAAGCGGCCTAATAAAATAGTAAAGAAAAAGAAATAAAATAAAACAAAATACCCTAATTGATAAGCTAGGTAAGTGACATTCAGGAGAGGTCACTGTCAGAAATGATAGTTCTAATATGTAGAGGAAAAAAGTTCTTGGATAAAGAGAAATAAGCAATGCACATGAAAATATTTTTTTTTAAAAAGAAAAGAAAATATTTTGCCAAAGAAGACATTGAGGTGGCCAACAAACACATGAATAAATGTTTACAATCATTATTCATTATAGAGACACAAATTGAAATGAGATATCAGCATTAATAGCAAAGTAAAAAGAAAACAAACAAAAAAATCCCAAATGGTGAGGTTGCAGAGAACTGGAACCCTTATTCCTTGCTGACAGGATTGTAATAAGATAAAACCATCATGGAAAAACAAGTCAATCACAGAAGGGCAAATATTGTATGAGATATTATAAATATCAAGAGAATATCTTCATATGAAAAGAAACATTCCCCCACCACATCGAAGCAAAATACTAAGGGCATGCAACAGAACAGCTAGGGGAGCAGAGCAGGGAAGTCCCGAGGGAGTACCTAAAATAGACTTTGGGGCCAGGGCGTGACACCCCATCAGACTCGACCGGAAAACACTCCTAAATGTCAACAAACAGACCTGGAACTATTTACAGGCCTTTCTATTTTTTGCTGTTATGGTTTTGTTTTCTTGTCTTGCTTTGTTTTGCTTTGTCTTATTTTTTGTGTGCATATTATTATCTCTACAGGTTTATCTAGATAAGATAGGCTGGATAACACTTTGGAGGAGAACACAACAAGACCAATGGTTCTGGGGACATGGGAGAGGGCGAGGTGGGGGTTGGTGTTAACCAACCCAGAGACAAGGGAACAACAAGTGATCCAAAATCAGTGGCAAGGAGGGTGTAAGAGGCCTGGTAAGGACTGATCAAGGCAATGTAATCGTGAGGAATTACAGAACCCAAGTGAAGGCTGAGCATGACAGTGGGACAAGAGGAAAGTCAAAGGAAATAGAGGAAAGAGCTAGGAGGCAAAGGGCATTTATAGAGGTCTAAATAAAGGCATGTACATATGTAAATATATTTCAATATGATGATGGGAAAATAGATCTATGTGCATATATTTATTGGTTTAGTATTAAGGTAGCAGAAGGACATTGGGCCTCCACTCAAGTACTCCCTCAATGCAAGAATACTTTCGTCTATTAAATTGGCATTCTATGATGCTCACTTTCCAGACACAACCGCTGAAGACAAAGAGGGTGAACAAGCAGATGTAGTGAAGAAAGCTGATGGAACCCGGCTATTAAAAGATATAGCATCTGGGATCTTAAAGGCTTGAAGGTAAACAAGCGGCCATCTAGCTCAGAAGCAACAAAGCCCACATGGAAGAAGCACACCAGCCTGTGTAATCACGAGGTGTCGAAGGGATCAGATATCAGGCATCAAAGAACAAAAAAAATCATATAATTGTGTGCTCACCTCCATGATACAATTGCTGAAGACAAATGGGTGCATAAGCAAATGTGGTGAAGGAAGCTGATAGTGCCCAGCTATTAAAAGATATAGCATCTGGGGTCTTAAAGGCTTGAAGGTAAACAAGCAGCCATCTAGCTCAGAAACCACAAAGCCCACATGGAAGAAGCACACCAGCCTGTGTGATCATGAGGTGTTGAAGGGATCAGGTATCAGGCATCATGAGAACAAAAAAATCTTATAGTGAATGAGGGGGAGAGTGGGGGGTGGAGACCCAAAACCCATTTGTGGGCCACTGGACATCCCCTTACAGAAGGGTCTCGGGGAGGAGACGAGCCAGTAAGGGTGTGATGTAGCAAAGATGAAAAATACAACTTTCCTCCAGTCCCTAAATGCTTCCTCTTCCCCCACTATCATGATTCCAATTCCACCTTGCAAGACTGGCTAGACCAGAGGATGTACACTGGTACAGATAGGAACCGGAAACACAGGAAATCCAGGGCAGATGATTCCTTCAGGACCAGTGGTGTGAGTGGCAATACTGGGAGGGTAGAGGGAGGGTGGGTTGGAAAGGGGGAACCGATTATAAGGAGCTACATGTGATCTCCTGTCAGATAAGGCAAGATATGACAAAGTAATAATTTATAAATTATCAAGGGCTCATGAGGGACGGGGGAGCGGGGAAGGAGTGGAAAAAATGAGAGCTGATGCCAGGGGCTTAAGTGGAGAGCAAATGTTTAGAGAATGATGAGGGCAATGAATGTAAAAATATATTTTACACAATTGAGGTATGTTTGGATTGTGATGAGTTGTACGAGCCCCTAATAAAATGATTAAAAAAAGGGTAGACACATAATAGTTTGGGGGAAGGGGAAGGTAATATAGAAGAAGAGAGAAGCAGCAATAATGATGATGGTAAAGACAGACACCAGGAGGAGTACATGAGTTAAAGGCAACAGACGTAAATAGCATTTTATGTATATAATCCTATACTAACAAGAATTTATGAATAAGTGCATAGACATAAAAACCAAATAGGTGTGGGAATGAAAGCAAGAATAAATATATAGGTTTGACAGAAGATAGTTCTACTAAGACATGTGCTTATCTATGCTGCAAACAATTCCATGAATATAGTGGAGTCTGCAAGGAAGGTGATGAGCACCTCTTAGCCCTCTCTAATCAAACACCTTGAGGGAATAAGTCTTGGACTAGGGATATGGGACCACAGGCTTGGAGGAACAACAGAGTCATTTGGTATAACACAGAGAGAATATTCTACATTGTTCTGTAGATTCACGGAAATAATTAGTCCAATGAACTGCTAGACCCCGCAAACCTGTCTGCAGGACCTTGAGACCAGAGCTAGATGATGCCTGGTTACCACTGCTAACTGTATTGAAATGGATCACATTACAAGGTCACGAATAGAAAGAAAAATTTGCGAAACTCAAAATCATATAAAAGACCAGGTTTACTGGTTGCATAGAGACTGGTGGCGCCCCTGAACCTATGGTCCTTAATTACTCTTCAGGCCTGGAATTGATCTCATACCTGTGGCTCAATTTTCAGCCAAACAATAGACAGGTATATAAGGTGAACAATAATACTAAGAAGGTACACATTCATAATAATAATGAACTATTTGAGACCAAGGAGCTCTGGTGGCATAATGGTTACGAGTTAGGCTGTGAATTGCAAGGTTACTAGTTCCAAACCACCAACTGCACCAAGGGAGAAAGACAGGGGTTCATACTCCCGTAACAGTACAGCCTTGGACATTCATAGGGGCAGGCCTACCTGTCCTATAGGCTCCCTATGAGTCAGCATTTACTCGATGGCAGTAAGCTTGGATTTGAGATAAAAAAAGACATTGTCCCAAGGACAAAGTTCAGAAGGCAGGAAAAAGGAAAGGAGGAATGGAAACAGGAAATAGGGAGGAAGTGGGGTAAATGATGATATAGTTTGGGGATTGCAGTCAATGATATGAAACAACCTAAGTTGTTGGATAGAAAACCAAAAAAATCATATCATTGTAAATGTGGGTGAGTGCAGAGTGGAGACTCAAAGCCCATCGGTAGTCAACCGGACACCCCTTACTGAAGGGTTGTGGGGAGGAGATGAACCAGGCAGGGTGCAGGGTAGCAACAATGAAACATGTAACTTTCCTCTAGTTCTTAAATGCTTCCTCCCCCCCACTATCAGGATCCCAATTCTATCTTACAAATTTGGCTAGACCAGAGGATGTACATTGGTACAGATAGCAACAGGAAACACAGGGAATCCAGTGGTGAGAGTGGCGATGCCTGGAGGGCGGAGGGAATGTGGGGTAGAAAGGGGGAACTGATTACAAGAATCTACGTATGGCCTCCTCCCTGGGGGAGGGACAGCAGAGAAGAAGGCAGGGGGAGACGTCAGACAGTGTAATATATGACAAAATAATAATAATTTATGAATGATGAAAGGTTCATGAGGCAGGGGGAGTGGGGAGGGAGGGGGAAAATGAGCAGCAGATATTAAGGGCTCAAGTAGAAGGCAAATGTTTTGAGAATGATGATGGCAACACATGTACACATGCTCCTGACACAATGGATGTATGTATGGATTGTGATAAGAATTATACGAGCCCCCAATAAAATGATTTAAAAATAAAATAAAATAAAAATCTTTGCAAGGGAAAAATGAAAGAAGAAAGGCTTAAGAGTGTACTTAGTTTCAAATAGAGGAATTAGGTTGAAGAATGGTTCCAAGTCAAGGTTCCATCTCCTCAGTTCATCCATCAGTGTCTTATGTGGTTCTTTAACAGCATCAACACAAACATAAGGGACCCCTGGTAAATGTGATCATCTTAAAGATGGCAGTTTTTTGGGACCCAGACTTTCCTTTTTCTATAATCTGAAAAAAACATGCTTTATATATAAAAAATTAATTCACTCATTGATTTATTCAATCTTTTTATTTTTAACCTCCAGAGTATGTACTATAAGCCAGGACCTATCTGATAGCTACTAAAACAAGAGGAACTAGACAAACCTTAGCCTTGAGAGTCTCAATCTAGAAGGGATGGAAGATAGATACTAATGAAGGTGGGTTACTGAGGAGAAAGAAATGCTCAGTTCTATTGTAGGGAGTCACTGGAAAGGACAGAGAAGGTTTTTGTAGAGAAGAAAACACTTGGGGAGTTTTTAAGATAGGCATTCCAGAGAGAGAGAGAGAGAGAAGACACAGAGTGTAAAAATAGCTTTTAAAAAAAGAATTCTAAATCCTTTGAAATGCAACCATTCTTTTTTAATGTGTGTTCTTCTTTTTTTCTAATAAAAAATTTTACTAGGGGCTCTTACAGCTCTTATAACAAAGCAGACATCAATTGTATCAAGCACATTTGGGGTTTTTTCCACATTTGTACATATGTTGCCTTAATCATTTCCGAAATATTTTCTTTCAAAATGCAGCTATTCTTATTGATCTTGAACTTTGTGTACTTTTTGGTTAAAAACATTTAGTTAAATTATGGGCAGTTCAATTTGCTCTGCCTACCAGAGAAATCCTTTTCTTTGGATGACTCTCAAATACTAGATAGCCCTCCAGGCTACAGGGCAGAGGAAGCTTACAGAATCACCTCTAGTGGCTCTGGCCTTTAAACTTTGCTAAACTTCTCCTAGGAACTACTTCTCTTAAAGGCCACATCGGAAGAGGTACTCCAGAGCTAGTTCCAGTTCTTTGGCTGGACTACTAGCTGTCTCTTTTATGCTCAAGGGTATGAAAGAGTATGTAAAATATTGGTACCAATCTAGGACATGAGATATTTTTCTATTTTTTAATAGCTGAACTGAATATATGTATGAGATTATCTGTAACAAAAATTCCTAGATATTTAACTGTTTATTCAAAATTTTAAAGATTTGATAATGTGTGTCAGTCATCCTTCAAAGATGGCTGTATTTATTTATGTCTTACCTACAGTGTATTCATGCGCTAGTACCCTATATTCCGCGTATTCTCACCAGAACTGAGTACTATCTGTGTTAGTATGATAGGTGCAATAATGGTACTTGTGACCATAATTTGGGCTTTGGTTTACCTCTGGCTTCAATTCTCTGGCCACTTCCAATTAGGCAGTCCTTGACGTAAGCTCCCTTCTCGATCACAGCATTGTTGCAGATGACACTGCCCAGGATGTTGCTTCTGTAACACAGTAACCAAGTTAGGGACCGTCCAGCACTCTCCTCACCTGCCTCACTAGGGATTCTGGCTCCCTCCTAGGTCAGGAAGAACTGGTCAGTTCAATTGAAGTCTATAGTTTCAAGTTATCATTAGAAGACAAAATAGCTCAGGTAGGCCAAGAAAGACCCAGATTTAGATAAGTCCAGAATTGGAATACATTCATAATGATCTTTTCCCCAAGGCCTGGAATCAGCAGACAGAGTGAGTCCCACTCTTAGCAAGCTGATAGAGCCTAAGAGAAATGCTTCATAGGTTTTCCAAGGCTGTAAATCTTTACAGAAGCAGACAGTCTCATCTTTTCCCTGCATCGTGGCTGGTTAGTTTGAGCCATTCAGCCACTCACCTTTCATTTAGTAGATGAACACTTAACCCACTGTGCCACCAAGGCTCCTTAGCCGAGACCAAATTCCAACCAACATATTTTCCTTTGATCTAGGCAAGATGGGGTTTCCTGCCTCTCATCTGAGAACAAATAGCACATTTCATTTTAGCCTCAGATCCTATGAATCTTCCTAGGAGTTAAACTATGGTATCAGGAGTTCTACCATTTTTACCAAAGACTGGCTAATCAAAACCATACTAATTTAGGAAGAAAAAATAAAGACACTTAAAAAAACCTCGCAACTCTGGAAACACAGGGAATCCAGGACAGATGAATCCCTCAGGACCAGTGGTGAGAGTGTCAATACCAGGAGGGTGGAAAGAAGGTGGGGTAGAAAGGGGGAACCAATTACAGGGATCTACATATAACCTCCTCCTGGGGATTGGACAACAGAAAAGTGGGTGAAGGGAGATGTGGGACAGTGTAAGATGACAAAATAATAATTTGTAAATTATGAAGGGTTCATGAAGGAGGGGTGGGCAGGGAGGGAGAGGAAAAATGAGGAATTGATACCAAGGGCTCAAGTAGAAAGCAAATGTTTTGGGAATGATGATGGCAACAAATGTACAAATGTGCTTGACACAATGGATGGATGGATGGATTGTGATAAGAATTGCACGAGTCCA
Source organism: Tenrec ecaudatus (assembly GCF_050624435.1). NCBI lineage: Eukaryota > Metazoa > Chordata > Mammalia > Afrosoricida > Tenrecidae > Tenrec > Tenrec ecaudatus. The sequence goes on from NC_134530.1 coordinate 69,857,248, forward strand.
GAATAAAATGATCAACAAACAAACAAAAAACCAGCTCCATTCTACAAAATACTTCTGCAGACTGAATAATTGAATCGTATGCTATGTGAATTATATGCCAATAAAATTGTTGGGGGAAAAAGACTATTGCAGAACCTGAAGTCACATTCTTAAGAACAGGATCAATGTCTCTTAGTATTCGAATGAGCATAAACAGCATCTTTCTGGTTCTTGAAGTCTGGAGGGTGGAAGTAAATGCTGTTTGAAAATCATTGCTAGCATTTATTATGCACTTACTCTATACCACATACTCTATTTAAATATGAGGTTAAATCTGAAAGTATTGCCATCAAGGGTCCAGTTCATATATGCATGAGTTTATTCCCCAAAAAATGTGTTTAAACATGTTTCTGCAATCAGTGGTAAAGGTATGAAAACTTCTTAGCCATTCCTTGAGGACATGTGTGTCTGGGGGAACTCAGGAAGATAGTTTGGGGAGACATCAAGGTCGGCTGACACAAAGTAGTCCAGAAACACAACGCTCCATATCCTACTTTAGTGAGTAGTGACTAGGGTCTAAAAAGTTGGTTAAAAAAACATTTTTTTTAGGCTGTGAGTGGCCACTTAAGGCTCTCTCTGAGAGCAAATAAGTAGGAAGAAAATCAAAGATGCAAGGAAACAATCCAAGACTAATGACATTAATCTAAGATAGCAACTCCAGTCTCCATGACCCTGAGACCAGAATTAGTTGATGCCTACCTACTACTGCCAATAGCTCTGAAAGGGATCAAGATAGGAGGCCTGGGAGTGGGTATGAATGAAACTCGATTCATGAAAATACAAGCTTACTGGTCTAAAGGAGACTAGTGGAACCTTCAAGACTATGGTCCTTAGTCATTTTACAGGCTAAGAACTGAACTCATACCACGGCCCTACTTTTAGCCAAACAAGTGATAGGTCTGCTTGGTGAATAATACCACAGAGGTGGCTGTCCTTAAAAGAATTAGCCGCTTTATACAATTGATGTATGTATATGTATGGATGGTGATAAGAGTTGTATGAGTCCCTAATAAAATGTAAAAAAATAAAAGAGAAAAAAATGATTAGGGCAAAGACTGTACAGATGTGCTTTATACTACTGATGTATGTATATGTATGAACTGTGATAAGAATTGTATGAGCCCCAATAAATTGTTAAAAAAAATTAGCCACAGGGATAAAAAAGACCATAAATACAGCTTAGAAGGCAAGAAGGGATAGATAGGCAAGGACAAATGGAAATGATAACATGAGGGAGAAAGTGGTTGAAAGAATTGTTACATTGTGGGATTGCAATCAATGTCACAAAATGTGTATTAATTATTGCACAGAAAAACAACTTGCTGGAGAGGAGAAGGGGAGGGAAAGGATGGGGGTTGTCAACCAACCCAGGGACAAGGGAACAACAAGTGATCTAAAATGGATGGCAAGAAGGATATAGGATGCCTGGTGGGGCTTGATCAAAGGTAGTGTAGTCGAGAAGAATTACTGAAACCTGAATGAAGGTTGAACATGATAGTGGGACAAGAGGAAAGAACTAGGAGGCAAAGGGCATTTATAGAGGTCTAAATACAGGCATGTAGATATATAAATATATATATCTAACAATAGGGAAATAGATCTATGTACATATATTTATGTTAAGTATTAAGGTAGCAGATGGATATTGGGCCTCGACTCAAGTACTCCCTTAACACAAGAACACTAATAATCCAGAATTCTATGATGCTCACCTTCCTGACACAATCGTTGAAAACAAAATGGGTACATAAGCAAATGTGGTGAAGAAAGCTGATGGTTCCAGCTGTCAAAAGATAGGGTCTTAAAGGCCTAAAGATAAACAAGTGGCCATTTAGCTGAGATGCAACAAAGCCCCCATGGAAGAAGCACACCAGCCTGTGTGATCATGAGGTGTCGATGGGATCAGGTATCAGGCATCAAAGACCCAGAACAAAAAAAATCATATCAATGTGAATGAGGGGGAGTGCAGAGTGGATACCTAAAGCCCATCTGTAGACAATTGGACATCTCCTTACAGAAGGTCACAAGGAAGAGGCAAGCCAGTAAGGGTACAATATAGCACCAATGAAATATACAACTTTCCTCTAGTTCTTAAATGTTTCCTCACCTCCACTATCATGACCTCAATTCTACCTTAAAAATCCGGCTAGACCAGAACATGTACATGGGTACAGATAAGAGCTCCCAACACAGGGAATCCAGGACAGATAAACTCCTCAGGACCAATAATGAGAAGAAGATGCCAAGAGGATAAGGGGAAGGTGGGAGGAGAAAGGGGGAACTGACCACAGAAAAGCAGGTGAAGGGAGACAGCAGCTAGTGTAAGACATGGGAAAAAATTTAAAAAAATAAATTATCAAGGGTTCAGAAGGGAAGGAGGGTGGGGAGGGGGGAAATGAGGTGATACCAAGGGCTCAAGCAGAAAGAAAATCTTTTGAAAATGATGATGGCAACGTATGTACTAATGTGCTTGACACAATGGATGGATGTATATATTGTGATAAGAGTTGTTAGAGACCCCAAAAAATGATTTAAAAATAAAACAAAGAGAAAAGCAACTTGCTGTGTATACCTTCACTTACGTTATAAAAAGTAAAAAACAAACAAAAAACCAACTGAGAATAAATGAAGTGCATAATAGACCTAGACAGAGGATATGTCAAGAAGCTATAGCTCCACATTTTGGTATTTTTGCTTAATAAAGTTTTCTACGATTTTATAGTATATTTTGGACTTATCCTCGTACATTTATAATAGAATGATTTCCAAATCTAGCTCTTTCATAAGAAAAGTCATTTGGGCAGCATAACAAATAAGTTATGTGGTAGTTACAAAATTGTCAATTTAAGGATTAAATGTGGAGTCTAGCCTCTCATTCGGGTCATAGCCAGTAAGGCTTCTGTGTGGGCATAGCCTTCCCCTAAGGATTCTGGGAATTCTGGTATTTCCTCCTTGGAGGTGGGAGACTCTCTGCTCACACCCTGGGAGACAGAGCAGCTGACAAGACACATGGACCCACCCTGATGCCGCCCTGGGTGCTGGAGAAGCCATGCAGAGTCCCCTGCCAGTGCTGAGATGTTTCCAATGCCACTGGATCCAATGACTTTCTACTAGGTGGCCTGTGTTCTACATTCAGCGTCATTGCATGTGTTTCATGAGTCTGAAGAGGACTTTATAGATTGGTATTGGACATATGGGCTAATATTGGACTTCTGGGCTTGATCTGGACTGGGCTGGGATGTTTTCTCAATGTTTAATTGCTCTTGTATATAAATCTTTTTCTTATACACACTTGTGTGTTCATGGATTTGTTCCTCTAGTCTACCCAGACTAACACAAGTAATAAAAAAAATCTCATTGTTTTGGTCCCTGTCATCTTTTTAGCAGGTTTAACATATATGTAAGTCATAAAATAAAAAGCTTTTTTTTTTTTCAAATAATAAGCATGGCTTTATTTTTTGCACGCGTTCTGTAATCAGCCACCGCGTTCACTTCCAGGTAGCTTCCTCATTGGGTCTCAACTCCCTTTTAAATAATAAACTCTTATTCCGGAAGGCAGTCAGGTTCTCATCATTCTTTCTGTCCAGATAACATCCAACGACAAATCCCACACGGACCAGGACATGGACCCAGTGGTCACGCACCATCTGAATTAAATTCATCATGATTGCTGTGCCCGGGTGCCAGCCACGACCCCACGGACCCAAGGGCAGCGGTGAGCTGGGCCTCCGGCGCGGGCGGAAGCTGGGGCCTCGGGCCAATAAAAAGCTTTTGAGGTAATTCTTTGAGCTCCATTATTCTACTTTAGTGAACACTAGTGGTTCTCAACCTTCCTAATGTTGCGACCCTTGAATATAGTTCCTCAAGTTGTAGTGACCCCCCCAAACCATAAAATTATTTTTGTTGCTACTTCATAACTATGTATTAAATATTTTTTACAAACTTATCACCTTCAAAGTACCCTTCATTACACTTAATACATCTGTCAAATTTACAATTCCATTTTTTGAACTTCACTCAAACTCATCAGTTTTTTCTTTTTTTGGAGGTGGTGGTCGTGTACCCCTCATATAACTTAACTCATTCCTTCTAGCAAAGCTCCAAGGATGATAATCATGCTTTATTTTGTTAACAGGAAAAAATAGAGGCTCATTGTGATTAAGCCACGTGCCCCTGCCTACACAGTGGCAAGTGGTTCTCCATTGTGTAATGGGTTCTTCCCTCAGCTGTCAAGTGGGCAGTATTTGGCAAAAAGTCATGAAATTGCTCCTAACTTCTCGCCCTCCCTACCTCTGAGGGTTAGTTAGTTTACAGGTTTTCTAAAGCCTACCTGTACTTATAACCCTGGATGAGGAATAGATATGAAACTGGAGACATGCAGCTTTTTCAGAAATGTAACTAGGGTCTGCTTTAGACCAATTCATTATTTCAACCCCAAGATTAAATAAAACCGAGTCCCTTTAACTGTTGATGCTTACACTACCTCAGCCAAGAGGTGCAGCTCCCTAACTGTCCTAATACCCCGACTGCTATTATCAATCTGACCCCTATCGGTGTGGGCGATAGTGGAAGGAGTGCAGCAGGTGTCCATGAGAATCTGAAATTCAGTTCTGCAACACCCCACCCTATTTTGTATAGAAAAATACAAGTATCTTTCTAATCTTTAATCAAAATGTTTAGTAGTGGTAGCCAGTGGTAGCCATACCATCCAGTTCTGGTATCATCGTGGGACAAGTCATTTATGGCCTCAATTAGTCACATATTCCATTTCTTCCACCTTATTGTAATGCTGACTCATAGGGGATATGAAGACATATGAAAAGTATATCTGTCCTTAAAAATTTATATTCAGAATGACGAGGGAAATACATGTACAAATGTGCTTGACACAATATGAATGGATTGTGATAAGAGTTGTATGAGCCGGCAATAAAATGATTTTAAAAATGTATATTCTAGTTGAGAAAAGAAAGATGCAATAAAGGGCACATGAGCAGAAATAAAGTGCCATAGGGGCATAGGAAACACAAAAAGAAAGGGAGGTTATTTTGGACTAGAACAATTTAAGAAGGTTGCATGAAGAAGATGGACTATATACTGGACCTTGAAAGACAGGTAGCATTTCTACAGGTAAAGATCTAACAGAGAGAAACAATTCAAACAGAGTAAATGCCAGGTGGAAAGGTAAGTGACTCAGTGGGTAGGGAAGTCAGTTAAGGATAACTGAAGGGTGCCTTCAGGGTAACAACAAGGAGCAGTAATACCCTGTTCTCTTCGGCTCGGGTTGCATTTGCTGTCCATACGAGACACAGAAATCTATGTGAAAACCTGGTTCCTGGTCTGCCTGCATATATTCTACGTTGCCAGTTGGATCATTTTGTCTTAGATTAGGCAGAAATGAGGAGCTCTGGTGGCATGAGGGTAAGCCCGTGGCTACTAACTGAAGGGTGGTGGTTTAAATGCACCCAGCACTCTGTGGGAGACAGACCTGGCAACCTGTGAAGTGGTTCTCCTCTGTTATATTACACGGGGATGCTCAGAGTTGGAAATTAACTAGATGGCACCTGACAAGGAAGAAACACAAAAGCCATGCAGAAATAGTCTAGTGAGAATATAGGACTGACAAGCTTTGACAATGGATTCACACAGTTGGATTCCTGAGTATCAGGTGTCATATAAATTGGAAGTGTTAGAAAATAAGAAAATCAGGCAGAAACCTTCTCTGCATATTCCGCCTACACATTCCTCAAGGTGGTCCTATTAGCATCCCTTAAGCCCTGAGGACCTTGGGCAGGTGGCCAAGCCACTGTCCAGAAAGTCTAAGCTGCTCACTACTGCTGGCAGAGAAAAGCAAACCAAGAAGATGAGAAACTCCCTTATGGACAAATTCATGCTCTCACCCTGCCGCTCAGTCCAGACATAATAGCAACAGGTAAGCAAGTCTCACAGAACCTCAATTTAATTACCTTTCCCAACTTTACCAAAAGTAATTACAACTAAATGGCCTGCAAATAATGGAAAAAAGTTCAGTTCGGTGCAGGATAGCTGATCTTATCACCAAGAGCTAATGTGCAGAATTGGGAAATCTCTAATGGTCTTCCTAGTCATTAGACTAGGTCTATAGTTTCATCTTAATCTTTTAGTGAAAAAAGCATCTACACCTTCATTTTCCCCAGATAGACAATTTATTAGGCCATCTAGGGGTGATCATGCCTCCTCCAAAATGACAACTGACTCTGGGCTTTTTCTTTGAAATTTCCTCTCATGTAAGCAAACTACAGTTTCTTAGGGAGCCATGGTTTCTTCACCATGTCAATTCATACACTATAATTGGATTCTGAGATGGTAATAGAGAGCTGCTCCTTGGTCTTTCCTCTCATAGGAGCGGAGCAGAAGCCCTTAATTATAGCAAGTAGGGAAGATATGGTACTGTCTTCTTAGGAAGTTCTAGAAAATAAAGGACACAGACTAGAAACTGCAAACCCTTATGAGTTAGTCAGGAATAAGGTGATCACACAAATAAAGGCACATGTAGTTCTGGTTTTCGAAAGAGAAAGTGCCAGCTGCCAGCTTGGGGCAGGAGTCTGGAATGGTGCGTAGAGTAGCAGGGGGTATGACAAATAAGCCTGGAATGCTATAGCCAATTCATCTATAAAAATGCATGAGTTAATCTGGATAACTTCATTTTTGTTTTTTAAATCACTTTATTGGGGGCTCGTACAACTCATCACATCCATCATGTCAGGCACATTTGTACATTTGTTGCCACCATCATTCTCAAAACATTTGCTTTCTACTTGAGTCCTTGGTATCAGCTCCTCATTTTTCCCCTCCCTCCCCAACCCTCCCTCCTTCATAATTTATAAATTATTATTTTTCATGTCTTATACTGTCTGATGTTTCCCTTCACCCATTTTTCTGTTGTCTGCCCACCCCCCCAGGGAGGGGGTTATATGTTATGTAGAACATTGTGATTGATTCCCCCTTTCTCCTCCACATTCCCCTTACCCTCCTGGTATCCCTACTCTCAATATTGGTCCTGAGGGCTTTATCTGTCCTGGATTCCCTGTGTTTCCAGCTCTTATCTGTACCTGTGTACATGCTCTGGTCTAGCCTGATTTGTAAGGTAGAATTGGGATTGATAGTGGGGAGGAGGAAGCACGAAAGAAAAGAGGAAAATTGTATGTTTTATCAGTGCTACATTGCACCCTGATTGGCTCGTCTCCTCCCTGTGACCATTCTGTAAGGGGATGCCAGTTGCCTACAGATGGGCTTTGGGTCTCTACTCTGCATTCCTCCACTCATTCACAATGATAAGATTTTTGTTCTTTGATGCCTGATACCTGATACTATCGACACCTCGTGATCACACAGGCTGGTATGCTTCTTCCATGTGGACTTTGTTACTTCTCAGCTAGATGGCTGCTTGTTTACCTTCATGACTTTAAGACCCCAGATGCTACATCTTTTGATAGCTGGGGACCATCAGCTTTCTTTACCACATTCGCTTATGCACCCATTTTGTCTTCAGTGATCGTGTTGCATTGAGAAAGTACTTGAGTTGAGGCTCAATGTCCATCTGCTACCTTAACACTAAACCTATAAATATACGTACCTAGTAGATAACTTCTTAAGGTGCTATCTATCCTACGCTAACATTCCAGGACTTGGCTGAAATCAAATCATGAAGAATCTTGAAAACAAACAATGAAGTTCAAACTTTTCAGTAAAGAGCAGCCTTCAACAGTTTTGAACAGAAGGATGACAAGATCAGAGATGTTCTTCAGGAAGACAACTCTGGCACATGCCGCCTTTGTGAAATGATATACGGTGATGATGATGATGACAGTAATAACTAACATCTCTGTGCTAAAGGTGATTCTACGTGCTTTATATATATTAACTAATTTATAAATCCATGAAGCAGCTTCTGGACAGAGATTAAATGATCAGTCCATTTCAGACTGATTTAGCTTCATGATTTTCAAAATTTGTTTTATGAATCTGTCTCACATCCTGCAGGAAGACAAGCCAAGGCTAAAAAAAAAAAAAAGACAAGCCAAGGCTCCCGCCACACCCTCCATACTCGGAACAAATCTGCTCTCAGCAGTTGAAAATATTAGACTTGGCTTTCGGTGGCAGGTCTGGGGAAGGGGCGGCAGGCGCCATGTCGGGCCGCGAAGGTGGCAAGAAGAAGCCCCTGAAACAACCTAAGAAGCAGAACAAGGAGATGGACGAGGAAGAGAAGGGTTTCAAGCAGAAACAGAAGGAAGAACAAAAGAAACTGGAGGAGCTAAAGGCGAAGGCTGCGGGGAAGGGGCTCCTGGCCACAGGTGGAATTAAGAAATCTGGCAAAAAGTGAGTTGTTCTTGGTGGCTGAGGCAATGATGGCCCTTGATTCCGTTCCTGTGTAGACATCTGGATTCCCTGCTAGAACTTTTGTTGCCACTTACAGTTAGAATGAAGTGTTTTCTTGGAGCCTGCTCTACATTTAAGAATAAACTTTTGTAAAAAAGAAAAAAGAAAATACTAGACTTCGGCATAACTACTGATATGGTAGTATCCTGCATTATTTCTAGTACCTATGTTTGCAGATGAAACTTCATGACTAATACAAAAAGACTGTCCAATACAGTACTGGAAGATGAGGAGCCCCTCAGGTTGGAAGACACTCAAAGTTAAACAGTAACAAGTATGGAGGTGGTGTAAGACTGGGCATCATTTTTGTGCTGTTACACTTAATGAGTTGGAGTTAACTTAATGGCTACGAACAACACAACAACCACATCAGGCTTTCATTTTAGACCTAGATAAACCTTAAAACAGAACCTCATGAAAGATCATTCAAGTCTTTTCAATCCATGTTCAACTTGTCCTTAGACCAAGATTTTAAGACACTCTAAAGTGGCCCCAGGTGTGAACAATGCTCTATGACTTGAAGAGATGTGCTCCTTTAAAAATGCCGTTGTTAGCTGCTGCTGAGTAGGCTCTCCCTCATATATGGTCCTGTGTATGGTCCCCATGTACGGTCCTGTGCCACCCTCCAAAACTCACTGCCATTAAGTGAATTTCTGACTCTTAGAGATCCTATATGACAGGCTGGAACTGCTCCTGTGGGTTTCTCAGACTCTCTCTCTCTCTCTCTCTCTCTTTTAAAATAGAAAGCCCAGTCTTTTTCCCGAGGAGCTGCTGGTGGTTTTGAACTGCTGATCATTCGGATCACAGCCCAGTGCATAACCACTACACCACCACAGTATGGGGAAATTGTATCTCTTTATGGAAGTTGAAAACCTCATTTTCCTCCCTCAGAATGGCTGGTGGTTTTGAACTGCTGACTTTGTGATTAACAGCTCAACACATAAACCCTATGCCACCATGGCTGCTTGTGCCATCCTCATGATTATTAAAAAATAATCATGGCTTACACATCCTTTCCTCCTAGGTCTGTCTTCTTCTGTGATGTTGACAAAGTGAAGGTAATTCTCTGTATTGGTGCAGTACCATTTCAACATGGATAGTGACTAAATGGTGTGGCCATCCCCATAAAGTAAGGTGACCAGACGTCCCGATTTTTAACAATTTCCTCCCCGTCCTGCGGCGTTTTAAAAAAGTCCTAATTTTTGGAAAGAATGCACGACAAGCTAGGGTATATGGCTATTTCACCGGGATATGAGTTTTATCAATGGTGTCCCACTTTACCAATGTTAAAATCCGGTCACCTTACCATAAAGCAGAGTATCAAGATATGAGAAGGCAGCTTCTTCCAGGACCACATTATCACAAAAGATGGGCTTTGGAAATGCTTTGAGAGGCCATGTAGTTAAGGCCAGGGAGAAGCCCAGGTGCTATTCCCTCCTTTCCTTTCCTCCTGCCTCAGGTGAGCCAATCCCTGAACTGGACTGGTTCCAAATCCTCTTGGGAATGCCCGAAACCTTCCTTTAATGGATATAAGGAGAAACATACCCTTCTTCCACGGTGACTGAGTTCATGAGAAGACAATTCGTGATTGACACTCTATCTCTTATGACACAGGATGAACCAATGACTGAGAGCTTAATAGATGACTTCTCGCCAACCTGTGTATCTGACCCAATAAGGCAGTCAACTTCAACCTGCAAAAGGCAAATATAAAAACCAGTTATTCATCACAACCAACTGGAAATGAACCCCCAGATCTCTTGGGCTGTAGTCTACTAGGAACTTTCCTAGAAAGTTCAATAAGTGGAACCATCAAGATTTCTTTGGCACATAGGGCCCACAATACTTCTGAGACCAACACAAATCTATATAGAAATATGGTACTTCCTTGCCAAAGTACCTAACATGCTACTTTGTTTGCCCAAATCAAACAAAAACCCTGATACATATGCACATATTCATGCATATATGTGTATAATATGAATACAGTTCCCCATCAACTGTTCTCTAGAAGACACTATTCAAGTTAGGGTAGAAAAAGGGAGAGAGATTGAAAGCTCCTGTATTTCAATCTCAGCACTACAGGAGACTTTTCCTTACATGGTTTGTGTGGCTAGGGATGGCATTTATTTAGGCTGACTTCTTCCATCCAAACACTAACCAGGCCAGACCCTGCTGAGCTTCCAAGATCAGATAAGATTGGACACGTTCAGGATGGGCTGGCCGTAGACTAAGCTGATTTCTACAGGGTGATAGTTGTAACCACATTCTAGCTGGGATTTCCCTAGGGCTTGTTCCAAATTAGCTTCTCAAGCACAAGCAATGCTCCTGGAGACTGCTCTACTGCCCACATTAGTACTTACCAGGTGTCTATTGACAATCTGGGCTGATGAATGGATCAGCGATTCTTCTGGACAAAGAACAGGAAGCAATTTGGGCACCTGTAGGAAAGAGGTTTGGTCACTAAAGTAAGACTAATACCTGAAAGCCCCTTGGGTAGAACCAGTACCTATTCAGAGGCATGATGTGTGGTGTTCTTAGCCACAGCTTTCATGCAGGGTGGTAAGACACGAAGCTGCTACAATTCCCCTAGGACCAAGATTATGACAGCTTTTTCAGGAACTTTGTCTTAGAGTCATCTTTCCCAGAATAATGACAAGAACCTCAGGCAGAAGGGAATGCAACAAGCCTCTAAGATACCCAGGTAGCCCTTTTGGGGATATGAAGCCTGACTTAGTCTTGCTTGGATCCACAACCAATGCTTTTGGAAGCATCAGTCAAGAGATCAAAATACAAGTTGAATTAGGTAAATCTGCTGCACAAGACCACTTTAGAATATTGAAAAGCAAGGATTTTACTTTGAAGACTAAGGTGCGCCTGCCCCAAGTCATGCTATTTTCAACTGCCTCATATGCATGTGAAAGTTGGATACTGCATAAGGAAGACTGAAGAAATGATGCATTTGGATTGGGGTGCTAGAGAAGAATACTCAATGTACCGTGACTGGGAAAGGATAAACCGATCTGTCTTGGAATAAGTGTGGTCTAAGTGCCCCTTAGCGGCAAGGATAGCAAGATTGAGTGTGACATACTTTGGGCATGTTATCAGGAGAGAGCAGTTCCAGAGAAGGACATGCATTGTAAAGTGAGGGGCAGGGACCTCATGCTTGGTAAAGAGTGGGAGAAATGACAAAGAGTTAAGGCCCTCAAGGAGCTGGGTTGACACGGTGGCTACAACAATGGGCTTAGGCAGAGCAACAATTGTGAGGATGGGGCAAGATTGGGCAGTGTTGCATTCTGTTGTGCATAGGGTCACTACCTACTCAATGGCACCTAACAACAATATCACCAATCTAACACTGAGCTCAGCTTAAGGTCTTAAGTTTTTTTCTCCATTGTGGGGCTAGAGCTATGTCCACCATATGGTTTAGGTCCTGAAGGGGTTCTATACCACTTTTTAAGAGTACTGCAGGCACAAAGGGTTAAGCACTGGGCTGAGACCCCAAAGGCCTGCAGCTCAAACCTACCACCAGCTATGAAAGAAAAACGAGGCTGCTGCTTCCATAAAGATTTACAGCCTTGGAAATCCTACCCTTGTTACAAGTCAGAATCAATTTGATGGCAGTTAGAGAGACCCCAATTTTAACCAATTTTTAAAAATCATCACTCCTTCAGTTTATCTCGTCTATAACTGCAAGGACAGTTTTCACAGAGTTCTACTAGGAACAATGTCAACAGCTAATCCTCTAAACTAGTGTCTCTACCCTTTAACCATAGGATAAAAACAGTGATCTCCTTAGAATAGACAATGCTCTTTGTGACTGGCCCACCTTTATTTCTGCAGCTGCCTCTTTCCTGCCCTGCTCTTCTCTGTGCTTCCATCATATAAAAATTTCTGTAGTTTTCAGAATGACTCATGCTTTCTATTTGCTCATGCTATTCTTAGTTTATATCAGAAGTCAGAAAACTGCAGCATGCAAGTATTGTGTAGCTCTTTCAGCACTTACATATAGATTTGAAGTAAAATTGAAAAAAACTCAATGATATTATTCAGATAATGGTGATTTCATTTGTTGGTAAAAATACATTTATAGCTTTTGAATAAATTTGAAATTGCCATGAGGGATAGGACTGGCTTTTATGTCTCAGTTTGCAGACCTCAGGCCTACATCATCCTCCCCTACTCCCCTTCTTGGTCTGGCCAGCTCCTACTTACCCTTCAAAACTCGATTTAATTACATCACAAAGCTTCCTCTGTGTCTCTGTGTTTACCACATCACAGTAATGTTTACACAGCATTTATCAGCTTACCTATCAAGCAAACATTATAGACAGTCCCATGCTGAGAATAGGAGAATGTAATTGAACCCAGAAGCTAGGAATTAGCATTCCTGAAGATCGTAACCTCCCCTTGGAGCCAATGAAGCTCTAAATTTATGGACAAGGTCCTCACCTACCCCTCCTACTACAGAGGTCCCCCATGACATGCCAGGCCTTGTTTTAACCACGAGAAAGAGAGAAATTTGGAACAAGGTACTGTCTAACTACTGTAAGACAAAAGGCTCAGTCTATTCCTGGGGCAGAAACTCCTCTTTGAACCCATCCTCTCACCTGTCTATTTGCTTCCATGTAGAGTCCTAGGGTGCTCACTCGGGAGCAGAGGCCTTCTTTCATGATGTGGACATAGCAGCGCACCTGTGGTCTGGTTAAGTCTTCCCACTTGTCTGCTCGACAGGCATTCCAGCAGGTGTCATTAGGTGCAAAAGTATTGGCTTCTTTTATAAAACTGTAAATATCTTCAGAACAAACAGCAAAACCAAGACAAACAGTTATAGAGATGACAGAAGGCCTATAGACTTAAGTTAAGACACGATGGCTTTCCTTGAAATTCATCCATGCAGCATGAATCTCGGGGAAAATTCACTAAGACACCAAACATGAAGTCAAATTAAAAAAAGGAAATATGTTTTCCTGTATGTTTGAAAGTATCTCATAATGGGAAAAAAAAATCTTAAAAAAAGGGAGGGGTCCACTGGATTAACAGTCAAGCACTACTAAGGAAAATAACAAATAATTTTTGTAAAATCATGAAATAATTCAATAGAGTTAATTAGCCATGTTGACATTGCGCTGCTAGTGCTATTTCAAAAAAGCACAGGATATCTGAGCAAACTGCCTAAGTCAGCCAATCTGAGGCAGGATCAGGTTACACAAGCTCAGGTCTACTCTAATACCAAATCTTGTGATCTTACCCATTATGCTTGGCTACCTCTATTTAGTTAATTAATAAATATATATATTTTTAGCATCTCTATCAGCCAAGAACTGGGGCAGGGGCTAGGGATATGAAAGCAAATCAGACCTTGCCCTTAGATCCTGGAGTGGAGAGTTTGATTTGCTTTGGGTTGGACTATAATTGTACAGTTTCAGATTCCTTCCCTTCACAAAAGGGGGTGAATTTAATCAGGAATGAGACTTCCTAAAGTCTAGAGAAAAGTGGAACTGGCAAGTGGCAGGCAGAGTTTAAAGTAAAAATATTTTGGTGGGAACCAAGAATGGAGCGGGAAGGTTAGCATAATCTTGAAGAACACTGTAAAAGGATCTGCTTGAGGAAGGACACCCACAGCCCAGAGAGTCTCTGCCCCACAGGTTAGAGAAGAGCCCACGGCCTTGAGACAGGCAACTTAGCCGCCTACCCGCTCCAGAGGTACTGCTGTCACTCTATTATTTTTTTTTAACAATTTATTGGGGCTCATATAATTCTTATCACAGTTCATACATATACATACATCAATTGTATAAAGCACATCTGTACAGTCTTTGCCCTAATCATTTTTTTCTCCTCTTTTCTTTTTTTACATTTTATTAGGGACTCACACAACTCTTACCACAATCCATACATATACATACATCAATTGTATAAAGCACATCCATACATTCCCTGCCCCAATCATTCCCAAGGCATTTGCTCTCCACTTAAGCCCCTTGCATCAGGTCCTCTTTTTTTTTTCCCCTCCCTCCCCTTTCCCTCCTCCCTCATGTGCCCTTGGTAATTTATACATCGTTATTTTGTCATATCTTTCCCTATCTGGAGTCTCCCTTCGCCCCTTCTCTGCTGTCCCTCTCCCAGGGAAGAGGTCACATGTGGATCCTTGTAATCAGTTCCCCCTTTCCAACCCACTCACCCTCCACTCTCCCAGCATCGTCCCTCACACCCTTGGTCCTGAAGGTATCATCCACCCTGGATTCCCTGTACCTCCAGCCCTCATATGTACCAGTGTACAGCCTCTGTCCTATCCAGCCCTGCAAGGTAGAATTCGGATCATGGTAGTTGGGGGGAGGAAGCATCCAGGATCTGGGGGAAAGCTGTGTTCTTCATCGGTACTACCTCGCACCCTAATTAACCCATCTCCTCTCCCAAACCCCTCTATGAGGGGATCTCCATTGGCCGACACTTGGGCCTTGGGTCTCCACTCTGCACTTCCCCCTTCATTTAATATGGTATATATATACATATACATATATACATATACACATATATACACATACATACACACACTTATATCTTTTTTTTTTTTTTTTGCATGATGCCTTATACCTGGTCCCTTGGCACCTCGTGATCGCACTGGCCGGTGTGCTTCTTCCATGTGGGCTTTTTTGCTTCTGAGCTAGATGGCCGCTTGTTCACCTTCACGCCTTTAAGACCCCAGACACTATCTCTTTTGATAGCCGGGCACCATCAGCTTTCTTCACCACATTTGCTTATGCACCCATTTGTCTTCAGCGATCCTATCATGGAGGTGTGCAGTCAATGATATGATTTTTTGTTCTTTGATGCCTGGTAACTGATCCCTTTGGGACCACTCGATCACACAGGCTGGTGTGTTCTTCCATGTGGACTTTGTTGCTTCTGAGCTAGATGGCCGCTTGTTTATCTTCAAGCCTTTAAGACCCCAGTCACTATCTCTTTTGATAGCCAGGCACCATCAGCTTTCTTCACCACATTTACTTGTTCACCCACTTTGGCTCCAGCAGTTGTGTCGGGAGAGTGAGCATCATAGAGTTCAATTTAATAAAAGAAAGTATTCATGCATTGAGGGAGTGTTTGAGTAGAGGCCCAAGGTCCTTTCGCCACCTTAATACTTGACCTATAAATAGAGACACATAGATCTATTTCCCCATCCTCCTATATATATTTGCATGTACATGTCTTTGTCTAGACCTCCATGAATGCCCTTTGACTCCTAGCTCTTTCCTCCATCTCCCTTGACTTTCCTCCTGCCCTACTACCATGCTTCGTTGCCACCTGGGCTAGAGTATACCTCTTCTCTAAGCAACCTTACCCTTGATCATTTCCCACCAGGCCTCCCACTCCCCCCTCTCTACCATTTGGGGTCCCATGTCACTCTATTTTTTAACTGCACCAAACTTGAGCACTGACCTAGGGATTTGGGCTCTTTTCTCTTTAGGTCTTCCTCTTTTTCTTCTTGTCCCTGTTGTGTTGAAGCTGAGGAGAACTGTTTTCTCACTAGGTATGGGATCAGTTCACTCCGGATGGAAGTGATTGACCTAGGAAGAAAAAATGGCCAAATATGAGAACCCAGACTGGATTCTATTGGGAGCAAAAGCTCTGCATACAAAGAAAAGCCAAATTCCATCCTTCATGCCACCTGGGGATTGAGATTAAAAATGGCATGGATTTGACAGTTCTGAAGAAGTAGAGGATCCAGGCTCTCTTTATTAGCTGTTAACAAGAGTGGCAGATTAGTGTATCTGAAAACCCCTCCTCCCAGTAGTCTAGATAGAAAGTAATTTTCTTTACAAAATTTCATCCATGGTGTTTGTGTATATACATACAAGTCCCTTGACTATTCATTGGCAATAACCCATGAGAAGGTAGAATACGCCAGCCTTTTGATGAAGCTGTGATTTTCTTTGCTATCTTTTGATAAATACAAGATCTTCGTTTTAATGCATAGTCACAATTTTTGTGATATATTTTCCAATGAAATTTATTACATTTTCCTTTGTCATTTAAATAGCTGGAATTGCTATTTCTGTGAGGAATGAAACAGGGCTAAAATTATGTTGTCTTGTTTCCACCTGGGTAATATTTATCTCAGTACCTTTTTATTCTCATAAATCACTATTTTATTTATTACTAGTTTTAAAATTTGTTTATTTTTTAGTAAATCCCTATTTTCATTGTCATATAATGTTTCTTTTTATATGTGGACCTATTTTTGAGTATGTCCATTCTGTCTATTTCTGCTCTCGTACCACAGTATTTTAATTAGTATAGCTTTAAACTTGTGCTGGATTCTGTAAGGACATGTCAATTTGTTCTTTATAAGTATCTTGATTTTAAGGCTTTTGATCCCCCCCTTTAAACAGTTTTATTATCACTTCATCTATACAATTCAGTAATTCAATCATATCAAGTAGAGTTGTACAAGTATTACCACATTCAATTCTAGAACATTTTCTTTTTCCTTGTACTCAGTGTTATTCATACAATTATTATTTTTTCCTAATTGTGGCAAAAATAGACACAACAAAACATTCTCCAATTCTACAACTTCTATATGAATAATGCCATTATTCCAATTCTACAACTTCTACATGCCATTGAAGGCCTTTTCTATATAAATTTTAAAATCAGTTACTATTTGGCTCTTCAAAACACCTTGGTAGTATTTGATTGAATCCATAAAGTAACTTACTATATATACACACACACACACACACACACTTGCATATAAGCTGACCCAAATATAAGCCGAGGCACCTAATTTTACCACAAAACTGCATTAAAATATGCGCTGAAAAACTTGGCTTATACTCGAGTATATAGGTAGGTAAGAGTAGCATTTTTATAACACTGAGTCTTCCTATCCTTATACATAGTTGTGGCAGTTACATATCTCCTGTCAAGTTGAGTGAAGGGGTGGAGTCTAGCCTGTCAATCAGGTCATAGCCAATGAAGCCTCTGTGTTGGGCATGGCCTTCTCTGGAGGATTCTGGGAACTGCTGTCTTCCTCCTTAGAGACAGGACATACATATCTCTGCTACACTTTCCTGTTCACAAGCCATATGGAGCCATGCTGATGGCAGCCAGAGCCTTGGAGATGTTTCCACTGCCACGAGATCCACAAGATTTTCCACGCACTGGCCCGTGATCATTGCATGTGTTGCCCGAGTCTGAAGAGGAATTCATAGATTGGTGAATGACACATGGGCTAATATCAGACTTACGGACTTACTCTGGGCTAGGTTAGGATGTCTTAATGATGCATAGTTACTTCTTGATATAAAGTTCTCTCTTACACATGAGTGTCAATAGTTTGTTTGTCTTGTCTACCCAGACAAACACAATAGTCATTTCTTCACTTCTACTTTCTTCAATTTCTTTAAAAAAATATTTTCCACAAAGACATTGCATATATTTTTTATTGCTATTATAAATTGCATCTTTTAAACAATTATTTTCTTTTAAATTAACTATTTTGATCTTATAGTCAATGATATAGCAAAACAATCTTGTTAACTCTGTCTTAACTAATACAGCAAGATAATGAAAAATAAATAAGATGTAGAGGTTTGAATGGAAGGAACAACTTTTTTTCCTTCTTCCATAATTGACATGATTGCCACTATCTTGCTGTATTGGTTAAGATTTTTCATATAGTGATGAATAGAAACATTGATAGCAAACATTCTTACTGCTCCAGATTTTAAAGAGAATAGTTTTGAATAATGATTGTTATTGATTTTTTAATCGATAACCTCTATCAGATTAAGAAACTTCTCTTTTAACCCCTACCTTGCTATAAACTTTTATCAATAAGTGGCACTAAATTTTATTTTAAAACTTTTTTGTTGCTGTTGGCTTCTAAAGAGGTCATATTTTTTCTCCTTAACTTGATATGGCAGTGTGTTATGTATAGTTTTACATTTGAATACACAAAGACTGAGTACAGTGTTTGCTTATTTCTTCCTCACTCTAGAATTAAGAGTGATTCTTTTCGTCTTTAGGCTTTGTTGTATCTTCCAAATTGTACGAATTTGGGCCATCCTTTAGTTTCTTGTCTTCCATTTTTTTCTAAGTTTCTGTGTTACTACTCTCCTGGTTTGATTTAAACTGTAATTTAAAATCACTCATAGGGACCATGTATTTCGAGGTATATTTCACCGTATAACCTAAAACTTAGTTGTCTCCATTACAACATTTGTACCTTTTACCAATGGCTATCAAAGAATTCCTACCAAAAAGTTTATTTTAACTTACTTTCATGTAAAAGATCAGTCTAGGCCAGCTCTTATAGAAGATCAGATCAAAGTTCAATGTGTGAAAGAACTCCCAGAAGACAAAAGGTGCCTGTACTATTTTTATATCACTTAGATATAAAAGCACCAAGCAATCTTAGCTAAAAGCTCTAGAGTGCTCTTTTATTTGGCCCTCCCAGGAGGAGGCATGGGGTTTCCTGGTGAGGAGGAGAAAGAAGACTGGGACTTAATAAGTGAACAGGAATCTATAACAGAAGAAGAAAGGGCCCTTAGCCTATACGATGATTATGTTTTGAACTTAGTAAAGGAATAAAGCACAGAAGAGAATTTTCAGCTTTCTCATACTGTGATCTTGTTAGAATTTTAAAACCACTAATTTACTTAGCATTTAGTAAGCATTTGTTTATTTAGCATTAACTGTTTCCTGTTAAAGACAAAGATTATAGCCTCCAGTATGGATTAGACCTCAACATAAGAAAAAATCCCCACAACTGGATCAACAGATATCATAATGACAAATGGAGAAAAGATAAAAATTGCCAAGAGTTTAATTTTATTTGGATATCTACTCAATGTTCATAGAGGCAGCATTGAAAACGTGTAGCAACATACCGCATTGGGAAAACCTGCTACATAAAACTCTAAAGTTAAAAGAGTAAAGAGGTCACTTTGAGGACTAAGGCGGATGGGACCCCAACCATGGTATTTTAAATCACCTAATATGCATGTGAAAGCAGGACAGTGAATAAACCAGATCAGAGAAGAACTGGTTATTTTTGGGGAAGAATATCGAAAGTACCATGGACTGACAGAACAACAAATAAATCTATGCTGGAAGAAATACAACCAGACTACTCCTTAGATGTGAGAATGGCGAGACTTCATTTCAGGCATGCTGGGCATGTTATCAGGAGAGAATAGTCCCTAGAAAAGAATATCATGTTTGTCAAAGTAAGGGTCAGTGAAGAACAGGAAGAGCCTGAATGAGGTAGATTGACACAGTGACTCCAACAATGGGCTCAAATATAACAATTTTGGGGATAGTGCAGGATCAAAGTATGTACTATATACAAGTCACCGTGCAAGACCCTGGAAATACACTGTTTAATACTTCAAGAAATTTACAGGAAAATGACATGATGAGTTTTATTTTCTAGTAAGACAACGGTACTAAGAGTCCTGGTGACACTGTGGTTAAGCGCTTGACCACTGACAGAAAAGTTGGTAGTCTGAACCGATCAGGCATTCTGTGTGCTTCTGTAAAGATTGTTGCTAGGTGCTTTTGAGTCACTACATAGTCTTGCACCTCACAATTGTTATGTTTGAGCTCACTATTGTAGCTTGAGAAACACAATTGGTTTCTCTGAATCAGAACTGTAGCACTGTGGAAAAGAAGCTTTGCGTAAGGACAGTGAAGACGGAGACCAACTATAAGACTGAGAGATGACTGAGGCTTTAGAAAGATGTTATGCATAGGCAGTTCTATAAACCCGACTGCTGCACACTTCTTAGCGATCTCCCACAGGCCATTCAAAAAAAAAAAAAAAGAGCTGTGCATGCTGAAACAGGACCACACAGATGGAATATAGGTAGGAAGGCAAGAAAGCGCTGAGAAGGGTAAACAAATTAATTATCAACCCTGGAGCTACACAGTTCATGGTTTTTGTCATTTTTAAGGGATCAAGTCAAACATCCTCCGAAAAGTCTGTGTAAGCTTGGAGCTCTGTTATTGAATTTCAATGTGATTTTTTTCTTCCGATTCTTTGATGGGAGATTTAAAATTTCCATATGAATACAATGAAACAACACTGACTCTTAGCTCTTTATCTTCCCTTTTAATGATCCCAACTACTGTGGGTAGCAAATGTTCCATGGACTGACTCCTCCAGTAGAAAACAAGTCAGTTCCCTTTGAAGAAGTGACAAAGCATGGACAGCTGGAAGATTTCAAGGCCGTGATATTTACATTATGGACCAAAAAGAACTGTCACGTCAAGAAGCAGGCAAACAAGACTTGGCACATGGCCCCACCAGGCAGTGCTGTCAAGGGGATAGACAGTGATCTAAAGAGAGAAAATGAAGTCAGGTCCCACTCACCTCTACTGGTGCTCAGCATTAGGTCGATTCCCCCAATGCAGTTGGCTGAGCAGCATAGTGGAGACAATTATCCTTGTGTCAAATCACAGGCAGCAGCACACAGTTGTGCCAAGGATATGCAACACCACTGTGAACCATTGTGAACATCCTGTCTGGGAGCCTGAAGGGTAACAGCTTGAGACAGCACCCCGAGCCTAGTCAACCTCACATTCTCCCTTTCCTCTTACACATGTCTCCCAGAAACATAGGCCTCATCTCAGGAAATCATAGGTTCTTCTTAAGAAATCCCAAAGGAAAGCAATAGATTTGACCAAATTGAAAGTACAAAATAACTGCTCTACATAGGACAAAAGATTCTTTTTAGGTAGATAAAAATGGTTAAAATAATAAAAAAGATTTTCAAAGAAATAAAAATTCAAACAAGACATATCTTACCCCTGCCCCCAAATCATGTTAAAAGCTCAAACAAAAATCTCCTTAGTAAAAAGAATGCTTTGAGGCAGTTATTCTTATACAAAGGGGAGGGATTAAGAATGTGAACTGATAAAAACCTTTTCTGCAAAATAATAAGAAATACATACTTAAGACTTTTAAAGAAAAAAAAGACTTTAAAAGATATTTATATTATTTCACTCTTTAATTCCATTACAATAGTTACAACAACAGAAGAATTATGGACAGAATTTTCTTGTGCTTCTTGGAATTTTCAAAATTTCACAGCCACCAGATTCTGTGTATGCCTTGTTCCCCTAGTTTTCTTTCTCTTCCCATTTCTCATGATTCTTTTTTGATTCTCCTAAAGTACATGGCATTACTTAGAATTTTTCTTCAACTTCTGCTTTCTCACGCTGTACATCTTGCTGAGATTACGTTATTCACTTAGTGGTTTCTATGTTGACGACTACCAAATCTAGCCAAGACCTTTCACCTTGACTTTAGTCTCATACTTTCAACTGCCCGATGGACCCGATATTTAGTGGCTCCAGTGTGCCTCACTTAGTAGGGAGGTAGCTTGTTTCATAAGTTAGGAAATTAGGTATAGAGCGGCTGTTTTGCCTAAGGTTCTACAGCTTTTCTGTAACTGTCAGACTGAAAATGTATTCCCGATCTGCCTCTAATCACCCTGGCTCTTTCCACTAAGCCAGTATAGAAGGCTCCTGTGCTTACTTCAACCACAACCCTTTACACAGGATTTATCATTCTCTATTTCCTATGTATCTCCCAATAAACATTCATTTATTTTTAGTAGGTGCTAAATAAATAATTATTCAAATAAATGATACCCTTCAAAGGTAGATAGCTGGCAATAATTTTTTAAGCTGATTCTTGGCTACAGAAAGTAGAGTTAAAAAAAGTTTTTCTAATCTTGGAGTATAATAAATTCTAAATGTGCTTCTTTATTATGATTATTGCTAGCATTAAACATTCAGCATCTGACAAAAAACACATGATTATTCTGCTTAAATGTAACATTTTGAGCATTCTACCTTAATTGGGAACCAAGTCCTTCTGGTGGTCACAAGCTTCCAGGGAAGGTCTAACAGTGATACCCATGGCAAAGAGAAAGTTTTGGCTACTTTTGTATTCTAGCTTCTTTCCTTTGTATGCGGGTCAAGAGAGAATTGAAATTCTCTAAATGTGTTCTAAAAAAACCAAACCCACTGCCATCAAGTTGATTCTGACTAATCAGGACCCTATAAGACACTAAGGGGTTTCTAAGGCTTTAATCTTTATGGACATAGACTCACATTGTTTTCCTGTGGAGCTACTGGTGGGTTCAAACTGCCAACTTTTGGTTAACAGCTGAATTCTTTAACCACTGTGCCATGAGGGCTCCTATTTTTATTTATTCATATTTATTCAATCTTCATGCTGAACAACTAACCTGAAGCTGGACTATAAGAAAGATGCATCAGGATGGGAGGAAAACTCATTAATACATGGCAATATGCAGATGACCCACCAAGCAACAACAGAATAACTGATGGCTGAAGTTGTCAAGGATTTCATTTTACTTGGATCCACAATCAATGCCCTGGAAGCAGCAGCCAAATAAAATGACACACTGTATTTAGTAAATCTGCTGCAAAAGTTCTCTTAAGAATGTTAATAAGCAAAGATGTTACATTGAGGACTAAGGTGCATGCTGACCCAAGCTTGGACATTTTTGATTGCCTCCTAGGCATGCGAAAGCTGGACTATGGATACGAAATACAGAACTGACGTCCTTGAATTGTAATGCTGGTGAAGAATGTAAAGACTGCCAGGAAATGAAGGATCTGTCTTGGGAGAAGTACAGGCCAGACCCATCTTAGAATGGCGAGATTTTGTATCACGTACTTTGTGCATGTTATTAAGGACATCATGCTTGGTAAAGTACAGAGGAAGACCCTCAACAAGATCGATTGACATGAGTGGCTACAAGAATGGACTCAAACATAGAAATGATTGTGAAGCTAGCACAGAATTAAGCAGTGTTGTATTCTGTGGCACATAGGGTCACTATGAGTTTGAATTAACTCAATGCCACCCGAGGTCAATGATGACAACAACGTTCTTCTGAGGAGCTAACCATTAATCAATAACTGCTAACCAAAAGGTTGGCTGTTCAAATCTATCAGTGGCTATGTGGGAGAAAAGACTTGGAAATCTTCTCCCCTACAGATTACACTTTAGGAAACCCTATGAGGCAGATGTAATCTGTTCTACAGGGTACTGTAAATTGGAACGGACTCCACAACACATGCTGTTGTTAGGGTGCCATCCAATTAATTCAGACTCATACCGACCCTATTACAACAGAAGGAAACACTGCCTGGTGTCCTGTGCTATCCTGACAATTATTCCTATGACTGAGTTCATTGCTGTGACAGTCCATTTTGTTGAGGGCCTCCCTCTTTCTTGCTGCCCGTCCACTTTACCAAAAGGATATCATTCTCTAGGGCCTACCCTCTCCTGACAGCATGTCCAAAGTCTTGCCATCCTTGCCTCTAATGCGCATTCAGGTTGTACTTCTTTGAAGAAAGATGTGCTTGTTCTTTTGGGAGTCCATGGTACTTTCAACATTCTTATTCAGAACCATAATTTCATTCTGATTTGGTCTTCCTAATTCAATTTCCAACTTTTACATGTAGATGAGGCAACTGAAAATACATTGCCACGGGTCAGGTACACCTTAGTCCTCAAAACAACATCTTAGCTTCTTAACACCTTACATAGGTTTTGTGCAGCATATTCACCCAATTCAATGCATTGTCTGATCTTCTGAATGCTGCTTCCATGCGCATTGACTACAGATTCAAGAAACATGAAATCCTTGACAACTTCAATCTTTTCTTCATTTATCATGATGTTACCTATTGGCCCAGTGGTGAGGATTTTGGTTTTCTTTACACTGAGTTGTAATCCATACTGAAGGCTGCAATCCAACTGTCCACTTCATGAGGATACAGATATGTTTGTTTTGTTTCGCTGTTACATCTCGGTGTATAGAACAACATTTAAGATGCACTGTAAGTAAATTTAAGTGAAAAAAATTATTTATTGAATTGCTCTAAGCCTAAATCTTTTCTCTAGCCAGTAAGAACTGGACAGGTTTTTCTTTCTCAACCATCTGCGTCAATATTGAAATGTTATTCTTATCGATAATGTCATTATTCTACCAAGAAGAAAAAGGGGCTATATTTTAGAATGCAATATACTAAATAGCTAGATCTTTGATCACTACCTTTCAATCTAAGAGAATTTTCTGTTTACTGTTGTAGATTATATCTATTTTATTTGAAGGTACAGCAAGAGGGAAGGGACTGGGAAGGAAAAATAAAAGTCCAAGAACAAAGTTTTGGGATAGTTTAACAATCCTTTTTTTTTTTTTTCACAATTAGAACGCTACTGAGCGTAGAAGTAAGAAAACACAAATGAGAAGAAATGTGAACTGTTCTGTAACTTGAGTTTCACGTGTAATAAAAGTAGATTTTCTACCTCTTTCCCAATATTTGGAAGGGCTGAGTTGAGATAAAGACATTTACTGTTGGTGTTATGTATTGTGGCCACCACTTGCCTTTCCAGTTTGTCATACTGTGGGGGCTTGTGGGTTGCTATGATGCTGGAAGCTGTGTCACTGGTATTTCAAATGCCAGCAGGGTCACCACATGAACAAGTTTCAGAGGAGCTTCCAGACTAAGAACAGACGATGAAGATGGAATAGGCTGTCCACTTCAGAGGAATCAGCCACTGACAACCTTATGCATAGCATCGAAACAATGTCAGAAAATGGAGGCCTAATGAATAAAGCAGAACAGAAAGCACACAAAATATGACTAAAGAAGAGCTTCACTACTTTAAGAGCTTCTTAAAGTAAAGTAGATAGTAATGACATGAATGGAGTATAAAGCCTGTGGGACCTTCATCTGCTCATGGGCCACAACTCAAAACGAGAAGAAACAGCTACAAAAACAAAGAATAGTGGGAATTTGGAATATACAGAGTATGAATCTAATGGGAAGTGTCATAAAAGAAACGGAATGAATAAAGATCGATATACTAGATTTTGCACCTAACAACATGATAGGCTGCAAGGCCTTCCTCAGCAGCAAATGATTCCTAGGAGCTCCAAAGACCAAAATAAATGTATTAAGAAAGTTCACAGGGGACTATCCCCAATCTAATCTTGACAGCACCTGTATCTTTAGAAGTCAGTGTACAGCCACATCACAGCCCTAATGAGAAGGGGTGCAAGCTATATGCTTTCAGCTTACCATATATACGTGAGTATAAGCTGACCTGAATATCAGCCAAAGCATCAAATTTTACCACAAAAACTACATTAAAAATATGCTGGAAAAACTCGGCTTACACACGAGTATGTACGGTAATTTTGTTCTGTTATTTGAGTAAAAGACATACCAATGCAATCTCTTGGACATCTAAGGACAGGAAACCAAGTTCAGCCAAGTCACACGCATTCTTGAACAGAATAGCAAGAAACCAAGCCTATCTCATAAAGAATTACATGGTCCCTCATCTCTGATTCATTCCTCTGCTTTTTCATGCTTATTCATGGCTTTCTAGCCATTTCCATGACCTCATCTTGCATGTGGCTTTAATTACCTTGCAGGATGGCTGTCTACTCCCAACTTTTGCCTTCACTTTGTGGGGATCAGTCGTATTCCTCTGCATTCCTAAGTAGCTAAGGCCAGGAAGCTGTAACTACCCCAATCTTCCCAAGGATGTATATATGTGCATGTACATATGTGTCTATGAAACAGAGATCTCAGTTATCTCTGGTGAATGCTGCCAGCAACAGATTCATCAACAGTAATTGATTTAATATGACCTTGAGACAATTACTTTGGAGTCTCACTTTCCTTATCTATAATATAAGAATAATATCTAAATGAGCCAACTATTTTAAGGAATGAGCTAATGTACATGAAAATCACTCAGAACAGTATATAGTGCCTGGCTGGTATTAAATTAGAAGTAACATTCTTCACTCTCTATCTCCCTGCTTTGGAAGCAAATCTTAAGACTATATCACCCAAATATTAAGACCAGGTTCCAATATCAGAAGAAGCTGATTATAATTCTGGATTCTTCTGAACATGAAGAAAATATTCAGCTTCAATTCTTCCTAAAATTGTAAGTAAATTGATCTCCTTTAAGTTTTTTAAGGAGTCCCTGGGTTGTGCAATTAAGCACTTGAGTATTAACCCCAGTCTGATTCATGCCAAGGCACCAAAGAAGAAGGCTAGCAACAGCCACCTGAAAGAGCAGAGTCATTAAAAACCCTACAATATAGAGCACAGCTTTACTCTGAAACACCTGGGTTGCCATGAGCTGGAATTGATTTGATGGCAATTTTGATGGGTGTGTGTTTTGCAGTAAATGTGCTCACTATGAACCCAAAGGTGCCTTGGAAGAAAGGCCTGGTGATCTGCTTCTGGAACATTAGCCATTGAGAATCCTGTGGATTGTAGTTCTACTCTGAGCCACATATTTGCCATGAGTTGGAACTGACTCAATGTTTGTTTGTTTTTTAAGTCTAGTAGTCATAAAGGGATTAGCAAATCTGGCAGGTTAGAGAAAGGCAAAGAAAGACAAAATGTTTCCTGGTATCTATGCTAAAATAAAATCAGAACTAAAACTAGCAGTAACTGCTTGTTTTCCAGGACTTTCGCTCAGAAAGTTAGCATACTCCTAGACTGCCAGTGCCAGTCTAGGAGAAAGTGAAAAAGCTTGGCTAATGCTTGGGCTTCTTGACGTCCTAAGAGATCAGCTTGCTGGGGCTTGCACTATAGAGGAGGGAACAGCATGCCTTGAGAATAATCTCTATCTCCCTGCAGAAGACTGTGGAAAAGTCCCATTTGGCAGAGCCTCTAGCCAGAAATCATAGGTATAACTCACCTACTTTAGGCTTGTCTTCAAGGCTTATACCATTGCGCTATACTTGCCAGGTATGGGAACTAGGTGGTATTGACAAAATTAGCCACCAAGGAGTTGTAACAGCCAGGCTAGGACTAGTTTTGCTGCAAAACTGATTGCATATCTAGACTTCAAAAGTCACAATCTTATTGGATCGTATTACGGAAGCATTGCCCTTTTCCCCCCTCCCCTCAAGTGTGCTAGCAGTATTGAGGTTTTATTTAAGAAAACAAAATAACTATCTTTTAGAGATATGCTGAAATATCTATAAATAAAATTATATCACAATGACTTAAAACAATCTGGGTTTGATAATAGGGAAATGATGGATATATATATATATAAAATAAATGATTGGCCATAAATTGATAACTGCTGAATTTGTGTGATGGATACATGGCAATTTATTAGATTAACAAAACAAAACAAAAAACACTGTGACATTCCATCCCAGCATGTTAAGGTCAGGGTCTATTGCATACAGCTTCATTTTCACTTGGGAGTAAAATATGGATTGCCTACCCTGGCAACTGGAAAACAAGTCTTAGATCACCCTTTAAATCTTAGTAGGAAGTTTCCCTACTATCTAAACAGCAACATCCCTCAACCTACCGTGGAGCTTAGACTGGACCCAAGTTTTCTTATTCATTGTTGATTTCACTGTTGACAATGCTTGACTTATAAACATTAATTGTTCAATAAATATTTGAGTGAAACACATAAACAACAACAATCAGAATGTCAAGTCAAAGCAGAACAGGGGTAGAGTGCCCTGGGGAGAGAAAATAAAGAACCAACAATACTTTGAAAAACTTTCCAGGAATCCAAATAATTCAATCAAGTGTTGGTCTGCTCACTACAAATTCATCAGTTTGAACCTATCAATCAGTTTGAGGGA
Source organism: Tenrec ecaudatus (assembly GCF_050624435.1). Classification (NCBI taxonomy): domain Eukaryota; kingdom Metazoa; phylum Chordata; class Mammalia; order Afrosoricida; family Tenrecidae; genus Tenrec; species Tenrec ecaudatus. Next base: position 69,885,408 of record NC_134530.1, read on the forward strand.
GAAAGATGAGGGTTTCTACTCCCATAAAAATTTACTGCCTTCTGCACCCAAAGGGTGTCCTATGAAGCTGCTGCGTTGGAACTGATGGCAATGGGTTTTGGTTTGGTACATGGACCTTCCCTACCGGAGTTTAGCATATATTGAAGAGGATCTGCAAGAAATATCATACTTGGCACAGAGTAATACTACTCCTTCCTCTTAAGCATGATTGTATGTATCTGAGTCCATCAATGAAGGATGATTTACACTTCCTATTTAAACTTTGCTCCTCAGGCTCCTTTCCCCAGCTGATCTGAGGGAGGTTGCTGCTGAGGTACTTTGTATACCTGCTTTCCTATCCACCAGTACTAATCACCCTTGTAGGAACTTATCCACAAGTCATCAAGGGAGACAAGATGCTCCTCACTCACTCATTGCCATTGAGTCAATTCCAATTCAGCGCGACCCGATAAAGACAGGGTAGAGCTGCAAATATTAAATCTTTTCTAATTGAAAATGGAGATCCCCCTTGGAAATCTAAGTGATTTTCTTCTTTAAAAAAAAAAAAAAAAAGAAGTCTCTAGGGTCAGTCTTTTGCCTTTGCTATGAAGAGGCATCTGTAGGATAATTGCCTAGGGGAGGAATATCTGTTTGGAGCCAACAGGACAAGAGTTGAAAAGCTCACCCTTTCAGGGAAAAGTAAAAAGAGCTTGATCAGTGCAAAAAGCGATATCATGAATTACTATTAATTTAAACATATATATTCTGCTTGGTTTATTTTAAAAATCCACTTTCAATAAGTCAGTTCTGACACATAGTCCCTCTAAAGAGTTTCCAAGGCTGTAAATATTTATGGGTGCAGAGAGCCTTATCTTTCTTCTGTGGAGCGGCGGGTGAGTTCGAACGGCCTGCCTTGAAATTAACAGTCCACTGCTTTACCAACACTGCCACCAGAGCTCCTTTTTATAGTAGGCCTCCAAAATTCAAGCAAGTGACTTTATGATACAGACAAAAACACAGTAAGCTGATAATAGGATTGAATTTCTAAAACAAAGCTGACACCAATTGTGCTTAATTTACATAGGCTGATTATCCAATATTATCAGGCTTAAAGCTGCGAAGTCACAAAGCAACGTGTTAAGCACTGTGGGTTTCCCTCGTTCTTACTTATTTTCCATTAGGAAATCCACGACGTATTTTTTCAGGCAGTAGAGGTGGGCGTCCACGAGGCCCGTGTGGAAACATATTCTAGGGTACCTGCAAAGATAATAAGAAAGAAGGGCTTACAATCAGGTAACTTGAGTCCTACGTATTGGGTATTAGAAAAATTTAAGGGTCAATGTTTTACTTCCTACATCTTACGCTGGAAAGACTAAGTTGCTGGATATTAGTTTTGCTCATAGAAACTTGTCTCACACTCTAGTCCTTTAGATATCCAAAGAGATTAAATGAAAATCAGTGAACGATCTAACAATTTACTTTCTAATCCATCACAGCCAGATTCTCAACATCTTGGGGGTCATGTTCACCTAACAGTTTACTGATTCTATCCCTAAAATTCTACTTCCTGCAGACACATTTTAGTCACATTTCTTCTACCTAGGCTTTGATCTGTAGTATACCATCTTCTTTCTAATTCCCTATTCTTATTAATCTTACCCTACATATACTTCCTCCAGATCTGTGCTCCCACAACACTTAGTATCTACTTTTATCAGATGACTTACCACTCAATATGGTAACTGCCTATTTACTTGTCTTTCTCACTAGACTGCAAGTTCCCAGAAGACAGAGATCTATCTTTATGGTCATGGCATTCAAAGGATGTATCTCAATTATTTCATAAATACTTTTTGACTAGTAAATGAATAATCACCCTCAAGTCAAAGCATTTGCCTAATTGCTAGCTATTTAAGCTGTCTTGTTTTAAGCTTAAAAATGCATGCTAGTAAGTTCAAAATCATTTAATCTAATAAAATTTATTCATGGCTTAAACTGGTTCGATCATGGTCAACTAAAAAAACCAGATGGACTAGAATTTGTAAAATGTGGGTGCCTAGGATGATAATATGAAAAACTACTGGTTGAAGGGCTAGAATAAGAGACTTGAAAGAGGCATAGCGAGTTGGGAAATTGGATTTTTTCCAGGGCTGTGTGGAAAAACACATATTCAAATGGTGTGGTTGGCCAAGGCATTGTTGTTTTAGACTTTTCTTATCCAGAAATTTGGTCACTACTCAAGGTGGCTTAGGTTCTTAGAATGGTATCAACCTGTATTTCCCTGTTCTGGTTATTATTCCGGCACCCACATCTTGCAAATTCTAGTTTGTCCTCGTTTTGATTTCTTGGTCATGACTGAACTGAGGAAGAACCAGCTCAAAATCCTGAAAGAAATAAAGGGAGGAGAAGAGGGGAGGAATAGGGTAGAAGAGTGAAAATTCCAAGCAGTTGTCACCTTTCTTCTACTTTGTGTAGGTTTGCTATGACTAAGTTATAATTTTAAGAAAAATGATTTTCATGGGCTTTAAGACAGTCATTTGTTAAACAAATTGTGGAACACTACTTAGGGCTCTCATTCTTTTTTGGGGAGAAGACAAAATGCTTCCAAATCAGTAAAGAAGTCAAAGGCTCGGGATTCTACACACACACCACAAATTAATTAGTATATACAATTAGAATAGAGAAAAAATAAGGCATCTTCTAATCTTAACACACTGAAATTTGGGGCTTCTAGTTCCAAAATTCCAGGAATGGAGTACTTCAGAAAACAGATGCTAACAATGTTTAAGTGGTGCCAACGTCATTTGAAGTCTACACCTTATATTCTCTCCCTTAATCTAACCAATTTGGAAAATTGCATTCTCTTGATCGGTCTCTTGATTTACAAATTCATCTAATCATTCAATATACTCTATTTTTATTATTTAATCATCATAACTACTTTATGAGGTAGATTGATTGCTTTTATGGCTGAAGACAACAAATGATAACACATACAATGGAATACTACACATTATTAAAGAATAATGACGAGCCTATAAAACCTATTTTTTTTGAAATCTTGTAATATGAAGGAACCTGGAGAACATTATGCTGAGTGAAAGAAGTCAGTCACAAAAGAACAGATATTATATGAGATTCCTATTTTTAAGTCAAGAAAAGCTTTTCACACTAACAGAAAAATTTCTTGATAGTTACCAAATGTGGGAAGGGAAGGTAAATCACTAACTGGAAGGGTCTTCAAAAAAATCATGGAAAATGAGTATTATAATTAAACATGGATTTCCTTAAAAACAAAACTTTTTATTTATGAATTAAGTAAAGGTTTACAGAGTAGATTCTTAAGCAATTCATACACAATCAATCTGATTTAAATGATCTATTGCAATACCATCAATGTACTATCACTTAGCACACTACCTCAGTTTGTTTTTATTCCTCTTCCTTTCTTAGCCCTCTAAATTTTGTCCTTGGGCAAAAGCTGCCCTTTCGATCTTAAATGCTTGACTATTCTAATGCAGAGGTGAGTTCCAAACCTAAACCCATAAGGGACAGTCTTGGGGATTCTACCTGTCTCTATCTAATAAGCCTGGTCTCTCATTATTTTGAATTTTATTGTACATTTTTCTTATTTATTTTTATTAATCATTTTATTGGGGGGAGCTCTTACAAATCTTATGACAATCCATCATTCAATTGTATTAAGTACACATATATATGTTGCCATCAAGATTTCCAAAACATTTTATTTCTACTTGAACCCTTGGTATAGCTCCTCTTTTTACCTTTCCTTCCCAACCTCATGAATCCTTGGTCAATTATATATTATTATAGTTACTACGTATCTTAACATTGTCCGTTGCCTCCCTTTACCCACATTTGTTATTCATCCCCTGGGGGGGGCGCTATATATCCAATCTTTGATGGGTTCCCCCTTTCTCACCCCCTACCCCTACCATCCACTACCCTCATGATATTGCTATTCCCATTAGTGCTCCCAAGGATTTTATCTGTCTAGAATTCCATGTGTTGAGAACTCTTATCTGTATCAATGTGTGTACCCTGGTCTAGTTGGATATATAAGGTAGAGCTGGGTCATGGTAGTGCAGGGGAGGAAGCATTCAGGAACTAAAGGAATCATGTGTGTTTTGTGGGTGCTATACTGCACCCTGGTTGAATCGTCCCTTCCTTGTAACCTTTCAGTGGGGGGATGTCCAACTGTCTACAGATGGGCTTTGGGTCTCCACTCCAACCCCTTTTTTTCACATTGATATAATTCTTTGTTTTGGATCTTTTGATACTTGATAACGGATGCCTTCGACACTGCATGATCACACAGGCTGGCATGCTTTTCCATGCGGGCTTACCGTATATACTCGAATATAAGCTGACTGAGTATAAACTAAGGCACCTAATTATTACCTGGGAAACCAGAAAAACTGACTCGAGTATAAGCCTAGGGTGGGAAATGCAAGATGTGAATTAACACAGAGACCAGAGGGGAGAGACGGAGCGCAGCCACAGACACATCCTTACCAGTTCAGCTGCCGGCATAAGTGAATCACTATGGGTGCTTAGGCAAATTGGGAGTCGTCCATGTCATAGGCCAGCTCTGATTGGTTAGATGCGAGTAAACAAACATTCAAAGCCCTGCAGTGTCAGTGGGACTTTGAATGAACAGTGGAGGAACAGCAATCACCCGCAAGATGTTACACCTTGTTGGGGTACCACTGACCCGTGTATAAGCCGAACCCCAGTTTTTCAGCACATTTTTTGTGCTGAAATCTCAGCTTATACATTAGTATATACGGTATTTTCTTCCCTGCTAGATGGCTGCTTGTTTAACTTTTAAGCCTTAAGACCTCAGACACTGTATCTTTTGATAGTAGGCACCATCTGCTTTCTTCACTACATTTGCTTATGCACCCATTTTTGTTTCAGCAATCGTGTCGGGAGGGCGCGTATCAATGAGTGTTGCACAATTTCCCCCAACTCTATCCAGGACCTTCTAATGTGATTCTTCTTAGCATTTGGTAGTGATATTTGGGTATCATCTAGTTCTTTTGATATCAGAGTTGTGTTAAGCATAGATGAAAAATAAGTAAACAACCAAACAAAATGAAACTTGCACTGAGTTTTTATAACATGTCAGAATAGGAACTCGCTTGATGCACTAAGGATAAGGCATGTTTGAAAAGAGCCCCTCTAAGAGCAACATCAATTCAGCTAAAACTGAAGCAAGATCAAATATAAAATTTATGTTAAAGCTTAAGCAAAAGCATGATAACATCATTGATGCCTTACCAAAAGTTTATGAGACCAATGCCACAAATAAATAGGTAGTTTACAGGTAGATAACTCATTTTAAGAATGAACAAAAGGTTAAAGATGAAGCTCACAGTAGCAGACCATCCATCTCAATTTGCAAGGAAATAATCTTGTTTGTATCCTAACTGAAGAGGGCTGACAACTGCAGAAAACATAGATAATATCATATACTTCTCAATTAGTTTTGACTGAAAAATTTTAATTCTGGCTGAAAAGCTAAGGTTGAATAAACTTTTTCAGTGGTATAAAAGCTGTTGTAACCCAGATCAACTGTAGATAAGAGCAGAGCTTTCAATGGACATTTCAAGAACTGGGATCAAGACTGCAAAGCATTTCTTGGAATAATTGTTAACAAGAGATGTAACTAACATGACCTTACCAGTATGATCCTGAAGACATAGTACAATTGAAACAATGGCTACCAAGAAGTGGAAGTGGTCCAGTCAAAGCAAAAGCAGACTGATCAAGAACAAAGTCACAGCAACAGTTTTTAGGGCTGGTTAAGGAATGCTGGTGGCAGTGGTTACAAATTGGACTGCAATCCACAAGGTCAGCAGTTCAAAACCACCAGCTACTCCATGGGAGAAAGACATGGCTTTCTACTCCCTTAGAGAGTTAGTCTTAGAAACTCACAGGAGGCAGTTCTATCCTGTTCTAAAGGATTGCTATGAGTTGGAATCAACTCAGTGACAGTGAGTTTGCGTTGTTCTTTTATTTTTTAAGGCATTTTGCTTGCTGACATTTTAAAGGGCCAAAGAATGCTAGCAGGGTGTTTTGAAAGTCAGTCAAGGTTTTAGTATAAAATGCTTGGGAAAGCTTCAGAGGGCCCTTCTCTACCCAGACAATGCCTTTGCTCATTCTTCTCATTAAGACTTTCCATGGGGAATCATTAAGCATCCACCTACAGTCCTGGTTTGGCTCCTTCTGACATCTTTTTGATTTCTAATCTTAAAAAAAAAATAGAAGGGACCCATTTTTCTTCCGTTAATAATAATAATAAGAATAATAAAAGACTACATTGACATGGTTAAATTCTCAGCACCCTTAGTTAAGGGTGAACTAAATAGTTATTATCATCACTTACTCACCACTTGTCTGTCAGCTTACTGTACTGTGGTGGCTTGTATGTTGCTATAATCCTAGAAGCTATGTCACTGGTATTTCAAATATCAGCTACTCAAGGCATTGGCTTAACTGGCCATCCCACAGAACTCTGGTTCTACCTGGGTCCTGTGTCTGAGGAGACCATCACCATACAGACCCTGACCTGCCATAGTTTCTTGGGCCACAACCTGGAATACCTGCTGTGCCTGGCATACTGAATGCAGACCTGTGAGACTCAGGTACAGAATAAGCACCTGATGACCAACATGGATGCTGTGGGCACCATGTTGACCTGCTTCTGTCCCACAGAGTTCTGCTCCTGTGGAGGGTCCCTTGGTCCCCTCAGTGCATATAAACTTGATACAACTGGAGGCCTCTGACAATGATAGGGCAAAGCAGATGACCAAGAACGTCTTCCTAAGCTCTTACCCACCTGTCAGCCTTCAACTCTACTGCTTAGCACTATCATACTACTTAAAATTTAATTTATTGTAACGTGTTGGCATTGTGGGCAGAGTAGGAGGCTTGCCCTGGATGTAGGAGCTCTGCTACACAGTGGCCCTACCCCACACCTCTGGTACTCGACCAATTCCCAACTGCTGCTGCTGACCCCACATCATCCAGGCAGGTCTTTTCTACATGAGGAACCTCCCTAAGTTTTGACCTGCTGCCCATCCCCAGACTACGCATTCCCGAGTCCCTGACATATCATTTCCCAAAGAACCCAGCCCGCTGAATGATGAACAGCAAGGAGTATGGAGAGGGGTTTCCCAACAACTGAGGCCCCTACCAACCCTGGCCCAAACTGGATCAGATGTATAGACACAACTGTTGAGGCTGGGCAAGGATCTCTTACCCTTTGATATTGCTTCCCTACCCCTTTGTCGATTGGTCTATTCCTGGTTATCTCATCACTACAGACTTTGTGCCTCCCAGTCTGTCTTCTATGGTATTATCTATAAACCGATCTCATTGCAAATAAGAAAAAAAAGATGTAAGGAATACACAGAGACACTGTATCAAAAAGAATTAGTTGACAATCAATCTTTCAAGAGATAACATATGCTCAAGACCCAGTGGTACAAAAAAAAAAAGAGAGAAGCTAATACCAACAGCTTAAACAGAAAGAAAATATTTTGAAATTGATGATGGCAACATATGTATAAATTTACTTGATACAATGGGTGTATGGATTGTTATAAAAACTGTTAGTGCTCCCAATAAAATTATTAAAAAAAAAAAAAGAACCAGTGGTACTGAAGGAGTGAAGTCCAAACTACACTGAAGACATTAGTGAAAAACAAGTCTCCAGGAATTGACAGAATATCAATTGAAATATTTCAGCATGCTGATGAAGCACTGGAAGCACTCACTAATCTATACCAGGAAATTTGGAAGACAGATACATGGTCAATAGAATGGAAAAAATCCTTATCTGTACTTACTCCAAAGAAAAGTTACCTTACAGAACGTGGAAATTATCAAACAAATAAAATTTTGTTGAAGATAATCCAACAATGGTTGCAGTAAAACATTGACAGGGAGCTTCCAGAGGTTCAGGTTAGATTCAGAAGAGAATATAGAACAAGAGATACCACTGCTGATGTCAGATGGATCTTGGCTGAAAGCAGGAATACTAGAAAAATACTTACTTGTTTTATTGATTATGCAAAGGAATTTGACTTTGATGGGAAGAGCAAAAACCAATGGACGGTGTAGATCATAACTAACTGAGGACAGCATTGAGAAGATGGGCTCATCGTGCGCTCCTGCATACTATATGAGGGCAGTCATTTAAACACAAGGAAGGAGTAGCGCATAGTTTAAAACCAGGAAAAATGTGCATCAGGGTTGCATCCTTTTACCCATACCTATTCAATCTGGATTATAAGAAGAACCCTGCATCAGGACTGGAGGAAGGCAATTTACAGGCGACAACCTGCAATATACAGGTGGCACAACCTTGCTTGTTGAAAACAAGGAGGACTTGAAATACTTGTTGATGAAGATCAAAGATTGCAGCCTTCAGTATGGGTGATACTTCAATGTAAAAAATACCCCCAAATCCTCACAAATAGACCAGTAGGTAAGATCATGATAAATGGCAAAAAGATTGAGTCTTGCTTGGATCCACAATCAATGCTCATGGAGCAGTAGTCAAGAGATCAAAGGACGCATTGTGCTGGGTAAATCTGCTGCATAAGACTATTATAGAATGTTTAAAAGCAAGAATGTTACATTGAGGACTAAGGTGCTCCTGACCCAAGCCATGGTATTTTCAATTGGCTTCTACACAAGTGAAAGTTTGATGTTGGCTAAAGAAGAATCAATGCCTCTGAAGTGTGGCACTGAAGAATACTGCAAATACAATGGGCTGTAAGAGAACAAACAGATCGATGAGGGTACCCACCCACCCCTACCCCACCTCAACCACCTGGAAAGGTTCTCTCTGGCTACAGCGAACTTTTTTGTAAAAGCAATTTCACGCAAACCTCATTTTTTGTGATAGCTGATTTAAGAGAACAGTATGTGGCTGTGAAATTTTGTTTCGAGCTTGGGTGGTGCCGCAGAAACTGCTGATGCAGAACAGAGCTTACAAGGACAGCGCTACGGGAAAAACCCAAATGGTTTTCTTGTTACAAAAAAAGTGAAATGTTCGTTGAAGACAAACCTCATTCTGGACATCTGTCAACTTACCAAGTGGATGAAAATGTTGATGAAATTCATGCACTTTGTATGAGCCCCTAATAAAATGTAAAAAAAAAAAAAGAAAAGAAAAGAAATTCAAGCACTTGTGCTCAAAGACTGATGACGACAGACCATTGAAGAGATGGGGAGGTTATTTGGACTATCTTGGAGCTAAGTTCAGCGAATTTTAATGGAAGATTTGGGAATGAGAAAGTCTTACAAGATTTGTGCCTTGGGTTCTGACTGACCAGGAAAAAGAGCATCGAGTGGAAACACGAATGAAAACATGCCGTTCTTTGAAAGAACAGCTCTGAAGCAACCCAGACTTTTTTCCCAAGGGCATCACTGGGGAAGAGACATGGTGATATTAGTATGATCCCCAAACCAGAGAAAGATGCTGTCATCACCTCGCCCCAAAAAGCTCATCAAGTAAAATCAAAGATCAAGACCATGTTCATTTGTTTTTTTGATGTGAGAAGGATAGTGCATTTAGAGTTTGTTTCACCAAGTCAGACTGTTAATCAAGTTTCTATTTAGAGGTTCTGAAAAGATCACATAACAGTGTGGGACCAAAAAGGCCTGGTTTGTGGTAGACGGTGAACTGGTTTTGCCACCACAACAATGCACCTGCTCAGGCAGCCATCTCAGTGAGCCAGTGTTTGGCAAAAACCAGCATGCCTCTTTTGGCTCACCCACTTTACTCACCTAGCCTTGCTCCTTGCAACTTTATTGTTTCCACGAATGAAGAGGGCCTTAAATTAGCGATTTGAAGACATAAAAGAAATGAAGAAAAAAACCATGGGAGTTGCTGTCAACCATTCAAACAGATGAGTTTGAGACATGTTTTCAAGAACGGAATCACAGATTTGACAAATGTATTAAGTGTAATGGAGAGTACTTTGAAGGTGATAAGGTTGTTTTTTAAAAAAAAATTAAATACATAGTTTTGAAAAATTTTCATTTTGGGGAGTGCCCCCGTGTATGTTGGAAGATGTACAGACAGAATGCACCTTAGAAGTGAGGATGGCAAGTGCTTTGGAGCAACCAGCTTAGAAAAGAATGTCAGGCTTGGTAAAGTGGAAGGGCAGCTAAGAAGAGGGAGACCCTGGATGAGCTGTGTGGACACAATGTAGTGACTGCCACAATGGGCTAAAATCATTTTGAGAATGATGCAGGACACTTTGGTGTTTTTCTGTTGTCGCCTGGGTCACTATGAGTTAGAGCAGACTTGACGGCACCTAACAACAATAACATGTCCATTTTAGCTTACTATTGCTAGGGTATATCTACTAGCACACCAGTTCAGTTCATTTTTGACAACTTCCAATTTTCCTACATTCAAATTTCACAAATTCTGTGTTCCAATCATTAAACAAATTTTACAACTGTTTCTTCTCATTTGATTCATGCCATGTAAGCAAATAAAAGTCCTGAAAGCTTTGTCCTATCCATACCATTAAAGTCAATTCTATTTTGAAGAGGCAGTTCTTCTTTAGTCTTATTTTGGGGGCTTTTTAACCTAAGAGGCTAATTTTCTGGTACTGATTATGTCAGTCAATTCCTCAATATATCTATATATTTTTTCCATTGGCCAATTTTCTAAGATGTCAATCGCTAGGGTTTTTTCTCCTCCGATTCTGTCTTAATCTGAAAATTCCACTGAAATCTGTTCACCATTGGTGACCCTGCTGGTATTTGAAATACTGGTGGCATAGTTTCCTAAGTCACAGCAACATGCAAATCATCAAAGTATGACAAAAAGCTTTTCATATCATTGGGGAAATGAAGCTCATTTCTCACCATGACTAATTTAAGGGATTGTCTCCCCTGATGTAAATATCTAAGCCTTTCCAGATGAATATGTGAACGTTTTTTTTTTTTTTCCATTTTAAAAGACTTCCTTCAGGAGTTTGTTTCAATGTGTTCATTACCCTTCCAGTAAAAGAAAAAAATAACCTTTGACTTGTATTCAAAAGAAAACAATATAATATTGGAAGACAGCTACATGATTTTCTTATTACATAATTGGCACAAAGATCTTTTGCTTATGAATTATGAAAAACATATGTCTGTCAGGAATAAAACAGATATTTTAGAGCTGGAAGAGGGGTCTTTAAAGAACAACTAAGTCAACTCCCTTATTTTTCAGCTAGAGAAACCGATCTAGAAATGCAAAGTGATTTGTAGTCTCAGGACTCGAATTCCAATTCTCTGGACTTGAATTTCTGATACAATGTTCTTACTACCAGGAATACGTTTTCCACTACACATAATAGCTCTCCAAGTGAAAATGTATCAATTTTGTTGCATCAAATGCAACAAAATGCCCTGAGAGAAGGTTCACTGTAGATTCTAGTTACCATAAAGGCTAAAATTAGTTGAAGCTGCAAAAAAAAAAAAACGAGTTTACAATGGTTTAATCAAATTACTGCCTGAAAGAATAGTGTCTTTCTCTGTTTGTTTTAATAGGAACACTTCACAAATTTGTGTGCCATCCTTGTGCAGGGGTCTTGCTAATCTCTTTATTGTTCTAATTTTAGTCTATATCCAGACAAAGCAAGCACCAGTCTTATTCTTTTTGGACTTGAGGGTGAGAGTAGAATGTCTGGAAATTTATGGAAAGCCCCCTCCCCAGAAGAGTGAACTACAGAGGACAGCACTGAAGCTACAGGGAGGTGGTGTGGGGTGGCTGCTCAAAACACACTGTAGCAAACTAAGAGAGGAGAGAGAAAGAGAGTGAACCGCAACCTGGCTCAACAAGTCCCAAGGATGATATTCCTGCTCCGAGCAATGCACAGAGTGGACTACAGGGATGACCGCACCACGAAACATGGCATTCCTCATTGACCCATAGTGCTGTGGGGACAACACTGCAGACACTGTGGGAATTGTGACTGATTTGACACCACTATACCCCAGGGCGAAACATGAAGGGTGTGCAACAGAGCAGCAAGGGGAGCAAACAATGAAGTCCCTGAGGAATCCCCAAAATAGAATTTGGGGGCAGGGTGTGACACCTCATCATATTCCTCCAGAAAGCATTCATAAAAGTCAACAGACAGACCTGGAACTATTTATAGGCTTTTCTTGTTGTTGTTTTTTTGTTTTGTTTTTCCATGTCTATCTAGATAGGATAGGCAGGATAAACAATCCATAAGAGAAAACAATGGGACTGATGGTTGGGTGGAGGTCAGGTACAGGAGTGGGAGAGGTGGGAAAAAGGAAGTGGAGTAGCCACCAAACCCAGGCATGAGGGAACAAGTGATCTAAAATCTATGGTGAGGACAGCGTAGGATGCCTGGTGGGGCTTGATCAAGTGCAATGTAGCAGAAAGGAATTACTGGGAGCTGAATGAAGTTTAAATACGATACTAGGACATGTGGGAAATAAAGGGAAATAGAGGAAAGAACTAGGAGTCAAAGGACAGTTATAGAGGTATAAAGGGAGTAGCGGTACCATGAGGGCAGGGGGAAGGTAGGGGGAGAAAGGGGAAACTGATCACAATGACCTAGGTATAACTGCCCCCCCCCAAGGGGGATGAAAAACAGAAATGTGGGTGAAGAAAGACAGTGGTCAGTGTAAGATATGAAAATAATAATTTATAAATTATCAAGGGTTCATGAAGTGGGGCGGGTGGGGAAGGGAAAAAAATGAGGTGTTGATACCATTAGCTCAAGTAGAAAAAAAAGTTTTGAAAAGGATGGCAACATGTACAAATGTGCTTGACACAATGGATGTCTGGTTTATTATAAGAGATGTAAGAGCCCCCCAATAATAAGATTTTTTTAAAAGAGAAAGATATGAAAAATTAAAAATCTTACTTCTCAATGACTTGAAGGGAGTATCAAGGTATTGACATCAAAGACCAAGCAGTCCAACCCAAACAAAGTCTACAAAAACGTTTAGGAGGTAAAGGCTGAAGAACGGAAGATCATAGCGCATCTAAAGCAAGAGGAAGAACTTCACTTTTAGATTACCTTAAAGGGTCTAGCAATCCCTATGACAAATACTCTAGGTCTAAGCAAGAGGCTGACATAGACAGCAAATAAACGTCTGGGAGTTACTGTAAAGAGCTATCTGAGTCTGAGAGGACAGTGACTGTTTTTTATTATTGTTAAAGGTCATCCCTAGAATGTCTACTCCTGGATGATGACCCTTGGCTCATACAACTGACTCTCAGAAACAAACACAAACCAACCAACCAACCAACCAACCAACAAGGATGTTTAGTCTAGAATATGGCAGCATACCTCATGCCTAAGGCCCCTGCCATACTCATTTTCCAGGAAGTACTCACTGTATTCATTTGCTCATTTGTCCTCAATACAAGGTCCTGCAGTTCTCAAGAGAGAAATACAACAGAGCAGTCTCAAATTGTTTTGAGCTCTTTAAAAAACAATAAATTAACCCTTAATTCCCCTAGCTTCTTTCACATGGAGGAAAGGTGTACTTTGTTCAAATCCAATGAAATTACAGAATCTAGACCCACAGGAGTAAAGTTAGGAGTGCCCAATGACTTGCTGCAAAGACTGCCTCTGCACCTGATTTAACAGGTGTGCTAGACCATCTTACCTCACAGGACTAAATATGCTCTTGGCCAAAGCAAACAGAATACTTTCTGCAATCAAGCCAACACTTCATTTCTCCCCAAAAGGAAGAAAACAAATGAGATATTTTTCTGTGCCCACTCCCCCCACCCACTACAACCATTAAAAGTAGAAAATTTTATAACAAGAAATTTCTGGCTCTCCTAGATAACATAATTGCCAATAGGTTCTAGCCTCTAGTTTGGAAATTCAGTTAAAAAAAAAAAGAAAGATAAGATTATATTCTCATATGAAAAAAAGTACTTGAAGTCTGAATCCAATTAGCTTTCACCTACCATTTCACTGAGGCCAGAAGCACAATGCCCTAGAGGGCCACTGTAAGAACATTTTTTACTGCTCATTTGTCTACCCAGCTGCCCTATTACAACTACACACCAAATAAACTGAATCACTGGGGTGTGGATTCCAAGTTAGAAAAATGGAGAAAATAAACAAACAAAATAAAAGCCGCCAACAATTAAAAGGGCAATTTATTCTTAGGAGAACTAACAGAAGATATGGCCCGAATGTACACAATACTATCAGCTCAACCTCCATAAAGAAAAAATGATATCCTAGAAACTTCACCCAATCTTAAATTCACCTCATTTCTGGCTATCCCCATCTTAGCTCAAACCTTGCTTTCTCATTTGTAGGGACAGCTAGGGCTAAGACATTTACTAATAATCCACCATACAAAATCTTACCTAGTTCCTAAAAAGCCGATTACCACAAATCAAATTCCTACTCAGACAACTGCCACATAGGTTTCCAAAGCTGTAAATTTTTATGTAAGCAGACTAGCATATCTTTCTCTAACAAAACATCAGAGATTCAAACCCAGAGTGGTTGCTACCAAGCCTCCTTATCGAGTTCTCAAGGAGGTTAAAAAGAAGACGTTTTCTACTCCACATTGGTTTCTAAGAACTTAATGTTCTTTGACTGAAAACTCGAAGATAAACCAAAGCATATACACATCAGTACTTGAAATAGGCACAAATGAGTCAGGTCTTGTATAGAATTTAGCTTTATCCTTGTAATGTGATTTTATCCTATCTCCTAAGGAATAACTCTAAACCTTTGGAATTTCCTGAATAAAAGAGGTATTTTTGTTAATTTAAACACACTTTAGTTTTTGTGCATATGAATATGGGGGGTGGGGGAGAAGGGAGGGCCCTGGGGCCTGACCAGAAAGACTATTAGTTAGCCTGATTATCAGCTGACCTCAAGGAGAGAAGGGAGCATTCAATCAATCCACACCTACATAATGAAGCTAATGAGGGCCCTAGACAAGGAAGCCTGAAAGAGTTCTGGTAGGTGCAAGATGTTGACATATGTAAGAGTGCAGCCACCCTTTGTGGGACATAGAAGCTTTGCACTGGTTACTGAAGCAGACCTTGGACCTCAACTCATGCTGATCCTGATTTGTATCCTTTGGCTATAATAAATCTTTAATCACAGAAGGATGGCAAAATTTTGTTTTATGTTTTGGACAGGTTATCTGGACACACTAGTTCCTGGGAAAAGACACAAAGCTTGGTAGAGGGTCACAGAAAAAGAGACAGATCCTCAATGAGATTAATTGACACAGGTGCTGCAACAATGAGTTCAAAAATAATTTGTGAGGACGGCGCAAGTATAGGCAGTGTTGGAGATGACTCAAGGGGTACCTAATCACAACAGCAATCATAAGTATAGTACTTTCTGTGAATTCTGTAAGTTGTCCCAGTGAATGTCTGACTCAAAGAAGTAGTGGGTACAGGTGAAAGTAAGGAAGTCTAAGGAAGGCCCCTGAACTGGCATCTAGAAAGAGTAGTGGGAAAATTCTGAATCAGTAGCCAGCAGGGTATAGTGTGCAATCTTAGGCTAGTGACTGGCATCTACCCATTTGGCAGTCACAAGGACAGTGTCCTTGTAACCTCTCAAGATCTGCCTATCTATGGGTGGCTAGGGTCAGAGAGAGGTAATTTAAAAGGTGGGTATTTAATTAATTCTCCCAATTTGGAGATTGATCTGTCCATTTTTATCTAATAAAATCCCTTGTTTAACATAGTAACTCATTCATTCTATATTTGAAAGGTCTTATGAATTTAGCAGTATAGCATTGTGAGACGTTTTAGTTTTAAATTGTATCAAAGCTCTTGGTTTGTAGAAGGCTATAGTTTACAGTATGAGCTCACTCCATTTTGAGTCTTCACATAAATTCAGTCCACTGTGTTCATTCTGACCATTAACATACAACAGAAAAAGCTTTGCCCTGAAGCAGAGAGCAGTCAAAAGTGGATTACTATGACTCCATTAGCCAGTTAAGTACTTGCCTGGGCATGACTGTGGGGAACTGAGAAGCAGGAAAAGAGTATGTGCAGACAAATTCTTTATTCTCATAATTAAGAAGCCTGGGAGGCCAGAATTCTGAGTGGAGGGTGACCTTCACATGTGTGAGTTGGAGATGAGTCCCAATCACATTATCATAAAAAACATCCCCACAATATCCTTCCATAATAGTGCTACCTTAAAGTTACCCCTTACAAGCACATGGCTGATTGCTATCTGGCAGGCAGCTGTATCTATAGGAGCAGACACGTTGCTATTGTTCTCCTGACTCAGGGGACAGTGCCTGCCCCACCACTGATGTTAGGTTACTCCCCAATGAACTCAGGAACCTCTGGGTAAGATACTGCCCACCTGTTATGTATGTAGCTACATGTAATTATGGGGGCTTGCATGCTATAATGACTATACAAGTTGGTGAAAGAATGCATTCTCTCCCTCCCACTGGGACCTGGTTCCTGATGCCATGGAGGAGGTGAGCATCCCAAAACTTTTGTCTGCCTCTTAATTTTTTCCCTTCAATTACAAAATCATCCCTTCACCCATACTCATATCTTATGGACATTTTTTTGGCGGTAATTGCAGTTGAATAGCTGCTCCAACAGAAACTATAAAGCCTGCAAAAGCTAAATTATTTACTATCTAGCCCTTTATGGAAAAAGCGTGCCAACGCTTGCTTTATATGCCAACGTTTATCACAAAGGGCCCAACATTGGATTAGAGCCCCTTAATCATGACTAGTCACTAAGTTATTTCCCATTCATCATTTAACATTTACTGGAATTTTGTATTCCTAACTGAATTCTCATCCAGTTTGTTTTCTTATCTGTAAAATGGGTATAATAATATCTACCTCAGAGCTACTGTAAAAATTATGTAAGGCCTATAACACAGTAACTGACACAAAATTTAAAAATATAATAGCTGCTACCATTATCTTCATAGTCATTGTCAACATCATCCTTCACTAATGTTCTAGGAAAAGCAGGCTCCCTCTGGTGGCCACCATCGCTGAAGAGAGAGGAGGCTTGAGACTAAGGCTTGATTTCAAGCTTAGAAAGGAGCTTTATTTTGACAGCAGGCACAGGCGCTTAGACAGTAACTATACGAACAGGTAGAATAATCTTTTGATATGAAATGACATTTAACACCATAGTCCTCCACAGAAATACTAAGGATTCACTATTTTTTCCAGAGTACACCAGGAAGCCAGATATTATTTAAATTTATGAGCACCTTGTCTGAGAACTGAGGTCAAAGGCCCAAACTCAGCAGCAACTTTGAGATACAATGTGAAATCAAATAATTCTACTGACAACACAAACTCCTGGTGGTGAAATGAGTTAAGTAATGTGGCTTCTTCCCTTGATTCTTTGGAAAGGATAGGGAATTTTCTTCTAAGCTCCAAGGAGTTACCTTTGCCTTATCTTTTTACCTCAGAGAGCTTATTACTTTTGACCAGATGATTGCCATTTTCTGGGTAAGCTGTAAACAACTTGGTTAAGATACTGTATGGCAGGCACCCTCAAACTGCGGCCCATCGAGGACATTTATCTGGTCCACCAGGTGTTTTTGCCATTCGTTTTGTTTTTTTAACTTCAAAATAAAATAAGTGCAGTGTGCATAAAAATTTGTTCATAGTTTTTTTTAAAACTATAGTCCGACCCTCCAACAGGTCTGAGGGACAGTGAACTGGCCCCCTGTTTAAAAAATTTGAGGACCCCTGCTGTATGGTCTGCATCTGCAGCCTATCTGGCCTGCACCTTTCAGGAACTGTTCCAAATGAGGGGGAATTGTAGCCTATTATTCAAATAAAGTGCCTGTGGTCGACCAAGAAAGTTTTGGTCAACTCATGGCCCTGGTAGGAATGCCATGACTTGGTATTGACAAGAACTTTGTATATCTAAGCAGCCAACCACATAGCTTTTGAAACAGAAGCAGGAAAAAGAAGAAAGAGAAACAGCACAGCGGAGAGATATGGAGCATGCAGTGTGGTGGTTTACAAACTGGGCTGATAACAGCAAGGTCAGCACTTCAAATTCACCAGCCACTCCAAGAGCGAAAGATGAGGCAGTTTGCTCCCATAAAATCTGAAGGCTCAGAAACTCTAGGGAGCTGCTCTATTTTGATGCACTGGAAACCACCATTGTCAAGAGTCAATTCTGACTCATGAGTCTCTAAAGGCTAGAGTAGAACTGTCTCCTAGGGTTTCCAAGGCAGTAAATGCTTACAGAAACAGACTGTCACATCTTTTTCTCCCAGTGTAGCTAGTGGGTTCAAGTGCTTAATGACTGAGCCATGAAGGCTTCTCTATTTTCCAGAGGTGTTTTATTATTATTTTTTTTTAGATGAAAAAACAAGGCTCTAGTAATAAAGAACTCTTATTCACAGGGATATTTTTTGTTTGTTTTTTTAATCATTTTATCGGGGGCTCGTACAATTCTTATCACAATCCATACATACATCCATTGTGTCAAGAACATATGTACATTTGTTGCCATCATCATTCTCAAACATTTGCCTTCTACTTGAGCCCTTAATATCTGCTGCTCATTTTCTCCCTCCCTCCTCACTCCCCCCCACCTTGTGAACCCTTCATCATTCATATATTATTATTTTGTCATATATTACACTGTCTGACGTCTCCCCCTGCCTTCTTCTCTGCTGTCCTTCCCCCAGGGAGGAGGCTATGTGTAGATTCCGTATTCTATTCTCCCTTTCTACCCTACATTCTCTCCACCCTCCAGTCATTGCCACTCTCACCACTGGTCCCGAAGGAGTCATCTGTCCTGGATTCCCTGTGTTTCCAGTTGCTATCTGTACCAATGTACATCCTCTGGTCTAGCCAGATTTGCAAGGTAGTATTGGGATCATGATAGTGGGGGGAGGAAGTATTTAAGAACTAGAGGAAAGTTCTATGTTTCATCGTTGCTACCCTGTACCCTGCCTGGTTCATCTCCTCCCCACAGCCCCTCAGCAAGGGGTGTCCAGTTGGCTACCTTGGGCTTTGAGTCTCCACTCAGCACTCACCCACCTTTCCAATGATATGATTTTATGTTCCTTGATGCTTAATACCTACCTGATCCCTTTGACAGCTCCTGGTCACACAGGCTGGTGTGTTTCTTCCATGTGGGCTTTGTTGCTTCTGAGCTATATGGCCACTTGTTTTACCTTTGAGTCTTTAAGACCCCAGATGCTATATCTTTTGACAGCTGGGCACCATCTGCTTTCTTCAGATTTCTTATGCACATGTTTGGCTTCACTGATCGTATCAGGGAGGTGGGCACCCACTGATATGGTTTTTAGCTCTTTGCTGTCTGATAACTGGTCCCTTCTGCACCTTGTGGTCAGACAGGCTTGTTTGCTTCTTCCATGTGGACTTTGATGCTTCTCAGCTAGATGGCCACTTACTTGTTTATCTTCAAGCTTTTAAGACCCTAGACGCTATGTCTTTTAATAGTTGGGCACCATTAGCTTTCTTCACCATATATAGGGATATTTGGATCTAACTGAAGGCAGGGTTTAGCTGGATTTTCTTTAAAATGTACATTTGGAATACTAATTTCTTCTATCTCTGCTTAGCTGGGTATCAAAAGTAAAAATGAAGAGAATTTTCTTTCACAATTCACAGCCTTACATTCATTCCACTCAGTCTCCAAACATTCCTATGTATTGGCTTTGGGGTTTACTGCCTGAGTATGGCAGCTTCTGATTAAAAAGTCTGTGCTGGGCAAACAACTGATGCTGGCTGAAGAAAATGTGACTGGGTTGCCTGTATGTAGCTTTGTATTAAAAACAAAGTTCTGCATAACACTGTCATAAAGACAGTTTTCTCCACAGCTGCTCTGCACCACTCCTACGCAGGATTTGACTCTACCTTGGCAAGAAAAGATATGATTCTGCAGCGAAGAAAAGCCTCCATCATGGCTCATGGGAAAACATTCACATAATTTTGTCAATTTCACACAGTATAATCTAATTTTTATTCCTCCTTTCCCATCCACTGGGTGGTTTTATTTTGCTTTAAAAAAGGAGAATTGCCAAAAAGGAAAACCCTAGGGCTTACTTCTGCAGGATGGATCCCTTAATGACCAGCTCTTCATCCAAGTCTGCTTCATTAGCCATGAAGAGTAGCCTCTTTCCTGTGCTGTCCACTCCAATGAAGTCACGCTGCTCCACTGAATCACACAAAAGAAACAAAATCAAACAAAGCCACTTGCCTTGCCTCCATAGCCAAGTCAGAACACAGGACACCTGCTCATATTGCTCTTGGAACCAAACACAGAACTTCAGTGTAAAAGAGGTGCCGTGTGTTACGTAGTTAATATTCACCATGATGTTTAAAAGGCTGGCACTCAGGGAGATTGTTAGTATTGTTATATAGGAAATTTATGCTCCAACTTTGCTAAGTTTAAATAAGGTCTGTATATTACGGAAAAGGATTATACCAATGAAGTTTCCTATTCTGATAACTTTATCATCGTTATATATGCAAATGGCTCTTTTGGGGGTATTATTTTTTATGTTGTAAATATACATTTAAAAGATATAACATTAATATATTTAGAGACATATGGGAACATGTACAAATAATTCTCAATTAGCTCAGAAAAAATGATAAATATTTTTTATATATCTGAAATTACTTAAAAAATAACTAACAAATGTGTGTGTGGGAAAATTGGGGTTGGGGGGCAGTAAAAAAGCTGCTAAATCAAATGAACCAGGTAACTAATCCTAAGCCCCTGGCATGGCACAGAAAGAAAGTGTAAGGAATTCTCTTTCTGAAATAGCTTAGGTCGGCTCACCATGAAAATGAGAATGATACTATTTAAGGCCTTCCACTTTCAACTAAAATTAACTACATGTCTACTGTGCACTAGGTTTCAGGTTATATACATGGCATTCAAAACAAAGTGCGTAGGTGTGGAGACGTCTCTGGCTGACGAAGATCTTACTGGCTTTCGATGCTTTTATGTTCTTTTCTCTACTCAGATTGTAAGCTCTTCAAAGGCACACTTAATTCTTTTACCTCTCTCATAACATCTAGTAGTGTTGAACACTTGATAAAATCTGCTACTAACATCTGCACGGCTTTTATACCTTACAAAGCATTTTCACATAAAGGCAGCATAGCATAATAATTGAAAACAGCTTCGAAAACCAGAGGTTCTATGTCTTTGAGAAAGTTCTCAATCCCTGTTTGTTCCTTTTTCATCTGTAAAATGGGGAGAATTATAGTGCCTATTTCACAGGCTTATTAAGAGAATTAATGAGTTTCTTTCTATTCTATTTCACTAAAGTAATATGTAGAGAAGTATTGTTTAAATCTGAATAAAGAGAAACTACCAAGTTTGTTTTTCCAAATAATTTCCAATTTTTCCCCAAATTAATTTCCCTAAAAAAGGAATAGTAAATACTGCTAATTTGAAGTTAAATTTTGCAGAGTTTTACATGCCATACAGCAGAGCAGTTCTGACATCAATCAATTCATCCAATACATGGAAACTTGAGAATATAACAAAATCTGCAAAGACCTGATTATGACAGAGTTGTTATGTTTGGATAGTTTGGAGGGTTTGTCCTACCCAGGTCTTTTGGCTTACAAAAACCTTTAATCACTAATTGTCCTGGGAGTAATAATTTCTAGCAAGTCAGTTTTCAGCTATGTTGCATTTCAGTCCCACATTCCTCCCTCTCAGAGCCTCTCCTTGTATTTGCTTCTTTGTAGTTACCATAGTAACTGTGGTCTCAAAACATGATATAAATTACAGAAATTTGGAAAGGTTCTTTTCTATTCTCTCTCTTTTAACATGCTATTTCTTTTATTTAAAAATATGTATGCTATGTGTAAAAATGTTTCTTTCTATTCTGCTTCACCAAAGTGAATTCCATCTTGGGAGTGGAGCAGATAACATTAGAATGTCCATACTAAGAATGAAGGCTATACAAATAAGATTAAAAAAGCAGTTCAAGCTATGAATTTCCAATTTTTTACTAGGTAATTAATATTCTACAATACAACATAGTCCAGTAGCTCCTAGAAAAATGATTACTACGTAAATAGGAACCTGTGGCTCACTTTGGACAGCTTCCAATAATGTAAATAAGGTTCAAGACATCCTTGTGGGAGTAGGACTATGAAAATAAAGTATATAGACCCCTAATGAGAGAATTTTGTCATCTGCTAGCCTTAAAAGAGAGCCAATCCCAGAGCAGAAGAGGGACCTCACGAACACCAACAAAGAAGAGCAAAATGCATCTTTTGGACCCAGGATTCCTATACTTCCTAGATTGAGAGCATACACAGAAAAAGCTAGCTGTGACCTTTGAGACTATGATGGAGCAGGGTGAACATCCTGGCCTATGGAGCAAGGGAGCTGAGTGCCTTCTGATAAGAGACTCGCTTAGAAGTGGGGAGTCTTTGAGCACTTTTCAGCAGAGCTGAAAGAGCTTTGTAGTACTTGCCCAAACAGGGCCCAGTAGAAGGTGAGAAGAAGCTGTCCTGGTTAAGAGCTGTACCTGAGTTTTCTTGATTCTGAGTCGTAATCTGTTGCTTCTGTAATAAACCCCACAGTTTTGAAATTTGTTTGTGAGTTCTGTGTGGCTAACACATGAAACTATCAAACCAAAAATAGTAGCGGAGTGTGAAATGGTAGGGAGGTGACTTGGTATTACAATTGGTAAAATGGCTGGAGGCGGGAGAAACATCTGACTTCTGCCTCATAGGGATCAACATTTGGCTGCTAATTTTTTTAAGTTTTACTGAGATGTAACTTACATATCATACATATCAATGTTCATTCATATTAAAAAGAGTTGTATACTCATTACCACAAACTGTAGAACATTTTATTTTGTACCTTCATTATTAGCTCCCCATCCCCCAACCTCCCTTGCCATACCCCAAGAAAACATTAATCCAGTTACTGTATCTACAGTGTTACCTATCCTGGATTTCATATACAGAAAAATATACAGAAGCACATGTGCTTGGATAAGTAGGGAGCCATGGAGAACTGTCTGGGAGTCGTGGCGCTGAACACGCTGGACCGATGTAGTCTGCATCATTTGGCCAGGGTAGTCAAGAAGTGTTGGAGCGTGCCAAGAGAGCAATGAACTGGCATTCACTGGAGCCCCCAAAAGGCAGTATGAGGGTTTGTGGTCCGGAGAGGCCAGACCCTGAAAGATAGCCAGCAGCCCACCACTAGCCCCTTCTCCCAGGAGAAAGACAAGACAGATTCCCCACCCTCAGTGCTTCCTTCCAAACAATGGCTGAGTTCATGGACTGTGCTTCAAGTCAGTGTGGGAAATATTATTCATCTACGCCAGAGGGGCAACTCACATTTCTTGTTACTACAGAGGTAACTCAGACTAGTGGAGTGGTCAGAGATAAGACGCTTCCTTTGGCCTTTAAAGCAACTATCAAGCATCATAGTCTGACCTCCCATCCAGCTGAGAGCATCTCTAAGGACCTCTACATAGTAGTTTACCCAGGGACCTACTCTTGTCACTGTGGGCTCCAATGATTTAACCAAGAACTCATGTGGTGACAGTGGGTTTGGGGCAGTGCGTAGACTTGGTCTTTCCCATGTGAAGCTGCTCATTCCCTGACCCCACACCACCTCTTTGTAAGTAGCCAGAAGAATGAAGCCACGGTATGAGTCTCTCAATATTTATACACACACTCTTTTTAGCACTGACTGTCAGGGTTCAGACTTCTGGGAGCCAGCATCTGTCTCTCTCTGTGCCTATTTTAAGACCCCGTCCACTTTTACCTGAAAGGAATAATGCCATGATGCTGTCTGAGCCATTTTTAGTGCTTGCTTTCCAAGTAGAGTCTAATTATTATAATAAAGGGAGAGATTTGGAAATGAAAAAAATATATACACAAAAAAGAAACATAAAACGACAACAATAACGAAACAGAAAAAACATCAACAGAAAATATTCAAAACCAAAAGAAAATTTAAATGAGTCAAAGGGAGAACACATGATAAGGTGTTAAATTTAAACCTAACTGTATCTGCAATAACCCACTGGCACTCTGGATGACAGCACTATTCACATCCCTGGTCCATGGTCAAAGGGTATTCAACAGAGGCTTAATCTATATGTATTTCCCCTTTATTTTTATTTTTTCCTCTGACAACATTAAAATGAGATAAGAGTTAGATCAAATAATAAAGTATTACATTTAAGTAATCTACATCTGCCACACTCAACTTTACAATGCTCTCTGTCTGTTAACAAGGCTATTCACATTGCCTCGACTATGGTCAGAAGGGAAACAGATTTTGCATTTCTACATTCACCTACAGCCTTATACAAAATAGGTGTTCAGAGTTTAAACTTTGATAGCATTCCTACCTTCAGATTTGGATTTTATTATTTACAATTCTTGGATTATCCAAGCTGGTGTGCTTCTCCATGTGGATGAGCTTGAGATCTGGATTCTCCTTCTTCCCACACTCCATTTTTAACAACACACATATCCTTTTCCTAGTTATTTTTCACTTCTCTAATGCTTTTGTCATTTCACTATTCACTTATTCAGCCTCTGGTGGAATAATAGTTATGTATTGGGCTGCTAGCTATAAGGTCAGTAGTTTGAAACCATCAGCCCCTCTGAGGGAGAAAGACTGGGGTTTCTACTCCCTTAGAGAGATGCTGTCCGGAGCCATGAGGCCCGGCCAGTACTTGGAATTTATTAGCCTGAGCTCTGGGCATTCTTCTACCCCAGCCTACGTGACAGAGCACTGCAGTTGTAAAGCTTGAGCAAACAAGGGGTGATGCTCTTTAGATAAGCACCCGTGTCCTGCATCCCCTTGATTGGGCAAAAGATCGTCCTCCCCTATGCTTGATTTGCGTGTACGTGCCACTCCTCTGCATACCTAATTGAAGACTGTAAGCCCTTACTGACTCACGGGCAGGGCACGCTCCCCTGAACTCCCTGATTGGCCTGTTGCCAGGGTAGCCTAATCTGTATGTGCGGCTGAGGCTCCCCACCTTGGCTGGCCGTTATAAGCTGTGACTCTTTGTTCATTAAAACAGGACTTGATCAGGATATTGTCTTGTCCTCATTCTCCGTGCCTCTTGTACCCCCCCAATTCCTACTCTCTCCTCCAGGATCCACGGTGAATGTCCCGCGGGACGGAACAAGATACATTCTCAGAAGCTCACTGGGGGAGCTCTACCTTGCCCCATAGGGTGGCTATGAGTTGGCATGGACTCAATGGCAGCATGTTTGGTTTGGGGATCTAAAGATACACCTTATGCTTGGAGTTAAGAATACTTGACAACTAATTTTTATGATGTCATTATGATCCTGACACCCAAACCACACATCAGTATTATCAGATAAGAAAACTACAAGCAAAGACTCAAAGCAAAGTATCAGTAAATCAAAACCAATAGTGTATGCCGGTGTTGTTGAGAGATGCCATCCAATCGGTTCCAACTCAAAACAATCCAAAAAACAACAGAATGAAACACTGCCTGGTCCTATGCCATACTCACAGCTGTTGCTATATTTGGAGTTCACTGTTGTAGCCACTGTGTCAATCCATCTTGTACAGTGTTCTTTTTTGTTGACCCTTTACCAAGTATGATGTCCTTTCCCAGGAACTAGTCCAAAATATGTTAGATAAAGCCTTAACAGTCTCAATTCTAAGAAGCATTCTGGTTGTACTTCTTCCATGAGATAGTTAAAGTTTATTGTGCCATCCTGGCTGATAAACACATGTGGGATTAACTGAAGGGTGGAGCAATAAATGACTTGGTGAGTCTTGCTTTTCTAGTTCTCAGGTCTCTTGCTCTCTGATGGTCTGACCAGGGTGCAGCTGCCTTAGCCAGTTCCCTGCTTCAGCAAGGCTTACTTCCTGCAAGACAACCCTGAGGAGAAGCCATGGACCAATCCCGATATAGCCCTGGGTGCTGGAGCAGCCATTTGGAGACCCCTGCAGCGCTGAGATGCTTACACGCTCACTGATTTGGCTTTCCTCCTGCAGTCGGTGTCATTGCATGTATGTTGTGAGATTGAGAACTTTGTAGATTGGTGTAGGACATATGGACTAATGTTGGACTGATAAGCTTGGACAGTTACTGGGTTGGGATGCTTTCTTAATGTACACTTACCCTATATATAAAACTCTTATACATATGAGTTTCTGTGGATTTGTTTCCCTAGTTTACCCAGACTAACACATTCCACGACAGATGTTTGTTCTTCTGGCAGTCCATCTTATATTCAATGTTCTCCTTCAAAACTATAATTCAAATCCACCAATTATTCAATCTTCCTGACTTGTCCAGCTTCCACATGCATATAAGCAAGAGAACACCACGGCTTATGTCAGGGCACCTTCATCCTTAAAGTGAGACTGTAGTAGTTAATTATCTAACTAGAGGTCGAATCCAACCTGTCAATCAGGTCACAGGCTGATGCTGTCTCCTTGGGGCATGTGACCTTCTATAAGGAGGGCTTGGGACCCTTTCCCGATCCTTCACCCTCCTGCCTATTGGTCATCCTGAGAGCTGCAGGAGCCCTGCAGCTGACTCAACTGATCTGGAGTCCACAAAATTCTGCACTTACTGACCTGTGATCTTCAGGCTTTCTGCATCACTGTATGTGGCTGCATGATTCTGAAGAGAGATTTATGGGCTTGTAATGGACTTAAGGACTTGAATTGGATTGAGCTGGATCACTTTCTTGATATGTAATTAATTACATCTTGAAATAAAGCTTTCTTATACATATATATGCATGTGATTGGGTTTGTTTCTCTAACCAACCCAGCCTAACAGACACCTTTGCTTGTTAACACTTTAAAGAAGTATTTTAGAACAGATTTGCCCTTTGCAATAGGTTGATTTCTTCACTGCTGTTTTCAAGAGCATTGATTATAAATCCATCCAAGTAAAATTAAATCCTTGATAACTTCTATCTTTTCTCTGTTTATCATTATGGTTGTCTATTAGTCCAATTGTTAGGTTTTTTTAGTTTGTTTGAAATGTTGAGGTGTAATCCATTCTGATGGCTGTAGTTTGTGGTCTTCATCAGTAAGAGTTTCAAGATTTCCTCCTTTTCAGCAAAGTTGTGCTATTTTCATGGTCACAGGTGGTTCATGAGATTTCCTCTAGTCCAGGTGCTGTGATTTCGCTCTTCTCCATACAGTCCAGTTTCTTGGATAATTTGCTCAGCATAAATATTGAATAAGTAGGATGATAGGATACAGCTGACACAAACCTTTCCTGATTTCAAATCCTTCAGTATTCATTCTCCTTCTGTTTGAACTGCCCCTTGGGCTATGTGTAGGTTCCACATAAGCATAAATAAAATGTTTTGGAATACCCATTCTTCATGTTATTGTAAATAATTTTTGTGATTCAAACAATGGAATACACTTGTCAGTTAAAACAAAAACAAAACCCATCATTCTAGTAGTCTCCGCTTTCAGTCAAGAGCCATCTGATACCAGGATTGTTATCTATTCTTTGTTCCACATCCTCTTCTGAATCTGGCTAGATTTTTTGGCAGTTCTGTCAATGTACTGCTGCAGCCATTTTTGAATTATCTTCAATAAAATGTTACTTGTGTGTAATATTAGTGATATTATTTGATAGTTTTCCTATTTTATGGACTACCTTTTTTTTGGAATGAGCACAAATATGGATCTCTTCGAGTCAGTTGGCCAGGTAGTTGTCTTCCATATTTCTTGGCATAGGCCAATTCAATTGGTATTGTCAATTTCTGGAACCTCACTTTATGCCAATTTATTCATTGCAGCTTGAACTTCTTCCTGCCATAAGTTCTTGATCATATACTATGCCTCCTGAAATGGATGAACATTTTTTGATGAAATGGATGAAATCTTTTGTTCAGGATTTTTATTTCATTTCTTCTGTTCACTTTATTCACTCAACATTCAAAAGCAAGGTTTTAGAGTTTCTCCTAATATTCATTTTTGTCTTTTCTTTCTTATATTTTAATGACATTTTGCTTTCTTAATGTATGATATCCTTGATGTCAACCCGTAACTTGTCTGGACTTAAGTCAATATGTTCAATGTGTCTAATCTGTTCTTGAGGTGGTTTCTAAATTCAAGTGAGATATACTCAAGGTAATATTTTGGATCTTATGGATTTGTTTTAATTTTCTTCTGCTTAACCTGAATTTGGATATGAGCAACTCATAAATCTTTTCCATAGTTGACCTTTGGTCTTGGTTTGATGGATGATATTGAGCTTGGCAGATTGATATTCATCTTCTTTTTCATCTGACAAAGTCCATGTAAACAGTTGCCACTTAGGTTAATTGAAAAAAGGTATTTTCAATGAAGAAGTTGCTGGACTTGCAAAAGTCTACCATGTGATTTTCCAGTATTACTCACCAAGGCCATATTTTCCAACAGCTGATCCTATTTCAACTTTTGCATTAGAATCATGCGTTTTTGCATGTTTAACTGACTTCACACTGAAGAAACTAGTAAAAATATTCATTTTCTTCATCTTTGGTTTTTTTAAAAAACATTTTATTATGGGCTCATACAACTCTTATCACAATCCATACATATACATACATCAATTGTATAAAGCACATCTGTACATCCTTTGCCCTAATCATTTTCTTTTTTCCTTTCCTTTTTTTTTTTTTTACATTTTATTAGGGGCTCATACAACTCTTATCACAATCCATACATATACATACATCAATTGTATAAAGCACATCCGTACATTCTTTGCCCTAATCATTTTCAAAGCATTTGCTCTCCACTTAAGCCCTTTGCATCAGGTCCTCTTTTTTTTCCCCCTCCCTCCCCGCTCCCCCCCATCTTTGGTTTTATTGTTGTTGTTAGGTGCTATCAGGTCAGTTCCAACCCATAGTGACCCTATGTACAACAGAACAAAATAATTGCATGGTCCTGCACCATCCTCACCAATGTTCCTATGCCTGAGTCCATTGATGTAACCAGTGTCGATCCGTCTAGTTAAAGACCTTCTTTTTTGTCGCCCTTCAACTTTACCAAACATGATGTCTTTCTCCGGAGACTAGTCTCTCCTGACAATATAGCCAAAGTATGTAAGACTAAGTCTTGCCATCCTTACCTCTAAGGAGCACTCTGGTCTAACTTCTTCCAAGACAAATTGGTCTGTCCTTTTAGCAGTCCATGGTACTTTCAGTTTTCTCCTCCAGCACCACAATTCAAATGCATCAATTCTTCTTTGGTCTTCCTTATTCAATGTCCAACTTTTATATGCATATGATATAAATGAAAAATACGATGGCTTGGGCCAGATGCCCCTTAGTCCTCAAAGTAATATTCTTGCTTTTCGGTACTCTGAAGAGGATTTGTACAGATTTACCTAATCCAACACGTCTTTTGAGTTAGACTGCTGCTTCCAGGAACATTAATTGTGTATCCAAGCAAGACAAAGGCTGACAATTTCAACCTCTTCTCCATTTATCATGATGTTATCTATTGGTCTAGTTGTGATGATTTCTGGTCTTATTGAGTTGTAATCCATACCGAAGGCTATCATCTTTGATCTTTATCAGCAAGTGCTTCAGATCTTCCACGCTTTCAGCAAGCAAGGTTGTGTCATCTGCATATCGCAGCTGTCAATAAGCTTTCCTCCAAGCCTGATGCCACTCTGTTTCATATAATATAGCTTCTCTGATGATTTGTTCAGCATACATATGGCATTAGTAGTTTGTATAGTTGGTATGTAAATAGTCGTATTAAACTGGTCTTTCTTGTAGGCATATGGATAGCTATGTACTTCAGGGCATATCTTGAAATATTCTTTTGACTATGAGTGCAATGCTATTCCTTTTCATTTTGTCATTCCTAGATTAATAAATCATATAACTTTGAGTCAAAATGGCAAATACTAATCCATTTCAGTTCAATAATATCTATCCTTAAGTGCTCAATTTCATTTTTGATGACTTGCAATTTTTCTAGCTTTATATTTCATTTGTCCTACGTTCTGATTTTTAATGGATGTTTACAGTTGTTTCTTAATATTTTGAATTGTGCCACATCAACACATGAAGGTCCTGAACACTTTATTCCATCCACATCAGTAAGGCTGCATCAACTTTGAGAAGGCAGCTCTTCCCCAGTCACATTCTGATGCCTTGCCAACAAAAAGAGCTCATCTTCTGGCACAAACTATCAGACACTGTTCAGCTGCTTTTCCTAAGTATTTTTGCGGATCATATTTTCAAAAGTAGATTGCTATGTCTTCTTCTTAGTCTGTCTTAGTCTGGATGCTTAGCCTATTCCCCTGGGTGACCCTGCCCGTATGTGAATAACGGTAGCATAGCTTCCATGTCACAGCAACATGCAAAGTATCACAGTATGACACACTGGCAGATTAGTGGAATATAATGTAAACTGTAGATTACAAAGTACCACAAGTTATTTTCAGTTCTCCCTTTAAGAAGTGGTGTCTATTTCTATATCCTTTGAATCTAGGCTGGCCTTGTGAGTAGTTTTGACAAATAATGCAACAGAAGTAACACAATAATTTCTGAATTTAAGCCTCAAGAGGCTTGTGGCTCTGCTCTCTTTTATAAAACCTGCTGCTGCCATATGTACTAAACTGGGCTAGTCTTCCGCATGATAAGAAAATGCCTTGAAGGAAAAGCCCAGCATCTGAAACAGAGGTGCTAGACATATTAGTGAGTCCAATGGTGGTTTACAGACCCTAAGATGAGTCCCGATGATATGATACATACTACTTGTATATCCTGATTATCTCCTCCCCTTAGGTATGAACTGACCTAGCTTCTAATGAATATGGCAAAAGTGATGTCACTTTTGTGATTAGGCTACATAAGATGGTGACTTCTGCCTTGCTAGAAGATATTCTCCCTGGTTAAGATAAAGCAAGCTGCCATGGTGGAGAAGTCCAAAAGATTAAGAAATGTTAGCTTCTACCCATCAACCAGCTAGCAACTAAGACTCTGAATCTATCAAACTTTAGGAAAACAAATTCTTTCAACAAGGAAGTGAGCTTGGAAGGAAATCCTTCCTATAACTTTTGATCACACCCCAGTGCTAGTTAACACCTAGACTGCTGTTTTGCAAGAGACTCTGAAGGAAAGGACCCAGCTAAGCAGTGTCTAGATTCCTGACTCATAGTATATCTGTAACTGTTAAATTTGTGGTAATTTATTACAAATCAATGAATAACTAATATTTATTTGATACACTTGAATAGAGATGATCTAACACAGGTAACCCCAGCCCAAACTGCTATCACATAGACTGATAAGTAAACAAATACTTATTGTTTAAATCCATTAAATTTCAGAGAGATTTTATTATGTTGTCAAAAACTGATACAATGAAATAAAAAAGGCCAAGTTGGGTATGTATGTATGTAAATACGCATGGCCAAGTTGGGTTTATCCCAGATCTGGAAATAAGGCTTAATTATAAAAACACATACTTGTAATTCACCACATTATCCGAGAATAGGAGGAAAATCATAAGACCAATTGGAATAGGGGCAGAAAGGGAATCTGATAAAACTATTATGAAAAATATCATAATAAGGGGGATGTGGGGGGAAAGGTAGTGGTGTTAACAAACCCAGGGACAAAGGAACAACAAGTGATCCAAATCGGTGGTGAGAAGGGTGTGGGAGGCCTGGTTGGGCATGATCAAGAGTAATGTAACAAAGAAAAATTGCTGAAACCTTGATGGGGACTGAGCACGATTGTGGGACAGGAGGAAAGTCAAGGGAAATAGAGGAAAGAGCTGGGAGGCAAAGGGCATTTGTAGAGGTCTAGATAAAGACATGTACATATGCAAATATATATATATTTATAGGTTTAGTATTAAGGTTGCAGAAGGACATTGGGCCTCCACTCAAGTACTCCCTAAATGCAAGAATAATATTTTGTATTAAATTGGCATTCTATGATGCTTACCTTCCAGACACAACCGCTGAAGACAAAGCGGGTGAATAAGAAAATGTGGTGAAGAAAGCTGATGGTGGCTGGCTATCAAAAGAGATAGTGTCTGGGGTCTTAAAGGCTTGAAGGTAAACAAGTGGCCATCTAGCTCAGAAGCAACAAAGCCCACATGGAAGAAGCACACCAGCCTGTGCGATTACGAGGTGCCAAAGGGATCAGTTCCTCCATGATCCCAATTCTACCTTGCAAGTCTGGCTAGACCAGAGGATGTACACTGGTACAGATAGGAACTGGAAACACAGGGAATCCAGGGTGGATGATCCCTTCAGGAACAGTGATGTGAGTGGCGATACTGGGAGAGTAGAGGGAGAGTGGGTTGGTAAGGGGAAACTGATTATAAGGATCTACATGTGTTCTCTTCCCTGGGGGCAAACAACAGAAAAGTGGGTGAAGGGTGATGTTGGACAGGGCAAGATATCACAAAATAATAATTTATAAATTACAAGTGTTCATGAAGGAGGGGGAAGCGGGGAGGGAGGGGTAAAAATGAGGAGCTGATGCCAAGGGTTTAAGTGGAGAACATGTTTTGAGAATTATGAGGGCAATGAATGTACAAATGTGCTTTACATAATTGATGTATGTATGAATTGTGATAAGAGTTGTATGAGCCCCTAACAAAATGATTAAAAAAGAAAAATATAATAAATTATAGTAAGTAGTGAAATATAGTAAGCATTACTTTAGATAGGGAGACATTGAAAATACTCCTTTAACTTGAAGGTAAAACAGCGGCCATCTAGCTCAGAAGCAACAAAGCCCATATGGAAGAAGCACACCAGCCTGTGTGACCACGAGGTGCCGAAGGGATCAGTTAACAGGCATCAAAAAACAAAAAACTGTATCATTGTGTGCTCACCTCCCTGATACGATCGCTGAAGACAAATAGGTGTATAAGCAAATGTGTTGAAGAAAGCTGATGGTGCCCAGCTATCAAAAGATATAGTGTCTGGGGTCTTAAAGACTTGAAGGTAAACAAGCAGACAGCTAGCTCAGAAGCAACAAAGCCCACATGGAAGAAGCACACCAGTCTGTGTGATCATGAGTTATCGAAGGGATGAAGTATCAGGAATCAAAGAACAAAAAAATCATCATTGTGACTGAGGGGAAGTGTGGAGTAGGAACCCAAAGTTCATCTGTAGGCAACTGGACATCCGCTTATGGAAGGGTCGTGGGGAGGAGATGAGCCAGTCAGGGTGCAGTGTAGCAACAATGAAAAACACAACTTTCCTCTAGTTCCTAAGTGCTTCCTCGGCACTCCCCCCACTATCATGATCCCAATTCTACCTTACAAATCTGGCTAGACCAGAGGACGTACATTGGGACAGATAGGAACTGGAAACACAGGGAATCCAGGACAGATGATCCCTTCAGGGACAGTGGTAAGAGTGGTGATACCGGGAGGGTGGAGGGAAAGTGGGGTAGAAAGAGGGAACCAATTACAGGGATCTACATATAACTTCCTCCTTGGGAGGACAACAGAAAAGTGGGTGAAGGGAGACTTCAGACAATGTATGATATGACAAAATAATAATATATAAATTATCAAGGGTTCATGAAGGAGTGAGTAGTGGGGAGGGAGGGGGAAAATGAAGAGCTGATGCCAGGGGCTTACGTGAAGAGCAAATGTTTTGAGAATTATGAGGGTAACGGATGTACAAATGTGCTTTATACAATTGATATATGTATGGATTGTGGTAAGAGTTGTATGAGCCCCCAATAAAATGATTTTTAAGAAAGAAAATACTCAATTAAATTCAGGAATAAGAGAAGAGTGCCAATTAGTATCATTACATAACTATTGGAGGCCCTATTCAGTACAGTAAGATTAAAACAAAAAATATAAACAAAGACTAAAAAAGTAGAAATAAAAGTGCTTTATTTAAAGAAGATTAGGCCGTTTACATAGAAAAATCCAAATAATAGCAGAGTTTGGCAATGGAGAAGGATATACATTTATATATTTGTACATATATTAGTTATATATGTATCTGTATATAAAAGTCAACTGCAATTTGATATATCAGTAAACAAATTAAAACCAAATTAAAAAGTATAATTTTCAACAGGATCAGATAACATCAAATATTTAAAAGTAAATGAAACTGACGTGTGTCAGGCATCATCTATCAGCAAAAAATATAAAATTTTTTAAAAAGAAAATTTGAAAGATTTAAATAAGTGTAAAGGTATATTATGTTAATACACAGGAAAACTTAATAATGTAAGAGGTCTGGCCTTTGCCCTTTGCTTCAGGGAGACAATATCTAAGATCTTGGGATGTTATATCTAATAAGAGTATCTTTGTTTTCCTAGAGGCCTCCGGCCATACCAAATATTCTATTAATATGATTTGAAGAGTAGCACTGGCCACATCAGATAGTATTTAAGGTTGGGGCTGATCAGGCCAGAAAGAACAAGTGTTGTGGTAACAAGGTAATGTGGTATCAGCTGATGTCAGGAGGGGCTAGAGACTGAGATTAGACAGACAGACAATCAATCATGCCTATGTAAGGAAGCTCTGATGAACTTCTCTGGCTGTCAATACTTCATGCATATTACCGTATAATGACATTTAAGAAGAGTAACCCTGTTCTGACTCCACAGGAAAAGGTCAACAGAAACTCTCTGTTTGGTACTCTTCCTGGACTCTGTCCTATGTGTTTCTGGATTTATTTTAATCTGTATTTGTTTCTCCTATAATAAATTATAATCATAACCACTTTCAGTGAGTTCTGTGAGCCTTTTTAGCTTATTATAGAACTTGAGGGTAGTTTTTTAAATTTACTACTTATCATAACATGCCTTGGATAATTTTATCACTAAAAATGATATGCATAAAAAGTTTACTAAAAATACAAACCACATTCATAACAAGAAAATAAGGAAGCAAGGAAGCACGCAAGCACTGCTATGGAATCAGAAAATATGGGTTCAAGTTCTAGTCCTACCATTAGCCACTAGGATCTTGAGCAATAACCTCAATATGCTATTAGGCTATACATGGATATGAAACTTTGGTAAATAAAAAAACTAGAGTATTCAAAAGAATATTATATGTAATGGCAATTCAAATCATTGAATGGTATCTAAATTTATAATCAAAGTTTAAATATTCAAAAAAAAATTAAAAACATATATTTAATTATTGGAATGTTAAACACAGTACAAATAGCTGAATGCTCCTTTCCTGTAAAAGGTCTCTTAGACATGACAGAATCTGATGAACAGTTATATGCATCTTCAAGTCAGACTGTACCCCTTATTTGTTTCCATGTCATCAATCACTAGCATACTGTCTGCAGCAGGACAACAGAATAGGTTCTCAATAAATATTCATTAAATAAAAACATGAATAATATAATGTTGCTGTTATTAGGTGCTGTCTAGTCAGTTTTGATTCATATGTACCACAAAATGAAACTGCCTAGTCTTGGATCTTCCCCACAATGATTGTTATTTTTGATGAGCCTATTAATTAAATAAATATATTAAGACTTTGGCTTTTCTTACCTGCT
This sequence comes from Tenrec ecaudatus, assembly GCF_050624435.1. Classification (NCBI taxonomy): domain Eukaryota; kingdom Metazoa; phylum Chordata; class Mammalia; order Afrosoricida; family Tenrecidae; genus Tenrec; species Tenrec ecaudatus. The sequence goes on from NC_134530.1 coordinate 69,920,930, forward strand.
TTTTTCTTTCCCTTTTGACCTGGAACAGATTCTATGCCACTCTGGCCTTTTCTCATTAACATAGCAAGTGAAGCATCATGAGCTCTGAATAGGTCCACTACCTCATGCAAGGCAACATCTGTTATCAGATCACAGCTGAGGACCAGTACATCTGTCTGTCAAATGGAAAAGGGAAAAGTAAGCATCACAAAGGACAACAGATCATACAAATTGTCACAGAATAAATTTATGATGACTTAAAAGTAAAGGCAAATTGGATAATGATTTTCAAATCATTTTCTAAAGAAACAGAATAAATGCGGAAAAAAAGTGTGGTTGTTCTAATTGAGCTGTGTTAGTCAAGGATCTGAAATCTCTAACCTTTCTTTCCCCTAGGTCTTATTGGATAGTCCCTGAGGCACCTCTGAAACTCAAGTCTAAGGAACAAAGTCTGAAAACTCCCACCCTGCCTATCACTATGGAATTAAGGATCTTTTATTTATATACCCTTTTATCACTATAAAAAGCATTTTCACATAGCTTGATGACTCAATAAGGTTATGAAACACTACTGAGTAGTTGCTTTGCTAAAGGACTAAGAAATAAAAGGATATATAAAATTTTATTATCTTTTAATTCCATTTTCCTACAAACTCTCTGAAGAAGCCTTCTTGTATAATATGAGAGGCTACCCCCAAAAAACCAGACTTGTACTGGGCTGAGTGGAGTTTGTAGTACACATTTCCCCCCCGCTAGGTGAGCATTAAGCAACTTGCTCTGAATTAGTGCACCCAAGTGGCAGAAACTGTTGTGATGTTGAACAGAGCTTACAAGGACAGTGCTGTGGGAAAAACTCAAGTGTACAAGTAAGTGATTTTCTTGATTTAAAACAAGTGAAATGCTGATTGTAGACAAACCTTGTTCTGAACATCTGTCAACTTTCCAAACTGACTCGTAGTGCATTTGGACTCTCTTCCACAAGGTCAGATTGCTAATCAAGCTTTCTATTTAGAGGTTCTGAAAAATTGCATAACAGTGTGCGACAAAAAAGGCCTGATTTGCCGCCGCCACCATAATGCACCTGGTCATGCAGCCATCTCAGTGTGCCAGTTTTAGAAAAACAAACAAGAACAGTGTGCTTCTATTGCCGCATGCACCTTATTCATCTGCTCTCCCACCGTGTGATTTTTCTGTTTTCATGAATGAAGAGGGACATGAAAGGACAGTAATTTGAAGACGTAGAAGAGGTAAAATAAAAATAACCAGGGAAGTGCTGTCAGCCATTCCAACAGGTGAGTTTGAAAAATGTTTCCAAGAATGGAATTGCAAATTTGACAAATGTATTAAGTGTAATAGAGAGTACTTTGAAGGCGATAGGCTGTTTTGTAAAAAAAAAAAAAAAATTAAATACATAGCTTTGTGGGGTATGGGAGAGTTCCAGTTTTTTGGAGGGTACCCTCTCCTATAATATTCCACCCCTTAGCTAATAAATAAGCAATTATAAATCCAACCTCAGGTACATACAAAGTTATCTTTTAATCTTCACAATAATCACAAAATAGTTGAGACTATTATTATCATTAATTCCCATTTTTACAGGTAGGAAAAAAAATCAAACCTACCTAATACAGTGCCTGACTTATCATAGGTACTTTATAATTATGTGACAAATGAGCAAGTAAATCAATTATGAAAACTTTTCTTGAATGGAAGGTGATTACAACTCTAAAAGTTCAGATGAACTATGACAATAACTAATAATGGTAATTAGCATATATTGAATGCTTACTATTAGTCAGGAACTGTGACAGCACTTTACATATATCTCACTTAATTTTTACAATAACCTTATGTAATATGTACTATTATTGTACTTTACAGAGTAAAAACCAGATTTACATTAGTAACAGATCTAATTGCTAATAATGGCTATCTGCATAAATAATCTATCACACTGAGTATTTAAAGATATATAGCCCTGGTAGCATAATGGTTATATGTCGGGCTGCTAAGCTCAAGGTCAGCAGTTTGAAACCATCAGTCTTTGCACAGGAGGAAGGTAAGGCTTTATGCTCCTTTAGTCTCAGAAAACCACAGCAGCATGTCTAAGTTGTCCTATAGGGTTGCGATGAGTCTTGATGTAAGTGAGTCTGAAATTTGAGTTTGTTTTACTTGAAGACACATTTAAGAGAGATTCTAGTTCTTAGTATTGGATAATTGATACAACTAACTTTAGCTTATGTTCAGCTGGGATATCATATTTTAGTTGTGATAAATTAAAAAGTATCAATAAAAAATTATCAAAACAGTCCAAGAGCTGGAAACCTCGACGGCTGAAAGAACAGTAGATGTTTACTAGGAAAAAGAAAAGACTATGTGGGAGAACAGTGGGCAAGGCAAAGAGTGGGGAGAGGGATTCAGAGAGAAAATGATAACAGCACCCTTCAAATACTTGACAGTCTGGAAAAAAGAGCACATGTTATCTGTAACCCGAGAGAACAACTAAGAATGATAGGTAAAACATGCACAGAAGTCACTAATAAGTTGAAATGGACTCAGTAGCAGTGATTTGGTCCTTCAGTTATATTAACTTTTTTTTTCAGGGGCAGGCCAGTAAGGCTTGCTTTTATTGAGTGACTGATCAATAGAAATGCCAATGCCACTATGTACAGAGAAGAGAGGGGTAGTTTATTTCTTGGTCTCTTCCTCCTTGGGCAGTCTTGATGATCTCCTCTTTCTTGGCCTGGAGTCGCTCCTCACGGCGCTTGTGTGCTTCCTTGGTCTTAGACCTGCGCGCCTCAGCCTGGTCAGCCAGGAGCTTCTAGCGAGTCTTGTCTGCCTTCAGCTTGTGGATGTGTTCCATGAGAATCCGCTTGTTCTTAAACACGTTCCCCTTCACCTTCAGGTACAGGCTATGATACATATGGCGGTCAATCTTCTTTGACTCCCGGTATCTCCTGAGCAGCCGGCGCAGAATCCTCATCCTCCTCATCCACGTGACCTTCTCGGGCAGGCGAGCATTGGCAGTACCCTTTTGCTTACCTATGCCCATATGCCTGCCCTTCTGGCGGGCTAGGGTGTTTTTGCGGCATCGGGCCCGAGAATGGACGGTCACAGGCTTGCGGATGATAAGGCCATCTTTGATCAGTTTCCGGATTTGCTGACGGGCGTGGGCATTGGCAATCTCATTGGTCCCATTGGGGTCCAACCAGACTTTCTTCTTGCCTCAGCGGAGGACGCTGGAGGCGAGCCTCTTCTGAAGCCTGAGCATACTCATGGCTGCGGCCGCAGCGACGAAAGGAAAGTAACTTTTATCAATCAGAGCTGACTACAAAGAGTAATTTTGTAAGAGAATGACTTCTCTATCATTAAAAGTGTTCTAGTAGAAACTGGATGATCACTTCCAATGATTCATTTACATAATATATATTGAGCACTTATTCCACCAGGCCTAATGGTGGAATTTAACAGAAACCTGAACTAGAAAGTAGTAAGAATGAGTGGCTAATTAGGCTACTCAGTCATATTTTAAACAAATTTCTACTAAAATTTTGTGCCATTATGTTTTACATAAATGCAGATGAAGTCCCAAAATAACCAACTGGGAAACCAATTCTTTAAATGTAACCTTAAGCCACTGGTTCTCAATAGTACACCTACAATCTTCAGGGGTACTTTAGGAAAACCCTGCTTCCCTGCTGCCTTTCTTGATTTAACCAGGTAGCTCCATGTTCATTAATCTTATTCTCTAGCTTCTATACACACTTTTGGTAGACAAAAGGGCTGTATTATGTTAAAAATTTATCCTAGCTTCATAAATAAAGTTGCTATCTACATTGCCATTTCTTTAGGTGGTTCCAACTTTCCTAAATTTTTCATTGAAACCCAAGATTCCTACTTTGTGTGAGAAAATCTATTTCAATTCACATTCTACTAAAAGAAGCATGTTCATGTAAAAAGTCAGGCTTAACCATCAGAATACCATGTCTTGCCTGAAATTTAGTATTAGGTATATTACAATCTGTACTATTAAATATTTCTTTACATATAAATCATTATCTACAGTCTGGTTAAGAAGTTCACATTTGGATTTTCTCTGTACCTCTGTTTAAGGCCTGCATAATTCTTTCTGTGTCTTGATTCTAAGATTTTAAAAAAGTTCTTATAAATGTCTTCTTTTAAGGAAAAAATTCTTAAGTCTGCAACTCAGTATCCAGGAACCACAAACATTAACAAATCAGCTGATATACAGGAAAGCTAAGAAAGAAATAGTCTGTAGAAAGGTAGGGGACATGTGGCCATCATGTAAATATCTACACAATTGTCATTAAATGAGTACAGAGTTGCTCAATCTCATAATAATGGTAAAATGTTTACTGAAGAATTTCTGTTTTTCCAAGTTTCTTTCATGTCTGATTTTATAAGTTAACTATTCTACAATAAATTGAATTATTAAGTACACTCCAAAATGTAGGCTAGGACCCTAAAGCTTCTGCAGTAGTGACAATGTTGCCTTGGAAAATAAGTGCTATTATCATTTAATGTCTATTTAAGTGCTTAAATCTGTCAGCATAGTGAATGACTTACAAGTCCTGCATAATTGTGAACAGGCTGCAGGCTAATTTTTCTCTCTGCTTTTAGATGACTTTTTTCTACACTGGATGCAAAATCCCCAAAGAGGACAAGGAACAGACCCCGCCCCAATGTCTGCCTGCCATCTGCTCTCAGTGTGAAAAGAAGAGCTTAGGTCTGAAAGAGTAGGCCCAGGATACAGACAGAGGTGCTGTTGTATCAGCCTCTATCCTGTCTGAGTTCCCAGAAAATGTACCATGTAAGATTCACTGAGATCAAACACATTCCCATCCTCTTTGGAATTCCCATCCTCATCACTTGCAAAGAAATCTTTACTGTCTGATGAATGTATTTTGTTTCCAATGCTGGAAATCCTAGAAAAAGGAACAAAAGTTTGAAAGAAAAAATAAGTCTGATAACTGGTCCCTTCCTCCCTGATATGACCAATGAAGACAAATGTGTGCATAAGCAAATGTGGTGAAGAAAGCTGATGGTGTCCAGCTATCAAAAGACATAGCATCTGGGGTCTTAAAGGCTCGAAGATAAACAAGTGGCCATCTAGCTGAGAAGCATCAAAGCCCACATGGAAGAACCAAACCAGCCTGTCTGACCACAAGGTGCAGAAGAGACCAGTTATCAGACATCAAAGAGCTAAAAACCATATCAGTGGGTGCCCACCTACCTGATACGATCAATGAAGACAAACGTGTACATTAAGCAAATGTGGTGAAGAACACCAGCCTGTGTGGCCACGAGCTGTCGAAGGGATCAGGTATCAAGCATCAAGGAACAAAAAAATCATATCATTGAAAATGTGGGTGAGTGCAGAGTAGAGACTCAAAGCCCAATGGTAGCCAACCAGACACCCCTTACTGAAGGGTTGTGGGGAGGGGATGAACCAGGCAGGGTGCAGGGTAGCAACGATGAAACATATAACTTTCCTCTAGTTCTTAAATGCTTCCTCCCCCCACTATCATGATCCAAATTCTACCTTACAAATCTGGCTAGACCGGAGGACGTACATTGGTACAGATAACAACTGGAAACACAGGGAGTCCAGGACAGATGACTCCTCCAGGACCAGTGGTGAGAGAGGCGATGCCTGGAGGGTGGAGAGAATGCAGGGTAGAAAGGGGGAACTGATTACAAGAATCTACGTATGGCCTCCTCCCTGGGGGAGGGACAGCAGAGAAGAAGGCAGGGGGAGACGTCAGACAGTGTAATATATGACAAAATAATAATAATTTATGAACGATGAAAGGTTCATGAGACAGGGGGAGGGAGGAGGGAGGGGAAAATGAGCAGCAGATATTAAGGGCTCAAGTAAAAGGCAAATGTTTTGAGAATGATGATGGCAACAAATGTACATATGTTCTTGACACAATGGATGTATGTATGGATTGTGGTAAGAATTGCACGAGCCCCCAATAAAATGATTTTTTTTAAAAAGAAAGAAAAGAGAAATCATCCTTCAAAATACCTTTCTTGATTTTTTAAAATAAATCATAGAAAATATATGACTGCTGCTTTGATTATTATTCTAAAAATGTGAAGCCCAGTCTAGCAATGTTCTTAGACTTACTGGTGCCCAGTGGGAGAAAGAAAAATTGGTAAAAGACAGAAAGGTATTTTTAACATGTGACCACAATCCATGAATAAACATGGGCTATTAGAACTATGAACCAGCTGAAATGACACTAATGTGAAAGCTCCTTGATTTCACCAGCCTTCAACTGCCTTGTGTTTCATAACACCAGTTCTGCTCTAATAGCAACTAGAACTCGACTATTTGTACTCCAAAAGTACTCAACAGGCTTCAGCCAAGACTGCCCCTAGAGCAGTGGTTTCTCAATCTTGCTATTGCAGCAACCCTTTAATGTGGTGATCCCCCAACCATAACATTATTTTCATTGCTACTTCATAACTGTAAATTTGCTACTGTCATGAATCGGGTGACCCCTGTGAAAGGGTCCTTTGATCTCCAAAGGGGTCACGACCCACAGGTTGAGAACCACTGCCTAGAGGATCTAGCGTCTAGACTAATGCCCAGAGCAAAAATCATATCCCTGAAAGAGTAAATGTATGCACTGTGGATAAAGTGGAAACATACAGGGTTCCCAAGAGAACCAACATTTTGGTATTTGGGTTGAAATCAAGACATTAGGAATTCAAAATCTAAACTGCTGCCAAACAGTATGGCTAAAGCAAACAAATTAAGTTCAGTAAAGCCAATCACCAAGTCATGGTAAAGCCTAGAAATACCTCCTTATAAGAGAATTTTATATATATACACCATTTTATCGGGGGTTCTTACAACAACCCATAGATCAATTGCATCAAACACATTTGTACATATGTTGCCTTCATCTTTTTCAAAAGATTTTCTTTCTGCTTGAGTCCTTGGTATCAGCTCCTTTTCCCCCTCCTTCCCACCCTGATGGGCCCCTGATAAATTATACATCCTTATTTTCATATCTTACTTACGCCCACTGTCTCCCTTCGCCCACATTATTGTTGTTCGTCTCTGGGGGGTGGGGTGAGGGGCGGAATTGTACATCATTGTAGTTCTCGTTTCTTCCCCTTCGCCCCTCTACCCTCATGGTAAAGCTACTCCCATTGCTGTGCCTGAGGGGTTATCTGTCCTGGATCACATGTATCAAGAGCTCTTATCTGCACCCTATCTGTCTCGTTCTTTCTTTGTGACCCTTCTGTGAGGGAATGTCAATTATTTACAGATGAGCTTTGGGTCTTCACTCCAACCCCCATCATTTGCATTGATATATTTGTTTGGGGTCTTCTGATGTCTAATACCTTATCCTGTGGACACCTCATGATCACACAGGCTGGTGTGCTTCTTCCATGTGAGTTTGGTTGCTTCCCTGCTAGATGGCCACTTGTTCAGCTTCAAGCCCAAGACCCTAGATGCTATATCTTTTAATAGCTGGGCACCATCAGTTTACTTCACCACATTTGATTTTGCACCCATTTTTACTTCAATGAAAGTGTCAGGAAAGTGAGCATCACAGAATGCCAGGCTGTTAAAACAAATTGTTCTTGCATTGATGGAGTACTGGAGTAGAGACCCAATGCCCTCCTGTTACCTTAATGCTTAACATTTAAATATATGTACATATATACACCCCTGTTGTTATACTTTAATGTATTTACATACGTGCATGGCTAAATTTATGCCTCTATAAATATCTTTTGCCTATTTCTTTTTACTTTCCTCCTGTCCCACTATCAAGTTCGGTCTTCATTCGACTCTCAGTACTTTCTCTCAGCTATAAGAGCATTTTCACTCAAATCAAAAACCACTAAGTAAAACAACACACAAAAAAAACAAAGTTAAATCAGAAAACTGGATGTATGTGTGTGTGGTAGAGAGGGTAGGGTGGGAGACTGAGAGTTACTGGGAATAGGCTCTTTCTTTTCCTGGCAGCTATTACTTGATGAATTGCTATAAACAACGTAATCTGGCAAACAATTTCCTACAGCAAGGCGAAAGAAAAACATACTTCGTTCCTTGGGAAAAAAACTGTCAGGGTAAGGTAACTATCATGCTTTCACCTACCCAGCACATTCCTAAACCTTGGCTATGGTTCAAGTTACCATTTTGCACCCTGCCCCTGCACATATGGAACTAATGAATTCAACTATTTGGTCTAATGAAGAATGGTCATAGTTTACATTTTCCATGTGGTCTAATCCCAAACCATTCCATAAAGGTAGTTTATTTGCTTTAAAAGACACCAATGTCTACCTTCAATTAAGACTTCACTAGGCTCAAATTTAATTGAAAGTGAATGGAAAGGTTCCTAGTTTGCAGTCCCCAAAGTACATATCATATTTAAGGGCCCACCACTTCTTTGTTGTCATTGAAGGTACAGTAGGAAGTGCAGGAATAAGTCTATGAGTTAGAAAGGTTAAAATGCTTTGGCTCAGAGCTAAAAATCATTCTTGTGTTCCTTAGCTGAATAATAGTTTCACCATTATTTAGGATCTGAGGTCAGAAATCTGGGCATGGTCCTAGAGTAACCCCTGGCCTGCATAGCCACTCTGTTCTAACATCTCTCTAACCCTTGAATCTTCCTCTTTCAACTCCACTGAACTCTTAGTTTAGGCCTCACAATATTTTACTTAACTAGTCTTTCTTGCTTTAGTTTTTCCCTAATCTACCCCATATAACAATTTTGATTATTTATATCCTTTCCCCACCCAAAGACATCCCAAAACTGTGGTTTCTAAACATAAGCACTAAACACTTATTTTACTCTTAAAATTTATTTTAAAATACAAATTTTTATAATGATAAAGTATGCTTATTTTGAAACACACATAAAAATATATTTTAAAGGGAGGAAATAAAATAAAAATAACCACAAATTCTAATCTTGTCCTTTGTAGTACATCCTGCACATGGGTGGTACAACCCCTGACTGGATATATCCCATGTTGGAAATCACTGCTCTATGAAATTGTGGTATGATAGATTGCTTTTATATGGCCTTTCTAGCTATGGCCCTGTAACACCCACCCAATGAGCAGGTGGGACTATGCAAATGTGAGGTATTGTGTCCCACAAGAGGGATTGGAGAATTGGCCAATATTGCAAATGAGGTACACTGTGGGGGGTGGGCCCAGCAAATAAAGGTGTGTGGAATCCTAATAAAGTGATTGGTCGATGATTTTGCTATCCCACGAGGCTTAAAATGAACCATCCCAGGGAGCAAAATTAGTGATTATATGGATATGTATACTGAAAGAAACTGAAATCAAGAAATGGCTTACACAGTTGTAATTGAGTTTCAGTTCAGTTCCAGTCTTCTAGTAGATGTTAACCTGGAGGCTTCTCCTGGCTCATGTAGCTGTGGAGACTGTGGCTAGAGGATGCCGAGTCAAATGAATTCAAGGTCAGGAGTCCACTAGTGGCTCCTGAGATCAGCAGGCAATGTGGCAGGATGTGGGCAAACCAGATGCAGGATCCAGGCCCAGCAGAAGTGATCATCTTTCCACAGTCTGCTTAAAAAGGGGCAGGCTATACCCGAGTAGTTTTTTTTTTTTTTAATTACATCAAAGCTCTGACCCAATTGGGAGGAGAAGGGGGTCTGCACTTCATCACAGCTGCTGGCTGCTCAGAGAGTTGATTACATTTGTTAGATCCCATCATGGAGCTGATTGTTAGGTTGTTAGATTACATGAGGGAGGTTACTCCCAAAGAACTGAGAACCTTGGTCCAGCCAAAATGACATAAAATCTAACTTGCACACCCAAGGAAACTTTCAGCTTGATAGGGAACTCTTTTATCTTTGTATCCCCGGTGTTTGTTTAACCTAATGCTGACAAACAGACATGTAAGTTCTCAAAAATTCACCTTTTTTTGAGAAAGCTCTAGTATGCATTCTATAAAACAAGGGGAGTAAACTGAGGAAAAGGAAAATAAGGATCCTAGGAAAGGTATTAAATTTAAGGAATAAGTAAAAAGAATCCTCAAGATGATCATGAAGGGGAGTGGGGGGAAGATGATCATAAAGGGAAATTACAGATGTGTACCAGGCACTGGTATCTATACCAATATAGATGAAGGAAACTAAGAAAGTTCTGAAGAAGACCTCTATAGGAAGATGAAAATGATAAAATAACTAAAGAGTTTTCATTTATATATTAGTTTTCATATCTTGGAAGGAGATTTAGACAATTTGTAAAGAGATTGGGCTAAATCAATAAATTCATATAAAACTAAGCAAAGGTAAATGAAATCTAAGACAAAAGACACACATTAACTTAAAGGGAAAAACTGTGTGGGAAAGGATAATAACTCTAATTGACCACATCTATCAGCAGTTTGCTCAAACCACATAGTTAAATAAACACTGACTGTTAACATCAAAAGTATGATATAATAGGAGGAGCAGCCCAGGTGACACAGTGGATTAAGCATTGAGCTGCTTACTACACTACAAAGTCACACCTACCAGCTGCTCCATAGAGGGAAGATGAGGCTGCTGCTCCCATACAGTCTAGAAACCCAAAGAAGGTCTACTCTGTCCTATACAGTCACTATGAACTGGGATTGAATCCATGGCAGAGAGTTTGGTGTGGTTATTCTAGGAGGATGGAAAAAGAGGAAGAATGTACCTGACAAACAGGAACAGGGGAAGAGAGCTAAATTCTCACCATTCATAAGAGAGAATCATTATCAGCTTTTATGATGCAGATGCCTACTCATGATAAGCCCCATCTGTCAAAATAGAATTGTGCTCCACGGGGTTTTCAAAGGTTGATTTTAAAAAGTAGATTGCAAAGTAATTCTCCCACTTTTTAAAAAAAAACAACCCTTTTTTGGGTAATTCTTCTACTTATGAGTAGATTCAAATCCATAAGCAGACCCAGGTGCAAATCCATTTGCCACCCAGGAGTTCCAGAGAATATGATCATGTTCCCCCCAACCCCCTTCATGATCATCTTGAGGATTCTCTTTACTTATTCCTTAAATTTAATACCTTTCCTAGAATCCTTATTTTCCTTTTCCTCTCTAATTAAAACAAGATTTCTGCCCTCAAGGACTTATACCCATTCTCTGACTGCCACCTTCTCCTAGTTCTCTAACTCTCTGGTACTAACAAGATCATCAATCTATTCACTACTCTTTACTCCCTTATATGCATTTATTTTCTTTGCCACTCTGTTTATTCTTTATTCTTTGAATTCGCCTAGCAAAATCCCAAGTCGGTTGAATTCTAACCCTTTATCTGCTTTATTTTGCATCCATGCCCAAGAAACTGAGCATAAATGATAAACTGTATAATTATCAGTTAGGCTTATGCTAAATGAGTAATACAAATCTTAGTATTGACTAATAGCACATTTCCCTAGCCATTCACTCTCATAGTCCCTGAGATTATTTCCTGTTTTCTTATCTTTCTTTCAAACTTTTACATCCTCTTAGCTATTTCTTTACTTTTTATTTCAATGAAAAAATGGAAGCAAGCAGAAGCAAGCAGAAGCATTTTTATACAAAATTAACAAATTTACATTGTCCCATGTTATATAGTCTGCCTATTATAACCAATTAACTGTCCCTGTTTCGATCTACTTGGACACTAGTATTGCGTACCCTCTGATCTACTTAACAAAACCACAGGGCAGAAACTTTGTTGTATTCACTTATCATCCCAAGCAGCTGAGCAATATGTAGGTAGTCAAAACATAATTGAAGTGATAACCGAATACTTAATTTTTTTCATTTTCTCCTTTTCAGGATTGTTTCCATCAGCATTCGTACATACTAAAATGCATTCCAGCTTGAATAAAAAAAAACACCTCACTTCTATAACATGGGCAAGGGAACATTTATCATTTACTTATATATTTTTATAGGTATGAGATGTTTCATTCCTTGACAGCTGGTCCCTTTCCAATTTCTGCCACATTTTTCTTCTCTTCAAATAAAAATGATTTTTTTTAAAGACTCAAAAAAGTTAGTCGCCTGTCTCCACCTTCTCATTCCTCTTACCGTCTCTCAAGTAAGGTTTTTGACCTTATCATTTCAGTAAGGATTTACATCACCTAGTTTTTTCAAATAATAATGTTTAACACTGATGATCCTATCACTCAACTCCTCAGTAGTGTTACCACAACTGATCATTCTCTCCTTGGTTCAGTTTCCATGACACCATAATCTCCAGGTTGACTTTTTTTTCTCCTTGGGTAGCCAGTCCTTCCCGTTCACTCTCTGCTTCTTGACCTCTAAATACTGGAGACTCAGTCTTGTGAATCTTGTGTACTTTTGCTACACATATTCCCTAATGAGCTAACATGGTTTTAAATTACATTTTAATTTGTTGAATACACCCAATTTGTATCTGTCACCCTAGTCTTTCCTTTGAGATTCAGAACTGTAAATTTAACTGCTTACTTGCCATTTAAACTTAAACGTCTATACTTAATATCTCAAATTTAAAGTCTAAAAAGAAGCCTGATGCTCAACTTGCTCTTTCCCAGTCTCCTACATTATAGCAAATATATGCCCATTCTTTGAGTTGTTCAAGTCAAAAACCCAGAAACTGTCCTTAGTTTTTCTCTTTACCTCATTCACACACCTAATCAACAACAACCTGTCAGTTCTACCTCCAATGTACTTTTGAATTCGTTTACTTCTACCACTACTGTTTGTTGTAGCCTCTGTCAGCATTATTTTTCACCTAGACTATTGCATTAATCTCTTAACTGGTTCACACAGTTCTGTATTATTCTACTACCAGTTTACTTCCATACAGCAGTTACAGTGATTTTTGAAAAGTATAAATCAGATGACATTCAATCCCTTCTAAGACCTTCCCAATAAAATAAATCTAAACTCCAAATCCTTACTAATGTCCAAAATATCTTTATGATCTGGTTTTCTCTAACTCTCAGGTCCTCTGTTTCACCACTCTATCATTCAATTACTGTGTTTCAGTCAACACTAGGTTTCTTGCCATCTTCACACATGCCAAATTCATTCCTACCTCAATGTTTCAATGTTTCTGCACTTGCTAGTCTCGCTACCAAAAAAAGATTTTTCTCTCAGGTTTTCTTATCACTCATTACCCTACATCATTAGGATTTCTTCTCAAATGTTGTCTCCTACCTAAAAGAACTTTCCATTTTCTACTCTTTATTTCCCTTGTCCTGCTTTATTTTCCTCTTAGAACTGCCACCATCTGAAATTATTTATGTATTATTTCTCTCTCTCCTTATAGAGTACCTCCACAATGTCACAATCTTTCTGGTCTTAATCACTAAAACTCATCCTTAAATTCACATAAACATCTGTGACAATATTAAAAGCATGAACCACTTTTAAGCATTTATAAAGTGTTTGTCATCATCTGTCAGAGATTCATTTAACATATATTTAGCATATGTGCCAGGTCCAGTTCTAATCCTTGTCTCACAGGAAAATGACACTGTAGAGAATAATTTCAATTTCTTGTGCAGACACAGAAAAACGACACCTAATCCAGTGTTAGATAGCCATGGAAGCCTTATTGGAGCAGATGATGCCCAAGTTAAAAAACAAAAAAAGGGTTGGGCGACTACAGACTTTTTCAAGCAATGGTAACAGATGCTTACTAACTGCCTACAAATGGTCAAGGGCACTTTTACTAGTTATGTTGTAGGTTTGATTCATAGTAGAATTAAATGACCCTATCAAAGTTTCTAAAAAGCTACCCCATATAGGCTGCTTGTCATCCAAAACTGTAAAGCAAGCTTGTGTTGACAGATAGGGTTTGCTATAACAAGTCTATGAAAGAACCCCTGTAGGAACAGTAAAATGACTTCAAGTGACCAGGTCCTTACCGAGAGCTTAGAGGCATTCTGACAACCTGCTGAAGTATAGTGCTGCAGAGGTCCCCTCCCACAGATCAGAGTTCCTCCAAGTAGCATACGTGAGAGGGTTAAGATGAAAACATTTCAAGAGTATGGATACATATACCAGGTTAGTATATTCAGGAGAAACGCTCCATTGAGGTTTCCAGTAGGGAGTGAGGCTCCAAGATTCTTTTATCCAACTTGTTTCTGCCCAAACTCTTGGGCTTTTCACTACGATACCACCAGCAGGCTCAAAGATGAGATCATCAGAGAGGCAACCAAAGCCACCAATGCAGCCATAAGAACGGTTGCCACTTAAAAAAGTCTTCATGCAAGTTGAGACCAAGTTCTCAAACCTTCCTTTAACTAAACTGTATTCATTCTTTTTAAGTAGATAGAAATCTGCCAAAAACAAATCCTTGGGCAAAATGAAAGACAGAGATTTGTAATTTGATACAGACATCAAATAATGCAATTGAAAATAGCTTGCAGTTAGCTTTTTGAACATCTAAAAATAGCACATATGTTTAATCTTTCTAATAAGCTGTCTCCAGGATGGGGATTTCACTGGAATAGTCTGTTCTTTGTTATAGCATGTTAGCTATTTCTTAAGATCTATAACAATAGCCTTTTTTCTACATCAAAGGACTTAAATAGCTAACCCTCTACTAGTGTGTTTGTATCATTATCCCTATTTTCCTGGTTGTAAAACTGAGGTAGAGGATAAATGAGTCTTGCCTGAGGCTAAATAAAGATTCCTGTCTAGGTTAAATAGAAAATTATCAGCTTTATCATTTCTAAGTTACGAGAAACAACCAGGCTTTTAATATAAGATAAATGCTTTAAACACAGACTATACAACTCTAGGAAAGTTTTAGTCTGCTGAAGTTTCGCTAAGTTCAGACTGAAGCTGAAAATTCAAACAAGCCCACAGGAGCCAAAATATGACCTTGAGTAAATCCCAACTGAATTTTGAGAACATCTCAAGAACAGATTTGCTGCATTGAACACTAATGACAGGAAACCTAGTGAGCTGTTGGGAGGACATCAAGAACATCATATGAAGCAAAAGATCATGAAAGAAAAGAAAGATCAAGGTAGATGTCAGAGAGACTCTGAAACTTGCTTTTAAATGTAGAGTAGCTAAGGCATAAGGAAGAAATTATAAAGTCAAAAGGTTGAACAGAAAAATTTAAAGGGCAGCTTAAGAAGACAAAGTCAAATATAATGAAATGGGCCAGGACCTAAAGAAAACCAAAAAGAAAGAACACATTCAGCATACCTTAAACCGAAAGAACTCAAGAAAAAACTTACCGTATATACTAGAATATAAGCCGACCTGAGTATAAGCCGAGGTACCTAATTATTACCTGGGAAACCAGAAAAACTGATTGACTTGAGAATAAGCCTAGGGTGGGAAATGCAGAAGCTATTGGTGAGTTTCAATAATCAAAACAAATGAAAATAAAATTACTAAAAATTGAGATCAGTGGGGTAATGTACTTCAATATTTATTTTAAATAAAAACATAAATAAAAGAACAAGTCATCTAACATTAGTAAACCAGCACAGTAAGTGGAAAATAGGTTCAACAAAAGCAATAAGGTATCAACAATGATACCTTAAGAGTATTCTTCCCTGAGCTCAATCACCAACCAATCTAAAAAGAGTTATAATCCTTCAAAACCGGATTCCTCATCATCATCCGTATCCCAATGCAGAGCTTCAGCTGGTGTGAGGTCATCATAGACGCTGTCCTCACTGAGATCGCCATCATCACCATCACTGCTGTCATTTTCATACAGAGCGCAGTCTTCACTGCCATCCATAGTATTACTAAGACTACATTTCTGGAAGGCACGTCGCACCATGTCTTCTGTGATGTCCTCCCATGAACCTCGAACCCACTTTGCTATTAACTCTATGTCAGGCTTCATTACTTTTGTTAGTCAGGCTTGACCAGATGACATCCATTCATGCCACATCCTTCGCACACGGTCCTTAAAAGGCTTATTCAAAGATACATCCAGAGGCTGCAGTACAGATGTAAGCCCACCAGGAATAATGGCTAAAGTAACTTTACTAGATTTTGCCAATTTTTTTATGTCATCCGATAGGTGGGCTCTGAACATATCCCAAACAAGTAATGATGGCTTTTTCTTTAAGGCTGCTCCTGGTCATCGGTTCCAAATTTCTTCCAGCCATATTTTTGTTCTGTCTTCATCCATCTAGGCTTTAACATGTGCACGCACAGTAATTCTTGGTGGGAAATTGATCTTTTTAGGCAAGGTTTTTCTCTTAAAAATAATTCACAGGACGCAGCTTAGTTCCATTAGCCAAACATGATAGAACAACTGTAAAGTGTTTTGTTTTTCATTTCCTGTGGTTCTGAGAAAAATGGTTTTTCTCCTAACCTGGCCACAGTTCTGTTGCTTGGAAGATCAAGTCATGGCAGTTTCATCCATATTCCCAATATCTGCCAGGTCATAATTATAAATCCTTTGTTTTATAATAAATAAATGACATAATTTTTTCTTCAAGGTCTTGTGGCAATTTCTGGGAAATCTTTGTGTTTTTTCTCAAACATTGTAGGCCAAACCTATTCATGAAGCAGGTACATCATCCTGCTGATGCAGCAAAGTTTTCAATGCCTGGTGCTTTATATTTGTCATCCTTAGCCATTTGTAGAGCACATATGTGGATTCCCATGCGTGTTATGCAGCAACCATTTTGACGACACTCCATAACCCATTTATGCAATTCACTCTCTAGAGCCCCATAAAAAGACGTTAAACCACGACGAGCTTTTTTAGCTTTTGGAATCTGTTCCAAGTCAGCCTTCATTTTTCCGCTACTCCCTCACTTGCTTTTTGTCAACACAGAATTCCCTACTTGAAATACTGTTATTGCTCTCTTCTGCTCTTGACACAACCTTCATTTTGAAACCAGCCTCATATGACCGGCGTTTTTGTTTTGGTTCAAGAGTATCCATGTCTAATAGGACAAAAAACCAAGACTTTGAAAAAAAACTTTCATGGTAATACCCCTCCCTGCCCTCCGCTCCCACCCACCCTCCACCCTCGTGGGGGAGTCTGTGTAGGCCAGGGATGCAGGATGTGAATTAACACAGAGACCAGAGGGGAGAGACGGAGCGCTGCCACAGACACATCCTTACCACTTCAACTGCTGGCGTAAGTGAATCACTACAGGTGCTTCTGTAAATTGGAGCCGTCCACGTGCTAGGACGGCTCTGATGGGTTAGATGTGAGTAAACAAACATTCAAAGACCTGCAGTGTCAGTGGGGCTTTGAATGAACAGTGGAGAAATGGCAATCACCAGCGAGATAACGGGCGCTCTTCCGTTACCTTCGGGGTGGTGGAGGCAGTGAGATGGTACACCTCACTGGGGTACCACTATCCCGTGTATAAGCCGAACCCATTTTTCAGCACATTTTTTGTGCTGAAAAACTCGGCTTATACATGAGTATATACAGTAGGTCAATTTGCAATATTGAAAAATTCTATGGGCTACACATTGAATTATGAAAGATGCACCTAAAAGAGGTGTAAAAAAGAGAGCCTTTTCAATTAGCTAAGGGCCCTTTGGATTGACCTTTTTCCCCCAAAGCATCCCTCTTCAATATCACTATCCAAAAAAAAAAAAAAGTGTGTAGGCAAAGAACACAGAACCACTGTACCAAAAAGAACTAGTGAACATTCCACCATTTCAGGGGGTAGCATATGAGCAAAAACAAGTCTCCAGGAATTGATGGAATATCAACTGAAATGTTCCAAAGCTGATGCAGCATTGGAAGCACTAATTTGCTTATGCCAGAAAATTTGGGAGAGAGCTATATGGCTAACTGACTGGAAGAATGTGGGATAAAAAGACTTTTCCCTAGCTTTGTCTCCCCTAAAGATATACCAAACATTGGAGGCTATTTGCCAGCACATGGTAGGAGATCAGATATTCTCCCTGAAGGCATTCAGCCATCAGTCTGGTCCACTGTACGTGGGGCTCACACCCTACTGATAAGTATAGTAATTGTTTTCATGGGGAACCAGAGAACAAGTCAAATCTGCTCAGTGACATCCAAGTTAGGCTGCCATCCTGAATCTAGGATCCACCTACCTTGTCACATGTGTACCCCTAATCCATCCCCTTCCTTTTGTGTGTATACCCCTGGTTCGTCCCCCTCTCATTACTTTATTACCTATAGTATAACACCTTCCTGTGACATATGTCTTTACCTGCAAATAGGGAGTTTGCACACCCCCCCCCAAAAAAAAAAGGTATATAAGCCTTGGTTAGAAATGAATAGCTCCGGGGAGGGAGGGGAAAAAAAAAGAGGACCTGATGCAAAGGGCTTAAGTGGAGAGCAATTGCTTTAAGAATGATTGGGGCGGGGAATGTATGGATGTACTTTATACAACTGATGTATGTATATGTATGGATTGTGATAAGAGTTGTATGAGTCCCTAATAAAATGTAAAAAAAGAAAAGGAAATAAAAGAAAAGAAAGAAAAGAAAATGATTAGGGCAAAGAATGTACAGATGTGCTTTATACAATTGATGTATGTATATGTATGGACTGTGATAAGAGTTGTATGAGCCCCTAATAAAACGTTTAAAACAAACAAACAAAAAAAGAAATAGCTCTCTCTCCCCAGTCCTCACTTCTGTCCTTTTCTCATTTCTCTCCTGCCCTCTCTTCTCCCATCTCCACATGGACCACCAAGTGGGGGCTGAGGTGAGCATGCTACCTACCATGAAATGTGTCTGATTCCTTCAGTTTACTCTCTCTCCTAATCTCTCTTATTGTCTATGACTTTACTATAATCTTTACTGATTTTCGCTGTACAATTGTGCCTACCGGGTCTGTGATGATTTGTTAGGGGCTGGCTCCCCTGACAGAAGAGGTTCATAGTTGTACCCATTCCAAAGAGAAGGGATCCAACTCAATGCTCAATTTATAGAACAATATCATCAATAGCACAAGCAAATATAATTTTGCTGAAGATCATTCAACAATGGTTGCAGCAATATATTGAGAGACCAGATTCAGAAGAAGACATGGAATAAAAGGTATCGTTACTAATGTTAGATGGATCTTGGCTGAAAGCAAGAATACCAGAGAGATGTTAATTGTGTTTTACTGACTATGCAAAGGCATTCAACTGTGTGGACTATATCAACCTATGAATTGACTTAAGAAGAATGGGAATTCCAAAAATAAAAAGATGCAGATAGCACTCTTGTAGAAAGACATCCCCCCTTTACCCACATATGCCTTCATGACCCACAGAGGGAAGAAAAAAGACAGCATTGGGGGAACAAGGCACTAATCCACCCAAATGGAGGATATTGTTTGTCTTCACAGGAAAGGGAGAGAAATATATTGTAATCCAGTGTGCCATGCCTTGAGGGTGACGATCCTGCTCAGAGCAGCTCAATCATGGAGAGGACTGCAGGGCCACCTCAGCTAAAGACATGATGTGCCCTCCCTAGACGACAGCACTACAGAGGACAGCGCTGAAGACATAGTTCGAGGAGTATGGCCAGTCAGACCAGCAATGAGAGCAAAGCCATTAAGTCCCTGAGGAAGCATGATTGTAGACTTTGGACTTGGAGGGGCAGTGCCTGGCATCCCATTTGCCTTGGTTGGTGGAGATTCACAAGGGGGTCATCACACAGAAAGCTCAAAGGTGCAACGGGGTCGGGGATGGGGCACTAGACCGCTCCATCTGCAAAAAGTGCAACAGTCTTGTAAAAGGCATGCCCCTTGGGCATGAACACTGAGGACTAAAAGGGTATGAGGGATGCTAGGTAAGTGGGTCTTGGGAAAGGGAACCCAGAAGGAAAGGGGGATTGGACCGATGGATAATAACAGAGTCTGCTAGCTATTTAACAGAGTAATATTCATCAAGTCTGGGTCAGGATAACAACTAGACTGGGAACTACTTGCATGGTTTCTCTCTCTCTGTCTCTATCTATATAAACTAGGCAGGACAAGCAATCCCAATGAGACAACAACAGAACCAAAGGTTGTGGATGGTGGGGTCATAAAGGGGCAGCATGGGAGGGGAGGGAGCAAGGAGACAATAACAACAGGGACAGGGGATAGAAAGAGATATAAAATCAACGGGGAGAAAGGTATAAATTCCGGATCATGTTTGAGCAATTGAAATGTATCCAAGAGGAATAACTGAGATGTGAATGTACATGAATGTACACACACACACACACACACACACACACACACACACACACAAATACAATAAGGAAGCAGATGGACTTTGGGCCTCTACTTAAATCTTACCTCAGTACAAGAACAGTTTGTTCTAGTAATGTGACAACATATGATACCTTCCCGACATGATCACTAAAGACAAAATGGGTGCATAAGCAAATATGAAGAAAGCTGACGGTGCCCGCTATCAAAAGATATTGTGGCCATTTAGCAGGGAAGCAACAAAGCCCACATGGAAGAAGCACACCAGCCTGAATGCTCATGAAGTGTCAATGGGAATAGGTATCAGAAGTTTAAAAACAATTAATCAAATTAGTGTGAAGTGTAGACAAAGTAGAGACTCCAAACCCACCTGTAAGATAACTGGACAGTCCCTCACAGAAGAATCATACAGGAAGGAAGATATATCCAGGGTGCAGTACAGCAATTATGAAACACATAACTATCCTCTAGTTCTTTAATATTTCCTCCTCCTTACTATTATAGTCCCAGTTTTACCTCATTAATCCTTTTAGACTTGCTAGACCTGTGTAATGAAGATTGTTAGATGCATGAATTCCAAGATAGATAAAGCCGTCAGAAATTGTAAAGGGAGCAACGATTCCCTGGTGTGTTAGTCTAGGTACATTAAAGAAACAAATATGTATAAGAGTGAGTTTTATATAAAGGGTAAGTGCACATCAAGAAAACATCCCAACCCAGTGCTGCCCAAGCCCACAAGTCCAACATTAGCCCATATGTCCGACACCAATCCACAAAGTCCTCCTCCATCTCACAAAACAAACAATGATGCTGACTGCAAGAGGAAAGCTGAATCAGTGAACATGTAAGCATCTCAGCGCTGGCAGGGGTCACCACACGGCTGCTCCAGCACTCAGGGCTGAATTGGGGTGGGTTCATGTGGCTTCTCCTCAGGGATGTCTTGCAGGAAGTGAGCTTTGCCAGCTGAAGCAGGGAACTGGCTAAGGCAGCTGCATCCTGGCCTGACCATCAGAAAGCAAGAGACCTGGGAACTAGAAAGGCAAGGCTCACTGAGCCATTTATCTCTCTGCTCTTCAATTAACCCCATATGTGTTTATCGGCCAGGTTGGCACAAAAAACTCTAACTACCTCACCTGAGTTATGGAAGTGGGAGGGAGGAGAGGGGGGGGGAAGCGATAGCAAAGATGACTAACGCCAGGCATCCTCAAACTACTGCCCGTGGGCCACATGTGACCTGCCGAGGACATTTATCCAGCCTACTGGGTGTTTTTGCCACATTTTTTTTACTTCAAAATAAGGTATGTGCAGTATGCATAGGAATTTGTTCATAGTTGGTTTTTTTTCATAGTTTTTTTAAACTATAGTCTGACCCTCCAATGGGTCTAAGGGACAGTGAACTGAACCCCTGTTTAAAAAGTTTGAGGACCTCGGTTTAACCCCACTCGAGGGGAATGAATAACAGAATTGTAGGGGAATGAATACAGTGTACAGTGTAAGATATGGCAAATCATAATAACAACTATAAGAATAAATATTCCTGGAGAGGCAGCGTGGGGCATGGAGGGGACAAAGGGTAGCTGATATCAAAGCGTTTAAGAACAAAGAAAATGTTTTGAAAATAATGGCGATAGTAATTGTACAATTATGCTTGATTTAATTGAATTATGGATTATAATATCTGAAAGAGCTTCCAATAAAATTTTTAAAAATCATTTTAATGGGGGCTTATACAACTCTTATCACAATCCATACATACGACAATTGTGTAAAGCACATTTGTACATTCACTGCCCTCCTCATTCTCAAAACATTTGCTCTCTCCACTTAAGCCCTTGGCATTAGCTCCTCATTTTTCTCCCTTTCCCTCCCCTCCCCACCAAACCCTTGATAATTTATAAATTATTATTTTGTCATATCTTACACTTTCCAACATCTCCCTTTATCCACTTTTCTGTTGTCCATCCCCGAGGGAGGTTATATGTAGATCCCTGTAATCAGTTCCCCTTTTCCACCCCCCCTCCCTCCACCCCCCCCACCCCCCCCCCCCGGTATGGCCACTCTCACCACTGGTCCTAAAGGGATCATCCATGCTGGATTCCCTGTGTTTCCAGTTCCTATCTCTACCAGTGTACATCCTCCTCTGATCTAGCCAGACTTGCAAGGTAGAATTGGGATCATAATAGTGCGGGGTGGGGGGAAGAAGCATTTAGGAACTAGAGGAAAGTTGTATGTTTCATCGTTGCTACACTGCACCCTGACTGGCTCGTCTCCTCCCCGCAACCTTTCCATAAAAGGATGTCCAGTTGCCCACAGATGGGCTTTGGGTCCCCACTCCGCACTCCCCCTCAGTCACAATGATATGATTTTTTGTTCTTTGATGTCTGATACCTTATCCCAGGGGTCCTCAAACTTTTTAAACAGGGGGCCAGTTCACTGTTCCTCAGATCCATTGGAGGGCCAGACTATAGCTTAAAAAAATACTACTAACAAATTCCTATGCACACTGCACATATCTTATTTTGAAGTAAAAAAAACCCAAATGGGGCAAAACCACCCGGCAGGCTGGATAAATGTTTTTGGAGGGCTGCATGTGGCTGCAGGCGGTAGTTTGAGGATCCCTGCCTTATCCCTTCGACACTTTGTGATCACACAAGCTGGTGTGCTTCTTCCATGTGGACTTTGTTGCTTCTCAGCTAGATGTCTACTTGTTTACCTTCAAGTCTGTAACAACCCAGATACTATATCTTTTTATAGCCGGACTCCATCAGTTTTCTTCATCACATTAACTTATGCAACGGCTTTATCTTCGGCAATCGTGCCGGGAAGGTGAGCATCATGGAATGCCAATTTAATAGATGAATGTATTCTTGCATTGAGGGAGTACTTGAGTGGAGGCCCAATGTCCATCTGCTATCTTAATACTAAACCTACACATATATATGCACATAGATCTATTTCACTCATCCTCATATATAAATATATTTACATATGTACATGCCTGTATTTAGACCCCGATAAATGCCCTTTGCCTCCTAGTTCTTTCCTCTACTTCATTTTACTTTCCTTTTGTCACACTATCATGGCTCAGCCTTCATTTGGGTTTCGGTAATTCCTCTCAGTTACATTACCCTTGATCACGCCCTACCAGGCCTCCTACAACCTCCTCACCACCGATTTGGATCACTTGTTGTTCCCTTGTCCCTGGGTTTGTTAACATCACTTCCTTTCCCCCCACCTCCCCCTCTCCCATGTCCCTCCTGGAACTGTGGGTCCCATTGTTTTCTCCTCCATGTTGTTCATCCAGCCTATCTTATTTAGACAGACCTGCAGAAATAATAACATGCACAAAAACAAGACAGAGTAAAACCAAGCAAGAAAACAAAACAACAACAAAAGCCAATGACGAAAATAAAAACAAAAAATAACCACCCCAACAACAAAAAAGAAAAGCTTATAGTTAGTTCAAGGACTGTTTTTTGGCCTTTATGAGTGTTTACTGGTGGAGTCTGATGGGGTGCCAAGCCCTGGTCCTGAGGTCTATTTTTGGTATTCCCCAGGGATTTCGTTGCTCTGTTCCCCTTGCTCTTCTGTTGCATGCACTTAAGTGTTTTGCCTCAGTGTGGTGGGATCAGATCGGGCGGAATTCCTACACTGTGTCTCCAGTGTTGTCCCCTGTAGGGCTATGGGTCAGTGAGGGATGTCGTGTCTTACAGTGGGGCTGGCCATATGGTCTTCTCTGTGGATTGGCTGCTTTGATTGTGTCTGGAAGATGAGCATCACAAAATGCTGGATTGTTAGAACAGTGTTCTCATACTTGAGTCAAGGCCCAAAGCCTATCTGCAACTTTAATTCTTAGCATATAGAAATGAGTACATACATACATGCCTATATTTAGACCTCTATAAATGTCCTTTGTCTTCTGATTCTCTCCTCTATTTTCTTTTAGTTTCCTCTGTCTCGCCACCATGTTTGGCCTTCGTTCGGGTTTAGTAATTCCTTGCTGCTACATTGCCCTTGATTAAGCCCCACCAGGCATCCTATGCCCTTCTTTGCATTGATTTTAGTTCACTTGTTGTTCCCTTATTCCTGGGTTGGTTTCCCTCCCTTCCTTTCTCCCACCTCCCCTTCTCCCATATCCCTCCTGAACCACTGGTCCATTCTTTTCACCTCCAAATGATTTATCCTGCCTATGTTATCTAGCTAGACATGCAGATACATTAATAAGCGGAAAAAATAGGCAAAGCCAAATAAAACAACAGAGGAAGTCAAAACCAACAAAACAATAACAAACAAAAATATAACATAACAAAAAAGAAAACCACTTAATTAGGGTGCGAGGTAGTACCGATGAAGAACACAGCTTTCCTCCAGATCCTGGATGCTTCCTCCCCCCAACTACCATGATCCGAATTCTACCTTGCAGGGCTGGATAGGGCAGAGGCTGTACACTGGTACATATGAGGGCTGGAGGTACAGGGAATCCAGGGTGGATGAGACCTTCAGGACCAAGGGTGAGGAGCGATGCTGGGAGAGTGGAGGGTGAGTGGGTTGGAAAGGGGGAACTGATTACAAGGATCTGCATGTGACCTCTTCCCTGGGATAGGGACGGCAGAGAAGGGGGGGAAGGGAGACTCTGGATAGGGCAAGATATGACAAAATAACGAGGTATAAATTACCAAGGGCACATGAGGGAGGGGGGAGAAGGGAGGGAGGGGAAAAAAAAGAGGACCTGATGCAAGGGGCTTAAGTGGAGAGCAAATGCTTTGAGAATGATTGGGGCAGGGAATGTATGGATGTGCTTTATACAATTGATGTATGTATATGTATGGATTGTGATAAGAGTTGTATGAGTCCCTAATAAAATGTAAAAAAAGAAAAGAGAAAAAAAATGATTAGGGCAAAAACTGTACAGATGTGCTTTATACAACTGATGAATGTATATGTATGAACTGTGATAAGAGTTGTATGAGCCCCAATAAATTGTTAAAAAAAAAAAAGAAAACCACTGACAAAAATGGAAAGGCCTATAAATAGTTCAAGGTCTGTTTGTTGGCCTTTACAAATGTTTCCTAGTCGAGCCTGATGAGGTGCCACACTCTGCTTCCAGTCTATTTTTGGTATTCTCTGAGGATTTCCCCACTTTGCTCCCCTTGCTGCTCCGTTGCATGCCCTTAGAGTTTCGCCCCAGTGAGGTTAGACTGTGCACTATATTCCCGCACTGTCTCCAGTGTTGTCCCCTGCAACGCTATGGTTTAGTGAGGGACATCGTGTCTTGTGGTAGAGCTAGCCCTATAGTCCTCTCTGCGTGTTGTCTGCTCTGAGCAGGAATAGTCCCTGGGGCTTGGTGGGCCAGGATATCCTCTCCTCCCTCTCCATCCCTTAAAATGTATTTTTAATGAACTTGTGTTTTCTTTTTGTATGATGTCCTTGATGTCATTCTCCAACTCCTATGGTCTTTGGTCATTAGTGTTCAACTCACTAAATTAATTTTTATATTTCATTTTCAAATGGGATAAATGAGTAGCCACTTGAAGAAAAGGATAAAGTTAGAATAAATGATTTTGTACTATTTACAAATATACTTGTTTAAAGACCCAAATATGAAAAGCAAACTTATAAGGTTTTCAGAGGGCAGTTTATCCTTATGTCAACAGTTTTAAATAAGACACACAAAGATTGACATTGTTAACCACAAAGAAAATCTATATCTATTGTATGACTAAAGACACTATAAACCCCGACACAACGGCTGGAGCCAAAGTGGGTGAACAAGTAAATGTGGTGAAGAAAGCTGATGGTGCCCGGCTATCAAAAGAGATAGTGACTGGGGTCTTAAAGGCTTGAAGATAAACAAGCGGCCATCTAGCGCAGAAGCAACAAAGTCCACATGGAAGAACACACCAGCCTGTGTGATTGAGTGGTCCCAAAGGGATCAGTTACCAGGCATCAAAGAACAAAAAATCATATCATTGACTGCACACCTCCATGTTAGGATCGCTGAAGACAAATGGGTACATAAGCAAATGTGGTGAAGAAAGCTGATGGTGCCCGGCTATCAAAAGATATAGTGTCTGGGGTCTTAAAGGCTTGAAGGTGAACAAGCGGCCATCAAGCTCAGAAGCAAAAAAGCCCACATGGAAGAAGCACACCGGCCAGTGCGATCACGAGGTGCCAAGGGACCAGGTATAAGGTATCATGCAAAAAAAAAACACAACAACGATATAAGTGTGTGTATGTATGTGTATATATGTGTATATGTATATGTATATATATACCATATTGAATGAAGGGGGAAGTGCAGCGTGGAGACCCAAGGCCCAAGTGTCGGCCAATGGAGATCCCCTCATAGAGGGGTTTGGGAGAGGAGATGGGTTAATTAGGGTGCGAGGTAGTACCGATGAAGAACACAGCTTTCCCCCAGATCCTGGATGCTTCCTCCCCCCAACTACCATGATCCGAATTCTACCTTGCAGGCCTGGATAGGACAGAGGCTATACACTGGTACATATGAGGGCTGGAGGTACAGGGAATCCAGGGTGGATGATACCTTCAGGACCAAGGGTGTGAGGGACGATGCTGGGAGAGTGGAGGGTGAGTGGGTTGGAAAGGGGGAACTGATTACAAGGATCCACATGTGACCTCTTCCCTGGGAGAGGGACAGCAGAGAAGGGGGGAAGGGAGACTCCGGATAGGGCAAGATATGACAAAATAACGAGGTATAAATTACCAAGGGCACATGAGGGAGGGGGGAAAGGGGAGGGAGGTGAAAAGAAAGGGAGGACCTGATGCGGGGGGCTTGGGTGAAGAGCAAATGCCTTGAGAATGATTGGGGCAGGGAATGTATGGATGTGCTTTATACAATTGATGTATGTATATGTATGGATGGCGATGGGAGTTGTATGAGTCCCTAATAAAATGTAAAGAAAGAAAAGAGAAGAAAAAAATGATTAGGGCAAGGACTGTACGGATGTGCTTTGTACAGTTGATGTATGTATATGTATGAACTGTGATGGGAGTTGTATGAGCCCCTAAAAAATTGTTAAAATTAAAAAAAAAGACACTATAAACAACAACAAAAAAGAATGAGGGTAAAGATTTGGAAAAGATGTTTGCAACTCATCTACATATAACCTCCTCCCTGGGGGATGGACAACAGAAAAGTGGGTGAAGGGAGACATAAAACAGTGTAAGATATGACAAAATAATAATTTATAAATTATCAAGGATTCATCAGGGTGGGGGAAGCAAGGAGGGGGGCGGAATGAGGAGCTGATGCTAGGGACTTAAGTGGAGAGCAAGTGTTTTGAGAATGATGAGGGCAATGAATGTACAAATGTGCTTTACACAATTGATGTATGTATGGATTGTGATAAGAGTTTTGTATAAGCCCATAGTAAAATGATTTAAAGGTAAAAAATGGTATCTACAACTCATATAATTGACAAAAGGACTAATGTACACAGAATATATGGATCACATATATATGATTAAGAAGCCAATCAAAACAAAAAATGGGCAAGGATATGGATAAATAAATTCACTGACAAGAAAAATTATCAATATATCTAATAAAAAACCTTCAAGCGCACTGACCATCAAGAAAATGAAAAATCAAACCAACAATGAAGTATCATTTCAGACTCATCTTATTGGTGAATATTTAAAAGTCTGACAATACTGTTAGTGAAGACAGAGAAACCAGAACCTCTACTGCTGGTAGGAAAGCAGACTGGTGTAATTATTTTGGAGAACAATATGGCAATATTTAATAACGTTGGAGATGCATATACTATGCAACCTATGCATCATGTCTAGGTATCCACCTTCACAGCAAGATCACAAAAATTGAGGCAAGGATGTTAATGCATGCACATTGCAGTCATTGAAAGAGATGAAAGCAATCTACCAACCCTCCAGAAGAGGAATGGGTAAACTTTTAACTCAAGACCAAGGGCCAAGCTTGCAGCAAGTTCCTGCCAAGTTCAAGCCAGGGGCTAGAGAAAGCAGACTTTTGTTCATTGAGCCCTCAGTCAAACTGCAAAACTCCTAGGCTGTTTTCCCTTCTGTCCTGTGGGTAAATTGATGGCCTTGCCCCTATTCCTGATCAAAGCGAACATGGCTTCTTACTTACACCTAGGCTCCTGAACAATGGTGGGAAAAAAGGAAATCCCTCAACTGAGCTAACTGCAATTATAAACTTATGCTTATTTTTTATTCTTTATTTGTTTCTTGATTTAAATAAATACACTAAACATTTTTAAGTGTTCATATTTTTAAGACAATTGGAAACTTAAAAACTATATTACTGAGTCTGGGATTTCCTTTAGATTCTGTTTGGAGCAGGCTGGCATAGTCCCCACTGACAAGCAATAAGGGACTCCTGGTACTGGCCAATACTCCATTTGAACAAGTCTTCAAAAGTCCCTCTGAGGAGACAAGTGACCAAGAGAGCATCTGAGATCCTCCAGCTTCCTGTGGCACAAAAGATTGAGGAGGGGACAAGTCTGTCCCTGTCCCTTGCTGCTACCACCTGAGCTAGGTATCTGGTGGCTTTATAGGACAGACTGTGACAGGTGCATCTCAAACTTACAAAGCTATTCAAAAAAGTTGTTCTGCAACCTGCGCCAGGGCCCGGGACACAGCTTAGGGCATTTTGGGGTGACAGTAAATGGGCTATTACTCACCTTAGTCCCTTCAAAATGAAAAGCAGTTCAATAAGGACATGGCTATGAGAAAAAAGGAAGAAAATTTTGGAAGCTGTCATCAACAAATGTAACTCCAAAAGAGAAGGTTAACAACCTGTGATGGAAATGATGTCTTATTTTTGAGCTCCTTCTGTGGCCAAAAGCTTCTTCATTACTTTTGATGCCTCAATGGCCAGGAATGCATTTCCATTGAATCTCCAGCCTTGGGGAACTTGATTAATCTTCTCAAAATCACCGTTGACATCTCTTTTAGAGGCGGTTTTCCATCCATTTTGTTTCCAATATCAACCCATTCTGTCACACCTTTGATGACAAATTTACTATCAATTTTAATGACAGGTTTATCCATATTTTGACTTTTTGCTTGTTCAATTGCTTTATGAGCTGCCCTCAATTCTACTATTTTATTTGTCGGTCATCCAGAAACCTTCTCACTTACTACTCAGTTTAGGTTGCCAGGTCCCCAGTAAACTCCGTATCCAGCTGGTGCACCACTTCTCCCATTATTGCTGCAGTTAACATAAACCGTTGGAATGTGTTCTCTACCTCAGCCAAAGTCCCTGGAACTTGTGCTGGATTTTCCACCAAGGTCAATGACTTTCTTAGTCCCTGTGGTCTTCAGTTGGTTATTCTTCATATTGTGACAACATTCTCATTTTTTCCACCCTAGTTGTT
Source organism: Tenrec ecaudatus (assembly GCF_050624435.1). NCBI lineage: Eukaryota > Metazoa > Chordata > Mammalia > Afrosoricida > Tenrecidae > Tenrec > Tenrec ecaudatus. The sequence goes on from NC_134530.1 coordinate 69,950,451, forward strand.
TAGTTCCCAATGACCTTGCCCAGTCTTCTAATTTGTGTCTTAGAGTAATTATTGACCATTTGGTCCCATATAGATGATTTTTTTAATTGAACACAATATTCACATATTATATTATTTAAGAGTTAACCTGCTGAAACCCATATCAAACTTACTGCCATTGAGTTGATTTTGACTCAAAGCGACCCTGTAGGACAGAGGAGAACTGCCCATTTGAGTTTCCAAGACTATAACTCTTTATGGAAGTAGAACACCTCATCTTTCTCCTGAGATGCTGCTGGTTTCAAACAGCTGATCTTGAGGATAACAACCTAACACATAACCACTATGGCACCTTTGAAACAGTTGTGGTTCAAGGTTTAAAGAGTCTTCTTGAGGCAATCATCTCAAGAATTCCTTCAGTCTCATGTTGTTGTTGTTGTTAGGTGCCATCAAGTTGATTCCAACCCATAGTGGCCTTATGCACAAGGGGACAAGACACTGTCCAGTCCTGCACCATCCACACAATTGTTCCTATGCTAGAGTCCATTGTTGCAGCTTGTGTCAATCCATATCCTTAAGGAATTTTCTTTTTTGCACCACCCCTCCACTTTACCTATCTCCAGGGACTGGTCCCTCCTGACAAATCTAAAGTATGTAAGGCAAAGTTTCGCCATCTTTGCCTTTAAGGAGCCCTCTAGCCTTACTTCTTTCAAGAAAATCATTTTGTCCTTTTGGCAGTCCATGGTACTTTCAAAATTCTTCTCCAGCATCACACTGATTCTTCTTTGGTTTTCTTTATTCTGTGTTCAACTTTTACATGCATATGAATGAGGCTTTGGAAAATACCATGGCTTGGACCAGGTGCAACTCAGTCCTCAAACTGAAATCCTTGTTCTTCAATACTCTAAAGAGGTATTGTGTAGCAGATTTACCTAATGCAACATGCTGTTTGATCTCTTGATTGCTGCTTACATGAGCATTGATTGTGTATCCAAGCAAGACAAAAATCCTTGACCACGTCAACCTTTCCTCCATTTATCATGATGTTCACTACTGGTCTAGTTGTGAAGGTTTGGGTCTTCTTTAAACTGAGTTGCAATCCATACTGAAGGCTGCGATCTTTGAGCTTCATCAGCAAGCAAGGTTGTGTCATCTTCATATTACAGTTTGTTAATAAATCTTCCTCCAAACTTGATGCCACATTGTTCCTCAAGGAATCCAGCTTCTCTGATGATTTGCTCAGCATCAGCTCAAGTAAGCATGGTGAAAGAATACCACCCTAACACCCACTTTACCTGATTTTAACTCAAGCAATTTCCCTTATTCTGTTCCCACAACTGCCTCTGGATCTATGTACAGTTCCACATGAGCACAATGAATATGTGTTCTGGAATTACCATTCTTCTCAAGATAATCCATAGTTGATATGTTCCATGCACTTGAACACCTTGGCATAGTCAATAAAACACAAGTAAACATCATTCTGGTATTATCTACTTGCAGCCAAGATCCAGCTGACATCAGTAGCAATATCCCAGTTTCAATGGGTCCAGTAAATTTTTATATTTATATTTTTCTCCCTTTCTACCAGGACCCATTTATTGTGATCTTAATCAGTAGTGGAAGCAGGTACCATCTAGTTCTTATGGTTTTAAGGTAGAGGAAGCATGGTTCATGTTAATAATTAGTCCTGCAGACCAGTTCATTTTCCGTCTCTTAAGTTTCTTTCTCTCTTATCCGAGACAAGAAGGGACCAATAGTTACATTTTAGATGGCCACTCAAAAGCTTTTAAAAACCAATGGCAAAGTAAAAGGAAATACAGGAAAGAACTGGGAAGCAAAGAGTATTTATAGAGATCTAAATACAGGAATGTATATATGTAAATGTATTTATATATGACGATGGGGAAATAGTTCTATTGCACATATTTATAGGTTTAGTATTAAGGTAGCAGATGGACATTAGGCCTCTACTCAAGTACTCCCTCAATGCAAGAACACTCTGTTCTATTAAACTGGCATTCCAAGATGCTCACCTTCCCGACATGATCGCTGAAGACAAAATGGGTGCATAAGCAAATGTGCTGAAGAAAGTTGATGGTGACCAGCTATCAAAAGACATAGCACCTGGGGTCTTAAAGGTTTGAAGATAAACAAGCGGCCATGTAGCTCAGAAACAACAAAACCCACATGGAAGAAGTACACCAGCCTGTGTAATCACGAGGTGTCAATGAGATCAAGTATCAGGCATCAAAGAACAAAAAATCCTATCATTGTGAATGAGGGGGAGTGTGAAGTGGAGACCCAAAGCCCATCTGTAGGCAACTGGACATCCCCTTACAGAAGGGTGCAGGGAAGAGATGAGCCAGTCAGGGTGCAGTATAGCAACGATGAAACATACAACTTTCCTCTAGTTCTTTCTGCCCCCCACTATCATGATAACAATTCTACCTTACAAATCCAGCTACACCAGAGGATGTACACTGGTACAGATAAGAACTGGAAACACAGGGAATCCAGGACAGATAAACCCCTCAGGACCAATAATGAGAGTAGCGATACCAGGAGAGTAAGGGTAAGGTGGAGGAGAAAGGGGGACCTGATCACAATGATCTACATATAACCCCCTCCCTGGGGGATGGACAACAGAAAAGTGGGTGAAAGTAGATGTCGGACAGTATAAGGTATGAAAAAATGATAATAATCTATAAATTATCATGGATTAATGAGGGAGGGAAGGTAGGGGAGAAAGGGGCAAAAATGAGGAGGTGATACCAAGGGTTGAAGTAGAAAGAAAATGTTTTAAGAATGATGATGGCAACAAATGTACAAATGTGCTTGACACAATGGATGTATGTATGGATTGTGATAAGAGGTGCATGAGCCCCCAATAAAATCATTTAAAACAAACAAAAAAACCCAGTGAGTTGCTACTCACTAAAGATATAGTACATACACTTTAGAAACTGCATTATGCCACTTGAGTTTTCCTACAGACTATGACCCTAAATCTTTAAACCAAGAAAACTAGTCCTGTGAGGTGACTTGTTATATCTAAGCAGTATGTTCTGGGACCCCTATTTGCTTTATTATATATATATATATTTGTTGGTGTTGTTGCTGTTGCAGCAAAATTACACATAATATAGCATTTACCAAAATATCCTTTTTCTTATGTACAATTTAGTAGTATCAGTTATCTTGCCAATCTATATCTACTCCAGCTATGTTCGTTTTTGGTACTACTTCAGAATAAAGTGACCACTATCTAGAGAATAAACCTCCTTCTACCCAACTCCTACCCGTGGTAACCATCAATATATACATCAAGCAATAACAAAAATGTTAAGCAAATGTAACTTTTATAAATTCTTGATGGAAATGAAAAATGTTACAACCACTTTAGTAGTTTCCAATAAAGTAAATTCTCCAATTTAGAATATTTTCATAAAAAGACTTAAACAAAACAAAAAAAATTAGACAATATTTATAACAGGCCCAAATTTGAAACAACCCAAATGATTCTCAATAGATTCCTTAAATAATTATATATTCAATTTAATAGAATACTATTCAACAATATACACAATATGAATGGACTTGGAAAACACTGAATTCAATGAAACAAATAAACTAGATCAAATCGGAATGAATTTGCCACTGGGATTATCTTAAAGAATTCTAATTTACATGCCCTTGCTAGTTTTTTAAACAAAGGAGATGGAAAGTTCAAATATGTAGGATTTGTAGAATTTACTCTCAGGAGAAAGATAGGGCTTTTTATTCTCATAGAGAGTTAACATCTCAGAAACTCACAGGGACAGTTCTATCCTGTCTTATAGGGTTGTTGTGAGGTAGTATTGACTTGATGGCAGCAAATCTATGGAATTTGATATTCAGAGTTATAATGTTCTTCTTTTCCATCTAGAGAGGAGATGGCATGCAGTCAAGTTGGACCTCCTTTGTCTCCCCAAAGGAAGGGAATCCAAGTCCACACCAGCCCAAGACGGATTGTCATAAGGCAGAGACCTCAAGGCATTTTCTCCATGTGTTTCTCATAATCTAGTGAAGAAATTGCATGGCAGCCATGTCACACTTCTTTTGGCTACACAGAGGAGACTACATCGCCACACCTGCTCAAGGCTGATTGCTACAAAGCAAAGGTCAGACATATTTCTATTCTCCATTCTTCTTTTACCCTATTCTGACACCAGCCTTTCTTTCCACGGGATTCTACTTCTCTTCTGGGTTCAATAATCTGTTGCAATGGCCAAGGAGAGTTCACAGACAATTGGGGGCTTAATAAAAAGGTAACAAGTAACCACAAGTCGAGATCAGAAAACATTAAGAGTACAGTCATTGGTCTATAGCAGCATTTCTTCTCAGTTTCATCCATATAGTTATCCACCAATCACAAAAAACTTGGGGTTCTGTAATATATCTTTAGTGTTGACATCTGAAGATGTGAGTTTAGCATTCCCCATCCACTGGCAGAGCCAAATACTGCTCTGATTTCTATTACCATATAGTAATTCTGCTTGTTCATAAACGGGTTCTTTCAAAATAGGTATTTTTCAATAAAAAATATTACTCAAAAATACTGAAAATTAGTGACTGTGATACTGAATATCTAAATTATTACTAGTAATCAAAACAAAAAGCAGTTGAAGAGTTGATGGCCAACAAAACATGCGATGTAAGAATTTATTTTTTAAATGGTTTTACAATCTGTAATGTACTAGAAAACATAAGATGCTAATGTTTTATCTTCAATAGAAAAAGAAAGCCAAAAAATTTGTTTTTTTACCTTAAGTTTTGGATATATGTGACGCAGAGAATCTGCAGTTCCTTTGTCAGTCTCATCAGAAATACAAACAATATCTACTTTCATTTTCATCTTGAATTCTGCAGATAAAGCCTTTTGGATATCCCTGGTTGTAACCACAATGACTTCTATAGCACAAAAGCAAGAAGAAGGAAAAATTATGTATCATTCATTTAGATAATGGTTTTGCTATGTTAATTAGATTTAGCCTGTTTATGGGTAAAATAATAATAGGTAATATTATTTAGCATTTTCAATGTGTTTTACATAAATGCTCACGTAATTCTTAAAACAATCTCAATTTACAAATAAGAAAACTTGAACACAAAGACAACAAATGACTGCTCAGAGACACACAATTAGTAACCAATGGAGGCTACATTAAACTCAGGTCTGTATAATTAGATGATTTAACAAAACATATACAAATGAGACCTCATTTTAACTCTTCATTCAGTAAAAAGAAAGAGCTATTACTACTTTCCAATAGGTAGCAATTAGTGATTTACTGAAGATCACAAGAAATTCTAGTAAGAGGTAACCCACGTAATATATGTCTTTCTCTCATGCATGTAGTTATCAACCAATGAAAGCAAATTTGGAGTTATGTCACAGATCTTTAGTGGGATTATGTAAGGCACTGCAATATAACATGTGTTGGTATCTGAAGATCTGATTTTAGCATCTCTCCAACAATTTCTACTTTTCCACAATAACACTACAGGTCACAATTAACCCCTCTCTTTCATTTAATCTTTTTGTTTTTCTTCTCCTATTTTCTATCCTTTTTGCTCCTTTTCCCCATGTAGTAGGAAATTGTGTGCCAGCCACTTGGACACAAAGGAGGATAATTCAACTCCACACCAGCCCAAGGCTGATTGTCACAAAGCAGAAGTCAGACTTACATCCACCCTCCACCCTTCTTTATTCTGATACCAAACATTCATCCCATGGCATTCTACTTCTCTGCTGCATTAAATTATCAATTGCTATGGCCACAGAGAACTCACAGATAATTTGGGAGTTTATTAGAAAAGTTAACAAGCCAAGGTCACAAAACAGTGAGGATACAGTGATTGGTCTACAGCAGTGCCTCTTCTCAGCCAGCAGTCAAGTCTCTCCTCTGGTCTTCAGCCTCTGCATCTCATGGCCCCTTGGCCTCTCTGCCTCGGTGGGCCAAGAAGCCCACCTGCTGCTTTGCCTCACAGTCTTAGGTCTCAGGGCTGCATCATCTGCTGCCTCTGCCACTAGAGACATGAATCTCACACATGACTCCACTCATGGCTGTTCTTTCTTGATAGTCTCAGGATTCTTTCTGTTACTGCTTCTGAGTCTCTTATACTCAGGGGAATGGCAAAATTGACTAATCCTCGAGTTAGAATCCTCTATACTTTAATTATATCACCCTACCCAACCACTCAGTGGGAGTTAGAGAGAAATGGATCAAAAACCCATAAGTTCTTAATCTTACTTTGCCACTTCTGGCTTTCTTTTACTCACTCATTCAATCCACAAATATATTTAATGTTTAAAGGACAAGTAGAAACTGAGAATTAAGAAATGAACTCAACTTGATTCCTGTTCTCAGGTAATTTAACACGGACCAGAAATAAATTCATCCAGTTACAGATAACTTATCTTTGACAAAGGGCCGAAAAATATGACAGGGGAAAGAGATCGTCTCTTCAACAAATGGTACTAGGTTTCCATCTGCAGAAAATGGCAAAAGTAGTTTCCAACTACAGAAAAATGAAACAGGACCCAGATCTCAGTCCACATACCAAAATGAACTCAAGATGGATCGAGGTTCTAATTATAAATCTCAGAACTGTAAAGATTATCAAGGAGAAAATAGGCACAAACTTAAGAATCTTATAGCAGGGCATAGATACTATCAAATATAATTAAGGAACATGCATAATAAGTGATCAAATTGACTGGAATCTATTAAAAATAAGACACTTTAGCATCAAAAGATATGAAAAGTATAAAAAGAAAACCCATGGAATGGAAAAAAATTTTATTGACACAATTGACAAGGGACTGATTTCTAAAATCTAGAGAAAACTGTAACACCTCAGATAAAAAAAGGCAACCCATTTAAAAAGTGGGCAACGGACATGAACAGTTCAACAAAGATGACATCCAAATTGCCAACATATAACGAAAAAATGTTCAGGATTACTAGCCATCCAGGAGATGCAAATCAAAGCAATGATGAGATACTGACCTTATACCAAGCCTCAGTTAGAAGGAATTTTCCATGTGGCAAGTATTAAAATTACCACAAAGGCCACCATCCACTGGATAGTGAGATATGCTAACGTGTGTTACGTATGTCCCTCATCTGTGAGACTAAGTTCCTAAAAGAACACAGTAATAACACCTACCTAGGCACTAAAGCTGAAAGTAGAGGGAATTGGGGTTTTTTTCACCCTATCTCCATTAATCATCAACTCTGGAAATGAGAAAGAGGAAGGGCTGGCTAGTCTGAAGTTTAAAGAGTTCTGAACTCTGATTTACACCATGTCAAAAACATAGTTTTGGCATATTCATGGAATTCAAATCGTAATACTTTTCATTGTTCTTTCAGTTTTATGAACAAAAGTTTGAGATTTCAGATCAGGGCTGGAGGGTAGATGGGTAATGTTTCCCTCCAAAATTCTCATAAGACAACCCTTGTTTCCCTCAAAGAATTGCTATGATGGGGTAAAAATATTTCCCTGGAGCAAGTTTCCTAGCCTTTTTCTCAACAATGAAGTTAGTTTTCCATTTCCTTAAAACTCTTTTCATAATAAGCCCCCATCACCTATTTTACTTCCTTCAAAATAGTCTATTGTGATTAGCCCTTTGGAATTCCCCTCCCCACAAAGAAAAGTCTCCATAACCCTGAGCTAGCTTTTCTGCCTTGGCTCTACCTGGTCTGTAAATTCCCTGGGAAATCACTGTTTTGATTGGATCTTTTTAAAAGGCATTGTAAGGAGACTAAGACAAGTGTGTTGTTGATGCCTCTCACCATTACTGACTGGGTGTTTAAACATGTTTTGCTTAGAATAAACCTGTGCATATATGAACTGGAGCCCTAGTAGCAATGTCTTGATTTACCCTTGTATTATAAAGCACATAATAGATTTTCATTAAGTACTAACTATGAAGCATTTGCCAGGAGCTCTGATGGTTAGTGGTAACCAGCTGGGCTGTTATATGCAACTTCAGCAGTTTGAAACTAGAAGCCGCTCTGCAGGAAGATGACTTTCTACTTCCGTCAAGAGTTAGTCTCATCTAAATACAGGCATGTACATATGTAAATATATTTAAATATGATGGTAGGGAAGTAGATCTACATGCATATATTTATAGGTTTAGTATTAAGGTAGCAGATGGACATTGGACCTCCACTCAAAGTATTTACTCAATGCAAGAACACTTTGTTGTATTAAATTGACAGTCAATGATGCACACCTTCCCAACACGATCACTGAAGACAAATGTGTGCATAAGCAAATGTGGTGAAGAAAGCTGATGGTGCCCAGCTATCAAAAGATAAAGCATCTGGGGTCTTAAAGGCTTGCAGGTAAACAAGCAGCCATCTAGCTCAGAAGTATCAAAGCTACATGGAAGAAGCACACCAGCCTGGGCGACCACAAGGTGTCAAAGGGATCAGGGATCAGGCATCAAATAACAAAAAATCCTATCATTGTAAATAAGGGAGAGTGCAGAGTGGAGGCTCAAAGCCCATCTGTAGGCAACTGGACATCCCCTTACTGAAGGGTCGTGGGGAGGCGACGAGCCAGTCAGGTTGCAGTGTAGCAACGATGAAACATAACTTTCCTCTAGTTCTTAAATGCTTCCTTCCCCCACTATCATGATCCCAATTCTACATTACAAATCTGGTTAGATCAGAGAATGTACATTGGTACAGATAGCAACTGGAAACACAGGGAATCCAGGACAGATATGACCCCTTCAGGAGTAGTGCTGAGTGAGAGTGGCGATACCAGGAGGATGGAGGGAAGGTGGGGTAGAAAGGGGGAACCCATTACAAGGATCTACATATAACCTCTTCCCTGGGGGATGGACAACAGAAAAGTGGTGAAGGGAGACGTTGGACATGTAAGATATGACAAAATAATAATTTATAAATTATGAAGGGTTCATGAGGGAGGGGGAGTGAGGAGGGAGGGGGGAAAATGAGGAGCTGAGATTAAGGGCTCAAGTAGAAAGCAAATGTTTTGAGAATGATGATGGCAACAAATGTACAAATGTGCTTGACACAATGGATGTATGTATGGATTTTGATGAGTTGTATGAGCCCCCAATAAAATAATTTTTTTTTAAAAAAAGAGTTACGGTCTTCAGAAACCCACTGGAGAAATTCTACCCCATCCTATTGGGTCCTTACAAGCCAAAACTGACTCGATAGCAGCGAGTTTGTTTTTGGTTTGATGAAGCACGGTAGCTGCTAACTGCAAGGCTCAGCAATTCGAAACCATCAGCCACTCCTCAGGAAAAAATAGGGCTTTCTACTCTCATAAAAATCTACAGCCTTGGCAGTTCTACTCTGTCTAATAGAGTCACTACGAGTCAGAACTATGATAGTGGATTTTACAAAGTATTTAGATTACCAGTTTGCTCTTTTGATACCCTTGCAGGTTCACCTTGGTCACTGAGAAACTAGCTCTATGACAGCAGTACTAAATGCTATCTTCTCACCTTCTTTCCCATATAGTATACTCTTAGGTTCATAATGAGTCCTAGTCTCCTCATTTATCTCTCACCCTCATAATGCTAACAAATAACAGGGATCAAACACCCCAAAAGTTTTATAACAGCATCTCATTTCCATAGCTCACCTTCAAATCCAACACGCTCAAGCAGGTTCAATGGATACCAAATTAAGGGTTTATTTCCAACTGGAAGCAGCGGTTTGGGAATGCTGGAAGTCAGGTCTGTCATCCGAGATCCCCCTCCAACTGCCATTACTACTGCTTGAAATTCCATTTTTATAAACTGTAAGTAGGGGGAGGGATACACATAAAAATATGTAACAAAAATCAAAGAACACACAGTACTAACCCAATTCTACTTAGTCACTGATGCCACATCATATATATCACTTCCAACTATAGTAGCTGGAGTATAAAACACTCCTTAGCTGCAATGTAAACATTTCCTTTACATTTTTTTTATTCATTGCCAACATAAAGCCTCAGCTACAGCCTAGGATGTGAGGCTGGGGGTAGGGGATATGAAAGGAAAATAAAAGTCAAACCCTAGCCCTTGAGTTTCTAATTACACGGAGAAGACAAAATTTAGCAAATTACAACATATAAGACAGAGAACACTTTACAAAGAGATTTTGTGCTGACTATTCTCACTTTTATGGAGCATTCTGGCTGTAGTTCTTCCAAGCACGTTTGCTTTTCTGGCAAGCCATTCAATATGCTTCTCCAACAACATAATTCAAATGCATTATATTGTTCTCCAGTCTTCCTTATTCATTGCCTAGCTTTTGCATGCTTATGAGACAATTAAAAATACTAGGGTGTACCTTAGCCCTCAAAGTTATAACTTTGTTTTTCAACACCTGTAAAGAGGTGTTTTGCAGCAGATTTGTGCAATGCAAAGTGCCATTTGATAGCTTAACTGTTACTTCCATGAGCAATTAACTGTATATCCACCTAAAAATAAAACTTGTGACAACTTCAGTATTGTCTCTGTTTATCCGGATGCTGCTCACTGGTCAGGTTGTAAGGTTTTTTAAAAAAAAAATTATTTTGAGGTATAATCCTTACTCAAAGCTGTAATCTTCGATATCTTCACAACTAAGTGCCTCATGGCTAGTTCACTTTCAGAAAGCAAAGTTGTATTAGCTGTATATTGTAGGTAATTGGTTTTCTTGAAGTTCTAAAGCAATGCTCATTTTCACAGAGTGTAGGTTCTCAGATAATTGCTCAGTATGCAGAATGAATAACTGGTGACAGAATACAGCTGTGGCATACACCTTTTCTGACTTTAAGTCAAAACAAGAATGCTTGGGTAAAAGAAAAGGGTCACCAAGGCAGGAGAAACAGAAATGAGGGTATTGAATCATGAAATATCAAGTTCAGGAAAAGCAAGTACTGTAGTTAGGGAGAAGGGTGGGACCAGTAAAGAGGTAGGCAGGACAGCCTGGTGATTAGGTACACAGAGCTCACAGCTAGAGTGCCCAAGTTTGAATTGCAGCTCTCCCAATTTATTAGCTATGTGAACTAGGTCAAGCTACCTAATTATCAAGCTTCAGTTTTCTTCATTTATGATAATTATAGTTTCTGCTCGTGGATTTGTGATGATTAAATGAGCTGATTTACATAAAGAACAAAATAATGTTCACCACATGACAAGCACTATATGAAGCAAAAGGCAGATCATGGTAAGTCATACCATTTGAACCATGCTATTTCATAATTCTTGTTTCTTGGGATATCCTCCTATGCCTAGTAATCATGTAATAAACTTTTAAGACTCATTTCAAGAATCATCTTGCCTATAATGCTTTCTTCCTAACCCTTCCTACACCTCTTGGTAGAAGTACCTCCTTTCTCTTCAGTGCTTTCCACTCTCCCACGTACAGATCCTTTCAGCCCTCTAAGGCTTTAATGCACGTGTGTTTAAATGTTTCTGTCCTTGAAGGTGAACAAACGAAAACCAAAACGCACTGCCAACAAGTCAATTCCAATGCACAGCGATGCTATAGGCCAGAGCACAACTGCCCCTTTGGGTTTCTATGACTAAATCTGTTTTGTTTGTTTTTTACTTTAAATCTTTATGTGAGCAGCTCATCTTTTTCCCATGGAAAAATGCAATTCCCAGTAAGTCACCAGAGCTCCTCCTTGACGGGGAGGACTATGTATTCCCAGACCTAACTAGCATAATGTCTGACAGATGCGGAATCAATGTTGTGGAATGAAGATTTGTGACCCTCACAACAACCCCATACGAAAGCCAAGTTCAAACGGGAACCCAAGTTCCCCAGGATGTGAGGTTCCTGCTCTCAATGAAGTTAAGAGTCTCTGGTTGGCTGGCAGGAACCCTGCTACCCATCATACTGGGCATATCGCGTCTATGCGGTGATGCCACTGCCAAGGCTGGGGCGATGAGAATCCCCGCAGCGTCGCGCTAGCCCCACAAGCTTTAGTTGGAGGGGGGCCCCAGGGCATCTCAGACGCTGCCCCGTCGGAGCGCTGGCAGCCTTCTCCTGGCCTGGGCAGAGTAGGCAGCACCGTGGGCTGCGCGAGGGCAGGGATCTTCGATCCCCCTCCTGGGACGTCAGCGCCTTGCATTGGAAGAACGGAACAACACAAACAGAGCACACGTGTTCGAGAGTAGGAGGGTCCACAGAGCGTGGGTGAGCGGATGAATGGAGGGCCCCGAAGTGGGAGGACACTGAGGCTGCCCGGGGCGACTAGGATGGGGCTCCGTCGCGGACACCTCGGGACCTTCTCTTTCCCGAAACTCGAGTCTCTCCTTCTGTGGCGGGGCGCAGGAGAGTCGGGTTCGCTCCAAATTCCCTGCCACCTTGGGCGCTTCAGAGCTGGTCGGGCAAGGTCGGGAGCCGGCGGGCGGCGTGGTTCTGGGGGACTCCGCAGGGCCAACCACATCTCTCCGGCCCAACGCGGCCCGGTTCGAAAAGCCCTCCGTCCTCGGAAGAAGCTGAGCCAGTCGGCTGTGCGGCACTGCTTTCCCCCCGCCGGCCGGCTAGCGAGCGGCCTGGCAACCCACATGGCAAGTTTTACCTCAGCTCCCGGCGCGCGGTAACCGCTCCCTGCTCTCCGCACGCTCCTCACGCCGCCACTGACAGTCCAATGGCGCCGCCGTGCGATGGCCGAGCAGATCGATGGGACGCGCAGAGCGGGCCCTCGGAGAAAGGAGGAATGCCGAGCGATGGATGGCAGAGGATCAGGGTGCGGACGTAGGAGGGGCGGGCCGACGGGGCGGGAGGGGCGTGGCCGACGGGGGCGTGGCCGGAGGGGCGGGGCCGACGGGGAATTGTAGCTTGCGCTCCTGGCCCACACGGGGTGACAGGGCTGCCTCTGAGCACATTGAATGTTCTACCCACAGCAGGTCAGGAATCCAGAAAGAACAAGTTATAATCTCTTCCTTCAGAAAATTAACAGAGAGCTTGTCGGGGGTCTTGGATTGTAGGCTAGTCAACGAAGAAATCATCAAATGAGCTTGTACCCAGGGCTTCCTATATGCTTAACGGCTAACGTAACTACTCACATCAGTGTTTTGAACCAGAATATGCTGGTACAAGACATGCAACTGTAGCCACCAGAGGAGGGATCAGGAGTTGGTGAAGGTCTCACTAAGTGACACTGAACAATGTCTTGAAGTGGGTCAGATGACCATCGTGGGGATGACGACATCTCAAGTGAAGGAGGTGTTTTGTTCTTAAGTGCCACTGAGTCAGTTCTGATCCATAGCTACACCTTGCACAGCAGAATGAAACACTGCCTTGTCCTGTGCCATCCTCACAATTGTTCCTCTGCCTGAGCCCAGTGTTGCAGCCACTGTGTCAGTCCCTCTCTTTTTCTCTGCCGTCCCACCTTACCCATATGATATCTTTCTCCAGGGACTGGTCTTTCCTGACAACATGTTCAAGTCCATGTAAGACAGTCTTGTCATTCTTACCTTTAAGGAAACATCTGACCATACTTCTTCCATAACTGTGGAATAGACCATCCATTGCTCATATGTAAGTTCAGGTTAAAGCTGAAGAAAATCAAAACAAGTCCACGAGAGCCAACATAGGACCTTGAGTCTATCCCACGTGAATTTTGAGAACACACACATTGAGCACTAATGACAGAAGTAAAGGAAATAGTACAAAAGCTCTGAAGTGAGATTGTGTGTCCACTTGAGACTATTAAAAGCAAAGGGGTGGAGGTTGGCCTATCAATCAGATCGCAGCTTGGTGACATTTGAAGGCAACAATAGAGATAAATAGCTCACTGGAGGGCAGAGCACTCTTTCTCTGCTTTGTCTCCCTTGAGACATTCCTGTTGACAAGCCACATGGAGACACACTGTTGCAGCCAGAGCCTTGGAGCTGGAGTTGCCACATAGAGACCCACGCCAGTGCTGAGATGCTTCTACCCCCACTGGATCCACACGACATTCCACTCACTGGCCTGTGACCTCCCTGCATTTGGTGTCATTGCATGTGTTGTGTGAGTCTCAAGAGGAATGTACAGACTGGCATTGGACATATGGGCTAATAAAGGACTTATGGACCTGGACTGGGCTGGGATGGTCTCTTAATATACAATTACTCTTAAAAATATATATATACAATTACTCTTTTATATAAAGCTCTTTATTACACAAATCTGAGCGTCTCTGGATTCGCTTCTCTAGTTAACCCAGACTAACACAGCCAATGTGGCGAAGGTGGAATGAGTAGTTGCAGAGGAAGTATCAGAGACAAAGAGCAGAACAGAAAAACTCAAAGGGCAGCTCCAAAAGACAAAGTCAAATAGTCTAACGAAATATACAAAGACCTAGAATTAGAAAACCAAAAAGGGAGAACACACTCAACAGATCTTAAACTGAAAGAATTCAAGAAAACATTCAGGTTGCAATACTGAAATATCCTGTGGCCAAATATTGAACAATGCGGGAAACATTGAGAGAAGATAGAAAGTAATACACAGCATACCAAAAATAACTAGTTGACATTCAACCATTTCAAGAGGTAGCATATGATCAAGGAGAAAAGTAGGATTTGCAATTTTCCCTAGATCTTCAGTCAGAAGAAAAGGAATTCAGCTTAGACTCTACTAATAAAAGACCCACAAGAAATTCTGATGGTGTTGTTGGATAAGCAATGGACTAGTAGCAAGGTCAGTTGTTCAAACCCACCAGTTGCTCCATGAGAGAAAAATGAGGCGATATGCCCAAGATTTTGTAGCCTTGAAAAAGCTAAACAGGGCCACTATGGGGCAGTATTAATCCAGTGGCAGTGGGTTTGGGTATCATACATGTCCTTTATCATGTTGAATCAATTCCCTTCTTTTCTAATCATAGAGTCAGAATTAACTTGATGGAAGTGATTTTTTTGTTTGTTTTTATTTTTGTGATGAGATGAATTATTTACTATACTCTCCTAGTCATAGCCTCTGTTACTCCCACCAGACAACTTTCATTTTCTGGATGGGTCTGGGTAAAAAGTGGGGAGGGAGAGATTGATTGGATTTTATGATTCATCTGGGAGTAATTGCTCACAAGGTTGTAATTGCCAACCTGCTGGATGTAAAATCTTCCATCTCAGAAGCAGGAGGGGGAATTTCACTATCACCCAGAGAAAAGAGCCAGGTGTGGAACATGTCCTTTGGACCCCAAGCCGCCTATGCATTCAACGTGCTTGATCCAGGACTCAGCTTTGTCACCACTGGCACAGCAGAGGAGTAGCAACAGCAGAACCAGGAGCCAGAGCATGAGACAGAGTGGTGGACTTCCTAGTCTACAGAGCAAGTGCTCTGGGCAAGAGGCTGACTTATGAAGTAGGGTGCTTCTCAGCACCAAATTGGGAGCTGAAGGTGAGTATTTTGAGGATGAAGCTTATAATGGAGTAACTTGCCCTTTGAGCATTTATTAGCATCCCTAAAAGAGATTTGTAACAATGACTGAGCAGGGCAGAGACTAGACCAAGAGGCTGAGAGTCAGAGAGAGAGCTGCCTGCAGGTACAAGCCAAAACCAAACTCTGCCAAGTCCACGCTGACTCGTAGGGTTTATGGAAGTAGAAAGGCCCAAGTTGCTGGTGGTTTCAAACTTCTGACCATGAGGGTCACAGTCCAACACACAATCATTATACCACCAGGGCTCAGATATGGCAGAGAAGAAACGGTCCTGATTGAGCAATTACATTCTGAGCATTTCGCATCTGAATTGGAACTTATACCCAGCTAAAAAGTAGAGAGTGCTGTGGGAGGCGTAGTTGGTGTCAGAATTGGTAGGTAGGGTGGCGGGCGGCGGGTGTCTGGCCCCGCCTCAGAAATCTGCTTTGGGCAATACTGCTGGGTATCTGGACAGGAGCCTGAAGGCAAGGGCTGAACACCCCCAAGACCAAAGGCAAGCCAGACAAAAGGCACAAGATAAGACAAACGGAACTAGGAAGCAAGACCAGATGCTCTGGGTTCAAAGGAAGCAGCAAGAAGTAGACAAACACCCCTGGAACTAGCCAGACCCTATACGCTAATTGCCATACATGCCGGACATTCTTCACTTTAAAGACCCATGCCACCCCCGCCCCTGCTTTCCTGACCTGTTGACCTGGAACCTTATCAGGGAGCATCCCTATAATAGAGCTGTTACTGTTTTTGCTCTCCTTTGTCCTGTCAGTTATGTTTGTCCATCTCCTATGCCTCAGTTTACCTTCTACTTTGTCGCGTGCCTCCGTTTACCTTTACACTGAAGAGTTAAATGTTCCTTCTCCCTTGTGTGGCTGGAGGAGGTCAGACGCCACTCCCAGGGCATTTCTTTTTTGACAGTATCCTAAAAAACTTGTTAGGATAAAAGGACAAACCAATCTGTCTTGGAAGAAATACGGCCAGAATGCTCTATAGAGGCAAGGATGGAAACACATACTCTGGACATGTCAGGAGAGACTGGTCCCTGGAGAAGGGTATCTGTTAGGTAGTGTAGATGAGCATGGCTCAGGGCGGGCAGTGTTTCCTTCTGCTGTGTGTAGTGTTGCTATGGATGGGAACCGACGCACAGGTACCTAACCACCACCACCACGACCCCCCAACAAGCTTTTGCTTATATGGGTTATATCTTTTAATATTTACCATAGGAAACAATAAAATGTATTAATTTGTTGTTAATTAACAATAATAAGCCATTATATGTTAATATGACATTGTTATTAAAAAAAACAATAAAAATTCAAAGAAACACCAGAGAGCCAGATGGGCAGTGGAAGATTCTTAATAAAATTTCTTATGTGAAACCGCCCAAAAATCAACAATTTGAAAAGAAGAATTGGAAGTTTAGTTAGATGTTTTACAAATGTAACACAGTTTACAAAAAAGACAGATTCACCTAGCTTTTATAATGTTTTAGTTACATTATATGAAAAAAGTGACCTCACACAGATGCACAGCTAGAAATATTTTGATAGCCCTTTCAGATAATTGCAGGAACACTTCTTTGATATTATATCAAAACTCAATAATTGTTAGCTTATTAAAGATTAATTGCAATGTGAAATCTAGGTTACTGACCACAGGTCTTTCCTGACCTGTCCTCCTCCTATGCAAGTCAACTATGGTATATAATTATCCCTCACACATTATGTATAGAAACACTGTAAGCACTTGATAAATACTGAGTCCAAGCTGTTTCTTACAACAGTTTCCTGTTCACAATTACTTCTCATTTATTCTCCAAGAAGAGGATGTGTGTGTGTATGAGTGTATTTGTATGTGGTGAGGAAAAATTTTTAGAAGTTCAAACTCTTAAGTTCCGTCTTAACTGTGGGAAACAAAAGAAACCTTTAAAAAATTGGGCCTTCAGTTACAAACACTCTTCCCACGGTCTGCTAGAGTTCTCTGGGGATTTGCTGGCCGCTGCACACAGTTCGCCCACCCCATTTGGCTGTAGACTAGTCAGTGAGGCAGGGGATTATTATGATTAGCATGTGGAATGAAAAGTAAAAATGAAAAGAGAAACTCGGCTTTGGCAGTCGAATGTAGGCCCTAAAGTCTTTGTTTTATTTTCGCACATAAGCTCAGTAGTTGCCTAATAAGATTCATGATAAGTTCAAAAGAAAAATGACACTACAGTGTTTTAAAAGCTTGGAAAGAACCTTAGTACTTGTTTTATTTCCAAGAATACAGATTTTTCGTCGTTCATGGTTATGGACTTTGTTTTCTAACTGATGGGTCAATTTTAGATATGTGATTTTATTAAGCCAATGCCTTTCCCTGTGGGATACAAAAAGGCTTTTCCCCAGTTGTCTCCCAATATATGCCAAACCTAAGTCACTGTTTGCCAGCACATGGTGGGAGGTCAGATGCATGGAGATATTCCCTCTGAAGGCATTCAGC
This sequence comes from Tenrec ecaudatus, assembly GCF_050624435.1. NCBI lineage: Eukaryota > Metazoa > Chordata > Mammalia > Afrosoricida > Tenrecidae > Tenrec > Tenrec ecaudatus. Next base: position 69,968,346 of record NC_134530.1, read on the forward strand.
CATTTTAGAGCATTCAGGCCCTATTGTCTGTCCCACCACAGGTGGGACTCACTCCCTACTGATAAGGAGAGTGATTGTCTCCCTGGAGAGCCCAGAGTAAAGGCCAAGCCCACTCAAGGACAACTGAGGTTGGGCTGCCATCTTGAATCCAGTATCCGCCCGTCTTGTCACATCTAATCCCTCCTCTTCCTATTGCGTGTACACCCCTAGATCGTCCCCCTCCCATTGCTGTATAGTCTCTGGTACAAGCCCTACCTGCGACGTATGTGGTTACCTGTAATCTGGGGCTTGCACACCTCTATGTATATATAAGCCTTGTAGAAAGAAGTCCTCTTCCTCCCCCTCTTGCCTCCCGTCTCCACGTGGACCACCAAGAGGGGCTGAGGTGAGCACGCTACCATGAAATGGGTCTGGCTCCTTTACCTTCTCTCCCACCTTCTATTCTCCATCACTTCACTATGATCTTTACATATTATCGGTGTTCAGTTGTTCCTATGGACCCCCACCATTATCAGAAGCTGGCTACTCTGACATTCCCCCTTATTAAACTGTTCACGTAGCTAATTTTCCCTTATTTTTAAGTTGAAAGTGTGACTTATAGATAAGGTGACCAGACGTCCCACTTTTAGCGGGACAGTCCCAATTTTTAACAATTTGTCCCGCGTCCCGTGGTGTTTTAAAAAGTCCCGATTTTTGGAAAGAATGCACGACAAGGTAGGGAACAGCAAGAGAACGGGAAGCGAACATACGGTTTTCGGCTGCCATGTAACTATTTCGCCAGGATATGAGTTTAATATTATTTTTGTAAATTTTAATAATAACAAATAATTATTGAGAACTGATTATTGAGAACTGCTTATCAAAGTTCGCATTGTTGATCAGTTGTTAGAATTCGACCACCATTGTTTGGACTTAATGAACAATGGAATTTTGGGGGCATTGGCAACGATGAAAACAATTTGTAACTGTCTCTCAGACGATACACATCGTACTGCGTGCTAGTGCTAGTTAAATAAGGGATGTCAACAAATCAGCTATTCAGATAATTTAGGTAAGCAATTTATTTATTTATTTCATAAATACACAAATTTTCTTGAATTTAGCAGACAGTACTCATATTATTTATATTTTATAGTGGTGGCAAAAGGTCTGGTGCTGGTCTTGAAAGTAACACTTACGTTAAGGCAAATTCAGACAAAAAATAATACAATTTAGTAGTGTTATTATTTAGAAAGAAATATAGGATTAAAATTAAAATAATTTTTTAAATATAGTTACTTTATAACAATCAAATTAATTTAATTTATAAACAAACAATAAAATATGTTCACGTAATTATGTACCTACTTGTGTTTTTAAGCAATGTGTATATAATAATTTATAATATAATTAAAAAATTTTTAGATTTTTAACATAATGAGTAAGAAAAGAGGATGCAAATTCAACGATGATCTAACAAGTGAATTTCCTTTTATTAAATAAACCAACAGCGATTACATGGTAAAATGTGAGAAATGTTATGGTGAATTTTCTATTTCTCACAGAGGGAAGAATAATATTCCAAAGCACTTGGAGACACAGAAACATAAAAGATATTTAAATACTGCTGCATCTTCCTCCAAAATACAGGATTTTTTTTGGAAAACAACTTATGGAGACGAAGAAAAGAAATTAGCATTAGCAGAAGGACTTACCATATATACTCGTGTATAAGCCTAGTTTTTCAGCACAAACAAAAAATGTGCTGAAAAACTGGGGTTCAGCTTATACATGGGTCAGTGGTACCCCAGCGAGGTGTAACATCTCGTAGGTGATTGCCATTACTCCACTGTTCATTCAAAGACCCGCTGACACTACAGGGCTTTGAATGTTTCTTTACTCACATCTAACCAATCACAGCCGTCCTATGAAGTGGATGGCTCCAATTCGCAGAAGCACCCGTAGTGATTCACTTACACAGGCAGCTGAACTGGTAAGGATGTGTCTGTGGCTGCGCTCCGTCCCTCCCCTCTGGTCTCTTTGTTAATTCACATCCTGCATTTCCCACCCTAGGCTTATACTCGAGTCAATCAGTTTTTCTGGTTTCCCAGGTAATAATTAGATACCAGCTTGTACTCTGGTCAGCTTATATTCGAGTTTATACGGTATATACAAGAGCAATTGACCATTGAGAAAACATCTCAGCCCAGTCCAGATAAAGTCCCTAAGTCCAGTATTAGCCCATATGTCCAATAGCGATTTATAAAGTCCTCTTCAGACTCACGGAACACATGCAATGATGCCGAAAGTAGAAAATCACAGGCCAGTGGGCAGAAAGTCTTTACCAGTGTCAGTGGAAACATCTCAGCGCTGGCAGGGGTCTCTGTATCAGGATGGGTCCATGTGTCTTGTCAGCTGCTATATCTTCCAGGGTGTGAGCAGAATCTCCCACCCTGAAGAAGGAAGTACTGGATTTCCCAGAATTCTCAGGAGAAGGTCATGTCCACACAGAGGCCTCCTTATTGGCTATGATCTGATTGACAAACTAGACTCCACCCCTACACTCTTAATCTTCAAATTGACAAACGATTGATTATGTATCTACCAGAATGAGTAAGCCCGACTCTTGGCACCTGACAATAACAAGCACAGGACTCTACCATGCTCTGACTTACAGAGTGGACCACAAGGCTGATGCGCCAGATGTCCATATGTGCTCTAGGTTTTAATTTCTAAATAAAGATCCTTTGTTCCAGAAAAAAATCTGAATTTGATTGGACATGGACTTTTGTTCATACTAATAACTAAAGCATGGCAGCAGTGGGTACTTCAGGGCTTTCATGGAAAAAATAAAAATAAAAACAAGGAGTTCGAGATCCTGAGAAAACTTCTCTGAATTTCAGGCTCTGAGAAAATGGCATATCCCTTAAATTTCAGTTGTATCAAAGACCACATTCTACTAGCATTTTAATTAAAGAGAAGTAATGTTCTATTATGTTAGGCTGAACTTTCTAGAGAAAGAAAGCCAATGACACTCACATATATGAGAAAGAACTTTATATAAAGGAATACATTTATATCAAGGAAGTGACCCACCCCAGTCCAACTCAAGTCCAGGGGTCGGATGCTAGCTGGAGCCCCCTCCAGACTCACACAGCTGCAGGTTGAAGAGACAGGAAAGCCAAGAAGAGAGATCGTATCCTGGCGTGTGCTGAGTCACATGGCTCCCAGGTCAGCAGGACAATGGCAGGGGCTGACAATTCCCAGGAGCAGCAAGCCACATGGCCTCCCCTGGAGCCAGGCATCGAATCCAAGCAGGCAGGAAGGTTGAGAAGGGCAGGAGAGGGCCCAGTTCTCCTCCATAGCTCTCTTAGGAAAAGGCCACAGCCCCAAGGAGGCATCACCAGGTTTTGATCTGATTGATAGACTGAACAGCACCCCTACCTTTATGCGGGTGCAAGTTGACATAAAAATCTAACCATCACACCAATTTAGTTTTATCATGGATGAGGTAATGCTTTCTTTTTAAAATTCATGTTTTAAAATGTTTTATTGGTTTAAAAAATAATTTTATTGGGCGTTCGTACAACTCTTATCACACTCCATCCATCCATTGTGTCCAGCACATTTGTACATTTGTCGCCATCATCATTTTCAAAACATTTTCTTTCTACTTGAGTCCTTGGTATCAGCTCCTCATTTTTTTCTCCTCCCTCTCCAGATAATTCTTTTGTAGGAATTAGTACCAACCTAGTCCCAGGGGTCGGAGATTGAAGAAGTCCCCAAAGTCCAACTCTTCCAAGATGCTAGTCTGCTCTATTCCCCCCAGTCCTCCCTTGAGGACACGCCCTCATGCTATGGTTTCTGTAAATAGCTGCCATGTCCTGTGGAAATGCAAGAAAGTGAGAGAAAATGTCTCAAGTGATTGTAGGTGTCGTTCTGTCCAGAATCCGAATGTCAGGCAGGGGAAAACCAGAGCTGGGTCCAGAGGACACACTCCATTCCTGTGGTAGTGAATGAGATCACACTCCCTGCCCCTCAGAGGGCTCAAGTTATATGCAGCAGGATGGCATTGCAGGGTATCCTGGTTACAATTCCTCACAGGAGAATCCTATCAGTACCTTCCCCCACCTTCTTACCAGGTTCAGGCAGGGAAAGACTGCTGGGCCTTACATTGAGTAGCAATGGTGTAATCAAATTAAAATATAATATATACTATACAAAGTATAGCAGACCTCCTTAATGTCCGTTTGAAGCGGGTGTTATTAGTTGCACCAGAGCCGGCCCTGGCACATGGAGACCTAGGCACAAGTGATCAAAGTGCTCCTCCTGATCAGGAGCAGAGACACAGAGCCTTGGGGTCTCTATTCTGGATGATTTTTCAGAAGTAGATTACCAGGCCTTTCTTTTGCATTAGGTTTAAAGTGAATAAAAAATATGGAAGTTTTTCAATGTAATTCAATGTAGCCAATAAAAAGAATGGCTAAACGAATACCTTACCCCTCTCCTCTCCTCTAAGCTGTTTTTAGGTGCCACCAAGTCAGTTCACACGTGTAGCAACCCTGTGCACAACAGAAACAAGCACTGCCCAGTCCAGTGCCAGCCTCGCCATTGTTCGTGTGCTTGAACCCTTCATGCAGCCTCTGTGTCAGTCCATCTCATCGAGGGTCTTCCTCTTTTCGCTGCGTCTCCCCTTGACCAAGCATGATGCCCTTCTCCAGGGACTGGTCTCTCCTGACCACATGTCCAAAGGATGTCAGACTAAGTCTTGCTATCCTTGCCTCTAAGGAGCACCGTGGCCTTACTTTTTCCAAGACAGATGTTTGTCCTTTTAGCAGTCGTGGTATTTCAATATTCTTCTCCAGCACCATCATTCAAATGCCTTGGTTTCTCACTGGTCTTCCTTATTCAATGTCCAACTTTCACTTGCATACGAGGCAATGGGAAATCTCACAGCTTGGGTCAGGCGCATCTCAGGCCTCACAGAAACATCACTGAGGATGCTATTTGCCTGTCAGGTTGTCGTCCAGTGGTGGCTCATGGTGCTGTGATGCTGGAAGCTGTGCCGTTGGTGTTTCAAATGCCAGCAGGGTCACCCACAGTGAACGGCTTTCAGTGGCGCTTCCACACTCAGAGCAGACTGTGCAGGAGCACCCAGCTGCCCACGTTGGAGGAATGAGCCACTGAAATATGCATAGCGTGGAAACATCCTCAGATACTGGAGGCTCCCCCCCACCCCCCTTTAGCTACCATAATTTCCTTCTTGGGTTATTCCTTGCTTCTCAACTCATTCTCTAGATAGCCTACTCACTACCATCAGGCTGAGTGTAAGACAGCAGAACTTCCCTTTTGGGCGCCTGAGGCTCTCAATCTTTATAGGGGTGTCGTGGAGTGGCTGGGAAGTTTGCATGGTGTGACAGTGACTGTATTAGGTTAGCAACCAGACCTGTCACCCGAGTCACCACTAGGGCTCTTTCTTGATCCAGCAGCCAGTGGCAAATCTAACTGTGCAGTCCCCGTCCTTGCCTCACCCTCCTGGATGGCTGTTTCGTGCAAATTCTAAAACAGAACTTCCAAAGCTGGAGTTCCACCTCTCCTCTTCACACTCCAGTTACATCAGCCTCCACCAAGCGTCTAGCTCCTCCCGCTTCAAGGTTCAGTTTAAATTAATGTCTCAAACAAAGAACTTACCCCTCCCCCCCAACCTTGGTTAAAAATCTTCCAGTTTAGACCTTTTATGTCCTTTTCGGTAGTTCTTACACAAGTATTATTAGATGTTACCTATGCATTGCTGTGTTTCTTATACAAATAACACACTCCTTCTAAGTCTGCTTGCCAATTGCGAACATCTCCTGGGAGATATTTCTCCTGGAGTGCCATCACCCAGTCTGCCATCCCGATGTCTCCCTAGGGTATTGTCTATGAGGACACAAAATGCCTCTGCTTTGATCACCATTTTATTTATTGACTGGCTTGTGGTGGGTGCCTGACATTGATGCTGAATGAACATTTGTTCACTGGACGAAGAACGATGAAATGAAAAATCAGGATATAAAAGAGAGTGAGGTCAATTTGGTAAAAGAGGGACCAAAGACTCCCCGTGGCCGTCTGCCTACCTTCACGCAGCAGAAAGGAAGGGCTGCTTCCCCCAGGTGAGAAATGGGAAATGAGCTGGTTGGGAAGAGCCCTTGAGTGAGGGGCACCTCAGGTTACCTGCAGGTCAGCTACCAGGCCTGACAAGGAGCTTGGCGGCTGTGTGTGTGACGCCTCCTGTGGGGCATTCCAGGCACAGGGACTAGAGGACAGGGCGCGCGCTGAGGCGGAGCTAGCCACCCCAAGCCCCGTGTGAAAAGACGGTGAGCGGAGCCCAGCCCAGGACGGCTAGCAGCCGAGGCGGCGTTTGGGCGCGCCCTGGAGGCCAGCGTGTGAACTGTCACGAGCCCGTGGAGGATGCGTGCGGGCAGGCCTTTGGCGTTTGGGCGGACCTCCCAGAGTCCGCGCGCAAGAGGTGGCTGGCCGCCATAGGAGTGGCCATGCAGTACCTTAGCTGCGAGACCCGGAGGGGAGGGCTAGGGAGCCATTGCTGGCTCCTCTTTTGTCAGAATCCTGACCGGGCTGGTTTAGCGGCCATCCCAAGGCTTTGTCCTGTGTGTCAAATGATTCTGCAACTCAGCGCTCCAGAGGGCCGGTGCCCACCTCTCGTCACCACATCCACCCCCGAGGTCAGACACGCTTTGGCGGCAGCACCTCGTCTTGACATCCTCCCCTCGGCCCTTCTGGAGCTGTGGGGCCCTTAGTTTCCTGTTCAGCTCCGGATCGAATGGCTGTCCCTGAGAAGCCCCACCACTCTCATGTGACACGCGCCTCCTTGGTTCCTGGACCCGCTGTGAAGCGTTGGCAGAACCATTTTCCTATGTGCACTTTGCTTAGCCCAAAATTGGAATAAATGCATTCTGAAGCAACGAAACCATCCATTTATTGAACTTCCCCAAGTGCGGGCCCTGAAGGGATGAGGGCTGGGACAGGGCTGCGTGCTTAGCCCTGGGGGCCAGGCTTCCTTTTGGAGCTGGGTCAGAGGAGTTACTGAAAGCTTAGCGCTAGAGCACAACACCATTGGCTGTCAGGCTGCAGACGGGGTCAGGCTAGAAGCAAGGTGGATGAGATGCGCCTCTGATGAGTGTGGGTGATGGAGGCATAGAGATTTGAATTTGAACGGCTGTAGCTTCTGGGCCTAGAAAGTTGAGCTTGGGTTGGCAGAAGGGCAGAGCTCAGCAGCGAGGAATGGCAGGACCAAGGGAAAGAGCAGATTTGCTCCACTGGGGGGAGGGGGGAAGGTGACCAAGGAGAGTGGTCCAGTATTCCCGGTTCCTTTCACGAGGAGGGGTCCCCGCTACCTTCCAATGCATTTAGTTTGGAGTCTGGGCAGAAGTCAGGGTAAAGCTAGTTGGAAAAAAAGAAGACCCCGCCCCCCAAATGAAAGCAAGTCCATGGGGTGGAGGTGGGAGGCTAGAAGGCCCCCTTCAAGTAGCTCAGGCCTCGGCAGCTTGTGCTGGGCTTGTGGAAGAGTTCCTCTCACAGAGGCTGCACACCTTGGGAGGCAAGCCCCAGTATGATGGGCTTGCAGGTCTGCGGGGCTGTGCCGCCAGCCTTCAACCCCCAGTCCACCCACCCTTGGGGCAGGAGTGGTGTGGTAGGCGCTGGGTTTCTCTGAGCGGTCAGTTCTGGGAGTGCACACCCCAACTGGTCTGGCGAGGATGTTTCCACTGTGGGTAGGGCAGGCCTGCGGGGCGCCGCCTCACTCCTCCCAAGGGCTCATGTCCGTGTCAATGGCAACGCAGTTGTAGGCAGCATAACGGAGCTTCTCCTCGCATACCTTGGCGCTGGGGGGCCGGGGGGCACTCCATCAGTGATCACGTGAACCGCAGAGGTCCCACAGCAGCACCGGGGAAGGGGCTGCAGCTCCCCATGCCAGATGTCCTCTTCCCCCACCTAGGGCTGCCACCGCCCTCCCCCAGCCTGAGGCCCAAGGAACTCACCTGGGATAGTGCGGCAGGAAAAGCGTGCTGGAGCAGGTGGAAGACTCTGGTAGTGCATCTGTGGTTTCATAACTGGGGGTACAGAGGGACCACAAATCAGGAAGACCTTCAGGGGTACAGGGCCAGGGTCTCAAGCACCCCAGAGAGTTTGGAGCCGAGCTCCCCTTAGCACTGACCCCAGCTTGTCTGGATAGATGTAGATCCGTGCTGGCAGGCGGCTCCTGCCGGTGACAAAGCGCAGGAAGCGGCTCCTGTCCTCTGGAGAAGGCAGGCAGTCAGCACTGGCGCCCAACAACTCCCCACTTCCTCCACTCCCCAGGTAGAGTCCAGGTGGGGCCCTACTCCATCCGCCCTCCTCACTAACCATTGGTGAAGTTGTTCAGTGCCTCCCAGAAGTATTGTACCCGCGTGTCCGATGGCTCGAAGTCTTCAAACCGGGCTGGGGGAAGAGATTCATTCTTAAGTCCTGAGCTGCTGGGCCCTAAGTCAACCCTCTGCCAGCTGCCTTGACCAGCCACCTGCACTCCCTGCACCAGAGGGGACTCACTGAGTTTGCGCAGAGCATCCACAGTGACCTCAGGGTCTCCGCACACCTTCTTCTCCAACTCCTGCCATGTCAGCAAGTCCAGCACAGCCTGTGGCACCACCTTCAGCAGGCCTGCCTGCATGGCTGCCACCTGTGGAGGGCGGAGGCGGACTCAGCGGGGAAGCAGGCCTAACTCAGCCTGAGCCTCCACTTACTGAGATAAGAGGGGTGGGGGCAGGTGGGGAACAGTAGGGGGGCTTTGCCCAGCACTGGAGACAGCTCTGCGCCTCACTGGCAAGTCAGGGAGTCTTGGGGGCCAATGTTCTTAGGCTCCCAGGGACCAATCAGGTAGTGCCATGACTACTAAAGACTGGGAGGTTGCAGGGTGCAAGGCTCACAGCCCACTGGCCTCAGGGCAGTACCTGCTCCTTGCTCTCCTCTAGCCGCGCCTTCTGCACCAGCTGAATGAAACGGGAGCGATCCTCATGTCCCACCACGATGCCTGCGCCCCCTGGGATCAGCTCCACCACCTGCTGGTCACTCAGTACGGTGGTAAAAGTTAATTCCTTCCCAAATTTAACCTCGAATGTCTCCTTGTCCATCCCTTCCATCACTTCCAGGAGCTTCACCTGAGGCATGGAGAGAGGGATGGAGGCCAGCGTGAGAACATGGTGGGAATAATCCCTGCCTTCCCTCCAGCAGAGGACACAGCCAGGGCGGGACGGGAGTCTGCACAAGGGCGTGAAAACGCAGAGATCATGCCTAACTGGTCACGGAGGCCAGGGACAGCGTCCTGGCAGAAATGACCTCTAACCTCATACCCACGGGATGACTAGGCAGGGTCACACGGGAAGTCTGGGGTAAGAAGATTTTGGAGAAAGGTGGAGGGAGCAGAAGACCCGAGAGATATGCTTGTCTGGAGCCTGAACATAATCAAGTGGTCAGGGATACAGGCGTTCCGCAAGGTCTGCTCAGTCTGCATGCTCTGGAAGCCCGGGCAGGGCCGCTGGAGAGCTAGAGCTGGAAGAGGGGAAGCACGCTGGCTGCTGGAGACCTCATGGGCAACAAGGGGCGCAGGGACACTGGCGTTTGCAGCTATGTGGCTGGGTCAGAAAGCAAGGTGGCCTGAACTAGCGGTGTTCAGTGAGGGCAGGAGCAGTAGACTGATTTCCCTCCAGCGGGAAATTGACCGAAGGCGTGTGTGAAGGGCAACTCTGCCCGTTGGGGCCTGGGCAGTGTGGAAGCAGTGTTGGTAGACCAAGATGGGGAGCCCGCGAGGGCAAGGGACTGGGGAGATGGTGAAGAGGGTCCTGAGCCCAAGGTGCCGCCTGCAGGGGGCAGGTGTATATTAGGCCCCAGGCTTAGGGGTGGCTGGGGCTGGCGGTCAGGATTTAGGGTCGTCAGAAAAGGGCTAGTAGTTGGCGCCATAGAGCTAGTAGATGAGGAGTATAGGTGGGAAGAAAAGGTCTTGGCCAGAGCTCTTAGGCGCTGCCACCTTGAGGCCCTACTCACCAGCACGGAGTCCACAGCGGGGAAGTCCTTGCTCCAGCTCACCTCCTCCCCGGAGAGCTGCTTCCATACAAAGCCAGGAAGAGCCAGGACCTGGGGAACAAGGACTCACTGCTGGCTTCTCACCCCGAGTCCTCAGGCTTGGCTGGCTCTTCCTTCCGGCCAGGGCCCCGAGCATGGAGCCCTTTGTAGGGGTGCAGAGGGGACTACTCACCAGGAACTCCTTACCCCGAAGGGCAGCCCCCATCAGCTGGCCGATCCACTCGTACTTGGCAAAGTCGTGACAGGAGGGGTTGGGCACATACATGTCCCGGGCCTCCCCGGTACCATTGCCCTGGCCCAGAGAAGGAGCTGTCAGCATGGCATGGGATGAACCCTGTACTGTTACCCCAGACCTCGGGAGTCCGGAATGGTCCCCTCTGAATGCATGATGGTTTTCCTACCCTGCCTGTCCTGAGGCTGCCCAGGGCAGACACAGAGGAAGAGTGTGGGAAGTGGGGTGGGCGATTACCTGATTGGCTGTGCGCACAAAGAAGGGCAGGGGCACAGGGGTGTCTGCTGAGCTAGGGCACAGCTCTTCCGACATGTCAGCGAGGCTGTCCCGGAAACCACCCCCTGAAATCACAGATGTCCTCTGCTGAGCACTCAAGAGCCCCAGAGGCAACATCCGGGGCCCCTGTTCATGAGTAGCTGGTGACCCTAGAAGCCTTTACCTCCCTCATCAGGGTTGCCCGCTTAGGGCCTCTCTCACCTTGGTCGATGATGCCTTCTGCGATGAACTTACACTCCCACCACTGGTCATAGCGCATGGGCCACCTGCAGGGGTGGAGCGCTGTCAGCAGGGTGCGCCAGGACCAGCCAGGAGTCAGGGGAGAGGGATAGAGCTGGGGGTTCCCTGGGCAGCACGCGAATGCATGAGGGGCTTCAAAATGTTCATGGGGAAAATGGAAATGAAGAGATCACAGAATTCTCCCCTGAGCTCTGCGAAGCCCTCCCGTGTGTGTGCATACGCGTGCCCTGGTGCCTTACCTGTAGTCCAGGGGCTTCTCGTACTTGTCAGACGGCTTGAGGCCTTCGTAAACCTGGGGGAGGGAAGGTGGGTGGGGGGAAGTCTGTGTCAAGGCCTGGCCCCACTCTTGCCCCAAGCCCTTGCTCAGCTGCCTCAGTTTGATCCCACCCAGGTGGTCCAGACCTGGGTGAAGACGGCATTCTTGCAGGCAGGGTCCCTCGAGGGGCAGGCACGGTGCTCCATGGCTAGGCGCCGGTTGATGTACAGGCGCGGCATGAAGCTGGGCTTGCTGCTCTCCGAGTCACGTAGGCACTGGGCCACCAGGCTGGGCCGCTGGCGTGACAGCAGCAAGAACTGCTTCACTTGCTGGTGAGGAGAAGTGGCCATGCCAGGGCCAGGGGTGAGTCGGCCTCTGTCTAGGCCCTGCATCCTCCTCTAGGCCTGGAGCCAATTCCCCAATTCTAGCCCTAGTTCATCCTGTCCTTGCCTCCAGTCCCTCCCTTAGTCTAGCCACCAGGGCGACTTTCTAAAAACAACAATCCCTGCCTTACTTACAACGGTCCAAAGAGATCCACTGACCAGGGCCGAAGTTCCCGTTTCACAGCCTGGCCCACTTCCTGCCAATAATGCCCAGCGGGTACTACTCACATAACCTGCGGTGTCCATGTTGACACCACTCTTCCCACAGCCCTTGTGGGTTCCACACATGCATCTGCGGAATAGCCTGCCCCTCCCCGCCCCCAACACTATGTTTTAATCAGTCGTGTCTGCCTTCCTTTGGGTCCACAGAATCCACAGAGCAAAGGGCCAGGTCTAGAGAAGGTTTGGGGAACTCTGTTGAGGAGCAAACAGCTGCAGGAGGAGGGCCTCCTGCCAGGGCCAACACCAATACCCGGTGGACCAGCTCACCTTAATCGCACTGAAGGTGCCCAGTGTGTGGTCCCAAGCAGGTACCAGGTGGTGCAGGACACTGTCCAGGATCTTTATGAACCTGGGAGGTGGGGTGGGTAAAGATAAATGCGACTGAAGAGCTGGGCATGGAGGTAAGCTGCAGAGCCCCCTCCCCAGTGAACAGAAATAGGGAGAAGCTAGGGTACCCGGGCCACTCTGACCCTTGAGGTGGAATGAGCTTCTGGTAGAAAGCCTGGGGGAACTTCTCCACACAGACACTAAGGCCTGAGGTGGGGGGAGGAGAGGGCCTGAGAGGTCCAGGGCCACAGCCACCTCTGCAGGAGAACAGCTCTGCGGTATAGTACTTCCGGGTCAGTGCCTTCCAGGCGTGGGTATCGCACCAGACTGCTGGGCTGGAACAGGTCTGCATTCAAGCCTAGTTCTCGCTGCCTAGATGACCTGATCTTGACCCCTCGGAGGCGCACGTCGATCCCGTCATCTGAGGGAAGGGGTCAGAGTGCACCTGTTACCTCCTTGGCCCTAGACCTGGGGAGAGCTCCTTACAGCTCAGCCTTCACCTCCCTGAGCCTTGAGAGACTCAATGGTGCTGGAATCCTGTTCTACTGTTCCAACTGTGATTTCCCTGTTCGGATGGCTCCCCCATGCACCACTGTGCTTCTGGGAGTCCTCAGCCTTCCTCCTCCAGGACAACTCCAATGGCTCCGTGGTCCCGCCCACTGGCTCAGGTCTCCATGCCTCCCACCCTAGAGTTTACTTCATTCGTTGCCTTCAGCCCAATTCCAAGCCTTCTCCTTTTCCATACCCACTGCCAGCTCCTCCCAGCTACACACTGGCCCTGTTCTATGTCCATCGCCTCCAGGCCTACCTCGGCACTCGACGATGCGGATCTCGATGACTGGGAGGTGGACGGTCATGTCCTCCAGGACACAGACATCCCCAATCAGGGTCCTGAGGAGGTGAGGGCAGGCCCCTTCAGACATGCCCCATCCAGGTCAGCCCCGATTACTAGGCTCATCCCTCACTCCAATCCCACAACCCCCCGGACAGGCTTGCTCACTCGTCAATGCTCACGTCACTCAGCTTCTTCAGGTTGTCTCCTTCACCCCCATAGACCACCACACGCTTAGGCATAAAGTTGTCATCTGTGGTGTCCACTGTGAGGAGCAGCTTCCTGGGGAGTTGGACAGAGTGTGCACATGCGTCTGTGTACACCCACATGCCAGTGGGTGACCCACCCTACTGCATGCAGTCCCAAGTCCGCTCACTTGACGATGGTGCCTTTCTTCATGGTAAGCCGCACCCAGTGCTGGCACTGGGACCCGTCACTCTCCCAGTAGGTGTCTGCATTGCTATCTGTCAGGCAGGACACATTGAACTCCTCCTAGGGAGGGGCAGAACGATGGCAATGAGCAGGGACCCCCTACTCTCTGCACCAGGGGGGCACTTTGGGCCAGGAAGCCAGAGAGAAAGCACAGTCGTGCTGGGTAAATGGGGCAAGTAGCATGGGGGGGAGCCTCGGCGCCCCTACAGGGCGATCCACGGGGTGTGGGTGGTAGGGGGGCTTTGAACTGGGTCTGGCCTCTGGGGGGGGAGGCTTGGGCTTGGGCTTGGGTTCTGACCCTGTCCCAGAGATGGGACAAGACGTGAGGGGGCTCTGGCTACATCTGGCCTGGGGTGGGGCGCCTGGAACCCACCGTGTAGGAGGACACGTCTATGCTCTCCACATACTGCTTCACGCTACCCAGGTTCTCATCCTCCTTGCCCAGGTGGTCGTACAAGAAGTGGATCAGGTCCTCGTCGCACTCGTAGGTCCACGTTGGGGGCACATAGCTAAGCAACCCCAAGCCCCTCATTAGGTCGGGCCCAGGCCTGGAGTTCCCTCTTCCCCAGCCCAGCCCGGCTCACTCACAGCAGCCTTTGGCGAGCTTCAGTGTACACTTCGGCGGGCTGAGGCTTCGCTCCAAGGCGATGGGAGTATGTCAGGTCCACGACTTTCTCCCATCTGTGGGCACAGGGTGGGTGGGTGGGGGTGGGATGAGGGAGACCTCGCCGGCAGCAGGACCTGAAGTCTCCCCCAGGGAAGACATTCCAGACCACGCCCCCAGAAGCCCTTATGGCCCCGCCCCTTTGGCCAAGTCCACGCCCATCTCCCCCTCTCCTTCCAGGCAAAGACGGACTTCTTTCCAGCTCCTGCCACCCGAGGTCTGACCGTAACGCCCACCCCTTCAGGTGCAGGACCTCAGCACTGGCCGGTAGTCTACACCGAAAATCTGCTGCTGCCGATGGAGGTGGTCGGGGGTGTCAATGGGCACGAGGCGGGCCCCGCCTTCCGCCGGGCGGCACGCCAGCAGCCAGCCTTCGTCCAGCTCCCAGTCGCCCAGGTGCTCAGCCAGTTGCTCCTGTCGGAAAGCACCAGATGGAGCCAGGCGCCAGGGAGCCCAGCCCTGCCCTGCCCAGAGCAAAGGACACCGAGCGGGGGAGCGGGGAGGGAGGTGCGGGGTGCGAGGGCCCGGCCAGCCCCGTCGGGGGGCGGGGGCGGGCCGGCCGCCGGGGCCGCACCTTGGTCAGCTTCACCCAGAGCCCGTGGCCGTTGCACAGCTCCTCTCCCGTCGTGCGAACACAGGCGCCGCGCCGGAGCTCGATGCTGTCGCGGGCAGCGCGGAGCGGCCCGGAGCCGGTGCCCGGAGCCGGGCCCGAGGCGCCCACTCGCAGCCCCAGGCCCTCCACCTCCCACACGGGCAGCAGCACGCGCGACGGGCCCGCGGGGTCCTTGTACAGCTTGTAGAGCACCTCGCGGGGGACGAAGGCCAGCGCCGAGGGCATGGGCCGCCCGGCCCGGAGGCTCCGCGCCGCCTCGGCCAGGAAGCGCACGCGGCCCAGCAGCTGCCGGGGCGACTCCAGCGCCGTTCCGGGGCTCGGGCCCGCCATGGAGAGCTGGGAGAGGGGAGCCCCGGGCGAACCGGCCCCGGAACCGCGGCCGCGGGGGCTGACCTCGCTTCCCACCACGCCCGGCCCCGCCTCCGGCCCGCCGCGCCCGTATGTCGTGGACTACGCGCACCCGTGCAGTTGTGTGGCCTCGGCCTGGCGCAAGCGCGGGCATTTTGACCCGTTATTCCTCCCCGCTCTACGCCCACTGCCATGCCGCCGCTCAAGCCGGGCTTTCTGTTATCGGTCATTTGCCTGGCCTCCTGTCATTGTCTGACCCCCAGGTCATTTCTGGATCCCCCCAATTGGGGTGATGCGACTGGAATGTTAGGGCAGAATGGACCCCAGCCCCGCCCAAGCGCTGGAGAGGGTTAGGTCCTTCTGTTTCCATCCCAGCCGCTTCTCCTCTCCGCAGGACGTCGGTGATCGCGAAGGGAGTCCCGGTGGCGCGGTGGGTTCAGTGCTGGGCCCCTAACTTCAAGGTCTGTGCTTCAAGGTCACCAGCCGCCGGAAACCCCAAGTAGTTCTCTGTGCCACAGGGTCGCAGCGCTGCTGCCTAAAGAGGACGCTCTCAGAACCCCCAGAGGGCAGGCTGGTGGGGCTGAGTGACCTTGACGTCGTCACAGCGTGCGTCTAACGGGTTAGTGATGGTCCCGGGAATTCCGAAGCCCATGCCCCGTGGTGGGAGGCGAGGGGCAGAGAACGATAGGTGCTGTTCCTGAAAGAGTTTTAAGGAGAAAAGGACACTTTCTTGGACACGATTTTTCACATCATTGATGCGATTGAGAAAGAAATCGTGTATTTTTGACAGTTCATTTTTTAAAAATTTCCTTCTAGGAAGTTGGAAACAGTGCCTCTTAGAGCTTCTCTCCAAGCGATTTTACGTTACCACCCTTCTCCGGGAGCCCTGGGGGCACAGTGGTACCTGTGCTAAAACATTTACCACTGTGATGATGGGTTCTCTGATGGCTTCCCCATCCATCGGAGTCTCCCTCTGTGAAGGGAGAAGGCTTGTGGACCACAGTGACCTCTTCAGAGTGACCCTCCCGGCAAGGACTGGGTAGGAGCGCCCTAAGGAGTAGAAAGCCCCATCTTCCTCCCCGGGAGCGGCTGGCCCAACGCGTAACCACTCTTAGGGACGCTGCATGATGATTTTGGCTCCCTGTACCGCCTCCGTCCATCCACCGGGGCTTGTCTTGCGAGGCCGGATAGGAAACCGTCAGTCATGGAAGATGGGACTAGGAGACTCGGGCCGACCCCCTTCACTCTCAGGCCGTCTTAGAACAAAAGGTTTCACCCCTCAAAGCTGTAGCCGGAGCCGGTTTTTGGCCTCTGCCTCTGCGTCGCTACTGTAAACTTTACGGTAAGAAAGGTGCGGGGTCCAATGAGCGGCGGCCCGGAGCTGTCACCGGAGAGGTCACGTGGCTTCAACATGGCGACGCCCTGGGCCGACGCAGGAAGGGGCGGAGTCCGGGCCGGGCGGGCTGCGCGGCTAGTGGCGGTGCGGACGGTGCTCGCGCACTTACACACGCACGCGCGCGCGCGCGCAAGGCTGACTATGGAGGCGAAGGAGTTGAGGTGAGTTCTCCGCGGCGCCCGGCATGCCAGCGTCGGAATGGAGTATTCTTAATGCGTGACCCTGCCTCCCCCCCTCCCGAAAAGAGATCCCCGAACCCGAACCCCAGGCGCTTTGGTTTTGGATTTCTGAGAACTTCAGCTCAGGAACCGCTTACATTTAACCGGTTCTCAGCCTTCCTAATAAAGCCGCGACCCTGTTATACATGTGGTGGTGACCCCCTCCCAACCGCGTTCGCTGCTCCTTCATCACTGTAATTTTCCTACTTTTATGAGTCGGGTGACCCCGGTGAAAGGGTGGTTCGACACCCCAGGGGGTCGCGACCCACAGGTTGAGAACCGCTGCGCCCAGAACTTTCTCATCCTCCAGCGAGTAGGATCCTTATTTCGGGATCTTCAAATATGATTTAAAATATGATCATGGCAGTCTAGGAGTAGGAAGGTTTCTCAGCCTCGGAGCTAGCCTTCTGGGATTGCTGTCCCTGAACATTTTCTGGTTCAAAGACCCCCAACTCCACCCCACCCCGCCTCCGGTTACTTTCAGCTGGAAGCGAGGACTGTACGGGGACAAGGTCCCGCCGGGGCCTTAGGGAGCGTGGGCACCACCCGATAGGCCGAGGAAGTGGAATGGGAGGGGAGCTGCCGCTCCGCAGCTGGCCTGCAGCAGGCAGATAGCGTCCCGAGAGAATCCACCTAAGAACCCAGCCATCTCCCGCCTTTCCCACTCACTCCCCACCCCGCTCAGAGCCTAACATCTTAAACTGACTCCTCCCTCCTTCCTTCAACTGTCCTCAAGACCCCAGGGTTTTCCGGAGCTGAAGAATGACACGTTCTTACGAGCAGCCTGGGGGCAAGACACAGACTATACTCCTGTTTGGTGTATGCGGCAGGCAGGCCGGTACTTACCAGGTCAGGGTCAGGGCCGGGTAATGTAGGTAAAAACTGCAGGGAGGGTCTCCGTAGGGGCGCCTAGCGGAATCTAGCAGTCTCTCTCCTGCCTGTAGAGTTTAGGGAAACCCGGGCCGCCCAGGACTTTTTCAGCACCTGTCGCTCCCCTGAGACCTGCTGTGAATTGACTCTGCAGGTGAGGGGGCTGAAAAGGAGGGAGGGGTGTCTTCCCCCAAGCGTGCCATCCAGCAACCTGTCTCCTATTCCCCACAGCCACTGCGTCGCTTCCCTCTGGATGCTGCCATCATCTTCTCCGACATCCTTGTTGTACCTCAGGTACCAGCACAATCCTGATGCTAGAATGCTTTTTTTTTTTTTAAGGGATAAACAGCCTTACTGACCAGTGGGGCACAATTAAGGCAGACGATTGGAAGTTTGGCCTGACGTCTCCTCTCTTCCTAGCATAGGCTGGATAGAACCTTTCCTGCTGGAATTCCAAGTGGAGAACCCAAATGTTTTTCCCTTTTGCAGGCACTGGGCATGGAGGTGACCATGGTGCCTGGTAAAGGTCCCAGTTTCCCAGAACCATTAAGGGAAGAGCGGGACCTGGAACAACTACGTGATCCAGCAGTGGCAGCCTCTGAGCTGGGCTATGTGTTCCAGGCAATCACCCTCACACGAAAGCGGCTGGATGGGCGTGTGCCACTGATTGGCTTTGCTGGGGCCCCGGTAACGTGGAACAGGCAGGGGCTCAGGCATGGGAGGATCAGGGTGGCGGTTCTGGTATAGATAAAGGAAGTGTCAGCCCAGTTCTGTATCTGTGACATCCTTTCCGTTCTTTGTAGTGGACCTTGATGACATACATGGTTGAGGGTGGCGGCTCAAGCACCATGGCTCAGGCAAAGCGCTGGCTCTATCAGCGACCTCAGGCCAGTCACCAGCTGCTACGTATCCTCACTGATACTTTGGTACCTTATCTAGTGGGCCAAGTGGCTGCTGGTGCCCAGGTGAGTCCTAAGTGGGAGACAAGTAGGCTGGGGTTCAGTCTATAAGGCCTGAGAGGGCAGAGGGGATCATCTTGGCCTCAGATGAGCTATGTGGAGCAGCCACTGGCGAGGGGTTTTGATGCTCCGTGTGCCTGAAGACCAGAGCTGTGCTGGGGTCTGCAGAAAGCAAAACATTTCGACTAGGCCTGGACTCATTGGCTTAGGCATTATCAGAGATTGAGGTGATGTGAGGAAAATTGCGGCACATTCCTTCCACTTTATATGTTACTCATTTCTTCTTACCACCCTAATCACAGGCATTGCAGCTCTTTGAGTCCCATGCAGGGCATCTTGGCCCACAGCTCTTCACCAAGTTTGCACTACCCTATATCCGTGATGTGGCCAAGCGGGTGAAGTCTGGACTGCAGGAGGCAGGCCTGGCACCTGTGCCTATGGTGAGGATGGAGATGGGTGAGTGAAGGGGTGGGGTGGTGGTGGTGGTGGGAGGCTCTGTAGAGCTTTCTGGGCAAGGCTTGCTTTCACAGAAATGACCACTGGAGGGCAGCAGAGGTGCAGCTGAGAAAGGTTAGTGGGCTTGGCCAGGCCCTCTAGCCTCAGAGATCTGCCTCTCCCCTTTCTACCCTTCCCCCCTGCCCCCCACCCTCAGATCATCTTTGCTAAGGATGGGCATTTTGCCCTGGAAGAGCTGGCCCAGGCTGGCTATGAAGTGGTTGGGCTAGACTGGACACTGGCCCCAGAGAAAGCCCGGTGAGTTGGGCCCTTCAGGCTGAGGTGGGCCGTGGGCAGCTACCATATATATGTTCAGCTGCAAGCACTGGCTGTACTTTCAGGGAGCGCGTGGGGAAGAATGTGACCTTGCAGGGCAACCTGGACCCCTGTGCCCTGTATGCATCTCAGGTAACCACCAGGGTCCCCATGTATGTCTCTGAGTTTGTCTCTGTATGCCCACAGGCATGGTTAAGTGAGTTACTGAGTATGTATTTTTACTATGTCTGCCTGACCCTTTCCCACCTTTCGGTTTATATGTAGTAAGCTCTATGAAACCGTGGACTTTCTTGTTAACATGTTTTTCTTAGTGCCTGGCCTGTACTAGGTATCAAGTGTATTTTATTAATGATTGAATGCAAACACTGTAGAAGCATGTCTCTGTGTGTGTCACTATTATGTATAGAGAGGACAGAGGCCCGCTGTCCGGTTCCCCCCTGCTGTCACCCCTCCCCACAGCCAGTGTTCTGCTGGTTCCCCAGGAGGAGATCCAGCGGCTGGTGCAGCAGATGCTGAATGACTTTGGGTGTCAACCTTACATTGCCAATCTGGGCCATGGGCTTTACCCAGACATGGACCCAGAACACGTGGGGGCCTTTGTGGATGCTGTGCACAGACACTCACGTCTGCTTCGACAGAATTGAGCATGCATCTCTCCTCCCAGTCCCACCGGCACAGATGATGGTTTCCAGAAGAATAAAAGCCCCAAGTTGGAATCTAGTATGTGGCTTTGTTTGTGAAGTATCTGTATCCTTGTCCTGACTTCTTTTTAGCCTTGGGTTCTTCCTGAGGCTTCTCTCCATCAAGTCACGGGGGCTCAGGTGTCAGTGAATATGTGCTATGGGAACTCATATTGGGACTCTCACTACCTTACTGGTCGAAGCTATCCAAGCCCTAGAGCTACATAGGACTGGGCAGCCTCCAGAGTCAGAAGCCACTATGGCCCGCAGGGTTGTTCAACATTCTCTCCAGAGTCTACTCTCGATTTTTCTCAGAATCTTCGTGTTTCTTTGCATAGTGGCTCTGGGATAAGCCTCTGAAGTCCCGTGAGAACTGGAGCGGTTTGGTGTGGCAGGAAATTCTTCATCTGTCATCTCACATCTCACACCATCTGTTGTAGGCTCAACCGTCAACCTGTCCCCGCCATGCAATGTGGCAGGGAGAGAAGGACCTTATTTATTGAAAGACTGCATTTTCTGCTTCTAGAGAAATGATCATTTCTGTGATCCATGATTTATTCATAGGAAAGCACTGTGAGTTCACACATTTGCTAAAAAGAGGGCAATCGTGATACAGACACAGGAGTGGCTTTTTTCTCTCCTTTTTTTTTTAAACCAACCCATTG
Source organism: Tenrec ecaudatus (assembly GCF_050624435.1). NCBI lineage: Eukaryota > Metazoa > Chordata > Mammalia > Afrosoricida > Tenrecidae > Tenrec > Tenrec ecaudatus. The sequence goes on from NC_134530.1 coordinate 69,988,822, forward strand.
GGCTGAGAGATTAAAGGGGCCCATGGCTGGGCAGTAAGACTTCAGTAGCCACAAAAAGTAAGTACAACTTACTGGTCTGTCAGAGCAAAGAAAGGTGACACAAGTTTGTCATCGAAAGGAAAACAAAGTAGACAGGAAGTCCTTAGTCCACACTCTAGCTACACCACCCTTCCCTGGAACACCCACCCCCACTCAGAAACTAGGACATGGAACAGTCAACATGAGACATTGGCATCCAAAGGAGTCTTCTGAATGTCCTATAAAGATTCCACGCTGTTAATAGGGTACAGGCAGGTAGAAGGAACACGATATACACTATGGAGGTCAGCCAAAGCTAAGAAAAAGGTAGTCCAGTAGGGCTATCAATTAGAAGGGCAAGGCCTAACACATTCTAGCCCCAGCCTCCAAATGAGCGACCAGAGGGACTGTGACAAGCTGGCAGAGGAAGCTTGAGGTAGACAGGTGGGGGAGAAAGCAAGGTTAGAATGAGAAGAGAATGGTAGAGCCCAAGCAGTCAGATTTAGGGAAGAGGAACTGGTGCCAAGAGGCTTGTTTGTTGAGAGAAAATGGCGAACAGAGGCAGCACAGAGATGGGGGCATGTTTAGATGGTATATCAGAGAGGGATGAGGAAGAGACATCTGGCAAATAGAGATGGGACACATTCATGCCTGTCCTCAAACATGAGTACACAGACAGACCTACACCTAGAAATACTCATGAAGACAGACCCCTGATGAGTAGTACATATACGCGCAGACATGTACCCATACACACACACACTAACCATGCACACACACAAACAGGAATGCACTTACAGGCATGCATGCATGTGTGTTCCCTTAGAGACACCCACACTCTTGCATACACACATGTATTCATACAACATGTATATAGACACATGCCAAACTGGCACAGGTATATATGAGGCCCTTCTCTCCCTGCCACATTACAAGGCTGGGACATACAGACAGGCAATCACAATTCTATCTAACACGCAGACAAGGATAATTAGACACAGCGTAATTAGAGATGAAAGAAGACACACTCTAACAAGGGGACCAGAGTGGATGTGCGAATACTTTTATAAGCGCAAGGGGTTCCCAGACCCCAGACCCTTAGCTCCCTGCACTTGCTTCTCAGGAGCTCAGCAAGCAGAGGCAGGAATTGGGGCGTCAGTGTTCTCATAGCTTCATGAGGCAAACATCTAAGTCTTGGTCTCTGCCCCTCCCCCACATCTGGGCTACAGATGCCCTGTCTGCAGCCTGGGGTTTCTGCATAGACTAGGTGGGAATAATTCCAACTGGCTATTTCCTCCCTGCCACTCCCACCCTTCCACCGCCAACAGCATATACTCTACAAGGGAAACCTGAGAAATGGTTGTGAGTCTCCTCAGAAAACAAAAAGACCTCCTTGCAACCGGCCTATCCTCCCACCCCTTACTACTTCAAGTGCCCATGAAATCAGAACTAGAATTATAAATAGTTACAACTTTACAATGTCATTGGCAACACATATACTATAGTATTTACAGTACCATAAATGCTTCTGTTTCTCTGGTTAAGCAATCCCTGAGACGGAACAGTGTTCTGTGTTTGCCAAGGGAGAGAGGGCCATTGCCCAGGAGGCGCAGGATATGGGGTGCGAGGTGGCATGTTGTGGGGTTTCTGATCGATCTGCAGGGCCCAGCTCCTCCAGGAACAGTGGGCTGAAGTGAGAACCTGGCCAAGGCAGGCACAGTAGTTGGAGTTGGCCTCTCCCCATCTTAGCCCTGTGGTCCTTTGGTTTCAACCACAGGTGCTCAGGGCCATCTCAGGGGGACCAATGTTTCCATGTCCTTGGCCTGACCTGATGGAACCTAGAAGCCCAGCCTGCCCGGAGGTGTGTTGTCTGTGTCCTCAGCCGAAGCGCTCTCGCACCAGCAGCATCAGCTTCTTCTTGCCTTTGTAGATCTGTTTGAGGTTGTCGATGAACTGGGCAAACTGCAGGTGGCCATCCTGGGGCAGCAGGAAGGTCTCCCGGGCCTTGCTCAGAAACTCAATGAACTCCCCGTAGTGGCGGGGGCTGATGTGTGTCAACCGTGAGTGTGTGGTGTTGATATAGGCATTGATGGTGGCATCCAGCAGCTGACGCAGTGGGGCTTTATCGGTGGACATGAGCTTCCCCGAACTGCGGCGGCCCGGGATGCCCGCCAGGCCCGGTGCAGTCACGGTGCAGCGCCGCAGGATGTCTGACAGCACGGTAGCGCAGTGCACGCTCTTCACCACCAGGGGGATGAGAGCCGCCAGCTCGTTCTTGCCCAGAGAGTGGCTGAGGGCGCATGCCCACAGCACATCATTGATGGCTGGGTGGGTGTCCTGGTTATAGGCCAGGTTGAGATGACTCATGGCCAGTGAGGCCAGCTTGAAGGCACGTAGCGGGTAGCCACGGAGCTCCATGTAGCGGGCGATGGTGAACAGCTGTGAATGGGTCATGCCACCAGCGGCAGCATCAATGGCGATCTGGTAGGCTGCCTCAAAGGCGATGTGGTCTTTCTCACAGAGTGTGAGCGCCGACAGGGCACAGCTCTGCGGATCCTTCATGGCACACTGCAGGGCCAGCGTGCGCGCGCAGCTAGCCAGCTCCTCCCGCTGCGGGTAGTCGAGGCTGAGGCGCAGGATGGTGGTATGGGACACGGCTGTGGCAGCCACAATGCTAGTAGCCTCCGTAGGGGTGAAGAGTGTGTACCAGCTCTGCAAGATGCTCACCAGGGCCCGCACACCTGTCAGGGAGAGCCTGAGCTCAGCCGTGGCCATCCGGGTCCCGGTCCAGCTCTGCCCAGACTACCATTTGGGGTCAGAACTTGGCCTGCAGAGACGAGTTCTCCCTCTCATCAGCAACCTTGAGATGATCTGAGGCAAACCAGGGCAAGGGGAGCATCCCGGATGGCCAGCTCCCGCATGGGGTCTCCTCCCCTCCCTTCCTTCCCCATGCCAGCTGCTCTGAGCCCCTCGCAAGGATGGAGCAGCAAAGCCAGTAGCTTGCGGGCAGGTGTTCCCGATCTGACTGGGGTTCTAGCTAAAGAAGGGTAGTCTTGTGCTGGGGCTTTGGGCTCTGGAAGGGGTTCTCAGCCTCCAGGTTGTTTGGGGTTTCTCAGAACCAGGGGCAGGGACTGGGACCAAAACACTGGGCTAACTCCCCCCTCCCCCATGCCCAAAGGGAGCATGTGAGTATGGTGGCTGACAATTCATTCTCTGCTCAGAGGGTGAAAGTGCTGCTGACATCAGGGTAGGGTCCCAGCCGCGAGGGCAGACAGAGTGCTGGCTGAACAGAGGCCATCTCTTCCTCCGACCTGCAGCCTCACCCTTAGGCTGTCAGTAGTGGGATTATAAGACCTCTAAGGATTCATTGTTCTGAGTAGGGTCTAGAGACTCCTTTCCCCTGGGGGTGGGGGGGGGGACGCAGGAGACTCACTCACCCACTTCTGTGGCACAAGTCACCAGCCACCGCACCATCTCCCGGCGCCTCCAGTTAAGAGTCGATAAGGTCATACGCATCACCTGGGCACAAAAGAGTATTTCCAGGGTCTTAGCCTACTGCTGTGACTTCCACCATGCCATTCATTCAGTCATCAAATATTTACTGGGGCTTTAAGCAGCTGTTTCCCCATAGTCTGTTTCATGCTGCCCCACCCCCCTGGTGCCCGACCATCAGACCAGCTTCTCAGATGAAATGTAAAAATTAAAGTCCTTATTACCACTCCACGTTTGAGTTGAAGGCGCGGGGGGTGGGGAGGAGGGGGAGAGTTGGGGCCACCACAGAGCCTAAAACTACATTGCTCTGGTCTTACCTTAAAAGTGGAAAACAATTTCTGGAGCCCTTAGAGTAACCTAGAACTTGTGTTCTGGGGACACAGAAAGAATAAGACTTGTGTGTGCCTAGGCCCCATGGGATCTTATGTCTTGTCAAATGTCGCTGGGACAGAGAGCTAAAGCAGGGATGGCCCACTCCTCCCTCCTACCTGTAATCCCAGCTCCAGGGCCACATTGAGCAGGGTGCTGTCAGTACTACTGTCTGTGGGAGTAGCGATCTTGAATGCATCTTGAGCCAGTTTGAAGATGAGGGAAGAAGAGTGGATGTGTTTCTGTATTGCTTCCAGTATTGTTCGGAGCCTCAGAGTGTCCCCTGTGAGTGCAGAGAGAAGGAGCAAGGATGAGGTCTGCTTTGAAGCTTCCTCGATCGGTCAGCTGATACACAGGATCTGACTGGACTTTTAATTCACTGAATGCTATCATCCTTTTGGGGGGCAACTCTGCTTCCAATGAACTCTCTCAGGAGGGACCTACATTTCCTGGCACCCACATGAATTCACTTTTCTCTACATTGTGATTTGCCTCTACCCTTCAGAGTCCTTTATTCCCTATACACTCAGGGCCCTTAAGTCCTAAAAATAATTTTCTTAGTCACATGAATTTTGAAGGCTACTTATGCAAGCCGCATTATGTCAGCCCCATTGTTTGCCTCTTCCTGCAGCCCCTAACAAAAAGGAGGCAGGCAGGCTCTGCTTATTCAGTAAGCAAGCATTCTATACAAAGCACACAGAGTCAAGGAAGACACTGCAGGAAGAATATGTTACTATGTGAAGTGAGGGTTGCCATCTGAAGGCAGGACAGTGTATGAAAGACTGGGATATGCCTTATTAAGGTCAACGTGTGTAAAGAAAGAACAAAAAAGTAGGGCATTTATTTTACATTGTAACTAGTTGATAAAAGTCAAATTTCTGATTTCTTAACAAAACCATGCAGGCAAATGGGATGGCACATATAAAACTCTGAAGGAAAAAAAAGCCAACCAAGAATCATATGACCAACAACATTACCCCTCAAATATGCTGTCAAAATTAGGGCATTTTTATATAAACAGGAATTAAAGGAATTTGTAAAAACTGAGATCAACCTTACACAAGACAATAAAAGATGTTCTTCAGACAAAAAACCAACAACGGCAGACAATAACCTGAGATTGGTACACACAGCAATACTACCCAGAAGTCAACTCTGATGTAACCAGTAGCTGGGCCTGGGGGCTGAGAACCATAGTTTCAGGGGATACTAAGGGCAATTGGCATAACACAAGGTCTACATCTTATTTTGGTGAGTAGTGAATGGGGTCTTAAAACTCCTAAGAAGTAATCTAAGGTGAAACTGTTGATCTGTCGAGGAAAGCTGAGTGATCCAAAGGTACAAAAGACACATGTAAATAATTAGTCTGGTGGGCTAATGGACCACGTGAGCATATCCACACTCTAAGTCCAGAAGAACTAGATTGTACCTGGTCACTACTAACTGCTCTGAAAGGCATCAGATGAGAAGATCCTGCACACAAGGAGAGAAAGATGTGGAACAAAAGCCAAAATCAAGAAGTCCAAGCTTGCTGGTCAGATATTGACGGAATCCCCCTTAGACTATGGTCTTTGGTCACTCTTCAGGTCTGGAACTGATTTCTCCCTGATGGCTCGATTTTCAGCCAAATGACAGACAGGTCTATAAGGGAAATCGTAACACAATCAATGTGTGAATACCTTAGAATAAGAAACTATTTGGGACCAAGGGAGGCAGCACTTGCCCAAAGACTAACTTCAGAAGCGTTAATAAAGGAGGAACGGGGACAGGCTGGGTAATGCTACATTGAGGGGATTTTAATGAATGCAATAAAACATAATGTGTATGAATTATTTATCATAAAGCTGATGATCTTCAAAACATTTTCTTTCTATATTAACTGAATTGATTCCAATTCATAGCGACCCTACAGGACAGAGTAGAACTGCCCCGTGGGTTTCTGAGCCTGGAAATCTTGACACGAGTAGAAAGTCTCAATTTCCTTCTATTGAATGGCTGGTGGTTTCAAACTGCTACTTTGTGATTCGCAGCATGTAGTCCACTACACCACCTGGGTCCCTATCCTCCTCGGATAATACCTATATGCCGACCAAGAAGTCCAGTTAATATGGCTATTATTCAAGTTTACGCCAATAACTAATGCCAAAGACGAAGGTAAAGAAATCTAACCTCTACAGCAGTGGTTCTCAACCTTCCTCATGCTGCCACCCTTTAGTACAGTTCCTTATGTGTGGTGACCTCCCAACCATAAAATTATTTTCGTTGCTACTTCATCCCTGTCATTTTGCTACAGTTATTAATCAGCGATCCTGTGAAAGGGTCGGTCATCCCCAAAGGGGTTGCGACCCACAGGTTGAGAACCACTGCTCTACAGTCTGAAATTGATTTAAAGAAATGCAATAAAGATGCATTTGTAATTAATAGTGATTGGACTGTTGGAAACAAAGAGAAAAGTTCAGGATTTGAAAAATTTAGCCCTGGTTATAGAAATGAAGCTGGAGAGTCCATGATAGAATTCTGCAAGACCAACAGCTTCATCATTACAATCACCAGTAATTATCAGTGCATATCAATCAATTTAAGACTGAAGAAGTTGGTAGTAGAATTCTTCAATTTAATTACTGGCTGGTATTAACTGGAGTTGCTTGCAATTACATAGATATATTTCCCAACATTTTACTCTGCAAATGGCTTCCAAGCTGTCAGTATGACTGGACTGATAAAATACGCGTTGGGGGAATGCAGCATAGACCCCATTTGTCATTGTGGAGCGACACTGGGAAACACTATGGAAGTGTTGTCTCCTCGAGAAGCAAAAGAGCATGTGCTTTAAAAGTTTACTTAAAATAAAAATAAGTTCATATAAGTGAAAAATATAACTTGGAGAATTTGTTAAACCAGAGATGCTGGAGCTATTCCCCCAGAGTTTCTAATTTAGCTGGTCTGGAGTTCAATCCAAGAATGTGTTTCTTTGTGAGGATGGCGCAGGACCATCTGCTGTTTTATTCTGTTGTGTGTGGGGTCACTATGAGTCAGAACCAACTCGAGCCGACATAAATTCCCAGGTGATGCTACTTACCTATTTAGACGGACTCAGTTACTTTTATCCCATAAACCTATGGTGTAAGGAGGCTAGATGGAGTATTTTTTGATTACCTACTGCCAGCAAGTTGATTCTGACTCATATTCACCCTAAAGGAAGAGTCAAACTGCTCTCTAGAACATGTATGGCTGTAAATCTTCACAGAAGCAGGCTGCTACCCTTTTATCCCACGGAGCAGCAGGTAGTTTGGACCGCCAACCTTTGGGTTAGCAGCCCAGTCCTCACCTCACTGTGCTCCAATGGGTCCTTATGTTCTAATTGTTGTTGTTAGGTGCCGTTGAATCAGTCCTGACGCATAGTCAAATTCTATGTATAACAGAAGGAAACACTGCCCAGTCCAGCACTATCCTCATAACTGTTTTTATGTTTGAGACCACTTTTTCCATTACTGATGCAAAATTCTTTTAAGTCTTTATTCACAGGTTCACTGTTTCAATTACCTAGTGCTGCTATAAGAACAACAACACAAGTAGATGGCTTTAACAAACACAATTTATTTTCTGATGGTTTTGTTGTTAGGTGTCATTGAGTCAGTTCCGATTCATACTGACCTTCTGACAATAGTACAAAACACTGCCCTGTCCCATCCTCACAATTGTTATGGTTGAGCCCATTGTTGAAGCCACTGTGTCAATACAGCTTGTTGGAGGTCTTCCTCTTTATAACTGTATACCTACTCTATTAAGCATGTCCTTTTCCAGGGAACTGGTCTCTCCTGACAACATGTATGTGAAGTGAACTCTTGCCATCCTTGCCTCTAAGGACCATTCTGGTTGTACTTCTTCCAAGACAGATTTGTTCATTCTTCTGGCAGTCCGTGGTACTTTTAATATTTCTCCCCAGCACCAGAATTCAAATGCATTAATTCTTCTTCATTGTCCAACTTTCACATGCATATGAAGCAACTGAAAACACCATGGCTTGGGCCAGGCTGCACCTTAGTCCTCAAAACATTCTTGCTTTACAAGTACACTTTTAATAGGTCTTGTGCAGATTTATCTAAGGCACTGCATCCTTTGAACTCTTGACTGCTGCTCCCATGAACAAAGATTGTGGCTCTAGGCAAGACAAAATCCTGGACAACTTCAATCTTTTCTCTGTTTATCATGTTACCTATTGGTCCACTAGTGAGGATTCTGGTCTTTATATTGAGTTGTACTCCAAACTGAAGGCTGCAGTCCTTGATCTTCATCAGTAAGTGCTTCAAGTCCTCACTTTCAGCAAGCAAAATTGTGCCAGCTGCAAATCACAGATTCTTAATAAACCTTCCTCCAATCCTGATGCCATGTTCCTCTTCATATAAACCAGTTTCTCTGATTTGCTCAGCATACAGATTGAATAAATATAGTGAGAAGATAATAACCCTGACGCACACCTTTACTGATGCTAAGCCACGAAGCATTCTCTTGTTCTGTTCTCATATCTGCCTCTGTTAAGTCATGTACAGGTTCCTAATGAGCACAATGAAGTGTTCTGGAATTCTCATTCTTCTCAAAGCTATTCACAGTTTGTTAAGGTCCATAAAGTCAAAGGCCTTGGCACAGTCAATAAGACAGAAGTAAACATCTCTCTGGTATTCTCTGCTTTCAGCTAAGATTCATCTAACACCAGCAATGATATCCCTTGTTCCACATCCTCTTCTGAATCTGACCTGAACCTCTGGCAGCTCCCTGTTAACATACTGCTGCAACTTTTATTGGATGATCTGTAGCACATTTTACTTGTGTGTAAATATCAATTATATTGTTCTATAATTTAAACGTCCTGTTGGGTCACCTTTATTTGTACAAATACAGATTTTCCAGTCAGTAGGTCAAGTCGCTCTTTTCCACATTTCCTGGCAGAGACTATGAGTGCTTCCAGTGCTGTCAGTTTGCTGAAACATTTCAAATTGATATCCCATCAATTTCTGGAGTCTTGCTTTTGACTAATGCTTTCAATGAAGCTTGAGCATCTTATAGAGGCTAGAAGTCTAAATTCAGGGGGATAGCTCTAGTGGGAAGCTTCTTCTCTATGAGCTCTTGCAGAAGGTCCATATTCTTTGGCACTTTGGTGATCATGTAGTATGGAGGCATGGTGCACCTATCTTCCCCCATCTTTGCTTGCTTAATCTGTTTTTTTTTAAGTCTGTTCATTTTATGTATTTTAAGAGACTGACTCAGGCATGTTGTTGTTAGGTGCTATCGAGTCATTTCTGACGCATAGTGATCTGATGTACAAAACAAAATAAAGCCCAAGTCTATACCCCCTTCATAATTAATCTTATGTTTGAGCCCATTGTTGCAGCCACTGTGTCAATCCGTCCTGGTGAGATCTTCCTCTGCGAATCAAGACACAGCCTACACTTAGTGCTATCCTATTCACATAATGAAGACAGTAAAATAACAAGCTGGTCCTGATCACACACCCAAAGTACAAGAGGCAAAATCTCACCATTCTCACTTCTAAGGAGGATTCTGTCCTTCCTCCAAAACAGGTTTGTTCATTTTTCTGGAAAATTAAAAAACAAATACACCCTCACTGCCATTGAGTTGATTCTGACTCACAGTGACCCTACAGGACAGGGTAGAACTGTCCCTGTGGGCTTCTGAGACTTTAACTGTTTACGAGAGTAGACGGTCTTGTCTTTTCCCCCATAGAATGACTGGTAGTTTTGAACTGTTCACTTGAGGATCAGCAGACCCAGTACACCACTATGGCTCCTTAACAAACACAACCCATTCTCAAGTAGGATTATAACCACAGAGATAAAGGTTAGGATTTACAACACATTTTTGGGGGATCCATTTTAAGCCTTAACAGTCATTTTCAAACACTACTGTAAGCCAAAGTCTGGGCCAAATATTTACCAAACATTCTAAGTATCAGTTTGTGTAAATGGCATCCTTGAAGACACATATGATGAGGGTTCTGTAACAGCTTACTTAGGATGCCTCAGATTCATAGGCTTCCATGAACTTCTGCAGGAATAGAGTATAAAAAAAAAGTACAAGGGGTTTATAAAAGTTCATGAAGGCCCTGCCTGGCACTTGCCCCCATGAGACCACTGAAGATATGTGCACTACAGCAAAGTGTGGTAAAGAAATCAGATGGTGCCTGGCTATCATAAAGAGAATGATGTCTTGGGTCTTAAAGGCTTGTATCAAAGCGAGCAGACATCTAAATAGTCAGGTAAGTTCACATGGAGAAAGCACACAAGCCTGTGATCCTTGGATTGTAAATAAAAAAATCCAAACCCAGAGGGAGCAACACCAAAGTCTAAATTCTAAGCACCTTGCTTTTGGAAGGTTATGGATGATAGAGGAAGCCCCAAATCCATTTGCAGGTTCCTACATGCATTGATTCTCCCGTGAATCCCCGCTGAAAACAGCCTAGCAACATGAATAGCCTTAATATCAGACAAAGAACATTGTAAATATCAGCCGCCGCCCATAGTCAGGCTGGAATACAGCCCTTTGACATTAGATCTTCCTTTTAACCCACTGTGAATTTATTCTAGCTTTTAAATAGTCTCTGCTTTCTTTTCAATTGAAGCTTTTGTTTTATTTGGTTATTGTTGCTGGGTTCTTTTTTTTCTTCTTTGTTTTGTTTTTCTGCAAAGGGAAAGCAGGATGGGTGCATCTATGAAGACAGTAACTGGATTAATAATTACCTGGGGGCACAGAAGGGGAAGTTAGGGGGCAATCGGGAGTCAACAGCAATGGGCACAAGAAGAAAAAAATGTCCTATAGTTGATTGTGGTGAGGATTGCATAACCCTTCTTAAGATAATTGACCCACTGAACTGTATGATGTATTAATTATAGCTCAATTAAAACAAATTTTTAAAGTTCACAGAAAAATGGAATTAAAAGATAACGGGTTTTTTCCATGAACATGTTGACACCATCTCCAGTTTACTTTACATTGGTAGAGAAATTCCTTGGTCACAAAATTCTGTTATAGATAATGCCCTAGGAGAAACCAAATGTTAGTTTTCAGGAGAAGTTCAAGAGGGAGATGTGCAGCCCACGGTTCAATAATAAAAAAATTATACAATTTTTGTTGCCAGCTTTTGTGCAATGATGCAATTAGAAAATATTTGATTATCTATGCTTTGTTTATATACAAATAAATTATACACACTTTTTGAAATATATATATATATATATATTAGATGTTGGCTTTTTACAGCGTTACCCGTGTGCTGCATCGGCATATTTCTGACCATTCAGCCTATGCTTAAGAGTCCTCAACACCTTAAAACAATGACAGAGGTCACCGTTCGTTTTTGTTTTCAAGACCACGGACCAGAACACAGCTGGCTTATATGCACTGTATATAGATTAGGGCTAGTGCTTTCAGTACACCTTGGCAAAATTTTAAATATAATTTTCATCTATTCATGACCAACAGGTTTTCAAATTAGATTTCTATATAGTTTATACCTGATGAGTCTTAAATTTCTGCAGCCAGTCTTTAGAATCGTCTGGATTGATCTTTAATGTTGTCCTTCATGGCACATTCTAACTTGTTTGATCACCAACAAACTAGTCAACAGCATATTCACATTTTATTGCTGAATCCATTCAGTTATGATCACGGAATGCCTTTATTTTTGCCCTAACAAAACTTTATATTCTCCACTAGTTGTGCTCATCAATGTACATGTAAAACCTCAACATTCTACCAAAAAACCCAAAACCAAACCTGTTGTTATAGCCCAAACATTTCTAAAACTTATCTTTAGGGAAGCAGCATGGCACATTTTTCTCTCATGAAGTAGTTTGTGGGTTTGAACTGCCAACCTTTTGGTTAGCAGGCAGCCAAGTTCTTAACAACCGTGCCGCCGGGGCTCCGTCTTTAAGTCGAGTTGACGCAGACTCACAGTGACCGTATGCACTACTGACCCAAACACTGCCCAGCCCTGCACCGTCCTCACAATTGTTACGTGAGCCTACTGTTGCAGCCACTGTCAGACCATCTTGTTGGAGGCCTTCCTCTTTTTTGATGCCCCTCCACTTTAGCACGCACGATGTTCTTTCCTAACATGTTCAAAGCATGTGAGATGAACTCTTGCCATCTTTGCCTCTAAGGAACATTCTGGCTGTACTTCTTCCAAGACTGATTTGTCAGTTCTTTTGGCAGTCCACGGTACTTTCAATAGCCTTCAGTACCATAATTCAAATGTGTCCATTTTTCTTTGGTCTTCTTTATTCAATGTCCAACATTCACATACATATGAGGCAACTGATAATACCATAGCTTGGGTCAGATGCACCTTAGTCCTTAAAGCAACATCCTTGCTTTTCAATACTTTAAAGAGGTCTTGTGCTGATGGGAGGAACCCTGGTGGCATAGTAGATATGCATTGGGCTGTAATTCACAGAGTCAGTAGTTCAAAACCTCCAAACGCTCTGAGGGGAAAAGATGGGGTTTTCTACTCCTGCAAAGAGTTACAGTCTCAGGAACTCACAGGGGAAGTTCCATCCCATCTATAGGGTCACTATGGGACTCAATGGCAGTGAGTTTGGTTTTTGTACAGTGTTGCTGAATTACCAACTGAGATGTTTCAACCAGGTGACAAAGCACCGGAAGCACTCATTAGTCTATACCAAGGAAATGTGGAAGACAGCTCCTTGGCCAACCAAGTGAAAGAGACCCATATTTGTAACCATTTCAAAGAAAGGTGACTCAACAGGATGTTCAAATTATATAACAATATTTGGTTATAGAACAATTGATATCACATACAAACAAAATTTTGCTGATGATCATCCAACAAAGGTTACAACAGTATATGATGGGGAGCTGCCTGAGGTTGGGGGCAGATTTAGAAGGATATGGAACAAGGGATATGATTGCTAATGTCAGCTGGGTCTTGGCTGACAGGAGACCACCAGAAAGATGTTTACTTCTGTTTTAGTGACTGTGCAAAGGTGTTTGAGTGTGCGGGTCATAACTATGGGCGGCCTTGAGAAGAATGGGAATTCAGAACACTTCATTGTGCTCATGCAGAACCTGTACATGGATCAACAGAGGCAGTTGTAAGAACAGAACAAGGGCATACTGCATGGATTAGAATCAAGAAAGGTATGCATCAGGGTTGTATCCTCTCACTGTATGTATTCAACATGTATGATGAACAAATAATCAGAGGGGCTAGATTATATGAAGACGAATGTGACATCAGGATTGGAGGAAGGATCTATTAACCACCTGTGATTTGCAGGTGACACAATCTTGCCTGCTGATGAAGATCAAAGCTTGCAGCCTTCAGTGTGGATTACAACTCAATGTAAAGAGAATCACAGCTTGACCAATGAGTAATGTCATGATAAACAGAGAAAAGATTGAAGTTGTCAAGGATTTGGTCTTGCTTAGATCTATAATCCTTTTTTTCCCCTTTTTACCAAGGGGGTACAAATTTGACTTTTTAAAATTAAGATTGAGTCAGAAAATAAAAAGCCATCACAACAAACCAAAAAAGCAACAAAAATTGGTGAATAGAGGGGGTGTCTCTAGTAAGTGTTGAGAAACACCTAATGCTGCATGCCAGTCGAGACAAGGTTTTTCTTTTAGATTTATGGGGAAAGAGTTGGTTTTTCTTTTTCCTTTCAAACTTTGATTTGCATATGAGAGATTTTGGAACTAAAGTAATAAATTTAATCAGTCTTCTAATGCTGTATATTGAGATTGTTTCCAATATTCTCTAGTTACAAACAATGCTGGAGTGAATAACCTTATACACGCATTATCTCACATTTACAACATATTTTTAAAGATAAAATACTGGTAGTTAAATTGTTCAAAGGTTGTGTGTGCATTTGTAACTTTGATCCATCCTCCAAAACTGCCCTTCACAAGGGACCAGCAACACAAGAGTGCAAGTTTTTCTATATTTTTGCCAATATACTGTTAGCATTTTTTCATTTATTTGGAAAGAATTTAAAACTTATAGAAAAGTATCAAGAATAGTAAAAAGAACTCCTTTCTTCTTTCTGACTCATTTGAAAGTAACTGATTTGATGCCCCATTACCTCTGAATGCTGTATTGTGCATTTCCCACAAACAAGGTCACTTTTTTTAATAACACAAAACCATAAAAATCAGGAAACTAATCTTGATATATTACTTTCATTTACCAAAGCTGTAGTCTGTCAGTGACGAAGGTGTACCTAACATAAGCCTTGGTGTTTTCAATGCTTTCATATGCAAAACAAAAGCAGAAAAATTAATAAGGAAGCCTGAGAAGAAAGGACGGACATGGATCGTGGTGGTGGAGAGTATTGCACAGAATCAGGTGTTGGGCTGCTGACTGCACGGTCGGAACTGACTCGATGGCGTCTACCAGCACTGACCACTGCAAAACTCATTCCATTTCACCAGTTGTCCCAATAATGCCCTTTCCTGAAAAAGGACTTTATGCAAGGCCATGTGTAACATGTAGTGTCATTTATAAAACAAAACTTTTTACTGGGAATTGGGTGACGGTTTATAGAGCAAATCAGTTTTTGATTCAATAATTCACATTTTAAACAGCATTGATTGCAATTCCCACAATGTACTTTCATTTATCCCTACTTCCTCTTTGCTTCCTGTTTCCATTCCCCCTCCTTTCCTAGTCCTTCCTGCCTTTTTAAAGTATTCACCGCCTCCTTTGATCTCAAATAGTTGATTATTCTAAGAAGTGCACACCTCCCCGTACACTTTGTGTTGAATGTTCACCTGATTCAAACATGGCTGAAAGCTGAGTCATGGGGGTGTTCAGCTCCAGCCCCAAAGGATGACCACGGTCCATAGTCTTAAGGGCTCCACCAGTCTTTATCCAACCAGGGAACCAGGTCAGTTGGATGATTTTGAGTTTTGTTCTACATATTTCTCCCACTCTGTGTACAACCCTCTAATGTGATTCCTTTCAGAGAGACTGGTAGTGGGAATATGGTTCTTTTGGTCTCAAGGTCTGGAATCTGAGGTTCACGTGGTCCAATAGTCTACTTGACTAATTGTTTCCACGAATCTTTGATTTTCTTCACTCTCCTTTGCTCCACGAGAAACCAATAGTGGCATCTTGGGTGGTCACTTACAAGCTTTTAGGAACTCAGTCGATACTCACCAAAGTTGGATTTAGCAATGAATGAGTTCTCTGCATCTTTGCCAACATGTATGGTTGTCAGGGTTCTGGATTTTAGCCATGCTAATATGTATGGAAGAAGTCCTGGCGGGGCAATTATTAACTACACAATTGCTAACTGAAGAGCTGGCTGTTCAAACCCACCAGGTGTTGTATAGGAGAAAGGTGTGGCAATCTACCCGTAAAGATGTACAGCCTTGGAAACCCTATAGGACAGCACAAGTCTATACTCCTGAGTTACTATGAATCAGAATTGACTCAAAGGCAACAAGTTTATTTAATAGGTATGAAGCAGCTCATCTTTATTTTAATGCCACAGTGCTCTAGATTTTGCCAGTGGTAACCCATCTGAGTTCGTTTTTAAATCCCCTTTGATGTATCTCATTGTTTTTTGAGACCATCCTTTCTCTTAAGCAAAAAATATTCTGAATTCACTCAAGATCTCCCTTGCTCCAGCCTTAATTTCTCTAAGACCCTGGCTCTTATAAGGTGGGTTCATGGTCTTGGAAAACTGGCTGCTCTTAGGACTTCTCAGTGAACAGATCTAGGGAATATCTATGTATATACCCCTTTCCTGACACACAACACACACACACACACACACACAGAGAAACACATACATATAGAATAGATATATTCTTCTATATTTCTCTCTACACACACACATATATACACAGAGATATATTTAAAAACATGAATTTGTACAAATGCCTCCAATTCCAACCCAACATTACAGGGTTAATTCTAGTTTTCTTTGTGTACCTATAGCTACCTTTTCTAAATAAGAGAAATTGTCATGAACTTATTTAACTATTTTACCATTGCCACTGCTGACACCTTGTGCAAATGTCCTCCTTACCCTCTCTGAGTTCTGACATGCCTCACTGGACCACTGCTACCACTGCCCCCCAACAGGGATCCTTTTAATCCTACTTGAGCTTTGTCACTTCTTCCCAGGCCGTGCAGATGCCTTCCTCAACCCCTTGTACTCCTGACACCTCATATTGTGCCTAGGCCACTGCCCCTTCTCTCTCCATGCCGTCGTCACCCTCCTACCCTGCTCAGAATCCGATGCCGTATGCCAGCCACTGCTGCCGCCACTCCCCACCCCACACATGAGTGCCCGTGATGAATTTTTGCCAGTAAGATCAGCGAAAAATGTTATCTTGAAGTAACTTTAATTCTCAAGTGAGGCTGAACATTTTTAATTGTTTGAAAATCATTAACTGCCTTTCTGAGAACTGTTCAATTTTTGTATTGGCACATTGTTCATTTTAAAAATGGATTCATCTGGATCTTTTAAGTTTTCCTACAGTGACCATGCATTTTGTGTTTGTTTTTTTGGGGGATGGGTGGGTAAGAGGAAGCTACAATGAAAGAATAGTTAAAAAAAAATTCTCAAAAAAACCCCAATTAGTTTTCTGGTACCTAAAAAGTTCAGAGTCCCTGGTAGCTAGCAGCTCCTCAGGCAGGGCCCAATCTTCACCTCTCTTTGAGCTCAATGACCCGAGAGCTACTTTGGGTTGCTTGTCTTTTGGTCAAGAGTCCTGGGAAAACCACAAACTCTCTTACCTGTTAAGAGTTTTGTAGTTCTACCTTGGTCATCACTTCACAGAATCTCCAATAACCTTAAAAGGATAATAGGTCACTGATAATCATCCCATTTTATTTTGAACTTGGGAAGATGAAGTGACTTTCTTATATGGAAGTTACAGGAAAGATCATTTTAGTCTCTGTTTGCAGGGCCCTACATTTAGTAATCAGGACAAAGCTTTGACTTGAGCCCAGATCTTTTGTCTTCCAGGTGCTCTCTCTAAAGGCAGAATTCAAAATGAGGATCCTCTTACTTCAAGTGGTCAAGGGAATTGAGGAACTTCTCTTATTCGGAAGACTACCGGCTAAGCTTTTGACAGACCAGGGCTGGACAGGCAGAGTGGGAGTCCTGGAGCCGAAGGTCTATCTATGCTCACCTTTGGCCGCGGTCAGCATGGTGGAGGCCAGTTCACACTGCTGTGATTCCAAGTGTCCAAGCGTGAACCAGCGAGGATAACGGCTGGGTACCACCGACACCATATGGTGAGGGTGGGAAGTGTCACCTGTAGAGGCTGAGTTTTCTAGGACCGGTAACCTAAAAGACCCAAGGAGAGTCATCAGCAACCAACTACACTCTTGCCATTCTGAACCACCTTAGAGGAGCACGTTCTTTGTTGGGGAGAAACTGGGCAGGAAAAGGTCAACCCAGAGTTGTGAATATTTGAAAATCTAAGGTACTATAGTCTATGTGGAGTGAGTTCCTGGGTACTTGTAGAACTCAACAAGTTTTGTTATAATCAGACCTCACTACATCCCTGAAATGCCTCTGGTGACATGTGTTTGGGAACTGTGACTCAGTTGAGCTCTGGAACTCTGGAGACCCTTGTAAGGATATCTAAGTGTTTTACCTTGGGAGCTTCATATCTATTAATAGCTCAGGGGCTTCCTCAGATAATCCACCAAGAGTACAGCCAGTGAGGTAAGTGGTCACCAGGCATCCTAGATAAGAATCCTAGATCGTATAAAAAAACCTGAGGTATTTTAGGTTCAAAAGACTAGACAAAAAGGGAGAGATAAGCAAGCGAGATAAACAAAGAAAAAGAGCACTGGAAACTTCTGCTGTGTTGGAGGGAAGAGGCCTGGGAAAGGGCCACCCACCTCATGGCGCGTAAGGCTAATTTATAGGACAAGTCTGGATCGTGAGGCAGGAGAGCTGAGAACAAATATTTGGCAAAGGTGTGCATGGGCACACTTTCTCGGTGGATGACTTCTCCCAGACCGCTGAAGGGACCGCCTGCAACAAAAAAGACAAGCCAGCCAGTCATTTATCTGCACACTTCCACTTGCCAGCCTGGACTTGAGCCCCAGGATCCCGTGTGCATCATGGGAATTTTCAGTACACTTCAGTGCCATAAACGTTCCTATCCTTGTGCTCTGTTAGTGATGGGGAGTCCACGGTCACAGGCCAAAAACACCATACCAACAGCTTGTCCCACTTACCTTCCAGCAGTAAGATGCACTGTTTCTGCAGTGTTTGCACTAGTTCATCATCCAGCTGCAGCTCCTGCAGTCGACTCAGGAGTTGCTCCTCATTTCGGCACACTTTGTCCTGTGCGTAGAGGCCTTCAGGCATCACCCTCTGTTGGCCCATTCCCATCAGAGCAACTTCAAGGGCCAACGACAAGTAGGACTCACTGTTGTTTGGGCAGCCTGCAGCCACAGGTACATGCTGGTACACAGGGGTTCTGCTCTCGCTCATATCTGAGGGCAACAGGTTGCTTAGGTCAGGCACCGTGTATTCTTCTGCCTTTCTTGCCCTCTCCCTTTAGGATACAACTTGGTTAATAGATCACAGAGAAGCTGAGTCAGAACCCAGAGCAACAGAAAATACCTCAGAAAAAAATCATACTGCACTATAAAGATATGTGGTGGCAAGGGCAGTTGGGGACGTCTAAGACCTTACAGTTGTCTTTTGCTAGCATATTATAGAATGCCATTGCTGTTTGTCTCTGCGCCTGTCTCTTTCCCTAGTGTAAATACCTTAAAGGGCAAAGACTTTATCTTATTGCCTGATCGAGGCCTTGAGTGTATTTAATAGTGAACGAATGACTCCCAAGTGCAACTTCAAGATACCTGTGCCACTGTGTAGATGAAACGGGCCAGAGATACTGCTTCCTTCTGCAGGGGATCAAAGGCAAGATAAGGGCAGTACTAATTGGCGTGGGATACTCTTTGCATTTCTACCCAGATAAATCCAAACCCATCTAATTAAACTCTTACTTTTATAACACTCACAGCTTTGGTATTATTATCATTTTATATGCTTCACCACTGGGTTTACAGTTTCAGCAAAAGAGCACAGCTTTAAAAGCCTTGATTTCTTTACTTTCCCCCTTCATCTAATAAATATTTATGGCACAGCATGAGACTCTAAGGAGCTGTGGTGACAGAGTGGTTTAATGCTTGGCTTAGTGGTTCAAACTCACCAGCTGATCCACAAGAGAAAGGCAGTTTGCTTCTGTAAAGATGTACAGCTTTGAAAACTGCACGGGGCAGTTCTACCCTGTTCTATTACAAACAAAACCCCAAAACACCCAAACTCACCATCACCAAGTCCAAGCTGACTCAGTGACTCTATAGGACAGGGTAGAGCTGCCCCTGTGAGTTTCTGAGACTGCAACTGTTTTAGGAGTAGAAAGCCCTTTTTTCTGAGGAGCTGCTGGTAGTTTCAAACTGTAGACCTTGTGGATCGCAGGCCAACTCGTAACCATTACACCGACAGGGTTGCTTCTTCAGGGTAACTAGAAGGTGACACTGACTTGACGGTAATGGATTTGGTTTTTTTTTTAAAAGGGGTCCTTCGGTGGAGCAGATTGTGAAGCCTTCAGCTACTAGCCCCAAGCTGGAAGCTTGAATCCACCTAGAAACACCTCAGAAGATACGTTGGTGATCTGTTCCCCAAAGGCCACAGCTTTGAAAACAGCAGGAGCTGTTCTACTCTGCACACATGGGGTCCCCCTGAGTCGGAGCTCACGACAGCAGCCACCACCACCATTAAACAGCAGGTGCTGCACTTAGTGCAAGGATCATAAAGACAAGTCCATCAGCATTCTCAACCAATCACACTGCGGGTTGCTAAATACTGCAGTGGATGCCTGTACTAGCTCATGGTGGCGTACAGGACAGAAGAACCAATTCTGTCTCTAGTCCTGGCTACTTTGAGGTCCTACTAGGTGCTCCGGCTTTATAAGACTCTGGGTGGTGTGAGTGGCCCACTTACAGCTTGGCAGCTTGACCTCACCCAGCAGTGCCATGAAAGAAGGGCCTGGTAATCTGTTTCTGAAACAACGGCAGCCAAGAAAACCCTAGGGAGCAGTCTACACATAACACATGGGCCACCATCATCACAATCTACAGGGCAGTGCCAGGTTTGGTTTGTCAATTTTTAAAATTTCTCATTTGTGAATCTGGTACAAAGCCCTCATGAGGGGAAGCATTCCATGGAGACCAGAGACTACTCTGTAATTGCAAGGCAGGGCAGGGGTGGGGGCGAGGGCGGGTGAGAACTCTCAATGGAAATCTCTCCCCTATCCAGACTGCTCTGAGGGCTTGGCATCTGCCTCCTAAAATTCTTCCCACCTTGGACCAAACTCCTTAAGTATTTAGGGCAGAGAATAAGAAAGAAGCAAAGGAAAGTGGGTAAGGTAAAATGGGAAAGTAGGATCGGACTAGGATGGTAGGAAAGCGAGCAGCCCAAGGACATCGGGGATGGCCAGTTTGGACAAAAGGCAGAGCAGTCAGAACAGAGTCTGGCAGGAGGAGAAGACTACCTCAGGCTGACCCCTGTACCTGACACTTCCAGATAGCCATCATCATTCAGGCGGCAGGCCTCAGTCAAAGTGAGAAAAAGACAGCCAATGGGGTCCAGGGGGTGGCCCACCCAGCCCTCCAGGTTTGTGATGGTTGTGGTTCCTCTCTGCAACAGTTCTGGAAGCAAGCAGGTTCGAGTTTTAGAGAGGAGAAGACACACATTGCTTTATGTCCCTGCCTGGGTCTCCTGTTCAGCACTCTGCAGGCCTTGGCTCTGAGGATCAAAGAAAAGCTACTCTCCTTGTCTTGCCTCAAGTTGACAGGACTGGCTAAAAGCTTACCGTGCGCACTACATTTAGGCTGCCTCTGGCAGTGCACACAGATGGATGTAATTGTGGAATTTAAAAAGGGTTTTCATACGGGATCTTATGTGACCTTACAAAAGTGAGGCAAGAAAGGCACGATTATTTGCTTTACACAGATGAGCGAGAGCGCTGAGGTTCAGCGAGTAGTGTGAGGTATAGATCACATGGCAGGTAGAATGATCTGTAATCCTCTAAGCCTTGCCACACCCACACTGTGAAAGTTAATAAAAATCAATACAGTCCTAGGTCTTGCATCACCCAAGGAGCCTCATCAATTTCAGGTCAAAGGGCTTTCTATGGCTCCCAATTATCATACCTTTCTTTTGATGCTTGTAGATCTCCAGTTGCCTCTGCTGCTGCAGCCTCAGAGTATTGATAATGGCCACGGTGAGTCTGAGGGCCTCTTTCGGATAACCATGGGAACGCAAGGCATCAACCCGAGCACAGGCTGTAGGTACATGCTCTACAGGGTAAGAAAAAAATATCCAGGTTGAGTTAAATTTTCCAGTCAAGAAAATGCACGCTTGACAAAGGTAGTTTGTGTTCAGTTCTGTTCCTGAAATTCAACCTGACATCTATTGTGTACCAGGAACTTGTTTATTTATTAAAGGTATAAAGTTGAATAAATCTTAAGTACCACCTTTAAGTGCTACCATAGCCTCACGGTAGAGGCACAGTGTAGAAGGAGATACACAACTAAGATATAGTACTACTCTTTGTCAACATGTACTAACGCAGTGGTTGTCAATATGCCACAACCCTTTAATACAGTTCCACATGTTGTGGGGACCCCAAGCATAAAATTATTTTTGTTGCTACTTCATAACTGTGATTTTGCTACTGTTATGAGTTGTAATATAAGTATCTGATATGCAGGATATATTTTTCATTGTTACAAATTGAACATAATTAAAGCATAGTGATTAATTACAAAACAATATATAATTATATATTGTGAAATATTTATTCTAGTGACAAATCAATTACATTTTGTCTTGAAGCATGGTGTAGCATGGACAACAGTCTTCACGCTGGGTACTCATATGTGGGCGTATCTACATGTGGGCGGACCCTCCTGGAGACAGATAGAGGAGTGGTGTCTTGGTTCCTAAAGCCATAGGAAGTATGTGTTTTCCGATGGTTTAGGCGAAAAGTATTCACTTATTAATCTTACAGTTCCTGGAAATTTACTATATGCCAGGTGGTGTGCTCAATAAAGGAAATGCAAAGATAGTAAGAAATGGTCACTGACCTCTAGGAGTTCACAAATGCTATATAAATACATGAAGATAAAATAATGAAAAAAAGACAGAATAGATACAGAGCAAAGATAATATTTTGAACTGAGCCTTGGTAGGTAAATGGATAGACAAACAGGGAAAGGTATTCCTGGAAAAGGCATACAAATAAAAGCATAAAGGGTACACTGTAGAACAGCGTCAGAGCGAACAAACAGCTCAGCATTAAGTAGCTGGAGAGAACACTAGAAAAACAGAAAGGCTTTGAGTATGATAGTAAGCAAACTGAACTTACCTTAGAAATAATGGAAGACTACTACAGTCTTCTAAATGGGTGAGTGATTATAAAGAAATTTATGATTTATTTTAAAGATGACACTAGAAGTTAGAGAATTGCAAAAAGTTTAAAAATATGAATAAACAGAAAGTATTAAATAAAACCCATTTATAATCATTACTCAGAGATAACCATTTTCAATTTCATGTAGTCATCCAGACTTTTCTATTCAATTTTTAATAAAATAGGATATTATAATTATTGTTTTTCACATTGAATTTCTCCACTTAATATCACACATTGCAAATATTTTCCCATACCATTAAATATATTCTATAATGTTAAAAGATGACATATCATTACTGCATATGTATACCATTCATTGTTGTAACCCTCTTTTGTTGGAGATCTGGATTGTACCCATGCTCTAAAGAACCCACTAGCTTATGCATATCCTTAGTTAATTAGGGATTTTGGATAAATTCCTAGACATAGATTTCTTGGCTTAAAGACCAGCGTATTACCATCTATTTCCATGCAGTGTTTCTGACACTAGAAGATAGTTCCTTATTTTAAACACCTCTGACCATTTGGCATTATCAAATGATAGCTCAGTGCTTTCAAATATGCATACTTAATTATCAATTAGGTACATATTTTTTTCACAGGCTTATTAGACTTTTGTTTAACAGGTGTTGGGTCAGAGAAGAAGAAAGATGATCAGAAAGAATTCCATGTGGTGACCCACAGTGAGTCTGGCCAAAGCTTCCAAGAGAGAAAGAGATATATATCTAGTTGGTACAAGATCCTCAAAAAGACAGAAGATCTGGGGTGAGAGAGTTGGAAGATGACATTGAAAATGTACGAGCTACCTTCACCCAGTTGAAAATAAAATCCGGTTAAAAAAGAAAACATGTATGAGTTGTTGTGAGACTCAGAAAATAATATTTTTAAAAAGAATTTAATTTAAAATAGGCATCCTAGGAGAAATCTAGGGACAGTGGTACTAGAAGGGCACATCAGCAAACCATCTCAGAGGGGATTTAAGCCACGAAGGGGCAGCTCTATGCCGTTGTGATGCAGGCGGGAGGGAAACGGGGAGGGAAACGGAAGGCAGCGTGGTGAGGAATGCAGATTGTGCCCAGCTGCTAACACAGGGTAATTTAAGTTCCAGGCCCAGTGCTTTTTAGCAAAACATGTAATTTTAGAGTAGATTATAATGCTACTCAGTAATGGCTGACTGAGATAGCCTGTGAACAAATGTCTAATGATTTTGTTAATACCTGGAGATTTGTTAACTCCTTCTCCTTTTCACAGCTGAAAGGACAGGATACAAATTCTTCCAATTGAGGTTACTGTGCCTCAACTGAATGCATACACAAATAGCTCAGGCTTCACATAAATAACCCGAGGCCCTAAACAGATCTGGGTGAATAACATCCAAATTGTAGCTGATGTTGCTGGTATGCAGCTAGCTTCCCCACCCTTGCAAGAGTAGAGAGAGACCTACCAAGCCACAGTGGCTGGCCTTGAGAATTGAAGAGCAGTCTCTCACTTTCCCGTTGGTACACAGGAGCTGTGTATATATCACTGCTGATTATCCGCTGTAAGTGGCTGTCCTGCCAATGCAGTTCACGGCCCTCGATGGCTCTAGTGAACACTGTTCGTCTTGGTCTGGATAAAGAGTCTGGAGAAAGAAAGAAATATAATTTAACAATCTAATGATAGGCAATCCAAAGCTCCAGCTCTGTATCTTCTTCAGGTTGAAAGGATGGACATGTGGGTAAAAGATTACCATGTGGGTGAGTGTGAATAGCCATTTTCCTACGTCAGCGTTTATTGTGTTGCTTCTTTCTTGGGTAAAGTGTCAGCGAGTCTGTGCCCTCTATGGAAAGGGTCTTCTTAGAGACTGATGCTTCCTTTGAAAGAAAACCAATTTCTTTTGGGACCTGGAGCCACAGACAGGAAAGGAATCAGCTGCTCAATCAATGAGGCGCCTAACTAGCCCTACAGAGGTCAGGGGTAGAAAGCAGCAGCTAGGTAGCTTTTCTAGCTAATCCAGAACCATTTGTTGCATGAATCTTATCACACTAAGGACTCCTGGGAAATTAATATTAAAGATGATAAAGTGCTGAAGTCTTGTGTATTTGGTACTTTTATCATACTGGTATGCAAAGGCTTACAGCTTTGTCCCACAATAAGGAAAATTGATGCCAGCAAACTGACTCCCTTTTTCTCTCACTGGCATCTTACCATGCTGCCTTTCTTCAGGAAAAGGGCTCTGGGAATTCAAAGCTGCAGACAAAATACGCTCAATCTTTAGGGTGTAGAAGGACTGAAAAATCATCATAAAAATAGGATAATGATAGGAGATAGTATCAGAGAGATAATGGCGATCCAGGTCACGGAAGGCCTCAGGCCATAAGTAAAAGGTTTTTTCAGTAAGATGAGAGACCCAAGAAGACTTTAAATCATGAAGGAGAACGACCAGCCTTGTATTTCAAAAGTCTAACTCTAGCAGTGGTTTTGAGAACAGACTAAGATGAAAGGGCAGAAACAGAATGAAGGCATTATGAAGGAAAAGAGAGTAGATGTGTGGGTAGCGCTCAACCTGAAACCAGTGGTCAGAGATAAGAACAATTAACATAGTTGTGCTTCTATCCATGTTTAGCTGCGCAGGTGTGAGTTATTACTAGGGTATTTTGTTACATGAGTGTGACAGAGGGAAAGAGTGTATATGCAAAGGAATGAGTACAATGATGTGCCAAGGAATTTTACCTGGGTGAATGAGAAAAATGAGTCTATCAAGAGAGGGAAAAAGTTGTAGCTTCAAAGGATCAAATTTTTAGAATTCCTAGAATTGGGACACTAAGGGGAAAAAAATCAGAAATACTGGTGATTGGATATAAATGAAATTGAGATTATGAAGAGGGCATAATTATTGGCAATAACAAAGCCTAAGGCAGGAGATTGGTATCGGCTGGCTAAATTAAGGCAGAAAATAAGAGTTTTGAAAGAGGTAAAAATAAAAATGGAGAGGCTAAGATAATGGAAGGATCATATACATGGCTATCGAAATCACCAGGTATTATGATAAAAGTACTGACATCTTATAGTGCTAGTCGGCCAATTGCTAACATCTTCAAGGAGTGAGGAGGAGTTACCAAGGGTCTACACTTGGATGGAATGGATTTTTAAAGGGGGTATTTTAGGGAGGAAGTGAGGTTACTGATGTACAAATGGAATGAATTACAAGGACACTTACTGTTCCTCTTGGCCTTCTGGTATAAGGGGTATGAGAAAGAAATCAGTCACAACGTGAGAAGACTTAGAAAGTAGTCTCCTCAAATGAGTACCAGTAACAACAAAGAGCCAATATATTGTTAGAAGAAAGGAAATACACATCTAGGAGCATCTGTTTGTATGCATTTAACTTTCTGCTATCTAAAACTAGTGCTAAAAAAGATGGCTTTCAGAGTTGTGGAGGCTAGATTAGCTCCAGAAAAGGGTGCTACCTCCTGCTATTGAGTCAATTCCAACTCACAGCGACGTCACAGAGGAGAGGAGAACTGTCCTTTTGGGTTTCTGAGACTTTAAATCTTTATGGGAGTAAACAGCCTCATCTCTCTCTTGTGGAGTGGCTGGTGGATTCAAACTGCTGACCTTTTGGTTAACAGATCATTGCATAAGCTACTATACCACCAGGAAAGAGGTAGCTTACAGAAGTTGCAATACTGTAGCATTTTTAATCATTCATCACCTTAGTTGCCTTAAACATACTTTATCAATTATGGTACAACAGATGAAAACACAGCAAAAGATCTATGTGATTTCTTTCTTGAAATAAAAGGAACCAAGTGTAAAATCATTGTCTATAAAAATCCTACCAACAAAAGGCTATAGAACTAAGAACAATTGCGAGGACAGCAGCGGACTGGCGGCTTCACTCTGCTGTCCGTAGGATTGCTATGAGTTGGAACTGACTCGAGGGCACCGCTAAAAACCAGCAACAACACAACTACAGTGAATGATGAGACCTGTAGGCCAGAGGACTCAAAAGGCAGAGGCTACAATAGCTTTGCAATTGCTTTGTCTTAAAAAGCAAGGACCCCTGGAGCTGGAATTTTGATAGAGACGTGGAAGGACATGCCCCTCCAAGCTAATCTGCTATACAGAAGTTTGAAGAAAACAGGAAAGAAAAGTGACTGATTTGGACACTTTCTACACTGATTTTTACTGGTCCTCCCTTGAGGCAGGTATTTTAAGACAAAAATCATTCCAATTGAGGCCAAATTACATTATACAGGAAAACCTGACGTGCAGAGAAGATTCATGGCAAGGGCTCTAGGACTTTAAACTGGGAACTTGCACGCGAGGTGTGGAAAAGGACAGCACCCCAATGTCAACAATGAAAGTTTAGTCTTATTTATGGCTTAGCGTTTCAATTGAACAGATTTTCTTTATTCAGAATGACTATTCTGACAGCCAAAAAGCTGTCTGGCCATCACTGTTGTTGGGTTTTGCCCTCCCACTTTTGGAATTCTGGGCACAAAAATCCTAAAATCCTGGCTCACCTGGGCCGTGATTGGCACTCTGGGGAAGTGCATTGGTGATGTTGGGCAGCTCATGCCCATAATTCCCATCCTCCAGGGGACAGACATCAAGGTCGCTCCACTTCTGCAGCTGCAGCAGCCAACAGGATTTTTCCTCCAGTTTGCAGTGTGGATTTAGAATGATGCACACCCATAAAGCCCCTGGAAAAGAAACCAACCCACATTCTTGATACTGCTCCTTAGATGTCTGCATAACCTTAATGCTTTAAGTTTACTCTTCTCTTCCAGTTTGAATTGGTCGAGGAAGTTTCTGAAACACTAAGTCGTCTCTGTATAGAAATGAAACAACCCCCAGATCTGCTAGGGTTCTCAGAACTGGCTATCTCTCCTTCCCAAATTTTCTTAACAACAGGGGTTCATCTTTACACCTAGATCTGTGCACTTGTGTTTATGAACAAGACAGATTTGGGCGTCCATTCTTTCTTTAAAAATATGTAACTAAAGATCATTTATTTTTAACTAGGACTTTTATCTGGAGGCTTGAACTCAACATTCTTACCACCACCCACTCCAACTCTCTTGCAGAAAGCTTAATACAGTAAATGTTATAAAGTGGATATGAACATCTGGAAAGATTGGAACCAACATTGACAAAGAATGTTTTGTAAGCCATCATAAAAATGTTTAAGGAGAGGGAGGCAACTGGAAGTTCAGACTGAACAGAATCCTCACATTTCATTGAATCTATTCACATCCCGGCTAACGTGTTAACACAGGGGACACAGGGGTCCTATGATACAAAGTCCCCACTACAGCACACTGTACACAGCTGTGTTCCAAGCCCGCGCCCTCCCCAGAGGCTTCCTACTCAACGATTTCCCAGCCTGTTGGGCATGCCGACAACGGACCACGTAGATCTTCTCCTTGATCCAGTGTTTGTTATAAGGCTAGAATGTATGCGTATCAGCGTGGTAAACAAGACACCTGAGTTCTGCCAGATCATCAATAAAATCAGTCGGTTGACGTCATACGTAATTGAGGGAGTGTCGGGATTCATTCTCTGCAGATGCACTTCATACATTTTACACATGCCTACCACACATTCATTCACAGACTGGCAGCCGGCATAGGTTCTGCCTCCTAGCTTCTTGGTAGGCTGGACTAGCAAAATGGTGAGAGACATCATGTCCAACTCTTTTATTGCAGCCATTCTGGGCTTCAGTTCTGAGCTAAGCACGAAGAACATGATCAACAAGCAGTCCAACAAATGTATATTGAGAGCCTCCTATGTTTGGAGTCCCTGGATGATGAAAATGGTAAATGTTCTTGGTTGTTAACCAGAAGGTTGGAGGTTGGAGTTTACCAAGAGATGCTGTTGAAGAAAGGCCTGGCAATCTAGTTCTAAAAAAAATCAGCCAATGAAAACCCTTTGTAGACTCTCACTCACTCTTACTCACTCACTCACACTCTCACTCACTCTCTCACTCACTCTCACTCTCTCACTCACTCTCTCACTTTCTCACTCTCACTCACTCACTCACACTCTCACTCACTCACTCACTCACTAGCTCTCACTCACTCTCACTCTCACTCACTGACTCTCACTCACTGACTCTCACTGACTGACTGACTCACTCTCACTCACTAAAAAAAATTTTTTTTAATAAAAAAAAAGAAAACCCTTTGTAGCACAGTTCTACTCTGACGCAGGATCATCACAAGTTGGAACGATAGAGTGGCAATGTGTTTTTAAAAAAATAATCGTTACATTGTCATAATTATTTTGAAGAGTGTAGGAACCATTAATGATATGTGTATTTTGAGGCAAAACTTCATCTTTCATAATAAGAATGAGAGATATAATACTCAACTGAAAAATCAGGAAAGAATAGTGTAAGAATATTTATAAAAAAGGCATTTTAGAAAACAGCTAAAAATTAAAATAAGCTTTTCCTCAAAGGTGGGTGAGTTAGTTAAAGTTTATTGTGCTAACTGGCCAATAAACACATGGGGTTAATTGAAGGGCAGAGATAAATGGTTCAGTGAGCCTCACCTTTATAGTTTTCGGGTCTCTTGCTTTGTGATGGGTTCCCTAGTTCCCTGCTTCAGCTGGCAAGGCTCACTTCCTTCAAGACATCCCTGAGGAGAAGCCACATGGATCTACCCCAATGCAACCGTGGGTGCTGGAGCAGCTGTGTGGAGACCCCTGCCAGTGCTGTGATGCTTACATGTACACTGACTCAGCTTTCTTCCTGCAGTCTGCGTCATTGTGTCTGGTGTCTGACATATGGGTTAATGTTGGACTTGTGGGCTTGGGCAGCACTGGGTTGGGATATTCTCTTGATGTGCACTTACCCTTTATATAAAACTCTTTTATGCATATGAGTTTCTGTGATTTGTTTCTCTAATGTACCCAGACGAACACAGTGGAAATTGAGATTGTGAAAGGAATGAGGCAAGGTAATGCTGTTTCTATAATAAGTTGGGTAAAACAATTTGACTTTTTAGCTTATGTACTTGTATTAATTAATTTAGAAAAAAGAGAGACATATATGGCAGGATTTTTTCAGGCAGTGGTGAAGGATGGCTGGACCCTCAAATAAAAGAACCTACATAAAGCAAAGGTAAAGATGCCTTAGGGGTCATTGCAATCCTTTTATATATTTACTCCAGAGGGTGTTTTTCATCTGGTGGAATTAAAAAAAAATAATTTCATTGGGGGCTTATATAGCTCTTATCACAATCCATCCATACATACATTGTGTCAAATATATTTGTATATACTATATGAACTCAAATATAAGCCAACTCGAGTTATTAGCGGAGGCACCTAATTTTACCACAAAAACTGCATTAAAAATGTGCTGAAAAAGTCGGCTTATACACGAGTATATATGGTATGTTGCCATCATAATTTTCAAAACATTTTCTTTCTACTTGAGCCTTTGGTATCAGCTCATTATACCCACTCCCTCATGATCCCTTGATAATTCATAAATTTTTTTCATGTGTTACACCAACTGCTGTCTCTCTTAACCCACTTTTCCCAGGGGTTATAGGTAGATCATTGTGATCCATTTCCTCTTTTTCCCCTCACCTTCCTCTTCCCCTCCTGGTATTGCTGCTCTCATTATTGGTCCTGAGGGGTTTATGTGTCCTGGATCCACTCTGTTTCCAGCTCTTATCTGTACCCGTGTACATGCTCTGGTCTAGCTGGATTGGTAAGGTAGAATTAGGTTCATGATAGCAGGTGGGGAGGAAGCATTAAAGAACTAGAGGAAAGTTGTATGTTTCATTGGTGCTATACTGCACCCTGATTGGCTTATCTCTTCCTTGTGACCCTTCTAAGACCTTCTATGAGGGGATGTCCAATTGTCTGCAGATGGGTTTTGTGTCTCCACTCCATGCTCCCCCTCATTCACATTGATAATGATTTTTTGTTCTGGGTCTTTGATGCCTGATACTGGATCCCATCAACACTTCATGATCACAGAGGCTGGTGTGCTTCTTACATGTGGGCTTTGTTGCTTCTCAGCTACATGGCTGCTTGTTTATCTTCAAAGCCTTTAAGACCCCAGACACTATATCTTTTGATAGCTGGGCACCATCAGCTTTCTTTACATTTGCTTATGCAACCACTTTGTCTTCAGCGATCATGTTGGGAATGTTAGCATCACAGAATGCTGGGTTATTGGAACAAAGTATTCTTGCCTTGAGAGAGTACTTGAATAGAGGCCCAATGTCTGTCTGCTACCTTAATACTTAACATATAAATATATGTTCATAGAGCTATTTCCCTATCATTATAAATATATTTCCATGTGTACACACCTGTTGTTAGACTTCTATAAATGTCCTTTGCCTCCTAGTTCTTTCCTCTATTTCCTCTTGTCCCACTTACATGTTCGGCCTTCATTTGGGTTTCATTAATTCCTCTCAGCTACATTGCCCTTGATCAAGCCCCACCAGGCATCCTATGCCCTCCTCGCCATCGATTTTAGATCACTTCTTGTTCCCTTGTCCCTGGGTTGGTTGACAGCCCCCATCATTTCCCCTGCCTTCCTCTCCTGTGTTCGCCCACCTCCCCAACCATCAGTCCCATTGTTGTCTCCTCCAGATTGTTTATCCCACCTATTTTATCCAGACATGCAGAGACAATAAAAGTATAAAAACAAGACAGCAAAACAAAGCAACAAAAGAAAACAAAAAACTAAAACAAAACAACAAAAAAACCTAACAACTAAAAAAGAAAAGCCTATAGATAGTTTGCTGACTTTTAGGAGTGTTTTTCAGTCAAGTCTGATGGGGTGGCCTGGCCCCAAAGTCTATTTTTGGTATTCCTGGGGACTTTATTGTTTTGCTCCCCTTGCTGCTCTGTTGCATGCCCTTAATGTTTTGCCTCAGTGTGGTGGGGTCAGATTAGGCACAATTCCCGCACTGTGTCTCCAGTGTTGTCCCCCATAGAGCTGTGGGTTGATGAGGAATGTCGGGTCTCGTGGTGGGGCCAGTCCTATGGTCCTCTCTGTGCACTGGCTGCTCTTAGCAGGAATATTGTCCTCGGGGCTTGGTGGGCCAGCATGTGCTTAGTCGAATTTTTTTTTACAATATAGGACATTATCTTTCATTCTTAGTAAATTTTTCCAGTGTGTGGTAAAATACAAGGGTTAAAGTATTGCTATAAAATATAGAAATATTTATTAAGCAAAAAATAAAAATGTGAAGCTTTTTCTTAATAAATGCTCCATCTATATTTTTATACACTTCTAAAAACAGTATTTTTATCTAAGCCTTCCCTGTTGAATTCTGTGCTCTTCAATTTACATTAGGTCAAAATGTCCATTTTGACATCCTTGAGGGAGACAGATAGATCATGCTACTTTGAGATGATCTTCAAGTTTGGGAACAAAAAGAAATCTGAAGAGGAAAGATTGGGACTGGACACAGCATAGGCTCCACATGTGTGTGGCCCGACACCTATTTTTCAGAAAGACAAAACAAACAAAACAAAACCGCCTCAGAGCTTCCCTGCCAGTTCACTACTTTTGTACTACAGCCATCCACCAGGATAAAAATGTAGGCATCGGCTTTTGCAGCGTCCCCATGGGGCAGCATGCCCAACTTTGAGAACCAGTGGTAGGAGGGATGGGTTAAGGCTTTCCAGTGAAATTCTTGTAGTACAGCTCTTGATACCATCAAGGTATAGGAAGGCCACTATTGTTCTGGGCAAAAAATGAGAACAAGACAACTTCAAAAAGTTCATAGAAAAAGGAATCAAAAGAGAAAGAGATTTTCTGTGAGGTTTTTTGAAGACACATTGTATTACTGAGAGAGGTGGTCTACAGCTGTCTACTGATTTCAGAGACATGTTTAAACATACTGTTGGAAATGCATCCATGCATGTATGACTTGGAACCCCAGCAGCAGTACGCCCTGGTTCACCCTTGGATGCCACAATAGAATGTCTTCATAAAAATACCCACTGCTGTGGGGTTGATTCTGACCTTGCGTGATTTTATTGGACAAAGACCTGCACCATATGCTTATGAGGCTATAATGTTTATAGTCACCACTCATGGTCAGTTTGTAATACTGTGGTGGCCTTGTTTGTTGTATGGTATTGTAAGTTATGTCACCGGTATTTTAAATACCGGAAGGATCACTCAGGGTGGTCAGGTTTCAGTGGAAATTCCAGAATAAGATAGATTAGGAAGGAGAGGCAGAGCACTTCTTAACGGTTAGCCACTGAAGACCTTATAAATAGCAGTCAGACACTGCCTGATAAAACACCAGAAGATGCGCCCCTCTGGCTGGAAGGCCCTCAACTTAAGACTGAGGAAGAGCTACCTCTTCAAAGTAGAGCCAGTCTTAATGATAGGGATGGATCCTGCATTTGCTGATACAGCATGGCTCAAGATGAGAAGAAACAGCTGCAAACATTCATTAAATATCAGAATATGGAATCAAAGTATCTTGTCATTGACAGGTGCCAGAGAGTTTGTTCCGACTCACAGCAACTCTATGTACCCCAGAACCAAACATTACCTAGTCCTGTGCCATGGTTAAAACTGTTCAGTGTGAGCCCATTGTTGCAACCACTGTGTCAATCCATCTCCTTAAGGGACTTCTTTTTTTGCTCCCATAGCCTGGTGTCTCTTTTCAGAAACTGGTTTTTCCTGAAAACATGTAGAAAGTATGTGAGTCTTAGCATCCTCCCATCTAAGGAGCGTTCCAGCCGTACTTCTTCCAAGACAGATTTGTTTGTTCTTTTGGCCATTCATGGTACTTTCAACATTCTTCACCAGTATCACGATTCAGATACATTGATTCTTCTTTGACCTTCCTTATTCAATGTTTGATTTTCATATGCATAGGAGTGGCTGAAAATACCATGGCTTGGGTCAGTCACATCTTATCCTCAAAGTGACAACCTTGCTCTAAGCTTTCCTTCATTTCTTTTGTTGTTATTTTGTCTTTTAATCATTTTACTGGGGGCTCATACAACACTTATCACAATCCAAACACACACCCATTGTGGTGAACACATTTGTGCTTTTCCTCAATTTCTACTGCTGCATTCTTCTTCATACAGTACCATTTCTTGGATTATTTGCTCAGCACACAGACTGAATAAATATAGTAAGAAGATGCAACCCTGACACACATCTTTCCTGATTTTAAACCACGTAGTATCATTCTCTTGCTGAGCAAATCATCAGAGAAACTGGAGTATATGAAGAAGAATGTGGCATCAGGATTAGAGGAAGGCTCATTAACAATCTGTGATATGCAGACGACCCAACCTGCTCGCTGAAAGTGAGGGCTTGAAGCACTTGCTGATGACAATCAAGGATTGCAGCCTTGAGTGTGGATGACAACTCAATGTAAGGAAGAGTCAAATCCTCACAACTGGACCGATAAGTAACATTATGAAAAATGGAGAAAGAGTTGAAGTTGTTAAGAATTGTGCCTTGTTTGGATGCACAATTAATGTTTATGTAAGCAGCAGTCAAGAGATCAAAAACTGTACTGCATTAGGTCAATATGTTGCACGAGACCTTTTAAAGTATTGAAAGCATGGATGTTACTTTGAGGAGTAAGTTGAGCCATGGTGCTCGTCATCGCATCATATGCATATGGCATTTGGACACTGAATAAGGAAGACAAAAGAAGAATAGATGCACTTGAATTGTGTTGGGGGAGAATATTGAAAGTACCACTGACTGCTAAAAGGACAAACCAATCGGCCCTGGAAGAAGAAAGACCAGAGTGACCTTTAGAGGCAAAGATGGCAGTCTTACATACTTTATTGTCAGGAGACCAGTCCCTGGGGAAGGACATCATGCTTGGTAATGTGGAGGGGCATTGAAAAAGAGGAGATGAAGTGTCATCAATGGGATGGATGGACATAGTGGCTGCATCAATGGGCTCTGGTGTAGGAACAATGGTGAGGATGGCACAGGTCCGTGCAGTATTTTGTTCTGTTGTGCTCAGGGTCGCTAGGGGTCAGAGCCTGCTGGATGACTCCTAACAACAGTACTATGTCCTTTTTCTGTTCGGACCGCTGCCTCTTGATCCATGTACAGGTTACACATGAACACAATGCCATGTTCTGGGATTTCTATTCTTCTCAATGCTCTCCATAGTTGGTTATGATCCACACAGTTCAGTGCCTCTGCCTAGTCAATAAAGCACAAGTTAATATTTTCCTTGTATTCCGTGCTTTAAGCCCAAATCCTTGTGGTGTCAGCAATGATTATCCATTGTTCCATGTCTTCTTTTGAATCCTGCTTGAATTTCTGGAAGTTCTCTGTGGATGTACTGCTACAACTGTTGTTGAATGAGCTTCAGCAAAATGACTTCTATGTTTATTAGTGATATTGTTTAATACTTTCTACATTCTGTTGAGTCTCCTTTCTTTAGAATGGGTAAAAATATAGATCTCTTTCAGCTGCTTGGTTAGGTAGCTGTTTTCAAAATTTCTTGGAAGAGGTAAGTGCTTCCAGTACATCATCAGCTTGCTCAAATAATTCAATTGGTATTCTGTTAATTTTTAGAGAATACCAATAGATATTTCAAGGTAGATATTGAAATGTCCTTTTTGATGATTCACGTGACAGCATTCCTCTTGAATCTGACATTCCTGACAGATTAAACCATATCATTGTCTGATTCAAAATGGCCACTATCAGTCATTTCAGTTCACTAATGCCGAGAATGTTGATCTCTACGCATTCCCCTTCATTTTTGATGACTTCTAATTTTCCTAGATTCATAGTTCACACATTCCAAGTGCCAATTACTAATAGGTATTTGCAACTATTTCTTCTCATGTTCCATCAGCAAACGAAGGTCCTGAAAGCCTTACTCCATCCATGCCATTATAGTTGATTCTGTTTTTTAAAAAATCATTTTATTAGGGGCTCATACAACTCTTACCACAATCCATGCATACATCAATTATGTAAAGCACATTTGTACATTCATTGCCCTCATCATTCTCAAAACATTTGCTCTCTACCTAAGCCCCTGGCATCAACTCATTTTTTCTCCTCCCTCCCCACTCCCCCCTCCCTCATGAACCCTTGATAATTTATAAATTATTATTTTGTCATATCTTGCACTGTCCCACCTCTCCCTTCATCTACTTTTCTGTTGTCCGTCCCAAGGGAGGAGGTCACATGTAGATCCTTATAACCCGTTCCCCCTTTCAACCCATCCTCCCCCCACCCTCCCAGTATCACCACTCTCACCACTGGTCCTGAAGGGACAATCTGCCCTGGATTCCCTGTGTTTCCAGTTCATATCTGTACCAGTGTACATGCTCCGGTCTAACCAGATTTGTAAGGTAGAATTGGGATCATGAAAGTGGGGGAAGAGGAAGCATTTAGGGACTAGAAGAAAGTTGTACGTTTCATCGTTGTTACATTGCACCCTGACTGGCTTGTCTCCTCCCCGAGACCCTTCTGTAAGGGGATGTCCAGGGGCCTACAAATGGGTTTTGGGTCTCCACTCTGAACTCCCCCACTTCATTCACTATGATTTTTTTGTTCTGATTATGCCTGATACCTGATCCCTTCAGCACCTCGTGAGCACACAGGCTGGTGTGCTTCTTCCATGTGGGCTTTGTTGCTTCTGAGCTAGATGCCTGCTTGTTTACCTCCAAGCCTTTAAGACCCCAGATGCTATATCTCTCGATAGCCGGGCACCATCAGCTTTCTTCACTACATTTGCTTATTCACCCGCTTTGCCTTCAGTGGTTGTGTCGGGAAGGTGAGCATCATAGAATGCCAATTTAATAGAAGAAAGTATTCTTGCATTGAGGGAGTACTTGAGTAGAGGCCCAATGTTCTTTTGCTACCTTAGTACTAAACCTATAAATATATGCACATAGATCTATTTCCACATCCTCATATATAAATATATTTACATATGTACATGCCTGTATTTAAACCTCTATAAATGCCCTTTGCCTCCTAGCTTTTTCCTCTATTTCATTTGACCTTCCTCTTGTCTCACTACTATGCTCAGTCTTCATTTGGGTTTCAGTAATTCCTCTTGGCGACATTACCCTTGATCTCGCCCTACCAGGCCTCCTACACCATTCTCACCACAGATTTGGATCACTTGTTGTTCCCTTGTCCCTGGGTTTGTTAACACCACTACCTTTCCCCCCACTTCCCCTCTCCCATGTCACCCGGGAACTGTCGGTTCCATTGTTTTCTCCTCCAGATTGTTCATCCAGCCTATCTTATTTAGACAGACCTGCAGAGATAATAACATGCACAAAAACAAGACAGAGCAAAACCAAGCAACAATATACAATAAAACAATGACAAAAAGTTGACTCTGTTTTGTGAAGGCTCCCTCCGTAATTATTTTGAGTGCCTTCTGACCACAGGAACTCATCTTCCGGCATGATATATGACACTGTTTCATGGCTATTCAGGAGGTTTTCAGTATTTGACAAAGTTGTGCTGTTACTTATAAGGTCAGTGGCTATTTCCTCAGAAGTAGACAGCCTATTCCTTTTTGTAGTTGTTCTTAGTCTTGAAGCTCTGCTGAAACTTGTTCACCTTGGATGACTCTGCTGACATTTGAAATGCCAGCGACAGAGCTTTCAGAATCACAGCAACACACACGCCACCACAGTATAACAAACTGATAAAGTATGAACCTAGCAACACTGGAAGTCATCAAAAATGAAATGAAATGCTTAAATATGGCTATCAGGTATTAATGAACAGGAATGTAATTCTATTGGACTTTGTGAATCAGATAATCAAATGATTTACTACACTAGAAATAAGAAACCCAAGAAGAATGGCATCAGATTTACTATATAAAAGAAAATATCAAGATCTTTTTGAAGTAAAATGCTTCTGTACTAGGAATAACATCCATATGACAAGAAAGACCAGTTAGTAAGACTTTTAGTCATTTTCACTCATCAACCACAAAGCCAACGATGAGGAGACTGCGTAATTCTAACTACTTCAGTTTGAAATTTATCAAACATGCAATCAAGATTTATTGGTGGTTAGAATGTGAAAGTTGAAAACAAAGAGGGCTCAGTAGTTACAAAATAAGGTCTTAGTGATAGAAATGACACTAAAGATCATGACAGATTATTGCAAGACCAATGACAATCATTGCAAACAACATAAATGGCAACAATACATGTTGATGTGCAGGAATCAAATGGGTGACATTTGTGGGAAGAGATGATGGAGAAGATCAGTGTCAGCATCCAAAATTCCACAGCAGCCATGGTTGACTGTGGAACAGACCATCAATTACTCATGTTCAAGTTGAAACTCAAGAAAATTAAAACAAGTTTGTCAGAGCTGAAAATGACCTTAAATTTATGATCTGAGTTTAGGGACCAATTTGAGAACAGTTTTTACACATTGTATACTAATGACTGAGGCAAGAGGAGTTGTGAAATGACATCAAGAATAATAACATATCTATGTATAACCTCCTCCCTGGGTGACGGACAGTGGAGAAGTGGGTGAAGGGAGACATCAGACGGTGTAAGACATGACAAAATAATAATTTATAAATGATCAAGGGTTCATGGGGGAGGGGGAAGCAGGGAGGGAGGGAAAACTGAGCAGATACCAAGGGCTCAAGTAGAATGCAAATGTTGTAATAACGATGAGGAAAACAAATGTACAAATGTGCTTGACATATAATGGATAGATGTATGGATTTTGATAAGAGTTGTATGAGCCCTCAATAAAATGATTTAAAAAAAGAATAACAAACATGAGAGAAACAAAAACTGAAATATAAAGAAAGTAGAAGATATTAAAAAGACAGGAAAAAGGAAAAGATGAAAATGAATGTTAGAAGAGTCTCTGAAACTTGTTCTTGCTCATAGATTAACTAAACCAAATTGAAAAAATGAGTTGAACAGAAAATTTCAATGGGCAGCTGGTGAAGACAAGGTATTCTAGTGAAATGTGAGAAGACCTGGAATTGAATACTAGAAGAAAAAAGACTCAGCATTTCTCAAGCTGAAAGAACTGAAGAAAAATTTCAAGTCTTTAGTTGCAATATTGAATGCTATCCAATGATGTAGGCAGCATCAAAAGAAGATGGAATGAATACCAGGAATTACTGTACCAAAATGAACCGTTCAATATTCAACCATTCAAGAGATAGCATCCGATCAAGAACTGACGGTACTGAAGGAAGATGTTGCACTGAAGGCACTAGATTCAGGAATACAAGATTCAGGAAATTGATGAAATACATAATGAAACAAAAAATGAGGCAGTGCTAGAATGCTCATGTGTCTATGCCAAGAAATTGGCAGGTACCAACCCACGGAAAGAGATCCATATTTGTGTTCACTCCAAAGAAAGGCGACCCAGCAAAATGTGGAAATTATCATTAATATCACATGCGAGTAAAGGTTTGCTTAAGATAATTAAAAAACTGAATTGACAGGGAGCTAACTGAAATTCAAGCTGGATTGAGTTCAAGAGGACGTGGAATGAGGGACATCACTGCTGATCTCAGATGGATCTTTGCTAAAAGCAGAGAATGTACCAGAATGATGCTTACCTGTGCTATGTAGACTATGCAAAGGCATCTCACTGTGGGGATCATAGCAAACTATGGCCAGCACTGTTCCACAGGGTTCCAGAACACTTAAGTCTGTTTATGGAGCACCTGTACCTAGATTAAGAAGTCATCATTCTAAGAGCCCGCAACACAGGAAATCCAGGATAGATAAACCACTCAAGCCAACAGGAGAGTAGGGCTACCAGGAGCATTAGAGGAGAGTGGGGGGAGAAATGGGGCACTGATCACAAGGATCAATCTAGACCCCCTCCCAGGGGGATAAATGATGGAAAAGTAGGTGAGGGGCGATGGAGGATGATATAAGATATGGAAAAATAATCTATAACTTATCAAGGGTTTGTGAGGGAGGGCGGATGAGAGAGGGAGGGGAAAGAAATGGGGAACTGATATCGGGCTCAAGTGAGAAGAGAATGCTTTGAAAATGATGATGGCGGCATATGTGCAAATGTGCTTGACGCACTGGATGAATGTATGGATTGTGATGAGAGATGTAAGAGCCCCCAATAAAAGTATTTTTAAAAAAGAAGTCATTAAACAGAATAAGGGGATAATGAGCGTTTTAAAATCAGGAAATGTTTTTGTCAGGGTTGTATCCTTTGACCATAATTTTCAATATGTATGCAGAGCAAATGCTCTGAGATCCTACACTATCTGAAGAAGAAAGAGGAGGCATCAGAGTTGGAGGAAACTTATCTGCATAAACTGTGATATGCAGATGACACAATTTGCTTGCTGGCAACAAAGAAGACTTAAAGGACTTTCTGATGAAGATCAAAGACTATAGCCTTCAGGACAGATTACATCTCAATGTAAAGAGAAAAAACCCTCACCACTGGATCAATAAAAAGCATCATGATAAATGGAGAAATGACTGAAGTTGCCAAAGATTTTAATGTAGTTGGATGGCATATTGCATTGGGCAGATCTGCTACAAAAGTCCTCTTTTTAAAGTGTTAAAGTACAAATATGTCACTTTGAGGACTAAGGTATGCACGACATACACCATGGTATTTTCAATCACCTTCTATGCATGCAAAAACTGGGGAATGAATAAGAAATACTAGAGAAGAACTGATGCGTTTGCAGTATGATGGTGGTGAAGAATATTGAAAGTGCTGTAGCCTGTCAGGAGAAGCCAATCTTTCTTGGAAGAAGCAGAACCACAAGGTTCCTTGGAAGTGAGGATGGTGAGACTCTGTCTCATACACTTTGAACAAGTTATCAGAAGAGACCAGCTCATGGAAAAGGATATAATGCTTGGTCAAGTAGGGGGTCAACCTAAAAAAGAAGACTCTTATCGAGATGGACTGACCCAGTGGTTGAAATAAGGGGCTCAAACAAAACAACTGTGAGGAAGGCACGGGAGCTGACCGTGTGCTTCATTCTGCTGCAGGTAGGGCTGCTTTGAGTCATAATTGGCTTGATGGTTGACAGCACCTAACAACAGCCTTTACAGGAGCAGACTACCACGTTTCTCTGGTGGAGTGCCAACTTTTGAATTAGCAGCCAAGCATTCTAACCGCTGAGCAATTAGGGCTCCTCACTAGGGTCCCTTTCAAAACTAAACCAAATCCATTGCTGTTCAGTTGATTTTGACTCATAGCAACTGTATCTATAGGGCAGAGTAGTGGATTCCAATTCATAGCAACCCAATTTAGAATTTCTGGGACTGCAACTCTTTATGGCAGCGGTTCTCAACTTGTGGGTTGTGACACCTTCAGGGGTCTAATGACCCTTTCACAGGGCCCGCCTGATTCATAACAGTAGCAAAATTACAGTTATGCAGTAGCAACTAAAATAATTTTATGGTTGGGGGGTCGCCACAACATGAGGAACTGTATGAAGGGTCGCGGCCTGAGGAAGGTGGAGAAGCACTGCTTCATGGGAGCACACAACGTCATCTTTTTTCCTGCAGACCTTCACCTTGTTGACCATGTGGTTAGAAGTCCTATTATCTACCCCACAGTGCTACCAGGGCTCCTTTGGATTGGATATAACACACCAAACTCACTGCCGTTGAGTTGATGCTGACTCACAGCGACCCTACAGGACAGGGGAGAACTGCTTCTGGGAGTCTCCGAGACTCTAAGTCTTTACGGGAGAAAAAATGCCCCCTCTTTCTTCCACAGAATGGCTGGTGGTTTCAAACTGCTGGCTTTGCAGTCAGCAGCCCAATGCGTAACAACTATACCACCAGGGCTCTTCTTGGATTGGATATAGGAAATGGGAATCCATAAGTGTTCCAATTTCCTTCCTGAGCAGCAGATATTTGTATACTGAAATTGAGACCATAAAGGGGGGTCAGGTTTGGGTTTGGAAATTAAGAGTTTGTGATAGCCAAGCTCGCTTTGAGACATTTCTTTCAAGTGGTAGCCAGCTAGACACTGAGGCTGGAGCTAAGGAGAACGGCCAGCGCTAGATACATGAATGTGACAGACTTGCATCAGAACGGCATTTAAAGGCCTGAGGTGGAACATAATCACTTCAGGTAGAGGATACAGACAGAAAGAGAGTACTTTAGGGACTCAATATGAGGAACCTGGAAAGGACGCTGAGAGAAAGAAGCACAGAGTTTAGGAGGAAAATCAAGAGGGTGTGGGATTATGGAAACCAAGAGCAGAGTAAGTTTCAAGAAGAGCATGACTAATTTGTACTGAAAATTGCTAAGAGGTTAAGTAAGATGAGAACTAAGGAGTGGCATTATATTTGGCAACACTGAAATCACCGGTGATTCTGAGTTATTTCTGCAGAGTGGTAGCAATAAGCAATGGAATCATAATTGGAGTAGGCTCAAGAGAGAGTGGAATTGATCAAATGGAAAGAGTGACTTCCCCTAACTTTGGAAATAAGTGTTTCTTTGAAGGGGTGCTGGAAATTGGGTAACAGCTGATAATAATTGGAGGGAGTGACAGTGTCAGAGGAACTTTTTTGGTTTTAAGATGGAAGATATTAGAGCTCGTTTGCATGCCGATGAAAATGATCCAGTAGAAAGTAAGAACTTAGTGATGCCGAATAAAGGAGATAATTACAGGAGCAAAGCTCCTAAGAAAACAAGATGGGATCGAATTCAGAACAAATCCTGAAAAGACTGGCCTTTCATGGGAACTTTCATACAAAATACAATAGACTGTAACAGATAAGAAAGCAAAACATATAGGCTGACAGATGTGTAGGTAGGGAGATAAGGAACTTCATGTTTGAATGGCTTTATTTTACCTACCTGAGGAACTGAACGCAACAAGCTGGATCCACTCAGTTCCTATAAACTCTGCCCAACCCCTTGTCAGGTCAGCAGGCCCTGTGGTCAGTACAGAGTCCTTGGAGTAGTTAGGGGAAGGATAAATACACTATGTTCTACTGTCTGGCCCAGTAAGGTTTTCCTCAGTGCAGTGTTTTTCAAAGTGTGTGCTCTGGGTCAGGAGCATCAGCTGGGAATTTGTTAGAAATGCAAATTCTCAGACTCCAATTCAAATTTACTAAGTCAGACACTCTGAAGATGGGGCCCAGAAAGCTGTTTACGGATTGCTTCATGTGATTCTGAGACATGCTAAAGTTTGAAAATGACTGTCTTAGCAGTATGCTGACGATTTCTTAGAAGGTTGATAAAGCAATTTCTTGGATATGAAAATGTCATAGAAGCAAGAGGTTTTCATAATGAACTCAAGTATATGACAAGAGCTTTAAAAGCACTAGGAGACAGCTCTGTTTATGAATTTCAAAATTAGGAGATAACGGAGGGAGGGAAAAAAAAAAAGAGGACCTGATGCACCTGATGCAAAGGGCTTAAGTGGAGAGCGAATGCTTTGAGAATGATTGGGGCAGGGAATGTGCGGATGTGCTTTATACAATTGATGTATGTGTATATATGGATTGTGATAAGAGTTGTGTGAGTCCCTAATAAAATGTAAAAAAAAAAAAAAGAATGACGAGGGCAACAAATGTATAAGGGTGCTTTGCTCAATTGATGTATGTATGGATTGTGATAAAAGTTGTATGAGCCCCAATAAAATATTTATTAATTTAAAAAAAAAGGAAAAAAAAAAGACAGGAGCAAAAGGCTCCCTCGTTCAAACACACAGAAACTACAAGTTTCGCTTTATTGGAGGAGGCTGTGTGTTTCACAGATGGAAGGTCGTGGCAACACCACGCCCCGCAAGTCCACCACTTCCCCCCAACCGCTTGTGCTCACGCGTGTCACCATGTCACCGGAGGCTGATTCTCACGACTACAAGCTTTTCCATGATGTCACTGCACACTATTCAGATGACAAACCGAACAGATGAACAAAGGAACTCTCTGGGCTTCAGAGATTACAGATCTTCACGGGAGTCAGTAGCCAAACTTTTTTCTCTCAGAGTGGCTGGTAGCTCAAACCTGCAGCCTTGAGGTTAGCAGCCCAGCGTTTAACACACCGTGTCACCAGGGCCCCATTGACGACTGCCTTCATGCACCGAAGACGGGGCCTGTCGGAGGAGAAAATTTTAGAATCGCCCCAAGAGGAACCCCTAAATGAAACGATGGGTCTTGGTTAGTAATAAGATGCTCATTTAAAAATAAATAAATTCCAAACTAAAAAAAAAAATTAGGAGATAACTAATTTCAAAAAATTTAAAAAGATGTACTTTGTTCTGAAATTGTGGTGATAATTGTATGACTCTTCTTACGTTGACTAACTATTGAATTGTATGATTTGTGAAATATATAATAAAATTGTTAATATGCATTGGTTAAATACAATTTTAGAAGGAAACATGCACTTTGAAAAAGAAAGTGCATAACAAGATAGAATCAAGAGAGATACTGGAGTTGGAGTTATAGGCAGATGGAGGTTCCAGTGTCAGAGGCATGTGTGACCTTGAACAAAATATTTAACTTTCCTGAACTCAGTATTCTCACCTAAAATATGAGAGCACTAACATCTTGTTAGGAGCCCTGCTGGTGTAGTGCTTACAGCTGGACTGCTAACTAACTTCAAGGTCAGCAGTTTTAAACAACTAGGGGAAGAAAGATGAGGCTTTCTACTGTGGTGATGAGTCAGTCTTGGAAACTCATGGGGGCCATGCCACCCCATCTTATAGGGTCACAATGAGTTGGAATCAACTCGATGGCAGGGAGCTGTTTTTAAACATTTCATTCCTTCAGAGGACGGCCTAGTTCCTTGTACCCAAGTTGCCACGCTTTGTGTCAGGCAACGTCGTAATCAGGTCCTGATGGGTTTGACCAGTTGCTGGACACTAGGATTAGCAGGACATTCCTGTCCTTCAGATGGCATGATTACGTCACTGCAGAGGCAGCTTTCCATAATCCTTTATTTTATTCCTTATCTAGAAGTAATCAGAGATGCCTATCTCTTTGCGATAGGCACATAGTTACCTCACAGGGTTGTTAAGGAGAATTAAATGAAATGGTGTAAGTACAATCTTTAACACAGACTGGCATATAACACTCAATAATGGAGCTATACATGAATAAAGGTTTCAAAGCATAACTGTCCCCTACTCAAACTCACTGCTCTTGAGTAAATTTTGTCTCATTACTGTCCCACATGATGTAAAAACAAAAAAGCCTCAGTACACA
Source organism: Tenrec ecaudatus (assembly GCF_050624435.1). Classification (NCBI taxonomy): domain Eukaryota; kingdom Metazoa; phylum Chordata; class Mammalia; order Afrosoricida; family Tenrecidae; genus Tenrec; species Tenrec ecaudatus. Next base: position 70,033,362 of record NC_134530.1, read on the forward strand.
AATAAAAAGTGCAGTATACCAGCCTCAGAGTAACTAACTATAGTCCCTAACTCACTCAGCTTCATCCCCAGGCTTTCTTTCAGTTCAAAGTCTGCAAGCAAATGCTTCAGAGGCTCAGTCTAGGAGAACTCACTAAAACTGTAGATATCACCCAAACTGTAGATATCTCTTGTGATATTTTGTATTAAAAAATAAAGTAAAAGTAGCAGAAGACACAAGGAGCTGCCTGAGATGCAGACCCCACCCCCTTGGAGTCAATTCCTATTCACTGCAACCACAGACAGCGTTTCTAGGATGGTAAAACTTTAGGAAAGCACAAAACTTCAGCTTCCTCCCTCGAAGTGGTGTATAGGTTTGATCTGCTGACCTTGTATTTAGGAGCTCATTGCCTAGCCCGCAGGACCACCAGGCCTAAGAGTCAGAGGAGAGTAATTACATGCAACTAAAGTTTGATGATGCTGTGTGGGACAAGAGATGTATGAGTATACAGGAGGCTGCCATACTAGAACTTTTCTTAAAAAACCCCAAACTCACTGCCATCATGTCGATTCTGACTCATAGCAGCCCTATTAGGGAAAGACAGAGCTGCTCCCGAGGGTTTCCAACACTGCAACTCTTTACAGGAGTACAAAGCCTGGTCTTTCTCCTGAGGAGAAGCTAGCAGTTTGGTAGTGCTGCCCTGTGGTTAAGGGGCCATGAGGATTTCAGGAGATAAAAGATCCTGAAAACAAGGAGAGGAGTTGAAGATTAGCATTGCAAAACTGTCCGTGGAGCAGGGGAATGGTATAGAAAAGTGATCCAGGAGCACTACCTAAGGAGGAAAATTTAGCATAGAGATGTCATTCAGGACCAGGCCAGTATTGATTAGAAATAAAAAGGGGAGAAGATATTAAATTTCATTTGGAAGGTCGAGGAATCGAATGAAGTGGGTGACTGGCTACAGGGAATGAAAGACAAAGCCCTTCACAGGAAGTGTGGTAGATAAGGAATGATGGTGCCACTGTATCACATCATCACAGGGACCTTTCTGATAAGGGCGGCCCAAGTGCTCTGGCGGGTTTCTCAAGCTTGAGGCAATCAGCTAGTGCTTAAATAGAAATGATCAATGGGCAGCTGCTAATAAACTGGAGCTCAGATTACTGTAAAAAGGTTGAAGTTGAGATGTGAAAGTTATTGCCTCTGAAGCTACAATATTTAAAAAAGAAAAAGTTCTCATGGAAATACAAAGAAGAGCATGAGGCCAAGCCTTTATCTTAGGAACTGCCCTATGCCTAGGAGATCTGGCTAGAGGTGACACAGAAGACCAGACTTGGGGATGTGACAAAGGGCAGGCTAAGTATTTAGGGAGTAGGCTGGTGCCATGCAACAGAAGTCAAAGGACGGGGTCATCACTTAGCAAGGCTGCTATGGAGTACCTGCAGGAAGCTGTGGAAACAAAACAAGCGAGTTGAGAACTACTTTGGGTGACTTTTCTAACTTTTCTACCAGCTGGTGGGGATACGGCCATTCCATAAGTGTATGGAACCCCAATATGGGTCCGTTTTGTCGTCCTGTAGTTGTACAGGGAGACAGGGTGAGAGGGGTGCTGTAACATGAAGACAGTGAGGCACAGAAGCACAGCAGCAGCACGAGTGAAAGCTGTGAGAGAGAACAGGAACCAGGAGCGCAGCCCAATATGGTCTGCCGTGGGCTTGCTGACTGACAGACCAGGAGCTATAACAAGAACATGGGGGGCGGGTAGGGAAAGGGGGGGAAATGAGGAGCTGATACCAAGGGTTCAAGTAGAAGGCAAATGTTTTGAGAATGATGATGGAAACAAATGTACAAATGTGCTTGACACCATGTATGTATGTATGGATTGTGATAGGAGTCGTACAAGCCCCAATAAAATGATTCAAGGGGAAAAAAAGAATATGTCCGGATCAAGAATTGTATCCTGAGTTGTTCCTATTACTTTTGCATCATTCCTGACCTTGAGTGGCACCTCTTACGCCCCTAATACATCACTTAACTCTAAATATGGGCTGTGAGTTCTGTGAGACATTGAAGTGAATTCCTGAACCCCCAAACTGAAGGAGGAGCACTGAGGTGGGAGAGAATAGTTGAAATTAGAAATGACGGCATGGCTAGACAACTGTGATATCTTTAACCTCATAGGAACCAGCTTTGTGTTGATTCTTATCAAAGAAATCATTCACTTGGTGAGATTTGATGCAGTGGCCAGACCCATGGGAATACATGGTTTTGGAAAAAAGGAGGATAAACATGAAAATGAGGAAGTTTGGTTTCTTGATGAGATAAAAAAATGAAGCAGTTCTTATCCTGGAATCAGTTACCTAAGGTGGAAGCTATGCTTAGAACAGGAAATAGGACTGGTGGATCTACTCCTGAAAACACAGCTAATTGGATGCACAAAAAACCCATAGAATGATAAGGAAAAGGTAAGCTATCTAATTCCTTGGTTGCTGTTATCAGTAATAGCTGAAGCAGAGATAAAATAATGTAGAGGTGGATTGTAGCACTGAGCTAAGTCCTGATTCAGTCTGGTGGAGCTACAACCACGAGCCTTAGGACTGACCTAGAAAGGAAAATCATGTCAGAACCATTCAGAAATATCCCTATGGCTACTGATCATGAAGAAGGCAGTCTGAGAAAGGAACAGGGAAAACCAATAAACTATTCAAATCAGTGGGTATGGTAGAAAGGACTTGCTTAAATCTGTAGACTGGTGTCATCAGCAATTCATTTAGGGACAGTGTCTTTAGTTTTGAATGGGGCAGAATGGAAAAATAATTTTGGGTTTATGCAAGAACCACAGCTCACTTAGAATTGTCATGAATCAGCAGGTTAATCCGGAGGGGATGGCCAGCGTGGGAGACTAGATAAAATCTGTGGTGACATTTGTTTACCCTGAGAAGGGAAATTATCCTTCTCCATGATAGAGATGGTGATCAAGGGGGTCCTTCTACAGGGGCACTCCATGTAATAACCTTGCTACTGGGAAACAAAGTAACCATCTGAGAAACCCTGTTGGATCTGTTCACACAGCTTCCCTGCCTGGTTCTTACAGATGCAAGAATCATAAGGGTGATTCATAGAACAGGAAGAAGAAATGAGAAAAAACTTACTCCAGCAGGACATAGACTTTCAAAAGCACACTAAGAAATGAGATGAATATAGAGGAGACTGATGGACCAAGAAATGGCATGGATATAGTGGTGACTGATGGAATTGTGAAAAAGGTTCTAAGGCAGTATTACCAGAGGCTGGGTGTGGATCAGTGGAAACTCCCGCTGATTCCCCATGTTAAAGAGGCTGAACCAAGTCTTTTGTATTCATCCCAGTAAGGAAGAATTTAATGGTGGGAAGTCCCACCTGGGACCATTTGAAGCAAAGGAACTGGAATGGGTAATGAACCATTTGTTATATAAAATGGGTGGAAATAAAGACAGTGAGAGATAGTGGCACATTAGTAGCAAGAATGATAGAGATACATAATGGCAGGAACCAGGAGACAGCTGTGTGGGGCTTGCTGATTTGTGGAGCTTAGAGTTGTAACACTTGCCAGAAAAAGCCCAGAGCTGAGTCCAACAGCAGTAGGGATGAATAAATGGTCCTGATCAAGAAGTATACCCTGAGTTGTACCCTGATATTTCCCTAGTAAACCACTGAACTGTAAATACATTTGGTGAATTCTATGAGACATTCAAGCAAGTTATGGAACCCAAAGCCCAGAAGAATATTGAGGGGAAGCGGAGTTGATGCTACACGTAATGGAGTGGTACAGCAAAGTAGTTTTAAAAAGTTGGATATCTAGGAAAAATTTAACCTATGCCTCATATGAACCAACTGTATACTAATAATTATAAAAGAAATTATTCATTTAAAATACCCATCAACACTGTTGCCAGAGGACAAACTGGTAAGACATAACTAGAGGACTAACCTAACTCATCCCAGAGTTGTCTGCACTTGTCTGTCATGCTTGTTCCTTGCTGCCTCCAGAGTGTGAGACGTGGGTCAGCCATAAACTGCTCAGTTATAAGCGTCAACATCCTGGCTCCATTGGAATCTCTCATTCGTAGCATCTCTCGAACCTGACACATAGGAGGGGGAATAAAAAAAGACAGCACATCATAAAATTATATAAGGAGAATGAAGGAGAAGACAAAGTATCAAAGCACAATATAGCCAAAAGGTCAGAAAGTGGGCCTCTGGATCTATAAGCAAGTTCCCTGCATGTATCAAGAAAGCCTCTTGTCTTAATCACAGCCCTAACACAAGAAAACTTAGTTCTTATGATATTGCCCGACTAGATACTTGCCCTCATGCAGAGATCAATGAAGATCTGGGTGTTATAGCAAAGTGTAGTGAAGAAATCAGATGGTGCCTGGCTATCAGAAAGAATAGCATCTGGGGTCTTAAAGTCTTGTTTTAACACAAGCAGCCATCTAAGTGAGGCGCCAACTAAATCTGCATGGAAGAAGCCCATTAGCCTGCATGATCCAAAGATGATGTAAATAAAATCCAAATCCAAAGGAGGGAATGGCCTGAGAGCTGAAATTGTGAACAGCTAGTTTGCAGACGGCTACTTGGATGACAGTGGAAGCCCATCATTCATTTGCAGGGTCTCCACGTGGATTAGGGTTCTGGTGACTCCCTCGGATTCTAGTCCAGGGATGTGAAGAGCCTTGCTATCAAACAGCACTGTAAAGTATCACTGGAACTCCCTGTGACCCACTTTAAAGTTGTTTCAGTTTTTAATATTTTCTGCTTTCCTTTTGGTTGAGGTTTTTTTTCTGTTTTGTCATTGTTTTTTGTTTTGTATGACTTTTTGTATATGAGATCCAGGACATAGAGGCAGTAATTGGATTAATAATTACCTAGGAGCAGGATAGGGGAGGTTGAAGGAAAATGGTGGGCAAAATGAGTATCAGCAGCAGCCCAATGTTTAACCCACTGCATCACAGAAATTGATGGGACGTTTCAAAAGGACACGGCCAACTTAAACAAGATCCCTCTGGTCATAATTCAGTGAGTAAAAAATATTGCATTAATACATAAGGGATACAAGAAGGCACTGCCCCCCCCCTCCCAGAAGATGCCAAATGATAATGTAGAAGAAAAGGGAGTAAGAAAAGCTTCACAGTCATCATTAGAAGGAGCCCTGGAGGGTTTGGGGTTGGGCTGCTAACCTTAAGGTCGGCAACTGGAAACTACCTGACACTCCGTGGGGAAAAAGAGGACTTTTTCCTTCTATGACAATTTGGATCCTCAGAAAACCATAAGGGCAGTTCGTCTGAGTCCTGTAGGGTCACCGTGAATTGGACTCTACTCAATGGCAGTGAGAATGAAAATAAAACACCAATAATTGATCGAAAAAAACCCCAATGAGTATCAGAAGAAAAATTTCTGAAATTGATTGTGGTGAGGATTGCATAACTCTTAATATGACTGAATTATTACATTATATTATATGTGAGTTACATGCTAATCAAACTATTTTTTTAACTAAAAAAAAAGCTGGCTAGTCTCATCAGGGACACTGTTGAGACAGTAGTCTCTAAGGTCAAAGCACAGCAGCGTCCTTACTAACATCCCAACCACACTATGCTAACGTATTTACAGAATGGAGCAGAAAGAACACAACCCCCTAGGTGAGTTAGTAGGGGATGCTGGATGCAACCCAGTCAGATTGCTCAGATTAGCCCTCCCACTAGGTTTCAAGTACTTATAACAACTATGTCAAGTGAGTTGGTTACACTGCATGAAACCAGAGTGGCAAGCCCAGCTTACTTTACAACAATGAAAAAAAGCAAAACAAAAAAACTTTAATGACATCAAATACTCTTTTTGATTGAGGTTTTCCTGTTTAATAATTTTGTTTGTTTCTTGTTTTGTATGATTTTTTGTATCTGAGATCCAGGATAGGTAACTAGATTAGTAATTACCTAGGAGTAGGGCAGGGGAGGTTGGGGAATGGGGAATGAGAATAAATGAGTATTTATTCAGACTGTAATACCCCAATATATAGAGTAGAACTGCCCCTGTGGGTTTCCAACATTGTAACTCTTTATGGGAGTAGAAAGCCTCATTCCCCATCACCCCCCCGCCCCACCCCATGGAAGAGCTGGTGGTTTTGAACTGGTAATCTTGCAGTTAGCAGCCCAACACATAACCCACTAAGCCACCAGGGCTCCTCAGCTTACTTAATAAAGTTAAAAAGAAAACAAACACCTTCTCTCTTCATATCTTACCTTGGCAAACATTGAGTTGAGTTGCTTTCCAGAGCCATAGTAACCGCCCTGGGAAAGAAAGAGTTTCACTTGTTCCTTCACCTGTTCTTCATCCAAATGCCAACAGTTCTCATCATCAATGCTGGCCCCAGCTGTGGGGTCAGGGGCCCCTGTGAAGAACGTGAGCAGTGACATGAATCACTTGAGTTCACATGACACACCAAAAGGGACACTTGTGAGTATAATCAAATACAGATGCATATTCTGTTTTAATCTGGGCTTTGTCAACTGTGTGGTCCTAGATAAATGACATATTGAATACTAATGACCTGAAGACCTTGTGGACTGACGTCAAGAACATTTTACAAAAAAGAGAACATTTTGCATTAAGCAAAATGTCATTAAAAAAGAAAAGAAATACTCAGATAATTTGTAATAAAATTGTTAAAAATAAGAAGGCTGAAAAGAAAAGATCAAAGTGGATGTCAGAAAACTTGTTCTTGAAAGCAAATGGAATAAAAGATGAAGTAAAAGAATTGAACAGAGTATTTCAAAGGATAGCTCAAGAAGACAAAGTGAAGGACTATAGTGACACGTGCACAGACCTAGTTAGAAAACAAAAAGGAAGAACACATTCAGCATTCTGACTAAAAGAACTGAAGAAAAATTTAAGCCTCAGTTGCAATATTGAAAGATTCTATGGGCAAAATATTAAATGATGCAGGAAGCATTAACAGAAGATGGAAGGATATACAGAGTCACTTACCAAAAATAATTGGTTGATATTCAACCATTTCAGGAAGTAGCAGATAATTAAGACTCAATGGTATTGAAGGAAGATATCCAAGCTGCACTGAAGGTATTGGTGAAAAATAAGACTGCAGCATTGACTTAATACCAGCTGAGATGCTGCAGCAAACAATGCAGTAATGGAAACACTCACTATGGCAAGAAACGTGGAAGACAGCTATCTGGCCAGTCAACTGGAAGATATTTATACTTGTGCTCATTCAATAGAAGGGTGATCCAGCGGAATACAGAAATTATTACATATCATTAATATCACACCAGGCAATATTTTACTGTAGATAACGAAAAGAAAGTTCCATCAGTACACCAACAGGGATCTGCCAGAAATTCAAGCTGGATTCAGAAGAGGATGTATCACGAGGGATATCATTGTTGATGTTAGATGAATCTTGGCTGAAAGCAGAGACTACCAGAAAGATGTTTACTTGTGTTCTGTTGACAATTCAAAGGCATTGAACTGTGTGGTTCATTAAAACTATTGATAACATTGCAAAGAATGAAAATTCTAGAACACTTAATTGTGCTCATGCAGAACCTGTACATAGACCAAAAGGCTGTTTAAACAGAAGAGAAGTAAATATTGACTGGTTAAAAACCACTAAAGGTTTGTGTCAGATTGAAATACAATTTAATCTGTATGCTAAGCAAATAATCTGAGAAGCTGGCCTATATGAAGAAGCCAAAACCAAGAATGAAGGAAGGTTCATTAACAACCTGCAATATGCAGATGTCATAACCTTGGTTGCTGAACGTGAAGAGGATTTGAAGCACTTACTTCTGAAGATCACAGGTGACAACCTTTGGATTGGATTATCCAAAAATCAAACTCATTGCTCTTGAGTCGGTTCTGAATCATGTCAACTCTATAAGACAGGGTAGAGCTGTCTAGTATGAGATTGTAACTCTTTATGGGAGTAGAAAGCCTCATCTTTCTCCTGATGTTGGATTATAACTCCATATAAAGAAAATAAAATCCTCACATCTGGGCCAGTAAGCAAAATCAGAATAAAGAGAAAATATTGAAGTTGCCAAAGACTATTTGTATACAAAATCAACACTATGGAAGCAGCAGTCAAGAAATCAAATGATGTACTGCACCGGGCAAATCTTCAAAAGACCTCTTTAAAGGGTCAAAGAGCAAAGATGTCCCTCCCTTTGTGGGCCAAGTGTGCCTGACCCAAGCCATGGGGTTTTCAATTGCCTCATCCTCATGGGAAAGGTGGCTAATGAGTAAAAAAATCTGCAAAAGAAGAGATGCATTTGAATTATGTGCTGGCAAAGAATCCTGACTATACGACAGAGTACCAGAATAATGAACAAAGTTGTCTTGGAAGAAGTACACCTAGAATGCTCTTTAGAAGTGAGGATGCCAACAACTCATCTCACAGACTTTGAACATGTTATCAGGAGGAAAAAGGAGCCCTGGTGGTGTAATGGATTACACATTGGGCGGCTAACCCAAAGGTCCACAGTTCAATTCTACCAGCTGCTAAGAAAAGCACAGGAGCAGTTCTACTCTGTTCTATAGGGTTGCTATGTGTCAGAATGGACTTGACAGCAATGAGTTTGAGTTGCTATTTTTTTTTTAAGATCAAGAGAAAGCACTGCTTGGGGAAGGATATCATGCTTGCTGGTAGAGGGTCAGTGAAAAAGAGAAAGAGCCTCAATGAAATTGACTGATCCAGGGGCTGCAACACTGGGAGCTTGGGAGGATGACATAAGACCAGCAGTGTTTCTTGTTGCTGTACACAGAGTTGTTATGAGTTGTAATCAACTTGATGGTACCTAACAACAACAACAACAAATCTTTATGGATGCATATGGACTCATCTTTCTCCTTTGGAGTGGCTAGTGGGTTTGCACCATCAATCTTTTGGTTAGAAGCTGGGAGCTCTGACCACTGTGACACCGGACTCCTCATAGGAAGTTCTATTCTGTCCTATAGGTTTGCTATGAGTCAGGATTTACTCAGCAACAATGAGGTTGGTTTGTATGCAAGACAGTTAAAATTACTGGGATAAAACTAGGATAAATCAAGCAATAGTAATTCTCAAAATTACTAACTAAAATTTTACTCAAAACCTCAAATGAGTTTGATAGAAAAGAAACTAAGTGCATAGTATTTGCTGATGTACAGTGGAGCTAGTGAATGAGACACCGAGTAAGGCAATATGTCAGTATTTGGGGCATTCAGATATGAGTTGGTATAGTCATTTGGGAAGAACAAATTGGCAATAGGTCCAAGTATCGTTTCATTTATACAGTCAATATTTTTTAGAGCAACAAGATGTACAGGACCTGCATCAAATACTGGATTAAATAACATAAAAACATACGAATTGCCATGGAGTTAATTCTGACTTATAGCAACCCTATAGGAGAGAGTTGAGCTGCTCCCCAGGGTCTCTGAGGCTGTAAATCTTTATGGGAGTAGAGTCTCATCTTTCTCCTAGAGTGGCTGGTGGATTCAAGCTGCTAACCTTAGTAGCTCAACTCATATACACTATGCCACAGAGTTGCCTAAATATTGGATATGTTGTGGCAAAAAAGCAGCCCCCCCCCCCCAACTACCATGATCCGAATTCTACCTTGCAGGGCTGGATAGGGCAGAGGCTGTACACTGATACATATGAGGGCTGGAGGCACAGGGAATCCAGGGCGGATGATACCTTCAGGACCAAGGGTGTGAGGGGCGATGCTGGGAGAGTGGAGGGTGAGTGGGTTGGAAAGGGGGAACTGATTACAAGGATCCACATGTGACCTCCTCCCTGGGAGATGGACGGCAGAGAAGGGGGGGAAGGGAGACTCCGGATAGGGCAAGATATGACAAAATAACAATGTATAAATTACCAAGGGCACATGAGGGAGGAGGGGACGAGGAGGGAGGGAAAAAAAAAAAAAAAGAGGACCTGATGCAAAGGGCTTAAGTGGAGAGCAAATGCTTTGAGAATAATTGGGGCAGGGAATGTGCAGATGTGCTTTATACAATTGATGTATGTATATGTATGGATTGTGATGAGTTGTATGAGCCCCTAATAAAATGTTTTTTTAAAAAGCTGATATAGTCTATACTCCTACAGATTATATAGACTGAGAGAAGGGACATTATAGGAAGAAAACAATCAACACACAGGTAGATAAACTGGTATAGAAAGAAATACCAAAGAGGACTTCCCTTAAAAAGTGATATTTAAGAATCAAGGAATGAGTGGGAGAGGTGTCAGTTTACAGTGCAAATAACCAATTTTACACTCAATAATTTATATTTTGTTTCATCTCATTGTTGGTAATTCTCATAATGTAATATCACTTATATTATGTGATATTCCTACCTGTTTCCATTCCCCCTTTCCTAACCATTCTGAACTTACTCCTTGGATAAATGCTGCCCCCTTGATCCCAAATGGTCAATTATTATAAAGTGTGTACATTATCAATAGTGTTGTTTTTTTTATAGGCATATCTATAGTTTGGCTGAAAAATGAGCCACTACCAATGTATGAAGGTTCTAGTCTCTTCACACCTTACCAGTTATCTGTGCTTTGAACTTTGCTATTAATGCTGGGGTGATGTGAAACCTCATTGTTTTGATTTGCATCTCTCTAATGGCTAATGATCACAAGCATTTCTTTGTTGCTGCTTATATGTCTTCTTTGGTTAAGTGTCTGTTAATATCCTCTTCCCATTAAAAACTAAACATTTTTATTATGAATTAGGTGAGCATTTATATATCAGATCATTTTTGCATCCAACAATTTAAACAACTTATCAAATATCCAAATAACTTGCCCTGCTCCCTTATTTTTGCCTCTTTTCCTCTAGTAGGTTATCTTCCCCTTTATCCAAACACCTGTCTACCTTCTAGCCTATTGCTATTTTTAAATCAGGCTCTCTTTTTTGTTGTTGAAGATTTCTATAATTTTTTAGACATCAGTTTCTTGCCTGATAGTCATTGGCAAAAATACTTTCCTAGTCTATGTCCACGGGTTCTCTATTTGTTCTTTTCGTGAAATCTTTTGATGTACTCAAGTGTCTAATTTTTGGGAGGTCCCAGTCATCTAGTTTGTCTTCTGCTGTTTCTGTTTCCAATAATGTTTTCTAGTGTATTTAGGTTCTATATTAGGGCTCTAAAACGAAGTTTGTTCCTATTTTTCTGTTGATGGTATTTATAGTTCTAAGTTTTAAATTTAGGTCTTTGATCCACCTTGAGCTCATTTTGTAGACAGTGTGAGATATGAGTGCTGTTTCATTCTTCTGTGAATGGATATCGTTTTTCCAGCACTATTTTTTTTAAAAAGAGATGATCTCTTCCTCATTTAGTGACCCAGTGTGGTGCAACAAATCTCTCTTATAGGGTTTTATAACCATATGGTTTTATAACTCACCAAAAGGCTGATTAGGTCAGCTTTTCCATCTTATTAGGTTTAAAATGAGCTACCCCAGAGGCATAAATGGGATCCAATGACCACTAAGAAAGAGCCATGGGTAGAGCATGTCCTTTGGACCCGAACTCCCTGTACCGAAAACCTCCATGATCCAGACAGAGAGCGATGGCACAGGAGATGGTGGCAGACAGTGAGGAGCTGCAGGAAGAGGGGTGGGCTTCCTGGCTCATAGAGTGAGTAAGCTGAATACCTGAGTGGAGTCAAGTGCCTCTGAGGCACTTCAAGGAGTTACGTTTGCCAACCCACTAAGCTAGAGCATGTCAATCCTGGAGCTTTGATCCGAGGCATACTGGTAGAGTGGGGTTCTTCTGGCACATTTGCTCAGACTGGACAGAGGTCAAGGGTGAGAGAGGCTGAGGGTAAGAGAGGGTGGTACTTTGGAACACTAAGAGGCTTCCCGGATTGAAGAACTATGCCCTGAATATTTTCTGATCCTAAATTGTAACCTGTTACTTCACCAGTAAACTCTATAACAGATATTGTCTCTGAGTTCTGTGTAGCTATTGCAATAAATGATTAAACCCAGCAGATAAGTAGAAAGTCCTGTGAGGAGCAGTTATATCAGAATTGTTAGGAGGTGGTAGGGAGGTGTAACTTCTGCCTTACAAGAATCAGCCTTGGGTGGTTGATTGTTGTGATCCATCTTCCCCCTTGTAAGGTAAAGAGATCACCTGTCTCCATCACACCACTTTTGCAGTCCCAACAATTGCAATCCTGGGTACATACCCAGAAGCAGCAAAGGCAAGAATTCAAACAAAAACTTTGTAAATCAATGTTCATTGCAGCACTTTTTTACAATAGACAAACAAAAAACACACACAAAAAATCCAAAACTCATTGACATTGAGTTGATCCCAACTCAGGAAAACCTTATTGGGCAGAGTAGGACTGCCCCTGTGGGTTTCCAAGGCTTTAAATCTTTATGTGGGTGGAAAGCCTCATCTTTTTCTTGTGAAGTGACAGGTAGGCTGTGACCTTTAAATAAACAGCCAAATTTGTAATCTACTACATCACCAGGGTTCCCATTTCTGATAACAGCCAAAAAGTGGATACAATTGAAATGTCCATTAACAGATGAATAATCAAAATTTGGTATAAGCACACAATGGACCACTATCAGTCATAAAGGGAAATGAAGGCCCGATGAATATTAATACATGAATGAACTATGAAAATATCATGATAATCAAAATAAGCCCATTGCAAAAAGATATATATTGTATAATCTCACTTATATGAAATAAGTACATACACAGAAACCAGAGAAAGCTGATCAGTGGTTACCAGAGATGGGAGAGAAGGGAGAAAGGAAGTTTCTGCTTACGGGATGCTGAGTTTAGGTAAATGGTGGTAGAATGATTTAGAAAGGGAGAGCTTAAAGAACGTAACCAATGCCATGGAATACATGTAGACATTGTTGAGATGGCATTTGCATCTTGTACATATTGCTATGTACATTTCCCCCACAATTAAAAAAATAACGCATGCTTATTTTAGAAAATACGCTAATGCCAAAGAAAATAAAATCCACCGATTATTTCATGTCAAAAATGCATCATGTTGCATTTCCTTCTAGTCCTTTTTCTCTCTGTTGCAATGTAGCAATCGCATCAGACATCATTCAAACTTAGGCGGGATAAAAACATTAACCCAGAGCTGATTCCTATGAGGTGGAGGTCAAATATACCTTTACTCTCCATCCTTTTTTTAAAAACTAATTCTGGCACCAGCTGTCCTTCCCATAGCAACCTCTATTTCTCTTGTGGATTTGATACTCACTGCAATGGCCCCATAGAACTTGCAGACTATACTCACAATGATGAGGCTTATTAGGGAAGTAAAAAGTACAATGCAGGATCAGGGTGAATTTAGAAGTAAGAAGAATAACTCAGGAGACGGGAAACAGTTGTGTCTATCGGAACAACTCCTAAGACAGCTCTCAGCTCCTTCTTGGCTGTGCCGCAGGCTAGCTTCATTTAGGCCTTGGCCACCAGTCCCTGCTGTTTGGTTTCTGCCATGCTGGGATAAGTGTTACAGTTCTTTTGACTCTGCTGTCTAGTGCCAGGAAGCACCTCATTCCACCAGCAAGCCACTTGCCCAAAGGCACTCAGCTCCTCATCCTGTGAGTTGGCAAACCTAGCTCTGCCAACATGTGCCTGCTGGCATCTCTCCACCAGGAGCCTACTGTCTGAAAGTGCTTAGCTCTCTTGCCTCCATGTCTGGCAGTCCTGTGTCACTGCTGTCTGTAGCATCTCCAGTGTTACAGCTCTGTCTTCTGGGTGTCAGGAGGTTCTCAGTGTAGGGGCCCTAGGACCAAAGAGTGTGTGCTGCTCCTGGTTCTTCTTGAGGGTACTGAAGGGTCCCACAATCTCTGTGGGACTGTCTCTTTTATAAGTGTATTCCTCCTACCAAGACCATGAACTGACCAATCCCTAGGAAGTCAGTTATCTTATTTGCATAAATTGTCCAATCTCTGTAAGGGTTTTATATACCTTATGTACATAGTATATAGTCCAATCCCTTTGTAAGATTGTGGCCTAGCAAATCATCAAGGCAGAACTACAAGACCACGGTCAGAAAGGCCATGTATAAACACCCATTGCAATGCACCCATGCATGGATACATGTGTATCCACCAGGACGGAATATATTTGAAATGGTCATGGGCTGACAGAAACTCTGGAAGTGTACATGTTGCAGAGCGATCAAATCTCTTGAGCTTCAGATTTTGACCTGAGTAGTTAATAAGCAACAGCACCCTGCTTATCACTTTACCACGTTGAATGTCTGTCAGTTGCCACCTGGACTGGGACACTGCTTCCTACTCAGGGAAAAATCTAACGCATAAGAGATTTGGTTGCTACACAACGAGTATGCTGCCCGTGTTTTTGTAGGCCATAACGGAATATTTCCAGGCCTGGTATGTGTTTTACACATGCTCTAATTGATTTAACTATCAGAGCAATTAAATTAAGTAAAAGTGATGATAATGGGAACTTTCTTTCTTCTTGATTTTTGATGAGAATAATGTTTCCCATTTAGATTAGGAGTTGCTGTTTCACGAAGATAAACTTTATTAATTAGGTTAAGGCAACAGTTGTAAGGTATAGAATCCATGGAGACTCCTTAACAGGAACATTAGGTTAAAACTATTTCCAGAGTAATATAATACTAAGATGTTATTTGCTCCCCATTTTTACTATGTTGATTTCTGTACTGATAGTGGAAAGGAAATGATGGATAAAACTAGAGTATCTTAGTATGAACCAAGGCAGAGGCACTAGGCTGTACCAGTAGTCACTGTATACTTCTTTGCTCCCAATTTGAAAAATGCCATTCTTACTTGTGAATGTCCTTCATGAAGCAGTAAAAATGGCTACTTTCATTAAATCTCAGCCCTTAAGTTAATCTTACTATTATCTGTGTGGCAAAATAGGAAATATATATAAAGTACTTCTGCTATGTGTACAAAGCACTTTTGTGGAATGCATACTCAAATATAAATGTTATCTTAAGGAAAAGCATGTATGTGGTTGTAGTCTCTTTTTTCATGAAATACCATTTTTACTTGAGAGAATAACTCACAGATTATTATGGCAATTCATATCTGGGCATATGGAAAATGGCTTGAAAATGAACTAAGTGAGTCTATCATTCCAAGGAAAACAATTGACAGACAATATTAGTTGCCAATGATAAAAGTTGAAATTTCAAGCAAAAGCTACATTTTTAAAAACCCGTATCTGTCACTGTGAATTTGACTGTTTTCCTATTCTTAAACCCTTTTTGATAGTACAGTGATGATAGTAAAGGAATGCAATATTTTTATATTATGAAATATGTCCACATTTGGAAGATCTGAATAACTCTATGGGTGATATTATTTTTAAAAATCATTAAGATTCAATGTATAAGACAGACCAATGGGTTCCTCCTTTTTTGGGCCACACTTTTTTATTAAGGACTTTCTGGGGGTTATATGGGTGGAGACAGTGAGGTCTGATGAACATAGTCTGGACAAGATCTCTTAGAGCTCAAAGCCACACTGAACGGCAAACCAGTGGATTTTAACGTGACAGAGTACAACAATTACTTGGCATGAATTCATGTCGTACAGTGCTTGTTAGCTGCCATTGAGTCGGCGGCATCTCAGAGATCCCATGCACGACAGAATGAAAAGTTGCTTGGTCCTGCACCATCTTCGTGAGTTTGGTGGAGTCGGCTGCATGCTCTGTGCTGGAGTCTACTGCTACAGTCACGATGCATTCTGAGAGCTTTCTAACCACGACTGCTCATCTTCCAGCCAAAGGGGCTCATCATACCAGATACTATTCTGTTGAGATCTAGAAAACTGTCCAGATCGAATGTTTTCATTTTTAACTTATGCTTTAATTTCTTTAAAATTATGAAGCCATTAAGGTTTTCTGTTTGTACATGGTTTATGTAGGTTTCATTTTTCTAGAACTTGTCTGTTGATTTGTTTTAAAATTATTTTGGCCCTAAGTTTGCTGTCATATTAATTTTTCATGTTTTTGTGCAACATTTTAAAATTAAGCTTTTAAAAATGAGAATATAAATTCTGAAAAGTACACAGGTCATAAATGTATAGCTTGAAGAGTTAACATGAAATGACTGTGACTGTGTAAATATCACCATGGTCAAGAAACATTACTACTAGCATCTGAGAAGTTTCTTTTGGCCCCTTTCAAATACTGTCTCCTTGCCTGTTTGCCAAAGGTAACTAATGACTCATCTGACTTCTAACACCATGGATTTGTTTTTGAATTGTATATAAATGGATACATACAATATATATTCTTCTATGTCTGCCTTCCCTCGGTATTATGACTTTAAGATTAATTCATGTTGTGTTTAGCAATACTTTATCTTCTTTTCTGTATAGCATTTCATTATACGAATGCACTTTTTAATGTTTATTATCATCTGTATATCCGTTTTTCCAAGTGAACATTTGAGTCTGTTGTCCATTTTACTATATGCTTGGATTCTTTATGGATTTATGATACAAGCCCTTTTCATTTATGTGTTGTCTTTCTTTTTGACTTCTTATATTTCTTTTGATAAACAGGTGTTCTTAATTTTAACGTAGTTCAATTTACCACACTTTTTACTTAAGAAATCACATAACTTTGAATGCTGTTGCTTAGCTCCGGGCCTGCAGACAACAAAGCTACAGTGGAAAACCCTCCAGCTACTCCCTTCCTCCAGACCTGAACTATAAAACTCCTCACCTCCCTCCCAGGCGTGCGATTTCATGCGATTTACCCAGACCTGAGTTAGAGGTCCATGAATTTCGCCCGGGAGCTCTGAAATAAATCTCTGAAACTATTTTCTGCCTTTTCCTCCTTTATTTCTGTCGCCAAATCAACCTCACATTGAATATATTCTCTCATAACCCATAAGCTTTGTTTTCCTATCATATATAGCTCTACAATCCATTTCTCCATGTAGTAGGAAGTAGGAATTATGTTTCAACCTTTTTACATGAATATTCAATTGAATCGGCATTCTTTTTTCCTTAAATTGGACATAAATAGATTTTTCCCCCTCTTTGGAAACTCATGTTTTTGCTCTACAACTTTCCTTCTGTCAGTTTATTGATGGGTGACTTACCTTTGTTTCTCTGTTTCCTATTTCTGGAACCTTTATTCTTTAAACTTGAATTTCCAGGAATTGTTCTTTTCTATTTTCTTATTTTTCTCCCTTTCTATTTTTCATTTTCTTGTCTTTGCTCTACCCAATAGGAAGTTTCTGTAGCTTTATTTTCCAAACCGTCTATTGAATTGATTTTTTGTTTTTTCCAATCAGACATAATATTTGTAATATCCATGAACTGTTCTCTGAGGATGTTTTTGTAGTATCCACTTCTTATGCCATGGTTGCAATATCTTCTTTCATTTCTACAATGTAATTACTAGTAATTTTTAAAGGTTTTCTTTTCTCTGCATAGTCTCTGTTCCCCCTATATCACCTTTTCCTGCTTGTTTGTTCTGGTCTATAATATTCAATACTGTTGAGCATTCATATTTTTGAAATTCTTTTCTACAATGATTTTAATAATAACTTGCTAACTTTTTCTTATTCTGTTTTGTTAATTCCTACACTGGCTCCCCGTTCATTTTCTGTGTGTGTATTCATCCAATACATACTTATAGAATTACTTCTCAGGTACCAGGCTAAGTGATGGGGACACAGAAATTTGTGAGACATGGCTTTCAGCCCGACTCCTCAGGTTGCTTTTCACTCTCCTTCTATTGCTCACTCTTACTCTGTGTGGCTAAGCAGGAACTGATGCCTTGACCAGGATGCTGCATCCCAGAGAATCAAGCTGTGGAGTCAGTAGGGCAAATCACAAAAAGGGCAAGGAGCCATGTTAGCGCTAGAGTTGAAAAGATAGTCCAAATTGAATCACCAATCCAAAAGGTCTAGGCAAAATCTAGTTATATGTATATAGTTATGTATACACTAAGAAAATGGTTTCAGGAAAGTGTGTAATAGAGCAAGGTCTATATCTATTCCTAAGAAGAAAAATAGTTAGCAAGCAGCTTCAGAAGTCTTATTCATGATGTCTCATCTGTTTGAATGAGGAGTGGGGTTAGGTAAGTAGGGAAAAGATGATATTCCAAGTATTTAAATATTCTGCAAACAACAGAAACATGACTTAAAATTCCACCTGTGTGCAGCAGACTCCCATATTTTGACATTTCTTTTCAGTTCTAGATCTAGATAGCCAATCATCTATCAGAAATCTTTACCAAAATAGCCTTTATGCACTTCAAATTAGATTAATCTTCCTTCACCATCAAACTATCAGTGCCATCTGAGATAGATACTATATATACTCGAGTATAAGCTGACCTGAATATCAGCTGATGCACCTAATTTTACCACAAAAACTGCATTACAAATGTGCTGAAAAACACAGCTTATACATGCGTATATATGGCAAACAGCTCAATAAATCAAGCCACATGAATTTTTTGGTTTCCGAATGCATATAAAAGTTATGCGTACACTACACTGTAGTCCGTGAAGTGTGAATTGTCATTGTGAAGTCTGAGACATTGTGAGAATGACCAAAATGTGACAGAGACGTGAAGTAAGTACATGCTCTTAGTAAAAGGCCGTCTATGAACTGGCTTATCTCAGGGTTGCCACAAGCCTTCAATTTTAAAAAACATAAGATCTGCTTGCTAAAGCATAATAAAGTGAAGTGCAATTAAATGAGTTATGCCTATATCTCCTTTTTCAATTAAAAAAAACAAAAACACATTTTCTATACCATTGCCTATACTGGTTATCAGAAATACATTAGGAAAGGCCTATGAAATGCTAAGGAACCTGTGGTAGGAAGCTACTATAAATGTGGGATAAAAACAATAGCAATAGTACAAAAGCAATAGTTCCTGGGGAAGGGTGAGAATTAGATCTCAAGTTCAATGTGGCAAATTCAGATAAATCATGTGGCTGTTAGATTTTAAGTCAATTTGCAACTGTGAGAAAGTGTAGTGGCATATTCCAAACTATCAGTCAGGTCACAGTTTGATGATACCTCCTTGGGGGTAATGCCTTTTTATAAGCAAGACAGTGAGAAATTCTTTCCCTTCTTGGCTTCCTCCTCACAGGGACTCTGTCTGCCTTGGGGACGGGCCTGTGTGGGCTGCCAACATGGAGAGTTGTTGGTACTCTGCCATGTTTCCACTGACCTTGGACTCATGCAACGGCACCCACCAGGTGGGGTCTCCCTGCTTCACTTTTCTGCATTATCTGCCTGCAGCTATGTGAGTCTGAAGAGGGCTCGCCCAGCAATGGACCCATAGACCTGAGTTGGACTGGGCTGGGCTCCTTCTTGATATAAAGTTATTTTTAATACACATATTAAACAAATGTATAAATGTGCTTGACACAATGGATGTGTATGTATGGGTTCTCATAAGAGTTGTATGAGCCCCCAATAAAATTATTTTAAAAAAACCCTACAACTTAGTGTCACTGGCTTTGTTTCTCTAGCCAACTCAGCCTAATACTAATAATAATATCGTGGGATGAGAGGTGTTAACAAGGAATAAGGGTTGCGCCTCTGCAGAGGTGGTATAGAGGAGGAGTAGGTTGCTTTGGTGGCAGTGCTGGTGGGGAAAAGATGATAAAAGGCAGGAACCATGTTGTTGTTGGGTATCACTGAGTTGTTGGCTTTTACTGGGTATAATGACCCTATATACAACAGAATGAAACAGTGCTCAGTACTGCTCCATTCTCACAATTGTTGTGATGCTTTAGTCCATTGTTGTAGTAATTGTGTCTCACCAAGGTCTTCTTTTTAACTCTACTTTTCCACGCTTGATGTCCTTTCCCAGGGACTGGACTCTTCTGATAACATGTGCAAAGTATGTGAGATGAAGTTTCGTCATCCTTGCTTCTAAGAAGCATTCTCCAAGACAGATCTGTTTGTTCTTCTAGCAGTCCATGGCACTTTCAATACTCTTCACCAACACAGGTCCTAATCAACATGGTCAGTTCACGAAAAGGCAAGAGAGCTTGGAAAGAGGCAACCAAACATATTGCTGGAAACAAATTCTGACTCACGGTGTTTCTATTGGACAGAGTAGACAGGCTTCATGGGGTTTCCAAATCCGTAAATCTTTTTGGAGCTGATGGCCACATTTTTTCTGTTATGGAATGGTTGGTGGCTTTGAACTGTGAATTGTTTGGTTAGCAGCCAAGTGGTTTAATCACTATACCACCTTGAACTAAAGAATAATTCTATGAAATGGAATAAGATATAAGAATAGATTACAGCCCAGCTGTTGGGGTTAAGAGCTATACTTCTGTCTGGTGCTATAGAGAAGGTGGTTCTGGTTGTATAGTGGGTAGGTCAACATATTGGTTTGCTAACCATAAGATCAGTTCAAAACTACCAGCCAACTCTGTGGAATAAAGATGAGGTTTTCTACTCCAATAAAGATTTACAGTCTTGGAAAAACCACAAGGGCAGTTAGACTCTGTCCTATAGGGTCACTATGAGTTAGAAATGACTTGATTGCAGTGAGCTTGTTTGTTTGTTTGGTGCGGTAGGCTCCCCAAAGGCTCTAACTTAAGGGGATCAGTGAAGTAGAACAGCCTCTATATTAGGGGTAAGAAGAGATAGAACTATTCTTTGATCATATCACTCAAAAAGAGTGAGCCCAGTTATCATGTAAACATTACAACTTTGAGTATAAAACAATAAAAGATTATTTATGCTACTTTAGCAAGAGCTCCTAGAAGTTGGTGTACCTGAATAGCCTTGTTTCTGAAAAGCTATCAGGTGGTTTAAGTCTTGACTGGCTTGGTTGGACAAGGAGAAAAAGCAAGTTGTCTGGCACATGCATCACTGTATCGCATAGGCCATCCAACTGGTCTCATTGCATCTTTCAAACTAGTGTCAAAGCTCTTCCTAACACAGAGACACAGTAAACGCTAATCTTCCAAAATAAAAGTTATCTTCTTAATAGAGAGGTAATACATCTAAACATAAAAATGTGACTTCTGTTGTAGGATGAGCTTGAGTTATAAATAATTTTATTATTTATAAAATGGAAATTATTATAACACCTAATTCATAGATAATAATGAAAACTAGTTAACCTATATAAAGTATTTTGCATGATGGCTGGTACACAGTAGGTTCTAACAAGCAAAATGAAAAAAAATTCCTCATTTAACACTTCTTAAAACCACTTCCAATGGTATTCTATGACTATGTCTCTACAACCTGGCTTCACTATAATGGTAAGTATTTATTTCAAGTCTATCTGTCTTTTCAATTAGATTATAAGCTACTTGAAGGCAGGAGCTATGTCTTTTTTATCATTTCAGCAACCAACAGTTCCTTTCACAAGTTGTCCAAAAATACTTGTTGAATGAAGAAGTGATATAATCTCTTTCCATCAAGGCACCCCATTGTATAGCTCATAATAAGCACAAAGCAAACAGATGCTCCTCAGAATAACCCAGAAGTTATATAGGATTCTGAAATGCCAGGAGAATTCTCATATCTATTTCATTTCACTGAATGGCACATTATATTGTAATTTATTTCACCTTTGAATATTTGGGGCTTCTGGAGACAAGGATCATACAGTTAAATAATGTACATAAACTAATACAAGATAATCTTTCCAACCAAAACCAAACCCACTGTCATTGAGTTAATGCAACCCATTAGAGGGTTTCCAAGACTGTGCAACTCTTGTCATAAGCAGACAGACTCATCTTTCGAGGCTAGTTAAGCAACTAGTTAGCAACCAAACGCCTCACCCCAGCACCACCAGAGCTAGAAGGCTTCTAGAAAATAAGAGAGAAATAGTACTTGTATGAATAAAATGGATTAAGTTTAAGTGATTGTAATTTCAACACCAGTGTAATCTCTAAATATGTACTGTGAATATAGCAACAAAGCTGATGTTTAGCAACTGAAATGTTGAACAATTACCATGCACTTGGTTGATTTCTGAGTTGGAGGATAGAATCTCATCTGCCAGTTTTTGTGCAGTAGGAAGAACTTCAGTGTGGTGGGCTGTTATTAAATATTGAATAAACTTCTGTAGCTGATCCCTATTCATCTGGAAAAGGGTTTCTGAGATAGGAAGACGCAATTTGACTTGATCTGGTTTACGGATCCTGTAGAGTGAAAGTGCTACCACATGAGCACAGTAGAATATGTCCTTGTTCCCACAGCCACATGTCACAGAAGTGATTTTGCATCGATCAAAACTGATTGCAACTTTGTAAGTCATTGCTGGTTCCGAAGCTGTGGCCGGCTCAGTTACTGTGCCACTCAGATGGAAACCTAAGGGGGAAAAAAAGTGTGTTTAGAGAGATTCTATATTAAAAGACTTAAAGTTTTAAATTTTGTATTTATTTTATTAATTTAGAAACTATCTATTAAATATCTCCTATTGACAAGGCAAGCCCTGTTAGAGAAACAAAGGCCAATGAAACTCAGGCCTTTGTCTCAAGAACCACCCAATTTAGAACTAACGTCCTTAACCTAGAGGAACTTCCTAAATTTACATGCGAAAAATTTTTTTGTTTGTAGATTTGTGCACTTTTCTGCTATCATGAAAGTCCAGTCCCTGAATATGACGCCAAGGCCTGGTAAAGCAAAGGGTCGGTGAAAAAGAGTAAGATGGATTAGCAAAATGGCTGCAACAATGAGCTCAAGCATAACAATTTTAAGGATGGCACAACACCAGACAATAGTCTGTTCTGTTGTACATAAGGTTGCTATGAGCTGGAACCAGTTCATAGTTATCATTACAGTCTTAACAAGAGCTACTGCCCCCAAATAAGAACTTCTCTAATAGATCTTGAACTCTGGGTAACGATCACAGGCAAGTCCATAAATACCATCAGTACAATGTAGAGTTAGGTAAGAGGTCGAGAAACTAAGAGTACCATGAGTAAGGGTAGGAGAAAGAACAAAGGAGATCAAGGGCAATATTTCTTATTCCAAACATACAGTTCCCATATGGTTCCCATATGTGGTTGTTATTAGCAAAGTCTTGCCATCCTTACTTCTAAGACCCATTATATTATATTTTTAATTCTCTAGGACTGAGCTAGTCATTCTTTAGGCTATTCGCAGTACAGTTGATATTCTTTGTCATTCATGCAATTTAAATGTCTTCCTTTCTTATTGTCTAGCTTTCCATGCATATGAAGTGATCAAAGAGAGTGTAGCTTGGGTCATGGAATACCTAAAAGGCAAGAAACCCTATAAAAGATAGAAAATAAAGGTTAGTATACTGAGCCTATGTAGTGTTACACCTCTACTTAGTAGGTACATAGCACCAATAATTTAAAAATATATAGAGTATACATATTTTTGTTATAACTAAACTAACTGAAAAAGTTATAACTAAAATGAAAAAAATCATTCCATAATTTAAAAAATCACTTCATTGGGGGCTCATACAACTCTTATCACAATCCATACATACATCCATTGTGTCAAGCACATTTGTACATTTGTTGCCATCATCATTCTCAAAACATTTGCTTTCTACATGAGCCCCTGGTATCAGTCCCTCATTTTTTCCCTCCCTTCCTGCTCCCCCTCTATAATTTTATTCTTTGTTTATTCTTTAAATATGATTCTTGCATACCTCCCCCACCCAAACCCCACAAGAATATCTACAAAGTGAGTGACCATCTAAGGTTCAACTATTGATCTCTCTCTGTTTACATAAAAGGAGAATAAAAAAATCAAAGCATGGAAACTATTAGATTACAAAGGACTAATAAACCACAGCCTTTATGTCCCTGAAGCAGAAGAATTGGATGGTACTCAGCTCCCACTAATGACCACTATGAAAGGGAACACAATATAATGTCCTAGATAGAGTGGGAGAAAATTTGGAACAAAAGCACAAAACAGACCCTGCTTACTGGTCAGGGAGATACCGGTGGAACCCCTGAGACAATGACCCTTCGCCCCCGTGAAGCCAGAACTGAACTTACCCCTGTGGCTCAATTTTCAACCAAACAGTAGACAGACTTATAAGATGAACAAAAACACCAAGGAAGTACTCCGTAGAACCATCAATTATACAGGATCAAAAGGGCAGCATTTGCCCAGGGATAAAGCTCAGAAGACGGGAAGGGATAGGACAGAAGGAGCAGAAAAACAGAAACCCAAGGGAGCACGTGGGAAGCGCTGCCATTCACCCTGTGAGGATTTTAATCAACACTAAATAAAGTGTGTATGAATTACTGAATGCAAAATCAATGTGCTGTTTCACTTAAATTACAATAAAAAGGAAAAAGATGATGTATTCATTTACTGATTTACACAGTCAATTAAAGTTTAACAACACCCCAAGTTAGTAGAAGTAGGAGACACTCCCAGGCGTAGAAATACTATCGTTGGGGGAGGAGACGAATTGTGGTACAATGAGTTCCTTTATGTGGCCCTTTGCCTTAGATCTTTGGAAACACAGCTTGGGAAATTTCCCCCCTAAACCATGAGCAGTTGTTACCTTTGACCCAGGGTACTTTGGAGAAGCAATTGGGGTGGGGTGGGGGTAGGGCTCCTCCCAGGGCACTTTCTATTTCAAAGCATTTGTTACTTTGGGTTTGGGAAGGTGCCTGTCTGTTCACAGGAAATGCTACTTTTGTATAAGACCTGAGCTGATTCACATTTCCTGGGTAACTGAGGATCTGGCCTGGTGAGGGCTTTACCAACTTATATGAGAACTGGGGTATATAAATGGCTGCGAAACAAAGGTTTTAGAGGTCTACAGTTTAGGCATTAGGCTAACAGCAAGATTAACAAGTTAAACCCACTAGTCACTCACTGTAAGGAGGAAATATGAAGCTGTCTGCTTCCACAAAAATGAACAATCTCAGAAATCCTATATAGTGTTGCTGAGTTGGAATAGACTCAATGGCAGTGGGTTTGGTATGCAGAGGCCCTGTATCTAAAATCATCCCAGTCCTGGTAAAATACAGGAGCTCTGGTGGGGTAGCAGTTACATGTTGGACTGAAATCCGGTTGTCAGCAGTTCGAAACCACCAGCAGCACCACAGGAAAAAGACTAGGTTTTCAACTCCTGTAACAATTACAGGCTCAGAACCCCACGGGGAGTCACTGTGCGTCAGCATTGACTTGGCAGTGAGGTTACGAGTGCTGGTAAAATAGCTGCAGCTGAGAACCAGTGGGTGCAGAGCAGTATTGAAGCTGCTCAGCTGGTGCAGAGTCCTGGTGGTCAAGAGCAACTAGGAGAGTTGAGTAGGACACTATACTGGCCAAGAGGAGGACTGATGGAAGAGATCAGCTGAGAGAGCTGGTTGGAAGCTGTCCTGTGCTGAAGAAGGAAAGGAGGTGTTAGGTAGTCTAGGGTAAGGCACTAGGACGTCCACTACGCATGCCCAGAGGGCCAAGCTACAGAAACAAAGGAATGGCACACTGCACATGCTCAGAGGTTCAGGTTCCGGCCAGGTACAGGTGGGTCGGCGCTGCACTTGGATTGAGCCACCTAATTCAATTCAGCCAATGGGGTCGTCCACCATGCCTACCTGTGGAATAATTGAAAACACAGAAGCCTGGAGATGACCTTGTGACTTTGGGAGCAGTTTCCATGCAGACTGCATGTGTGGGAGGAGCCCTGTGGGTGCCTAAGTAAACCTGAAACTTCTAACGCTCATAAAACTCACTTGGATCACAAACCAGGCTTTGGCGTGAATTCTTTCTTGCGCGGAGCCAAGGACCGAGGTATATCTCTCCTCTGAGAGATCTAACAGAGGTGTTTTAGGTTTTATTTTAAATTGAGACCCCAGGTCTATCAGCTAACAAGTGATAAAACTGGAGTTTGGATCCAGACCTGAGTGACTAACTCCAAAGTCCATTTTAAAAAATGATACTACACTACTTTCAAAAGCTACCACTTGCCCGTCAGTTTGTAATACTGTGGTGGCGTGCATGTTGCTGTGATAGTGTAAGCAGTGCCATCAGCATTTCAAATACCAGCAAGGTCACTAGGACCGAGAACAGACTATGGTACCTAACAGTAATAATAAGAACTTTTAAAAGATTCCATGCACTACTCAATACTCACCTTCGTGACATGATCACTGAAAATAGGGTGCTAGAGCAGAGTGTGGTGAAGAAAGCAGATAGTTAGTGTCTGGCTATCAATTGGAATAATGTCTTGGGTTTTAGGGTTTGTATTCATACAAGCAGCTATATAAGTGGGACATCAACTAAGTCCACACGGAAGGAGTACATAACCTATATGATCCAAAGATGACAATAACAAAATCCAAATATGATGAAGGGAAAAGTATCAGGGTTTAAATTGTGAACACTCAATTTGTAGAAGGCTATGGAGGACAGTGGGATCCCAAAATCCATCTGCAGAGTATCTATTCAGATTAAGCCTCAAGCAGATCCTTTCTAGCCACAGTGGAAGAACCACTTTACTATCACAGAGATTATTGTAAACTAGATTATGGTGGAGAGAACTAAGGTATAATATGGCCAGTGAACCTCCCTCTTAACCTAACCTGAATTTGCTGTAGGTTTAAATATTTCTCCCTTGATCCATGACAGAAAATGTCTCTCTGACTTATTTTAATATGCTGGTGGTCTTTTCTTTCTTCCTCTTTATTTTTATTTCATTATTTTTTCTTTCTGTTTTGTTTTGCTCTTGTGTGTTATGTTATACTTCCCAGTTTATGAAACACAGAAGGAGTGGCTGCATAGAGACAATAACTGATCCAATGGTTTATCAGGGAGCGACAAGAGGGAGAGGAGCAAGCAATGAATGAGGGAGGGGGAAGGTACATACAACTATTTTTAAAAGCCACTTAACTATGGAAGTATATGATATGTGAATTTTATATCAAAACACTTCAAAAAGATGCCATGATAAATTCCGTATCCTCAAAAAAACACATAAATTATTACAATGCAATATGCCAAATGTTACAGTAGAGGAAGGAATACATTTGTTGTATTTTTGTTATTGTTAGGTGCTGTTGAGTTGATTGAGTCATAGAGAGCCTAAGTTCAACAGAACGAAGCACTGGAGCCACTGTATCAATCCATCCCGTCCAGGGTCTTCCTCTTTTCCGCTACTCTTCTACTTTACCAAGAAGGATGTCCTTTTCCAGGGGCTGTCCTCCCTACCAAGGAGCACTCTGACTGGGCTTCCTCCAAGACAGTCTATTTGTTCTAGCAAAGCATGGTGTGCTAGTCTGGGTAGACGAGAGAAACAAATTTATAGAAACTCATGTGTATGAGAAAGAGATTTCTATCAAAGGGTAATTGTATATTAAGAAAACATCCCAGTCCAGTCCAGATCAAGTCCATAAATCTGATGTCAGTTCCTATGTCCAATACCAGTCTATAAATTCCTCTTCAGACTCACACAATACATGCAATGACGCTGAGGGCAGGAAGTCCACAGGTGAGGAAAGTCTTGTGGATTCAGTGGTAGAGGAAGCAACTCAGAATTGGCGTGGGTTTCCACGTGGCTCTTCAGTCCCAGGGCTCTGACTTCATAAGCATAGCTCCATGTGGCTTGTCAACAGGAAGGTGTAGCAGAGAGAGTGCCTGGCTTCAAGTGAGCTATTTATTTCCATTGCACTCCAAATGAGGTCATCAAGTTGTGACCTGATTGACAGGCTAGGCTCCATCCCTTCGCTCAAGTTGACAGGAGATTATGTAACTGCCACACATGGTATATAAATATTCTTCACCAACACTATAATACATATATATCAGTTCCTTTTCCATCTTCCGTATTCATGGTTCAGCTTTCATATGCATATGAAGGGACTGAAAATACCACGGCTTAGGTTAGGCAGACCTAAGTTCTCAGAGTGACATTCAAAAAAACACATATGAGGTTTAATTGTGAGACTTACCTGTTTAACAGCATTGCACAACTTTAAATAGGAAAATTATTTTAAATAATCTTAATTTGTTGGAGAAATATTTGCCAAAGAAGAAAAGCTGCCAGTATAAATCTCAGAGCCACAATTGTGACCTAGCAGAATTTAAAAATGCAGAGAAAGCTTCCCAAAGTTTGCTGTTGTTAGGTGCCATAGCTTCATATAACTCTATGTAAAATAAAACAAAATATCGTCTGGTCCTGGGCCATCCTCACAATTGTTTGAGCCCATTGTTGTAATCACTGGGTCAACCTATCTCATTTTCTTAATGGTAGTCTTCCTCTTGTTGTTTGCTGACTCTACCAAGCATGATATCCTTTTCCAGGGACTGGTGTGAGATGAAGTCTTGCCGTCCTCCCTTCAAGGAACATTCTGGCTGCACTCCCTCCAAGACAGATCTGTTTTTCTGGGAACCTATAATATATTCAATATTCTTCACCAATACCATAATTTAAATGTGTCAATTCTTTAATCTTCTGTGCTAATGGCTCAGCTTTCACACACACGTGAAGTGTTTGAAAACACCATGGCTTGGGTCAGGCACATCTGAGTCCTTAAAGTGTCATCTCTGCTGTTTAACACTTTAAAGAGGCTTTCTGTAACAGATTGGCCAGGATGTCATTCTATTTTTTGACTGCTGCTTTGCAGAGCACTTTGAGAACTTCCATATTTATCCATTTATTTTGATGCTGTTCTTTTGGGTCCGGCTGTGAGGATTTTTGTTTTCCTTACATTGAGGTGTAATCCATTCTGAATACTGTAATCTTTAATCATCATGTGCATATCACAAGTTATTAATGTCTTTCTTTAATCCTGGTGTTAGATTCTTCTGTATACAGTCCAATTTCTTGGATTATTTGCTCAGCATCCAGATTGAGTAAATAAGGTGAAACTATCACAGTATGACAAACTAGTGGGTCTACCAGGTCATAAAAGCCAAATGCTTATATTTTTTCCCTTGGTATTTTTGGTGCAAAGGAGTTAAGGATGCCAGAGATCTGGATTCTGGAAGAAAATGAACCATCAGGCATCGAGGAGTTAAGTGCTTCCAGTATTGCGTCACTTTGTGGATATATCTCAATTGGTATTCTGTCAATTCCCGGAACCCAGTTTGGCTTTGCCAATGCCTTCAATTTCTTCCTCGGATTGTAGCTTGGATTTCTACCTTCAGTTCCATGAGTTCATGATCATATACTACTTCTTGAAATGGCTGAAGGCTTAAAAATTCTTTTTGATCCTTTCATCATCTTTGATGCCTCTTATAAAATCCTTCAACATTGAACCTTGAGGTTTCAAGTTTCCCTCTTCAGTTCTTTCAGTGTGAGATATGTTCTTTCCTTTTGGTTTTCTGACTCCAGACTTTTGTAAATTTCATTATAATGCTTTACTTTTCTTCTAAGCTGCCTTTTCAAATGATCTGTTCAGTTCTTTTAATGCATCATTTCTTCCACTCACATTAGCTACTCTATATTCAGGAGCAAGTCTAAGAGTATCTTCTGACATTCGTTTTGGTCTTTTCTTCCTGTCACTTGAATGGCCTTTTGTTTTTTTTAATGTATGATGCTCTTGATGCCTTTGTCCCACAAGTCATCTGGTCTTTGACCATTGAACCCCATTGGCCAGTATGTCAAATGTGTTCTTGAGATGATGCCTAAATTCAGATGGGGTATATTAAAGGTATGTGTTGGCTCTTACAGACTTGTTTTAATTTTCATCATCTTCAACTTGAGCTAGCATATGAGCAATTTCTGGTTTGTTCCATGGTTGACCTTTGGTCTTATTTTAGGGGCTGATGATAGTGAGCTTTTCCAACATCTCTTTTCAAAGATTTAGTCAATTTGATTCCTATGTATCCTGACAAAATCCATATGAATAGTTTCCATTTAAATTGTTGAAAAAGTATTTGCAATGAAGAAGTTGGTCTTACAAAATTCTATCATGTGATTTATGGTTTTGTTTCTACCACCAAGACCATATTTTCCAACTACTGAACATTCCTCTTTGTTTCCAACTTTCACATTCTTTTTTTCTATTTTTAAAAATTTAACTGTATTTTTTAT
Source organism: Tenrec ecaudatus (assembly GCF_050624435.1). Taxonomy (NCBI): domain Eukaryota; kingdom Metazoa; phylum Chordata; class Mammalia; order Afrosoricida; family Tenrecidae; genus Tenrec; species Tenrec ecaudatus. Next base: position 70,063,371 of record NC_134530.1, read on the forward strand.
TATTAGCTTATACAACTCTGATCACAGTCCATACATATATCAATTGTGTATAGCACATTTGTACATTTATTGCCCTCATTTTCAAAACATGTGCTCTTCACTTAAGCCCCTGGCATCAGCTCATTTTACCCTCCCTTCCCACTCCCCCCTCCCTCATGAACCCTTGATAATTTATAAATTATTATTTTGTCATATCTTGCCCTGTCCCACGTCTCCCCTCCCTTCACTCACGTTTCTGTTGACCACCCCCCAGGGAGGAGGTCACATATAGATCCTCATAATCGGTTCTCCCTTTCCAAGCCACCCTCCCTCTACCCTCCAAGTATTGCCACTCACATCACTGATCCTGAAGGGATCATTCACCCCCAGATTCTGTGTTTCCAGTTCCTATCTGTGTGTACATCTTCTGGTCTAGCCAGACTTGCAAGGTAGAATTTGGATCATGACAGTGGGGGCGTGGGGGGGAGGGAGGGAGGAAGCATTTAGGAACTAGAGAAAAGTTGTATTTTTCATCATTGCTACATCACACCCTGACTGGCTCATCTCCCCGAGACCCTTCTGTAAGGGGGTGTCCAGTGGCCTACAAATGGGCTTTGGGTCTCCACTCTACACTCCCCCCAACATTCACTATGGTAAGAATTTTTGTTCTGATGATGCCAGATCCCTTAGACACCTTGTGAACACACAGGCCGGTGTGCTTCTTCCAAGTGGGCTTTGTTGCTTTTGAGTTAAAGGCCACTTGTTTACCTTTAAGCCTTTAAGACCCCAGACACTATCTCTTTTGATAGCTGGGCACCATCAGCTTTCTTCATTACATTTGCTTATTCACCCGCTTTGTCTTCAGCGGTTGTGTCGGGAAGGTGAGCATCATGGAATGCCAATTTAATAGAAGAAAGTATTCTTGCATTGAGGGAGTACTTGAGTGGAGGCCCAAAGTCCTTCTGCTACCTTAATCCAACTTTCACATTCTAATCATCAGTAATTAGCAATGCATCTTGATTACGTTTGATCAATTTCAGACCGAATAACTTGGTTGAATTCTTCAATTTCTTCATTGGTGGCTTTACTAGTTGGTGGGTCAATTTGAAACACATTGTATTCGCTCATCTTCCTTGTTGGCCTAGGGATATTCTATCACAGACAGCATTGTTCTTCAAGACATCTTGAAATGTTCTTTTCGATGATGAATGCAATGCCAAGCTATTTAAGGTTCTTGACGAGTTATGTTTTCTGCATTACTGAGCATTCATGCTTTTCCTTGAGAAGTTTCCTGTATCAGACAAGAACTTCTCATCTCTTCCTCCTCAATTCTCAACTCAAATGATACCTCGTCTGGGAAGTTTCCTTGGTCTCTTTGAACAGCTAAGTGCTTCTTCCTGAGCCATCATTTTATATCAGTCATATCTCTACTGTAGCACTTGACAGTCCAATTAAAAAGTTTTCCTGTTTGCCTTTTATTTTTAGATTGTAAACTTCATGAAAGCAGGGGTTATATCTTTATTATCACTGTATTTTCAACTCAGGCACATTGTTGTGGCTTAGTAAGTACTTGTTTATAAGTGAATAAATAAATGAAGATTAAACTAAATTTTTATTTATTCATACCTAGGATTCAGTTTATAAAAGTCCTGATTTTATGATTAAAATAAAACCAGTAAAAAATTAAGCAATTTTATTGGGATGGTGATTACCATAACAATAATTGTATGTAAGTGAATAATATTGAAGCACTGAGATAATTTTCTATAATTTATATTTATCCTTCATATGAATACCTGTAGTGCTTCTTCCAATTTTTGCAACCCATTTCTAATTTTTAATAATATAAAATACAAATCTTGATTAGGTAAAATTTATTGAGTGTATACTATATGCCAGAAAATGTTCTAAGGGTTTTCCTTAAATTAATTTGACCTTTACAATAGCTCTTTGTCAGATAAGGAAACTTGAGACTCATAGAGATAATAGAATTGATATAAGATCCAAAGACTGTAAAAGTAAAAGGTTGAGATGAGATTTGAGCACAGGTTGTCTGTCTGACTGGAGAGCCTCTGCTTATTATTATTCTGATATATTGACTATGACCGTTGTTGTTGTATTTTGCCCTCAAGTCATGACCATACAGTTTAAATTATGGATACAAAATGTCATAAATATCATTAGCAAGTAAAATTACAAAAAGATGGCAGAGTTTCTAAAGTTTGCCTGATTTCCAGGGCAATTGTTCATAGCAACTAAAACTGACAAGTGCTCTGCCATGCTCTCACAGTAGGAATGAAGATGGGCTCATGAACTCAGCTGTACAAGACAATGTTTCAGCACTGTGAGTGAATCATCTGCTGAGCGTTCTAAAGGAAAGCACTTCTCAGCACAGCCCTCTGACACTATTCAAAGTCTTTTGTGTCTCTGAGTGCAAGGAAGGCTCTAGTAAAGCACAGGCAATTAAAACCACTTTGCTCATTGCTCTTTTGAACCACCAGGCCCCTGGGCAGGTGCTAATGCATGAAAATGAATGTTATTTCAGCCAATAGCAGGGAAAATGAGAGCTGTGGTTTACAAAACGCATCGTTTTTTTTTCTAATGTCAGTTTTAAAATAATGCATATATAGTAGGTAACACCTACTGAATGAGAATACTTTGCAACAGAATAAATTTGGTTTTGCAGAGAATAAACTAAACCTTAATTTCTGTATCCTTGTAGTAAAAGAATTAAAGCGCGCGCACACACACACACACACGCAAAACTCCACTGCTCCACTAGCAGTCAATTCCAACTGATAGCGACTTTGAAAACTGCACCCCCAAAACTTTAAATCTTTACTGAAACACATTCTTTCTCCTGTGGAGCTACTGGTGGATTCAAACCACAGACTTTTAAATTAACAGCCAAGTGATTTTACCCACTGCATTACCAGGTTCCTCAGCAAACAGCATACTGGCAGAAAGCAAAAGCAGCCCATCTTTCGCTCATTTTTGTCACTTAGAAAAGCCGTAGCCACATAAAGGTTTAAAACAGTAAGAGTAGCAGGTAGGCCTAACCAAAATAACTAATTCCCTCCCCAGAAAGTGCTACTGGAAAGCTAGGTAGCTAAGCCTCACTCAGACTACCAGAATGGGCCCTGTGAGCTCATAATATGATATGAAGAGCCCCAGTCAGGACACCTGAGTTCTAATTCCAGTGGCCCTGCCTTCCTCTGCGCCCCAGTTTCCTAATTATGCAAATAGACATACTATTTACCTGTCTATCTGACTCATGTGAAAGTTAATTTGTAAAGAAATCATTTCCTAGCTACATCACTCCTCAATAGTAATTCCAACTGGGTAGGGCCTATATAAGTTCACAAGAAGCAGATGGCAGCCCACACACTGGGTGAGGGTGCGAGAAAGTGCAAAGTAAGGAGCAGTATTGTTATTCAAGAATACAAATGATGCTGCCCCATTACCCTGAGAGCTACTTGGTTTGTTTGTGTAAGAGAGGTCATCCTAAGCTTCTCAGAGCAGCTGAGTAAGCTGGAGGGTCCTTCTTGTGGCCATCTGCTCCCCTCCCAGACTCCTCTGGTAAATCAAGAGGTTTTCCTTATATTAACCTCTGAAGAACTGCCACAGGCCCCATATCAGCACCAGCTTTAGCAGGCAGTGGTCTCCGCTCTCCATCTGTGCCAATAACCAGAGTTAGAGAACAATGAGGCTGCCCAAGCCCAGGCATTTCCCTCACAGAGATACCCTTGCATTAACCTAGTTTTGCAGTGTAGTGTTCCTTTACTTGGCTCTCTAAAAGGACTTGATGAATGTTTTGAAAAGAATGATAACTGTCTCTGTTACTCTTGAAGACTTTTATGTAAAAAAATCATTTAAAAATTGAACCTGCATAAGTTAGAATTACACTTTTTGAAAGAGTAGTTTCAATTCTCCTAACCACACTAGGGAATGTAAGAGCCATAGAACAAGTTGTCTTGTATTCCAATAGATAACCAATCTATTCAAAATTATAGTACCTTGGCACATAGACCTGAACCTAGTATGGGGAGTGGGGGAATACCACACTGCCCTATATAGAGAGTCTTCTTTGATGAGGCAGTTTTCTGAAGAAATGGTGTGCCCATACATGAGGAGCTGGAATGGAGGTTATAGGCTAACACCTACCACGAGGATTACTGGTTTGAACACAGAAAAGGGTAAAATTATTTTAAAAACTATACTGTTCCATTCAGTAGCTTCCATCAATGACAGGGTTTAGGGAGTACAGAAATAAAAACCTAATGTTGTTGGTGTTGTTAGATGGAACCATCCAGATAATTCCGACTCATAGCGACCCTATGTCCAACAGAACAAAACACTGCCTAGTCCTGTGCCAATCTCACAATGGTTCCCATTCTTCAGCCCATTGTTGCAGCCACAGTGTCTAAAGGAAAGGGTTATACATTTTTGATTAACCAAAGTGTGGTGTGATCAAATGTATATTTTTGAAAGTTGTCAGAATTATTTCCAGATTTTAAAACTACTTAGATATCCTTCCCAGGAGAAAAAAAAGATTTGTTAGCTACTTCTTAGAGACTTAGTGTACTGAATTAAGTCAGCAGCATACACTGAAATCATATTTAGATGTGTTAGTACATACGAAGCAACTAGAATAGTGTCTTGCATACAAACATACTTAAAAAAGTTATTATGTTAGTGTTTGATTATAATTGTAGTTAATTCCCTTATTCCCATAGCTAAGGATCCTTTGTTTCAAACAAAGTCTAACCTCAAATGATCTAAAGAAAAGTGTCTATGCATAAATATATCATATGAACTATAATCAAACTTACAGCAATCAAGACGAATTCCTACGCAATCTTAATCCTCATCTTTTCTAAACTCTCTGACATTTTATTTCCTACATGGCCTTTTTAATATGGAGATGAATGCACATCCCACGTAACATTCTTTAGTTAAAGGTTTCATACACTAATAAGAACACCATTTACATTTTTGTCAAGGCCTCATATTACCCACTGACTCTAGTCTTCTGTTTAACCTGTATTGGGAAGCAAGAATGTAAAAAAAAAAAATCAATTAGGGCATACTTAAAATTTTATTTAGAAACTGGAGTAAACCTATTTTTCTGTATTCTACAGTAACCCAATTCCATTCAAACACCAACCAAAGAGAAGACATTCTCACAGTTTGCAGTTAGGATTCTAATGTATTCACATCTTCCATTGGATCTGTGGAATAATTCTTCAAAAACTAATCTCTAGTGACAGCAGATTACATTCTCATAGAACAAATTTATCATTGGCCAATGCTCCTCTTACCCACTATAGTTATATGGCTATTTACTCCTTAGCTGCTTTTACCTTAAAAATGACAAAATCACTTATGCACCCACTTTGTCTTCAGCGATCCTGTTAGGAAGGTGAGCATCTCAGAATGCCGGATTATTAGAAAAAGGATTCTTGCATTGAGGGCGTACTTGAGTAGAGACCCAATGTCTATCTGCTTCCTTAATACTAAACCTATAAATATATGTACATAGATCTATTTCCCCATCGCCATATACAAATATATTTACATAGGTACATGCCTATATTTAGACCTCTATAAATGCCCTTTGCCTCCTAGTTCTTTCCACTATTTCGTTTTACTTTCCTTTTGTCCCACTTTCACGTTCAGCCTTCATTTGGGTTTCAGGAATTCTCGATTACAAAGTGGGTGCATAGGCAAATGTGGTGAAGGAAGCTGATGGTGTCCAGCTATCAAAAGATACAGTGTATGGGGTCTTAAAGGCTTGAAGATAAACAAGCGGCCATCTAGCAGAGAAACAACAGAGCCCACATGGAATAAGCACACCAGCCTGTGTAATCATGAGGTGTTGATGAGATCAGGTATCAGGCATCAAAGACCCAGAACAAAAAATCATAATGTGAATCAGGCAGGGAGTGTGGAATGGAAGCCCAAAGCCAATTTGTAAGCAATTGGACATCCCCGTAGAGAAGGAATATGGGGAGAAAATGGGCCAGTAAAGGTGCAGTGTATTACAGCTTTCCTCTGATTCTTTAATGCTTCCTCCTCCCCCACTATGATGACCATAATTCTAACTTACAAATATGGCTAGACCAGAGCATATACATGGGTATAGATAAGAGCTAGAAACACGGGGAATATAGAATAGATAAACTCCTTGGAACCAATATTAGAGTAGCCATACCAGCAGGGTAAGGGGAAGGTAGGGGGAGAAAAGGGGAACCAATCACAACCTATTGGGGATGGACAACAGACAAGGGGGTGGAGAGAGACATAGGACAGTACAAAACATGAAAAAATAATAATTTGTAAATTATCAAGGTTTCACGAGGGAGGGATGGAGAGGACGGAGAAAATGAGGAGCTGATACCAAGAGCTCAAGTAGAAAGAAAACATTTTGAAAATGATGATGGTAACATATGAACAAATATACTTGAGAAAATAGATATGTGTATGGACTGTGATAAAAGTTGTACAAGCCCCCAATAAAATGATTTTAAAAATCACGAAATCTTTGACAAGTTTACTTCTTTAGAAAGATTCCCTGAACACCTCTCAAATATCCAAATTATGAATTGACTTTATAAATTCTCATGTTCGAAATGAGATCATTTCTTTTTCTCTTTTTTAAAATGAGTTTGTGTTTGCAAATCAGTCATGATCTAAGCTAAATGTTCATCTACTCAGGCTTGGTCTCAGAATTCAAAGACTAGAGCTCAGAAGGTACACAGAGAAAAACAGGAGTCCTGGGAAAAGAAAAGCGTTCTGTGGGTCAGGATCCGCAAACTTGGGGACCTGTACTGTGCTGTTAACCAGATTGGCTGTCCAACCAACCAGCGCTCTGTGGGTGAAAGATGAAAATGAGGCCATTGTAAAAGTTTACAGCCTTGAAACACTGTACCTTATAGAGGGGCTCTGAGTCCAAATGGACTTGATGGCAGTGGGTTTGGTTTGGTAAGAGACACAGAAAAATCTAGTGATGTTTTCCCCATCTAATCCAGGTATTCAAGAGTTTCTCTGCAGTTCATGTCACGTTCTGGAGACTTAAGGCAGAGGATGGGTGTTTCTACGATTAAGAATTCAGACTCCTGGAGAGGGAAGGGGACTATTCTTGGTCTTCAAGTCGCTGTCTAGTTGATTTCAATTCATGGTGACCCCATGTATGCAAAGGAACTGCTCTACTGAGTTTAAGGACTACAATCTTTTGGAAACAAATCGCCAGGCCTGTCTTCCGAATGCCTGTCCAACCAAACTTACTGACATCGAGTCAATTTTGACTCATAGGGACCCCATAGAACAGAGTAGAACTGCTCCAGTGGTTTACTGACACTGTAACTCTTTATGGGAGTTGAACATTGCACATATTCATGAGGAGCAGCTGGTGGTATTGCACTGTTGTGAGGATCGCAGCCCAATGTGTACCCACTATGCCACTAGGGCTCCTCTGAAATGTCTATGGGTGGGTTCAAACTGCTAGTAGTTGAAGACTTAACTATTTTCATCACCCAGGGACTATTCTTAGATGAAAGATAAAAATCTTAGGAGGAAGTTTCTTTGGATCAAGAAGTTTCTTTGGTCTAGAACCACATAACAGAACCCTAGTCTCTATACCAAAATATTATGCCAGGGAAATTTTAAAAAAGCATTTTATCTTTTAAGTAAAACTTGCAAGGGAGTAAATAAAGAACCAGGCTATTATCTATGAAATCAGTGCTATAAAATTTAATGATCGTTTTAGAGAACGGGAATGCTAGTGAGCAAGGTAAGAGCTTTCATATTTTTGATGGGTGCTCACATTGAGATGTTTTTCTTATTAAAAAAATAAAGTGGTAGAATAAAATAGCATCCCAGTAGTGTAGTGATAAAGCACTTAGCTGCTAACTGGGAGGTCAGTGATTTGCGCCCATCAGCAGCTCTTCAGGAGAAAGTTGTGGCAGGCTGCTTCCATCAAGATTCACAGCCTTGGAAATCCTATGAAACCGTTCTATTCTGTCCTATGTGGGATTGTTTCAACCATAGTGGGTGGGTTTGCTGTTGTCATTGCTTTGGTTTGGTACATCAAAGTTGATATTCAACCTTAGGACATAATATAATATTCTAACAGCAATTCTAAAAGATAGAATCATTTATAGGCAGATTTAATCATTTCATAAACACTCTTTAATCCCTTACATGTGTTACATGGGGTCTCTATGTGGTACAGTTATTGCTTGACTGCTAACCTAAAAGTTTGTGGTACAAATCCACCTATGAAAGCCCTGATGAATTACTCTCATGATAATTACAGTCAAGAACATGTCTGTGTTGCCATGAGTCAAATCAACTTAATGACTTCTTTTTTCTTTATACTGAGGATTCTGAGGTAAGGTGGAATAGTGAGAGAGTAAATGCTATATTAAGAAAACAAAAACATGGATTGTGGTAAGAGTTGTTTGAGTCCCTAATAAAATGTAAAAGAAGAAAAGAGAAAAAAATGATTAGGGCAAAGACTGTACAGATGTGCTTTATACAATTGATGTATGTATATGTATGAACTGTGAAAAGAATTGTCTCAGCCCCAATAAATTGTTAAAATAAAATTAAAAAAAAAAAAGAAAAGAAAACAAAAACAAAGCCCACTGCTATTTAGCCAATTCTGACTTACAGTAAACCTATATGAGGTTTCTGAAAGTGTAAATCTCTGAAAGAGTAGAAAACCTCATCTTTCTCTCACAAAGCAGCTGGTGGGTTTGAACCACCAACAGTGCAAATGGCGCTCCAAATGCTATGATGGAGATCAGTGAGTAGTATTAGAACTCAAGGTTTAGGAAAGACTTTCAATTGTAAGTAACCGTTAGCTATTTCCCTTAGTCTATTTGCTTTAAATATCATCTGGAATGTGCCACGATTCTCAAATTTAGATAAACACCTCAGATAAAGATCTCTCCCCACAAATTCAGACCTATATATCCAACTCAAAAGATAGGAACATTTACTGTATTTCCTAAGTTTGACAAGTAATTCTCATGACTAAAATCTCAAGATGAGCTCAAACAGCAAAATTTATGAGGATGGTGCAGGATTGGGCAGTTCTGTTGTATAGAGAGGGTCAATATGAGTCAGAACAAATTTGACACCACTTAACAACAATGAAAACTTCAATCAGAAAGTTTACAATACAAAACAATGTGCATGATATGTATGGCTTAAGATGGGGCAATAAATAAGGTGAAAATTTAGCAATGGTGGTTTTATCCAATCAGTAACAGAAAATCTGTTTAACCGTTAGAGAGAGGACCATGCATATAAGCAGATAGTTCAGAATAGGGCAGAAGGGTCAAATGTTAGTTATATGGTTGCTCACATAAATTCACTTTATACAATAATTTAGGAATCCCACTATCATCATCTCCTATCCCAGTTTAAACCAACAAGTTGATTATAAGGAATATGCAAGGGTAGAGACTGGTTGTTACAACTTAAGTGTCCTTGTTTCAATTTGAAAAAGATGGTAGAAAATATATAGATTTCTGCTGACTGAGAAGGCTCAGAGTAAGAGTCCCACGAGATTCCTAGGTGTGGTGATTGGAGATCTGGTCTATTCTAGGCAACTGGAGACCAACGACAACCATCTTGCACATACAATCCATCACCAGTCAGTGTTTTAAATGTTCTGACTGTGGACCACACGTCTTTCACCTACCTCCAAACTGCCTAGTGACTCTGCTTCTACCCCAGCCCTCTTTCTGAAGTGGGTTCTTGTCCCAGTGAGCACATTCAACAAGACTTCCAGAAGCCAGACCTAGGACGCATGATGTCCTTCTCCAGGCACTGGTCTCTCCTAAAAAATGTGGGAGCCAAAATATGACAAGTCATAGAGGCCAGTCCCACAGATGAGAGAATGCCAGTGGTCATTACAATTCAGCTAGTTAAGCTGGTGGTGGGCGTTTCATGATGTACAAATGTGAGAAAATCTTGGAGAGGGCCATCTCAAAACCTGCCTGCAGATTTGGAATCACCAGCAGCTGAGAGGAAGGAGGAAAAAGTGCATGATTTGGGTATTATTATTTCTGGGATGTCCTCATGAGAGATTAAATTTGTGAATTAGAGCTGGTCCAGATAAGACAAAAATAGAGCATCCCAGTTGCCAGCAGTATCCTGAGGACCAAAGAAAATGACCAAGGCTCAGGTGACTTTGATGTACTTTATCCTTTTCTGTATTTCCAACTGGAATTGTAGAAGCCTGTATAATACTGGTTCAGATCATTGGAAAAGTGGAAATTTGAGATAGTAGATGTGTTAGTCTGAGTTGACTAGATAAATAAATCCAGACACACACATATGTGTAAGAGAGAACTTTATATCAAAGAGAATTGTACATTAAGAAAACACCCCAGCTGAGTCCAGATCAAGTCCCTAACTCTGATATTAGCCCATATGTCTGATATGAGTCTATAAATTCCTCTCTAGACTCATGCAACACATGAAATGACACTGAATGCAGGGAAATCACAGGCCAGTGGGTGGAAAGTCTTGTGGATCTAGTGGCAACACAGTGCTGGTGTGTGTCTCCACATGGCTCCTCCAGTTTCAGGGCTCTGGTTCCATCAGCATAGCTCCAAGTGGCTAGCCAGCAGAAATACAAAGCAGAGAAAGTATGTATGGCCTCCAGTGAGCTATTTATCTACATTGTGCCTCCAAATGAGGTCATCAAGCTGCGACCTGATATGATAAACTCCACCCCTCCATTCTTAATATTTTCAAGTTGACACCAAATTGGCACTGTTCATCAGTGAACTCATACTGGAGAGAAACCCCATGTATGTGGTAAATGTGGCAAACGCTTCATTCAGACATCACATCTCAAAACTCATCTACAACTCATACTGGAGAGAAACCTTATGTATGCTGTGAGTGTGGTAAAGCTTTCAGCCAAAAGTGACGCCTTACAGCACAGCAAAGATTTCACACAGGAAAGAAGCCCTCTGCATGAATTAAATGTGTAAAATCTTATATCTGGAAGTCAAGTATCATTCAACATGAGAAAATTCTTAACGAGAAACCTTTCAATGGGGTGAGTGAACAAAGCTTTCAAAACAAAGGAAGAGGCACTAGGGTTTGGCCCAGGCCAAGCGAGGGACCAGATGACTGTGACTTACTATGTGGTTACCTATGCACTGGTTTGCTGTCCCTCTACTGACATGGCCCACCAGTGTGGGGAGAGGGACATCTGGTTTTCCACACGCACATGGGCACCTTGTTGCTCTTTCAGCTTTCAGTGTGGATCACAGCTATGCCAATCAGTAAAGTACCCACCCAGACACTAGTAGTTCCCACCCCACCTGTATGCACAAAAGTACCTTAAGAGTGAAGAAAATAGACGATGCTTGGGAAAAATTAATCAAGAGGATGAATGGACCACAGCAAACCTCAGCCTCCACGACCCTGAGACCACAAGAACTAGATGGTACCCAGCTATCACGGCTAATTATTCTGAAAGGGATCACAAAAGAGCGTCCTGAGTTGAGTGGGAGAACAAAGTGGAACAAAACCCCAAATCATAAAATAGACCAGACTTACTGTTCTGATGGAAACTTGGAATCCCAAGACTATGGCCCAAGCAACTCTTCACTCCTGGAACTGTATTCACTCCTCTGACTCAGTTTACAGCCAAAACAATATATAGGCTTGGAGGGGAAGAATAACATCAGAGAGGTACACACTCCTTAGAACAATCAACCATACAAAATCAAAAGGACAGCGTTTGCCTATGGAGAACAATTCTTGAAAGCAGGAAGAGACAGTAAGGCAGGATGAATAATATTGGTAAACCACAGGGACGGTGCTGGCATATCTTGGGGTCAGCAATCCATGTTGAATAGAAAACCAATTTACTCTGTAAAATTTAAAATCATCATAATAAAATCATAATTTAAAATCACATATTTAATATATTATATATAAACATATATGTTTTATATATATAAGTGAGAATCATTCAGGGCCAAAATCTTTGAGCACCTGCCTAATAGGATACATGGCTTTGGTGTAAGTACAAGTAGAAGATGTAGAGTAACAGTATTAAATCACTGGTTGAGGAAGCATCCCCATCAATGACAAGACACAGGCAAATAAGCACAATACTACTCAGAAAGCAACACAGTTCAAAGTTTCTGGATAAACAATACCGGCTAAGATCACAGAAATGTATTTTAAGGGATGGTTTCACTTAGTAGCTTATTGAACTGTATAATCTGTCTGTATGATAACAAAGTACTTTATCTGCTTTTACAAACTATGGAACTAAGAGATTATACAAAATATTTTTATGTACCTAAGTGTAGTATGAAGTGTTCTACACAGTTCTTGCAGCTGCCATCAAATTGTAACTGAAATTTAATTGCATTGTTTTTTTGCCACCACCACCCACAAGTGGCATAGTGGTTACACCTTGGGCTATTACCCATAATTCAGCAGTTTGAAACCACCACCGCTCCTCAGGAGAAAGACAAGGTTTTCTATTCCCAAAAGGAGTTTCAGTTGCAGAATGTCACAGGGTCTTATAAGTCAGCATCAAGGCATTAAGACATTTGTGCAAATACTCAGACTACTATCCTTGTTTATATTTTTAGCATTCATTTTTTCTCTTCATATTTTTCATTGTAATCTATAACCATCAGCCTTAAAGCTTTATCCGTCTTATGATACTGACATTTGCAGAGATATGAGTAACTCAAAAAACTGCAAAAAAATCACAGAAATCTATTTTATTTTCCAACTATTTTAATTATTATTTTTAAGTTCTCAATTTATTTATTAAATTTAAAAAATTAAATAAATAATTTTATTGGGCCTCATACAACTCTTATCACAATCCATACATACATCAATTGAGTAAAGCACCTTTATACATTCATTGCCCTCATCATTCTCAAAATTCGCCTTCCACTTGGGTTCCTGGAATCAGCTCATTTTCCTTTTTACCCTCCCTCTTCCTTCCCGCTCCCACCTCCCTCACAAACCCTTAATAAACTTATAAATTATTATTCTATCCTGTCTTACACTTCCCGGCGTCTCCCCTCACCCACTTTCCTGTTGCCCATCCCCCCAGAGAGGTTACATGTAGATCCCTAAGATTGGTTCCCCCTTTCTACACCCCCTTCACTCTTAGTGTCGCCATTCTCATCGCTGGTCCTGAGGGGTTCATCTGTCCTAGATTCCCTGTGTTTCCAGATCCCTACTGCACCGCTGTGCATCCTCTGGTCTAACCAGGTCCGCAAGGTAGAATTGGGATCATGATAACTGGGGGGGAGGAAGCGTTCAAGAACTAGAGGAAGGTTTTTAATTTCATTGTTGCTACACTGAACCCTGAGTGACTCATCTTCTCCCCACTACCCCTCTTCAAGGGATGTCCAGCTGTCTACAGATGGGCATTGGGTCCCCATCATGCACTCCCCTCATTCACGATGATAAGATTTCCCCCCCCCCCCGCCTTTGTTGTTTGAAATCTGGTCTCCTCAGCCCTTTATGATCACACATGTTGGTGTGCTGCTTCCATACAGGCTTTGTTGCTTCTGGGCTAGATGGCCGCTTGTTTACTTTCAAGCCTTTAAGTCCCCAGACGCTTTATCTCTTAATAGCTGGGCACCATCAGCTTTCTTCATCACACTTACTTATGCACACATTTGTCTTCAGTGTTTATGTGGGGAAGGTGATCACATAATGATGGTTTTGTGTCTGCTATCTGATCCCTTCAACACCTCATGTTCACTTAGGCTTGTGTGCTTCTTCTCTGTGGGCTTTGTTGCTTCCAAGTTATATGGCCGCTTGTTTGCCTTCAAGCCTTTAAGACCCTAGATGCTTTATCTTTTTAATAGCCGGGCACCATCAGCTTTCTTCACTACGTTTGTCTATGCACACGTCTGTCTTCAGCGATCATGTTGGGAAGGTGTGTATCATGGAATGACCGTTAAGCTGAGCAAGGTACTATTGTATTGAGGGAGTATGCGTGAGGAGGCCCAATGTCCACCTGCTACCCTACTACTGAACCTATAAATATACGCTCATAGGTCTATTTCCCCCACAATCATAAATATATTTACATATGTACATGTTTGTATTTAGGCTTCTATGAATGCCCTTTGCCTCCTACTCCTTTCCTCTAAGAAATCTATTTTAAACAAATATATCAACATGTAAAGACTTAGATGGAAGTCTAAATAGGAAGGTCTTTCCATTTCTCTAATCCTTTCCCAAAGAATTCTGCACTATTCGATTTACATGTCCTTTTGACATCCTCAAGGGATATAAACGGTGTTCTTTTATAACACTAAGTTTTGGGAACATAAAGCACCCTGAAAGAGCAAGAGGAGAGCTACAGAGTGATTGGTTAAGGAATTTCAACCAAATTCTCTGGGACAGCCCTTGACAACATCAAAAAGAATGAGTACGTGTACTGTCATAATAAAAAGAAGTTCCTTGGCACAATTTTCTGGGTCTTTTTCTCACTAATGTAGTTTTCCATTTTGTTAAATCATAATAAGCCCTTGTGATTGCCCTGTGTCCTTCAAGAAAATTGATCAAGATTACTCCTTTTACATCCCAGAAGAACCTTCGGAGATGACCTCTGTGCCTTGAATTTAATTGATTCCCTCAGAGCCACTGTTTTCACTGGATCTTTTTTTTTTTTAAAGCAGCCTAATGAGATGAAGACAAGAGTATTACTGAGTGAAAGTGTCTGCAGCTGTCCACTGATCACAGAAACTCATTTAGACACGGTTTGTTTAGAATAATGCCCTGCAGGTCTAAACTGGAAACCCACTAGCAATACGGTTTTTTTTGTTTTTGTTTTGCGAGTTGCCGGTGTGTTTACTGCCCTAGCAGCCCCATCCAGTCTGAGGGTCCCCCGAGCAGCTGGAAGAAGGGTGGGTGTGGTGGGGATGTGGGATCAATACTGGGAACACTAACTGGTGCCCCATTTGGGCTGTAGAGCAACTCGGGGCCTGACACAGCGATAGAAATGGGTCCGAGTTCAAGGAGAGGCAGCCCTTAAGGGCAGGCCCGTCCGTGAGTCCAAGGGCAACGCAGTCATCTCAGGAGCTAGGTGGCTTCTTCTTGGTGTCCAAGTCCTTCTTAATGTCTTCAAGTTTCTTGGATAGGTTTGGTATATCATAGTTCTGAGCCAGATACATCCCAACGATGTTGCCAAACGTGAATCCAAGCAGGAACTGGAGCATGATGTCAGCGGAGAAGAGAGCAGGCAACGCGGCGGACTGCGACTCCTAGGCCCGGCCGAGCCTGCCTGCCTGCCTGCCTGCCCGGCCCGAGGAATACGGTTGTTTTTTTTAAACATTTTATTAGGGGCTCATACAACTCTTATCACAATCCATACATATACATACATCAATTGTATAAAGCACATCTGTACATTCTTTGCCCTGATCATTTTTGAAGCATTTGCTCTCCTAGCAATACTTTTTGACTCACTTTTGATACTAAAAGTTTTGAAGAGCAACTAACCCACAGGTAATACCAGAATAGCTGTTAAAAATAAATTATAGTCTAAAATTATTCCATTAGGGAAAAAAAAGCAAAATGAGAAAATTTAAGTGGTTATAAGAGTGTTAATTAAAATAATGATTTGCAAATGATGCAGACAAACTCAGATATTGGATCTTGTAATTTAAATAGGAGCCCTCGGGCATAGTAGGCATGCAATTAAGCTGCTAACTTCAAGATCAGCAATTCAAAAACACCAGTCTCTCTGATAAAGAAAGATGAGGCGGCTCTACTCCCTTAAATGTTACAGTCTCAGAAACTTACAAAGACAGTCTACCATGTTCTATAGGGTAGCTATGAGTCCCAGATGCATTGAAGGCATTAGCCAAAAACAAGGCTCCAACTTCCATGGACTGCCAAACAGAACAAGGGAATACTAATTGAAATGTTTCAACAGGACAATGAAGCACTGCAGGCATTTACTCATCTATGCCAAGAAATTTGGAAAACAGCTAGTTGGCCAACAGAATGGAATAGATCCATATTGTACTCATTCTAAAGAAAGGCGATCCAACAGGATGCACAAATTATAGAATAAATCATTGATATCACATACAAGTAAAATTTTGCTGAAGATAATTCAACAACAGATGCAGCAATATGAGAAACTAGGTATTATTGCTGATGTCAGATAGACCTTGGCTGAAAGCAGAGAATACCAGAAAGATGTTGACTTGTGTTTCACTGACTATGCTAAGGCATTCAACTGTGTGGCTCATAACAAACTATGGGTAACCTTGAGTAGAATGGGAATTTCAGAACATGCAATTGTGCTCATGTGGAACCTGAACATAGATCGAAAGGCAGTTGTGCAAACAGAATAAAGGCATACTGCAGGGTTTAAAATTATGAAAGGTGTGTGTCAGGGTTGTATCCTCTTCACCATACTAACTCAATCTGTATGCTGAACAAATAATCTGGGAAACTGTACTATATGAAGAAGAATGCAATAGGAATGTTGATGATGATCAAAGATTGCAAAGTTCAGTATGTTTTACAACTCAAAGAAAGAAAACCAAAATCATAACAACTGGACGAATACATAACATCAAGATAAATGGAGAAAGGATTGAAGTCAAGGATTTTTTTCTTGCTTGGATCCACCATCAATGCTCATGAAAGCAGCGGTCTAGAGATCAAATGATGTGTTGCACAGGGTAAATTTGTAGCACAAGAATCTTTAAAGTCCCCAATAAAATGATTTAAATCCCCCCCACAAAAGAATCTTTAAAGTACTGAAAAGCCATTTTCATATTGAGGAGTAAGATATACGTGATCCAGGCCATGGTATTTTCAATTGCCTCTGTGTCTATAAAAGTTGGATTGAATGAGGAAGACCAAAGAAGAATCAATGTGTTTGAATTATGGTGCTGGTGATGAATATCTAAAGTACCATGAACTGCCAAAAGAACAAACAAATCTGTCTTTGAAGAAGTACAGTCAGAATTTTCCTTAGAAGCCAGGGTGATGAGACTCTATCTCGCGTACTTTGGACATGTTTCTCGGAGAGATGAGTCCCTAGACAAGCACATCCTGCTGGGCAGGGTGAGAGGGAATTGGAAAATAGGAAGACCTTCCACAAGACAGATTGACACGCTGGGAGGAATGATGGGTTCGAACCAGACAATGACTGCGAGGGTGGCACAGGACCAGGCAGCTTTTTGTTCTGTTGTACACAGGATCACGAGCAGTCAGAACTGACTCAATGGTACCTAACAACAACAAGATAAATAACCAATGAAGTTTCATGTACATTCAAGTGTAGGGGAGAAGAGTGACCACTTTAATCAGTATTGTGAACATGGTCTGAAGAGATAACATTTTAACTGAAAATGGAAGAAAAACAATCATGCCAAAAGAGGGGATAGGACTATGTGGGAAAAAGATAACTCGTGTAAGGCAAAGAGAAACGGACATGTTTGAGGAAAAGAAGAAACCAGTGAAATTGGAGCATAATATGAAAAGGTAAGGAAGGGCCAGAGATAGAGATTTTTAATAGGCCTACATAGGAACGACTTTGAATTTACTACTCCGACATGCTTCCACAAAAAAGCCACTGAAGAATTTTTTAAATTAGGGGTTCAGACAACTCTTATCACAATCCATACATATACATACATCAATTGTATAAAGCACATCCGTACATTCTTTGCCCCAATCATTTTCAAAGCATTTGCTCTCCATTTAAGCCCTTTGTATCAGGTCCTTTTTTTCCCCTCCCTCCCCGCTCCCCCATCCCTCATGTGCCCTTGATAATTTATAGATTGTTATTTTGTCACATCTTGCTCTATCTGGAATCTCCCTTCACCCCCTTCTCTGCCGTCCGTCTCCCAGGGAGGAGGTCACATGTGGATCCTTGTAATCGGTTCCCCCTTTCCAATCCACTCATCCTCTACTCTCCCAGTATCGTCCCTCATACCCTGGTCCTGAAGGTATCATCCACCCTGGATTCCCTGTGCCTCCAGCTCCCATATGCACCAGTGTACAACCTCTGCCCTATCCAGCCCTGCAAGGTAGAATTCGGATCATGGTAGTTGGGGGGAGGAGCATCCAGGATCTGGGGGAAAGCTATGTTCTTCATCGGTGCTACATCGCACCCTGACTAACCCATCTCCTCTCCTAAACCCCTCTGTGAGGGGATCTCCAATGACCAACAAATGGGCTTTGGGTCTCCACTCTGTACTTCCCCTTCATCACTATATATATATATATATATATATATATATATATATATATATATATATATATATATATATATATATATATGATGATGCCTTATACCTGATCCTTTTGGCACCTCGTGATCGCACAGGCTGGTGTGCTTCTTCCATGTGGGCTTTGTTGCTTCTGAGCTAGATGGCCGCTTGTTCACCTTCAAGCCTTTAAGGCCCCAGACACTATCTCTTTTGATAGCCAGGCACCATCAGCTTTCTTGGCCACATTTGCTTATGCACCCGTTTGTCCTCGGCAATCATATCATGGAGGTATGCCCCCAATTATATGATTTTTTGTTCTTTGATGCCTGATAACTGATCCCGTCGGAACCACGTGATCACACAGGCTGGTGTGTTCTTCCATATGGGCTTTGTTGCTTCTGAGCTAGATGGCCACTTGTTTATCTTCAAGCCTTTAAGACCCCAGACACTATCTCTTTTGATAGCCAGGTACCATCAGCTTTCTTCACATTTGCTTGTTCACCCGCTTTGGCTTCAGCAGTTGTGTCGGGAGGGTGAGCATCATAGAATGCCAATTTAATAGAAGAAAGTATTTATGCATTGAGGGAGTGCTTGAGTAGAGGCCCAAGGTCCTTCCGCCACCTTAATACTAAACCTATAAATGTAGACACGTAGATCTATTTCCCCATCCTTGTGTATATATATATATTTGCATGTACATGTCTTTGTCTAGACCTCTATAAATGCCCTTTGCCTCCTAGTTCTTTCCTCTATTTCTCTTGACTTTCCTCCTGCCCCACTATCATGCTCTGTCCCCACCTGGGTTACAGCTATACCTCTTCTTTACATAACCTTACCCTTGATCATTCCCTACCAGACCTGCCACTCCCCCCTCACCACCAATTTGGATCCCATGTTGTTCCCTTGTCCCTGGGTTTGTTAACACCACTTCCTTACCACCACCACCCACCTCCATCTATCCAAAGTCCACCCGGAACTGTCGGTCCAGTTGTTTTTCCTCCAGATAGTTCATCTGCTACTAAAGAATTTTAAGTAAGAAATGGCATGGTTCTTTGAATTCTACTGTGATTTGATTTAGAAATATCTTATTTGGTGGTTAAGATCATTTTATAAAACCTCCTCTTTTTTGGTCCACATTTATCAATGCCCTACCCCCCACCCTCCTTATCTCACTCTTCTTCATGAGCACCCTCAACTCCTTATTCTTATTTCAAACCTTCATTACAATAAATATTTGTTGGGTCAAAGTAGTCTCTAACTTTGTTGGATCAAAGAAGTCTCTAAAATACCCTTCTATGCTACTCTGAGAACAGAAGCTAAACACGTGTTCATCCTTCCAGTTTCTGCACTTCTTTCTTTTCTGAGCTTTACAATTCAACTTCAAAAATTGTTCCTTTAAAGATTTTCAGGGTGACTGTGTAGCCTTATTTCAACTGCTATTATCTTGCAGGGATGGGGCTAAAGATAACCAATTGGTTGAGTTTCCTCAGACCCTGGCAGCATGCTGAAGAAATGTCACAAATGTGTCAATCTGTGCTATTATAAATCCGTGGTTTCTAATTTCAGTTGCCAGTCTCTGCTTTACTTTTATATATTTTGAAATGCTTTCTTCTCCCATCTTTTCAGCAGCTGTCTAAAATCTTGTCACACTAACCTCTCAATTACTCAAGAGTAGAAGTTGTATCTTATTATTATTCATCTTTGCATCTCCTTACTTGCACACCTCAAAACTTCTGGTCTCATTTTTGGCTGATGTTATAACCTTCTATTTCCCCCAAAATTAGAAGCTAACAGTCCCTTCCGATTGCCCCACAGAGTTATTTCCATCACATCCATATTTTCCTACTCCGCTCAGCCTTTCTTTGTTCAATCACCCTTTAATTTTATCCAACTGACTGCAATCCCAGCTCTAGATGAATTCAACAGCCCGCCTTTTCTACATCCACTAGAACAGTGGTTCTCAACCTTCCTCATGCCGTGACCCTTTAATATAGTTCCTCATGCTGTGGTGACCCCCAACCATAAAATTATTTTTGTTGCTACTTCATAACTGTAACTTTCCTACTGTTTTGAATCAGGCAACCCCCGTGAAAGGGTCGTTCGACCCCAAAGGGGTCCCAACCCACAGGTTGAGAACCACTGCACTAGACCTACTAAACATTGATATGCCCGGAAAGATTTAAAGTCTTGAAAACCCTAAGAAGCAGATCTACTTTGTCCAATAGGGTTGTATAAGTCAGAATAGATTCAACGGCAGTGGGAAGGTTGGTAGGATCTACAAGGGCAGTGAATTATTTAATATGGTTCTTCCAACTAAAGTCTCTAACCCCTAACAAATGACCTTTCCCTGCATGGATCTGGTAAGGAGGTGGGGGAAGGTACTGATAGAATCAATCTTTGAATAAAAAGTGAATAGGATCCCCTGAAGTGTCATTCTGCTATGTATAAAATGAATCTATTGAGAAGTAGAGGGTATGAACTCATCACTTGCAAGAGCCAGGAATGGAACGAGTTTTCTGGACCTGAGATTACTGTGCAGTGATCCTTCTGGCTCCACATGACAGCTATAATTTCAGAGGAGCAGCAGTAGGTACAAGAGCCAGAGTGATGGACTTCCCCACCCATGGAGCAAGTTGAGTATTTTGGGGTAGGATGCTGGCTTTTGGAATTGGGTGCCTCGGGCTCTTAATTGGGGGAAGTTGAACTTGTTTACCCATGGAAGTAGAAATGAGTGTCTATGAACTGAAGCTTATTGGAGCAGGGAGCCTCTGGGCACCTAACTTAAGGAGCTGGGCTTGCTGATCCATGGAGCTTGAGCTGAATGCCTTTGCACTGAGGCTTACAGCAGAATGGTATGCCCTTTGGTCATTTATTAGCAGACTTGAAACGTTGTAACTTGTACTGTTGAACAACTACCCTGAGCATATCTCACTGGCATTACAACTTGTTAACATCCTTAATAAACCCTTTAATTATGAATTTTGTCTGTGAGTTTTTATGTAGCTATCACAATGGATATTTCAAACCTAGAGAGATTTAATTGCAAGATTAAAAAAAAACTCAGGACCAAAATATTTAAAGTCAGTGCCTGGCCTCTCACTAGTATCTTCTTCTAGCATTCCTTCCCTCAGCGGTCTAGACTATTTCACAGTTTTCATGCTATTTTTATTTTGTTTCCAGACCATTAATCAAATAAGCTGGTCATTCTCTTGGGAGGCTCTCCCTCTTCCACCACTTTCCTAGCTAACTTGAGCAAATTCTTCAGCACTGAGCTAAATATCATGTCCTTTGAAAAGCGATACCTAAACAAAGCTGGTTGGCTGCACTTCATGCTTCCACTGCATCCTGCACTTCCCGTACCATAGCACCTTTCAGACTTTATTATTGGTTTTCATTTTTAGCCTCCAATCCACTGCACTACACCGGTACTACAAGGTGAGTTCCATAGGGGTAAAGATATTGTCCTGCTGTTGTTTTATTAATCTGGTTATATGGTCACATGGTAAACACAGTATTTGCATATATATATTGAAAAAGTACCCATGTTTTCCAACCCACTCACCCTCTACTCTCCCAGTATCACCCCTCACACCCCTGATCCTGAAGGTATCATCCACCCTGGATTCCCTGGGAAGGGGGAACCGATTACAAGGATCTACATGTGACCTCCTCCCTGGGGGACGGACAACAGAAAAGGGGCTGAAGGGAGATGCCGGATAGGGCAAGATATGACAAAATAATAATCTCTAAATTATCAAGGGCTCATGAGGGAGGGGGGAGGGAGGGGAAAAAAAAGACCTGATGCAAAGGGCTTAAGTGGAGAGCAAATGCTTTGAAAATGATTAGGGCAAAGAATGTACGGATGTGCTTTATACAAATGACGTATGCATATGTATGGATTGTGATAAGAGTTGTATGCGCCCCTAATAAAATGTTTTTTAAAAAAGTAAAAGTAAAAAGTACCCATGCTCCTACCAAATCTAGTTTCAGATCAGCATCTGAAATCTAGATCTCTTCTCCACCCACTCTCTCAAGATCTGTGGTCTATCAATTATATTCTCTCTCATACTATAGTTTCAATCTTATCATTACAATGTTCTTTCTTCTATCAAGAAATAGGCTCAAATTCTTTCTTATTAAGAAAGTTCATTTACTCCGCATATCAACAATTTCATGATGTAACCTTTCACATTTAAGGCAGTAGTAAAAACTGACTATTTTGTGTATTAACGACATTTGGCTATTGCAGTAACAAACACCTAGGTGAGAGGTGAGAGTAAAGTTGGTTATGATGGTTAAGGTTATGTGTTAACTTGGCTGGGTCAAAATTCTTAGTGGGTTGGCAGTTATATAATAATGATATTTGGCAGTTATGTAATTTGGCAGCTATATAATACCATCATAATCCTTCATTATATGATCTGATGTGAAGACCGTCCATTTTTTCATAATGCTGATTTTCACAAAATGAGCTAGTTTTTGGAACCTAACCACTCAATAAGTGAGTAGGTGTATTTCTCGTTTGAATTTTCATTTCTCTATTTCTTTCTTTTATAAGGTCTATCTTAGTTGGTGACACCTAGTCATGCAAGATAGCAATCTAGAAGTTATTTTAAAATTATCTTTCCATTATTTTCAATAAAAATAAACCCTGACTGGCCCCATTAAGAGACATGAGTCCCCTCACGGACCCATGGGCGCTATAGGCGACAGCACCGAAGACACAGTGTGGGAATTGCACCTGACCTGATCCCACCACACCGAGGCAAAGCACTGGGGGAGTGAAGCGGAACAGCAAGGGAATGGAGTGGCAAGGTCCCCAGGGAATGCTGAAAGTGGACTTTGGGGCCAGGCGTGGTGCCCCATCAGACTAGACTGGAAAACACTCCTAAGGGCCAACAAACGATCCTTGAACTAGCTACAAGCTTTTCTTTCTTGATGTGTTTTGTTTTGTTCTTTGTCAGTGGTTTGTTGTTGTTGTTTTGTTGTATACTGTTGCTTTGTTTTCCTCTGTCTTATTTCTGTGCATGCTATTATCTCCACAGGTCTATCTAAATAAAATAGGCTAGATGAACTATCTGGAGGAGAAACAACGTGACTTGGGACATGGGGAGGTAGGGGGTAAGGAAGTAGTGTTAACAAACCCAGGGAACAAGGGACCAACAAGGGATCCAAATTGGTGGTGAGGGGGGAGTGGCAGGCCTGGTAGGGAATGATGAAGGGTAAGGTTATGTAAAGAAGAGGTATAGCTATAACCCAGGTGGGAATGGAGCATGATAGTGGGGCAGGAGGAAAGTCAAGAGAAATAGAGGAAAGAGCTAGGAGGCAAAGGGTATTTATAGAGGTCTAGACAAAGGCATGTACATATGAAAATATATATATGAGGATGGGGAAATAGATCTACGTGCCTATATTTATAGTTTTAGTATTAAGGTGGCGGAAGGACCTTGGGCCTCTACTCAAGTACTCCCTCAATGCATAAATACTTTCTTCTATTAAATTGGCATTCTATGATGCTCACCCTCCCAACACAACTGCTGAAGCCAAAGCGGGTGAACAAGCAAATGTGGTGAAGAAAGCTGATGGTGCCCGTCTATCAAAAGAGATAGTGTCTGGGGTCTTAAAGGCTTGAAGATAAACAAGCGGCCATCTAGCTCAGAAGCAACGAAGCCCACATGGAAGAACACACCAGCCTGTGTGATCACGTGGTTTTGAAGGGATCAGTTATTAGGCATCAAAGAACAAAAAATCATATAATTGGGGGCACACCTCCATGATATGATCGCCGAGGACAAACGGGTGCATAAGCAAATGTGGCCAAGAAAGCTGATGGTGCCCGGCTATCAAAAGAGATAGTGTCTGGGGCCTTAAAGGATTGAAGGTGAACAAGCGGCCATCTAGCTCAGAAGCAACAAAGCCCACATGGAAGAAGCACACCAGCCTGTGCGATCACCAGGTGCCAAAGGGATCAGGTATAAGGCATCATCAGGAAAAAAAAATCTTACCATAGTGAATGAAGGGGGAAGTACAGAGTGGAGACCCAAAGCCCATTTGTTGGCCACTGGAGATCCCCTCACAGAGGGGTCTAGGGGAGGAGATGAGACAGTCAGAGTGCGATATAGCACCGATGAAGAATACAGCTTTCCTCCAGTTCCTAAGTGCTTCCTCCCCCCAACTCCCATGATCCAAATTCTACCTTGCAAGTCTGGATACAGCAGAGGTTGTACGCTGGTGCAGATAGGAGCTGGAGGCACAGGGAATCCAGGGCGGATGATACCTTCAGGACCAGGGGTGTGAGTGGTGATACTGGGAGGGTAGAAGGTGAGTAGGTTGGAAAGAGGGAAACAATTACAAGGATCTACATGTGAACTCCTCCCTGGGGAATGGACAACAGAAAAGGGGGTGAAGGGAGACATCAGACAGGGCAAGATATGACAAACTAATAATTTATAAATTATCAAGGACTCAGAAGGGAGGGGGGAGCGGGGAGGGAGGGGGGAAAAGAGGACCTGATGCAAAGGGCTTAAGTGGAGAGCAAATGCTTTGAAAAATGATGAGGGCAAAGAATGTACAGATGTGCTTTATACAATTAATATATGTATGGATTGTGATAAGAATTGTATGAGTCCCTAATAAAATGCTTAAAAAATAAAGAAAATAAAGCTGTTCACGCCTTCAAAAAAAACACACAAAAAACCGAAGCCCTGGTGGCATAGCAGTTACACGTTGGGCTGTTAACTACAAACTCAGAAGTTGGAAACCACTAGAAGGAGGCTTTCTACTCACATTAAGGGTTACAGCCTTGTAAACCAAAGGGGCCGTACTACCTGGTCCTATAGGGTCGCTATGAGTGAGCATCGAATCAGCTTGATGACAAATGAGTTTTTGTCTTTTAATCTTCTATGTCCAATCTACTAAATGCTACATACTTTTTCAAAAGTAGATCACCAGAGTTTCTTCCAAGGTACCTCTGTCTAGGCCAGTGGTTCTCAAACTTCCTAATGCCATTACCCTTTAATACAGTTTGTGTTGTGGTGACCCCACAACCATAAAATAATTTTTGTTACTACTTCATAACTGTCATTTTGCTACTGGTATGAATTAGGTGACTCCTGTGAAAGGGTCGTTCGACCTTTGAAGGGGTACGACCCACAGGTTGAGAACCACTGGTCTGGGCGAACTTTAACCTCCAACCTTTCAATTAGCTGCTAAGCAAGTTAATTGTTTACTTTAACCAGGGTCTATAGTAAGATCCCTAAAATTGGTATCCTGTCTCCAATATCTTACTCCTTAAATTTATTCTCCATAGAGGTAGCCATATGATTTACTTAAAATGCAAATTTATTTTTCATCCCTAATTTAAAACTCTGAAACAGTCCTTTATCGTCTTCACGATGAAGTTCCATAATCAAGGCCTTTACTTGCTCTTCAGCCTTATGAATCTTCACTTGTTTGCTGCTCAATTTATTGCCCCAGCAAAACCTAAGGGCTTTTAGTTATTCCACACAATATGATACAATGTTGTTTCATGCCCACACGTCCCTTTGTTATTTCATTTCTCCTTTTCTCTATCTTGCTCTTTCTTATCAATTTACAAACCAGCTTTGTGCCTCTTCTTGGTAAACTTTCCATAAACATTTCTCCATCCCATCAACCAACCAATGTTTTAATAAAAATACCTAAGGATGCAACTCTCTATATAGTTCATGTTACTTTAAAATGACGTGATTGCCAGAAGGCTTGTCTTAAATAAGCAGCCATCTAAATGAGGCATCAATCAATCCATACAGAAGAACACATTAGCCTGTGCGATCAATACTAGAGGAGGGACTGATAATAGAGCTTACATTCTACCCATCCAGTTTGCGGAAGGCTATGGATGACAATTAAAGCCTAAAATCTATTTGCAGGATCCCTACATGATTAAGCCTCTGGTGAATTCCATCTGACCACTGACAGGAGATTTGAATAGCCTTGTTATCAGATAATGTGCACTGGAAAGAGGATTAATGCAGGCACAGTTAATTTAAAATGTAACACTTTATCATTTGTTCTCCTTTTTGACCCAATTTTAAATTTGTTCTAGTGTTTACTTTTTTTCTGTTTTAATTTATTGTTGTTGTTGGTTTTGTTTATTTGTTTGCTTGCCTTTGCTTTGTGTATATTTTTCAGTATATGAAATCCAGGGTAGGTAATTCTATAAAAACAGTAATTGATTTAATAATTTCTTATAGCCAGGGAGGTTGTGGGTAAAATAAAGAGCTAATAATAATGAGTATAAGAAAGATGAAAATGGTCTAAAATTAATTGTGATGATGGCTGCACCGCTCTTTTTAACATGACTGAGCCACTGAATTATTGTTGTTGCTATACAGTGCCATCGAGGCAGCTCTGACGCATAGTGAACATATATGCACAACAGAATGCAACACTGCCTGGTCCTGTGCCATCCTCACAATTGCTCCCATGCCTGAGACCACTGATGCAGCTCTAGTGTCAGTCAATTTCATTAAGAGCCTTCTGTATTTCTCTGTCCCTTCACTTGACCAAGCCTGATGGCCTTCTCCCAGGACTGGTCTCTCCTAACAGTATGTCCAAAGTATGGAAGAAGAACTCTCGCCATCCCTTCCTCTGAAAAGCACTCAGGCTGTACACGTCTCCCACGACAGGTTGGCTTGTCCTTTTAGTAGTCCATGGTACTATGAATATTCTTTGCCAGCACAATTCAAATGCATCAATTCTCTTCCTTCTTGAATGTTCAACTTTCATTTGCAGGTGAGGCAAATGAAACCACAATGACCTGGGTCAGGCACACCTTGGTACTCAAAATAACATCCTTGTTTTTGTACATGTGAATTATATGTCAATAAAACTGTTCCAAAGAGAATGAAAAAACTCTTAAAAAGAAAAATAATCCCCCCCAAAATATAACTAAAAAATAAAAAGAAAAATCCAATTGAGTCTCTCTTCTCAAGTAGACTAAGTGCTATTTATCTGCAAGAAGTATGTTTCCTTCATCTTTGCTTCTCTGGTGCTTAACACTGTGCCAAATAAACACTAAAAACTCATTAAATGTTCCTTTAATGAACTAATGTAGTTATTTAGTCTTCTAAAAGTTATATCACAAATTTTTCATCTGTCTGTTTTTCAGTCAACTATAATTTAGAATTTAGTCATACCACTCCATTATATTTGAAAAAGTTATTAATAATCTCTTTATAAATAAAATTAAATTTGTTATTGATCAGTCTGTGGAATTTGGTACTATTACTAATCCTTTCCTACTTTATAATTCTCTTATTCCTAGATGTTCATATTGCCGCATTCATCTAGTTTTCCTTCTTCATCTCTCTTTTCCACATTCATTTTTCTAAATACATCATTATCTTCTACTAATCCTTTAAATAATGGCATTGCTTCAAGGTTTTATCTTATCTCCTTATTCTATGTCTTCTCTGTAAGTAACTTTATCAAAACACCCTTATCATAATGGCCCAAAGAAGGAAACAACCTAAGTGCCCAATAACAGGGGAATGAATAAACTAATTGTGGTACACACACTATGGAAAATTACACAATAATAAAGAATAACAGTGAGTTTGCAAAACATCTTATAATATGGATGAATCTAGAGAACATTATGTGAAGTGAAATAAAGTTAAAACTAAAGGATAAATATTGCATGTTACCACTTTCATAAAAAGTCAAGAATAGGTATATGAGGGGTAGGTACCCCACGGCAAAAAAGGAATATTTCCCCACAAAGCTATGTACTATATATACTCAAGTATAAGCCAACCCGAATATCCATGGAAGCACCTGATTTTACCACAAAAACTTCATTTAAAAGTGCTGAAAAAACTTGGCTTATACTTGAGTATATACAGAATTATTTTTTTAACAAAATAACCTTATCACCATCAAAGTACGCTCCATTACACTTAATACATTTCTCAAATCTGTGATCCCATTCTTGGAAACATTTTTCAGACTTATCTGTTTGGATGGATCAGCCGACAGCACCTCCCTCATTTTTTCTTCACCTCTTCTGTGACATCAAATTGCTGTCCTTTCATGTCCCTCGTCATTTGCAGAAGCAAAAAGAAGTCGCAGGGAGCGAGGTCAGGTGAATAAGGTGTGTGGGGCAAGAGAGGTGTGCTGTTTTTTGCCAAAAACCGGAGCATTGAGATGGCTGCATGAGCAGGTGCATCATGGTGGTGGCAAAACCAGTCTCACATCTGCCACGAATCAGGTCTTTTTTTGGTCACATACTGTTACGCTATCTTTTCAGAACCTCTGAGTAGAAAGCCTGATTAACAGTCTGACCTGGTGGAACAAACTCCAAATGCACTATCCCCCTCATTTCATAAAACAAATGAGCATCATCTTGATTTCTGATTGCACTCGATGTTTCTTTTAAAATAAATCATTTTATTGGGGGCTCTTACAGCTCTTATAGCAAGCCATACATCAATTGTATCAAGCACATTTGTACATATGTTGCCATCATTTCCAAAAAAATTTTCTTTCTGCTTGAATCCTTGGTATCAGCTCCTTTTTACCCTCCCCACACCCTCATGCACTCCTGATAAATTACAAATTATTAGTATTTTCATACCTTACAACACTCACGGTCTTCCTTCATCCATGTTATTGTTGTCCATCCCCCTGGGGGGAGGGAGAGATTGTGCTTCATTGTAGTCACTTTCCCATTTCTCCCCCTTCTACCCCCACCTTCTCCCTGATGGTACCTGTTATTAGTCTGGGTGGACTAGAGAAACAAATTCATAGACCCTCATATGTATATAAGAAAGAGCTGTATATAAAGGGTAATTGTACATTAAGAAAACATCCCAGTCCAGTCCAGATCAAGCCCTTAAGTCCAATATTAGTCCATATGTCCAATACCAATCTATAAAGTTCTCTTCAGACTCATGAAACACACACAATGACGCTGAATACAGGAAGATAACAGGTCAGTGGGTGGGAAGTCTTGTGGATCCAGGGGTGTTGTAAGCATCTCAGCACTGGCTCCTCTAGCTCAGGGCACTATCATAGTTCCATGTATCTTGTCAGCTGCAATGTCTCCCAGAGAATGAGTGTGTGTGCATCCTGCCTCCAGCAAGGTATTTATCTCCTTTTAGGGCCTCCAAATGAGGTCATCAAGCTGCGATCTGATTGACAGGCTAAACTCCACCCCTTCACTTGTAATCCTCTCAAATTAACAACAGATTATGCAACTACTACAGTATTGCCACTCCCAATTTCTGTTCCTGAGGGGTTTATCTGTCCTGGATTTTGTGTGTGGAGAGCTCTTATCTATACCATTGTACATGTTCCGGTCTAGCCAGATTTGTAAGGTAGAACTGGGATCATGATAGTAGAGAGGAGGAAGCATTAAAGAACTAGAGGAACGTGGTGTGTTCTGTAGGTGCTGCACACTGGCTGTCTTGTTTTTTTCTTGTGCCCCTTTTGTGAGGGAATGTCCAATTATCTACAAATGGCTTTGGGTCTCCACTCCAATGCCATCATTTGCATCAATATATTTGTTTGGGGTCTTCTGATGCCTAATACCTTATCCTGTGGACACCTTGTGATCACAGAGGCTGGTATGCTTCTTTCATGTGGGCTTGGTTGCTTCCCTGCTAGATGGCTGCTGGCTTAGCTTCAAGCTTTTAAGACTCCAGATGCTATATCTTTAACAGCCGGGCACAATCAGCTTACTTCATGACAGTTGCTTATGCACTCATTTTGACTTCAGCGTTCACATTGGGAAGGTGAGCATCACAGAATGTCAAGTTGTTAAAACAAAGTCTTCTTGCATTGCGGGAGTACTTCAGTAGAGACCCAGTGCCTGACTGCTACCTTAATGCTTAACATTTAAATACATGTACATAGACCTATATCCCTATTGTTACATATTAATGTACTTACATCTACGCCTGCCTACCTTTATGCCTCTATAAGTGTCTGTTGCCTCCAGTTCTTTCCTCTATTTCTTTTTACTTTCCTCCTGTCCCACTATCATGTTCTCATTCGACTCTCAGTACTTTCTCTTGGCTTTATTGCATCTGATTACACCCCATCAGGCATTCTATGCCCTCCTTGCCATCAGTTTTATATCTCTTATTGTTCCCTTGTCTCTGGGTTTGTTGGTTGCCCCCCTCCCTTTCTCCCACTTCCTCCTTTCCCACGCGCCCCCTCCAAGTGGTCAGCCCTGCTGTTCTCTCCTTGGGATTGGTTATCCTACCTATTCTATATGGATAGACATGAGAAAAAGAAGTAAAAAGGAAAAAAATAGAAAAAACAAAAACACAACACACCAATAAAACCCAACCCTATAAATAGTTCCCGGTCTGTCTACTGACCCTTCTGAATGTTTTCCAATCTGGTCTGGTGAAATCTGGTGAAGTGCTACACCCTACCCACCAATTCCAAGGTCTATTTTTGGGATTCCTTGGGTACTTCATTGCTTTGCTCCCCTTGTTGTTCTGCTGCACTCCCTTCATGTTTTACTCTGGTGTGTGGGTGTGTGTCAGACCAGGCACAATTCCCATTTTGTGTCTCCAGTGCTGTCCCTTGTGCCCCTGAGGGTCACTGAGGGGCATCATGTCTCATGGGAAAGGTGACGATGGTGTCTTCCACTGGTTTGGTTGATGTTTGCTTTTGGGTTCATAAGAATAGCATCACGTCTGTCACCAGCAATGACCTTGGGGGAAAATGGAGCTGTTCTTTTAAAGCACAGCATGTTTCTACTCCACACTCTTTTTGTAACAACTCTTCTTAATCCCAAATCTTCTGTTGAAATTAAATTAAAATTGAACCAAGCTCCAAGATAGTCCATATTAACTTCCTCATCTCTTCAACGGTATGTTGTCAGTCTTGGAACACAAATGCACAAAATTTGTCAACATTTTTGTCTGTTCAGAAAGTTGACAGATGTTCAGAATGAGGTTTGTCAGTAGTTGACATTTCACCTTGTTTGAAACAAGAAAACCACTTGTACACTTGAGTTTTTTTCCCCATAGTGCTGTCCTTGTAAGCTGTGTTCTACATTACACCAGTTTCTGCGGCATTTTTCCCGAGCAGGAAACAAAATTTCACAACAGCATGGTGTTCTCTTAAATTGGTCATCACAAAAAAATGAGGTTATAGTGAAACTGCTTTTATGAAAAAATTCACTGTCACCAGAGAGTGACACCTTCCCAGGCAAAGCCAATGGGTGCACTAACTCAGAGTGAGTTGCTCGATGCTCACCTAACAGGAAAAAATGTGTACTATGAAAAGCCCAGCAGAGCTTTTTCCGGCAGTTTTTTTTTTGGGGGGGAGGTACCCCCTCCTAAGTATCATGGACTAGCAGGTTAAAAAAATCTGTCTTAGCAGAAGTAAGCCAAAATTCTCCTGAGAAACAAGTTTGACAGTACTCCATGTTACATACTTAGGACATGCAATGGTAAAGTAGCGGGTCAGTGGAAGAGACAGATCCTCAATAAGATAAACTGATGCAGTGGTTGCAATGGTAGACTCAAACATAACAGTTGTGAGGATGGCATGAGGTTGGGCACAGGGCCCTGTTGTACATATGAGTTAGAACCAACAGCACGTAACAACACCACATATATAAGTTGTTGTTATTTTTGTGTATATATTGCTATTAAACTGAGTTCAATATACAGCCACAAAAGTTTTTCAGTCTTTTCTTCCCCCGAGGCTCATTGTGATTTTAGAAACGCCTTTCCCTGCTGACCCTTTTTAGGCTCTCACTGTAATATCACATCTTTCTTTCCTATGGTAAGGAAAAGTATCACGTCTTCCAACCAGCCAGACAATCTATAAAACTGCCTCACATGATATTTACTTTCTTCTCATAATGCGTTTACCCTCTGACTCATCAATCTCCATGAGAATTAATGTCTTGATGGGAGACACTCTCCTGCTCCTTCTTTCCTATGTGTCTTTTAAACAGGCTGGCTCTTTATCTGCCATATTCTGATCATGAGGAGAATATCCAATAGCCATTGAGTGTTTACTTTAGGGCCAAGCCACTTCCACATATTATCTCATCTAATCCTCATGGCAACACTGAAGCATAAACATTGTTATTATTAGATGCATTATGGCTAATAGAATAGAAAACAGATTTCAAAGGTTAAGTTTATTGCCTGGGGTAACACAAAGTTTATTAAGCATTCAGATCTAATCCCAAAGCTCATACTCTATTCCCACCAATTTCCCAAAGCTGAACCTGGATATGCTATTAATAGGGATAAATAATTAAGCCTTGAATAACCTCGACTTAACTATTCATGTATAGGAACATGGAAAAAATATAAATCAAGTAAATATGACAAAGAAAGTTACTACAGAAAAATATTTTTACTTTATGTTTATGTCTATAGTGACTTGGAGAATATTATAAATGTGATATTTATAAGTCTTTTACAATTAAGTATTTCTTAATCAATGCTCTCATCGAGCTTTTATGTTTTCTTTATGATTGCTCTCATTATACTAAATTTTCATTAATCACATGAGCATCTCCTAAACTACAGAATATCACTTACTAATTTATTTTTATTTCTAGGACCTAGAATTCAGTAAAAAAAAGCAAAACCAAATTCACAGCCATGATTCAATGCTAACTCACAGTGACACACTCATCCTGTGGGTTTCTGAGACTGTAACTGTTTATGGAAGTAGAAAGCTCAGTCTTTCTCCTGTGGAGCTGCTGGTGGTTTCCAAGTCTTAATCATGTGGATTGCAACCCAAAGCATAACCACTACACCACCAGGGCTCCTCTACAATTCAGTAGGCATTTCATATCTACAATAATAGCTCCTAACTTAAAAGAAGGCCTGGTGGCATCGTGGGTTAAATGCTGGGCCGCTAACCATAAGATCAGCAGTTTAGACTGGCCAGCGACTCCACAAGTTTGTGTGCGTCTGTAAATCTTTAGTCTTGGACACCCTAAAGAGCAGTTCTACTCTGTACTGTAGGGTCACTGTGAGTCAGCATCCACTTGTCTTCAATGTGTAAGTGCTAAGACAAAACCGGACCTCTTAATTTTAAGACCTCTAACCTAAGCTTACTTTGTCCCTTATGTAAAGCCTCTGTTCCAGTCAAACGACTAGCCAGTCATCTTATTAGCACCCTTGCGTCCCCCTAAAGACTAACTAGCTCATTTACATTTTTCTATTTTTTACCATACTGAAATAATCCCTGTATTTGTCTATCCAAATTGTACTCAACATATTTAACCAGTTCAAATTTCATAAACCTCAAGGTATCTTCTTAATTATCACAAATTATATTGATCTCTCCTTTCTCTAACTTGCTTGGCACTTATTATTTGTACCATAAAACAAATAATCACACTGTGTCTTACTTATTAACCGTACAGATAGTCCCTAGTTATGAATCTTCAAACGTCTGAATTTCTGATTTAGCATACAACACCCCCATAAGCCAATTATATTAAAAATGCAAGGTCTACACAATGGTTTACAATAGTGAGAAAGTATTTTGTAACATGCTAAAAAAAAATACCCAGTAAGTGATGTGGGGAAACCCATGTAAAACTGCTTTCTAGAGATTACTAAGCAAGCAAA
This sequence comes from Tenrec ecaudatus, assembly GCF_050624435.1. Classification (NCBI taxonomy): domain Eukaryota; kingdom Metazoa; phylum Chordata; class Mammalia; order Afrosoricida; family Tenrecidae; genus Tenrec; species Tenrec ecaudatus. The sequence goes on from NC_134530.1 coordinate 70,097,221, forward strand.
AGTTAACCTAAGCTTCCCTTGCTTATAGATACTCTGTTCCTGCCAGTGACTGTAAATTTGAAAAGTGGCATTGATTCTGGAGAGAGACAGATGCCAGGCACACGTAGAAGGAGAATCTTTGATGCAGCAAAGAAAATGTGAAATTACTCATTACAGATTAGTAAATAAGCACAAGTAAGCCCATGTTTACTTTGTTTACTGGGTAATCTAACATTTGACATGCATCAAACATTATTATTACTATCACTATTTATGCTAAAATGTTTTATATGGAAGTATTTCTGTAATTTTTTGAAAGGCATACTATATACTAAGACAAACAGTTGACTGACATTAGATACAAATCGTACCTAACTGTTCCAATTTAAGTACAAATTAGACTTATAAAGTCTTAGGAACAGAATTAGTTCTATAATAGGATAGGGTGAGGACTGCCTGTAATAGTTTTATGAATATTATCAGTGAATAAGGCTGATACAAAGAAATAGTAACAAGATGTTAAAGCAACAGGTTCTAGAATCAGTCCTGGGTTTAAATGCTGACTGCCAGTCAGCAGATATTTGTCTTGAGAAATCTGTTTTACCGTTCAGAACCTCAGATCCTTCATCTCTAAAATGATGATAATAATTTAAATTTCACACGACTATTATAAGGATTAAATGAGAAAATATGTACAAAACACTTAAGACTAGTGTTTAGCATGGCAAGCAACGGTTAAAACGAATACAACAGCCACTTGCAACTTCTGCTTTGGAGAAGAAACTCATTCCTCTCTCTATTCTTCCCACCACGTATAACTAAAAACCCTGGAACTTACATATACAATAAACATAAGAAGACTCTCAGAGGTAAATAAAAAGCTACCTAGGAACCCTGGAACCTAAGACTATACAGTGGTGAGTTTCCTGTGCTTTATTTACCTCATATATTCCAAACCTAAAGCTGAAGAAGTTGGCAATCTAAAACCACTAAAGAGTACAGACCAAAAAAATAAAAGATATAACAAAAGCATGCTCTCCCTAGTCGAAGAACCAGGAAAAGGGGCAACCTTGTAAGAAAAAAAAAATTCAGACAATAACTGTTCTACGTCAGCAAAAACCACTCTGAAAACTGTGACCTCGTCTGTATCCATGCCAATAAAATCAAGTGTGAAACATAAACTTCTGTATTAACCAGCAATAACCAGTCTGGGGTAACGAAAGATAAGAGTGTCAAGACATTCATCAATGCCCAATAATAATGAGGCCACCATCCCCTTCCCCTCCAGTTCAGTGGAGACTATGTAGGGGCGGTAATGACGTACTTCTATCCTCTTAGCAAAGCTAGTATCTGTGAAGGCAAAGTAGGGAACTTGAATTTTTATTCCACTCAACACCCACCTGTCAGTAATGTAGTAGTCCTCCATCCCTGCCAGAAATAAAACAAAAGGTTTAAAAAACCCAGAGACCTGTAACATAATATCCTAGATGTCCAAGGTTCTGTAGAAAAGTAACCCATCATACCAAGAAACAGGAAAATGTCCACTTGAATAGAAAAGACCATCAATAGGAATCCACACTACCATGACAAGGCAATTATGGATGTATTTGAAACAAATGAAAAGTGGAAGTGAACGATATAAGAAGAAAATGAAATTTTGTAAATGAAAAATACAATAAACAAAATTTCAATAAGCTCAATGGATATTCTGAACAGCAGACTGGAAGGGACAGAGAAAAGAAACAGTGTACTTGAAAATGGTATTCGCTACTGAGTTGGCTCCCAACTCATGGTAGCTCCATACATAATGGAACAAACACAGCCCAGTCCTAACCTATCCCCATAATTGGCTGTGGCTCAAACCATTGTGACCCACAGGGTTCAATTAGTTTTAAGAAGCAGATCATCAGACCTTTCTTCCTAATCCATCTCAGTATGTAAGTTTCATAGAAACCTCTGCAGCATCATAGAAACTGGCTGAGTGGCACAAATGGTGAATGTGTTCAACTGTAAATTGAAAAGTTAGAAGCTCGAATTCACTCAGAGGTGAACTGGCAATTTTCCACTCAATAGCCAACTGTCATTGGGAAACGGCGAATAGTGTGAATAGCTACACAACTAAAAGAAAACAATCAATGTCACTGAAGAGTAGATGTAGAAATTGTTGTATGTTTTATTGTAAGTATGTCAATATAATATTTTCGTAAATCAATACAGAAAAAACTACAACAACATTAACAAAACAACACTATGCAACAGTTTAACTCTGACATAGATGGAATCACTATGAATCAAAATCAATGACCTGCAACTGGTTTTAGAACTCTTAGTGGTAGAATTCCCACATTCCATACAGGAAACCTGTTTTCAATCCCCAATAATCACTTCATGTTCAGTCCCCAAACTATCCATCAATGTGAGTTGTTATGAAACCTTTGAAGATGAAACAGTAGAAATTACTGAACATAAAAAGGAGGGGGAGTGGTAAGAGGCAGGCCTTAATCCCAATATGGACAGCCCACCCACCTCCTAAAGATCAACAAACAAACCTTGAACTATTCATAGGCTTGCCTTTGTTTTTGTTGTTACTTTGTTTTTTGTTGCTCTGTCTTGTTGTGCATATTATTATCTCTGCATGTCTATTTAGATAAGACAGGTAGGATAAACAAGCAGGAGGAGAAAGAAACAAGATTGAAGGTTCTGGGGTGACATGGGTGAGGGGAGCAGTGTGTGTGTGTGGGGGAGGAAGTGGGTGTTAACAAACCCAGGGACAAAGGAACAAGAAGTGATCTAAAATTGATGGTGAGAAGGGTGTAGGAGGCCTGATAGGGTTTGATCAAGGGCCATGTAACTAAGAGGAATTACTGAAACCCAAAGGAAGGCTGAGCATGATAGTGGGACAAGAGGAAAGTAAAAGGAAATAGAGGAAAGAACTAGGAGATAAAGGACATTTATAGAGGTCTAAATACAGGCATGTATGTATGTAAATATATATTTATATATGAGGATGGAGAAATAGATTTATGTGCATATATTTATAGGTTTAGTATTAAGGTAGCAGATGACAATGGGCCTCCATTCAAGTACTCCCTCAATGCGAGAATACTTTGTTCTATTACACTGGCATTCCATGATGCTCACCTTCCTGACACAACCACTGAAGACAAATGGGTGTATAAGCAAATGTGGTGAAGAAAGATGATGGAACCCGGCTATCAAAAGATATAACATCTGGGATCTTAAAGACTTGAAGGTAAACAAGCGGCCATCTAGCTCAGAAGCAACAAAGCCCACATGGAAGAAGCACACCAGCCTGTGTGATCACGAGGTGTCGAAAGGATCAGGTATCAGGCATCAAAGTACAAAAAATCAAATCATTGTGAATGAGGGGGAGTGTCGAGTAGGGACCCAAAGCCCATCTGTAGACAATTGGACATCCCCCTTACAGAAGGGTTGTGGGAAGGAGATGAGCCAGTCAGGGTGCAGTGTAGCAATGATGAAACATACAACTTTCCTCTAGTTCTTTAATATTCCTACCCCCCGACTATGATCCCAATTCTACCTTATAAATCTGGCTAGACCAGAGCATGTACACTGGTACAGATAAGAGCTGGAAACACAGGGAATCTAGGACCGACAAAACCCCTCAGGGTCAATATTGAGAGTAGCAATACCAGGAGGGTTAGGGGAAAGTGGGAGGAGAAAAGGGAACTGATCACAATAATCTATATATAACCCCCTCCCAGGGGGGATGGACAACTGAGAGTGGCTGAAGAGAGACATTGTTCAGTGTAAGACATGAAAAAATAACAATAATTTACAACTTATCAAGGGTTCATTAGGGAGGGAGAATGGGGGAGGGAGGGGTAAAATGAGAAGTTGATACCAAGGGCTCAAGTAGAAAGAAAATGTTTTGAAAATGATGATGGCAACAAATGTACAAATGTGCTCGACACGATGGATGGAATGGTTTTTTTTTTGTTTTGTTTTCATAAAAAGGGTAGCAGGAAAGAGGGGGGAAATATACTTAAAAATTCAAAGGTAAACAGAAATTCAGGGATCTGTCCAACTTTAACAAAAGATCTAACATCTTTGGAATTAAAGAAAGAGAGGAAAAGAGGTCAGTGCTGAAAAAGTATTTGAAGTAATGGCTGAAAACCTCCCAAAAGGCATAAGCCTACAAATCCAAGAAGCTAAATAAGTTCCAAATAGAATTAATCCAGAGAGACCTACACTAATATACATCTTAGGCAAAATTCTGGAAATTAAAGATAAAGGAAATATCTAGAAAACAGTAAGAGAGAAATGGTTCTTATCTTATAGGGCAACGACACTTTGAATGATAATGTGTTTCCCATTAGATACCATAGAGGTCAGAGAATAATGGTACATTTTCCAAATGTACAAAGAAAAGAACCGAAAACCTAAAATTCAATGAAAATATTTTCAAGAATGAAGGAAAAGTCAAGACATTCTCAAGACAAAGGAAAACTAAGAGGATTAGCTGTCGGCAGACTTACTGTAAAAGAAAGACTAAAGGGGGTTCTTTAAACGGGAGGAGGTAATAAAGAAGAGCTGTGGGCACATTAGGGAGAAAGCGCAGTGAGCAAAGAACACGGACAATTAGATTACGCTTTTCTTTTTTGGTTTCTAAATTTTGAAACCATAATTCATGAAGAAAGCAAAAGATCATTCAAAAGATAGAAAGAAAAGATCAATGTGGATTTCAGAAGAGAATGACGCTCTTATTCGTAGAGCAGCTAAAGCAAATGGAAAAAATGGTTAAGTCAAAGAGCTGAATAGAATATTTTAAAGGGCAGCTCAAAAAGACAATGCCAAATATTATCATGAAATGTGCAGAGACCTAGAATTAGAAAGCCAAAAAGGAAGAGCATGCTCAGTATAGCTTAAGCTGGAAATATTCAAGACCTGAGTTGTAATCTTAAGAGATTCTATAGGCAAACTACTGGATGATGCAGGAAGCATCAAGAGAATGTGGAAAGACTACATGGAGTCACTCACTGTGCTAAAGAAGCCTACTCCACAGTCCACTAGTTCAGGAGTAAGCATATGATCAAGAATCAGTAGTGTAGAAGGAAAAAGTTCTAGCTACACCGAATGCATTAGCCCAAAGTAATGCTGCAAGAATTGATGGAATACCAATGGAAATGTTTCAACAAGCTGATGAAGCACTGGAAGCATTCATATTTATCCATGATAAGAAATTTGGAAGACAGCTACTTGTCCAAGTGACTGGAAGAGATCCATACTTTTACCTATTCCAAAGAAAGGTGACCCAACAGAAATGGTCAAACTACAGAAAGATATCACTGATATTTACACACAAGTAAATTTTTTCTTAAGATTATCTAACAACAGTTGCAATAGTACATTGTCAGGGAACTGTTAGAACCTCAGGTCAGATTCAGAAGAGGATGTGGCACATTATCGTTCCTGATGTCAGATGGATCTTGGCTCAAAGCAGAGAATACCAGAAATATGTTTACTTGTGTTTTATTGACTAGGCAAAGGCATTCAACTGTGTGGTGTATAATAAACTATGGATAAACTTAAGAACAATGGGAATTCCAGAACACGTTGTTGTGTTCCTACAGAACTTGTACATGGATCATGAGGCAGTTACGTGAACAGAAAACGTGGTTTAAAATCAGGAAAGGTGTGCATCAGGGTTGTAACCTCTCACCATACGTATTCAATCTGTATGCTGAGTAAATCACCAGAGAAGCTGGATTCTATGAAGAAGAATGTGGCATCAGGACTGGAGGAAGGCTTATTAATAACCTGTGACCCCATATAGGATTTTCAAGGTTTTGTAAATCGTTACAGGCACAGACAGCCTCATTTTTCTCTCGAGGAGCAGCTGGTGGGTTTGAATCACCAATCTTGTGGTTAGCAATGTAACATTTACCTGACAGTTGACACTAGTAGACACTCTTATTCTCCAAAGTCAGGGCCTCCATTGTGGACCCAACCCCACTGTCCCACCTTCTTTGGAGTCTAAGTCCAGGCACTGTCCTTGTTCATTCTTCACCAGCCTATTCCCCTTCATTGGGGCATCCCCCTAGCCTGCAGGCTCACTGTAGTCTCCTGGATCCTATAAATGTTTAAAAATGAATTAATACCAATTCATAGAATCTCAACAGAAAATAAAGAGTACTTCCAAGTTTGTTTCTAAGCTATAGTTATATTTATGCCAAAACCAAAGACTACCAAAAAAAATAAAAGAACTAAAAGTCAACACTTCTCACAAATATGACAAAGAACCCATTAGCAAATAACTTAGGCCTTGGAACTTAACTAAAAGAATTATATACCACAACCAAGCAAAGTTCATTCCAGGGAGGCAAGACTAGTTCAATATTTGAACCAATGTCCAAGGATATAGCTATTGTCAAGTATAGGTGAAGTAGCACTGTGATTGCCACAAGTTAAAAAGGCTTTAGTTAGTTAAGGAACTTGAACTATCATTTATAATATTGTTTCCATGGGGAAATAACATTTTAGACTAAATATGGCATATAAAGGAATTGTTTAAAAATTGTGCATTCTCTGTTCAAATGTATTCTAAACTATCTGTTCAGAAGTAGAAGCAAAAAAGAGATGGGTTCTTAAAAAAAATTAGACTCAGGCTTGGAAGGAGTCGTGAGTCTCAGAGACAAGTTAATGAATAATCTTTTGTGTCTGATGCCAATTAGCTTTTATAACAGTTCTAGCCTTCAAAGGACAGGAAGCGGTAGAAAAGAATTCAAGAGAATTTCCATCCAAACTGGGAAAAGCAATGGAGGCTAATCCTAGAAAAACACTGAAACAGAATCATTTCCTTTCCTTTTGATTTAGACTGGAAAGAGCCAGAATGCTGAAAGATGCTGAGAGGCAAGCAAAAGCTGAGCCAGGCTAGCAGAATAGAAATAGCCAATCACTAAGAGCAGGGCTTTTTCTCAACTTCTCATCCCTACAAGTGAGAAGAAAAGTTAGAATTCTTGTTCAACTGGAGTAAAACCATGGTTAAATCGCAACAGAAGATTTATTATGAGATACACAAGTGTGATGAGGTATTTTATTCAATTGTGTTCTGAAATGTGTCTCATACCCTGGGTTGTATACTGGCAACTTCAAAATCATTATATGTAGTTCAGGAAGCTTTTCCCAACTTGAAACGTTTATATTCAACTGTCTACTTGCCGTTGTCACTTAGATACCTCAAAACATTGAAAAGGGGCATTAAAAAAGTAATATTCATCCCAGCAATCTTCACTCATCTTAAATTTATAACTTATTTCTTAAAATCAGAAATTATTAAGTGATACATCAAACTCACTGTTTATGAAATCTTATTTATTCTGGTTTAAATTTTTGATAGGGAAGATACAAATAATGAGAAATATTTTTAAATTCAAATACAAAGGAATAACAAAAGCAATAATAAATCTATTATAGCAAAAGTAACACAATAAAAATTGAAAACAAACAAAAAAACTACAGTGATGGTATATATTAAGCTAAGGACACAGGAGCCAGCTGAGAGAACTCCTAAAAGCCAAAACTGAAACAGTTTTAGGAAAAACAAGAAGGTAATATTGAATTATAACACACAGTATAAAATACATATCCATATTGTGAAGAGTTGTACGAGCCCCCAATAAAATGATTTAAAAATGCATATCCATAAATCCATACTGATAAAGTTAATGAATGAATAAATAAGTAAAGGATAATAAAAATTCTTTATAGAAGAATTTCAAATAATTTCTTTAGTCAGTATATATTGTCTTAAAGTACCTTATATAGAACTCAAAGAAAAGTTCATGATTAATGAAGTTTATTAAAGAAGTTAACAAATTGTCATGACAGTGAGAAATGCCCATGGTTAAATTGTTTATTAAGACATGTTACAAAGATCTGTCAAGTCTGCTAACAAATGTTCAAAGGGCATACCGTTCTGCCATAAGCCTCAGCCCAAAGGCTCCACTTCCATGGGTCAGTAAGTCCAACTCCTCAAATGAGTTCTCAGACACACCCATTCCACAAGCCAGCCCCTGCATGAAAGCACTTGGTTTTACTTGCTCCATGAATTGGGGTCTCTATCACTCTGTTCCATGCTCTGTCTTCAGTTTCTGCTGCTGCTTCTTTGATGGTGTAAGTTCTCTTCTAGATCCGTGAGGTTCACTCCACTCCTGGCTCTCCCAGGTAATGAGATCTCTCCTGCTTCTCAAAGGGCTCATTTTATACACAGCAGGGTGGCACTCCAGGAAATCCCATTCACAATTACTCACAAATGAATCCTATCAGCATCTTTGCCCACCTCCTTACCAGACCCATGCAGGGAAAGAAAGGTCTTCTGATAGGAGTTAGAGACTTTGGGTAGAAAAGCCATATTAAATAATTCACTGCCCTTACATTCAGCCCACAAAGAGGAATGACAATTTCCCATAAGTATGGGCTGTGCCTCGTGCCTTTCTTGCAAAGAATTCCGTATAAAAAGGGAGCAGGGCAGAAACCTCACAAATACTATCTGTTACGTGATCAAAGTTAACATTTATGTTGTAGTGACTACTCTCATATCAATAGTGTCTATCTTTAATATAAGGAGTTCCTCCCCTTGTGGCACTGTGGGTTATAAATTTGGCTACTAACCACATGGTCAGCAGTTCAAACCCACTAGCTGCTCCATGGAAGAAAAATTAGGTTTACTCCTGTAAAGATTTACAGTCTCACAAACCCTAAGGAGCAGTTCTACTCTGTCACGATGAGTCAGAATTAACGTGATGGCAGGGGTTTGGGGACCTTTGATATGATGGATGATAATGGCACTTCATCTTTGTGGTCTTCTTCTTCCCCCAAACCCATAATCCCAGCCTAATCAAAAGAAAAACATCAGAGAAATCCCAAATGAAAGGCCTACTACAAAATACCTGGGTCAATACTTTGAGTTGTCTCAAAATTGTCAAAGTCTTTTAAAAAGGGGAAGTCTGAGAAATCGTGATAGATATAGGTAACTGAAAGAGAAATTGCAACTAATGTACCGTAGAATCCTGGGTGGGATTCTGGTACAGAAAAGGGTTAAAAACTAAGAAACTGTCAGTAAAGTATAGCCTTTATTTAATAATGTGGCCACATTGGCTCATCAATAGTACCAAATGAACAATGCACATATAAGATGTTGATAATAAGAGAAACTAGGCATTTGTATATGAGAGCTCTCTGTACTATCTTTGCATTAAAAATAATTTTGAAACTATATCTTAATAATTTCTTAAAGTAACCAACTTTCTAGTTCCTATTTTCCAGATCAAGGTAGCATGAATTTATTTGAAATAAGAATATATATATGCATACTAAATTAGGTCTATTTTCCAACAAATGAGTAAATTTATTTTCATATTTCAAATGTATAATCAGCCTATACACATGCGCGTGCACACACACACATATGCTGCTAGGCCAACATTTAAACATAAACACATACTTTACAAGAAAAGGTATTATGGATTTACATAAACCATGCTTTGGGTAGGTAAATGTAGAAGTTTAGAGTATTTCTCTAAATGTTTTGTTTGGGTCTTCTGTACAAAGCAAAATCAAAACACATAAGATTTGTGAATTCAACTTTTTACAGCTGTGATAACTTCATATTTACCCACTGCCGTTGCTAATCCTACTCACAGTGACCCTAGACGGGGTTTCTGGGACTGTAAATCTTTTGGGGAGCATATTAGTGTTCTATTCATTATGCAAAGGAATTTGACTGTGTGAATCATAACAAATTATAGATAGCACTGCAAAGGATGGCAATTCCAGGACACTTGTGTTCATGAAAAACTTATACATAGATCAAGAGCCTGTTGTTCAAACAGAACAAGGAGCCACCGAGTGGTGTAAAATCAGGAAAGCGGTATGCAAGGGTTGCAGTTTTTCACCATGCTTATTCAACCTGAATGCTGAGTAAATAATCTGAGAAACTGGACTCGGTGAAGAATGTGAGATCAGGATTGAAGGAAGAATCATTAGCAGCCCACCATATACAGATATGCCTATGCTGGGCTGTAATCCGCAAGGTTGGCAGTTCAAATACATCATCCCTCTGGGGTAGAAAGATGGTGTTTTCTATTCCTGTAATGGGTTACAGTATTGGAATCCGCAGGAGCCATTCTACCTTGTCCTATATGGTTGCTATGAATTGGTATCAACTCAATGGCAATGAGATATGAGGATGACACAACATTGCTTACTGAACACAAAGAGGACTTGGAACACTTGCTGATGGATAAAACATTAAAGCCTTCAATATGGATTATACTTCACTATAAATAAGACAAACATCCTCACAACTAGATCAATAAGCAGCATCATGATAAATGGAGAGAAAATAAAAATTGTTAAGGATTTCATTTTCTTGGATCAACAAGAATTATCCATGGAAGTAGTAGCCAAGAAATCAAATAACAGTTCTTTTGTAGCTGAAAGATCTAGCAGATCTGGCCTGGATTTCAGTCACTGAATCTCAATGACCTCATTTCATTGACTCCCTACAAACTCTTAAAAAAATGACTTGACTTTTTTGGATTATGGTTCCAATTTCCCTACATCTTTGCCAACATTTGTTATTTCCATTTTTGTTTATCTTAACCAGCCTAATGAAACAAAATGAAATCTAATTGTGATTTTGGTTTGCAACTTTGTGATAGCTCAAGATATTGAGCATCTTTTGATGTGCTTGGTGGTCATATGAATATTCTCTTCAGTGAAATTTCTATTCAAGTCTTTTGCCCATTTAAAAAAAATTGGGATATCTGTCTTTTTGCTGTTATTAAAGATTTATACATTTTGATTGTTAGATTATTATTGCATACCTGGTTTTCAAAGATATTATCTAGGGGAGGGTATTTTAAGAGATAAAAATATCAAGAATGGGTAAAAATTACCTAGATATTAACTAGAAAAAAGCACTATCTAGGTAGTATCAATTACAATATTAAGTAAAATGAATCTTCTTTAAGAAGTTAGCTTTATGCCTGGGGTCTTAAAAGCTTGAAGGTAAACAAACGGCCATCTAGCTCAGAAGCAACAAAGCCCGCATGGAAGAAGCACACCAGCCTGTGTGATCACGGGGTATTGAAGGAATCAGTTATCAGGCATCAAAGAACTAAATATCATATCATGTGTGCTCACCTCCATGATACGATTGCTGAAGACAAATGGGTGCATAAGCAAATGTGGTGAAGAAAGCTGATGGTGCCCAGCTATCAAAAGATATAGTGTCTGGGATCTTAAAGGCTTGAAGATAAACAAGCGGCCTAGTTCAGAAGCAACAAAGCCCACGTGGAAGAAGCCCACCAGCCTGTGTGATGATGAGGTGTTGAAGGGCTCAGGTATCAGGCATCATCAAAACAAAAAATCTTACCATAGTGAATGAGAGGGGAGAGACCCAAAGCCCATTTGTCGGCCACTGGAGATCCCCTTGCAGAGGGGTCTCAGGGAGGAGACGAGCCAGACAGGGTGCGATGTAGCAAAGATGAAAAATACAACTTTCCTCTAGTTACTAAAAGCTTAAACACACACACACACACACACACACACACACACAATCATGATCCCAATTCTACCTTTCAAGTTTGACTAGACCACAGGATGTACACTGGTACAGATAGGAACCAGAAACACAGGGAATTCAGGGCGGATGATCCCTTCAGGACCAGTGGTGTGAGTGGTGATACTGCGAACGTAGAGGGAGGGTGGGCGATTACAAGGATCTACATGTGACCTCCTCCCTAGGGGACGGTCAACAGAAAAGTGGGTGAAGGGAGACATTGGACAGGGCAAGATATGACAAAATAATAATTTATAAATTATCAAGGATTCATGAGGGGGGGGAGCAAGGAGAGAGGGGAAAAATGAGGACCTGATGCCATGGGCTTAAGTGGGGAGCAAATGTTTTGAGAATGATGAGGGCAATGAATGTACAAATGTGCTTTATACAATTGATTTATGTATGGATTGTGATAAGAGTTGTATGAGCCCCTAATAAAGCGATTTTTAAAAAAGAAAAGAAAAAAAAGAAGTTAGCTTTATTCTGAGTTTCTTCCTGCTAAAAAGTTACTATCAAATGAAATACTCTATAAATATATTCACATGTAAGTCCTAGGCAGATGACAGATGAATTATAGAAACTATTTAAATAACATCTTCAGCTAACCAATTAAGCAGAGAAAGGTAAAAATAAAAATTCAAAATGTCTTTATTGGTAATATATTCAGTTATCAAACAAGTAAATCCATATTGTTATTTCAGAACAGTATGACACAAACGTTCAGAAGAAAAAATATATATAAGTAATTATATACCCTTTCCAAGCCAAAATTAAAATACATCCTTCTATAATTAAAAATATCCTTCAGTTATTATTGGCAATGAGTATTAAAGTCACAAATACCAGTAATTTTTAAAAAATATAATTTTATCACTAGTTTCAATAATCTAATTTATAAAATTTCTGAACACACCTCATAACAACAAAAGACTGCCATCTAATTTGATTTTTATCTGCTCTCTGTTCCTGCCCAACATCTTCTGGAGCTGTGAAAGCAGTAAAAGGTAAACAGAAGGAAAGTGAAAGGAATTAGAAAGATGGTATCTGGATAATTCATACACTGAATTATTCTTTTAGAAAAGTATAATTAGGAATTGATTCAGATATACATTCTTATCGTAGGTTAAAGCAAGGGGTTCCGAAATGACACAAATAGTTAAGTGCTACACTACTAACTGAAAGGCTAGTAATTCAAACCCATTGTGGCCGTTACATAATCTATTGCCAACTTGAGGAAGGGGTGGAATCTAGCCTGTCAATCAGGCCACAGCTTGATGACCTCATTTGGAGGCGTGAGGGAAATAAATAGCTCACTGGAGGCGAGGCACACTCTCTCTGCTACACATTCCTGTTGACAAGCCACATGGAACTATCCTGATGGAGCCAGAGCCCTGGAGCTGGAGGAACCACATGGAGACCCACACCAGCGCTAAGATGATTTCACCACCACTGGATCCACAAGATTTTCCACCCACTGGCCTGTGATCTTTCTGCATCCAGCACCATTATATGTGTTGTGTGAGTCTGAAGAGGAATGTATAGACTGGTATCAGACATATGGGCTAATATCAGACTTATGGACTTGATCTAGACGGGCTGGGACGTTTTCTGAATATACAATTGCTCTTTCATATAAGATCTTTCTTATACACATGAGTGTCTCTGGGCTTGTTTCTCTAGTCCACCCAGACTACCACACCCACACAGAGTCACCTTGGAAGACAGGTCTGGAGCTCTACTTTCCTTGAAAACTCTATGGATCAGTTCTACTCTGCATACATTGGGTCCTAATGATTCAGAATTGATTCCACAGCAACTGGCTAACAATAGCAATCTTCAATTTTGAATGATTTTTTAAAATGTTGAATACACTGATGTTTTTGCTCATTTGTGTTGCATTAATTGTACTGTTTTTATTAGCTGACAGTGAGTTGGCAAGCTTATATAAGAATATAGCAGGATAAGACGTTGCGTAGTTCTGTGTCATGCCATCAGAATGTTTGAGTCCAGTGTTACAGCCATTGTGCCAGATAATCCATCTCATTGAGGGGCTCCCTTTTTTCATGGACCCTTACTCTCTCCCATGATTGTCCCCCCTGATGACAAGTCTAAAGTAAGCACGATGAAGTCTCACCATCCTTACTTCCAAGACTTGTTCATTATTTTGACAAGCTAATAATATTCAAAATTCTTTGCCAACAGCACAATTAGAACATGTCGATTCTTCTTTGTTTTTCTTTTTAATTGTCCAGCTTTCTCATGTATTTAGACCTCTATAAATGCCCTTTGCCTCCTAGTTCTTTCCTCTATTTCCTTTTGCTTTCCTCTTGGCCCACTATCATGTTTGGTCTTCATCAGGGTTTCAGTAATTCCTCACTGTTACATTGCCCTTGATTAAGCTCCACTAGGCATCCTATGCCCTTCTCTTCATCAATTTTAGTTCACTTGTTGTTCCCTTGTTCCTCGGTTGGTTGACCTTTCTCCCACCTCCCCTTCTCCAGTGCCCCCCCACCCGGAACCATCGGTCCTGTTGTTTTCTTCTTCAAATTGTTTATCCTGCCTATCTTATCTAGATAGACATGCAGAGACATTAATAAGCGCAAAAACAAGGCAAAGCCAAACAAAACAACAAAGGAAGACAGAACTAATAAACAAACAAAAAATAACAACCAAAAGAAAGCCAATGACAAAAAATGAAAAGCCTACAAATATTTCCAGGTGCCACATTATGTCCCCAAAGTCCATTTTTTGGTATTCCCTTGGAGCTTCATTGCTTTGCTCCCCTTGCTACTCTGTTGCATGACCTTAGTGTTTCACCCCAGTGTGATGGGGTCAGATCGGGCACAGTTCCCACACTGAGTATCCAATGTTGTCTCCCGTAGCACTATGGTTTAGTGAGAGGTGTTGTTTCACGTGGTGGGGTTAGACCTACGGTCCCCTCTTTTTTTTTTTTTGGTGTTTTTATTTTTAAATGTTTTGTTAGGGGCTCATAAAACTCTTATCACAATCCGTATATACATCAATTGTGTAAAGAACATCTGTACATTCATTGCCCTCATCATTTTCAAAATATTTGCTCTCCACTTAAGCCCTTGGCATCAGGTCCTCTTTTTTCCCCCTCCCCATGAACCCTTGAAAATTTATAAATTATTATTTTGTCATATCTTGCCCTGTCTGACGTCTCCCTTCACCCCCTTTTCTGTTGTCCATCCCCTAGGAAGGAGGTCACATGTAGATCCTTGTAATTGGTTCCCGCTTTCCAACCCACTCTCCCTCTACCCTCCCAGTATTGCCACTCATACCCCTGGTCCTGAAGGTATCATCCACTCTGGGTTCCCTGTGTTTCCAGTTCCTATCTGTAAGAGTGTACATCCTCTGGTCTAGCCAGCCTTGCAAAGTAGAATTCAGATCATGATAGTGGGGGTAGGAGGGGGAAGCATTTAAGAACTAGAGGAAAGTTGTATTTTTCATTGGTGTTATATTGCATCTTGACTGACTTATCTCCTCCCCTAAACGCCTCTGCAAGGTAATCTCCAGTGGCTGACAAATGGGCTTTGAGTCTCCACTCTGCACTTCCCCCTTCATTCACTATGGTAAGATTTTTTTGTTCTGATGATGCCTTATACCTGATCCCTTCGACACCCCGTGATCGCACAGGCTGGTGTGCTTCTTCCATGTGGGCTTTGTTGCTTCTGAGCTAGATGGCTGCTTGTTTACCTTCAAACCTTTAAGACCCCAGATGCTATATCTCTCGATAGCTGGGCACCATCAGCTTTCTTCACCACATTTGCTTATTCACCTGCTTTGTCTTCAGCGGTTGTGTCAGGAGGGTGAGCATCATAGAATGCCAATTTAATAGAAGAAAGTATTCTTGCATTGAGGGAGCACTTGAGTGGAGGCCCAATGTCCTTCTGCTACCTTAATACTAAACCTATAAATATAGGGACATAGATCTATTTCCCCATCCTCATATATAAATATATTTGCATATGTACATGTCTTTATCTAGACCTCTATATATGCCCTTTGCCTCTCAGCTCTTTCCTCTATTTCCCTTGACTTTCCTCCTGTCCCACTATTATGCTACGTCTCCACCTGGATTTCCTATGGCCCTCTCTGTGCATTTGCTGCTCTGAGCAGGAATATCATCAAGGCTTGGTGGGCCAGGATGTATTCCACTTACTCTCCTTCCCTCTTCATTTCTCATGTGTGCTCTGATCAGACGTGCTCCTCTCCCTAAGCTGTAGTTTCAGTGCTGTCCTCTGAACTGCATTCTTCTGGGGAGGCCCTTCATGCTTAAGTCTCAAATTGACAGCAGATTATGTAACTATCACAGTTTGCACAGGCGCAATGTTTGCCAGTCTTCCAAATTTCTTGACCCAGACAAGAGCTTCCATCATTGAATCTATCTGTTCAAGCATCTTTTTTTTTCTTAATCATTTTATTGGGGCTCATACAACTCTTATCATAAACCACACATACATCAATTGTGTAAAGCACACTTAAACATTCGTTGCCCTCATCATTCTCAAAAATCTCGCTTTCCACTTGGGCTCCTGGAATTAGCTCCTCATTTTTCTTCCCCCCTCCCTCCCCTCTCCCCTCCCTCAAGGACCCTTGATAATTTATAAATTATTATTTTATCATATCTTATACTGCCTGGCATCTCCCTTCACCCACTTTTCTGTTGCCCACCTCCCATGGAGGGGATTATATGTAGATCCTTGTAATCGGTTCCCTCTTTCTACCCCCCTTCCCTCTTCCCTCCCAGTATGCCAATCTCACCACTGGTCCTGAGGGGCTCATCTGTCCTGGATTCCCTGTGTTTCAGTTCCCATCTGCACCGCTGTGCATCCTCTGGTCTAACCAGGTTTGCAAGATAGAATTGGGGGGAGGAAGTGTTTAAGAACTAGAGGAAGGTTGTAAGTTTCATCAATGCTACACTGTACCCTGAGTGACTGATCTCCCCTGAATCCCCCTCTGCAAAGGATGTCCAGTTGTTTACAGATGGGCATCGGGTCCCCATCACGCGCTCCCCTCATTCATGATGATCTGATCGCCCCCCGCACCTTTGGTGCTTGATACTTGGTCCCCTAGACTCTTTGTGATCACATATGCTGGTGTGCTTCTTCCATGTGGGCTTTGTTGCTTCTGGGCTAGATGGCCACTTGTTTACTTCCAAACCTTTAAGACCCCAGCTATCTCTCGACAGCTGGGCACCATCAGCCTTCTTCACCACGCTTACTTATGCATACATTCGTCTTCAGCGTTCAAGCATCTTAATCAATATTTATCAATTCTTGCAATATATATGTGTGTACACACACACACACACACACACACACACTGCAAGGTCAGCAGTTTAAACCCACCAGCAACTCTACAGGAGAAAGATGAGGCTGTCTGCTTCCATAAAGATTTACAATTTTTATTTGAGAACAATTGTGAGGATGGTACAAGACAGGGCAGGGTTTTGTTCTGTTGTACATCAGGTCACTATGAGTCAGAGCCTACTGAGGGCATCTAACAACGAGGGGCTGGAATACACTCAGTAGCAGTGGGTGTATGAGGAGCTCTGACGGCACAAGTAACTACTTGGCTGCTAAGCAAAAGGTAAGTAACACAAATGTACCAACAGCTCTGCTGAAGGAAAGACTTGGCAATCTGCTCCTTAAACCAACTGCCACTGAGCTAATGCTGACTCATAGAGACCCCCATAGGACGAAGGAGAGATGCTCCATTGGGTCTCCAGCACTATAATCTTTAGAGAAGCAAACTGCCACGTCTTTCTATTGCAGTGATTACAGCCTAGTTCTGTAAAGATTACAGCTCTACCCTGTACTGTTACTATGTGTCAAAATCAACACAAGAGCACCACCACCACCACAACAAATGCAGTACTTATAAGGTCTGGAAACATAGGCAAATATAATAACACCATCATGGACTTCAACCTATAAAAAAATGAAAGTATCTGTCGTTCCAGCCTTTATAGATACCACATATGAGGGGTTTACAACAGTTCATGGAAAAATTCCATAATCTTTCAGTTCCATTTTCCACAAACTCTTTGAAGCCTCCTTATACATACATATAATTGTACATATACATATTCACACTGATTATAAGCTCCTGAGGACAGCTATTATGTCTTATTCATCTTTGTAATGCTGGTATCAAGTAGAATATATGGCACATAGTTGGTATTCAATTTAAAATATTTGCTGAATAACTTTTTAAAAGGCCCTTTAATGCTATTGGTCAACTGTATAATATACCAGCTTGCTTTCTTATAGTATCCTTTATTGCACAAGGTAGTTCTTTGATTGCCCTGCCACCATACAGCCACCCTTTATGATACACCACCCACATCTCTAGTAGTAACATAACCACTGCAAAATGATTATTCTAGCTGAATTCTTCTTCGTTTTCACTGTTATAAAATGTAATCTTTAAAAAATTAATAAAATAAAATGTAGTCTTTAATTATAAATTGTGTATGATTTCCTCGTTTCTCAATGGCACAGGTAAGGTGTTCTGGATAACAAATGACACGTTCTTTATTAAAAGAAAAGATGAACATTATCAACTTCAAAATGGAATAAATATATTATACGTGAAAACCATTTTGAAATTAGAAAATCTTAATTCAAAATATAGCTAGATTTCTATGTAGATACCACTTTGGATGTAATGTCATATTAATTCACAAAGCAACTTTCCTATAAAACCCTTTCCAATTACCACAAAGACTAAAAAAAAAAAATTACAAGTTGCCAGCCTCACTAGTAAATGTACAATTACCATAGGAAAGGTTTCTGCTTTGCAGAACTCAACTGTGCATTCAAAAACAGTTCTAAGAAAGGCCTCTAATCTGTTCCATTGTTAGTCAAGTGGTTTATACATGCAGAAAAAAAGAATAGGAAAATCAGTTAGACGTATATAATATAGAAAGAAAAAATGTGGATAGCACAAATCACCTCACCATCTCTTACTTTCTAAAAATCCTTTCTTATTTCCTCTCTCTTATCATCTTCTCCCCCAACCCAATAAAAAAAAAAAAGGCAGGATCCTTGCCAAACCCCACAAAAACCCTTAGGCCCCTCTCAAGCATGCAAATGCAATTTTCTACCCAGACAACACACTCCCTTTTTAATGAACTCCAAAACAATCTGTGAATGCCCACAGAAAAGAAAAGAGGAAAATTGCAATGAAAGAAAATACAAACAGAGAGATGTGGGGGAGGGTCAAGATGGATATGGTAAGTCTGGAGTTTAAATAGACATAAAAGATAATGAAGGTGAAGGGATTGTAATCAAACAAAATGGTTTGCAGGCTGTTATTTCATACAAATTAGAGTCAGAGAAATATATGAATATTCACTTGAATAAAAATCATTCATTATAGGAGTGGTCCTTCAAAGAGAAAGGATTCCTGTCAAGGCCCAATGTGGCTATCACTCTTTGTTCCATTTTGTAATTAAAACGTATAAAACACAACAAAAAATGTGAACAGATGAGAAAGAAGAGAGTAATGTTACATATTATACACATACAGCAGTCAAGAGCAGGAACACTAAGTTTCTTTATAATATAATCAAATACTATATCAAAATTAGATATTCAACGAGTGTTAATAAATGACAAGAGACACTTCAGTCAGTGACATGATTTGGGATCCCCTCCAGATGCACATTATGATTCAGGTTTGAACAGTAAACAGAGTAGGCAGTAGGCCAGAGGGTAGGGTAGAGGACTTGAAGAAATACACAATGCAGGCAGGTCGTCAAAATGAAAACTGTCTTCCTGCTTCACAATTTGAAGAGAAGTCTTAATGAAACAAAAATAGCTTTAAGCCAATTTAGGCTGAAATAATTACATTGTACAATTGAACCTCTTAATGATGAATAGGATTCTTCTCTCTGCTACAAGATCAAATTGGCTGGGCTTTACATTTGTCTGGCACCATGCTGTGGGATGTTTCCTTTAATAGATAACCAATCAAAGATGTATTCAGGTTTTTGTAAAATCCAAAGCTTTGCAAACTGAATATCCTACAGCATCATCAAGTTTCTCTAAAAGGGCAGACCCAGTGATAGCCTTCCTTGGATAAGTAATGTTCTGTGAACTCTTCTTCAAGGGTACATGTTACTGTAAATCCTTTTGTAATACACCAAATACAGTTTTTATTATATGGGTCCTAAATTATTTTTCCATTGAATTTGCATCAACAAATCATACATCACAGTTGTTTAGAAGTGTGACAAAAGAAAACAAACATCTCTTCAAATTACCTAATTCTGTTAAAAACATAATAAAATCATCTATATGTAAATGCTTATATCTGAAATAAATCCAATTTTATCAGGCTTAATGATGTTGCTAATTGAATACAGCATATATGTTTCTGAAATGAATATGCTCTTATAAAGCACACATAAACACTATATCATTATTAAATATATGATTCAGAGGTAAAAGTAATTTTACATACTGGCGTATATGTTATAGGCACTATATCTTTTAAAGTCTTTCTAACAAAAAGCATTAAGATAAACATTTATAAAATAAATAAAATTAGCAATTTTAAAGCATAAAGGTGACCAAGTTAAATCAAAGATGGAAGGATATATATTAACAGTATTATACAATGAGCTAAATCATTTCATTCATTTATAACAGTATCATCATTCAAGGGCTCCACATGAGAATATAGGCCAATACAGAGATAAATATTTGTTTATATTTTTTAAATGTATCTTTATGATAAATTTTACATTTACTACATTTTAATAAAATAATACTCTATTGATTTGTCCTCATGAATGATATATACAAATGACATATATATATATATTCTTTTAAAAAAAAAACACCCAGGTTTTGACACTGTAAAGCCCTAGGGGCGCAAACAACCTCTTCTTTCTCCCGTCTAGTGGCTGGTAGGTTTAAACCCCTTACTTAACAGCCCAAGATGCACAGCACCATCTGGGCTCCCTATAGATGATAGGTAGACAGATAGAAATGGAAGAAAAGTAGGAAGTAAAATAAGATCACTTACTATGTTAAATGCAATAGTGAGAATCAAAGAAGATCCTTTAAAACTGACAAATCACATAGTAAAAGCTTAAGTATAGGAGGGGAGAATGCACTAAGACTGGTGTGGTGGTGGTTGTACCATTCCACTTGGTGTAGTTGAACTTTTGAACTATTCAATGGTATAATATGTAAATTATGTGCCCATAAAACTGTTGGGGTAAAATAAAGACAAAAAACGTTGAGTATAAAAAGGCATTTGTGAACATGATAAAAATTAGAAACATAAAGATAACCATTACAACTGCAAAAAGAAAGCAAATAGTCCTATGTACCAAGCAGAGAAAATTACAAGAAATATAATACAGACAGTACTAAAAATAAATAATTCAACAGAGTTGAGGCCACACATGTCAGTTACATAAATATATGTAATTTATTAATTCACTTTATTAAAAGACGAAGATTTCCAATTGCCTCGTAAAGTAAATCTGACTCTATATTATCTATATCCAAGAGATATATCTGAAACACAAGAATTCAGACTAAAAATAAAACAATAAAAATATCCCAAGTAAATGGAATAAGAAAAGCAATCATCACACAAAAGCACATAGACCAAAACCCAAAGGATAATTTATAATGCTAAAAAAATTTAAATATAAAATTTAACAGTAAATCTTTATATCTATGCACCAAAAAAAGAAAAAAAAACATTTAAAGCCCAAAGCACCAAAAAAACACTGTTATTGGCTCACTTTTGACTCATATTGTTGTTGGGGGCTGTCAGGTTAGTTCTAACTCATCATGAACTTACCGTATATACAACAAAATGAAACATTATCCAGTCCTACGCCAGTCTCACAATTGCTCTTATGTTTGAGCCCACGATTTGCCAGTGTGTCAATCCATCTTGTCTAAAATCTTTTTTTTCACTGTCCCTCTATTTTACCAAGTACAGTGTCCTTCTCCATGGACTGGTCTCTCCTGTCAATCTAACCAGAATACATGAGAGGAAGTCTCCCGATCCTTGTCTCTGATGAGCACCTGGCTCTACTTCTTCTAAGACAGATTTGTTAGTAGCTTTGGCAGTCTATGGCACTTTCAATATTCTTCACAGCACCATAATTCGAATGCATCAATTCTTCGGTCTTTATTCTGACCTTTCATTTAGTAGTCTAAATGTCTACTTGACAGTGAGATTAAATTTTAAAATCGATGGAAATCACTAATAATAGTTTTAACACACCACTCTTTGTGAAGGGAATAATAAATAAATAGAAAATCTAAAAATGGAGTCCTGGTAGTATAATTGGTTACACACTGGACTGCTAACCACAAGGCCAGCAGTTTGAACCCACCAGCTGCTCCAAGGGAGAAAAATGAGGCCTTTTACTCCTGTAATGACTGACAGTCTTAGAAAACCTCGGAAGCCTTCTACTCTGCCCTGTAGGGTTGCTATGAGTCAGAATACTCTACGGTAATGGCTTGGGTTTGTTTGCTTGTTTTGTTTAAACAATATAATCTATAAAGTAGATCCTGTGGATGTAGAAAGAAGTTGTGGTGGTGCTGTTTGATAAACATCGACTATAAAACTCTGTCCTACAAGGTCACTATGAGTAGAAATTGACTCAGAGGCAGGGAGCTTGGTTTGTTTTTTTCAGAATATATGAGATCCACTTAGAGCAATGATCAGAAGAAAATATTCATAGTACTCAATATACCTAACTCAATAAAAATAAAATAACAAAATTAATTAATTATATTCTCATTAAAAAAAGAAAAAACAAAAAGTAAAATAAAACACAAAAGAAAGCAATGAAGAATAGAAAACAACTGATGGAATTAAATTCTTAACTCCTTAGAAAAAAATTAATTAAACAATGCATGAGAAATTCCACTTAAAATATTAACAAAAAGAGAGAATCCCTAGAAGAAATATAAGAAATGTCCATACAGATATACAGAAACTTATACAACATTCTGGGAAAAAACCCAGAAGCAGACTTGAACAAGAAAGCCATTTGCCCCCCAACTACCATGATCCGAATTCTACCTTGCAGGCCTGGATAGGGCAGAGGCTGTACACTGGTACATATGAGGGCTGGAGGCACAGGGAATCCAGGGTGGATGATACCTTCAGGACCAAGGGTGTGAGGGGCGATGCTAGGAGAGTGGAGGGTGAGTGGGTTGGAAAGGGGGAACTGATTACAAGGATCCACATGTGACTTCTTCCCTGGGAGAGGGACAGCAGAGAAGGGGGGGAAGGGAGACTCCGGATAGGGCAAGATATGACAAAATAATGATGTATAAATTACCAAGGGCACATGAGGGAGGGGAGAGAGGAGAGGGAGGGGAAAAAAAAAGAGGACCTGATGCAAAGGGCTTAAGTGGAGAGCAAATGCTTTGAGAATGATTGGGGCAGGGAATGTATGGATGTGCTTTATACAACTGATGTATGTATATGTATGGATTGTGATAGGAGTTGTATGAGTCCCTAGTAGAATATAAAAAAAGAAAAGAGGAGAAAAAAATGATTAGGGCAAAGAATGTACACATGTGCTTTATACAATTGATGTATGTATATGTATGAACTGTGATAAGAGTTGTATGAGCCCCTAATAAATTGTTAAAAAAAAAAAAAGAAAGCCATTTGTTCTTGGTTAGACTGCCTCAAAATCATCAAAGATGCAAGTGCTCCGTAAGCTAATTTATAAACTTAATGCAATGCCAACAGGCTTTTTTCTGAAGATGGACAAATTGATATTAAAGTTCATATGGAAAAACAGACACAAAAGAATAGCTAGGAAAACAATTAATAGGAAACTGAGAAGTGATTTGTACCAGACTAAAACATGCAAAATCTCTGGAAGTAAAAAGTGAACACATAGGAAATCTAATGGAATAAAACAGTAAGCTAAAAAATTGACAGTTTGGAAATTTGATACAAGGGATCCCAACTCACAGGTAAAAGATGAACTTTTAAATAAAATGTTGTGGGCAGTGGATAAGCAATTGGAAATAAACCTAAATTTGGATCCACACTTCATATGACACACAAGAGTAAATTTCAAACAGATGAGAGATGAAAATATTAGAGAAGTAGGGAGAAGACAGGGAGAGAAGGCGCGGAAGGGAGAGCCACTTGTAGTGATCAACACATAACCATAACCACTACGCATGCCTCGCCCCCCTCCACCAAGGGGAGAACAACAGAAACTGTGAGGGATGGGAGACAACGGTCAGTGTAAGATATAAAAATAATAATAATTTATAATTAATCAAGGGGTCATGAGGGGAGGAAGAGGGGAGGGAGGGAAAAACAGAGGAGCTGATACCAGAGGCTCAAATAGAAATTAGATATTTAGAAAATAATGATGCAACATATGTATGAATATGCTTGATACAATCGATTTATGGATTGTTATAAGAGCTGTAAGAGCCTCCAATAAAATGATCTTCAAAACAATAATAATATTAAAGAATTAAGGTATCCAAATATTAGAAGAAAAAAAACATGGGTAGGTTTCTCTATAACCTGGATAGAGAGAGAGGTTTTCTATGATTCAATATGAACCTAAATAAAAGATTGTTAAATTAGTCTTCTATTTATCTGGATTTTGATTTAGTCTTTCATTTAGCTATATTTTGAATCACAGAAAACCCCTCCCAGTTGTTGATGTTGCTTGTTTTGTTTAAGTTCAACTAAGGCAGTGGTTCTCAGCCTTCCTAAATGCCGTGACCCTTTAATACAGTTCCTCAGGTTGTGGTGACCCTCCAACCATAAAATTATTTTCATTGCTCCTTCATAACTGTAAGTTCGCTACTTTTATGAATTGGGCAACCCTGTGAAAGAGTTGATCCCCAAACGGGTCACGACCCACAGGTTGAGAACCACTGGACTAAAGGGAGCCCTGGTGGTGTAGTGGGGTATACACCGGGCTGCTAACCACAATAACAGCAGTTTGACTCCACAGACTGCTTGAAATCAACTCAATGGCACTGGATGGTTAAGTTCAACTACATCAAAGTGAGAAGAATACTTTGGATGGCCATGGCGTCATAAAGTCAAAAGGCTAATTGGGAGAAAACACACACTTGTGAGCTATAAAGACCAAGGTGCAAAATGACAGCAACCCTTTTAGAAATTGAGCAGGGGGAGGGAGGAACCAAAAATCTTTCTAAAATTTGAAGGAGAAAACCATCATAAGGACTTTTAAATATTGAAAACAATGAGAGGGCATGAACAATTTGCAAAGATATAAAAATACATTCAATCTTTAAATGGCCTGAAAAGGAAATTCAATTTCCTTCATAATAAGATGCAAATTGAAATTACTCTGAGCTACCATTTCCCACCCATCAGACTGGCAAAATTAAAAAGTATAGCAATTCATTCTCTTGGTGAGGCTCTTTGGAAATAATATTGTTACGGATTGGTGAGTAGCTCCACCCATAGGGTGATCTTACTTATACTAGAACCAAACATAGCCTGATTCTGCACCATCTTCATGGTCATTGGGATGCTGGAGTCCCTTGTTTTGATTATTGTTTGTGACAAACCATCTCATTGCAGGTTTCCTTGTTTTCGCTGAGCATCTGTTTCACAAACCAGGATGTTGTTTTCTAGGAAATGGTCTTTACTGATGTCATACCCAAAGTAAGCAAGATGAGGTCTCATCATTCTCAACTATTTTATTGTCTTGTCCAGCTTTTGCTGTGATGCATTTGAGATAAGAAATACCATGGCTTGGATCAAGTATGCATTCGTCTTCAAGGGCCGTCTCTGCTTTTTAAAGAGGTCTTTTGCGAAGATAAACAAGCGGCCATCTAGCTCAGAAGCAACAAAGTCCACATGGTAGAACACACCGGCCTGTGTGATCGAGTGGTCCCGAAGGGATCAGTTACCAGACATCAAAGAACAAAAAATCATATCATTGACTGCACACCTCCATGATAGGATCGCTGAAGACAAATGGGTGCATAAGCAAATGTGGTGAAGAAAGCTGATGGTGCCCGGCTATCAAAAGAGATAGTGTCTGGGGTCTTAAAGGCTTGAAGGTGAACAAGTGGCATCTAGCTCAGAAGCAGAAAAGCCCACATGGAAGAAGCACACTGGCCAGTGCGATCACGAGGTGCCAAAGGGACCAGGTATAAGGCATCATGCAAAAAAAAAAAAGTTATGTGTGTGTGTATGTATATGTGTGTCTGTATGTATGTGTATATATGTATATATATATATACCATATTAAATGAAGGGGAAAGTGCAGAGTGGAGACCCAAGGCCCAAGTGTCGGTCAATGGAGATCCCCTCATAGAGGGGTTTAGGAGAGTAGATGGGTTAATTAGGGTGCGAGGTAGTACCGATGAAGAACGCAGCTTTCCCCCAGATCCTGGATGCTTCCGCCCCCTAACTACCATGATCCGAATTCTACCTTGCAAGACTGGATAGGGCAGAGGTTGTACACTGGTACATATGAGGGCTGGAGGCACAGGGAATCCACGGTGGATGATACCTTCAGGACCAAGGGTGTGAGGGGTGATGCTGGGAGAGTGGCGGGTGAGTGGGTTGGAAAGGGGGAACTGATTACAAGGACCCACATGTGACCTCTTCCCTGGGAGAGGGATAGCAGAGAAGGTGGGGAAGGGAGACTCCGGATAGGGCAAGATATGACAAAATAACGATGTATAAATTACCAAGGGCACATGAGGGATGGAGGAGAGGGGAGGGAAGGGACAAAAAAAGAGGACCTGATGCAAAGGGCTTAAGTGGAGAGCAAATGCTTTGAGAATGATTGGGGCAGGGAATGTATGGATGTGCTTTATACAATTGATGTATGTATATGTATGGATTGTGATAGGAGTTGTATGAGTCCCTAATAGAATGTAAAAAATGAAAAGAGGAGAAAAAAATGATTAGGGCAAAGAATGTACGGATGTGCTTTATACAATTGATATATGTATATGTATGAACTGTGATAAGAGTTGTATGAGCCCCTAATAAATTGTTAAAAAAAAAGTGCTGATGAACACATCCAAGATAGCATGCTCTGCAATCTTTTAAAAATGTACATCCCAGGGAATGTATGGATGTGCTTTATACAATTGATGTATGTATATGTATGGATTGTGATAAGAATTGTATGAGCCCCTAATAAAATGTAAAAAAAAAAAAAAAAGAGGTCTTTCGCAGCATTTGACTGATGCAATACACTACTTGACTTCTTAGCTGGGGGCTTCAGTGGATGGTCGCTGTTAATCAAAGAAGACTGAAATCCTTGACCACTTCAATTTCTTTGCCATTTATCATGACGCTGTTTACTAATCCGGTTGCGATGATTTTTGTGTTCTGCAAAGGCAGACATAATTCATACTTTCAACTGTAGTTTTGGACCTTCATCAGTAAGTGCTTCAGGTTGTTTTAACTTTGGGCAAGCAAAACTGTCACCTGCACATCACAGGTTGTTACTGGTTCTTTCTCTAATCTTGATGTTGCATTATTTTTCATATAGTCCAACTTCTTGAATTATTTGTTCCACATACAGATTTAATAAATAAAATGAAAGGATATAACTCTGCTACACGCCTTTTCTAATTCTGAACCACGTAGTTTCCTTTGTTCTGTTCAAAAGACTGCCTCTTGATCCATGTACAGACTTCGTATGAGCACAATGGAATGTTCAAGAGGTCTACTCTTCATAATACGGAAATGAAACTCATATATGGCTAACTGGATCAATATTCTTAGAAAGGAACTTAGAAATAGCAAATAAATTCACATTCATTTGACCCTTTAGTGCAGCAATTCCACTTTTAAGAATTTACCCTGAGACAACACCAAAATACTTATACACAAGATTATTAATTCACTGCCAAAAATATTAGAAAATACCTAAATACTCAAACATGGAAGAGTGGTTGAATAATTACTGTACATACATATGACATGAGGATCTGCATAGTTTGAGAAAGATTTCTATGCATTGATGTATAGTGATTTCCAGAATACCGTATTAAGTGAAAAAAGTAAATAGCATTAGAGTAGATAAAGAATGCTTTTTGTTTTTCTTTTTTAAATCATTTTATTGGGGGCTTGCACAACTCTTATCATTATCCATACATACGTCCATTGTGTCAAGCACATTTGTATATTTGTTGCCATCATCATTCTCAAAACATTTGCTTTCTACTTGAGCCCTTGGTATCAGCTCCTCATTTTCCCCCTCCTTCCCCCCTTCCCTCCCTCATGAACCTTTGATAATTTATAAATTATTATTTTGTCATGTCTTACACTGTCTGATGTCTCCCTTCAGCCACTTTGCTATTGTCTGTCTCCCAGGGAGGAGGTTATATGTAGATCCTTGTGACCGGTTCCCTCTTTTTACCTCACCTTTCCCTTACCCTCCGGGTATAAATACTCTCATTATTGGTTCTGAGGGGTTTATCTGTCCTGGATTCCCTGTGTTTCCAGTTTTTATCTATACCAGGGTACAACCTCTGGTCTAGCTGGGTTTGTAAGGTAGAATTGGGATCATGATAGTGGGGAGGTGTAAACATTAACGAACTAGAGGAAAGTTGTATGTTTCATCGGTGCTGTACTGCACCCTGACTGGCTCGTCTCCTCCCCGTGACCCTTCTATAAGGGGATGTACACTTGCCTATTGATGGCCTTTGGGTCTCCACTCCACACTCCCCCTCACAATGATATGATTTTTTGTTCTTTGATACCTGAGAATGCTCCTTTTTGTGTAAAGAATTAAAAAGGAAATCACGTGTATCTTGATTTTTGCACACACAAAAAATAGAAATTTGAGTTTGCTTTTAATTTGATTTGGAAAAATTACATCAATTAGGATGAATTACACAGTTAATGTAACTGCTATCAATAAAATACATACCTGTAAAAAGTTGTATTGACAAAAAAGTTCTGTGATAGATATATTTATAGAAAAAAAGAAAGAGAAGAGTAGCTGCTGTTTGGTGTCATTGTTTCCTGAAACATTCTAATTCTAGTTAGTTAGGTTTACAATGTTCTTAGTGCTTCTGTTTTATCTCCAACTTTGTTGCATTGTAGCTAGGGTCTTAAAAGCTTACAAACAGCCATCTAAGGCACAACAATTATAATAAGAGAGGAAGAACAGTGAGGAATTAGAGGAGGTGGAATGTGTGCCTAATTGTGATTACTTTGCCAAGAGACTAGAAAAATTGGATGGTGCCCAGCTACCATTAGTGAACATTTTGATCAAAGAGTCTATAAAAGAATCCTGATTAAAAGAAGGGAATCCAGAATAGAATTTTAAACACTCGTGGACTCCAGACTTTTTGAACTCATTGGGGACTAGATGAATCCCTCAAACTATTGCTCGGAGATAAGCTTTAAACCTTAAGCCAAAAGTAACCCCTAAAGTCTTCTTAAAGCAAAACAATAGTTTAACTAGTAGAGAAGGCCTTCGATTAATAACAGCAATTCAAAATAGTAGACAGAAAATTTAGGGAACCCTGGTGCTGTTACTGGGTAAATGACATACTGCTAATCACAAGGTGAGAGGTTCAAATCCACCAGCTACTCCTAGGGAGAAAGTTGAGTCTATCTGATCTAGCAAATATTTACAACTTCAGAAACCCTATAAAGGATCACTGTAATTCCAAACCAACTCAACAGCAGTTGGGGGGTGGTGGGCTGGTAGATGGTGGCCTTTTGTTAACTGGAGAGGAACAACTGAATTTATGCTAATCTGGGAGCAACAACTATTAAAAGGAAAGTGAAATGGTTACATAATTTTAAAACATAATCAGTAGCACTGAACTGTACATGTAGGAGCTGGTGAATTTCTGTATATTCATCTGTGTATGTTCTCTCAACAATAAAATATCATTATTAAAAAATAGAGAAAAGATTAACTAGAAAACAGTGAAATTGGTTACTTATAATGGCAGGGGGATGAAAAGACTTTTTACTATATATGTAGGTACATTTGTAGTTTTAAGTTTTATTTTATTGTGAGGTATATATGTAATTTTATAAGAAAGAGAACTTTTTCTAAAATGATTTGAAAAGAGAGGTGTAGCTGTTTCACACATTTCCAAGACGTATGTAGAGAGGTCTAGCTGTTCAACATCTATACCAATATTTTGTTGCCATCTCTGTACTATTCTTAGAGCATGTTATGTGTTTGAAAGTATTTCAAAACAAAGCTTTTAAAAACACTTATTTGTATTTACTTGGAGTCATTCCATCGTGTCGTGTTACTAGTCAGTGCCATCCGGTCAGTTCTGATGAATATCAACCTAAGAACAACAGAGCAGAGGACTGCCTTGTCCTGCACCAGCCTCACAATCATTTCATAGTTAACCCGTTACAGCTACTGCGTCCATACATTTCATTGAAGGGCTTCCTTTTTCCACTAGCCCTCTACCAAGTAGAAAGTCCTTCCTTTTCCATGGATGGCCCCTGCTAATGAATATCCAAAGTCCTGGAGATGGATTCTCACCATGTGATCTTCTGGTTGTACTTCTTCCAACACAGATTTGTTTGTTCTCTGGCAATGCTTTGGATTCTTTCACCAACACCATGATTCAAGGCACGGATTCCTTGTACTTCTTTATTCGTTATCTAGCTCCTGCATGCATATATTGAAAACACAATTGCTTTGGGTAGGGTTTCCCAATGAAATCCCCAGGCTTTTTTATCCTGAGAGCATAAGTGGATATATTGTTGTGGTGGGGGTAAAGTTCTTAGTACCACTTTCCTGGCCCCTTTTCTCATCAATGAAGTTTTCCATTTTCTTAAAACTTCTTCATAATAAGTCCACGATTGTCTCTGAAAATCATGTTTTCAAGAATATCTATCTAGATTATCCTTTAGGAATCCCTAAAAAACAAAAACATATATGTAGTTGCCATAACCATCTGAACTGACCTCTCTTTGCCTTGACTTTTACTGAGTCCACAAACCCCCTTGAAGTCAGTTATTTTGTTGTTGTGTGTATTATAAATTAGGTAGAGGTTTACAGAGCACATTATCAGTTTTTACATTTAAAATTCATACACATGTTGTATCAACACATCGATCCCCTTAATGTGTGATCATTTATCCCACTTCTTCCCTGTGGTTGTCTTTTCCTTTCCTAACCCCATGAACTTTGCCCTTGAGTAAATGCTGCCATTTTGCTCTCGATTGGTTGATTACTACAGGGGTGAGTTCAGTTCCAGACTTGAAGCATAAAGGTCAGAGACTAGGGAGTCCCACCACTCTCTAGCCAACCAGCAAGCCATCTTTTAGGATTTGGTGTTTTGTGGAAGACAGTTTTAATTGGATTTTGGTCTTTGGAGAGTCATATTGGTAAATCCATGACTTGTCCCTGGTTACAATTCATTCCATAAAATTGTTTGCATTAACTTCTAACTTGCTTAAAAGACTGATAGAAAGAGGAGTTCTTTGAGCTTGCTAACCTTTACATAACACTTTTGGCTCCTTGGGAAGGGTGGGTGGGTGAGATGGCAAAAATAAGGCTGCCTGCTCCCATAAAGATTTACAGTCTCATCAACCTTGTGGAGTAGTTCTACTCTGACCTATATGGTCTCTATGAATCAGAATCGATTCAATGACAGTGGGATTTTTGTATTCTTCACCTTCTGTCAGCATGAACTTTCTTTAAAACACAAAAACAAGTATAAATATGCAACTGACATCCTAACACCTTCTAATTGTTTCCTTTTGGTCCTAGGATCAACACTAGAATGACTTGGGGCCATCCCTGTTTACTATCCATTGTTTTTTTGTATATAGATAAAACATTTTATACAGTCTGAAAAAACTTTCAGGATATGGCCAATGCTTACCTCCCCAAAAGGCCTTACACTGGTATTTTGCTTCCTTGAACTACCTACTTTTTGGACTATAAATACCAAAACACAGGGACCATATCATATTCTTAAGTCAAAAATTATTGCTATTAAGGTCCCAGTTCATGTACACACAGGTTTATTCCAAACTAAATGTGTATAACCATGTCTCTATGATCAATGGGTAGATGCAGAGAGATTCCGTTAATAACATAATTATGCTATGGAAAAAATTAGTCCAATGAACTAATGAATCATGCAAACATCAGTCTCCTTGACTCTCAGACCAGAAGAACTAGATGGTGCCTGGCCATCACTATGAACTGCTCTGAAATGGGTCACATTAGAAGGTCCTGGATAGAGTGGGAGAAAAATAGAAAATAAAATGAAAAAACATAAAAGATACGAGGTTTACTGGACCTAACTGGGACATGCTTACTGGTGGGACACACAAGACAATGGCCTTTAGTCACCTTTTAGATCTGAAACTAAACTCATTGATATGTTACACTAATCAATCATTTAAGATAAAAAAGGTAGAATGTACATAGGAACAAAGTCCAGAGGGTTAGGAAAGAAAGAGGCATGGAAACAAGAAACAGAAAGTGGGATAAGTGATGGTGTATCGAGGGGATTGCATTGGATGAGTTGAAATAAAATGCGTATGAGTTATTAAATACAAACTGATGCTTTGCATTGTAAAACTTCACCCAATTCACAATGAAAAGTAAAGCACAAATGAAAACACAGTCTTAGTCCCTTAGTATCTAACAAAATATATATACTTTTGTGCCATGGGAAAAAGTGGATTTTCAATCGCTGAATACAAATGGGTGCATAAGCAAATGTGGTGAAGAAAGCTAATGGTGCCCAGCTATCAAAAGATATAGCATCTGGGATCTTAAAGGCTTGAAGGTAAACAAGTGGCCATCTAGCTCAGAAGCAACAAAGCCCATGTAGAAGAAGCACATCAGCCTATGTGATCATGAGGTGTAGAAGGGATGAGGTATCCGGCATTAAAGAACAAAAAATTCTATCATTGTGAATGAGGGGGAGTACAGATTGGGGACCCAAGACCCATCTGTAGGCAACAGCCCCCCCCCCCCTTACAGATGGGTCGTGGGGAGGAGATGAGCCATTCAGGGTGAAGTGTAGCAACGATGAAACATTCAACTTTCCTCTAGTTCCTAAATGCTTCCTCTCCCCACCCCATCCCCGTCATCATGATTCCAATTCTACTGAACAAATATGGCTAGACCAGAGGATGTACACTGGTACAGATAGGAACTGGAAACACAGGGAATCCAGGACAGATGAACCCTTCAGGACCAGTGGTGAGAGTGGCAATACTGGTAGGGTGGTGGGAAGGTGGGGTAGAAAGTGGGAACCGATAACAATGATCCACATATAACCTCCTCTCTGGGGGATGGACAACAGAAAAATGGTAAAGGGAGATGTCAGACAGACTAAGATATGACAAAATAATAATAATAATATATAAATTATTAAGGGCTCATGAGAGAGCGGGGAGTGGGGAGAGAGGGGAAAAAATGAGGAGCTGTACCAAGGGCTCAAGTAGAAAGCAAATATTTAGAGAACGGTAATTGCAACAAATGTACAAATGTGCTTGGCACAATGGATGTACATATGGATTGTGATAAGAGTTGTATGAGCACCCAATAAAATTATTTAAATAAAAAAGAAAAAGTGATTTTGAGGTCAGTGCTAACAAAAAATTTTTTTTAATAAAATTCAAGTGAACATCTTCCCAAATTACTGAAGCTTTGCAACAAGTTTACAGGAATGCTGCCCCACATAAAACAGTTTTTAAATGAGTTGAGAATTTTAAGGACGATCTAAAAGACTTCAAAGATAAGCCTTTGAATGCTGTCAACTTCTACAAATTAAAAAACCATGGCTGAAGTCCAGAAACTGGTGGAAGAAGATATAGAATTACCATTGCTCACATGGTTTGGCATTTTCTTTTTCTTAATCATTTTATTAGGAGCTTATACAACTCTTATCACAATCCATACATACATCAATTGTGTAAAGCACATTTGTACATTCATTGCCCTCATCATTCTCAAAACATTTGCTCTCTACCTAAGCCCCTGGCATCAGCTTCTCATTTTGTCCCCTCCCTCCCTGTTTCCCCTTCCTCAAGCACCCTTGATAATTTATAAATTATTATTTTGTCATATCTTGCCCTGTCTGACATGTGGTTTGGCATTTTCAATTTTAATTAAACATCTTGGTCTCAGTAAGATTTTAGTTCCATTTTCCATGGAAACTTTCACAAAATTGCCCTGGTTTGATGAAAGCATGAGTAGGAAAACATTGTTACGGTGGAGAAGGATTTTCTGGTGTTGCTTCCATGGGTCTTGTTCTGCTAAAAGTCTTAGCTAAATTTTTCAAAACACTTTCCAGAAAGTCAATATGCAAAATGCTTTAAACACCCAAAAAATGTTGTCAGGTTACCCCTTCATTTTACCTGTCTGGCTCTTCAAAAAGAATTAAGTTTGTGCTACCTGCTTTATAAGGTAAAGCTCAAACTTCTTAAAAAAAAAAAAGGTCTTTAAAATCTGTGTTCAAGCTAATGTTCTACTCAACTTCCATCTCTCTGATGCCCACCCTTCACACTCACGCTCATCATTACTCAATAAAATAAAATAAATAGTAAAACAAATTACATTTTTTTTCTAATCACAGAGTGGAAGTTTTTATTTATATATATATATTTTGCCCTCAAACTTTTAATTTATTTATTTACTTATTTTTACATTTTATTAGGGGCTCATACAACTCTTATCACAATCCATACATAGACATACATCAATTGTATAAAGCACATCCGTACATTCTTTGCCCTAATCATTTTCAAAGCATTTGCTCTCCACTTAAGCCCTTTGCATTAGGTCCTCTTTTTTTTTCCCTCCTTCCGCGCTCCCCCCTCCCTCATGAGCCCTTGATAATTTATAGATTGTTATTTTGTCATATCTTGCCCTATCCAGAGTCTCCCTTCCCCACCTTCTCTGCCGTCCGTCTCCCAGGGAGGAGGTTACATGTGGATCCTTTTAATCGGTTCCCCCTTTCCAACCCACTCACCCTCTACCCTCCCAGTATCGCCCCTCACACCCCTGGTCCTGAAGGTATCATCCACCCTGGATTCCCTGTGCCTCTAGCTCCTACATGCACCAGTGTACAACCTCTGCCCTATCCAGTCCTGCAAGGTAGAATTCGGATCATGTTAGTTGGGGGGAGGAAGCATCCAGGATCTGGAGGAAAGCTGTGTTCTTCATCGGTACTACATCACACCATGACTGACCCATCTCCTCTCCTAAAGCCCTCTGTGAGGGGATCTCCAGTGGCCGACAAATGGCTTTGGGTCTCCACTCTGCACTTCCCCCTTCATTCACTATGGTATATATATACACACACACATATATATATTGCAACATTACATTTCTTTTATATTTCCAAATTTTTAAGTAGTTCTTTCGGTTTTGAATGCCCTCCCCACACTTATTCCCCTATCCCTTCAACACTGGAATAATTCCTCTACTATATTTTGAAACCCAAAAAGGTAGACAATGTGTGATCTCAAGAAAATGAGATAATGTATGTAAATATTTAGCATAAAGCCTGGCATATAATAAACTGATGAAATTTCTTACAAGCCTAAGGAGTAGGTATTAATTCTCAATCTTAGAAATAAAAATACTGTTACTCAAAGAAGTAATTTACTTAAGACTATGGAGTTAGTAAATGACATAGTTGGGAATAATGGCTCATTCTAAGGATATTTGTTACCAATCTATACTACTACTTCTTATTCCCATTCAAATGGTATAGTTACCAGATTAAATATTCTAGTATATTTTATTACGTCCCTTTTCTATTCAGGTACCTCTTACAGCTCCCTACTATCAACAAATCCAGACTATTTTACCTTTGTATCCTTAATTGCCTAACCAGTTCAGCTCACAATGAACTCAACTCATATTACTGAGTGAAAAATAAATAAATGAAAAAAAGCTTCTATTATAGTGAAAATTGGCATTAAAGAGTAGGATTTGAATACTTTCTTTAGCATTTCTTATAGCACCTATCTTCATGCACATTGCGCTAAAAAACAGAACTTAAAAAAAAACATTTTATTTGGAGCTCTGGAACCTAGAGAGGGCAAGGGCGAAGCCCTGGACAAGACCTGGGAGCCTACAGGAAGCAGGGACTCACCACCACCACCACCACCACCACCACCACCACTACCACCACCACCACCCCGGCGCCATGCACTATACCTATCCCCCTCAGTGTAATACCTGGCAGCCTGGGACTGGCACCAATTCCCAGTGTCTGGCAGAGTTCTGGCAAGGATGCCAGAAACAGGGAGCCAGACCCGGGGGGATGGGCAAGGTGGGGGGCCGCCAGGCCACACACAAACTTGGACCTTCGAACACGCAAGCAGGGGCATGTGTCCGCATGTCATTCCTCAGTGAAACCTGGGTTATTCACAGGAGCAGGGGGCTGCGATGTCCTAGAGCAGTGGTTCTCCACCTTCGTAACACGGAGACCCTTTCATACAGTTCCTCATGTTGTGATGACCCCCAACCATAACATTATCTTCGCTGCTATTTCATCAATATAATGTTGCTACTGCTATGAATTGGGCGACCCCTTATTAAGATTCACACTCATAAGTGCAATCAATTATGAAACACCATCCTGTTTTTGTTTTGTCTTTTTAAAGTTCTTTTTATTGGGGGCTCTTACAGCTGTTATAACAATCCATACATCAACTGTATCAAGCATATTTGTACAGATGCTGCCATCATTCTTTTCTTTTCTTTTTGGCCATCATTATTTTCTAAGCATTTACCTTTTATTTGAGCCTTTGGTATCGGCTCCTCTTTTTCCCTCCCTCCCCCCACCCACTGGGTGACTCCTTGATAAATTATTATTATTTTCATATCTTACACTGACCACTGTATTTTCTTTTTTTAAAATACTTTTATTGGAGGTTCTTACATCTCTTATCACAATCCATACATTCCTCCAAAGTGTCAAGCACATTTACTCATATGCTGTCATCATCATTTTCAAAGCATTCTCTTCCCACTTGAACCCCTGATATCAGCTCCCCATTTCTTCTTCCTCCATCCCCCTCCTGCCCTCCCTCACGAACCCTTGATAAGTTATAGATTATTTTTTCCATATCCTACATCATCCTCTGTCGCCCCTCACCCACTTTTCTGTTATTCATCCCCCTGGGAGGGAGTTCTAGATTGATC
Source organism: Tenrec ecaudatus (assembly GCF_050624435.1). Lineage (NCBI taxonomy): Eukaryota > Metazoa > Chordata > Mammalia > Afrosoricida > Tenrecidae > Tenrec > Tenrec ecaudatus. Next base: position 70,133,982 of record NC_134530.1, read on the forward strand.
CTTGTGATCCATTCCTCCTTTATCCCCCACCCACCCCTAATCCTCCTGGTATTTCTACTCTCCTTGTTTGTCCTGAGGGGTTTATCTATCCTGGATTCCCTGTGTTGGGGGCTCTTATCTGCAGCAGTGTGCATGCTCTGGTCTAATCCATATTGTAAGGTAGAATTGAGGTCATGTTAGTGGGATGAAGGAAGCCCCAAAGTGCTAGAGGAAAGTTGTGTTTCATCAGTGCTATACTGCACCCTGACTGGCTCATCTCTTCCCTGTGAGCCCTCTGTGAGGGAATGTTCAATTGTACTACAGATGGGCATTGGGTCTCCACTCCATGTCCCCCCTAATTCACATTGGGTATGGTTTTATTCTGGGTCTTAGATGTCTAATACCTGATCCCATGGAAACCTCATAATCACACAGATTTGTGTGCTTCTACCATGTGTACTTTGTTGCTTCTGAGCTAGATGGCTGCTTGATTATCTTCAAGCCTTTAAGACCCCAGATGCTATATCTTTTGATAGCTGAGTACCATCAGCTTTCTTCATCACATTTGCTTATACACCCATTTTGTCTTCAGCAATCGTGTCAGAAATGTGAATTTCACAGAATGCCGGATTGTTAGAACAAAGTGTTCTTGTGTTCAGGGAGTAGTTGAGTTGAGGCCCAGTGTCCATCTGTAACCTTAAATCTCAACATATAGATATGAGTACATAATTCTGTGAAGTTTATATTCTTTGTCATTTATAGTCACTGAAATTTCTTCTGTTAACCTAGTGGTCAGCTAATGGTTAGACAGAGACTTCCTTAAATGTCTGGCACCAAATAATCTCCCATCTTTGTAGAACTATATTTGTGTTGGGTATTTCTTCTTTAAACATTGGTCAGTAGATACTTTGTACAATACCCTCCATAGCTTATATGTAATTATTAATAGGCAAGATAAAACAAGCTTTTGGGTGTTGTTGTTTTCAGGAAGCCAGTGGATATATCAACAAAAAATAGTTCCTTTCAAATTAAGTTTATTCTTCTCTCTCTGGTACTGGGAATACTGTATATTATTTTCAAGGTTACTGCTGAGCTCGGGAGTAGTAGATGGAGTTATGATTCATTATGTCATCTCAAACCTCATTGTTCTTATCATAAGTTATCCATTTTTTTTCTCAAATAAGCACTCCCCCCAACCTCCAGGGAGATGAAGAACAGAAACATGGGTGAAGGAAGACAGCGATCAGTGTAAGATATGAAAACAATAATAATTTATTATTTATCAAGGGGCCACAGGGTGAGAGGGAGAGAAAAAAGGAGGAGCTGATACTTAGGGCTCAAATAAAAAGTAAATGTTTAGAAAATGATGGAAACATATGTACAAATAGGTGTGGTACAATTGATGTATGGAATGGTATAAGAGCTGTAAGAGCCCCCAGTAAAATGATTTTTTTTAATTTAGAAAAACACTCCATGGGAAACTTTAAACTTTTGGGTTGTTTCTGGCATTCAGAAAAACTTGATAATTAGTTTCTTTTATAGAGGAGGACAGACTTTTACAATTTTTCACTTTGCCATTATTACTGATGTCATTTTCCACCTATTCCCGCTTGCTTTTAAAATTCTTTAGTTTTTGAACACTTATGGTCATAGTTCCTTGAGTCTAGATTATTTCAGTGATTTGTGACTAGTATAGAGCAGGAAAAATCTTCTTAAAACAATTATTTTATTTTTTTAAAATATTTTATGGCTTCAAAATTTTAAATGTTTATGCTTACAGGATACTGTCAAAAAATTGAGAAAAAAACTACCCACAAAATAGGAGAATATGTGTGTAATTCATGTATGTTACAACATGGTTATTTGGAAACCATTCTGCCAGTGAAAGAAACCAAGTATAAAAAATTACATTTTATATGATTCTATTTACATGGAATCACATGCCATAACATCAATCCTTTTAAAAGTGGTAATTAGTATATTCAAATAGTTGTGCAACTATCACCACTATCTAATTTCAAAACACTTTCATCAACCTCAAAAGAGATTAAAAAGATTAGCGCTTTTTGGGGCCTCGGCTAGGCATAGTGGTTACTAATGGATATGGGTTTTCATTTAAAGCAGTGGTTCCCAACTTGTGGGTTGCGATTCCTTTGGGAGTTGGAAGACCCTTTCTCAAGGTTCGCCTAAAACCATCTGAAAAACACCTATTTCTGACGGTCTTAGGAAACAAGACACGGCTCCTTTATCCGTCTCCAGGCGGGTCCACCCACATGCAGACATGCCCACAGGCAAGGATCCGGTGTGAAGACTATTTCCCACGCTACCCCATGCTTCAAGACAAAAATTCATTCATTTGTAATTAGAAATAAATATTTCACAATCTTTAATTATATACTGTTTTGTGATTAATCACTATGCTTTCATTATGTTCAATTTGTAACAATGAAAATATATCCTGCATATCAGATATTTACATGATGATTCATAACAGTAGCAAAATTACAGTTATGAAGTAGCAACGAAAATAATTTTATGGTTGGGTGACTACAACATGAGGAACTGTATTAAAGGTTTGTGGCATGAGGAAGTTTGAGAATCACTGATTTAAAGTGATGAAGTGTTCTAAAAGGAAAGGTGGTGATGGCTACACAACCCTTCGTAGTATACCAAATATTACCTTGAAAGGGACAACTTTATGGCATGGAAATGATATCTCAATAAAACTATGACTTTTTAAAAATTCTAAAAATAAAAAGCAAGGGAGGAAACCTTTAATGATACTGTGTTTCATAGGGAATTAGATCTTTTATTTTTTTTTTGAGGCCTAAATTTTAAACCTTACATTTGTAAGTGTAGGGTTGGTATTCTACCAGTCAATTTGGTCACAGCCTGATGGTGCTTCCTTGGGGGTATGGACATCCCTCTCTCTCTGCCTTTCGCTTGCTGTTTGCAGGCTATCCTGAGAGTTGCCAGACTCCTGCCATGTTTACACTGAACTTGGATCCACTTGACTTTGCACCCACCAGCCTGCGATCTTCCTACATTCTACACCAGTACGTGTGGCTGTGTGAGTCTAAAATAGAATCGAACTTACGGACTTCAGTTTGACTGGGTTGGGGTGCTGTCTTGATGTATAATTACTTCTTTATATAAAGCTTTCTTACACATATGAGTGTCTCTAGATTTGTTTCTCTAGTCAACCAGCCTAACACATGACCTTAATAGGTCACTATATTCTAGGCCTTTTGAAATACTTTTTCTAAAAGATTGTTTATTATTTCTGTTCGTTCTACTATTCAACTCTCTAAAATTTCCTTCTAGGATATGCTGTACAGTAGAAAGAGTACAGTGGCTTTAGAGATCTTTTTCTAACTCCGTTATGTCACTTTCTAGCTTTGTACTCTATTAATCTTCTGTCCCTCAGTTTCCTTTTCTTAACATAGGGACTTAATACCATTTCAAAATATTGCCATGTATGAGAATTGAATAAAATAATGTATGTGAAGTCAGTTGGGAATTCCTTATATTATAGGGGTGCTATGAATATTGTTTCTTTTTCCTTCTAAGTTATACCCATAAATATTTCAAATACCAGCAGGCGCACCCTAGGGTGGACAGATTTTAGTGGATCTTCCAAACCAAGACACCCTAGAAAGAAAAGCTTATTGATTGAATACAGATATCATATCATGCCATAGTTTAATCAAATAAAGCAGTATTGTACAATTGCTACCACACACAAAAATTACTCTTAAACAGAGTTGCTAAAATTGAAGAGATACATTTCAAAGAAAGGTGACAACAAAATGTGGAAATTACTAAACAATATCATTCATTTCCCATGAAAGTAAAGTGTAATCCATTCTGAAGACTGTAGTCATTGATCTTCATCAGTAACTGCTTCAAGTTCTTTTCACTTTTCAGTAAACAAAGTTGTCATTTGCATATCACAAATTGTTAGCTAGTTTTCCTTCAATCCCGATGTTGTGTTCTTCATTTAATCTAGTTTCTCCAATTATTTGCTCAGCATAGATTGCATAAGTATTGTGACATGAAACAATTTTGACACATACTTCTGATTTAAAACTACATGGTATCCCATTAGGTAGTCTCTAAACAACTGCTTCTTTATATATTATTTTGAATGAGCACGGATAAAGGCTCTAGAATTCCCATTCTTTGTAATGCTATCAATAATTTGTTATGAATAATCAGATGCCTTTGCACAGTCAATAAAACACATGTGAATCTGTCTGGCCTTCTCCACTTTCAGCCAAAATCTGTTTGATATTAGTAATGTTCTCTCTTATTCTATATCACCTTCTAAATCTGGTTTAAATTTCTGGTAGCCTCTGAAGATGTACTGTTACAAGCATTTAAAATATTATCTCCATCAAAACTTTACTTTCATGGGAAATTAATGATATTGTTTAGTAAGTTCCACATTTTGTTGTCACCTTTCTTTGAAATGTATTTTTTCCACTTGGTTAGCCAGACAACTATCTTCCACATTTCTTGACATAAATGAGTAAGTGCTTCTGGTGATACATGTTTATTGAAACATTTTAATTGGTATTCATGCAAATCCTGGAGCCTTATTGCTACTGGTTTCAGTGCAGCTTGGACTTCTCTTTCAGTGCCATCAATTCTTGATCATATGGCACTTCCTAAAACGTCTGAATATCAACCAGTTCATTTTGGTGCAGTGACTGTGAATTCCTTCCAACTTCTTTTGTCATTTCCTTCATCATTCAACATTTTAACTACAGAAATTTTGAATATTGAAACTTGAGGCTTGAATCTTTTCTTTCAACTTGGAATCTTTTCTTTCAGCTTCAATCATTGCTTTGGGCTTTATAACTCTAGATCTTTTGCAAATTTCATGCTAAAACTTTGTCTTCTTGAGTGGCCTTTTGACATAATCTCTTCAGTGCTTTTGCTTCATTATCTTTTTCTTTGGTTTTAGCAACTCTGTTTAAGAGTAATTTATGTGTGTGGTAGCAATTGTACAATACTGCTTTATTTGATTAAACTATGGCATGATATGATATCTGTATTAGCTCCAAATAAAATGGTTCTGAAAAAGTAGTAAAAGTATAAATGAAATTTGGGGGAACAAAGTATTTCTCTAGTCCTGATACCACTTTCTTCCTCATTATAAATTAAATTTGAAAAGAAAGAAAACCCTAAGAGTAATTTTTGATATCCATTTTGGTCCTTTCTTTCTTCCTAACTTTTTAGTGATTATTGCTTTCTTCATATAAGATGTCCTTGGTGTCATTTCAGAAGTCATCTGGTCTTCTCATGAGATGGTCTATAACTTTAAGGAGTGATATAGTTTGTGCTCTGGCTCTCGTGGATTAAATTTTTTTTCCTTCCGAGTCAACATATGATGTGCACTAACTAAGATAAAGTTATTTTCTGGGGCTACTGAACACGGTAGATCACAGCTACTTTTTTATTAAATCTTCCTATTGAATTGAATATTTTAGGTTGTGTTCCCTAGGGAACAGACCATGGAAGATTTGCTTGTCAGAGGTTTATTGGTGAGCATGCTCAGGAACATTTGTAAAGAAGTCAGAGAAACAAGATTGGGAGGGCAGAGAGGTTGAACTTCTGATGCATTTGTAACAGAGACTTCAGTCAATCCTGTAAGGAGCTGGGATGGCATTTCAGAGTTGCCCAGAAGGGAATATGGACTGGCCAGAGTGGGAGGAGGCATAAGCTTGGGTGGGACAGTTTTCTTACATAGTAGTGATGAAGATGAACTGAGTGATTTTCCTCTCCAGCTGTGGGATTGCATGTAGTTTAGGGGTCTGTTTGCCTTTAGAGAAGTGCTTCCGCTGAGGCCAGACCCTTCTAAGGGTGGCTTACAAATGGTCAGTGAACAGGATGGCGGTATACAGAAACAGTTTTTGGCCACCATGGAACACTGACTGGCTATTCTTGTTCCAGTGAGCCTCACCTAGTTGGCCCAGGTTTTGTCAAGTCTGCATTACACTTTGAAGTCTTCCTGTGTTCAATCTTGCTTCTGCTGCCTTTCCTTCACAGGTGTTAATCACTATTCCTTAGAAACATAACGTATCCTTTCTCTCTGAGTACTTAACCTGCCACATTTTGTTTGATGATAGTTAGGAGCTGCTGGTATCCAATCCTCCCTGCAGTTTGAAAAATGAATACCTTAATCCTGAAAGGAGCATCTGGGCAGTACACTTGTACCTCTTGAATTCATTTCATATAGAAACTCACACCATCTGGTAACAACGCCTCACAAATTCTGTTTGATCTTTTTTTCTGGGGAAACTAACAAGAGTAAGATTAGTATACAAATTACAAACTACCATTCCAGGTAGTCTCCAGCTCAGAACTAATACTCCTTGTCTCCCGTCTCATTGTGGATATTAGGCCAGACCTCTAGTGGCTTAGATGGTTTACTCAGTAGAATAATTCAGGCTGTCATCACCAAGCAGTCAGCCTAATCACTGTGTTCTTTTTAGGTCTTGGCCACTGCCTTTGTCAACCTATGTGAACATTGTTGGTGTTAGGTGCCTTCTAGTCATTTCCATCTCATAAAAGACTGTATAACAGAACGAAATACCACCCGGTCCTGTGCTATTTTCACAATTTTTCCTATGTTTGAGCTCATTGCTACTGCCACTGTGCCAATCCATCCTCTTTTTCATTCATTCATTCATTCATTCATTCATTCATTCATTCAAATCCATCTTGATCATTGAGAAAGAACTGGATTTTAGCGTGCTTCTGGAGCCCTGGTGGCATAGTGAGTTATATGTTGGGCTGCTAAGTGCAAGGTTAACTATTTGAAACTAGCCTCCCTGTGAGAGAAAGATGAGACTGTCTGCTCCCATAGGTTTACAGTCTCAAAAACTTACAGGGGCAGTTCAAACCCACCAACTGCTCCATGTGCAAATGGAATAAACAATATATGTTTATATTTTTTTAAAAGAAGATAAAAACCAGACCTTTAAACATGATAACTACTTGGCATCTTCAGTAGTCTCTTAGATGAAATCATTACAGTCTCGGAAACCCACAGGGGCAGTTCTACTCAGTCCTATAGTGTCACCATGAGTAGAAATTCACTTGATGGCAGCTTTCAGTTGAGCGGTTATAAACCAAAAACCAAATTCACTGCCACTAAGTTGATGCTGACTCATCTCAGCCCTATAGGACAGAGTAGAACTGCCCCTGTATGAGCCCCCAATAAAAAGGTTTTTAAAAAAGTAACTTTAATGGGTACATAAATTCTAAGATGTAACTCAAAGAAACAATAGCATTAAAGTGACCAAGGGAAGATGGGACTAATAATGTTATTATTGATGTTAAATTGCTATTAATCTGAAATTACTAATCTAAACTTAGTCTCTATAGCATATCAGGTTTTATCTGCTTCATAAATTAGAATTCCAGTTAAATTTCCTTTGAAAATGAGAGTACAGTAGTTTTGAATAAATTTTAGATCACTGTATTACATCAGGTTATACACATAAAATAGGAATTTTAGTAATGGAAATTAAAATTACTATATTAGAAGATATGCTATAAGAAAATACATCCCGGTCCTCTCCTCCCTCTCTCCGTTTCTCTGCCACTCCGAGTGTGGTGGTGCTCCGACTTCACCATGTCATCTCATTAGACTTTCAGGATCAAGAGATTCCTGGCCAAGAAACAGAAGCAGAATCGGCCCATTCCGCCAATGGATTCGAATGAAAACCGGTAATAAAATCAGGTACAACTCCAAGAGAAGACATTGGAGAAGAACCAAGCTGGGTCTGTAAGGAGCCCCCAAAGGGTGGCATGCATGGCCGCATTTTCCCAGGCTCAAATTTTGTCCCCATCTGATGACTTGAACTTCTATTGGCAAATAATCTGGTTTATTCCTTGTTTTTTTGCTTCCTAATCAAGTTTAACAATAAATGATGTAAGGCTGTTGGTGTGAAAAAAAAAGAAGAAAATACATCCCACTCTGGGGGTAAAGGATAGAAGGGAGGAAAATAGAAAACCAAAATAGTGAAATAAAAACAAAATCTAGTCCCGACACAACGGCTGGAGCCAAAGTGGGTGAACAAGTAAATGTGGTGAAGAAGGCTGATGGTGCCCGGCTATCAAACGAGATAGTGACTGGGGTCTTAAAGGCTTGAAGATAAACAAGCGGCCATCTAGCTCAGAAGCAACAAAGTCCACATGGAAGAAGCACACCAGCCTATGTGATCGAGTGGTCCCAAAGGGATCAGTTACCAGGCATCAAAGAACAAAAAATCATATCATTGACTGCACACCTCCATGATAGGATCGCTGAAGACAAATGGATGCATAAGCAAATGTGGTGAAGAAAGCTGATGGTGCCCGGCTATCAAAAGATATAGTGTCTGGGGTCTTAAAGGCTTGAAGGTGAACAAGCGTCCATCTAGCTCAGAAGCAAAAAAGTCCACATGGAAGAAGCACACCGGCCAGTGCGATCACGAGGTGCCAAGGGACCAGGTATAAGGCATCATGCAAAAAGAAAAAGATATAAGTGTGTGTATGTATGTGTATATGTATATATATATATATATACCATATTAAATGAAGGGGGAAGTGCAGAGTGGAGACCCAAGGCCCAAGTGTCGGCCAATGGAGATCCCCTCATAGAGGGGTTTAGGAGAGGAAATGGGTTAATTAGGGTGCGAGGTAGTACCAATGAAGAACACAGCTTTCCCCCAGATCCTGGATGCTTCCTCCCCCCAACTACCATGATCCGAATTCTACCTTGCAGGCCTAGATAGGACAGAGGTTGTACACTGGTATATATGAGGGCTGGAGGTACAGGGAATCCAGGGTGGATGATACCTTCAGGACCAAGGGTGTGAGGGACGATGCTGGGAGAGTGGAGGGTGAGTGGGTTGGAAAGGGGGAACTGATTACAAGGATCCACATGTGACCTCTTCCCTGGGAGAGGGACAGCAGAGAAGGGGGGAAGGGAGACCCCGGATAGGGAAAGATATGACAAAATAACGATGTATAAATTACCAAGGGCACATGAGGGAGGGGGGAAGGGGAGGGAGGGGGAAAAAAAAGAGGACCTGATGCAAGGGGCTTAAGTGGAGAGCAAATGCCTTAAGAATGATTGGGGCAGGGAATGTATGGATGTGCTTTATACAATTGATGTATGTATATGTATGGATGGTGATAAGAGTTGTATGAGTCCCTAATAAAATGTAAAAAAAGAAAAGAGGAGAAAAAAATGATTAGGGCAAAGACTGTACAGATGTGCTTTATACAATTGATGTATGTATATGTATGAACTGTGATAAGAATTGTATGAGCCCCAATAAATTGTTAAAAAAAATAGAAAATTTTAAAAAAAAAGAGGACCTGATGCAAAGGGCTTAAGTGGAGAGCAAATGCTTTGAAAATGATTAGGGTAAAGAATGTACAGATGTGCTTTATACAATTGATGTATGTATATGTATGGATTGTGATAAGAGTTGTATGAGCCTCTAATAAAATATAAAAAAATAGAAAATTCATTCTTCATTAGTAGGCTAGACAAAAACAGGTGGTATGGGACACAGCATGGGAAAAGAGTATATATGGATGAATCCTTTATTCTCATATTAAGAAGCCTGGTGGGCTGGGTTTCTGGGGTGAGTTTCTGGGTAACTCATCCTTGTGAGTTAGAGGTGAGTCCCAATCACATTCTCACAGTTGATATTGGTTCCCACTATATCCTGCCTGAGTAGTGCTACCTTGAGGCTAGCTCTTCAAGCACTTACAAGCATGTGGCTGATGGCCAGCTAGCTCGTGGCAGCTTTAACTAGAGGAGCAGACCCAGCTATTGTTCTCTGGGCTCCGAAGACAGCCACGCCCCTTACCCCGACCCGGGCACAGTGTTAGGCTATTCCTCCCATGTACTCAGGGACCTTTAGAGTTAGGTTACAGCCCACTTTGTTACATATGTGGTTACCTGTAATTAGGGGGGCTTGCATGCCTGCCTCTGAGTGTATATAAACCTGAGTTGGAAATATATTCTCTCTCTCTGTGGTCATGGTGGTCCGGAGGTGAGCCCTTGCAAAAAAAAAAAAATCTAGGATGGAGTGCTTTAAGAGGAGGGTGAAGTACACGCTAGAAAATGCTATGAAAAAAGTCATAAAGGATGAGGACTGACCCTTTTCCATCAGATCTAAACACTGGTCTGGGTGGATGTAAAAGGAGGAAAAGAAACATTGAAGCTGCCCTTCAGTGCTCTTGGAGCTCTGGCTAGTTTCAAACAGGGTCAAAAAAAAAAAGAAGACTGAAAAAAAAAAAGATACTGGGGCAATCACAAAGTATTGGTGACTTTTAGGATATTAACTCTAATGAAATGAGTGAAAGCGCAAATAGGATTGATTACAAAGACTTCAGAGATGGGATAAAGGTTGAAGAAATGAAAGCAATAAATACTGAGAATTCATTCAACAATTTTAATAAAGGCTCTAATAATAATAATGAATGTTTACACAGTATTATGTACTAAATCTGTCCTAAGTTATTTACATATTAATTCACTTACCCCTCAAAACAACCCTATAAAGTAGGTACCATCATTCTATATAGATTTATAGTCACAGAAAGTGAAATATAGCAACAAGCTGGAATTCTGAGGCTACCTGGTTCATAGTCCCTGCATAGATGTGATAGTATACATACATATCATAATATATGGAAATATATGTCATAGTAAAGAGTATAATACTATAGTACTGAGTAAAAGAAAGATAGGAATCCAAGAATGAGGAATTTTATATTGTTGGTGATGATTGATAATATGTCAGTATATCAGGTGTTGATAGATTTAAGCAAAATAGGAGCAGACTTGCTTTTCCTGAATGTATTAATGCTGCAGAGCTTCGATTCAATAAAACCAAGAATGAATAGGGGGGTAAAATGTAATTATCTCCAAGGCTTTCAAAGACACAATACATTTTCCTGTTACTTACAGACAAGATAATGAATGAATGGACAAAAATCCATTTTGCTGATTAGCTCCATCATATTTTTGTACCTAAAAAGAAGTAACATTTAGAAAAATAAGCTTTTGTAAAGATAATAAAACTAGCTGCAGGGGCAGGGAGGGTGGGGAGAATAAAAAAGATAATAAAACTATTCTTAAGCCAGAAATCTGTAAAATTCATGCTGAGAAAAAAGGATTAATATCTGTTAATATTTTCATCGTCTTCCTGCCTTCCAATGTTACCTCTTTGAATCAACTATGGACTAGAGTATTACAAAGCATATGAACTGTTAATACAAAAAGAATTTCATGAAAGGAAAATAATAGTGTTTTCAACTGTTATTGTAATATTAGACAAAATTTTAATATTTCTTATAATCAGAATTATTTTAAAACAGAGCAATCGGTTTACTCTCCAAACTAGCTGCCACCATTATTACAAATATTTTGTTATGCGCTATATGTATATCCTACACTAAACTGTATTATTTAAATATAGGAATTACATTCAATTTTCCACAGAACACTGAAAAAGTTAAATGCAAGTGTTATGGATAGGTGAGTAAGTGGAAAAAAAAGAGAAGAAAATAACATATTAGCATTGTTGTTGTTACGTGCTGTCTAGTTGGTTTAAACTCATAGCAAACGTATGCACAACATGACAAAACACTTCCCGGTCCTGTGCCCGCCTCACAATCACTAATATTGTTCACACCATTGCAGCCACTGTGCTGATCTGTCTGGTTGAAGGCCTTTCTTTCTCTTGTTTGCTGACCTTCTACTTTACCAAGCATAACATTGTCCGGGGGCTGGTCCCTGCTGATAGAGTGCAAAGTACATGAGATGAAGTCTTACCATGCTCACTTCTATAGAGCATTCTGGCTGTACTTCTTCCCATACAGAACTGTTTGTTCTTCTGGCGATTCATGTATTTTAAAAAAATATTTTTGACAATACCTTAATTCAAATGCACAAATTCTTCTTCAATCTTCCTATTCATTGTCCACTTTTTTCATACATGGTGATTAAAAATACCATGCATGGCCCAGTGTAATCTGTTGTTTGATTTCTTGACTAATGTTTCCATGGACATTGATTGTAAATCCAAATAAAATTAAATCCTTGGCAATTTCAGTCTTATTATACTTATCATGATGTGGCTTATTAGTCCGGTAGTGAGGATTTTTGTTTTCTTTATTTTGGGGTCTAATCCAATATGAAAGCTGTAGTCTGATCTTCATCAGTATGCGCTCCAAATTCCACTCACTTTCAACAAGCAAGGTCGCGTTGTCTGTATATTGAAGGTTGTTAATGAGTCTTCCCTCCAATTCTGATGTGCTATTCTTCCCATGTGTAGTTTCTTAGAGTATTTGCTCAGCAAAGAGATTGAAAAAAGTATGGTGAGAGTATACAATACTGATACAAACTTTTCCTGATTTTAAACCATATAGATTATATTATCAGAATGACTGCTTCTTGCTCTAATAAGTACAATAACTCCTACATTCTGTTGAATCATTTTTCTTTGGAATGGGCACAAAATAAACCATTTCCAGTAAGCTGGCCAGACTGCTGTCTTCCAACTTTCTTGGCATAAATGAGTAAGCTCTTCTAACACTGCAACCATTTATAGCTGTGTTATTGTTAGGTGCCATCGAGTTGGCTCCAATCCATAGTGACCTTATGCAGCACAACAGAAGAAACATAGCATGGTCCTGCTCTATCCTCAACAATTGTTCCTATGCCTGATTCCATTGATGCAGCCACTGTGTCAGTCTATCTCATAGAAGGCCTTCCTCTTTTTGGCTGCCCTTCTCTTTGCCAAACATGATGTCCTTCCTCCAGGGACTGGTCTCTCCTGACAATATGTCAAAAGTCTATAAGATGAAGTCTTTGTCATCTTTGCCTTTAAGTAGCAGCCTGGCCTTATTCCTTCCAATACGATTGGTTTGTCATTTTAGCAGTCCATGGTACTTTCAATAATCTTCTCCAGTACCACAATTCAAACGCACAGATTCTTGTATGGGTCTTCCTTCTTCAATGTCCAACTTTCACATGCATATGATGCAATGGAGAATTCCATGGCTTGGCTCAAGTGCACCTTAGTCCTTAAAGAAACATCCTTGCTCTTCAATATTCTACAGAGGTCTTGTGCGACAAATTTACCTAATATGTCTTTTGAGCTCTTGAATGCTACTTCCATGAGCATAGATTGTAATTGCAAGTTAAGACAAAATCTTTGACCATTTCATCTTTTTCTCCGCTGATCATGATGTTACTTACCTATTGGTCCAGTTGTGAGGATTTTGGTCTTCCAAAATTGAGCTGTAATCCATACTGAAGGCTACAATCCTTGATCTTTATCAGCAAGGGTTTCAGTTCTTCCGCCCTTTCAGTGAGCAAATATTGAAAGCCTAAACAAAGCGATCAGAACGTTGTCAGAGATACTGCTTGCAGATGGGCTCCTCGAGTCCAAAAGCATTTGAAAAGAGGCTGAAGAGGAGATGATTTCTTGGAGGGGAGTCAGTCATGGTGACATGAGTACAGTAAGAACTATGGGAGTGTAACCTTCAGGGTCTTCATTTGCTGAAGGGGCACAACCAAAGGTAAAGAGAAACAGCTGTAAAAATCTTCTAATGATACCTTCAGGACCAGGGGTGTGAGGGGCGATACTGGGAGAGTAGAGGGTGAGTAGGTTAGAAAGGGGGAACCGATTACAAGGATCCACATGTAACCTCCTCCCTGGGAGACGGACGACAGAGAAGGGAGGGAAGGGAGACTCTGGATAGGGCAAGATATGACAAAATAACAATCTATAAATTATCAAGGCTCACGAGGGAGTAGGGAGCGGGGAGGGAGAGGAAAAAAAATGAGGACCTGATGCAAAGGGCTTAAGTGGAGAGCAAATGCTTTGAAAATGATTAGCTGGAGGCACAGGGAACCCAGGGTGGACGATACCTTCAGGACCAGGGGTGTGAGGGGCGATGCTGGGAGAGTGGAGGGTGAGTGGGTTGGAAAGGGGAACTGATTACAAGGATCCACATGTGACCTCCTCCCAGGGAGATGGACGGCAGAGAAGGGGGGGAAGGGAGACTCCGGATAGGACAAGATAAGACAAAATAACAATCTGTGGATTATCGAGGGCCCATGAGGGAGGGGGGAAAAAAAAGAGGACCTGATGTGGAGGGCTTAAGTGGAGAGCAAATGCTTTGAGAGTGATTAGGGCAAAGAATGTGCGGATGTGCTTTATACAATTGATGTATGTATATGTGTGGATTGTGATAAGAGTTGTATGAGTCCCTAATAAAATGTAAAAAAAGAAAAGAAAAAAAAAGAAAATGATTAGGGCAAAGAATGTACAGATGTGCTTTATACAATCGATGTATGTACATGTATGGACTGTGATAAGAGTTGTATGAGCCCCTAATAAAATATTTTTTTAAAAAGGAAATGATTAGGGCAAAGAATGTACGGATATGCTTTATACAATTGTGTATGTATATGTATGGATTGTGATAAGAGTTGTATGAGCCCCTAATAAAATATTTTTAAAATCTTCTAATGATTGGAACCTGAAATGTGTCAAGTATCCATTTATTAAAACATCTAAATCTCAATTACTATTCCAACAATTCCTAAAGTCTTCTTTTTCATTAATGCTGTTAGTGTGGTTTGGATATTTTCCTTCAATACCATCAATTCTTGATCATAAGCTATGTCCTGAAATGACTGACTGCTGACTATTTATTTTGGTATATTTAGCAATACCTTTCCACAAGTTACTTTTTTTTAATTCACCTTGAAATTGATTTTATCAGAGATTAATATTGCTGGACATTCAACCGGCCGTTTCGGGCCACGGGCTTTCTCTCCTCCGAACCATGGCCCAGTTTATCTGTAACTTGGTGGAGAAGGCCCCGGGGCTGGTGAACGCTGCTGTGACTTACTCGAAGCTGCGAATGGCCACATTTTGGCACTATGCCAGGGTGGAGCTGGTTCTTCCGACCCGGCGGAGGTCCCTGCAGCGATCCAGAGCCTGAAGAAAGTAGTCGAGCTTGCTAGGACTGGGCGCTTCAAGCAGCTCACAGTTAAGGAAGCTCTGCTGAATGGCTTGGTGGCCACTGAAGTGTGGATGTGGTTTTATATTGGCGAGATCATAGGCAAACGAGGCATCATTGGCTATGATGTTTGAAGATCAGTCTAACATCTGATTATATTTGGTTTGCTCTTTGAGTTTTCTTGGACCATGTGTGATCAGTCTACTCTAATAAAATAGATCATCTAAAAAAAAGATTAATATTGCTATACCTGCCTTTTAAAATTAATCATTTTATTGGGGACTCAGTTCTTATAACAATCCATACATCAATGGTATCAAACACATTTTTACATGTTGCCATCATCATTTTCAAAACATTTTCTTTCTACTTGAGCCCTTAGTATTAGCTCCTCTTTTTTCCCTCCCTCCCCCATCCACAAATTACTTTTGAGGGTAGTAAAAACAACAAAGAACTTATATAGTTTGAATGAGACTATTCCAAAATACAAAGACACATATTCTTTTTTTTTAAATCATTTTACTGGGTGCTCATACAACTCTTATCACAACTCATACATTCATCCATTGTGTCAAGAACATTTGTACATTTGTTGTCATCATCATTCTCAAAACATTTTCTTTCTACTTGAGCCCTTGGTATCAGCTCCTCATTTTTTCCCCTCCTTTCCCCACCCTCCCTCCCTAGCACATATTTTTTGAATGGTAAGATAAGTATCCTTGAGATTCATCAATAAAAATTATTAATGTAAAAAAAGTATTGAAATGATCCATAGCATTTATTTAGTGAAAATTACATAATGTCTATCATTGAAACAAGTTTTAAAACACTGATAACTCTAATAAAGATAATCATTTTAACAGTTTTATTAGCATATTACTTCATATATATATAATTTGATAGTTCAATCATATTAAAGAGTTGCACAACCACCACCACAATTAAGTTTAGAATATTTTCTTCTCTCTTGTACTCACTATTATTAATTCTCCATTTCTCACCAACTTCCCCTTCAATACCTCTAAAAAACACTAACATTCATCCAGTTACTGTCTCTATAGATTTACCTATCCTGGATTTCATATGGAAAACATTAAAAAACAACAACATCAACAAAGCAAAACAAAGAAAAACCTCAAGCAAAAAGAGAGCAGAAAATATTAAAAGCGAGAACAAATTTAAAATAGGTCAAAGGGAGATCAAGTGATTCGGTGCTAAATTATTATTCCATCTGCAATCATCTACTTTCCAATGACTCCACTTGATTGCAAGGGTCTTCATCCCTCAGCTATGGTTAAAGGCTTAAACCACATGTATCTCCCCTTCAGTTTTCTTGTTGTTGTTGTTTTTAACTGAAACAACTTTAAATAGGTCAAAAGGAAGATCAAATGATAAGACATTACATTTTACCCTAACTGCATCTGCCATGATTGACTTTACATTGTTCTCTGTCTGCTAGCAAGGCTGCTCACACCCCTCATAATGGTCAGGAGGCATTCATCAGAGGTGTGATCCATGTGTGGACCTGCAAATGGATTCTGGGCTTCCTCTATAATACATAGTCTTCTGGGACCAAGTGTTCACATTTTAAGATCTGATACCATTCCCTCCTTCAGATTTGGATGATATTATTTACAATTCTAGATCATACAGGCTGGTGTGCTTCTTTCATGTACTTTTAGTTGATGCTCACTGAGATAGCTGCTTGTTTAAAGACAAGCTGTTAAGACCCCAGATGCCATCTTTCTGGTAGCTGGACACTACCTAATTTCTTTGCTACACTTTGCTATACACCCATATCTTCAGTGATCTCTTCATGTGGGTGAGTATCAAGCAGAGTCATACCATAAAAACTAATTGCTCTCAGATTGGGCTAGAATTAAGTGAGAGTCTAGAATCCATTCATGTATCTATGGTTTAGATGCATCTGTTTACTTAGAGCCACCATTGTCATTTTATGTTAGAGAACATAAAGATGATCATTTTTCTAGAGCATTGTTTCTAAACTTTGGATGCACATAAAACTGCCAGGGAAGTGTTTTTAAAATTCTGAAGTTTGATCTTCCTTCTTCCGTGTTCTAATTTAATTTGAGAGGAAGGCTAAGCATTGTCATTTTGAAAAGCTACTAGATGATTTCAACGTGAAATGAAGGTTGGAAACTATGGTTTCTTTCTTTGAAGATGCCCTGGTGGCACCATGGTTAAAGCACTTAGCTAACCACAAGCTTGGTGCTTTGAATTCAGAAGCCGTTCCATGGGGAAAAGATGTGGAAGTCTGCTTTTGTAAAGATTTACAGCCTCGGGAGCCTTATGCCCTGTAGGGTCACCGTAAGTCCAAATTGACCAGATGACAGTGGGCTTGGTTTGGTTCTTCTTTAATAACAAATGCTTTAGGTATTATGGATTGAGCTATGTCCCACCAAACTATGTGTCCCTTTGGTTGGGCCGTGGCCATGATTCTCAGTGGTTTGGCAGTTATATAATGATGTAATTTGACAATTATGTAATAAAAGCAATTATCCTTCATGATGTAATCTGACGTGACCAGCCAATTTGCTGTAACAGAGTTAACAAAAACTAGATTCACTGCCACTGAGTTGATGCCAACTCTTAACAACCCTATTAGGACAGGGTAGAACGCCCTTTGACTTTCCAAGACTTTATAGGAATGGAAAGTCCTGTTTTTCTCCTGCAGAGCGGATCGTGATTTCAAAGTGCTGACCTCAAAGATAGCAGCCTAACACGTAACCACTATGCCGCCAGCCTCCTTTGTAAAGGTAGAATAAAACACCCTCAGTCAGGTCACAACCCTGATCTAATGTAAAGGAAGTCTCCCTGGCATGTGGTCTGCAACACCTTTTATCTTACAAGAGATCAAAGGAAAATCAAAAGAGAAAGGGGGGCCTAATCAATAAGAAAGAGGAGCCAAGACCAGAGCACATCCTTTAGACCTGGGGTCCAGCACTGAGAATTCCTTAGACTGTGGTAGGCCGGGTTGACTAGAAAAACAAATCAAGAGACAGTCATATATGTATAAGCGAAAGCTTTATATCAAGAAATAATTATATTAAGAAGACACACAAGTCCAGTCCAACTCAAGTCCATAAGTCTGAGGCGAGTGCATAAATCCCTCTTCAGTCTCGTGCAGCCACATGCAATAATGCAGAATGCAAGAAGATCACAGGCTGATGGTGCAAAGTTGCGTGGATCCAAGGTAGATGGAAACATGTCAGGACTCCGGTAGCTCTCAGGTTGGCTAGCAAGCAGAAGAGTGAAGGCAGAGAGAGGAAGGGAGGTTCCCTGGGCCCTCCTTATAAGAAGGCCACACCCACATGGAGGCAGCATCAGGTTGTGACTTGATTGACAGGTTGGATACCACCCCTATAGTTTTATATATCTTTAAGTTGACATAAAATTATGTAACTACCACACAGAACAAGGGAAAGATTGATATCAAAACATATGTATATCTCCAAGGAAGGCCAGGTCCACAAATACTAAAGTGAAACAAGACTATCCCTCTAGAGCCAACGGAGGAAAAAAACTTTCCCCTAGAGCCAGTATTCAGACTTCTAATCTCCCAAACTATGGGGGAAAAAAAAAACTTCTCTTTGTTAAAGAGGCATATCTATTATAACAGCAGTAGATAGTTAAGATAGTAAGTTAAAATTATAATGAATAAAATTCATCAAGTTTATACATACAATTCAATGAGTTTTGATAAATGAGCAGTCATGCAACTACCACTACAATCACACAACATTTCTATCACCCAAAGTAGTTTGCTCATGCCCCTCTCCCCCGGCAACCACTTATCTACATTCTGTCATTATAGCTTTGGGCTTTGTAGCATTTCAAATAAACTAGATTACATTAGATATAGTCTTTTGAGTCTGGCTTCTATCCTTTGGTATAATGTTTTTTTTACATTCATCCAGTGGGGCTGAGCTTTCTGTAGCTTGTTTTTTTTATTGCTAAATAGTATTCTATTGTATGATTATATAACCATTTTCTTTATGCATTTACCCATTGATAGGTATTTAAGTTCGTGCTAGTTTGGACTAGAAAGAACAAAGCTATTATACATATTCAGGTACAAGCCTTCATATCAACATATATGTTTTCATTTCTTTAAGGTAAATAAATACCCAGGAATGGCATCAATAATTGTGTGATGAACTTTTTAAGAAACTATTCTCCAACGTGGATAAGTCATTTTGCATCTCCATTATCAACAGATGAGAATTCCAGTTGCTCTAAATATATGTCAGATTTTGGTATCGTCAGACATTTTATTTTAGCCATTCTAGTGCATGTAGCCATTCTAGTGGCATAAATGGTTGCTTTCTGACTACTAACCTAAGGTCACTGCCACCCAATAGCACCGCAGAAGCCCAGGAGATCTGCTCCTGTAAAGTTTATAGTCAAGAAAATTCTATGTAGCAATTTAACTTGGTAACACATGCGTTAGAATTAAGTTGATGGCAATGGGCTTGTTTTGTTTCATGTGTGCAATAGTATCTCATTACGTTTTCATCTGACTTCCTCTAATGGCTGGTGATAGGCGCCCTGGTGGCATAGTGGTTATATGTTGGGCTGCTAACCACAAGTTCAGCAGTTTGAAACAAACAGCAGCTCTGAGAAAGAAACACAAGGCTTTCTACTCATGTAAAGAGTTATAGTATCAGAAATCCTGCCAAGATTCTCTGATGCTAGCAGTGATATCCCTTATTCCGCATCCCTTTTTGAATATGGCTTGAAATTCCTGCCATTTACTGTGGAGGCACTGCTGCAACAATTGTTGACTGATCTTCAGCAAAATTTTACTTGAAGGTGATAGTAAAGATATTGTTCGATAGTTTATGCATTCTATTGGGTCACCACCTTTCTTTGGAATGGGTACAAATATGAATCTCTTCCAGTCAGCTGGCCAAGTAGCTATCTTCCAAATTTCCTGGCACAAACAAGTGAGTGCTTCTAATACTTCATCAGCTTGTTGAAACATTTCAGTAGGTATTCCATCAGTCTCTGGAAGCTTGTTTTTGGCTAACGCTTTCAGTGCAGCTTGGACTTTTTCCTTCCGTGCCATTCCTTGGTTCTTGCACATCTGGTAGCTGTTCTTTTTGGTACGGTGACTCTATTCTTTCCATCTTCTTTCGATGCTTTCTGCATCATTCCATATTTTGCCCATGTCAACACACAGAATCCAGGACAGATAAACCCCTCAGGACCAATAATGAGAGTAAAATACCACGAGGGTAGGGGGAAGGTGAGAGGAAAAGAGAAATGGGGAACCGATCATAATGATTAACATACAACAGCCCCCAACCCCATCCCCCCAACAGGGGGACAAACAACAGAATCGTGGGTGAAGGGAAACAAGAGATGGTGTAAAATATTAAAATAAAAATAACTTACAAATTATTAAGGGTTCATGAGGCTGGGGGTGACAGAGGGGATAAAAAAGGAGCTGATACCAAGGGCTGAAGTAAAATGAAAATGTTTTGGAAATGATGATGGCAACATATGTACAAATGTGCTTATTAATACAATTGATGTATGGATTGTTATAAGAGCTGTAAGAACCCCCAATAAAATTATTTATTAAAATTTAAAATATAGGGAGATTCCGGACAGGGCAAGATATGACAAAATAATAATTTATAAATTGTCAAGGGCTCATGAGGGAGAGGGAAGCGGGGAGGGAGAGGAAAAAAGAGGACTTGATGCAAAGGGCTTAAGTGGAGAGCAAATGTTTTGAAAATGATGAGGGCAAAGAATGTACAGATGTGCTTTATACAATTGATGTATGTATGGATTGTGCTAAGAGTTCTATGAGTCCCTAATAAAATGTTTTTTAAAAATTTGAATATATATTTTCCCATAGACTCTTCCTTTCTATATTGCAATTCAAGGCTTGAATTCTTCCTTGAGTTCTTTCAGTTTAAGATCTGTTGAATGTGTTCTTCCTTTTTGGTTTTTGACTCTATGACTTTGCACATTCACTATAATGTTTCACATTCTCTTCTCAAGCTGCCCTTTGAAATTTTATTTTCAGCTCTTTGGCTGTATCATCTCTTCCATTTGCATTAGCTACTTGATGACAAAGAGCAATTTCAGGGTCTCTTCTGATATCCACTTTAATTTTTCTTCCCTGTCTTTTTAATAATCTTTCGCTTTCTTTACGTCACTCCATAGCTCATCAGGTCTTCTGTCATTAGTGTTCAATGAGAAAAATCTGTTCTTGAAATTCCAGTGGAATAGTCTCATGGTTGTATTTTGGTTCTCGTAGACCTGTTTTCAGGTTCTTCAGTTTCACCTTGTTCTTACAAACGAGCAATTGATGATTTGTTCCACAGTCAGCCCCTTGCCTCGTTTTAACTGCTGATATTGAGCTTCTCTGTCGTCTTGTCCCACAGATGTATTCTATTTTTATTTCTGTATATTCTATCTAGAGAAGTCCATGTGTATAGTTGCCTTTTGTGTTGTGGGAAAAGGTATTTGCTATGAACAAGTCACTGACCTTGCAAAATTCAATCATGCGATCTCTGATTTCATTTCTATCACCAAGATCACATTTTCCAACTACTGTTCCTATCTTTTTGTTTCCAACTTTTACATTCCAATCACTAATAATTACCAAAGCATTTTGATTCCAAGTTTGATCAATCTCAGATTGAAGACATGGATAAAATCCAATTACTTCATCACTAGTTTTAGTGGGGGATGCATAAACTTGAATAATAGTTGTGATTGGATATCTTTGAATGTGGATAGACATTATCCTACAACAGACAGCACTATACTTCAAAATAAATTTTGAAATGTCTTTATTTTACAATGAATGTAATGTCATTCCCTTATTTGTGTCACTCCCAGGATAGTAAATCATGCTGGTCTGATTCAAAATAGCCAATACCAGTCCACTTCAGCTCACTAACACCTAGAATATAGATTCTTATGCATTCCTTTTTATTTTTAACAACTTTTGATTTTCCTAGATTCATACAGTCTCAAAGGCTTTAGTCCTGCAAGCTTTAGTTCATCTGGTCAACTCTACTTTGAGAAGGCAACTCTTCTTCAGTCATATTTTCAGTGCCTTCAAGCCTGGGAGACCCATCTTCTAACACTCTCTAATAATGCTCTGTTTCTATCCATTAGGCTTTCAGTAAGTAGCAATATTTTGATGTTATCCATAGGGCTTTCTGTGTCAACTCTTCTGAAGTAGACTTGCACCTTTTCGTAGTCTGTTCTTAGTCTGGAAGTGCTGTTGGAACCTGTTCACTTTGGGTAACCCTGCTGGTTTTTTAAATACCAGTGACACAGCCTTCAGTATCACAGCAACACATAAACCATTACATTACACACACTGACAGCCAGTTGAAAATAGAGAATACAGAAAAATATTTACTTAATGTTTTACTGATTATGCAAAGGACTCAACTGTGTGATCATAACCAACTATGGATAGCACTGAAAAAAATGGGAATTCCAGAACACTTCATTGTGCTCATGCAGAACATGTAAATGGACTAAGAGGCAACTATTCAAACAGTTTAAGGGACTACCACATGGTTTAAAATCAGGAAAGGTGTGCATCAAGGTTGTATCCTCTCATCATACTTGCACTATCTGTATGTTGAACAAATAATCCAAGACACTGGAATGTATGAGGAAGAGCACAGCTCCAGGATTGGAGGAAGGCTTATTAACAACCAGGGATATGCAGATGACACAGCTTGCTAAAAATGAAGAGGATGAAGCACTTGTTGATGAAGATTAAGGATTACAGCCTTCAGTATAAACATTAACTCAATGTAATGAACATCAACATTTTCACAATTGGACCAATAGGTAGCATCGTGATAAATGGAGTAAAGATTGAATTTGTCATGGATTTTATTTTGCTTGGATCCGCAATCAATGTCCACAGAGGCAGTCAAGAGATCACAGGATGAACTGGACTGGGTAACTCTGCTACACAAGACCTCGTTAAAGTGTGGAAAGGTAAGGGTGTCTCTTTGAGGACTACGATGTGCCTGACCCAAGCCATGGTACTTTCAATTGCCTCATATGTGCACATGAAAGTTGGACATTAAATAAGAAAGACTGCAGAAAAATTGATGCATTTGAATTACAGTGCTGGTGAAGAATATTGAAAGCAACATGAACTGCCAAGTGAACAAATAAGTCTGACTTGTAAGAAGAGGAAAAGCCAGAACGCTCCTTAGAAGCAAGGATGGGAAGATTTCATCTCACATACTTTGGACATGTTATTATGAGAAACTAGTCCTTGGAAAAGGACATCATGCTTGTTAAAATAGAAGAGCAGCAAAGAAGAGGAACATCCTCAAGTAAATGGATTAACAGTAACTGCACCAATGGGCTCAAACATAACAACTAATATGAGGCTGCTGTAGGACCAGGCAGTCTTTTGTTCTGTTGTGCACAGTTGCTATGAGACCTAAAAACCAACTAGTTGGTTACAGATGATTATGAAGCACATCATAGAATAATTTAGCATATGATTATATAATGTTAAAGCTAATATTAAAACGAGTTTTATGTCCATGACATGCCAACTTGGTGATAAGCAAGAAATATGCTGCCTAGCAAAAGAATAAAATGAACCTATAAATAAAAAAATTACAAGGTAGAAAATTCACATAAAAGCAATCTAGAATGAATTATATAAACCTCTTATAATATCTAATACTAAGTCTCATCCACAATTTAGGACTAGGAAACAGGGGTTAAACATGGTTTATGGTTTTAAGAGTATCCATTTCTAAAGATTTAGAAATGTTGGGAAAAAACTAAAAGCACCTAACTTTGTCCATCCATGCAGTGCACACTCAATGCTATACTGAACATAGTTTTGTTTTTACCAAAAATGACAGGTTCCACTTTTAATATGCCACTTATTTGTCCAAAAAGTTTAACACCTATTTAAAATAATAAAGTTTAAATATTGTACTCCTAATAAAATGAAAATGATGAGTTCTAATTTAAGCCATACATAATGGCTTTAAAAACTCATTTAAAAAAATAAAAGTTTAAAATTAACATGAAATTTTATTAGGTAGCAAGAAACAACCATGAAAAGTATCTTCTATTCATTAATTTACTTATAGTTAATGCCATGATTTAAAAAAAATTTTAAGAAACAAAAAGTTATATATTATAAATTATCATTTTTAGATTGGCTATCTTTTGGCATACATGCAGCTAGCACCATAATAAAATACAGTTAATGATTTGATTTTAATAGCTATACTGAAAGAAGTGAAATTTTTTTTACAAAGGCATAAATAGACCTTTCATTTCAAAATTTAGACTTGTCACACTTCAATTTTATATAAAAAGTATTCCCACAGAAGGGAAAAATCCTCAACCTAATAAAGGATATCTATATATATATCCAACAGCCAAAATTACTCTGAATAGAGAGAAACTGAAGGCATTTCCCTTGTGAATGGGAACCAGACAAGGATGCCCTTGATTCCTACTCTTATTCAATATTGTGCTGGAAGTCTTAGCCAGAGCTATCATGCAAGAGAGGGAAATTAAAGGCATCCAAACTGACAAAAATAAGCAAAAAATCTCTCCATATACTGGTGATATGATCCTATATGGAGAAAATTCCAAAAACTTGGGAAGAAAGTTGTTTAAAGAAATGGAAAGATTCAGTTAAGGGGCAGGGTACAATGAACAACAACAACAAAAAAAAAGTCAGTCAGATTCAAAGAGAGCTCTGAAAAGAAAATCAGAAAAACAAAACCATTTTACAATAGCTGCCCAAAAGATGAAACATTTAGGGATAAATATAATCAGATAAACAACAGACTGGTACAAAACACTACTACAAGAAATTGAGGCCTAGTGGAAGAATAGATCATGCTCACGGATAGGAAGTCTTAACATTGTGAAAATACTACCCAAGGTGATCTACAGCTATAATACAATCCCTATCCCAACCCCAGCATCATTCTTTAAAGAGATAGAAAGACTATTTTCCAATTGTATTTGAAAAAGAAAAATATCTCAAGTAAGCAAAGCACTAATAAAGTAGAAGAACAAAGAAAAGGCCTCTCACATCTGACCTCAAAAGCCAGTCATGGTAATAAAAATAGCCTTGTACTGATACTGAAAGATCTATAAACCAATGAAATCAAATTGAGAACTTAGAAGGAAATCCATCTACTTGTAGACAGATAATCTTAACACATGAAATCAGTAAGAGATAGCATCTTTAACAAATGGCACTGGTAAAAACTGGATATCCATTTGCAGAAGAGTAAAACAGGACTCATACATAGCTCACACGATATACAAAATTAACTCAAAATGTATCAAGATAAATATAAAACCTAGAACAATAAAGATTATCAACAAAAACAGAGACAAACTCAGGGGCCATAAAACACTATCAAACATAATGAAAAACATACAAAGAGCAGAAAACAAAATATTTAATATTTATGTGCATCAAACGATTTCTCCAGAATGGTAAAGATAATCCACAGACTGGGGAAAAAATAATTAGCCATGACATGTCAGACAGGGGCCTAATCTCTAAAATTTATAGACAATGTTAACACCTTAACAAGAAAAAGACAAACTTTAAAGTGGTCAAAGAACATGAACATATAAAATTTCATCAAGGAAGACATTCAGTGATGATGGCAACATACGTACAAATATGCTTAATATAACTGACGTATGGAATGTTATAACAGCTGTAAGAGCCCACAGCAAAATAACCTTAAAATTTTTAAGACATTCAGGCAGCAAACAGACATGTGAAGAAATATTTGAAATCATTAGTCGGGACAGAAATACAAATCAAAACAAGGAGCTATCACCTTTTCCCAGTATTAATAGCAAAGTTCATAAAAACAGAAAGCAACAAATGCTGGAGAGGGTGCAGAGAAATTGGACAGATCATACACTGCTGAAGGGACTGTAAACAGTACCACCACTGTGAAAAGCAGTGTGATGGTTCTTCAAAAACTGGGGAACAGAAACACTAGATGAGCTCACAACTCTCTACTTGGTATGTATTCTAGAAAATTAGAGCTGTAACTCTAATAGATGAATGCATATCCATGATCGTGGCAGCACTATTCACAAAAGTGAAAAATGGACACAACCAAAATCCTATCAGTAGAAGAATGGACAAATAAACTTTGGTTCATACACACAATGGAATACTACAGAATATTAAAGAATAACAATGGATCTGTAAAGCGTCTCATAGCATGAGTGAACTTGAAGGACGCTATGCTGAGTGAAAATAATCACAAAAGGACTAAATTGTATGAAATCACAATTACAAAAAGTCAAGAAGGTTTTTTACACTTAAAAAAAATCTTTTGATAGTTCCTTGGGATGAAGGAGGAAAGCACTGGCTGGAAGGTAGATAAGTGCACACTGGGTGAAGGGGAAAGCAACACAAAATAAGATAGAGGTCGGCAAAAAAAGAAGGAAGCAGGGCAAGGCATTGGGAGGTTTGCAATAGTTAAAAGCAAGAGAGGCAAATACTATTATATATACAATCCTGCCATTGTAGTGATCCACAAGTGATGCTTAGATAGACACACAGGCTGAACAGGTGTGAGGGAGAGTGGTGAGACATGATAGATTTGACAGAGGATATCTGTTTATGTGTATTTACCTTTTCTACAAATATTTCCATAAAGTAATAGAGCATTCAGATCTACATATAACCTCCTCCCTGGGGAATGGACAACAGAAAAGACGTCGGGAAGTGTGAGATATGAAAAAATAATAATTTATAAATTATCAAGTGTTCATTAGGGAGGGGGGAGTGAGGAGGGAAGGGAAAAAAGAAAAGAAAAATGAGGAACTGATTACAGGAGTCCAAGCGGAAAGCAAGTGTCTTGAGAATGATGAGGGCAACGAATGTATAAGTGTGCTTTGCACAATTGACGTATGTATGGATTGTGATAAGAGTTGTATACGCCCCAATAAAATGATTTTAAAAAAATAATAGAGCATTCAAGAGGCAAAGTTATGAAAAATACTTAGATATACAAAACACTCTGAAGGAATGAGTCACTGGGCCTAGTGGATCAAAGCCATAGTCTTGAGGAACAAGAGGTCAATTGGCATTGTTCACAAAGATAATGCTTTACTTCCTACTGGGGTCTTAAAGGCTCCTAAGCAGCCATTCAAGGTACAACCACTGCTTTCTCTCCATCTGGAGAAAAGAAGATTGATGAAAATCAAAAGACGTATGAAAATATTTAGTCTGATGAACTAACAGACTATGCAAATATCAGGTTCTATAACCCTGAAAGATTAACTATTAAATCTTGCCTGGCTACTACTAGCAACTGCTCAGCAAAGGATCATTACGAGGTCCTGAAGAGAGTAGTGAAAAATATGGAACAAAACTCAAAATCATAGAAGACCTCAGATTACTGCTCAGATAGAGATTGGTGGAACCCCCAAGACTATGGCCCTGAGTCACCCTTCATGTCTAGAACTAAACTTGCCTCCATGTTAGAGTAATCAACCACTTAGGATCAAAAGGACAGTAGCTGCCCATGGACAAGCTACAGAGTAAGGTTAGGAAAGTAGGAATGGAAACAAGAAACACAGGGATAAAGTGGCTTAAGTCATAGTACACTAAGGACTGTAATTGATGAGTTGAAATAAAATGTATCTTATTGAATGTACACCCTTATCTGCTCTGCCGGAAAGCTTTTTTAATTCCCCAAATAGAGATAATTTCTAAAATAAAAATATGCTGTCTTAGCTAATTCATTTTCCTTAAGCATCAAAACCTTACTTTTTAGAGTTATCTTTAGTAAATTATTCACTTAGAGCTTCCATTTGAAGAAAATGATAAATCACCATTCTTAACACAAAACAAATGTCCGTCAGAGTATGACACAAGAGTAAATCATACAACTCTAGTTCTTACATGAACAAGTTTGTCCCAAACACACCTTGTCTAAACATGTCTCTGCAATCACTGGATGGCTACAGACGAGCTCTTAGTAATACAGTTATCACAGTCTCGGGACGTCTTCAGAAACAGTCCCAGTCAAACAGTGGCATCTGAGAGGATCTGCTGGGCTAGTTACATTCAAGCCAGAAGGCTATGGTGACTGTTGGCGGGGAAAGGGGGTTGGCAAAGGGGTAATCTTGGTTTTCTCACAGATGAATCACAGGCAATTATTACAAAACCGAAAACAGCATTGATGAGAAAAAGGACAGGAGAGTTGCCCTGAGAAATTTTTTCTCTCTCAACCAAGTACCCATTCCTTTGAAGGTCGCAAGGGGAGTCCTATGAGGATGCCATTAGAAAATCTTACTCTATGGGGGGAAGGCGGGGGGAAAAGGGGGAACTGATCACAATGATCGACATATAACCACCCCCCTGGGGGAGGGACAATGAACAACAGAAAAGTGGGTAAAGGTAAACAGCAGATGATGTAAGAAAATAATAATACTTCATAATTTATCAAGGCTTCATGGGGGGGGTACAGAAGGAAAAAAAATAAGGAGCTGATACCAAGGGATCAAGTAGAAAGAAAATATTTTGAAATGATGGCAAAAAATGCACAAAGGTGTTTGTGCTAAGAGCAGTAAGAGCCCCCAATAAAATGATTTAAAGAAAAGAAAGTCTTACCCTCTCCACCCTACAGCCGCAATCTTGCCCTTCAGACTTCTTTTTGTTCCCCAAACTCAAAGATCATGCAAAGGGAACACAACCTGACATGGTGTATGTCCAAGAGTATAAAATTCTTCAGGGAAGGGCTAGAGAAAAGGAAACACTGCTGGCAGAAATGTATAGACCTAGATGAACGATGTATCAAGAAGCAATAGCTACACATTTTGACACTTTTGCTTAATTCAGATGGCTATACGTTTTGGTAATTATTTTTACTAGCTCTTGTTCATAAGGTATAGAACCTTCTAGTACTTGGGGGGAGTAGGGAGGGAGGGGAAGCTGATGCCAGGGACTTAAGTGGAGAGCAAATGTTTTGAGAATCATGAGGGCTATGAATGTACAAATGTACTTTACACATTAATGTATGGATGGATTGTGATGAGTTGTATGAGCCCCTAATAAAATGATTTTTTTTAAAAAGAACTTCTAGTACTTAATGCTATCAGTTTAACAAATGCACAAGTCTTAAAATGTCACCCTATCTTCTACATGCTAAAACTACAAACTTCGCTTTCTCTCTTTTTTCAATTTCACAACACTGAAAATCCATGTTTAACATTCATTCATTCGGGGGTCTTAAAAGCTTGAAGGTAAACAAGCGGCCATCTAGCTCAGAAGCAAAAAAGCCCACATGGAAGAAGCACACCAGCCTGTGTAATCACAGGGTGTCGAAGGGATCAGGTATCTGGCATCATCAGAGCAAAAACTCCTATCATTGTGAATGAGGAGGGGAGTGCGAGTGGAGACCCAAAGCCCATTTGTAGGCCACTGGACATCCCCTTCCAGAAGGGTCTTGGGCAGGAGACGAGCCAGACAGGGTGCGATGTAGCAACGATGAAAAATACAACTTTCCTCTAGTCCCTAAATGCTTCCTCCCCTGCCACTATCATGATCCTAATTCTACCTTGCAAGTCTGGCTAGACCAGAGGATGTACACTAGTACAGATAAGAACCAGAAACACAGGGAATCCAGGGCGGATTATCCCTTCAAGACCAGTGGCATGAGTGGCGATATTAGGAGGGAAAAGGGAGGATGGGTTGGACAGGGGAAACCAATTACAAGGATCTACATATAACCTCTTCCCTGTGGGAAGGACAACAGAAAAGTGGGTGAAGGGAGACGTCAGGCAGGGAAAGATATGAAAAAATAATAATTTCTAAATTATCAAGGGTTCATGAGGGAGGGGGGAGCGGGGAGGGAGGGGAAAAAATGAGGAGTTGATGCCAGGGGCTTAAGTGGAGAGCAAATGTTGAGAATGATGAGGGCAATGAATGTACAAATGTGCTTTACACAATTGATATGAGCTCCTAATAAAATTATATACAAAAACATTCATTCATTTAATAAACATTTATTGTTTATTTATTAAATATTAAGATGTCTGGTATATTGGGATGGTGGATATGGGGAAGAGAACATTGTTATTTAAAATAACAATAGAAATTTGGTAAGTTTCTACACTAAGAAAAAAGGTTAACAGGTTATCCCTAAAAAGTAAGTAACTATCTTCTATGCTGGGCATCCTAAATATAAATTAAGTCATTTTCCCTTTCATTAAGTTTTAGTATGATTTTACCTACTCTTAACTTATAAATAATGCTATAAATCTCTTCAGTTGTGAATATCTTTTGTTCCACCAAACAAATATAGATTAAGACAAATTATATCTAAAAACCAACCACTGCAGTACTTGCTACTACTGCATTTTACAAAAGTTATGCTAAAGAAAAGATTCACAGTTATGTTTATGATAACATAAGTATGCATAATTATAAACTAACTATTTGATGTGTAAGTTATTAATACCTTCTTAAAATGCACCTCTTTTAAAAAATTGACTTTGTAATTACACCTCTTCCACATAAGGTAGTACTTATCATTGTGGCTCTGGTCTTGAAAACAATCCAAGGACACATTATATACTTTTTTAGAAAACATGAAGACTAAAAATAAGGGGCTTTGTTGAAGTCGCCTATCAGAACCTACTGAAAATTTCTGAATAAATATTTGCATAATTAAGATATGCCAGCACAGGAGACCCCCTCATGGCTTTATAAAACTGTGAAAATCTATTTTTCCAAATAAATATAATATTTCCATTATAATATAGAAAAAACATCCATGCTTCTTTTCCTTAAATTAATTCAGATTTTTGCTGAGAAGGTGCTTTTAAGTTTTATGAGGCACAGAGAAATTAATTTAAAATGTGGTGAATAGCATAAAAGGGTCAAAACCATAAAACCATTAGTAAATTGTAGCTGTCCCATTCTTATACCATCTGCAGACTCTTGAATAAGTATTTTCCACAAGGCTCATACTAGTGCTATTACACGAGCTTCTTAAACAGGTTAAAAATGCAGATGCTTAAAACATCTGAACTCTATTACCTTCATAATACTGAGATCAGACTGTAAATCTATTCACATAGCTTCAAACTTACAGATGTCCATGAAAAGACTAATTTGCAATTTTCCCCTTTTAAAAGGAACAATACTTCTGATTCAGTACAGCCCTGTAAAAGAAATGTATCCTTTGAGCATAACAAACCTATAGTTACCCCATTTGTTTACATCAAGCTGGGTGAGTTTTAGTTCTGATTCAAAATCTGCTTTTTTCTACAGAACACTGGTCTTTCAACCAGTCTATGGTTGCTCATTACCAAATTTAACTGAGAAAGCAATCAGAAGTAATAGGATTCACTATCTGTACTTAGTTCTTGAACCAGATCCCACCCCACCCCCCAACTGTTTGATTTATTTGTCTTAAAAACTTGTGTGTTGATTTTTAAAAATTTAAATTCCCTTCTGAATCTTTTCATTAAGAGAAATAACCTAACTTCCTTCACTTTAAAGCATCATCCTTATGTAACTTCTCGATTCTGAACTTATAACCAACTATGACTTGGAAACAGTAAGAAAATATGTAGGTTTTTAAAAAAATAATAGTATCACTTATGAATTTAAAAGTTTGAAGCTGTAAATTGAAGAGCATGATTGCTACCATATACAAATCAATTTCTCAATCACTTTTAATGGTAATGTTATAAATCTATCATCTTGATTAAGTCATACACCATTTTTAAGTTTAGGAGGCAGATGTGACTCAAGCTTTATGTATTAAAGAGTGTTCATTCTAGCAAGTTTTATGTATTAAAGTGTGTTCATTCTAGTTTATAGAACTTAAAATGATGGGAGAATAAAATATTCAGCTCTTGAATACTTATTAACATCAATTAAAGTCAGAAAAATAAGGATTACACAGCTCCTGACTCTTACATAGCATTACCTAAAAGTGATTAATTCATCCTCCCAGTCTCATCTTTGAAACAAAGTGAAAATAAAAATATTTCCTTTTATGCATCTTTTCTCCAAGTCACAGAAACTATCATATAAGAACCATCATCCACTAAACACACCAACTCACATTTTTCTAAAACTTAATTTAAATATGGTCTGGATCGCCCATAAAATCTGACTTTATTTGAAATTGGTGTTATAGTCATTTTTAAAGTTTCTCCTCTCTTTTTGTCCCCAAATGGATGCCTCAGTTAGAAAATTATTTCAAACCTATCTCTTACTATAAAACAACCACTATTTCTTCAATTTAAAATATTTTAGCAAGAATCTTATAATAAAAGTTAATGCATCGTAGCTCATAGAAAGAATTAAGTTTACAAACTAATAGAGAAATGTCTATCTTCATTTTCACGTTTAAAATTTTTCAGTATTAAAATGATACACCTTAATTATGTACTCAGTTAATTCTTTCAAAAATATACACAAACACACAAAGGACCAACCTCTTTCAAATAAAACTTTCTAAATCTACTTCTAGCACAGGATAAATTTACATTTCACATTTGCAAAACAAATTGTGGCAGTCTGTTGTTTTCATGGAAAGAGAGGACTCTGTGATTCTCAATATGCAGAGCCCATTATTTTATATAAAACACTACAATGTGCTACTCTTTAAGGAAAACCCCATTTTAATATGTTGGTTTTACCTGAGAAGAAGGAGCTATTCGTTTGGAGCCTGTGTGTGTGTGTGTGTGTGTGTGTGTGTGTGTGTGTGTGTGTGTGTGTGTGTGTGTGTATACATGCTTAATTTGAAAATCAATATCCTTCTAACTCCTTTCAAAAATGAGAATGTTCTTCAATCAACATCAGTATTCACCGTACAATAAAATGCATAAAAATACAGGTGCACTTCCAGACGGCTGCAATATCCCTAATAGAAAACAATATCCATGTTTTAGTTTTCCATGTAGCACGTCAATGTTAAACAATGTCATTTTTCTCTCTCACTTAACCATTCCAGGAATCAGGAACACTGTATTTACATACTTAATAAGATTAACAAACTGGGAACTCCGGAAGAGTACAAGAAAGAGAAATCATTTCTGATTCTCCCCAACCCCCATACACACACACACACACACACACGCGCGCGCGCGCACACACACACACACAGATAAAAACAAAAGCAAAGGCGAAGACGTGTTACAAGCAAAGCAAGTGGAAAACCCAAAGTGACCAGCATTTGATTGCCCCAGCCTGCCGAGGAAGACAGACCCCACCCCCACTCCAGATTGGGCGGCTTTTTTCTTTCTTTTTTTTTTTTTGCTTGGGTAGGGTTGTGGAGAAGAGACGCTGTCACATTTCCATGGTCCGTTATTGTTAGTCCGCAGCCTGGATCCCAAGCATCACTGGTCCAGGGTCAGGGGGTTGGGGAGGGTGGGAGGAACAAATATCACAGCCGGCCACTAATAGGGTCTAAAATGCACAATATTTTTTTGCGGTTGCGGTCTTTCCCATTTTAAAGTTAACTGCACCCAGTTTCAATCTGCCTTTGACAGCCTGTCCCCCAAGCACTCCCCGTAAAACCGCTTGCTCCAGATTCACTAACAATCCTCCCCTCTCCAAACTCGGACCAGAAAAACGGCATTTCCGAGAGTAGGACAGCGCCCAGAGCACAGCACCCCAGCCGGCACGGTAGTTTCGCCTTTGGGGTGGGCAGTGTCTGGGGAGGAGAGCGGAGACCCATTAGCTCTGCAAACAAAAAGAAATGGGGGCAGCGGGCCAGCGGGAAACGCGCGGCAGGGGACCCCACGCAGGTGTTGGGAAAAGTTTTTGAGGTGACTTGTTTGTCCTTCCCTGGGGAGCGGGAGTTGGGCGGAATGCCGGGGTTCGCCCGGCGCTCGGCGCGGAGGAGGCACCTGCGAAAGGGGAGGCCGAGGCGCCGGGAGAGGGGCCGGGCGGACACCTACCGACTTGCAGCACGTTCTCCACGGAGCCGCTGTCCAGCAGACGGATGCCCCGGCGGAAGGGCAGCCCCTCGCTGCTGCCGCCGGCCGCGCCGGCTCCTGCGCCCAGTCCCGGGGACGCCCCGACCGCGGCGGCCCCGGGGGCGGAGCCGGCCGGAGCGGCGGCCCCGGGGGGCGGCGGCAGCCCCTCCTCGGCCGGCGAAGCCCCCGCGGCGCCGCCCGCAGCGCCGGCGCCCGAGCCGCCGCGGTACTGGAAGCTGGAGTACATGCAGATCTCCCGCTCATTCCGCGGGAAGGACCAGTAGACGATGCGGCGCTGCACCGGCTCCGGGATCCGCTCGAAGCGCTCCTCCACCCGCTCGTACGCCCACTTTTCCGCCACCGTCTTGGCGGCGCAGTCCAGCAGGGACTCGGGCTGCCGGTGGGGGCGGGCCCCGGGGGCCAGGCAGCTGCCGCCGACGCCCCCTGCCCCGCCGCCGGCCGTCCCGGGCGAGCCGCGAGGGTGGTGAGCCTGCGGGCTGGGCCACGAGCACAGCCGCTTGGCCGGCGAGAGCGGCGGCGGCGAGAGCGGCTCCTCTCGCTCACCGCCTTCCGCCATTGCTGGGGACCGACTGACGGACTGAAGCGGCGGCGGCGGCGGCGGCGGCGGCGGCCCCGACTGCAGCGGAGCCCCGGGCCACGGCCACGCGCCCCGCGCAAGCGCCCAGCAGCGGCGCCGGGGCGGGGGAGGGCGGGGCCAGCGAGCCGGCCGGCGCGAGTGGGGCGCTGGGGCCCGGCCGGGGTGCGCGCCGCTGAGGCCGACGGGGACGGCCTGGGGACCAGCGCGCGGGGGCGCGCTCAGGCCGGGCCGGGCCGGGCGGGAGCGAGCGCGGGCTCGCGGCGCGCGCAGACAGCCCAGAACGCGCGCCGGGCGGGCGACGGCGCAGGGGCGAGGAGCGCCGGGCCGCCTCACGGGCCGCCTCACCGGCCTCGGTGCCTCAGGCACACGTGCGGCCGCTCAGAGGACGGGCTGTGTGGCTGAGGGACGCGGAGGCCCGCGAGCCCTCCTGGGCGCCGCCTCCGTGAAGGCACGGTCTCGCGGAGCACCGGGAGAGCCGAAACTCCGACTCGGACCCGACGGCCGACTGAAGTGACAGGAGGCTGTCACGGCCAGACTCGAGGAAGACACTAATCGGAAAGTTCGAGCGATGGAAACAGGCCGGGTTCCAAGTGATGAGAACGCGCCTCGCGCCGTAAAATGTAAGATAAAGTCAACGGCCTCCTCAGAACGGGGCAACATCGCACGCACCAGCCCCTGGCGGGACAATGGGGCGCCAAGACCTCGCTACGATGGCGACTGCGCCCTCACAGGGCTCTGGAGGGGGTCGCACCTTGCGTCCTGGGAAAGAAAACACTTTTTTATGTGTGTTTGCGGGAGAATTCTAGGACCACCCCGCGTCCAGTCAAGCTTAAGTCAGGCTTTGCTTGTCACAGTTTTCTTCACCTTTATATTACTTGTCAAAAGTTGCATGCATAATTGTTTCTTGTCTGCCCAACTGACTGGAAACGCTGTGAGCGCAATTATCATATCCATTTACCATAACTTAACCAAACATTTTTGCCTAATGGCTAAACCCAGCTGGGGAGAAAAACCTAGTCATCTGCTTTAGTGAACATGACAGCACCAGCACTTAAGAAATTACCTGTGGAGCAGTCCACACATGACACATGAAGTCTCCATGACCATGAAGTTGATTTTGACTCAAAAGTGATCCAACATAGGATTTCCAAGAATCTTTATGGGAGTAGACAGCCTTATCTTTTGCCCAAAGATTGTCTGGGGGATTTGAACTGCCAACTTTGAGTTTAGCTACTCGATACCTAACCTACAGCACCACCATGACTCCTTTGTTT
Source organism: Tenrec ecaudatus (assembly GCF_050624435.1). NCBI lineage: Eukaryota > Metazoa > Chordata > Mammalia > Afrosoricida > Tenrecidae > Tenrec > Tenrec ecaudatus. Next base: position 70,169,877 of record NC_134530.1, read on the forward strand.
TTTTCTCCCCCCCCAAAAAAAAAGCCCTATGATTGGGAGCTAATACAAATATACCATTCCATAGTTCAATCACATCAAGCAATATTGCACAATTACTACCACAATCAGTTTTATAACACTTCCTTCCTTCTTGAACTCCTTGATATCATCTCCCCTTTACCCTCCTCCCCCACTGCGCCTCCTGGGAACTGTTCTCCTACTTGTTGTCTCTATAGGTTCATCAATCCTTTTTTTTAAACACTTTTATTGGCACTTCATCCACATATCATACAATTCATACTTCTTATTAAGAAGAGTTGTAAAATCATTACTACACTCAATTTTAGAAAATTTTCTTCTTTGCACTCATTATTCATGTAAGTTTTAAAAATTGTGGCAAAGAAAATACACAACAAAGCATTATCCAATTCACAACTTCCACATGTATAATTCAATGGCACTGATTATACACCATTATTGATACCCTTTTCCAAATTATTCAACCACCATTAACATAAACTCAATGCTCCCTAAACAAAAACTCTTCTTCCTTCACCTATGGTAACCATAGGTGAAGTTTGGCTGGGCTTTTTTTCCCCCAGTAGTTTTCTTAATATAATATTCACATATAGTATACTTCTACTTTGTTATTGCTTTTTTAAAAGAGTTGTATATACATCATCACAACCAGTTCTCCCCCCTCTTGCATTAATGGATTGGATAAATCCATCCACTGCCATGGAATTGATTCCAACTCATATAGAATCAATAATATAGGGTTTCCCAGGCTGTAAATCTTTACAGAAGCAGAAAGCTTAAATTTGTCCTGAGAAGCGACTGGTGGGTTCAAACTGCTGACCTTGTTGCTAAGGAGCATTCTGGATGCACTTCTTCCAAGACACATCTCTTTGTTCTTTTGGCAGTCCATGGTGGGTTTGATACTTTCAATATCCCTCACCATAATTCAAATGCATTTATTTTTTGTCAGTCTTTCTATTCAATGTCCAACTTTCATATACATCTGAGGCAATTGAATATACCATGGCTTGTGGAAGGCATACGATGTCCTAAAAGTGGCATTCTGGCTCTTCAAAACTTTAAGAGGTCTTGTGCAACCGATTTACCTAATGCAATGTGTCATTTAATTTCTTGACTGCTGCTTCCATCTATGAGCATTGATTTGTGGACCCAAGCAAGATAAAATCCTTGACAAGATCAATCTTGTTTCCATTTACCAGGTTGTTACCTGTTGGTCAAGTTGTGAGGATTTTGGTCTTCTTTACATGAGTTGTAATTCATACTGAAAGTTGCAATCCTTGATCTTTATCAGCAAGTACTTCAAGTCCTCACTTTCAGCAAGCAATGTTTTGTCATGTACAGATTGCAAATGTCAATAAGCCTCCAATCCTGATGCTGAATTCTCCTTCATAGAATCCATTTTCTCAGATTATTTGTTCTGCCTACAAATTGAATGAGTATGGTGAAAGGATACAACCCTGACTCACACCTTTCCTGATTTTAAACCTTGCAGTATTTTCTTGTTCTGCTTACACAACTGCCTCTTGGTCCATATACAGATTCTTCATGAACACAGTTAAGTGTTCTAGAATTCCCATTCTTCTCAATGCTTTCCATCGTTGGTTATGACCCTACAGTCTGATGCTTTTACATAATCAATAAAATACAAGTAAACATTTTTCTGGCATTCCCTGCCTTGAACCAAGATCCATCTAATATCAGCAATGATATTTCTTTTTTTCTTTTTTTACATTTTATTAGGGGCTCATACAACTCTTATCACAATCCATACATATACATACATCAATTGTATAAAGCACATCTGCACATTCCCTGCCTCAATCATTCTCAAAGCATTTGCTCTCCACTTAAGCCCTTTGCATCAGGTCCTCTTTTTTTTCCCCCTCCCTCATGTGCCCTTGGTAATTTATGCATTGGTATTTTGTCATATCTTGCCTTATCTAGAGTCTCCCTTCTCCCCCTTCTCTGCCGTCCATCTCCCAGGGAGGAGGTCACATGTGGATCTTTGTAATCAGTTCCCCCTTTCTAACCCACTCACCCTCCACTCTCCCAGCATCACCCCTCACACCCTTGGTCCTGAAGGTATCGTCCACCCTGGATTCCCTGTGCCTCCAGCCCTCATATGTACCAGTGTACAGCCTCTGCCCTATCCAGCCCTGCAAGGTAGAATTCGGATCATGGTAGTTGGGGGGAGGAAGCATCCAGGATCTGGGGGAAAGCTGTGTTCTTCATCAGTACTATCTCACGCCCTGACTGACCCATCTCCTCTCCTAAACCCATCTATGAGGGGATCTCCAGTGGCCGACATTTAGGCCTTGGGTCTCCACTCTGCACCTCCCCCTTCATTCAATATGGTATATATATATATATATATATATATATATATATATACACACACATACATACATACATACATATATATACACATATATCTCTCTTTTTTTTTTGTATGATGCCTTATACCTGGTCCCTTTGGCACCTCGTGATCGCACTGGCTGGTGTGCTTCTTCCTTGTGGGCTTTGTTGCTTCTGAGCTAGATGGCCGCTTGTTCACCTTCAAGCCTTTAAGACCCCAGACACTATATCTTTTGATAGCCGGGCACCATCAGCTTTCTTCACCACATTTGCTTATGCACCCATTTGTCTTCAGCGATCCTATCATGGAGGTGTGCAGTCAATGATATGATTTTTTGTTCTTTGATACCTGATAACTGATCCCTTCGGGACCACTCGATCACACAGGCTGGTGTGTTCTTCCATGTGGACTTTGTTGCTTCTGAGCTAGATGGCCACTTGTTTATCTTCAAGCCTTTAAGACCCCAGTCACTATCTCATTTGATAGCCGGGCACCATCAGCTTTCTTCACCACATTTACTTGTTCACCCATTTTGGCTTTAGCAGTTGTGTCGGGAGGGTGAGCATCATAGAGTGACAATTTAATAAAAGAAAGTATTCATGCATTGAGGGAGTGTTTGAGTAGAGGCCCAAGGTCCTTCCACCACCTTAATACTTAACCTATAAATAGAGACACATAGATCTATTTCCCCATCCTCCTATATATATTTGCATGTACATGTCTTTGTCTAGACCTCCATAAATGCCCTTTGACTCCTAGCTCTTTCCTCCATCTCCGTTGACTTTCCTCCTGCCCTACTACCATGCTTCGTCGCCATCTGGGCTAGAGTATACCTCTTCTCTATGCAACCTTACCCTTGATCATTCCCCACCAGGCCTGCCACTCCCCCTCTCTACCATTTTGGGTCCCATGTTGTTCCCTTGTCCCTGTGTTTGTTAACACCACTTCCTTAACCCCCCTACCCCCCCTACCCCAAGTCCCCCGGAACTGTCGGTCCCGTTGTTTCTCCTCCAGATAGTTCACCCAGCCTGTCCGATTCAGACAGACCTGTGGAGACACTAACATGCACGAAAACAAGACAGAGGAAAACAAAGCAACAGTATACAACCAGACAACAAAACAACAAAAACAAACCACTGACAAAGAACAAAACAAAACACTTCACAAAAGAAAAGCTTGTAGTTAGTTCCGGGATCGTTTGCTGGCCCTTAGGAGCGTTTTCCAGTCCAGTCTGTTGGGGCACCACGCCCTGGCCCCAAAGTCCACTTTCAGCATTCCCTGGGGACCTTGCTACTCCATTCCCTTGCTGTTCCGCTGCACTCCCCCAGTGATTTGCCTCGGTGTGGTGGGATCAGGTCAGGTGCAATTCCCACACTGTGTCTCTGGTGCTGTCCCCTGTATCGCCCTTAGTCACTGAGGGGCATCATGTCTCATAGTGGGGCCAGCCATGTTGTTCTCTCTGTGGACTGGCTGCTCTACTCAGGAACATCATCCTCACGGCCTGGTGGGCCCGGCTGTGTTCCACTCTCTCCTCCTGCCCCTTCATCTGCTCCCGTGTGCTCTGATCAGATATGTCCATCTCCCGGAGCTGCAGAGTCAATGTTGTCCTTTGGAACAAATTCTTTTCAGGGGAGGGGCAGGAATCCACTTAATTTATGGTGCTGGGGCCAGCCTCCCAGACCCCTCCACTGGTTCCCTGCAATGATATTTCTTGTTCCCTATCCTCTTATGAATCCTGTTTGAATTTCTGGCAGTTCCCTGTGGATGTACTGCTGTAAACTTTGCTAAATTATCTTCAAAATTTTATTTGAATGTGATATTGTTTGATAATTTATGCATCATGTGGAGTCACTCTTCTTTGCAATGGGTGAAAAGATGGGTCTCTTATAGTTTGTTGGTCAGGAAGCTTGGCATAGATGAGTTGGTGCCTTCAGTACTGCTATCAGCATGTGGAAACATTTCAACTGGTGTTCTCTCAGTTCCTGGAGTCTTCTTATTAACTAATACCTTCAGTGCAGTTGGAACTTCTTCCATCAGTACCACTAGGTCTTGATCATGTTATCTCATAAAGTGGCTGATGCTAACTAGTTCTTTTTTTATATAATGACTGTGTTCTTTCTGTCTTCCTTTGATGCTTCATACATTGTTCAGTGTTTTACCCATAGAATCTTTCAATATTACAACTAGAATTTTTCTTTAGTTCTTTCTGCTTGATAATGCTGAACATGTCTTTCCTTTTTGGTTTTCTAGCTCCAAATCTTTGCACATTTTATTATAATACTTTACTTTGCATTATTGAGCTAGTCTTAGCATTTGTTGCTCAGCTCCTTTATCATTTCATCCTTTTGCTTTAGCTCTGACCAAGAGTGAGTTTCTGAAATCCACTTTGATCTTTTCTGGGTTCCCTGTCTTTTAAATGACCATTTACTTTCTTCATGTATGATGTTCTTGATGTCTTCCCACAGCTCTTCAGGTCTTCTAGCCTCCAGAATTGTGACATAATAAAATGCTATTATTTCAAGTCAGCTAATTTGTGTTACTTTGTTCTATGCAACCCTAGGAACTTAATACATTCATATTTCAATAACAATATACATTTAAGTTGCTTCCAACTTTTTATTACAAACAATACTTCCATGAACCGTGCTTCAGTGAACACCTTAGTATGGGTCTTTTTCAGCATATGTTCTAGAATTTCTCCTAGGAATTACTGATTATAGGATAAAATATTTTCTGCTTTTATAAATGTTGCTGATTGTTTTCCAAAGTAGCTGTACCTATGTAATGCTAAGAAACAAATTATTCCCCCAGTGCTGATTCTCAATTCAGACTAGACCAGAACATGTACACAGGTATAGGATGGGCGCTCATGACCCACAGAATCCAGGAACAGGAGTGGGAATAGTGATACCAGAGAGTTAGTGGAAAGAATGGGAGAGGAAGGAAGAAAGGGGGAACTGATTGCAATGATCGACACATAACCATTCACCCCTCTACATGGGAAAGAACAACAAAACATGGAGGAAGAGAGACAGCAGTCCATGTGAGAGATGAAAATAATAACAATGTACAATCTATCAGGGGTTATGGGGGTGGGGGGGGGATAAAATAAGAGCTGATACCAAGGGCTCAATAGAAAGTAAATGTCTAGAAAAGAATGAAGGCAACATATGTAAAACGTGCCTGATTCAATTTGATGTATGGATTGTGATAAGAGTTGTATGAGCCCCAAATTAAAAAAAGAAACAAATTATTAAACAACTTACTGGTTTCAAACAATAGTGATTTATGGCCTCTAACAATTTCTATGAACCAGGGAGTGCTTCATTCTATTGTATATAGGGTGGCTAAGAGATGAAACCAACTCAATGACACCCAAGAACAACAGTTCCTATAAGGAATCTTGGCTGCACAATGATTAAGTGCTGGACCACTAACTGTAAGTTCAGCAGTTCAAACTCATCAGCATCTCTGACAATCGGATCACATAAAGATTAAACCACTATGAAGAAAGCTGATGGTACCTGGCTATCAAAAGTTACAGTGTTGGGGGGCTAAAGGCTTGAAGATAAACAAGCAGCCATTTAGCTGAGAAGCAACAAAGCCTACATGGAAGAAGCACACCAGTCTGTGTGATCATGAGGTGTCAATGGGATCAGGTATCTGCCATCTAAGACCCAGAACAAAATCATACCAATATGAAAGGGGGGGGGCAAGAAGCAGAAACCCAAAGCCCATCTGTAGACAATTGGACATTCCCTTACCGAAGGTCACAGGAAGAAATGAACCAGTCAGGGTGCAACATAGTACCAATAAAATATATAACTTTCCTCTAATTATTTAATGTTTCCTAACCCCACTATCATGACCTCAATTCTACCTTACAAATCTGACTAGACCAGAACATGTACACTGTTACAGATAAGAACCCGCAACATGGAATCCAGGACAGATAAAACCCTCAGGACCAATAATGAGAATAGAGATACCAGGAGGATGAGAAGAAGGTGGGGGAAGAAAGAGGGAATGGATCACAAAGATCGATATATAACCCCCTCCCAGGGGGATGAACAACAGAAAAGTGGGTGAAGGGAGACAGGATGATGTAAGAAATGAAAATAATAATCTATAATTTATCAAGGGTTCATGAGTCAGGGAGAAAAAATGAGCTGATATCAAGGGCTCAAGTAGAAATAAAATTATTTTGAAAGGATGATGGCAACTTATGTACAAATGTGCTTGACACAATGGATGAATGTATGGATTCTGATAAGAGCTGTAAGAGCCCCCAATAAAAGTATGTAATAAAAAAAAGATTGAATAAAAACCATCAAATAATTTTTTAAAATAAGAGTTGTATGAACCCCCAATAAATTGATTTAAAAAAAAAGATTAAACCACTGCCCCACTCTGAGATCGGACAACAGAATTGTATGTGAATGGATATATTGGGCAGTGTAAGATACGGCAAAAAAAATAATAATAAGGGCTCCTGGGGGGTAGAATAGCGGTGAGGAGATAAAGGGGACCTGATATCAAGGAGTTTGAGAAGAAAGAAAATGTTTTGAAACTGATTGTGGTAGCAATTGTGCAATACTGCTTGAGGTGGAATTATGGAATGTTATGAAATCTGTAAAAGTTTCCAATAAAAAGATTAAAAATAATAATAAAAATAAAGAAGAAAAAGATTAAACCACTTCTGTGGGGTTGATTTCAACTCATAGCAACCATGTAAGAGAAGGTAGAACTGCTGCATAGGGTTTCCAAGGCAGTAAATCTTATTTTTTAATCATTTTATTGGGGGCTGCTATAGTTTATTGTGCCAGCCTGGCCGATAAACACAAGTAGGATTAACTGAAGGGCAGAGGGATAAATGGCTCGGTGAGCCTCACCTTGGTTGTTCTGTGCCTCAGTTTAAAGGGGTACACTACCGGTGGGATGCCTTGCCTGTGGACTGTGTCGCTGTAAGTTGAGGCCCCTTTAAGCCCACACGATTGGAATGTTCATCTCTGGAGCTGGGGACTGACAGTTGATGACAGTTGGGGACCTGCCTTGCTGTTTGCTGCCTGGGGATATATAGCCCAGCTCTCTCTACAGAAGAGGACTGGCACCTGGCAGCTCTCAAAACTTGAAGGACTGCTAGTGTCTCACTGCTTTATAATTTAACTGTTAATTTCTTGTATTATGTATCTGTATATTATTTAACAGTTTATTTCTCAAATTATATATCTATCTTTATAAATATATTTATATATAATCACTAGCAATCTGGTTTGTCTCTCTAGAGAACCCTGTCCAATACAGGGGCCTTGAACAACTCTTATCACAATCCATACATACATTCATTGTGTCAAGCATATTTGTACATTTGTTGCCATCATCATTCTCAAAACAATTGCTTTCTACTTGAGCCCTTGGTATCAGCTCATTAATCCCCCTCCCTCCCCACCACCCTCCCCCACAAACCCTTGATAATTTATAAATTATTATTATTTTGTTGTGTCTTACACTGTTTGCCATACCCTTCACCTACTTTTCTGTTGTCCGTCCCCCAGGGAGGAGGTTATATGTAGATCATTGTGATCGGTTCCCCCTTTCTACCCCACCTTACCCTCCTGGTATTGCTATTCTTATTATTGGTCCTGAGGGGTTTTTCTGTCCTGGATTCCCTGTGTTTACAGTTCTTATCTGTACCAGTGTACTTCCTTTGGTCTAGCTGGATTTGTAAGGTAGAGTTGGGATCATGATAGTGGGGGGGGGGGAAGCATTTAGGAACTAGAGGAAACTTGTATGTTTCATCGTTGCTATACTGCATCCTGACTGGCTCATCTCCCTGCAACCCTTATGTAAGGGGATGTCCAGTTGCCTACAGATGGGCTTTAGGTCTCCACTCCGCACTCCCCTTATTCACAATGATATGATTTTTTTGTTCCTTGATGCTTGATAACCTGATCCCACCTCGTGATCACATAGGCTGATGTGTTTCTTCCGTGTGGGCTTTGTTACTTCTCAGTTAGATGGCCGCTTTCTCTCAGCTAGATGGTTCTTAAGACCCCAGATGCTATATCTCTTGATAGCCGGGCACCATCAGCTTTCTTCACTACATTTGCTTATGTACCCATTTATCTTCAGCAATCGTGTTGGGAAGGTAAGCATCACAGGATGCCATTTTAATAGAACAAAGTGTTGTTGCATTGAGAGAGTACTTGAGTAGGGGCCCAATGTTCATCTCCTACCTTAATACTAAAGCTATAAATATATGCACATAAATATATTTCCCATCATATATAAATATATTTACATATGTACATGCCTGTATTTAGACCTCTATAAATTCCCTTTGCTTCCTAGTTCTTTCCTCTATTTCCTTTGACTTTCCTCTTGTCTCACTATTGTGCTCAGCCTTCATTTAGGTTTCAGTAATTCCTTTCAGTTACATTGCCCTTGATCATGCCCTACCAGGCCTCCTACACCCTCCTTGCCATCGATTTTGGATCACTTGTTCCCTTGTCCCTGAGGTTGTTAACACCCACTTCCTTTCCCCCACCTCCCTCTCTCTCCCATGTACCCCACCACCCCCTACCCCGGAACCATCAGTCTGTTGTTTTCTCCTCCAGCTTGTTTATCCGCCTATCTTATCTAGATAGATCTGCAGAGATAATAAAATGCACAAAAAACAAGACAGAACAAAACAAAGCCGCAAAAGAAAACAAAACCACGACAACAAAAAACTAATGACAAAAAAATGGAAAGAGAGGCCTGTAAATAGTTCAAGGTCTGTTTGTTGACCTTTAGGAGTGTTTTCCAGTGGAGTCTGATGGCCCCAACGTCTATTTTGGTATTCCCTCAGGACTTCTTTGCTCTGCTCCCCTTTCTGTTCTGTTGCGCACCCTTAGTGCTTTGCCTTGGGCACAATTCTCATACTGTGTCTGCAGTGTTGTCCCCCATAGGCCCTATGGCATAGGGCTATGGGTCAGTGAAGAATGTCGTGTCTTGTAGTGGAGCTGGCCATACAGTCCTCTTTGTGCATTGGCTGCTCTGAGCAGGGATATGACGCTCAAGGCTTGGTGGGCCAGCATGTGTGCTCTGATCAGACATGTCCCTCTCCCTGAGATATAGTTTCAGTGCTCTCCTTTGAAGTAAATTATTCTGGGATGGGGGGGGGCAGTGGTTTGTCCACATAGTTGGAATTAGAGCCAACCCCACAGACCTCTCTACTGGTTCCCTGCTTCATGCTGGTATGTTGCATTCACATCTTGGAACACTGGGCTGAAGTCTGGTCGCTCTTTCCTTGTGGAGATATAAACAATACCCTCCCCTTGGGTGAATTAGTGCCCTGTTCCTCCACTACCCATGTCTTTTCTTTTCTTTTTCTTTTTTCCCTCTCCTTTTTAGTTGGTTGCCATATGTATCCCTGGATTTGGTCTGGCCCCTGCAAGGCTGTAAATCTTAATGATAGCAGTCTGTTTCATTTTTCTCTCATGGAGTGCTGGAAGGATCGAACTGCTATCCTTTCTGTTAGCAGCTCAACTCCTATGAAGAAGTTTTACACTTTCCTAGAAGCCACTATATGTCAGAGTCAATTCAGTGGTAACCAGCAACAACAGTAAGAATATGGGAGTAACTTAACTGTATGATTCTGCCCAGGGGTCTCTCATCAGTTTCAATCAGATGTTACCCGAGCCTGTAATCTCCTAAAATTTAGGTCTCTTAGAACCCCCTCTACCCCCCTAGCTATCTGCACAAGCTGAAGAAAAAGCAATGGCACAACTGTGGCAGGTGACATGGGAGTTTGAACTTCCATCTCATGTCTTATGTTCCCATTCAGACTCAAACAGTAATGAACCATGTCCATATTAAAATACATTGTGTATATATTTGGATTTATAATTTGTCAGATTCAGTAGAACCCATCTCATGATGAAAACTTGTAGACTCAAAGTCACATGAAGTGTTGCAGCTCTACCAGGACCTAGTAACACTCAAGAGGCTCTGTTTCTTTCTTTCGTTTTATTGGGGACTCTTACAAGTATTATGACAATCCATTACTCAATTATATTAAACACACTTATACATATGTTGCCATCAACATTTCCAAAATATTTTTTTCTACTTGAGCCCTTGGTATCAGCTCCTATTCCCACCCCTCTCCCACCCTCATGAATCCTTGATCTATTATACATTGTTGTTGTTATTTCATGTCTTACACTGTTCATTGTCTCCCTTCACCCACATTTCTGTTATTTGCCCCCCTGGGAATGGGCTATAGATCAATCCTTGTGATGGGTTTCCCCTTTATTCTCTACCCTTATAATATTGCTATTCCACTACTGTTCCTGAGGGTGTAATCTGTCCTGAATGGTCTAGCCAGATTTGTAAGGTAGAACTGGGTCATGGTAGTGGTGGGGAGGAAACATTCAGGAACTAGAGGAATGATGTGTTTTGTCAATGCTATACTGCACCCTGGTTTAATTGTCCCTTCTTTGTAACCCTTCTGGGGGAGGATGTCCAATTGTTTACAGATGGACTTTGGGTCTCCACTTCAACCCCCTTTGTTCACATTGATATAATTGTTTGGTTTGAATCTTTGGGTACCTGATCCCTGATCCCGTCAACACTTCAATATCACACAGGCTTCTGTGCTTCTTCCATGTGAGTTTGTTGCTTCCCTGTTAGAGAGCTGCTTATTTAACTTCAAGCCTTTAAGACCCTAGACCATATATCTTTTGATAGCACCATCCACTTTCTTCACCACTTTGCTTATGTACCCATTTTGTTTTCAGTGATCATGTTGGGAAGGTGAGTATCAAAGAGTGCCTGGTTACTAGAACAAAGTGTTCTTGTGTTTAGGAAGGCCTTGAGTAGAGGCCCAAAGGCTGTCTACAATCTTAATACTTAACATATGCATATATGTACATTGGTCTCTATCCCTTTCGATATAAATTAATATATTTACATATATACATGCCTATAGCTATACCTCCATAAATAGCTTTTGCTTCCTAATTCTTTCCTCTATTTCCTTTCCCCTTCCTCCTGTCCCACTATCATGCTCACCCTCCACTCAGCTCTCAGTAATTCCTCATGGATACACTATACTTGATAAAACCCTACCAGGCCTCCTTGCCATCATTTTTAGATCTCTTGTTATTCCCTTATTCCTAAGTTTGTTGGCTCCCTGCTCCTCCTCCCAGCCCCATACTCTCCCATGTCTGTCTCTCACCCCCCACCCTCACCCCCACAGGACTGCCAGTTCCATTATTTTCTCCTCAGGATTGTTTGTCCTTCCTATCTTATATAAATAGACATAGGGCAAAAGAAAAAAATTGTTTAACCCAGTAGATAGTTCCAGACCCTTACGAACACTTTCCAATCAGGTCTGATGAGGTGCTAAGCCCTGTCCTCTGAGTCAGAAGTCTATTTTCAAGATTCCTCGGGGACTTGGTTACTTTGCTCCCCTTGCTGCCCTGTTCCACTCCCTTGGCACTTCACCCCACCGTGCATGGGGCAGACTAGGTACACTTTCCACACAGCATCTCTAGTGCTGTCCCCCACAGTGCTATGGGTCAGTAAGGGAACAGTGTTTTCTCATGGTGGGGCAGGCCTTGCAGTCCTCTCTGGACGTTGGCTGCTCCAAACAGGGATGTTGGCCCCAGAGCTTGGTGGGAATGATGAGGTCCACTCTTTCTCTTTCCCTCTTAGTTCACACCCATGTGGTCTGGACAGACCTGCCATATATATATATATATTCATTGCTGTCCTCTGTATTACATTCTTATGTGGAGGAGGTCAACATAGCTCGAATTGGGCCCGGCCCCATTGTCCCCTCTGTTAGTTTGCTGTTCCATGCTAGGGACTCTTTTTCATGGGATGTACAATCCTTTAGTGTGAGTGTCATAGGCACCACCAGTGGCACAGAAGGTTAAGTGTCAGGCTGCTAACCACAAAGTCGGCAGTGCAAACCCACCAGCCACTCCACTGAATGGCATGACTTTGTCCCAGCATCTCAGGGTCTTCATTGAGATTCCATTGTGAGGACTTGTCATAAACTCCATTGCATTTTTTCCCACTCCTGACATCTCACATTTGGTCTGCGGGATCATATAGCTAAAGCATCAAGGCTGCTTGTCCTACAGCCAGAACTTTCCTATCCCAGGACCCACTGAAAGGTGGCAGCATTCCACATTATCTCAGTATATGGCTAACGTCTGTTACCTTCAGGACCAGAAAAGGTCTACTAGGTACTATATATACTTCCTTGTATGTGGTATAGGATGCAACATGTTATTCACTTTAGATAGAATATCCTGGAATACCCTCAGATTGAGCCCCCAAGTTTTTACTAAAGTGGTAGGTCCTTAGTCTGCCATAGAGTTTATCTTCCACCTTTTGGAGCATGTGTTCCACCTTTTGGAGCATGGTTTACCAATACCATCATCATACTAGTAATCTTTTAATGATATCGTCCATGCAATGTGATATGCCTTGAGATGATTGGCATCATACTGCATTATGACAGATGATAACACGATTTGACAAAATTATGAGGCAAATTGTAAATAACTATGTTACAGAGAAATGTGAAACCTTTCTGATCCTCCTTCTTGATTGAGAATACATTTGGGCCAGCCTCAATAAAAAGGAATACATTTGGGCCAGCCTCAATCCCAACTATGTGGACAGCCCCCACTCCCTGTAGAAGAATTCACTTCAGAGGACAGCACTGAAGCTACAGCTCAGGGAGAGGGACATGTCTAGTCAGAGCACATGGGAACAAATGAAGGGGGAGGAAGAAAGAGTGGCGCACATCCTGGCCCACCAAGCCTTGAAGACGATATTCCCACTCAGCAGCCAATGCACAGAGAAGACCATATGACCCGTCCCACTATGAGACACGAAACCCCTCACTGACCCATAGTCCTATGGGGGACACTACTGGAGACACAGTATGGAAATTGCACCTGATCTGATGCCAAGGCAAAACACTAGAGATGTGCAACAGAACAGCAAGGGGAACAGAGCAATGAAGTCTCCAAGGAATACCAAAAACAGACTTTGGGGCCAAAGCCTTGACACCCCATCAGACTCCTAAAGGCCAACAAACAGTTGAACTAACTACAGGCTTTTCTTTGTTGTTGTCGTTGTTTGTCATTGGCTTTTTGGTGCTGTTGTTTTCTTTTCTTTTGTTGCTTTGCTTTGCCCAGTCTTGTTTTTGTGCATGTTATTATCTCTGTGAGTCTGTCCAAATAAGATAGGCTGGATGAATAATCTGGAGGAGAAAACAACAGGGCTGATGGTTCCAGGGGTACATGGGAGAGGGGGAGGAAGGTGGAAAGGAAGTGATGTTAACAAACCCAGGGACAAGGGAATAACAACTGATCCAAATCAATGGTGAGGAGGGTGTAGGAGGCCTGGTAGGGCGTGACCAAAGGTAATGTAACCGAGAGGAATTACTGAAACTCAAATGAAGGCTGAGCATGATAGTGGGACAAGAGGAAAGTCAACAGATATAGAGGAAAGATCTAGGAGGCAAAGGGCATTTATAGAGGTCTAAATAAAGGCATATATATGTAATATATTTATATATGAGGATGGAAAAATAGATTGATGTGCACATATTTATAGATTTAGTATTAAGGTAGCAGATTGAAATTGGGCCTCCACTCAAAAACTCGCTCAATGCAAGAGTACTCTGTTCTATTAAACTGGCATTCCATGATGCTCACCTTCCTGACACGATCGCTGAAGACAAAGCGGTAAAAAAGCACCCATCTAACTCAGAAGCAACAAAGCCCACATGGAAGAAGCACACCAGCCTGTGTGATCACGAGGTGCTGAAGGGATCCGTTATCAAACATCAAAGAACCAAAAAAATCATGTCATTGTGTGCTCACCTCCCTGATATGATCGCTGAAGACAAATGGATGCATAAGTAAATGTAGTGAAGAAAGCTGATGGTGCCCGGCTATCAAAAGATAACATCTGGGGTCTTAAAGGCTTGAAGATAAACAAGCGGCCAGCTAGCTCAGAAGCAACAAAGCCCACATGGAAGAAGCACACCAGCCTGTGTGATCATGAAGTGTCGAAGGGATCAGGTATCAGGCATCAATGGACAAAAAATCAAATCATTGTGAATGATGGGGAGTGTAGAGTGGGGACCCAAGACCCATCTGTAGGCAACAGGACATCCCCTTACAGAAGGGTTGCGGAGATTAGATGAGCCAGTCAAAGTACAGTGTAGCAATGATGAAACACAACTTTCCTCTAGTTCCTAAATGCTTCCTCTCTCCACCCCCACCCCCCACTATCATGATCCCAATTCTACCTTACAAATCTGACTAGACCAGTGGATATACAATGGTAAGGATAGGACCTGGAAACACAGGGAATTCAGGAAAGATGATCCCTTCACTACCAGTGCTGAGAGTGGCAATACCTAGAGAGTGGAGGGAGGGTGAGGTTGAAAGGGAGAACCGATTACAAGGATCTATATATAACCCCCTCCGTAGGGGATGGATAGTAAAAAAAAAGTGGGTGAAGGGAGACATCAGACAGTGTAAGATATGACAAAATAATAATAATTTGTAAATTATCAAGGGTTCATGAGGGAGGGAGGAATGGGGAGGGAGGGGAAAAATGAGCTGATACCAAGGACTCAAGCAGAAAGCAAATGTTTTGAGAATGATGATGGCAACAAATGGATCGATGTATGGATTATCATAAGAGTTGTATGAGACCCCAATGAAATGATTTTAAAAAGAGAAAGGAATGCATTTGCCATTTCAATGGCCACATATTATATTCCTGAGACCACATTAATCTAGCATAGCAATAATACTAATGTTCAGTATGACAGCTGCAATTGGGATTCTACTTGGTAGTCTACAGATATTCTCTAGACTTTCTCTGCTTCCTGCAAGGGCCATACTGGCAACTTAAATGAAATTATTATAATAATCACCACCCTGAATCCTTTCCATTTTCTTTTTTTAAATCTTCAAATATGGTATCACCTCCATCTTCTCATCTGATGCTGTACAGGGATGGGGCATTTTCAAAGGATTCTACTTGGCTTTCCGCAGTATAACATCTTCTACCAGGCAGATAAAACACCCAGTGTGGAGGTTAATCCAACTACCAAATATATCAAGCCAATGATAGACTGAGGACCACTGGTTTGATCCATACTTCCTAAAGACCAGTGTAATCCAGCTGTTGTCCATGTTCCATTTATTACCTCCATGTATATCCACTCTACTATAAGAACCATGATGAGATCTCAGGTCTCTAAGTATCAATATCGCTTCAACCTCTTTGTTCAAAAGTCCTGAAAATACTTGAGTGGCCCCCTTTAGGTCCCTTTGTTAGTTGCCCTTAGATTTTCCTTATTTGCCTAGAAAGCATCACAGCAACTGAATAGTAACCATCCCTCTTCCATTGTCTTTAAATTTAACATTACCCCATATATTTACTTGCACTTGTCAGTGCATTCCATTTCTCTTATTTACCATTCTCGGCTCACCACTGGGGAAAGTTTTAACAATCGGGCCGACCCTTTGTGCCAGGAGCTGTCTGTGCATCCTTTTCTTCCAGAGATGGAGTCCTCCAGCAGAACAGTAAGTGATCAATTCTTACTTCCTGCTTTCTGGAACCAACTGTGTCAGATGGAATTCTCCAGGAAGCAGACATCAAGACAGACTTGTAAATACAAAAGTTTTTTAGTAATGCCTGTGAACAGAAAGTAGAGAGAGTAGGTATGGACAGAAGTAGAATTTTCAGAGTTCAATGTCAACATGACCTAGTCTCTGTCAGCCCAACATGAAACTCCAGAGCACATAATTGATATAACAATTGCACCCTTCTTGACCAACAAGTTTGCTTTGCAAGTCATAACAATATAAATCAATTTCTACAAAGAAAGTCACTTTAAAAGAGACATAGAAAAAATCCATGTATATAATTTTTATTATCTAAATTTTCATTTAATTTTTTAACTTTGAAGAATGGTACCAGTGTCCATACACAAAGATGCATAAATAATCTGATTAAAAATGTAATGTTCGGAATACCCTTTGTTGCTTTCTTGGAAGACAAATTTAGAAACACACATTCATTGTTGCAAAGTAGAAACATTTGTGCGTGATAAATATTTAATTTTATGTCCTCAGAAAAAGAAAAAAAGCCCCAAATTCCTAAGCACTTATACCACTGACTTATTCAGTCATTGGGCAAGTCTCTCTGAGAAATGCATGCCAACAGCTCAAAAGTTAAGGTAAACTCCCATGAGGCTAACAGTTGGATGGAGAAGGTGATTAGCTGAACACATTCATCACAGCTGAGTAACAAGTCATTTTCAAAGGGGATTTTTAAATCTGCCACTGTCCCTGTCTTCTCTGTATACCCACTCGACCAACGTACCTAGACATCTGATACCGGCAAATTCTGAGCTTCTCTGAAGTTTACAATACAAACAAGCATCCTTCTTTATGGATCACCCTGCACCACATGAAGATGCCTCAGTTTCATATTTCCCCATTGGCAAAGTCAATTTGTTCATCTGCCTTCCATTTTCCAAAATTTCATCAGTCTTTGCCCTCTGCTGTCTTCATATCTGTACTTTTTGTGCTTGTGAACTTAGACTTTCTGGATTTTCTATTAGGCATCTAGATCAGGGTTTGGCAGACTTTTTCTATAAAGGGCCATATATTAAATATCATAGGCTTTTCAGGCCACAAGCATCCCTGTCATGTATGAGGGAGCTTCCAAGAATTCTTGGGGAAATGGAATGAAAAGCCAATGGAATTTTTTCATGAGCTTTCTGACACTCCCTTGTACTCTTATTTTTAACTCCCCTTTTAAAATATACAAATCATTCTTCACTCAACAAGGGTCATTTAAAGGGGGTGGAGTGGGGTGGAGCTTGGCTGTGATTCACCAATCTGTGACCTAAAGTGAGACTTTATCAAAATGTGATCCATAAATTAGCAACATCATCAACACCTAGGACGTGAGAGGAATGTTGAATCTCAAGTCCTATCTCAGAACTGCTGGATCAGAATGGAACTTTAAGAAGCTCCAACAATTAATTCACAAGCACTTTAAAGTTTAAGAAATATTGCTCTAGAGAGATTTTGGAGAGGGAGCAGAGATAAACATAGATGTTCAACCATGTTTAACCATAATTCCCCTTTCATTATTTAACCTGATTTGAGTTCAGGTTTGTAATACAGTATTTGCTAGTGAAGGCATGTTAACTCCTAACTCCTTGCAAATTACTTCACTTTTCTAGATCTTAAATTCTTCATAAAATTAAATAACTTCATTGGAGAATATTTATGGGTCTCTTCTAGCTTTCAAATTTGATGACCCTTTGCTTCTAGTTTGGGGAAGGACTTGAGGAGGAAAGAGAGACAGAACTGATGGGAAGAAAGCAAAAGTGAAAAAACTGAGGTATAGAGAGGTCAAGACCCTATTCTTGGATCTTATTATTCTTTATATTTTAATTAAGATTTTTCACCAAGGGTGTGAGGGGCGATGCTGGGAGAGTGGAGGGTGAGTGGGTTGGAAAGGGGGAACTGATTACAAGGATCCACATGTGACCTCCTCCCTAGGAGATGGATGGCAGAGAAGGTGGGGAAGGGAGACTCTGGATAGAGCAAGATATGAGAAAATAACAATGTATAAATTACCAAAGGCACATGAGGGAGGGGGGAGTGGGGAAGGAGGGGCAAAAAAAGAGGACCTGATGCAAAGAGCTTAAGTGGAGAGCAAATGCTTTGAGAATGATTGGGGCAGGGAATGTATGGATGTGCTTTATACAATTGATGTATGTCTATGTATGGATTGTGGTAAGAGTGGTATGAGCCCCTAATAAAATGTAAAAAAAAGAAAAGAAGAGAAAAAAAAGAAAATGATTAGGGCAAAGAATGTACAGATGTGCTTTATACAATTGATGTATGTATATGTATGGATTGTGATAAGAGTTGTATGAGCCCCTAATAAAATGCTAAAAAAAAAGATTTTTCTTTCTCAGAAACTCAGAAACTTAAGATCATGAAACCTAAGATTCATTATCCCTTCCTTGCACAAACCCCTTTAAAGCTCTGTATTTATCCCCTCATAGAGGGGTTTAGGAGAGGAGATGGGTTAATTAGGGTGTGAGGTAGTACTGATGAAGAACACAGCTTTCCCCCGGATCCTGGATGCTTCCTCCCCGCAACTACCATGATCCGAATTCTACCTTGCAGGGCTGGATAGGACAGAGGCTGTACACTGGTGCATACGAGGGTTGGAGGTACAGGGAATCCAGGGTGGATGATACCTTCAGGACCAAGGGTGTGAGGGACGATGCTGGGAGAGTGGAGGGTGAGTGGGTTGGAAAGGGGGAACTGATTACAAGGATCCACATGTGACCTCTTCCCTGGGAGAGGGACAGCAGAGAAGCGGGGAAGGGAGACTCCGGATAGGGCAAGATATGACAAAACAACGATGTATAAATTACCAAGGGCATATGAGGGAGGGGGGAATGGAGAGGGAGGGGGGAAAAAAAGAGGACCTGATGCAATGGGGCTTAAGTGGAGAGCAAATGCCTTGAGAATGATTGGGGCAGGGAATGTATGGATGTGCTTTATACAATTGATGTATGTATATGTATGGATTGTGGTAAGAGTTGTTTGAGTCCCTAATAAAATGTAAAAGAAGAAAAGAGAAAAAAATGATTAGGGCAAAGACTGTACAGATGTGCTTTATACAATTGATGTATGTGTATGTATGAACTGTGAAAAGAGTTGTATGAGCCCCAATAAATTGTTAAAAAAAATAAAAATAAAGCTCTGTATTTAATTTTATATCCATGGTCTTGTGTTGTTTTTCTTAAAGAGATCCCCCCAAACTGCATCAACTCATGAACCTACAAAAGTTGAATCTGCTCCAATTTCTGAGAATTAACAAGAAATCATTACCAGAACAGTGCACAAAAAGAGATTGAGAACAATAGCCAGACTGTCTGGAGCTGAGTTACTAAGCTTCTGGCCTAAGGCTTCTCATATAAGGAACTGAATGAGTCCTATGATCTGGAATGCGGGTGAGTCAACAGGTGGATTTAAGTTGCTCCCAGCCTCAAGGATGTATAGGAAGTGAAACAAGCTAAAAATGATCTTGGCCAATTCAGATATACAGGCTTAGTTCAGCCACTGTTACAGAATCAGAAGAATGCATAAACTTGTTGACCTTGATTGAGCGCTTTCTTGACACTAAATGTATACTAAACACTCACATTATCTCATAAGACCCTATGGATTACAATTATCTGATCTCCAGCCCATCATGGGACTGGTGTGGGACGAGGTGGCTTTTCACTCCGTTTTGCATAGGGTCACCATAAGTTTGGGACCAACTTGACAACAGGTGCCACCCAGAAGTGCTGAATCAGAAGTGAATTTTTTAAAGCTCAGCAATAAGAACAGCAACATCAATCTTGTCAAGCTTGTGAGTTCAATAACATTGCAGTTTTTATAGATGAGGAAACTAAGATCTGAAGAGGAGGACCTGCCCAAGATCATATCCTAGTAAATGAGATCCATTGAAATTTAAAACTACACGTCTGACTCCAACCCTAACCCTTAATCACCATACATTGCATCCAAAAAGTGCTGTTCAAACTGTTGTGAGATTTTAAGAGTACAGACAACTTTCTTCTACTCAATTTCCCCTGCTTTGAGCAACACATACCACCTCACACACACACTGTGGTTTAAAACTCCACCACAATGACAATAGTGGTTTATCTGTGAGACTGTTGTTTAAAGTCTAATCCAAAAGGCCTCCAGGATGAAGATCAACAACATTAACGTGCTATGCCAAGTTTCACCTATTCATTTCAATTTTTAGTTTCACAGATTAGTAATGGCAATGCTTCCTTAGAAATCTCCACTGTTGTGTTACAATGATGACTCTGTTTGCATTAGAATGCTGCCTGGCAGGTGTGAACAGAATGTTCATCAGGGTGAAAGCCCGAAATGAGAGACAGAGAGAGGGAGAAGAGATCATAATACATGCAAAGAATTGAGAGTTAATACTCTCAAACACAGTAGTTTCGTCTTCCTGTCTATTCCCCTTCACTTCTGTCTAGTATAATCGTTAAACTAGAACTTACATGTCAACTTTCTTTCTTCCTTCTAGCCACAGGCCACAGCTCCTTTAAAGAACACAATTGTAGTTCCTGCTTACTATGGTATATGTCACTACTTATTGGATCACCAGTATAAATCTCATTCAAAAACAAACTCACTGCCATTGAGTCAATTCACACTTGTAGTGATCCTATAGAACAGAGTAGAGCTGTCCCTTTGAGCTTCTGATACTTTAAATCTTTAACGTATCTTTCCCCAAGGAGAGGCTGGTGAGTTCAATCTGCTGACCCAAGGTTCCTTCATCAGAATACCAACTATTTCCTATCATTTAGCCTCTGATGAAACCTTGCTTGCAATGAGAGAACAGAAAGAACTTTCACTATAGTTTCCACAGTCAGCCTTTCTTCTGGAACGATGACAATGTAGTGGAATCCCTGGAATTTGTAGCATTAGTGGTGTTGTGGTAACTTGTTCAGCTGCTAACTACAGGGTCAGCAGTTCAAAACCACCAGCTGCTCTACAAAGAAGAACCAGGCTTTCTGCTACCATAAAGAGTTACAGTCTTGGAAGCCCACAGGGACAGTTCTACCCTGTCCTATAGGGTCACTGTGAGTTGTCGTCAACTTGATGGCAGTGAGTTTTGTTTTGGTTTTAGATATCAGTGAGGTATGTGCAAATATGTAAGTAGAATCTGTTAATCATAATTCCCGTTTTAAAATATTTTGGAAGTTTGGCTAATTTGCAAACCTACTTCCCACAGTGGTTTCTCAAAATCCTTTTCAGTAAGACTCTGAAACTCTCAGTCCATCATTTTCAGAAGATGAACTATACTTCTGTTTTACCAAAAACAATAGGTCATTGGTCTCATCTTCTCCATCAGTCCTCCTTTCCATATCTAAAGATTACAGCAGCTATCTTACCTTCCTTTCATCCTGTCTCCTATCACAGTTAAGCTCTCTGCCTCTCTCCTCAACCATTGTGGTAGTTACATAATGTCATGTCAACTTGAAGTTATATGAGTATAAAAGTGTAGGAGTGATATTCAGCCTGTCAATCAGGTCACAGCCTGATGTTGCCTCTTGTGGGTGTGGCCTCTCTTTCTGCCTTCACTTTCCTGTTGGCTGACCCTGATTGCTGCCAGAGCCACTGCCATTGGGATCCAAATGACCTTGCACCCACTAGCCTGTGTTTTTTCCTGCATTCTACATTATTGCATGTGACCATGTGAGTCTGAAGAGGAACTTATGGACTAGTGCCGGACTTATGGCCTTGTGTTGGACTGGACTGGGATGTCTTCCTGAAATATAACTACATATTAATATAAAGCTCTTTCCTACACATATATGAGTGACATTGGATTTGCTTCTCTAGTCAACACTGTCTAACAGACCTACCTTCTCTGAGTTCTTCAGGATCTTCCTGACACGATCATGCCCATAATTTTTAGGTTCTCAATTTCTTTCCTTCTACTAAGTCTTTTCATTCTGCCTTCTAATATGTCCAAAATCTCTGTTCCAGGAAATAAAGGGGCTTCCATTTGACCTGTAAATTTATCCTACTTGCTGTTATATTTCATATTTTCTTCTTTTCATTGCTGTACTTACTGGATAATAAATGTGCAACATTTAATAGTCTCTATCTCCTTACCACTATCTCCTAATGCCCTGGAGTTCAGACATTATGGAAAACTGCCAGCACCAAGAATCTCTGACACCGAGAATTAAGGGAAGCAGCTAACATGAGGAATGTGTAAAAGCTGCTTGAGGAGTGGTTATCTCTCTAAATCTTTCTCCCTGTACATGTGACTATAGCTATGCAGCTGTCCTTTCACACAGCAGACGTCTGGAGGTTGACTTTCTGAGAAGATATGACCAGGACCTCTGTAATGAAGGATGCCAGACACAGGTAGGAATTGAGAATCTTACCAAAACAGGGGACCAAGTGACTCATGTGCATATGGAATAGCACATTCCCACACTACTCCCAGAACACTGGTAGCTGGTCCTCTACCGCAGGCAAAAAAAGTGAAAAGTTCTTATCTGGGTAATCTGATTAGTCCCAGATAAATACCTAAAGATACTGAGACCAGGAGTTCCCCAACAAATGACCTGAGTTCACAGGGAAACTCAAAGTCAATAAACCCTACCTCATATTCAAGCCTCTAAGCAGCTTCAGTCTTCAACTACAAATCATGAGCTATAAACCAAACTCACTGCCATTGAATCAATGCTGACTCATAACAACCTCCTGTGGGTTTCTGAGCCCAGTATTTCTTCTGAGGAGCTGCTGGTGATTTTCAAACTGCCAACCATGCAGATCACAGACCAACTCCTGACTACTATACCACCAGGGCTCCTTATGAGCAGACAACCAAAAATTATCATAATCCTGTGTGTGTGTGTGTGTGTGTGTGTGTGTGTATACACACACACACAAAGCTTTTGTTGGGAGAAGAAAATTGCACAGAATTGCTGAGAAAGAAAATAACACATCTATAAAACATGGATAAGATGTCATTAATAAAATAATAAGAGAATTCAGAAGATTTGTAAAATCTAGGAAATTAAAAACATAGCATTAATTTAAATTTTAAATATCAATAGACTATGTTTCAGAAACCTTTTAAAAGTGGCCTAGTGAGAAAATCAGAGAATTAGGCCTAAAGATACAACATCAGAATAATAGGAGTCCCAGAGAAGCAGAGGGAAAACCATTATTAGTGAAATAACTCAAGAAAATTTCTTAACATTGAGGTATCTGTACTTGAGTTTCTAGATTTGAAAAGGCTATTGCAAAAAATGTGAGGTGCCTGAAGAATGAGGAGCTTACCACCACTTCATAAAGTATCTTTTAAGGCGTTCCAAGGAACAAAAATATTTCCTGTAAGCAGTTGGGAACCAGCAGACGTTTTAAAAGAGGGAGTGACCAGGTTAAATTGCTTGTTAAGGATGTGGGGAGGATATTAGGACAAGGAGATGGAGACTGAACCATGGTGGAGAGAGAGGAGAGAATTATGACAATGAAAATGATTCCAGCACTGTTGAGGTCAGTTGTGAGATGAGCAGTGAAATCGCTGTTCATTCTAGGCTATAGGACTTGGAACAATAAAAAAGATTAGCCAGGAAATAAAATTAGGAAGTGGTTTCTGGTTTCTAACTTGGACTACATAATAAATTTGAAGTCATTAGCAAAAATGGAAAATTTTAAAGCAAGGGTTTTAAAGAAGAGAATAATGAGTTAACTGTGGGGAGTGTTAACCTTGAGGTGCTAGTGAGGTACCCAGGTACAAATACTCTGAAACTCAGAAAAATCAATTGGGACAAGGGAGAATTTGAGGATTAGGAGAAGAGTTTTGATTTTATGCTAGAAAATGAGACCATGAAGGTCAAGAATATAGGCTGTGACTGGAAGAGGAACTAGGATGAAACTAAGTGAACACCAATAATTCATGAATGAAAAACAGCGAGAAGAGCAAGCAGCAGGGAGTAGGAACTAATAAACCAGTTGAAGAATATAATTCAAGAAAAATAAATAAATAAATAGAAACGAAAAATCATGTAAGTCTTCCTCCTTGCCAGGTGGCCTGACATCTCAAGCTGTCCATGCTTAATACATTGAGAAAACATCCCAGCCCAGTCCAGATCAAGTCCATAAGCTCGATATTAGCCCATATGTCTGATACCACTCAATAAAGTCCTCTTCAGACTTACAAAACACATGCAGTGATGCCGAATGCAGGGAGATCACAGGCCAGTGGGTGGGAAGTCTTATGGATCCAGTGGCATTGTAGGCATCTAAGTGCTGGCAGGGGTCTCCACATGGCTTTTCTGGCTACAGAGGTCTGGCTGTGTCTTCTCGACAGGGTTGTCTCACAGAGTGAGCAGAAAGACAGTGTCTCCCACCTCCAAGGAGGAAATACAGGAGTTCCCAGAATCCTCAGGAGAAGGCCATGCCCACACAGAGGTCTCATTGGTTATGACCTGATTGATAGGCTAGACTCCACCCATTCACTCTTAATCCTCTCAAATTGACAAACACTTATATAATAGCCGCAACAGAGTTTATTGGAGCTTTCAGATTAACTGATGAGAAAGAATACCAATTGAAATGTTTCAACTAATGGAAGCAGTTGGGAACCAGCAGAGGTTTTAAAAGAGGGAGTGACCAGGGTAAATTGCTTGTTAGGAGTGGAAGCACCCGCCTTTCTATGAGAAGACATTCGGAAGACAGCTACCAGGTTAACTAACTAAAAGATATTCATATTTCTACCCATTCCAAAAAGTGACCGAACAGAATACAGACAATATCAAACAACATCATTAATATTCTGTGTAACTAAAATATTACTGAAGATCATACAAAACCCAATGCAGCAGTATATTGACAAGGAGCTACCAGAAATTCAAACTGGATTCAAAAAAGAACATGGAATGATGAATATCATTGCTGATGTCAGATGGATCTTGGCTGAAAGCAAAGAACACTAAAAAGATTTTTACTTCTGTTTAATGACTATGCAAAAGCATGTAACTATGTTGTTGTAAGGTGCCTCTGCGTTGGCTTCCACTCAGAGCAAGCCCACGTATAACAGAACAAAACACTCCCTAGTCCTGCACTGACCTCACAATTGTTGTTTGAGCTCATTGTTTGCAGCCACTTTGTCAGTCCATCTCACTGAGGGTTCCCCTCTTTTTCACTGACCCATTTTACTGAGCGCAAGGTTCGTTCTGAGGTCTAGTTCCTTCTGACATGTCCAAATATGTGAGACAAAGTGTCACAATCCTCATTTCTAAAGAGTATTCTGGCTATCTTTCCTCCAAGAAAGATTCTCTTCTGGCAATCTATAGTACTTTCAATATTCTTTGCCAATACCATAATTCAAATGCATCAATTCTTCTCCAGTCTTCCTTATTCATTGTCCAGCTTTCACATGCTTATGAGGCCATTCAAAATACCCTGACTTGGGTCAGGCACAAAGTGACATTTTACAAAGTGACATCTTTGCTTTTTAACATTTTAAAGAGATCTTTTGCAGCAGATTTACACAATGCCACTACGTCTTTATCTACATCTATATATCATGAATTGTTGCTGGCAAGTGGATTTCAATTCATGGAGACTCCATATGTAACAGAGAACTCATTCATTGCTTAGGAGGCTCTGAGTTCTCTGTGGCGTTTCCTTGACTATAATCTTTTATAGAAGCAGATTGCCAAGGCTTTCTTTAGTGGTGATGCTGAGTGGGTTCCTTTAAGATTTATATATATATATATTCATAATTTATTTAGTCATTTATCTGTTGATTGAGATTTAGATTGTTTCTATCCTTTGACATTATAAATAGTACTGCAATGAACACCAGAATGCAGTTTCTGATTGTGTTCCTGCTTTTGATTATTTGGGGTATATATAATAATTCTAAACTTTTAAAATATATGTTCTTAACCTACAGAAACATTCTATTTGAACTTCTGTGAGCAGCATATGAAAATGCCTGTTTCTCCATAACCTCACCAATATTTAATACTATCAATGATCCTTTTACCAATAAAGCAAAGTTCAAACAGTTGTCAAAATATCTGTTGTATCCTGGATTCAGTGGAAATATTTTGGAAGTTTAGGTATTAATATATAGTATTCACTGGTGATTTGAGATCATTTTATGTTTGTATCTTTGTTTTAATAGTAATGCAGAATCCTTCATTCCTACTTTACTAAGTTTTTTGTAACTTCAGGAATGTATATAATACATTAGCAAATGCCTTTTAGCATATTTTAAGGTGATAATATAATTTTTTCTTTTTTGATAATTAATGTGATAAGTTGTATTTATTAATGTGGTAAGTTGCTTGTCTAATATTGAAAGATGTTTACATTTCTGGAACAAATATTACATAGTCATGGTAAGTAATTCCATTTATATCTAATCAATTCAATTGCTAAGTTTTATTGAGGAATTTTGGTTGAGATCTTTCTTTTGAAGTATTTTATTGTGTTTTAGATGAAAGTTTCACTGCAAATCAGTTTCCCATTCACACACAAATTGTTTCATGACATTGGTTGCTATTCTATCAATATATCAGCTCTCTCCTCATTTCTACCTTGCCTTCCCTTTTTTTTCTGATTTTCATTTTATTGGGGGCTCGTACAACTCTTATCACAATCCATACATCCATCGTGTATCAAGCATATTTGTACATTTGTTGCCCTCATCCTCAAAACATTTGCTTTCTACTTGAGCCCTTGGTATTAGCCCCTTATTTCTTCCCCTCCCTCTCCGCTCCCCCTCCCTCATGAACCCTTGATAATTTATAAATTATTACTAGTCTTCCCTTTTTTAAAAACCCTGTTGGCATAGTCTACTAACTATGCATTGGGCTACTAATCCTGAGGTCAACAGTACCACCCACTTCTAGAAAAGAAGATGAAGCTATCTCTTCCCATAAAAATGTATAGCCTCAGAAGCCCTAGACCAGCGATTCTCAACCTGTGGGTCACAACCCCTTTGGGGGTTGAACGACCCTTTCACAGGGGTCGCCTAAGACCATGGGAAAACACATAAATTTTTCACAATATATAATTACATATTGTTTTGTGGTTAATCACTAGGCTTTATTTTTAATTATGTTCAATTTGTAACAATGAAAATACATCCTGCATATCAGATATTTATATTATGAATCATAATAGTAGCAAAATTACAGTTATAAAGTAGCAACAAAAAATAATGTTATGGTTAGGGGTCACCACAACATGAGGAACTGTATTAAATGGTCATAGTATTAGGTAGTTGAGAACCACAGCTCTATACTCTCCAGCAAGTTTTTCCATCACCCAATAGCCTCTTCTACACAGTGCTGCACAATTTGACATTATTCTTTGCAATCTGATGAGCTAGTTCTATAAACCAACTCTGGCCTGTGATCTTCAGCAAGTTTCTTCATTACATACAGATCTGTTCCAGTGGCAGTCACACCCTTTCCAAGGGTTCAGGTTTTAACTTTTAAGTGGGGCTCTTGTAAAGACCTTGTTCTTTCTTTGTTCACTATCACTCATCCTTAGGGGTAGTAGCTCTTTGTACATTTGCTGCTTCCTTGAGTGAGGAGCCCTGATGAGATAGTGAGTACAAGTTGGGCTGCTAACTTCAAGGTCAGCAGTTCGAAACCACCAACCTCTGCTCAAGAGAAAGAGAGTTTTCTATTCTGATAAAGAGTTTCAGTCTCAGAAACTCACAGAGGCAGTTCTACCCTGCCCTTCAGGGTCATTATGAGTCTTATCAACTCGTCGTTAGTGAGTTTGGCTTTTTGGATTCCTTTAAGTACTCTTCTCTACTTTTAGTAATTAACAGCTATTTATTAGTAACAATCTTAGATATTAAAATGTTCCTCTTGTAATTACTGGTGTCATTTCTGTTTCCATCATGAACCCTGACTAATGCTGGGGAGGTTTACATTTTGTGCCCAAATTAGCAGCATGAGATGTAATTCCTGTCTTAGTTCTTTAATGTAAGATTTTAAATTATGTGCCTCTATTGTCATAACTGATGTTTGCTTTTATTTTGTTACCTTGTTTTATATATTTATTTGGCTCTTATAATTTCTTGACATTGTCTTTATTTACTTTTAATCCTTTTCTTAGACTGTACTTTCAATTGTAAAGTAATTGAGAAAAAATATTTATTTGTCTTTTGTTGTTTTATTTCTTTCTCTTTAATACATCATTTTATTGGGGACTCTTAAAACTCGTATACTAATCCATACAGCAATTATATTGAGTTAGTTTATTGTGTCAACCTAGCCGATAAACACATGTGGGGCTAATTGAAGGGCAGAGGGATAAATGGCTCAGTGAGCCTCGCCTTTCTAGTTCTTGGTCTCTTGCTTTGATGATGGTCGGACCAGGGTGCAGCTGCCTTAGCCAGTTCCCTGCTTCAACTGGCAAAGCTCACTTCCTGCAAGACATCCCTGAGGAGAAGCCACATGGACCTACCCCAATGCAGCCCTGGGTGCTGGAGCAGCTGTGTGGAGACCCCTGCCAATGATGAGATATTTACACATTCAATGATTCGACTTTCCTCCTGTAGTCGGCATCTTTGTGTCTGTTTTGTGAGATGTAAGAGGACTTTGTGGATTGGTGTGGGACATAAGCATTAATGGTAGATTTGTGGGCTTGGGCAGCACTGGGTTGGTATGTTTTCTTGATGCACACTTAACCTTTATATAAAAGTCTCTCTTATACATGAGTTTCTGTGGAGTTTTTTCTTCAAAGTACCCAGACTAGCACATGTATCAAGCATATTTGTACATATGCTGCCATCATCATTTTCAAAACATGTTCTTTCTATTTGAGCCCTTGGTATCAGCTCCTCTTTTCTTTCCCTCCTGACCCCACCTTCTCACCCTCATGAACCCTTGATAAATTATCATTTTCATATCTTACACCATTCACTGTTTCCCTTCACCTATGTTTCTGTTGTTCATCCCCTGGGTGGGGGTGTTATACATCGATCATTGAGATCACTTCTCTGTTTCTCCCCCTTCTTCCCCCATCTTTCCCCTACCCTCGTAGTATTGCTACTCCCATTACTGTTCTTGAGGGGTTTATCTGTCCTGGATTTCATATGTCAAGAGCTCTTATCTGTACCAGTATACATACTCCAGTCTGGTTGGATTTGTAAGGTAGAACTAGGATCATGATAGTGTAGAGGAGGAAACATTCCAGAACTGAGCAGTGGTTCTCAATGTTCCTAATGCTGCAACCCTTTAATACAGTTCCTCATGTTGTGGTGACCCCCCAGCCATAAAATTATTTTTGTTGTTACTTCATATCTGTAATTTTGCTACTGTTATGAATCAGGAAACCCCAGTGAAAGGGTAATTCCACCTCCAAAAGGGTTGTGACCCACAGGTTGAGAACTGCTGAACTAGAGGAATGTTGTGCTTCTTTAGTGCTATGCTGCACTCTGGTTGACTCATTCCTTCCTTGTGACCCTCTGTGAAGGGATGCCCAATTGTCTACAGCTGGGCTTGGGTCTCCAATCCGACCCCCATCGTTCGCATCAATATAATTGTTTTTTTAGGGTATTCTGATGCCTGATACCTGATCCCATCGTCATCTTGTAATCACACAGGCTGTTGTGCTTCTTCCATGTGGACTTTGTTGCTTCACTGCTAGATGGCCACTTGTTTACCTTCAATCCTTTAAGGCCCCAGATGCTATATCTTTTAATAGCCATGCACCATCAGCTTACTTCACCACATTTGCTTATATACCCATTGTGTCTTCAGTGATTGTGTCGGGAAGGTGAGTATCATACATTGCCACATTATTAGAACAAACCGTTCTTGCACTGAGTAGAAGCCCAAAGTCTGTCTGCTTCCTAGTTACATATATATGTATATATATACAAATACATTTATATATATATATATTATCCCCCTCCTACCCCACTGTTATGTTTACCCATCATTCACTTTTCAGTAATTCTCTTCAGATATAATTAAATTGTTCAAACACAACAGGAAAAGGTACACATCCTTGCCGTCAATTTTAGAACACTGACTAATCTCTTGTACTTATCACTATTGGCTCCCTTTGCCACTAGATTTTTAATAGTGCTAACATTTCACACTCAAATTTAAATGATGACAAATATCACTAAAAATAACACAAATTTAATAGCATCCAAAATATGTTATTGTCAGCCCATAACAATAAAAATAATTCTGTAGACTATTACGTTTAAAAAGAAGAATTACATTTAAAAAGAAGAATGTACAGCAACTATGGCAGGGGACAAAGCCAATCCAGGGATACATATGGCTGCCAACTAAAGAAGAGGGAAGAAAGAAGAGGGGTGAAAAAGACATGGGTAGGTGGGGATCAGGGCACTAATATACCCAAGGGGAAGGTATTGTTTATATCTCCACAGGGGAGAGAGAGAGAGAGAGAGAGAGAGAGAGATCAGGTTTCAACCCCATATGCCAAGATGTGAATACAACATCCCAGCATGTACCAGGGAACCAATCAAGAGGTCTATGGGGCCGCCCCCAATCCCGACTATGTGGCCCCCTCCCTCCCCATGAAGAATGCACTTCAGAGGACAGCACTGGGGCTACAGCTTGGGGAGAGGGGCGCCTAGGATTAGAGCACACAGGAGAAATGCAAAGGGATAGAGGAAGGAGAGGACATTGTGGCCCACCAAGCCCCAAGGACGATGTTCCTGCTCAGAGCAGACAATGTGCAGGGAGGACCCTAGGGCTGGACTCACCACGGGACATGGCATCCCTCACTGAACCATTACACTGCAGGGGACAGCACTGGAGACACAGTGCAGGAATAGCACATGGTCTGTCCCCATCACGCTGGGGCGAGGCACTCAGGGCATGCAGCAGAGCAGCAGGGGGAACAGAGTGATGAAATTCCTGGGGAATACCAAAAATAGATTTGGGAGACAGAGTGTGGCACCCCATCAGATTCAACTTGAAAACACTCATAAAGGCCAACAAACAGACCTTGAACAAATGATATGCTTTTCCATTTTTGTCAGTGGCTTTCTTTTTGTTATTATTATTTTGTTCTTGCTTTTTGCTGCTGCTGTTGTTATTGTTTTGACTTCCTTTGTTGTTTTATTTGGCTTTGCCTGCTTTTTGCACTGAATGTATCTGAATTTTACACTGCATTTGGTTTTTGCACTGAATGTATTTTGCCTGGTTAATGTATCTGAATGTCTATCTAGATAAGATGGGTAGGATAAATAAATCAGAGATGAAAAGAATGGGACCAATGGTTCTGGGGGAATACAGGAGAAGGGGAGGTGGGAGAAAGGAGCTGGGGGACCTACCCAAGGACAAGGGAACAACAAGTGAACTAAAATCAATGGAATGAAAGTTGTAGGATGCCTAGTGGGACTCAATCCAGGACAATGTAGCAGTGAGGAATTACTAAACCTGAATGAAGGCCTAACATGATGGTGGGACAAGAGGGAAGTAAAAAGAAAATAGAGGAAAGAACTAGGAGGCAAAAGACATTTACAGAGGCCTAAATATAGGCATGTGCATATGTAAATATATATATAATGAGAGGGGTATACAACTATGTACTCATATCTATATGTTAAGAATTAAGGTTGCAGATGGACATTGAGCCTCAATTCAAGTACTCCCTTAACACAAGAACATTTTGTTCTAACAATCCGCCACTCTGTGATGCTCACCTTCCTGACACAATTGCTGAAGACAAAATGGGTGCATAAGCAAATGTGATGAAGAAAGCTGATGGTGCCCAGCTATAAAAAAATATAACATCTTGGGTCTTAAAGGCTTCAAAATAAACAAGCAGCTATCTAGCTGAGAAGAAACAAAGCCCACATAGAAGAAGCACATCAGCCTGTGTGATCATGATGTTTCAATGGGATCAGGTATCAGGCATTTAAGACCCAAAATAAAACCATACCCAAGGTGAATATGGGGTGTGGGGGGACATGGAGTAGAGACCCAATACCCATCTGTAGACAATTGGACATACCCTCACAGAGGGGTCACAAGGAAGAGATTGGCCAGTCAGGGTGCAGGACAGCACCGATGAAACACACAACTTTCCTCTAGCTCTTTGGTGCTTCTTTCACCCCTCACTACCATGACCTCAATTCTACCTTACAAATTGGATTAAACCAGAGCAGGCACACTGCTACAGATAAGAGCCCACAACACAGGGAATCCAGGATAGATAAACCCTCACAGCCAACAAGGAGAATAGAGATACCAGGAAGATTAGGGGAGAGTAGAGGGAGAAAGGGGGAATTGATCACAAGGATCAACTATAACCCCCTCCCAGGGGGAGGAATAACAGAAAAGTGGGTGAGGGGAGATGGAGGATGATGTAAGATATGGAAAAAATAATATATAACTTATCAAGGGTTCGTGAGGAAGGGCGGACTGGAGGGAGGGGACAAATGGGGAGCTGACATCAGGGGCTCAAGTGGGAAGAGAATGCTTTGAAAATGATGATGGCGGCATATGTGCAAATGTGCTTGACACATTGGATGAATGTATGAATTGTGATGAGATGTAAGAGTCCCCAATAAAAGAATTTTTTAAAGAAGAATATAAACTGCACCTTAGCTATGATGAAAACAGTGTAAAATGAAATAGGCATGGCTGCTTAACATCTTTTTTAAAATTAATAAATCTTTTTATTGGGGCTCATACAACTCTTATCACAATCTGTACATACATCAATTGAGAAAAGCACCCTTATACATTCGTTGCACTCGTCATTCTCAAAATTCACCTTCCACTTGGGTTCCTGGAGTCAGCTCGGTTTCCCTTTTTTCCCCCCTCCCCTGCTTAACATCTTTAATACTTCTTCCAAGAGTATCTATGTTGTACTTTATTTTATTTTTCACATGTTGTATTTTAGTGAAAATCCATTTGTTTCCCACTCTCTTAGTCATGTGGTTGTGTTCGGATAATTTAGGTTAATTTGAATTTCATCTTCCTTGCCAAATAGATTGGCTCAGGAATAGACAAGTAACCCAGTGAAAGCCTACTTGGTAGGTTGTCTGGGAAAGAGAGGTCCCTATATAGCATAAATGGTTTGCTGTCAATTGCAAACTTAAAAGTTGGTGGATCAAGCCCATTCCACAGTACCACAGCTTCTGTTTAGATTACAGGCAAGAACACCCCATGGAGAAATTTTGGAACTTTGCAGCTCTTTTCTACTACCCTGCGAAGTTCTACTACCCTGGAACTACCCAAAGTCACCATAGGGAACCTGAGGAGAAAGCAGGCAGAATAGAGTAGGTAGAGAAAGCCTTGTATTCATGTGTTGAATGATTGAATTTGAACTAATGGGTCAAACATCTATGAAGCTGGATGTTCATCTACACTTTGTAGCCCATCCCTTTATTTATTCAGTCATTTGCGATGTAACTAGTACTCCTACCTGATAGATACAGACAGAGACTAGAAAGGAATAAGGAGACATAAAAATAATTTTATCTATTGTGGTTGTGACATTGAAGCTAATCTTTTTCTTTCTTTGATTTATGTGATTCTTAAATTATAGATTTTCTGGGTGTTGAAAAAAAATCTCACAAAAACAGAGTCTCAATAAACATAGCACTGTTCACATTGCACATTTGCCAAAGTAATTGTTTACTCTAAATTTATAGTGTTTCTCATAACTCTCTTCTTCACAACCAAAAACCCAAACTGACTGCCATAGAGCTGGTACCATCTCAGTGACCTTAGAGGACAGGGTAGAACTGCCCCGCGAGTTTCCAAGACTGTAACTGCTTGCAGGAATAGAAAGCCCCGTCTTTTTTTTCTGCAGAACTGCTGACCTTGCAGATCAAAGCCCAACTCTGTAACCACCAGGGCTCATGATTAATTATGTTTGTGACTAATTCTCTTGTTAGTCATGAACAAATAGAGGGCTTTGTGTTAGACTAAATGCTCTCAGAATGGAACAAGACCATTTCACAGGTGGTGTATGATAAATGGTGCGATGGTTACCACACCCTGCTGGTGTTGGGCTGCTAACTGCAAGGGCGGCAGTTCAAAAACCTTCTGCTGCTGTGGAGGAGGAAGATGAGCTTCCTACTTTCTTAAAGAATTGCAGACTCAGACACTCACAGGGGCAGCTCGACCCTGTCCTAAAGAGTTGTTATGAATCAGCATCAACTCAGTGGCAATGAGGGTTTGTTTGCTTGTTTGTTTGGTATGATGAATATACATCTTACTAGTGGTATAGTATCCAGCATTTTTCAAATCTTAATAGAAAAAATGAAGACTTTTAAGAAGTAAATGTAGATTGATCAAGCTTATCTAGAGTTACCAGGAAACAGAATGCAGATTGCACAACAAACACCTCATATGCAACCGTGCTCCTTCATTTTCCTCTATTTCCTATGATCTCCGCTGAGCACTAGCTCCAGATTTTAGGAGTAAAAGACACATTCTTCAGTATCATCCTTTGCAGAGTAGTCTCTTAGCCCCTTCCACTGTCAAAGTTGCATTTCCACGATCCTTTTGGTATCTGGAGAGAAAGACTGGACTTTCTACTCCTGTAAAGACCACAATCTCAGAAGCCCACAGGGGCAGTTTTACCCTGCCCTACAGGGTCGCTATGTGTTGGCATTGACTCAGCAGGAGTGAGAAATTTTTGTATCTGATTTTGTATCTGATCAGGAGCAGAGGGAGAATGCAAGATCATCTCCAGGAATAGAGAGAGGAGGTAAATATGGCAAGAGCCCCTTTAAGTAGAAATGTATAAGTGAAGGGACTAAGAGATCTAAGAAATGACAAAAATACTTTATTTTAGTCTTTGCAAAGACTAGAAAGTGTATAAGGACAGGACAAACATCTTTGAAAATATTACTGGATTTTGTTAACACCATCCCCCAATAAAACAAAATAAAGAAATTCAACTAACTTAAAAAATATATCCTTAGGAGAAAACAAAAACAGTTCTTATAGTTTGGATGCCTGATAAAAACCAAGGTGTCTTTTGGGTTTGCTGAGAAACCCAGCCACTCTACCCTCTTTGAAGACTACACATCTAAGTAGTTTCATAACCACCATACCGGTCAACAATGAACTTGACCTAACTGTTTTAGCTTTTAGTACCTGTATCCCTGTCACTTTCCGTGTTTTAAATTCTTAAATATTTAGACTATATAAAAAACAGACACACAGACAGACAAAATGCACAGCAAAAACCACCACTCTATTTAAATTAAACTCCAAACCCATTACCTTCAAGTCCATTCTGATTTATGGGAATCCATGTGTTTAACTGTAGAACTGCTCCCTAGGGTTTCCAATGGCGGTTAGCCTACTGACATACATTGCCAGGCCACCTTTCCTCCCAGGGAAGTTAGCAGTCAGGTTCAAATAGTTTGGGTCACCCAGGACCCTCTATTCAAATGAAACCCTAAGTAAAATATTGAATGATGTTAATGAGTCATAGTGACATTTTGTGTTTTATTCAGGTGTTTCACAAATATAAATTTGATTTTATGATGCACTTTATTTTTTTTACTTTTATACCTGTTAGATTTTTTTCATTAGATGAACTCAAGTTAGAGTTAGAATTAGGTAAAGGTTTACAGAGCACGTTATCATTTTATATTCAATAATCCATACACATTTTGTTTTAACTCATCCATTACAATCCCCTTAATGTTTACCCCACCCCCTCCCTATATTTCCTGTCTCCATCCTCCAGGCAAATGCTATCATTTTCACCTTAAATAATTGATAATTCTAACATAGGGATGAGTTCAGTTTCAGACCTGAAAGGTGACTAAGGGCCACAATCTTGGGTGTTCCCACCGGTTTCTAGCTGTGACCCATAAGCTTGATTTTGAGTTCTATTTCACATTTCCCTACCACTTGTATTGTATTGATTATACAAAGGCATTACATTGGACAAAAAATATAAAGGCATTAAACTACATGGGTCATAACAAACTATGGACAGCCTTGAAAAGAATGGGAGTTTCAGAACACTTCATGGTGCTCATTGGAAAGTTGTGCATGGATCAAGAGAGTCAGTTGTAGGAACCGAACAAGGACAAACTGCATGGTTTAAAATCAGGAAAGGTATGTGTCAGAGTTGCATCTTCTCACCATACTTACTCAATCTGTATGCTGAGCGAATCATCAGAAAAGCCGGATTACATGAAGAAGAATTTAGCATCAGGACTGGAGGAAGCTTATTAACAACCTGAAGTATGCAGATGACACAGCCTTGCTGGCTGAAAGTGAGAAGGACTTGAAGCACTTGCTGTTGAAGATCAAGGCTTGCAGCCTTCAATATGGATTACAACTCAATGTAACAAAGACCGAAATCCTCACACTGGACTCATAGATAACATGATAAATGAAGTAAAGGTTGACGTTGTCAAGGATTTTTGTCTTGCTTGGATCCACCATTAGTGCTCATGGAAGCAGCAGTCAAGAGATCAAGTGTGAAAAGAGAGAGAAAAAGAGATATCAAATGATGTGCTGCATTGGGCAAATCTGCCGCACAAGACTTCTTTAAGGTATTGAAAAGTAAGTTTGTTATTTTGAGGACTAAGGTGCACTGACCCAAACCAAGTTATTTTCAGTCTTCTCATATGCATATGAGAGTTGGACTTTGGATAAATAAGACCGAGGAAGAATCGATGCATTTGAATTACGGCACTGGTTAAGAATATTGAAAGTACCATGGACTGCCAAATAAACAAACAAATCTGTCTTGGAAGAAATGCTGCTCAGATGCTTCCTAGAGGCAAGAATGGTGATACTTTGTATCACAAATTTTGGACATGTTAGGAGGGACCAGTCCCTGAAGAAGGACATCATTCTTGGTAAAGTAGAAGGGCAGTGAACAAGAGGTAAACACTTGGCAAGATGGACTGATACAGTGGCTGAAACAATGGGCTCAATCATAAGAAAAATTTTGAGTATGGCATGGGAAAAGGCAGTGTTATGGGGTTTTTTTCTGTTGTACATAGGGTTTCTATGAATAGGAGCCATCAACAATACAGATGGCACCTAGCAACAACACAAATGATGCATAGTAACTCTAAGCTATTGGAATGGCATCACATTTAGTGTCAGAATATTTCAAGATCTGTTTTGGCACATAATGCTGTCTGAGATAGGATAAGATCTGTATACCTATAAGGAAGTCTATTTAATACAACTATTATTCCAATGTACAACTATTATTCCAATGTATGCACAACCACTGGGGCTGGTGATAAGATAAGTTAAGAATTCTACTAATGACTTCAGTTCAAAATTCATCAAACATGCAATCAAGATGCATTGATAAGTATCAGAGATTAGAATGCAAAAGTTAGAAACAGAGAGGAAGAGATAGTAGTTGGAGAATATGTCCTAATGATAGACAAGAAGGTGGAGACCATATAAGAGAAGTTTGCAAAACCAATTTCTTTATTGCAAGTAATTTTTCAACCACATAAATGGCAACTACCCATGGATAGAATACCAGAAATCAAATTGACTGTGGGAAGAGACTATGGAGAATCTCTATAATAGCAGCCCAAAGAAGGCCAGGACTGACTGTGGGACAGATTATTAATTGCTCAGAGGTAAGTTCAGAGTGACATGGTGGTGTGTGTAGTGGTTATGGGTTGGTTTGTTATCCCCATGGTTGGAAGTTCAAAACCACCAGCAGCTTTGAGGGAGAGAGACTTTCTACTACCATAAACAGCTAGAGTCTCAGAAACCCACAGGGGGTTATTATGAGTCATCATTGACTCGATTGACAGCGAGTTTGTGTTTTGGGGGGAAGTTCAAGGTGAAGTTGAAAAAATTAAAACAAATCCACAAGACCAAAAATATGACATTGAGTATACCCTTTGAATTTAGAGAACATCTTAGGAACAGATATGACACATTGAACACTAATGAAAGAAGATCTAATGAACTGTGGGATGGCATCAAGGACATCATACATGAAGAATGCAAAAGGTCGTTTAAGAGACAAGAAAGAAAGAGAAAAAAGTGGGTGTCAGAAGAGACTCTGGAACTTGCTCTTGAATGCACATTAGCTAAACCAATGGAAGAAATGATGAAGTAAAAGTGTTGAATGGCAAATTTCAAAGTAATGCATTTGTACAGAGACTTGGAGTTATTCAGGTCTTGAGTTGAAAGATTAAAGGATTCTGGGAGCAAAACCCATAACTTGTCTCTCAGTTTATCATACTGTGGTGGCTTTTGTGTTGCTGCGATGCTGGAAACTATATCACCGGTATTTCAAATATCAAGAGTGAATGGGTTTCACCAGAGCGTCCAGACTAAGAGCAGACTATAAAGAATTTTCCACGAAAAACCTTATGAAAAGCTTCAAACTATTGTCAGACACTGAAAATCTCATAAATAGCAATGGAACATTGTCAGCTATAGTGCCAGAAAATGAGCCCCTCAGATTGGAAGGCATTCAAATATGACCGAGGAAGAGCTACCATCTCAACGTAGAATAGCCCATAATGACATGGATGGAGTAAGACTCTTGAGACCTTCATTTACTGATGGGGAATGACTCAAAACGAAAAGAAACAGCTGTAAACATCTATTAACATTAGACCTTGGAATGTACATAACAGCAATTGTGAGGATTGGACAGTGTTTCATTCTGTTTCATTCTGTTGTATAGATGGGGTCACTGTGAGTTAGAATTGACTCAAAAGCACCTAACAATCTGTGGGGCAAAGCTGTCAAATAAGAAAATAATTTATTCCAAAGTCATCTGGGAACCTTGGTCAAACTCATTCCTAATTTTTACCAAAATGCACATAATGGTATGGCCAAAATACACTTCAAAGAAACGGATTCCTCGCACCTGCACCATGATGTCTGATGCACAAGAGCTAATTGTGTATCTGAAGTGTGGTTGGGTCCAGTTGAGTCTTACTCTGGCTTTCCAGCACACTGAACTTTGGAGCTTGTTCAAGTCTGTGAGTGGAAATGGGAGCCATTATGAAAAGCTAATGTGCACGTTTTGTTTACTCATAGCTTTTTTATAATTTATTCATGCTCTTTCAAGCTAGCAAAATTATTCCCATGTTATTTTAGTATTTCTAATTAACCAAAGTGAACATCACTGATGAGTGGCAGGGCCTCTCAACGAAGGGATGCCTTTATGCTGAAATCAGCACGACTCTGCCAGCAAAGTAAAGACTCTAAGCTTCTTCTTTTGCATTAACGAGTCACTTTCTGGATTCTTACCTGCTTTTAGCTTTTGCTCCTGGGAGGAAAGAAGGAAAGAGCTAGTGATCCTCTGTGTTCCCCACCCCAGGACTGAATACATTTCCAACCAACGGGTTCCTTATATTTTAAAATGCCAATTATCATAGAACTTGTGGCCTAAAAAGTAACTGTATTTGATACATAAAAAGTTATGAGCTGGTTAGATATTTTTTAGTAAGAAGGTGGGTTGCCTTTGTGGTCAGCACTCACTCACCATGTGGGTAAACTATTGAATGCATATTTGCATGGGTTAAAAT
Source organism: Tenrec ecaudatus (assembly GCF_050624435.1). Taxonomy (NCBI): domain Eukaryota; kingdom Metazoa; phylum Chordata; class Mammalia; order Afrosoricida; family Tenrecidae; genus Tenrec; species Tenrec ecaudatus. The sequence goes on from NC_134530.1 coordinate 70,209,409, forward strand.
GAGACAAATATAGTTTGAATTTATTTTTATAATTTGAATTTGAATGGTGTAACTAATTTATAATTTAGTTAGAGACAAATGTGGTACACTGAAAAAATGGTTTAGGAGCTCAAAAAGGATGTATCCTCTAATGTGTAAATCATAGGCCAAATATAATTGCCAAAAAGAAAGAGCCCAGATATCTTTTTTACTCAAAAGTTATTATTCAAAAAGTTATTGAACATTATGTTACTTGCATACTTTTTCCTTATTCTGACCTCCTCTTTTAGCCCAAGAATAAGAAGTTGACTGCAAGTGGTCATTCTTAGAAATTTTGCGATTCATGTACCTCAAATGTTTCTAATGCTGCCTTTCCTGTAGCACTGTTTTTCCTTATCTATTTGAACCTAAAGCACCACTACTTATCATTGAGTATGACTGTTAATAAATCTTACATAATTGTCTTCTTTAAACACATTTCCCAAAATGTTAATTTTCATTAGATCAGAATCCGAGTGCTTTCAATGGACACATGAGCTGTGTTCAAGGAAATTCCCTCCTCTCAAATAAGCTTCACGTCCCATCACATTTTCAGCATCTAAGTGTGATATAATACTCAAGGGTGGCAACTGACAGAAGAAGGCTGTGTGTTAGTGACACTGAGAAATGGCTCCATACCACCTACCTGCTCCAGGTGGCAGCAGCCTCCCAGAAGGAAGGACGAGAGGAGAGAATTTAGGGTGCAGTGGTAAACTTCGTGCCCTTCTCCCCCTCCTTTGTTAAAGTCAACTCACAGCCATCGAGCTGATTCCAGTTGATAGTAATCCGATAGGACAGGGTGAAATGGCCCTGGTAGGTTTCCTAGACTGTCACTCTATATGGGAGTAGAAAACCTTGTCTATCTCCTGCAGAGCAACTAGCAGTTTCTAACTGCTGATCTTTTTTTGGTTAGCAGCCCAACTTGTAACCACTGCACCACCAGAGCAGCGTTCCTGTGCCCCTCTGGTAGTAGGTGAAAAGCTTGAGGCCAAGAAACTTTCCCTTATACAACTACCGTATGTGGTTTATGTTAGCCGTGGGGTTGATTTCTAGGCTGTGTTCTTTATGGCAGCAGGTCACCAGTTCCCCTCCCCTGTCCTCTGTAGAACCACTGGTAGGTTCACACCCTTCAATTAGCAGCTAAGTGTCTAATCATTGCACCACCACCACGACTCCTTAAATACAACTGCACCTCTCAACTGATCCTCTAATATAACTATTGCACATTTTTATTTTGCCATACTTTCTCCCTTTTTGAATTGTTTACTAGTACTGCAATGAATGTTGCTGTACATTAATTTTGTTATTAATTTATCTATTTTTTGGTATCTAATTATTTTTTAAAATAACTTTTTAGAGCTGAAATTTCTCAGTTGAAAGATATAAACATTTCAGACCATCAACTCTGCATTCAACGGTTTAAACCACCTGTGTTGGACAGGGTTCTCTAGAGAGACAAACCAGATTGCTAGTAATTATATATAAATATATTTATAAAGATAGATATATAATATAAAGAAATGAACCATTAAATTATATACAGATAGATAATACAAGAAATTAACAGTTAAATTATAAAGCAGTGAGACACTAGTAGTCCTTTAAGGCTTGAGAGCCACCAGTTGCCAGTCCCTTTTTGTTGAGAGAGCTGGGCTATATATATCCAGGCAGCAAACAGCAAGGCAGGTCCCCAACTGTCATCAACTCTCAGTCCCCAGCTCCAGAGATGAACATTCCAATCGTGTGGGCTTAAAGGGACCTCAACTTACAGTGACACAGTCCACAGGCTAGGCATCCCACAGGTAGTGTACCCCTTTAAACTGAGGCACAGAACAAGCAAGGCGAGGCTCACCGAGCCATTTATCCCTCCACGCTTCGGTTAATCCTACTTGTGTTTATCGGCCAGGCTGGCACAATAAACTATCGCAATCCACCCCTTGCCAGCCTGGCACCTGTACACAATTCTTTACCCATACATACTTATATAATTTCCAGATATTAATGAAATCACACTTATACTTATCATCAATCATCTATCATACATATAAATGAAAACACACTGAGTCAAATTATATCTGATATAACATACTTGAACAAAAGAAATATATGCAATAATCACATACAAGGAAAATACATTGACAATTACAAGCCTCGCTTTTGCAATTGATCACGTGGTCATAATTGATAGGTAGAGCTACCTTCTACTGCCACCCATTCTGTATTACCTTTGCCCTCAGCAAGCACCTCAGCTGGCTGTGGTTTTTGGCCTGGCGGGGTGACCCAGACCTTCATTCCTGAGGGGTCTGGGTCATTATAAGTCCTGTTAGGATTGGGTTGCTGTAACTTACTTTAATAACAGGGCATGGTAACACTAAGAGTCGGCCTATGGGATCTCCTGGATTCCAGACATATTCTTCTTTACCTCCATTATGTAGTACCAGTCCAATTTCTCCTTGGTAGTCAGGATCAATCACCCCACTCAGTACGGTGACACTCTTCCTGACCTGTAGATCCAAAGGCATGAGAAGTCCAAAGTGCCCAGGGGGCATTCTCAGCTGCCAGTTCAGTGGAATCCATGCTGTGTTTCCAGGTGGGAGAGTTCTTTTCTTCGGGACCAGGACCTCCAGGCCTGAGGAACACAGGGTTGCTGGGACAGGAAGCAAAAATGCTGCAGGGGGATCACTGGGAGTAATAGTGAGTGGTGCCACTCCAGCTTCCACCCCTTGGTTCCTGGACCCATGAATTCTGGCTGTTGGAGACACAGCACCATATATTGGCCGCTGGTTTAGAGCGTATACAGCTTCCTGGAGAACATTGCCCCAGCCCCGCAAGTTGTTGCCACCTAGTTGGCACCGTAATTGTGTCTTTAGGAGCCCATTCCATCGTTCTATCAAGCCGGGAGCTTCAGGATGATGAGGAACATGATACGACCAGTGGATTCCATGGGAATGGGCCCAATGCCGCACTGTATTTGCTGTGAAGTGAGTTCCTTGATCTGAAGCAATGCTGTGTGGGATGCCATGCTGGTGGATGAGGCATTCTGTAAGTCCACGAATAGTAGTTTTGGCAGAAGCATCACGTGCAGGGAAGGCAAATCCATATCCAGAGTAGGTATCTATTCCAGTAAGAACAAAACACTGTCCCCTCCATGATGGAAGTGGTCCTGTGTAATCAACCTGCCACCAAGTTGCTGGAATTGTGTCCCATATCTTGAACTTAATGTTGGTTTCTGCTGCTGGCAAATGGGACACTCAGCAGTGGCAGTGGCCAAGTCAGCCTTGGTGAGTGGAAGTCCATGTTGTTGTGCCCATGCATAACCTCCATCCCTGCCACCATGTCCACTTTGTTCATGTGCTCATTGGGCGATAACGGGTGGCAGAGGAAAGAGGAGGACCAGTCTCCACAGCGCGTGTCATCTTATCCACTTGATTATTAAAGTCCTCCTCTTCAGAGGTAATCCTTTGGTGAGAGTTCACGTGAGATACAATTACCTTTACTTTCTTGGCCCATTCAGAGAGGTCTATCCACATACCTCTTCCTCACACCTCCTTGTCACCAATTTTCCAATCATGGTCCTTCCAATTCCCTGACCATCCAGCCAAGCCATTAGCCACAGCCCATGAATCAGTATATAATCTCACATCTGGCCATTTTTCCTTATATGTAAATTGAACGGCCAGGTGCACTGCTCAAAGTTTTGCCCATTGGGAATATTTCCCTTCCCACTGTCCTTTAGGGAGATCCCAGAAAGAGGCTGTAGTGCTGCTGCTGTCCACTTAGGAGTGGCACCTGCATATCGTGCAGAGCCATCTGTAAACCAAGCATGACTTTTTTGGTCTTCAGTTAAAGTATGGTAAGGAACTCCCCAGGAGGCCATAGATGCAGACTGGGAGAAAGGAGGCAATGTGACAGGAGTGGAGACTGGGCATTTGGGCCACTTCTTCATGCAGCTTACTTGTTCCTTCAGGTCCTGCTTTGGCCCGATCTCGTACATACCACTTCCATTTAACAATGGAATGTTGCTGCGCACATCCAACTTTATGATTACGTGGGTCAGACAATACCCAGTTCATGATAGGTAATTCAGGCCTCATGGTGACTTGGTGGCCCATGGTGAGGCGTTCAGTCTCCACCAAGGCCCAGTAACAGGCCAACAGCTGTTTTTCAAAGGGGGAGTAGTTGTTTGCAGAGGATGGCAAGACTTTACTCCAAAATCCCAATGGTCTACACTGTGATTCACCAATAAGGGTCTGCCAAAGACCCCACACTGCAATTTTATCTACAACTGACACCTCTAGCACCATTTGGTCAGCTGGATCATCAGGTCCCAGCGGCAAAGCAGCTTACACGGCAGCCTGAACTTGTTGAAGAGCCTTTTCTTGTTCTGGGCCCCACTCAAAAATGGAGGCTTTTCATGTCACTTGATAAATAGGTCGAAGTAGAACACCCAAGTGAGGAATATGTTGCCTCCAAAATCTGAAGAGGCCCACTAGGCGTTGTGCCTCTTTTTTAGTCGTTGGGGGAGCTAAATATAATAGCTTATCCTTCACTTTAGTAGGAATATCTCGAAATGCCCCACACAACTGGACCCCTAGAAATTTTTACTGATGTGGAGGGTACCTGAATCTTTGTTGGGTTAATTTCCCAACCCCTTGTATGCAGATATTGTACCAATGAATCTAGAGTCTTTGATACATCCTCCTTAGTGGATCCAATCAGCATAATGTAATCAATATAATGGACCAGTGTGACATTTTGTGGAATAGACAGGTGGTCAAGGTCCCTTCAGACTAAATTATGGCACAGGGCAGAAGAATTGATGTACCCCTGGGGGAGAATTGTGAAAGTATATTGTTGCCCCTACCAGGTGAAGGCAAACTGCTTCTGGTGGTCCTTGGAGACTGGTATGGAGAAGAAGGCACTAGCCAGATCAATAGCTGCATACCATGTACCAGGAGAAGTATTGATTTGCTCAAGCAATGTAATCACATCTGGGACAGCAGCCGCAATTGGAGTCACCACCTGGTTAAGTTTATGATAATCCACTGTCATTCTCCAGGATCCATCTGTCTTCTTTACAGGCCAAATTGGTGAATTAAATGGGAATGTAGTAGGAATCACCACCCCTGCATCTTTCAAGTCTTTGATGGTGGCACTGATCTCTGCAATCCCTCCAGGAATGCAGTACTGCTTTTGGTAATGGCAATTCTAATGGTGTCCACTTGGCCTTTCCTACCATGATGGCCCTTATTCCACATTTTAGGGATCCGATATGGGGGTTCTGCCAGTTATTAAGTATGTCTATTCCAATTTGCATTCTGGAACTGGGGGAATAACCACAGGATGGGTCCGGGGGCCCACTGGACCCACAGTGAGGCGTACTTAAGCTAAAACTCCATTGAAACTTGAACTCCATTAGCCCCCACTCTGATTGGTGGGCCTTCAAAACATTTTGGGTCTCCTGGAATTAGTGTCAGTTCTGAGCCAGTGTCTAGTAATCCACAAAAAGTTTGATTATTTCCTTTCCCCCAATGAACAGTCACTCTTGTGAAAGGCCGCAGGTCCCTTTGGGGAAGGTTAGAAGAAAGACTAACAGTATAAACCTTCAGTGATGTAGCAGGGTCCTCCTGACAAGGGACCTGGCCTCCCCTTCATTCAAGGGGTTGTGGGTCTGTAAACTGGCTCAGGTCTGGGAATTGATTGAGCGATCATAACTGTCTATTCTGCTGTTCACCTGATCTACCATTCTTTCGCCTGTACAGATCACGTAAATATTTAGTAGGCTTCCCATCTATTTCATTCCTAGGGACACCGTGGCTAAGTAGCCAATGCCATAATTCCACACGAGACAGGTTGCTTTGATTATTATTGAAATCTTGTTGTCTATTATAACCACGCCCACCCTGTCTCTGTTGATTCAGTGCTGACACCTGCCCTCTACCATCACGGGGACCAATCAGCCCCATTGTGGGCAAATGTCGGAGTTCGCTTAGGGCAGTGCCCACTGTTAATCCTGGTGCACATAAAATAGCAATTACAGGAGTCTTAAGAGATGCTGGGGCCCACTTCACAAACTTGTTCCTTATGATTGTGGTAAAGGGTATGTCCTCAGGACATCCCCTTTTTGGGCCTATGGGAATATCTTGATAGATCCATTCTAACATACCAATTTCTCTAAGCTTTTGGATGCCTTGCTCTACAGTGTACCAAAGTAGGTCAGGTACTTCAAGTTGGTCTAATCTAGGCCATCTGGCAGTCCATGCTTCATTGAACCAACCAAATAACGACTTAGAACCTTTTTTAGCCTGTCTCGAAAAGACATTGAAAGAAGAGTCTGTACTTAGGGGTCCCATATCCAGAAACTCACACTGGTCTAATATTACATTTCGTGCACCAGTATCCCACACCCTTAGTAACCATTCCCAGGGATATTCTCCAGGCTTTTGCTTGTACGTATTTGAGAACTCGAGCAGGTCTTTATGTGTGTAGCGCACTTCTTCTTGGATAATCATCTCAACCTCACCTTTAGGAGGTTTCTGAGAGTTAATTTTAGTGACAGGTCTAGCGGAAATAAAGGGTGGTGAGGGTGTTTCCTCGGTGCTCTCAGCAATATCTTGGCGAGGCATCTTCCTCAGGTAATGCTACTGATGCAGCCCCACCTGGCATATCAACTTGAATAGTTTGGCTAATCTGCTCAGGTGTTTCTAAGGGCTCAATATCCTCTTCTTCTGGATCATCAGCCCATATGTTCCCATCCCATGTTTCAGGGTCCCAACTTTTCCCAATTAATGCCCTTACTTTGGTTTCAGACATTACTCTAGATCTGCAATTCAGCTGCCGTTGTAATTCAGCCACTCGTATAATGAGACTCTGGACCTGGTTATCAGCAATGTCAGCTCTTTTACTAGAGGAGAGAAGGCTCTCCTTTGTAGCACAGATGGAAGTTTTCAAATCTGTTAGTCTGCACTTGAGGCGTGCTTTTGAGGCTCTGAGATCATCCCTCTCCTTAATCACCCTTTCCATTGTACGTAGGACCAGCCAACCAGTTTCCCTATACTAGTCATTATTACAAAACTCCTGGAAAATATCAAATATACGATTACCTAGAGCATCTCCTTTATCCAGCACATCATCTACTTTAGGTGCTACTTTAGGTATTATCTTTGCTATTTCACACCATGGATTAGTACGGGTAGTAGACGTATCCACGTCAAGACTAAACAGGTTGGAAAGTCAATTTAAGAAATCCATATTTATAGTTTATTTCTCTAGAAGCACTCCTGGTACCAAAATGTGTTGAACAGGGTTCTCTAGAGAGACAAACCAGATTTCTAGTAATTATATATAAATATATTTATAAAGATAGAGATATAATACAAGAAATGAACCGCTAAATTATATACAGATAAATAATACAAGAAATTAACAGTTAAATTCTAAAGCAGTGAGACACTAGCAGTCCTTTAAGGCTTGAGAGCTGCCAGTTGCCAGTCCCTTTTTGTTGAGAGAGCTGGGCTATATATATCCAGGCAGCAAACAGCAAGGCAGGTCACCAACTGTCATCAACTGTCAGTCCCCAGCTCCAGAGACGAACATTCAATCGTGTGGGCTTAAAGGGACCTCAACTTACAGGGACACAGCCCACAGGCTAGGCATCCCACAGGTAGTATACCCCTTTAAACTGGGAAATGAGATTTATTCTCACCCCAGTACTAATAGCAAAGTTAAAAAATAGCAGACAACAAATGCTGGCACAGGTGTAAGGAGACTGGAGCCTTCATATATTGCTGGTGGGACAGCAAAACGGTGCAGCCACTCTGGAGAGCATTATGGTGATTTCTCCAAAAGCTGGACATAGAAATACCACGTGTCCCTGCACTCTCTCTACTTAGTATACATCCTGGAGACGCGAGTCATGACAGGAATGGATACATGTACATCCATGTTCATGTAGTACTGCTCACAAAAGCAAAAAGATAGGAAAAGCCTAAATGTCCATCAGAGGAAGAATGGATAAATAAACTCTGGTGCATACAAAATGGAATATTACTCAAAATTAAAGAATCATAATTATTCTGAATACTAGAGATGATTCATAAAATGGATTAACCTGGAGGACATTATGCTGAGTAAAATCAATCAATCATAAGAGGACAAATGTTCTATGAGAACTCTAATATAAAAACTCAAGAAAAGGGTTTTACACTATAAAAAACATTATTTTCTTGTTACCAGGAAGGAGAGGGAAAAGATTAGGAAGTTACCTGGAGACAAGTGATCATTTGGGCGAAGAGGAAGGTAATATATAAAAAGGACGTTGGAGAAAATATTGAGGCAGGAGAGAGATTGGGCAGCTTGCGATAGTTAAAGGCAACAGAGACAAATACTGTTAGACACACAGTCCTGCTATAGATGCTTGCGTGGATACTAGTGTGGTAGGAATTGTGGAAGTTTACCTATGAATATACACATCAATTTGACAAGGAGTGTTTGTATGTATATTTTACTGTTGCTGCATGAATGTGATTGAGCTTACTGGGGGCAAGCATGAAAACTTCTTAGACATAAACCAACACCTTAAGGGAATGAGATACTAGGTCTGGGAGCTCAGGAACATTATCCTGGAAGACACCAAGGTCAATTGGCATTACATGGACCATAAAGACAGTGTTCTTTATCCTACTTTGGTGAGCAGCCATTGGGGTCTTAAAAGTTTGGGAGAAGTAACCAACTGGTATCTCCCCATCCAGAGCAAGGAAGAAGCAAGAAAATCAAAGACAAAGAAACAACTAGTCCAAAGGACTGATGGATCGTGTAAACTCTAGCCTCCACAACCCTGAGGCCAGAAAAACCAGATGCTACCTAGTTACCATTGCGTATTGCTCTGAAAGGGATCACAATAGGAGGTCCTGGATAGAGATGGAGAAAAGCATGAAACAAAACTCAAAGTTATTTTTGTTTTAAATGAGGTCTATTGGTCTGATAGAGACTGGTAGACCACTCAGAAATTTGGCCCTTAAACACCCTTTAAGCCTGGAGTTGAACTCATTTCCATTGCTCAACTTTTAGCCAAAGGATAGATAGGCCTATAAGGTGAACAATGAAACCAGGGAGGTACAACTCCTTAGAACAGTCAACCATGGATTTTAAAAGGGCAGCATTTGCCCAGAGGTTACACTCAGAAGGCAGGAATGGAAAGGTAAGGACAAATGGAAAGAGTAAACACAAAGGGGAAGAACTGGAAATAATGCTATTCCATTGTGGGGATTACATTCAAAGTCATGAATCAAAATGTGCATGATCTGTTGAATAGAGAGTCAATTTGCTCTGTAAATTTTCACACAAATAACATTAAAAACTTAAAAACAACCACAAAACAACGTAAACCAAAAATACCCCTGAAGGCTTCTTAAAATCAAACAAGAGTTAAATTTAACTAGTAAAATATATATACCTTGAGCAATATATTCATTTAAGAACTATTTGTGATCAAAGAAACAACAGTGATTCAAAGGATTAAAATGGAAAATCAGGGGCCGTGAGTTTATGAGGGAGGAACAACTCGGGAAAGGAGGTGTGAAGGGTTTCATTACTGTTAGAATGTACTCAGTGTCACTGAATTCTACCAGCAGACATGATTCAGTTGGTGGATGCATTTTAAAGTGAAAAAAAGAAAGGAACCGATGAGAGAAAAACATGTTCTGCCTTTCTCAAGCTGAAAGAACTAAGAAAGAACTAAAGAAAAATGCTTGCAATTAAACAAGCGGCCATCTAGCAGGGAAGCAACAAAGTCCACATGGAGGAAGCACGCCAGCCTGCGTGATCATGTGGTGTTGACAGGAAGAGGTATCAGAAACTCAATAACAACCAACCAACTCGATGTGACCAGGGATGAATGCAATGGAGACCCAAAATCCGCCTCCTCAATAATTGCACAGTCCCTCTCATCAGGGCGACCTGGAACAGATGATGAAGCCAGGGTGTAGTATGGCACTGATGAACTATCCTCTTGTTTTTTAATATTTCCTCCCCTTATTAGTAAGGTTTGTATGTGTTTTACCTAATCAAGCATGTTAGATTTGCATATGTATATTTAAGATCGCCCAGAACAAGACAAATGACCCCTCAGAAACAGTGAGAGGAGTAATGGTTCCCTGAGGGTACGGGAAAGGGGCAGGGGAGGAGAAAGGGGAGCTGATAGTGTTGATGGTTGTATAAACCCACTGGATGAGATTGAACAACAGAACTGTATGTGAATGGGTATACTGGAATGTGTAAGATATGTCATTAAAATTATATATATATATATATATATAAAACCAATTCTAGTGACAAATCATTTGGGTAATAGGAGAAAGTAAAATAAATCATCCATGGTATAAGTGAATTTTGCCCCCGTAAAAATATATATTGTAAATCCTAGCCCCTATATCTGTGATTATAATCTCATTCAAAAATGAGTTTTCTTTGTTGTACTAATATAGCCATAATAATGTTGTTTATATGTCTTAAATAGATCTTTTTGAGATATAAAAGAGCAGATCCAGCACAGAGTGGGGAAAATAGATGTCATGCCCCATAAGTTTACAAAAGAACCAAGAAAAAGAAGTTGAAAAGAGACAAGGACCTTCTCCACAAGTCTGGTGCCAGTGCCCTAGAATGACTTCTAGCCTCCTAAACTGTGAGAAGAAAAATAAATATGCTTGTGAAAGCTCTCTACCTGTAACATTTCTGTGCTAGCTGCCCTCTACAACGAAGACAAGTGGTGTATCCAAGCAATGATCATACAGAGTTTTTGGTGTCGTCAAAAGTTTAAGGCCAAAAAAACGTGGAGAAAGTGTAGGGCCACATTCACTGACTGTCGTATTGGGCTGTTCAGCAGCTACTCAACAAGTACCCACATGTGTCAGGGAGTTCCAGCCATGAAGAGTACAAATATGAGTTAAACCTGGTCCCTAACCTCAAGAAGCACAAGTCGTCAGTCAGCTTTTTCCTAAAACCTTACTCTGGGTTTTGTAACATTGTTTTTGTAGATGTAGCAAAATTCAGCGGCAATCTCAAGCTTTATCTCTTTCATATATCTCTTCCCTGAGGCAAGCTGGACATGCTTTCAGTCTTCTTCAGACTGACTATAAGCCGCAGGGCTGCAGTGTCTGATTAAAAACAGATGCTCACATATCCATTATGAGCTCCAGAACAATGATCATAACGCATTTTTGGTGTCGTCAAAAGTGTAAGACCATATTCATCCACTAATGTATGAGGTTGTTCAGCAGGTAGACCAATGCCCATATGTTCAGAGAGTGCTGGCAGTGGAGAATACAAAGATAAATTAAACCTGACCCCTAATAATTTCTTTCCTTCTTAAATATTTTTATTGGCATGTAATTCACATACTATACAATTCAATTTTCATCAAAAATTCAATCTTTTCTTTTTTTTACAACCATCAATGCTAGGTATTTCTTTCAATACCTTTTCCATCATTCCATTAAGCAATAGCTCCCTATTTGTTTTTATAAGATAATTTTATTGGGGCCTCTTACAGCTCTTATAATAATCCATACTTCAATCATATTTGTACATATGTTGCCATAATTATTTTCTAGGCATTTACTTTCTATTTGAGCCTTTGGTATCAGCTCTTCTTTTTTCTCCTCCCTCCCCCCTCCCACCCTCATGGCCCCTTGATAAATTAATTATAAATTATTATTATTTTCCTATCTTACACCAACCACTGTCTCCCTTCCCCCATGGTTTCTGTTATTCATTCTCCTTGGTATGTGTGTCAGGGGGCGGAGGAGCCCTTAATAATTTCTATAGATTTAAAGGAAGACTTATTTCATAGAGACACATACCATACTTTTGAATGCTAGTCGTTCCCAAATTAATGTATTCTAAAATCCAATTCTAATCAGTCACTAAATTTCATTTTTAATTTAATTTTAAATTATGAGTTTTTAATAATTTTAATATTGTCTGGAAGAATATAAAGTCAAATTTACCCAAAAAAGAGAGAATATAATGCTGGTTTTATTTGCTTAGAATTGCTCTAAAATTTTTAAATAAACTCGATTTAAAAAAAAGAAATCGGAAGGGGGAAAATGAGGAGCTGATACCAAGGACTCAAGTAGAAAGCAAATGTTTTGAGAATGATGATGGCAACAAATGTACAAATGTGCTTGACCCATGGATGGATGTATGGATTGTGATAAGAGCTGTACTAGACTTTAATAAAATTATTTTTTAAAGAAATCAGTGTGGTGAATCTTCTTTTCAGAAGAATACCAAATAACATATATAGACACACACACACAGAGTTTAGGAGGTGGAGCTCAATTTCTAGCCTTCATATTTGAGGGTGGTCAGACAGTAACACTTTACCAAATAATAGAATAGATAACATAAAAAAATAGTAACTTTACATAATCTGGCAAACACTACCTTAATTAAAATGGCTAACATTAGTGATATAACATGGCTATCAAATATGCATGCTATGATGTGATGTGTACTTCATCTCTGTTAACATTCTTTCTAAAACCCGCAAGCATGGTGTAATCATGAGGGAATAAAAGAAACTCAGATTGGAGAACTTTCTACAGGAGACATAACCGGTACACTTCAAGCTTATCAAGTTATTTAAAAAGGGGGTGGTGGTGGTTAGAAATTGTCCCAGACCACGCAAAACTGAAGATACATGACAACTAAATGTAATGTGATACTGTAGATTAAGTCCTGGCACAAACAATATTAAATTAATGGAAAACTACCCAAATTGTTGTTGCTGGTAATTGCCATTGGGTTGGTTCTGATTCATAATGATCCTGTGTACAACAGAATGAAACACTGCCCAGTCCTGCATCATCCTCACACTCAGTGTTTTCTGTGAGTCCATTGGTGCCTTCTTCTTCACTGATTCTTTACCAAGCATGATATCTTTCCCTGGAAACTAGACCTTCCTTGGTAATATGTCCAAAGTATGTGAGACAAAACTGGCCATATTAGCTTGTAAGAGGGTTTAAGTGTAAATGTGTGTGCATGTATTTCTTTTAGCAAAAATGATCAAAAACAGTGTGCTTTCACTGAGCAGAGACAAAAGAACACCTTCTTTATTTTGCCTTAGAGCTATGTTGACCCTCCAGATTTCTATCATAATTTAGAAAGATGCTTTATTCATATCATCTTCCAGTAGGCTGCCATGCTAGTTCACTGAGTGGCATCCAGCTCATTAAACCTAGTGAACATCCTGTAGTTCAAAAAATATCCTAGATGTCATTGTAAAATTAAAACATCCCAGGGATTGGAAATAAACTCCATAAAAATTGAACTATGTGAGGTTTCTAGATCTAGCAGTCTGAGGCAATTGTATTCTCCAAAGTGAAGGACAAGGTGCATCTTATATCACCAAGGAAGATGCCTCGTAGATCTCTCCAAAATGCCTAGTAGATCTCTTCAGATTTGGGAAACATAATAAGCTTCACATTTGGGCCTGCTGTTCTGACCAAATAACCCTTATGGCTGCTAGATCAAGAAAAGAAAGTCAATCCAAAGCATATGCAAAATGGCATGCTACTTGGGCTATACAACCCTAGAGACCAAGTGGTGCTCAAAGTGTTTCTGGCACACAGGATAAAATAAGTCCCTGACATATATATATATATATATATATATATATATATATATATATATATATATATTTAAAAAATTAAGTCCCTGACATGTCACAACAGGATAATGACAGGTTAAAACCTCAATATTTTGGAGCAAACCTATGCTTCCTTATGTAGATAACAGTCTTTCTATTTTAAAAAAAAGTAAAGAGAGAAGTAAGCAGTTGCACAATAATATTTGGGGACTTCAGTACTCTACTTTCCATTATGGAAAGAAGATCTAGATGGAAGATTAAAATAATAATAATGCCCTTTAACAACACTATAAACCAACTAGACCTAATAGGCACATATAGAACTCTCCAGCCAACAGCAACTGTATGCATTTTTTCTCAAGTGTCCATGAAACTTTCTCCAGCAGACGTCATATTTCAGGCCACAAGAAAACTCTCAGTAAATTAAATCATATGACCTGAGCTGCCATCATAAAATATGAAGTCCTTGAAAACAATTTGCTTCTTCTTAATTGCTGCAGACTAACACAGTTAGTTGGTATAAGCTTCTCAGGTTGACGATGGCACCTTCCCAGAAAGCCCTTAATAATCACTCACATTGGCATCTCAGCATGAGTTCTCTCGTAGCACTTTCCTCATTTGGGGTGGTGGCTTCTCCGATCTTTATTTCCCAGATCTTTTAATGGTGAGATTAATCCTCTGATTCCAATACTGAATCTTGCATATCTGGAAAAAACACAATGGTTTTTTCCTGATCTAGTCGCTACTAATACAGGAATCTTCAACTTTATTAGGTTTCCAAGTGGAAATATATTATATATATATATATATATATATATATATATGTATATATATATATTATATATATTATATATTTTTTGGAATATATTTTATATACTCTATACCTTCCATATTGTATAATCTCCTGAGTTCATAATCTAGTGAGAAGATAAACCTGGGAACAGAAATTTTCTTACAAAATTGTTGCTCCACAATGAAACATACAACTTTCCTCTAGTTTTTTTTTCCCTCTAGTTTTTTAATGCTTCCTTCCCCACACTATCATGATCCCAATTCTACCTTATGAATCCAGCTAGACCAGAGGATGTGCACTGGTACAGATAGGAACTGGAAACACAGGGAATCCAGGACAGATGAACCCCTCAGGACCAATAATGAAAGTAGCGATACCAGAAGGGTAAGGGAAAGGTGGGGTAAAAAGAAATCACCGATTACAAGGATCTACATATAACCCCTTCCTTGGGGGAGGGACAACAGAATAGTGGGTGAAGGTAGATGTCGGAGAGTGTAAGACATGATAAAATAATAATCATTTATAAATTATCAAGAGTTCATGAGGGAGGAGGGCAGGGAGGGAGGGGGGAAATGAGGAGCTGATACCAAGGGCTCAAGTAGAAAGCAAATGTTTTGAGAATGATGATGGCAACAAATGTACAACTGTGCTTGCCACAATGGATGGATGGATGGATTGTGGTAAGAGTTGTGCTTGCCCCAATAAAATGATTTTTCAAGAAAAAAATAATAAAATTGTTGCTCCACCAGACACACTGCTCCCAGCTGCCTTCTGAACTAGCACAAACTCCCTCCAAAACCAGACACCCTGCCCCAACCACATCTTGGCAATCAGTCTAGAATGGCCAAGCACTATACTTTACAATGGCCTGCCAGCTAGGGAGGCCAGTCACCCCTAGTTTTTTTCTTTTCTCTCCTTTCTTCTCTCTTGTTTTTCTTTTTCTGGTTTCCTATTTTTATTTTTCTTTCCTTTCTTCAGTTTCTCTTTAATATTCCCTTTCTTTATCTTTTCTTCTTTTCCATATCTCTCTTCTTTTTTGCCCTCTTTAGTTAACTTTCATTTTTCATTCTTTTTTTCATTTATTTATTATTTTGTATCTTTTCTTGTTTTCTTATTTTCTTTTTTTGTGTTTATTTAGTATTATCAATTTTTTCAACTTGGAGTATGTTTTCTCTCTTTTACGCAACCTGTTGATAGGCAAAAACACTGACTGCATTACACCAGGATGACTAGAGAAATAAATCCAGGGACACTCATATATGTATAAGAAAGAGCTTTATATCAAGAAGTAATTGTATATAAGAAAAACATCCCAGCCCAGTCCAACTTAAGTCCATAAGTCTGATACTACTCCATACATCCAATTCTAATCTATTAAGCCCTCTTCAGACCTACGAAGCCACACACAATGATGCAGAATGCAGGAAGATCACAGGTCAGTGGGTGCAAAATCTTGTAGATCCTATGGTGGTAGACACATCTCTGGGCTCTAGCTGCCATCAGCATGGCTCAAAGTGGTTTGTCAACAAGAACTGAAGCAGAGAGAAAGAGGAAGGTTCCCAGGACCCTCCCCATGAGGTGGTCACACCCATAGGAGGCAAGCTGAGACCTTATTGACAGGGTAGACTCCATCCCTTCACTCTATTTGTCAAGTTGACAAAAGATTATCTAACTATCACACTGCCCAAACTGTCCAGCCAGCAACTCTTAAAAGCCGACCTATTAGACAGGAGTCATTACCTGCTTTCGTCCCATCTGATGAACAATAAGGGTAGCTAACACCAGTCCAACCAGCCCTCAACTGCTTTACATGAACAGCAAATATGCATACACTCTAGTCCTCTTTCATACCCACCAGGAAATAGATGATGAGTGTCTAACTCATCATGCCAAGCTAAGCAAACAAGTTCTGTACTATCCTGATTCCTTGAATACACCAAAACAATAACAATAAGACCTGGTTGTTTGTCTATTATGCTTGTTTATGTTTTCTTTTATATGTTGTTGCTTGTCCTTGCTTTTTTCCCTCTCATCCCATCAGATGGAGGATATCAACCATGTCCACTCTGCCCAGCAAACCCATACCTCTGCAGTCTTGCTCATTGAGTGAAGACTTATACCACTCTTGTACCACTGATCAATAATAGAACGTACCCAATATAGTCAAATAAGCCCTCAATTACACTACATGAACAGGGAACAATCTGAGCACACAAACACACACAAAACGAGCACACATTCCCACTCTCTATCATGCACACCAGAAGACAGGTGATGAGTGTCTAAGACTACACCAACACAGGGCCATCAAGTAAATGTAAATACAGCACCGCCATAACGTCTCAAAGACAACAGACAATTTTAGTTCACATGAAGAAATAAGATGGAGTGGGTAAAGCAAGTAATCAAAATACAAAGCCAAAAATATTTTTCTAAGGAAGAAATTAGATCGGAACTACCTTATAAGGAGTAAAAAAAAAAATGAGGGGAAAATAAAAGAGGACCTGATGCCAAGGGCTTAAGTGGAGAGCAAATGCTTTGAAAATGATGAGGGCAAAGAATGTACAGATGTGCTTTACCTAACTGATGTGTGTATGGATTGTGATAAGAGTTGTATGAGTCCCTAATAAAATGTTAAAAAAAGAAAAGAAAAGAATGATGGCAAAAAAAAACAACCCAACAACTCCTCAGACATAAGCAAACTCCTTAAAGGAATGGCTTGTTAGGCCTACTGGCTCATACTAAGTCTTGGGGACACCAAGCTCAACTGGCGATAACGTAATCCACAAAGACAATGGCCTGCATCCTACTTTTTTGATTAGTAACTGAGATCTTAAAAGCTCATGGGCAGCCATCTAATGTGCAACTCTATGGTCTCTTCCTGTCAAGAGGAAAGAAGAGTGATGAAAATCAAAGACAGGTGGAAACAATTAATCCAATGGATAACAGACCATGACCCTGACCAGACGAACTAGAACATATATCACCTGAACTAGAGATCATCTCAAGAACAGATTTAGCACATTGAACTGTGATGGCCAAAACCCAGAAGAGTTGAGGGATAATATCAATAATGCACAAAGAAAGTAAAAGGTCATTAAAAAAAACCGGAAAGAAAGAAAAGACCAAAGTAGATGTCAAAAGAGACTCCGAAACTCACTTTTAAATGTAGAGTAGCTAATGTGAATGAAAGGGGAACTCCAAAAAATAATGTAACCTTTATAGTGAAAAGACCTGGGGTTATTATTCATTGAGGTATGAAAATTTAGATAATAGCGGACTATAAAAGTGCAAAATTGGACAGAAATGTTCATTAAAAGATCAACAATTAAATCTCTTTTTGTGTTTAGAGAAGACAACTGCCAACTGTGTCTGAATTAATAGCAGGGAAATCTGAGATGAAACAGCAGAGTGAACGTTAACGCCTTTTAACCTCCCTCTGCATTTTGGAAACTTGGAATAGAGACCTGCAGATCATTAAGTTCTCTCTGTGGTAGCAGGATGGATGTGTTAGTCTCAAACCATTCATAATAGATGGATGTCTAGTCTGGTCTTAAAATCTACTCGTAAGATGATCACTCCACAGCCTCCCTTGGCAGTTCTTAAGTGTTCTTGGAATTTTAATGTTTATTAAATCTAAACCTTCTCAACTAATTTCCAAAGCCCAGAAAATGCCAGGCAGAATCTGTTGTAAGTGATTAGTCACCTGTCTCTCCTGTGCCAGGTTCTCATTCTATATGCCAGGCACTTTCCAGTATCAAACTACTTCCTTTCTCCCTTCATTGCCAGACTTTCTTCTACTTTGTGTGATGTCACCTCCACCCATTCCTCCCCTGAGTGCTCGACTCCCAGTCTCTAGACTCAATTCTTACAGCACTCCGGATTCCAGCTGCTGAATTTTGCCTTTCCAGTTAGGACCATCTAATTGTGATTAACTGTAACCTGTCTAAGGAAAATTTATGCTTGTTATGTAATCTTGTATTTATGAGAAATCATCTAGTTTGGAAAATTTTCATTCAGAGATGTTCATATTACCTGTTTTGTCATTTTTACACCATTTTAAACTCTGTATTTCATTTGCATTTAAATAGATTAGTTAACACTTCTTAACAAAGAGGGCCAAACTTTCCTTAGAATGGTCTGGCCAATGTTTCACTGGAGAGTTATAAAAAGGGCAATTCGATTTTAACTGTTCCTGCTCTGATCATTCATCCAACAAACACTCATTAAATGCCTATTATGATCTAAGCACTAGAGCTTTAAGGTGAATAAGACCAGACTCTGTCCTCCTAGAACCCTCCTCCTCCTCCTCCTCCTCCTCCTCCTCCTCCTCCTCCTCCTCCTCAGTGGGGTTCCAGGTATTTTGACTAATCATTATGATAAAGTGCAACGAGTGTTCTATGTACTGTAGAGCACAACTGGAAGTCCTGCTCAGTCACACACTTCTTGAGGGATTTCTGTCTGACTAGCAGGGCTGTGCTGAGCAAGGCACTACAAAGAAGAGTTACATATGGCTCCTGCCCTCAAAGGACCTCAAAATCTTGGGGACTGAATATGGTAAGACACCTCAAGTCTTACAAAAATGAAATTCCTGGCTGAGTCTTGAAGGATGATACCAGAGTGGCAGACAGAGGAAGGGACACTTCCAGGCAATGTAACAGACTCAACAAAGATATGGAGACATAAAATCACAAGATGTGCCCCCCCAAAATACATACTAGTTGGTAATCATGCAGGGTGACAGAAAAGCCTGAAGGTGGAAACAGAAGCCTTAAATTAATTTACTTAAAAAAATTAATTTACTTTTGTAAACATGGAAAGGCAATAAAAGACAAAATAGAGCCCTGGGGGTGTAATGGTTACCCTTTAGGCTGCAGCCCTCATGGTCAGCACTTCAAAATCCACCAGCAGCTCTGTGGTAGAAAGACTGGACTTTCTACTTCCATAAAAAGTTACAGTCTCGGAAACCCACAGATAGTCACTATGAGTCAGCGTTGACCTGATGGCAGTGAGTTGAGAGATTGTTTAGGCTATTAGGTGAAGGACGGCTTTCTGGTTTGAGTCAATGGATAAATCTGGTTCCATTTACTAAGACTATACATTAAAGAGGAGGAATAGGAGTTAGTAAATCACAAAAGGAAAATTATTATATGAGTCCACTACTATAAGGAGAAAAAACACTAATTGGTCAAATCTTAGGAACCAATTCCCAAAGGGGTAGACCTACCAGCCATGAACCATACAAAACCTCGCTTACGTGCACTTCACAAGAACCACCACAAGGGAGGCGCCCTCCCACTGGCTGGGCTCACTCCTTCTAGAAGGATGAAAAGGGAGAAGACCATCCACTGGATGCTGTACATCACCGAGGCAGGCTGTGACAGATCCGCAGTCCCTCCACAGGAGTGAGAGGAGACCTCACTGGAAAGTCAGGTTGAGAGCAGGGCACGGCAGCATCCACATTTCAGAGGAGGCACTGACAGGTCTGGAGGTAGATGTGGTGGGCCAATGGGGAGCAGCAGCCTCGCATCAGGAAGGGAAGCTGAACAGCCGTCGCAGGGAACCTCAGGGGAGCATGAACCTGGTTCTATGGCCCTGGATTGATGCTTCAAACATGTTTCGCCCCAACCCTCAGTGACCCACGCCATGGACTGGACGCTCTGATGCTCTCAGACCTGGCCTTACAGGGAGCATGGGGTCCCCCAAGGGCCTCATAAGAAGGTCTCGGCACGGAAGCTTGACGGAACACACTGGGCCGATCTCAAAACGACTGATTCCCTTGGACTTAGGACTGAACTTCCCTGATGGGAGAGGAAGCACAAGATGCCCATCCCCAAGATTGTACCCCAAGAATGGAAATTCAGAGTTGGGCCTTGGGTGGGACTTCAGTGGTTGTCCAATGAAAGGAGATCAAGAACCACCATATATTTGATACCCCTATACTTCCCTTACATTCATGTGACAGGTTTTGGTCTGAGAGGCAGACAATACAGGAAATTTTCCCCAAGCACCAGCCCGCATGCTCAATGTAAACAGAGCTCAATCAATTAAGAAATCAATCTATACAAAAGCAGCAACACATGGATTACAAGTCATAGTTGAACTATACTCAAATAAACTCCTCATATCAACAGTACCTTAAATTCTATGTCATTGGATAAACTTGATTTCATCAATGCATCGCCTTATGGGATGATTGACAATGTTTTTCTTTTATGTTTCTTCGGGGTTTTTAATGTTTTTGTTTTTGTCTTATTTTGTTTTTTGTTGTTGTTGATCTTGTTGGTTCTGGTTTTATTTATTGTTTTTGTCATAATATGACTGCCAAAGTAAACCACAGTTATTCTTAACCCGGGGACAAGCAGATGGATTTTGGGCTTCCATGTAATTGTAGCCCTAATCCAAGAACAGCGAGTTCTGATAGCATGGCCCTCCTCAATATTCTCCTTCACAAAGAGGTCACTGAAGATAAGGGTGCTACAGCAAAGTGTGGTGAAGAAGGCAGATGGTGCCCAACTGCCAATTGGAATAGTGTCTGGGGTCTTAAAAGCTTGTATTCAAACAAGCAGCCATCTAGGGGAGGTGTCAACTAAGTCCATATGGAAGAAGCACATCTACCTGTGGTGTGATCTAAAGATGATAATAACAAAATCCAAACATAGCAAAGGGAAAAGTATCAGAGTTGAAATTGTAAACTTTATAGAAGGCTATATGGATGGTGTGAACCCAAAATCCATCTGCAAAATGTCTGGTGGGATTGGGTCTCCAGCAGAGAGGGACTCAAACCGCTTTACTATCAGACAGAGATTATTGTAAACTTGAATATGTTGACTCAAAGCATAATATGATATATGATACTTGGTTAGTTGACCTCTAGCTTGACGCAACCTGAATTTGCTCTATGTTCAAATATTTCCCAATTGTTCCAAGAAAGAAATTTCTTCCCTGGCTTTTTAAGTATTGTTGGTGCTTGTTATACTACTCTTTATTTTTTACTTTTATCTTTCTATTATTATTCTTGTTGTTTTATTTCTGGGTTTTGTTTGTTTGTTTGTTTCTGTTAGGTCTCCCAATTTAGGAAGCACAAAAGGAGTGGATGCACAGACAAGAACTAGCGTAATGGTGTATGGGGAAGAAGGGGGGAGGAGGAGGAGGACTGGGGAGCGATCAGCGGATGCAGGAAGGGGAGGAGAATTAGAGCTGATTGAGATGACGCATATACAACTCTTTATAGAAGTGGTTTAACTATGGAAGATATGTAAATACCATATCCAGAAAACTACTAAGTAAAGAAACCAAACTTGACCTATGGTTACCATAGGTGAAGGGGAAAGAGTTTTTGCTTAGGGGACACTGAGTTCATTTCAATGGTGGTGGAACAATTTAGAGAGGGATAACAATAATGGTTACACAACATCCAGTTGTTGAATTGGTGAATATTTTTGCCAAAATTGAAAAAATATTACATGAATAACAATGAGCATGAGGGGAAAGAAAATGCTCTAAAACTAATTGTGGTAACAACTCGTCTTGATACGGTTAAACTAGTGTATAACATGTTGATGAAATGCCAATGAAACTGTTTAAAAGAAAAGGAAGAGAGACCGAGGATGGAAAGAGTTCAGCTTAGAGACGTTGAAATTGAAATGTCTATAAAGACCATAGAAGAATGGTGTCTTCGAGTTAGACTGAATAGATCATGAACTTCCAAAAGAATGACTCCATCTTGGAAGAAGTACAGCCAGAATGCCCCTTAAAAGGGAGAGTGAGGAGATTTGTTTTCACTTACTTTGGCCATGGTGTCAGGAGGGCACCAGGCTGGGTAAAACAGAAGGTCAGGGGGAAAGAAGAAAACTCTCAAAGAGATGTAGCGACACAACAGGTGACGTGTCCTTCTTTTGTATCTAGAGTCTCAATGAGATAGAACTGACTCCACTGTGCCTAACAACTGTGACATCAGAGGAAATATTTAGCAGAAGCCTTGCTTTAAAAAATGTTACACATTGGGCTACAATCAGAAAGGTCCACAGTTGCTCCCATAGAGTTACAGTTTGGAAACTAACGGGGGTATTTCTACCTGTTCTACAGGGATGCTATGAGTCAGCATTGACTTGATGGCAGTGATTTTGCTTTGTTTTGTTTTGTTGAGTATATGGAGTGGCAGATGCAGGAAAATATCACGGCTGGGGAAACTTTGGGAGGCATCAGCTTATTATTGTAGGTGTCATCCAGTCTGTTCCAATTCATAGTGAATTGTGAGAATTTTTGTTTTCTTTATGTTGAAATATAATCTATACTGAAGGCTAAAGTCTCTTCTTATCAATAAATGTTTCAAATACTCTTTGTTTTCAGCAAAGCTGTGTCATCTGCATATCACAGGTTGTTTCTGCTGCACAACGTTCATGATTTTAAACCATGTAGTATTCCTGTTGTGTTTGAATGCCTGCCTGTTGATCTCTGTATAGATTCTACATGAGCACAATAAAGTGTTAGAAGGTTCCCACTGTTTGCAATGTTATCCATAGTTATAATGATCCACGTAGTCATACTTCCTTGCACAGTCAATAAAACACAGGGAAACCTCTTTCTGGTATTTTCTGCTTTCAGACAAGATCCACCTGGCATCAACAGTAATCACTCTCATTCCATGTTCCCTTGTGAATTCAGCTTGAATTTCTGATGGCTCCCTGTCATCATATTGCTGTAACCATTTTTGGTTTGTCTTCAGCAATATTTTACTTCTCTGTGATACTAATTTCCATATTCAATATGTGGCAGTTATATAATCTATCAACTTGAGTGAAGGGGTTGAGTCTAGCCTATCAATCAGGTCATAGCCAATGAGGGCTCTGTGTGGGTACGGCCTTCTCCTGAGGATTTTGGGAATTCCTGTCTCCCTCCCTGGAGGGGGGACACATTCTCTCTCTGCTTTGCCTTTCTGCTGGCAAGCCACATGGAGCTATGCTGATGGAGCCAGAGCCCTGGAGCTGGAGGAGCCATGTGGAGACCCTTGCCAGTGCTGAGATGCTTCCACCGCCACTGGATCCACAAGACTTTCCACCTACAGGCCTGTGACTTTCCTGCATTTGGCATCATTGCATGTGTTGTGTGAGTCTGAAGAGGACTTTATAGGCTGGTATTGGACATGTGGGCTACTATTGGACGTACAGACTTGGTTTGGACTAGGGTGGGATGTTTTCTCAATGGACAATTACTCTTTGATATAAAACTCACTCCTTTTTATAAAAGCATTTTATTTGGGGCTCATACAACTCTTATCACAATCCATACATACATCCATTGTGTCAAGCACATTTGTACATTTTTTTTCCCTCATCATTCTCAAAACATTTGCTCTCCACTTAAGCCCTTGGTATCAGCTCATTTTTCCCCTCCCTCCCTCCCTTACCCTCCCATCCTCATGAAATTATTATTATTTTGTCATGTCTTACACTGTCCGATGTCTCACTTCACCCACTTTTCTGTTGTCCATCCCCTAGGGAGGGGGTTATATGTAGATCCTTGTAATCGGTTCCCCCTTTCTACTCCACCTTCCCTTCACCCTTCCAGTATCGCCACTCTCACCACTGTTCCTGAAGGGATCATCCGTCCTGGATTCCCTGTGTTTCCAGTTTCTGTCTGATATAAAGTCCACTCTTATACACATCTGAATGTCTCGGATTTATTTTTCTAGTCAACCCAGACTAACACACAATAATTTCCATATTCTGTTAGCTTACCTTTCTTTGGAGTGGGCATGAATGTGAATCTCTTCTAGTCATTTGGACAGATAGCTGACTTTCAAATTTCTTAGCATAGAAAAATGAGTACTTGCAACATTGCATTCATTTATTGAAACATCTCAATTGGTTGTCCTTTAATTCCTAAAACCTGGTTTTTAATCAATGCCAGACATCACATAGGGCTATTCTTTTTTTTGTTTTTAATCTGCATGTTACATTTATTAACAACTAAAATTTATCGAGATATTTGCATTTGACAAATTTTTTTTGTTTTAAACGTTTTATTAGGGGCTCATACAACTCTTATCACAATCCATACATATACATACATCAATTGTATAAAGCACATCCATACTTTCCCCGTAGGGCTATTCTTTCTTTCCTGTTTTATCAATGGCTTTTTGCTTTTGTTCTTAATGTCATCTCACAACTCTCTGGTCTTTAATCATTAGTGTTCAATACTTTCATTCTTAAGATGGTCTCTGAATTTAAGTGGGATACATTCAAGGTCATACTTTGGCTCCTGTGGACTTGTTTTGAATTGCTTCAGTTTCAGGTTGAACTTGCGTATGAGCAGGTGGACATCAGTAGCTGGCTCCTGGCCTTTTTTTGGATGACGATATTGAGCTCCTCCTCGATTGCCTCTTTCCACAGAAGTAATAAATTTGATTCTGTGTATTCCATCTAGCACAGTCCATGTGTATAGTCACTGTTTTTGTTGTTGTTTGCTGTAGTTAAAGCTATGAGAAGAAATAAAATCAAATATGGCCAGACATTAAATTTTTCATAGATAATAAGTAATGCCTATTGAAATGGAAAATAAAATGGGCACAACAAAAGTTAAAAAGGAAGTCCAGTTTCTTTATGACAATCTTATGGTCAGAGAAGCAATCTGAGTTATAAGAATATCATTTTCCCAAAGTATTTAATGAAACTTCATTTTGGTTTTCATTCCATTTGAATTTTAAAATGCAGCCAAAAATCAGGAAGAAAGGGAGGAGTGACTTGTAATAGGAAAATGTGGCAAACGATCCCCCAGCCAGGTGATCACGGTTCATATTACCAGTGATAAGTGTTTTGGTGGCACGTACTCCAGATGTGATTGATGAGAACGGCACTACCCTCTACACTCCTCCTCCCCCAGACCTCAATCTAACGATGAGACAAATATTGAAGAAGTCCAATTGATATTCTGAGGAGGGGGGCCCTCGAAGCTATAAACACAATCAACGTCATCAAAAATCAGAAAGAATGAGAAATTGTCACAAGCCAGAGGAGACCAGGGAGACATGACGATTAAATGGACTGTAGTGTCCTTACTGGACTCATGGAACAGAAAAGGGGCTTTGGAGGGGAAACTGGTAAAAATCTAAATAAGTGTTGAATTTACTGAAAAGTCCTATACAATGTTCGTCTCTTAGTTATGAAAAGTCTACTGTGGTGATATAAGACATTAGTAATAGAGAAAATTGTGTGCAGGGTATATAAGATAGTCTCTATATTGTCTTCAAGACTTTTTGGTTAATCTAAAATGATTCTGAAATAAAAAGTATATTTAAACAAAATACAGCTAGCAAACATTTTTATTTGCCTTGAATTAGCTGTTAGGCAAAATAAGATTTCTCTCCATAGCGTGTGAGCTATAGGGCAGAAAAGCAGTGCAGAGAAAGGCTCCTGGGGGAAGTCAACACTCGACGGCAACTGGGAACAGGAAGGAAGGCGAGAGCCTGAGGTTAGGAGAGTCGGATGTTTCGGAGAGGGTCAGCAGTAACCACTGCCAACAAGTCTAGTAAGGTAAGGCCCTATGGGCCCATAGGGAAATTGAATACAAAGCTCTCCAACCAATCTGCACCTAAAGGGAAAGTTAATATCTAGGCAGATGGCTTTCCAAACTGGTGGAAGAAATGATGGCTTGACTATTCAATCAACGATTCTCAGGTGATTGGTTTACCCCTATGGGAGAAAAGTAGATCGCAGGCTGCCTCAGACCACTTACAAAAATCAACTCAAGGTAGATTAAAGACCTGAAGATGATCAAGTGTATAAATCTTTTTAAAATGGGCAATTTTTAACCCTTGGGTAACCAAATGAACAACAACAAAAAAATCCTGCCATCAAGTCAGTTCTGACTCTTTGTGGCCCAATTCTGACTCTTAGGGACCCTATAAGACCCAATCTATAAGAAGCTCCTTTGGGTTTCAGAGACTTTAAATCTTCACAGCAGTAGACAGCTTCATCTTTCTTACCCCAGGATAGGGTAGAATTTCTTAAACAAGACCCCAAAAGTCTAAGCACAAAACAAAACAAAGATTGAATATTAGAATTTAAACGCAAACTAAAACAATAGTGGAAGATGCTAACTAAATGCTAGCATCAAATTGGCTACAAATAAAAACTTAAAAATCTAGCAATAGCAAGTTTTGGAGAACTGGAACTCATACATTGCAGGAAATAGGAAATTTTAATAAAACCATTTAGGAAAACAATTTGACAATATCTAATAAAAGTGAAGATGCACATATCTCCTGGTCAAATGATTGTATTGATAGATATATATGCAAAATAAAATGTCATATATATGCATGTGTACAAAAAGATATGAAAAAAGAAGATAAGACTATTTCTTACAGCATTATTCATGACAGTTAAAAATTGGAAACAATCTAAATGTCCATCATCTGGAGACTGGATAAATAAATTACAGTGCGTGTATATTTACGCTATGTGACAGATGTTAAAATTGAACTATTTTGGTCTCTTTCCAAAGTGAGATTCAGAATCACCATGCAGGACTTACAAATTTTGAAAAACCAGTCAGTAATTGACTTCTCATCACACTGAGCATTCTAGCAACTTGGGAGTTGCAGACGGGAAGAGAAGTAGGAGGTCATGTTAGAACTGACTTGTGCTCTCAGGAGTTGGTCAGGGCAAAGGGTACACAAGTGGACACATGCAAAAGAAAGAATTGCTAATTGGCAAATGTTATTGATATATGCATTTACAACAATGAGAGAGAGAGAGAGAGAGAGAGAGAGAGAGAGAGAGAGAGAGAGAGAGAGAGAGAGAGAGAGAGAGAGAGAGAGAGAGAGAGAAGCTGTAGGATTGTTAGGTTTCTGGGGTGGTTTACCTCGGCTCTTGCTTCTCAGCGCTGCAAGAATTCACTTGGCAGAAGCACTTTTGGAAATCCGAGTCACTTTGATGAGGGAAAGGGCAGTTTCAAGTATGACAGTCTCGGAAAGTACCGCTGTCTCTGCAAAGTGCGGAAGGTCGCTTGGCGGGCCGTGGGAGAGTTCACGACTGAAGACGGCTGTTGCAGGAAGCACCGAGAAACAGGTGGAAGGAATACTGGATCAGGAGCATGGGCTGAATTCGCCGAGCCAAGAGCCGGAAATCTGAGTGGGCATGCAGGCCCGCCCCACACACTGCTTGCAGTGCGCATCTGAACAAGAGAGAAGGGCTCCCAGGCCTACCTGCAGCCTGCTTTTATTCCCGCGCATGCCCACTGACTTGGTTGAGGGTATTGTTCCCATCTTAATGGCTGAGTTTAGCACACCTGTGTGCTATCATGTCGCTGATGCCTAGTCTATGCACTCAGGTAGACCTCCCACCTTACCTAGGTGACTTGGGTCTGAGCCTGCTCAGTTCTGGATTTTCCCACATGTGTCTAATTAGTGTGCCTGATTTTTTCCATCCCCTTTATTGTGGCCCTGCCAGCCGATTTCCGCTACAGCAGGCGTACTGGAAGACAACCCCCGTAACCCCCCAATCTCCCCCACCCCGTTATCCCTTATCTAGCGACCTGTCAGGATCATTGTAGATCTTGTGCAACCTGTAGATCTTGGGACCCTGGAGGGGTACAGGAA
This sequence comes from Tenrec ecaudatus, assembly GCF_050624435.1. NCBI lineage: Eukaryota > Metazoa > Chordata > Mammalia > Afrosoricida > Tenrecidae > Tenrec > Tenrec ecaudatus. Next base: position 70,237,474 of record NC_134530.1, read on the forward strand.
CCTCAGCTACCAGATGCCCAAGTGCTGAAGAAGGTAGCGATTATTAGAAACCAGCTGGAAGCAATGATCCCCGCCCCCACGTCAGAGAAATGCTAGTGGGCCCCAAAGGAACTCACAGAATCACCCTGTGACAATGAGGGTCAGACTCAAATGCCTGCCAAGACCGTGTTTTGTAACTCAAAGAGATCGGAACCCTAGATTGTATGCAGGAGCAAGGAAATTAACCATGCAGAATAAATGTAAGGAGTCAGCGGAAGACAAAAATTAAAGTGTTTTAAAATGACCTCTCAAATACGGTGTTTGTCCAACATGCTGGTTACATGTGGAATACATGCAAAATGATTAAACTGGAAGAATATGCGTCATCATAGATAAATGCTAAAACTAACGTTGAAGGGAAAAAAGCAATTTGTTGCAGAACAAGCATAGGATGGTACCATTTACTTAAAGTTTGAATACATGCAAAGCAACACCACACGCTGCATATTTTGTCATATACAAAACAATTTTAAAATGCCATGTGTTACTTCTGGATGCTTTGTAGTAATATTATAAACATGTGCATGGACGTATTCGATACTGAATTCACTCTGGTGGTTACCTCAGGAAGTTGAGGAAGAAGATTGGGGAAAGAAAGGGATACATAAGCATTTCATTAAATATGGTGATATTTTTTCTTTAGCAGGATACAGAGTGCCTGGGGGGGTTAATTATTGTATTCCATTTCTGTTTTATATACTATAATGTTTAATCATGTTAAAAGTGGGGGAAAGTAACAGCGGTGTCAGAGAAGGCTGAATGCAGCAATGAGAAGGGCAAGGGAACAACCATTTGAGGTAAGTCTTAAAGACTTGCAAACTCTCAACCCACATTTCCACCCTCTAGCCAAGCTAGAAAGGTCACCATGCCCTAGATCTAGCCCATTCCTCACACTAAACATTTGCTCCTGTTGGTCCGTTCCCTGGGATACCAGTTGAAACTGCCTATTACAATTCTGGCCTCATGTATAGAACACCTACTATGTGCCAGAAACTTGACTGATAGCATTTTATTTACTCCTGACAAAAGATTTACAAAGCAGATGTTGCTGTTCTCCCTTTACACATGAGCAAACTGAGATTAAAGTCACGTTCAAGGTTGCACAGAGCTGGGCGAGCTGAGACTGGAACCTGAGCTTCTCTGACTAAGACCTGTCTTTCCATGGTAGCAGCCTGGCGTGCGCTTTCCGCGCTCACCCCAACACCATCTCAGTCTCCGGTCTCCAACTGAGTTTAGCATTAGCTTCTTTTTCGGATTCATAGTTATTTATGCGCTCAATAAACGTTTACTTATTGAGGGTGCAGTAAAAGGTATTGTAAAGTGCCGTGTGCTCCTGGCCCCGCCGGGAAGACCCCTGCAGCCTCTGTGGATTGTTCTCATTCATACAAATGGTTTAGGTCTCAAAGCACATGCGTCTCTGGGCATGGAGGCTCTCTGGGGCTGCAGGTGGACATCCTGCTGTGGTGCAAGGCAGGGCCCAGGTGGTAGAGTCAGCTAGCACCTCCAGAGGAACGCTCAAGGAGAGTGAGGCAGCAGCTGGGAAGGACTCCAGCTTCCTCGTCCCGTGGGGTGGGACAGTTCTGAGATGTGTTCTGAGCCCCATGTGCCCCCAGTCTCTTACTAGGCTACCGTCTCATCCTATTCCTGGGGGTTAGCCCTCAAATAAACACACGAGTGTGCCAGTTGCTGTGAAGTCAATTCCTGCTCACGATCTCACGATGATTACATATGTGTCAGCATAGACGTGAGCTCCATAGGGTTTTCAAGGGCTGATTTTTCAGACTAAATGAGAAGCCTTTCTTCTGAAGTGACTCTGGGGGGACTTGAACTACTGATCTTTAAGTTAGCAACCAAGCAAGTTATCCATCTGCGCCATTTAGGGAGGGCAGAGTTTGCTCAAGGAACCCAAACCAGGGAAGAGGATTCTTCCTTGTCCGACTTCAGCAAAGCTTTCTCTAGAGCTCCCTCCTCTCTACTCTTTGAATGCCACATCCTAGCTAGTCCTGTTCACGCTCTCTTGGGCCTTTCTAACTGCCAATCTCACTGTCCCATGTTAAATTGCTCAAATAAATGTCCTGGTCTTCATTGTCCTCCTCGCACCCAGCACAGAACCTACTCCCCCGGAGCTATTCGGGGTGAAGGTCTGCCGAATGGACGCCATTGGTGTAAGTCTGTTCTGTTTTAACTCATCTTCTTCACCTCCCAGAAGCCCTGGTATTGTCCTTAAGTCGAAAGCTGTTTACAGATGCTAAAATAAAGATACGTAACGTTTATATCTTAGTTTCCTAGGGCTGGCATTTTTTAAAATAGGTCACGTTGAAGACCAGATTGGTTTGCTCACCGTTCTGAAGGCTAGAAGTCCACATCAGGGTCTCGGGCATGTTGGTTCCTCCTGAGGCTTCAGAAAGGGGAACCATCCCATGCCTCTCTCCAGCTCCTAATGCAGTGGTTCTCAACCTTCCTCGTGCCGCGACCCCTTCATACAGTTCCTCATGTTGTGGTGACCCCCAACCATAAAATTATTTTCATTGCTACTTCATCACTGTCATTTTGCTACTGCTATGAATCAGGTGACCCCTGTGAAAGGGTCATTTGACCTCCCCAAAGGGGTCTCGACCCACAGGTTGAGAAGCACTGTCCTTGTGTTTTCCAGTAGGCCCTGGCGTTCCTTAGATGCTTGTGGGAGTATCTAGACAGAGTCTGCCTTCTGTGTGTCCCTCTGCTCCTCTCTGTGTCCTCTCCTATTATGAAAGACCACTCAGAAGGGATTAAGGCCCACTCCCCGGTGGCCGGACTTTGTTTGATTCGTCCTTGTTAGGTGTCATCAAGTCAGTCCGAACCCCTAGTGACCTTAGCTCCTGCTCCAGCCTCCCAATTGTCCTAATGTTTGAGCCATCGTTTCAGCCACGGTGTCAGTCCATCTCATTGAGTGTCTCCTTTCACACCGCTCTTTTATTTTACCAGGAATGGTATCTCTCTCCAGGGACTGCTCTCCTCCCATAAGTCCAAAGTACGTGAGACGAAGTCTCACCATCTGCTATAGTTTATTGTGCCAGCCTGGCTGATAAACACAAGTAGGATTAACTGAAGGGCAGAGGGATAAATGGCTTGCTTGTTCTGTGCCTCGGTTTAAAGGGGTACACTACCGTGGGATGCCTTGCCTGTGGACTGTGTCGCTGTAAGTTGAGGTCCTTTCAAGCCCACACGATTGGAATGTTCATCTCTGGAGCTGGGGACCGACAGTTGATGACAGTTGGGGACCTGCCTTGCTGTTTGCTGCCTGGATATATATAGTCCAGCTCTCTCTACAGAAGGGGACTGGCAACTGGCAGCTCTCAAACCTTAAAGGACTGCTAGTGTCTCACTGCTTTATAATTTAACTGTTAATTTCTTGTATTATCTATCTGTATATAATTTAACGGTTCATTTCTTGAATTATATATCTATATTTATAAATATATTTATATATAATTACTAGCAATCTGGTTTGTCTCTCTAGAGAACCCTGTCCAATACACCATCCTTGCCTCTAAGGAATATTCTGGCTGTAATTCCAAGACAGATGTTTGTTCTTTTGGAAGTCCACAGTACTTTCAATATTCCTCACCAGCACCACAATTTAAATGCATCAATTCCTCTTTGGTCTTCTTTATTCAATGCCCAACTTTCACATGCATTTGAGGCTACTGAAAATAGCAAGGCTTGGGTGAGATGCACCTTAATCCTTAAAGCAATAGCCTTGGTTTTCAACACTGTAAAGCAGTCTTGTACAGTAGTTTTACCCAATGCAATGTGTCTTTTGATTTCTCTCTTATTCTTTTTACAGTTTTATTGGCACATAATTCTTTTGATCTCTTGACTGCTGCTTCCATGAGCATTGATTGTGGATCCAAGCAAGACAAAATTCTTGACAACTTCAATTTTTCCTCCTTTATCATGATGTGACCTATTAATCTGGTCTTCCATACATTGAGTTGTCATCCACACTGAAGGCTGCAATCCTTGATCTTCTTCAGCAAGTGCTTCAAGCACTTCATTTAATTTCACTGATAACAACAGATAAATCCTATTTTCAAACAATGTCACATTAGGTTAGGACCTCAATGTATCTATTAGAAGATATAATTCAATTCAGAACAGTTGTAACTTTAAGTCAGAATAAATTCTTGCCATGTTAAAATCAGAAATCAACTGGAAAAAATTCCAAAAATCTGTTAGATCTTGCTGTTAATTCTGATCAGATTCCTTAAATCACATACACACGACTATAAAATGTTGGATACTTTGATTTAGGGTGTATAGATGAACTAAAGTAATTGCTTATTAATTTATGCTTAATAGTAAAATGCAAATGCACTTAATGAACATAAATCAGAGATAGCGCAAGAGAAACCTGTCTGATTGTTTTCGGTGAGTGAGCCCCTATGAGACAGCAGAGACTAGAACATAAGAGTATATTTTAAAGTCAGCCTATCTCGTCTTGATTTTGGCTCCACCATGCATCACTGCCTTGTGGCCTGAGACAATTTATCCAACTTTTCTATTTCTTTGATGTCTCACATATAAAATGGAGATAATAATAGCAACAATACTTACCTCTTAAAGTTGTTGCAGAGATGGGGATGGTGATGATTTGGGGTGGGAGGGGGTGGACTACTAGTTCCTCGTTCCCATCTTCCTCCTGCTCCCTCAGAGCACATCCTTCTCCTCGCTCTCATTCCTACACTTCCCTCCTCCTTCCCGGGATCAGCCGGACTTTCTCAGTGCCACGCTTCTCCCCTTGCTATGTGGGCCAGCCCAACATTTCCCTGTGCCCTGTTCCTGCCTCTGCCCACATCATCTGCCCCTTTCAGTTTGAGGCTATAGACAGACAAAGGAGTTTCTAGGGCTCAAGACAGAATTTCAAGAGGATGCAGTGGAAAGTTTGGGGATGAAGGCAAGTAGGAAGACCAGGTCCATATGTTCCTAATCTGTAGAACATGTGAGGACGACAGGTGGAAAGGTGAGGTGAGCAGTGCATGGAATTTGTCCTGAGAGTCCCCTTGAAGGAAGAAGCACTAACTCTGACCCCATGTCTCCACAGGGCAGTCCTTTTCTCATTTTACCAGGTGTCTGGGAGGAATAACTAACCCAGAGTCTCTGTCTCTCAGAGAGAGCTGGCAGGTCTGCCACTTCTGAAGAGCAGGTCTTCACCGAGGAGCTCCGTTCCTCTAGGTTTCAACCTGCCCCACTCTTGCACCGCCATCTTGGCTATATCTGGGAAATAGGAGATAAAGAATGCTCTTTTTCTTATCTCCGAAACATTGGCTCTCTGGCCATAGACCTAATTTTGATTATAATCTCCCAGAATCACGTCTAGGTGTGCTGAAGAGAAGAAAGCAGAGACGGTGGCTTCAGAAAGGCAACCATTCCATTTCAGCTCTGTCATTCACCAGGCATATGACTTTGAGCCAGTCACTTAACCTCTGAGCTCAGCCTCTTGGTGGAGATTAAAGTACCCGAGATTAAAGTCCCAGGAAGAATGAAATGGAGCTATGCGAAGCTCCGTAACACTGGGAGGGCTGGGACAGGCCAACGTGTTCACCATTGTATTCCAATGCCCCTTGCAGAGTATAGTTTTCAATAAATATTTTCTAACATTGAATAAGCCAGTAGACCCCTAACAGACAGTAGTCAAGGATGCTTTTGTCCTGGCAGATGCTTAGTAAGGATTCTGCTGTGGATAACGCCATTGGTCCTACCATCGTAAGAGAAAACTGCGACATCAAGCCTATGGACAGTGGCATACTAATCTGATTTCCTGGGGCACCATGTCATCCCACGCAGGCTGAAAGGGGCTTAGGTGCAATGTAAATTTCAATAGTATTGATTGTGCCCTCTGAAGAGTGGAATATAATGCTTCTCATACTTTCATGTGCTTCTGAAACACCTGGGGATCTTGTTTTAAAAAAAAGAACTCTGATGCAGCACTTCCAGAGTGGAGGCCTGACAAGTTCCCGATGTTGCTGAAGCTTCTGATCGGAGGTCTGTACTTTGCACAGCCAAGGTCTAATAGATAAGGGTTGACACCTTGTTCTGTAAAGGGTCAGATAGTGATGCTGTAGGCTTTGGGGCGATGCTGGCTCTTTTCAACTGCTCAACGCTGCCCTGGCAGGGCAAAAGCGACTGTGTGCCAGCAAAACGGCATTACCAAAAACAGGACGCAGACTGGATTTGGCCCCTAGGCTGGACTCTGTCTGCCCCTGGTATTTAAAATCAGTATGTAGTTCACATAATGGACGACCATGATCTTGTCTCCTTAGCAACCAATGTTTTCCACACATATAAGCTTCCTCTTCGAACAAACTCTTCTCCTTCTGCCCTCAATCCAAATGGTGGTAGAAGCGAAGCAACAACTGCCACGTTCCCACAACATGACTCTGACTACTGACTCCAGCTGGCGGATCCCTTAAAAAAAGAAAGAAAACTCATTGCCATTGAGAATCTTCCCATGCGCCCTTACAGGACAGACTAGAACTGGCCCTGTGACTTCCTGAGACTGGAACTGTTCATAGGAATAGGAATCCTCAACTTTCTCTTGCAGAGTGGCAGGTGGACTCAAACTGCTGACCTTGGAATTGTGTGTCTTCCTGGAATTAGAGACAGAAAGGCTTCAAAGCTACACCTTCTAGACACCTTTGCTGCTAGGCTTTCCAATGAGATTTCGGATGCACTCATACATGACCTGAAAGTGAACTGGGAAGAGAGAGGACTTCAAGGCATCCACCTGCCATTCCTGGTTGACCTCTAGTTGCACCATTCAAGCGTACTCTACAAAATGTAGTGATCCAGGTGGCCCTGTGCACAGAAAGCAGGGTGAATGGCCCCCTTGATTGTGCAATGTGATAGAACTGAGCTTTTCAGGGTCTTTAAGATTCTGAAATGGAGTCTAAGAGAGTCCCTCCCACTTCAGTCTGTTTCTGCTCTTAAGTGGAGGAAATACACACATGGGCGTTAATAAGGCCACCACTCCCCTTTCACACTCTGGATTAGAAAGCAGGAAAGGTTAGTAATGACAAGAAAGAAAGAACTGCACACCTCCATGATAGGATTGCTGAAGACAAATGGGTGCATAAGCAAATGTGAAGAAAGCTGATGGTGCCCGGCTATCAAAAGAGATAGTGTCTGGGGTCTTAAAGGCTTGAAGGTGAACAAGCGGCGATCTAGCTCAGAAGCAAAAAAGCCCACATGGAAGAAGCACACCGGCCAGTGCGATCACGAGGTGCCAAGGGACCAGGTATAAGGCATCATGCAAAAAAAAAAAAAAAAAACAACGATATAAGTGTGTGTATGTATGTGTATATATGTGTATATGTATATATATATATATACCATATTAAATGAAGGGGGAAGTGCAGAGTGGAGACCCAAGGCCCAAGTGTCGGCCAATGGAGATCCCCTCATAGAGGGGTTTAGGAGAGGAGATGGGTTAATTAGGGTGTGAGGTAGTACCGATGAAGAACACAGCTTTCCCCCAGATCCTGGATGCTTCCTCCCCCCAACTACCATGATCCGAATTCTACCTTGCAGGCCTGGATAGGACAGAGGCTGTACACTGGTACATATGAGGGCTGGAGGTACAGGGAATCCAGGGTGGATGATGCCTTCGGGACCAGGGGTGTGGGGGACGATGCTGGGAGGGTGGAGGGTGGGTGGGTTGGAGGGGGGAGCTGATTGCAGGGATCCACGTGTGGCCTCTTCCCTGGGGGGGGGGGCAGCGGAGAGGGGGGGAGGGGAGACTCCGGATGGGGCAGGATGTGACAGAATGGCGAGGTGTGGGTTGCCGGGGGCGCGTGGGGGAGGGGGGGAGAGGGGAGGGAGGGGAAAGGGAGGGAGGACCTGATGCGGGGGGCCTTGGGTGGAGGGCGGGTGCCTTGAGGGTGATTGGGGCAGGGAATGTATGGATGTGCTTTGTACAGTTGATGTATGTATGTGTATGGATGGTGATGGGAGTTGTATGAGTGCCTAATAGATGTGGAAAGGGAAAGGAGGAGAGGGGGATGATTGGGGCAGAGACTGTACGGATGTGCTTTGTACAGTTGATGTGTGTGTATGTATGGACTGTGATGGGAATTGTATGAGCCCCTAGTAGATTGTTAAGGTTAAGAAGGGGAAAAAAAAGAAAAGAAAAGAAAAAAAAACAAAAAAACTTGGGAACTGAAAAAAATAAAAACCGAAACCACAAAAAGAAAGAAAGAAGCAGATATGCAGGTCAAGGATGAGAGCTAGACAGGAAGCTCCCTGGACGCTCTGTAACACTGAATCCTCAACTCTAGGACATTCCCAATGTCTAGCTGCAGCCTTGACCTCGGGTTCTATGAAAGAACTGGTATCCTTATTTAAATTTACTTTTCTTTTGCTTAAATTCAGTAGAATTCTGTTCTTTACAAACCAGCAAGTCTGGATCATGCTAGGAAACAGCCAAAGGGTACTTCAATAGAGTTCAAATTTAGTGGGTTTTTAACAATCATTTTACAGATTATGGTGTGCATACACATAGTGTTGTTTGAAACTGAATCTCTCTGACAACAGAGTATGTGAAATTTCATAAATATTCAACTACATTTGTATTCTAATAATCTACATAGTAATAAATCATTCTGTCAGTTGTATGGTAACTCTTAGCCTCTTGTCTTGCTTAGAATTCAATGACAGAGGGAGGGGGGACTTTGAACAGAATGGAATTTAATGTGAGGTACTAAATGGTTGGCAATAACATCAGACGGGCCGAATAAATAGACTCCAGGATGTTCTTCCAGGAACATCTCTTAAAGCCACATTGCCGACCTGCGCTGCCAAGGAAGCTGCAGCTCCTGCCAAGAACAGGAATCAGGGAATAACCACTTTATCCAGCAGTTAGAGTCATGCCGTCTCTTCCATATCAAAAAAGTCAAAGTCGTAGCACCATCACCTCCATGTTTAGGCCCAAATCAAGCCCCTCCCTCTCTAACTAAATCTCAGGAATGGCAGGTGGATGCCTTGAAGTCCTCTCTCTTCCCAGTTCACTTTCAGGTCATGTATGAGTGCATTCGAAATCTCATTGGAAAGCCTAGCAGCAAAGGCATCTAGAAGGTGTAGCTTTGAAGCCTTTCTGTCTCTAATTCCAGGAAGACACACTAGAAGGAGACTGGACCAGATGTTGTGAACCAGTGTGCAGAATCAGTCACACCCTAATTCACTAAGCAGTTGTAAAGCACAAATTGTACTTTTGTGGGGAAAATGTAAACATGAGCAAACAAACAATAGCACAATGGTGCACTATACTTGTCAGACTGATGTTACATAATTCAAACATTCCCCATTTTTGCCAGATAGAATTAGTTGTGCATTCATTCCTACTTAGGCAACTGGAATGGCATTTTACATTTGAGTTATTATGATGTGGAAAGAGACTTATTCACTCATTTATTTATTCAACAAATACTTTCTGTGTACCAGGCATCTGGGCTGCTGCCACAACAGAGAACTGTGAATGGGACACCTCCTCGGGTCACAATTCCTATTAAAATGTCCTCTTTGTCCTCCATAAAGCTGAAAGGATTCAGGGAGTGCTGTTGACATAGGCAAAAAAAAAAGAGACTGGTGATCCTTAGATATTTGACTTCTGTGTTAGTCCAGGTAGACTAGAGAAACAAATCCAGAGAAGAAAGAAAGAGCTTTATGTACTAAACATCCCAGCCCAGTTCAGATCAAGGCCATAAGTCCAATATTAGCCCATGCATCTGATATCTAGCTATAAAGTCCTCTTCAGACTCATGAAACACATGCAAAGATGCCAAATGCAGGAAGATCACAGGCCAGTGGGTGGGAAGTCTTGTGCATCCAGTAGCATTGTAAGCATCTCAGCGCTGGCAGAGGTCTCCACGTGGTTCCTTCAGCTCCAAAACTCTGACTGCCTCAGGTTAGCTTCATGTAGCTTCTCCTCAGAAATATCTCGCAAGAAGTGAGCCAAGACAGTGTCTCCCACCTCCAAGGAAGGAAAACAGGAGTTCCCAGAATCCTCAATAGAAGGCCATGCCCACACAGACCTCATTGGCTATATCCTGATTGACAGGATAAACTCCACCCCTTCACTCTTTTTTTAAACACTTTATTAGGGGCTCATATAACTCTTATCACAATCCATACATATACATATATCAATTGTATAAAGCACATCTGTACATTCT